>NC_064642.1:605183600-606433600 GCF_023864345.2 Schistocerca serialis cubense | reverse complement strand
CCTGAAGCAACCACAGAATTAAGGATTCAGTTATTAGCCCAAGTTCATAGGCCATCAATAAAATTATGGGTATATGAATGAAATTTACATTTTCGTACTAGGGACATTGTGGACGATAAAATATTCTCGGTTGATAAGCCAAGTGGTGGCTTCGTCTTATCACAACGTTTTGAAGAGCTTCGTACCCATTATCTCCAGGCGATCACGCGCGAATATTTTACCATTGGAACACATCGAGAAAGCTTGCAATCAGACATGGGGGTCGTTTTCCCCTCATATCATATTCCAAGTTTTTTATGCTTCCTCCTGTTTTTAATCTACTAAAACAAATGGAGCATTGTACTTCATTCCTAACTTCCTTCGTAAAACACGTGCAGTCTAGAGATTGAGCCATTCTGCAATAGAACCGATGTCTGAGGATGACACCGAGAAACTACCGTAAGGACCAGGTGGTGTCAAATATTGCACACTACACATACACGCGTATTATCTGATACGCCACGGCGTACGGCGACAGGTACACCATTGTCTCAGAAATGATTGTTACGTTTCATTAAAATAGTACTGATCGCTTTTCTCATTTTCTGTTATAATCCAGTACTTCATAGTAATGGAAATTTTAGGAACAAACATTATTCGTTCTTAAAAAAAAGTTTTACTGGTAAACCAAAAATTTTAGCACAGCGGCTACGACAAATTGATATGCCGGTTTAATTCGGTTAACAGTAAAAAATGAAAAAAAAACTGTAATCTAGACCAAAGAAATACGGAAAATACCAATTCTTCGGAACTAAAATACTGGACTCAGTTTTAACCGGTCGGTTTTTCTCATCCGTACTGAGTAACTGGTGTGTGTTTTAAACGGTTAATAGGTACTTATAAGACAAAACACTAAACTGAGATTTGTTTTGATTTGACTTGTTTCGTTAATAGGTTCTTCATTTACAACGTCTTCATCACACGATCATTACAGTTTAGTGATTGCCTTGTAAACCGAAAACCGGTTCACTAACTAAACTAATACTGTAAAAATATACAGGTTTGAGATTTTCATTTATAAACATCAAGCTGCCCTAACAAGAAGCGACAGACGAATCAATTTACACGATAATATGGTATTTTTCGTGCTTATAGCATTCTTACCAAATCTAAAAGGGAGAGGTAGATAGCTATCGAATAGTTATTGCGTGATGTGTATGTTTACTCAGTGCGAAAGCGTCATAGAAATGCTGAATAACCTAGAATGGGATATGTGTACGTTCTAGAATGTCTTGACTGTCTTCGATGGGTCACTCGAAGATGGCTGGTAGGTGCTTAGTCTAAATGTCGTGGGGTGAATTAAACGACGACCGGTTGCAAGCTCGAAATTGTTTCGAACGAAAATTCACAAAATACTACCCTCACAGACATTTTGTGTGTTGACCATATACATACGCTTTCGCCTACGGAGAACTGTTTTTCCTGTCAGCTACGAGGAAGTATTAAAAGAAAGAGAATAAAATAACATTGATACAATATCCATTGCCCGTCTTGCCGTCTAATATTTATTACCGTATGGCTATTATCTAATTCGACAGATAGTTACACAACAAAAGTAATAAATGCACATTTTCTCTTTTAGCATCATTTTAAAAATGCTCCGTATGCAAGCTCTCTGTTTATTACGCTCATGTACTGTACTGATAGAGCAGTGAAAAGCCACCATTCAGCGACTCTTGTGAAAAGAATCCTAACAACGTGTGAACTGTCTTGTTGACGACAATAGGTGAATGACACTACATCATCGGATTCCTCAGATGAAAAATACACCTAGTATATTCCACATTAAGTTATTTTCTCACTAATATAGTGTTGAATGAAATGCATCTCTAGGTGCCATACTCTGATGCGTATAAAGGCTCTTTTATAAGCTTTTTTTCCTCAGCATATATTCTGTTAATTTTTTTGCACCTTTCGTACGTAATTTACTTCGTCATAGTATTTTTTCATGTCATATGTGTTTGAAATGTCCATTAAGAACCATTTAGTGTAACTGCTTATTCCTCGAACTTCATTTAAACGTGATTTCCCTAAATCACTCCAGGCAAATGCCGGGCTGGTTCCTCTGAAAGGGCACGGCCGACTTCCTTCCCCATCCCTCCCTATTCCGATGAGACCGATGACCACGCTGTCTGGTCTCCTTCCCCAAACCAACCAACCAACCATTTAAACCCAGTAGTGTCGCTGAGAAGCACACTTGCAATTGGTACCTTTAAGTACATCATACTCTTTCTCTGTGAGACGTCCCCCAGCTACATCAAGAAGAAGAAGAACATTGCAGTGCTTGCGGTGAATCTGACACAAATGTATTCAAACATATAGCGTAGGCTAGTAAGAGCAGTTTCGCTTTCCACATGACGGTTTTACAGAACACAGGAGAATTAATGAAAACTCTGAATTTCTGCACACTAAGATGAACTTCATTTACATCATCGAAATACAGTTACAAAATTTGAAGAAACCCTTAATATAAAACTACGTGTACACATTGTAGATACGCACGTATGCCTCCTCAAGTTTGGTGTGTGAGTGGGTACCTAAACCGAAAGCCACCGTAGCTCTCGTTTACTGCAATATCTTTCTGAGATTAAAGAGGAACAACTCCCAACATGTGCTTTGACCAACAGATTTACAGAGAAACGCCAAACTGGATTAGTAAGCAAGGCGAGATTCTGAAGATAATCTTCATAGGAAGGAAAAGGGAACTCGTACACAGCTGCAATCCAAGACACAAAAATAAGTTCGTCTGTTATGGTTGGTACAGTCCTATACCCCCAGCACAGGAAACCACTGCACGAACCCGGATGGAGGAAACATTATTTTAAAAAGCTACAGCCAGTAGTGTTGTAGAAGTAAACATTGTATGCAGATACAATCATTATTTCGGACAGTGTGTCCTAGGTTCAATTTACACCCGAAGGCACAGAGTCGCTTCTGTCCAGTGCGAGAAATCCTGTGCTAGCTAATATTAGCGTGCAGTATTAGTATGTGTATTGCAAGGAAACTTACCAAGTACTTATTCATGTCGCTTGCTGTCTGCTGTAACGCGTCTCTTGAAAGAAAGCAAACTGTAGCACCGAGGCCGCCACCACTCCTTTTATAGGTGGAAGGCGTTCTATTTTACAGGACAGGTCTATTCGAGAAGCTTCGGTAATTTACAGCAGTCACAACATTCAGATTTACGGCCCATTGCACGTCGAGCACGATATGGTGGCTCTCGCAACATGTCTACGAGTATGAACAGGGGAACTTATCGCTAGAAGCATATTTTGCTCCGTACTCGTGACGAGTAGGCCTCTACAATGTGTTACGCGTATTGATGTGCATGTGTACTTGGTTTATGTCACACATTGATCTAAAGACTTGTCATTAAATGCGTAATGTAAACGCTGAGTGTATTTAATGAAATATGAAATTCCTCACCAATATAGAAGGCTGCACGAAGTTAGATTATGAAACCAGTGTAGATATTAGGAAGGAAATGAAAATATTTGATATAAATGAAACGGTAGAAGAATATAGGAAAAAAACTGATATCCCATCTGTTGCCAATGGGCATGAGAAGATTCAAAAAATGTTTTTAGCTACATGTTCCACAAGGTAAAAGGTGCATTGGAAGGCCAGTAAAAGAAATGGAAGGACCAAAACTATAGTGGTAACAGGCCGAACAAGACGTAAAGCATGCCAGAGGAACAAGAACACGAAGAAGAAGAATTATAGAAGAACCAAGACATGGCATCGCGATGACGAAACACCTCACACTACTTTCGTATTACATGCCACGACTGACTATATAGAAAGCGTTGTGGAGGACCATAACTATGTTAAGCTTCGTACACTTAATCTTCCAGTAAATTCATACCTTAGTAACGGAATCTTCAGTGTAATGTGTACGGTCCAACAGAGCCGGGAGCACTGACCACGATGATTACTGTTATCGGAAAATGTGGTTCAGTGGAAACTGAGCGATGCGCCTGCAACAACGCCCTGACAACAGATGGTCAGTGACGGTGTGGCAAGAATTCAAAATCAGTCCAGTTAATATTCAGACGCAGAAGGACAAGAAGAGAGATAAATAATGTTGGTGGGTAACGTTCATTTAACAAGAGTAATAAAACGACATAATATTATCACGCAGCTATATCTCTTCTTTGAATAAAAGTAGCAGGTGACTATCAATGATATTCTTAAGAAAGCTAATTATCAATTTCCTCCGAAGTGTTCGGAGAAGTTATATGTTAGTACAATCGTTTAGAATTTGAGAAAAAATGCGAATGAAATATTATAGATCAACCATTATAGATCGACCATTAACATACAAAAATAAACCGAATATGTAAAATAATTAAAAAACGTCTTATCGTTTTTTGAACATTGAGAGTGGTTTTTTGAGTGTTTGTGCTTTTGCGTGTGCGTGTGTGTGTGTATTGTGTGTCTGTGTGTGAACTTACGTGTGTGTGTGTGTGTGTGTGTGTGTGTAAGAGAGAGAGAGAGAGAGACAAAGCGCTATGAAGATACATACTACGGTCCTTTTAGGGACCAACTGACTAAGGATCTCGGACCATGCATCTGAATCTGCCATTTCAACATTGAGGGCATAAGCATAGCAAAATGTCAAATACTGCAGAGAATTTTACACGATAACGGTATTGACCTGGTAGCCATACAGGAAACTCATGCTGAATATAGAGCCCAACTTGAAGCTAGAAGAAGGATACTGGGATATGATCTACTTGGAACCACGTATGACAGACACTATGGCGTTGCGACATACGTGCGTGAGGACATAGAGGACGCCTTTCTAGTTGAAGCCTCCATTGCAAATGATACCCATGAAGTTGTCATCAAAACAGGAGAAGTTACAGTAACTAACATCTATAAACCTCCTGCTACTACATGGCCGGCTGAAGTGATAAAGATCCACCCACACCCAAGCGTATACGATGGGGACTATAATAGTCACCACGAAATGTGGAAATACAGTACGAATGATAGCAATGGAGATATGCTGGTCGATTGGCCCGAGGAACAAAATACATATCTGGTCCTTGATGCCAAGGACCGAGGGACATTCAGATCAGCCGCATGGAACTGCGGCTATGACCTGGATCTGTGCTTTGTTTCGAGGGATACAAACGATAAACCACTGACAGCCTCTAGAAGGGTCCTGACGGGCTTCCCTCATAGCCAGCACCGCCCTATGCTTATTAATATCGGTATATCCGTCCCGATAATAAGGTCTTACCCTCGACCAAGATGGAATTTTACAAAAGCTGACTGGACAATATTCTCTGAACAACTTGATTATACCTTGAGCTGGATCTCTCTAACCACCAAGGGCTATAAGAGGTTTATGGGAGCGGTCATTAGCTCTGCGAAAACAGCGATCCCAAAAGTGTACTGCAAAAAATACATTCCCGATTGGACTGGGATATGCGATAACCTGTACACGGAGTTCCTCAAGAAAGGGGACCGGGAAATAGCGGATGAACTATTACATAACATCGACTTTATTAGACGGAAGAAATGGGAGAATACTGTTGAAAATCTAAACTTTTCAAAGTCAAGCCGACAAGCCTTGTCCCTACTGAGTAAACTTGGAGGTGCAAATCCACCTGAACATAGAAAGGAAGAAATATCTGCCAACAAGGTTGCATCCCGCACAGTTTCTGCGTCTAGAGCCCCACGAGATAGAAAGCATACAACAAAAGTGAAGAAGGACTTAAGAACATTAAAAAGGAACAGTGCAATGGACTCAGAATATTCATCAGATATTATTATCGAGGAGATTACCAATGCCCTGAAGGTTAAAAAAGGCAAAGCTCCGGGTTTCGATAGTATCCACCCTGAGTTCCTTATACATGTCGGAGCCTACACAAAACAATGGCTGGCTAAGTTCTTTACGGACATTCTCCAAGTGGGTAACATTCCTCCCTCACTTAAACGAGCAAAGATCATCGCAGTCCTGAAACCTGGTAAACCAGGAGATAGACCAGAGAGTTACCGCCCCATTGCCCTTCTTAGTATGGTCTATAAATTACTAGAAAGCCTGCTCCGCAACAGAATAGGCCAAACTATACTCAAAAAAATCACTATCGAACAAGCAGGATTCCGTCCCTATCGCTGCTGTGCAGATCAAGTCCTATCACTGACAACATATATAAAGGCGGGGTTGCAGAAGAAACATAAAGTAGCTGCAGCATTCATAGACCTAACAGCAGCCTATGATACAGTTTGGAAACAGGGACTCATGTACAAATTAATCTGTGCCGTCCCCTGCAACAAGATAACCAACCTCATTGACGATATGTTGTCAAATAGAACCTTCCAAATAATAATGGGGAATGAGAGAAGTAAACAGATGAAACTCAAAAATGGACCCCCACAAGTCTCTGTCCCTGCGTCCCTTCTTCTCAGCCTTTACATCGCTGACATGCCTGCAACCAGATGGCGCAAATTTGGTTTTGCTGACGACTGGGCTCTGGCAACAGCCCACAGAAATATAGAAACTGCCGAAGATATTCTTACGAGTGACCTAACGATTCTCAGCGAGTACTTTAGAAAATGGAGACTACAACCCCAACCCCAACATGTATATCTAGACGGGAAAATACTAAATCACAACAAACACCCAAAGTACCTTGCGGTCACCCTAGATAGGACACTAACATTCAAAGAACACCTGACGAAAACTGCAGCGAAACTTAAAACACGCAACAACATATTGCAGAGGCTCTGTGGCACCACTTGGGGCTCCACAGCATCTACCTTAAGAACATCCGCACTTAGCTTGGTGTATCCAGTGACAGAATACTGTGCCCCAGTGTGGCTCAACAGCAAACACACACACATGGTAGATAGCCAACTTAATGCAACAATGCGTATTATATCAGGTACAATCAGGCCAACTCCTACAGTGTGGCTGCCCGTTCTCAGTAACATAGCCCCTCCTAACCTGCGCCGAGAACACGCTCTGGTTAGAGAATTTCAAAAAATCATGACCAACCGTCAATTACAAATCCATGAAGATACAACATACAAGGAAACCGACTCCGGTCTAGGCATCCTGCACTAAAGACCGCACAGGCGCTGCACCAAACCAACTTTAAAATAAATGACCGATGGAAAGAGGAATGGGAGAGCAGAACAGCAGTAAACTGCCATAGTATGCATTGCATCTTTAGTAAACCCAAAGGATTTGATTGCCCTCTCAAGGTTTGGTCAACTCTTAATCGCATCAGAACCAACTGTGGGAGATGCGCCGATTCCTTACACAGATGGGGTAAACTTCCTTCGGCTGCTTGCGAATGTGGGGCTGAGAGACAGACGGCCAAACATATCGTGCAGGAATGCCCACTGAGGGCATATGAGGGTGACCCACAGGATTTCCCAATGGCGACCCAAGAGGCAATCGACTATATACTATCTAAGCTGGACATTTGTTTGTGACTGCTCTTCTGTGAGAGTAAATTTACAATTGGTGGTGTCCTTATATACAAACTGTTATTTATTGTTCTGTTTATACATATGTGCTTTTTTTAAAATCGTGTTGTTTCTGTAATTTTCACTGTGATGTTATGAGCCATACGCTAAATAAATAAATACTGTCGGACAACATTTGTGGGTCAGCTGACCTCGAGAGTTGTGCAGGTGGAGAATTATTATGCAGTAATTTTTGACTATTCTGCATAATATATTACTAACTATTCTGTATTCTATACGAAATAAAATTTTATTCAACCTTTAAAATAAACTTCTGCTAACACATATTCCACTAAATCCAAGCTGCTTTACTACCACTGAAAGTAATGTTTTGGTTTCATTATTCTCGTTGAAGCTGGGTCACGTTTTGATAATGTTGAACATAGCGTGTATTTCACTAAAACTTAGAATCGTGTTTACTGTATTATTTATTAGTCAGCCGTGCAACTCATTCGTAGCGGATGATCAACACAGAAAAATTTTATTAAAGTGCAACAGAATTATACAAAGGGCGCGTCACTCAGAGACGTAGAATGCCTCTGTTTGTGCCAAATTATGAACGAATAAGCTATAAGATCGCTTCCTAAATAATTTCAAGAGCTGCCAATCTTATCATATAATTAACGAACACAAAACGAGGCTACAGTATGGAAACGTTCAAGTGCCATTACAAGATGTTGGTGAGCAGGTAATTGGGTCCCTCTGACAAATTTCGGCATCTGAATGTCTCTGAAATACGGAAGCAGCACGTGGGAAGCAGCGTGGTTTGGGTGCCGAAGTGACTCTCTCACCCCTTCCCAAAAAAAAGACATAGTTTCAGGCATCCTGCAGCGCCGACCCATTTCGGCTGTTGAAGTGAAACATTCTTTACAAGCCTAGCTGGTATTGATCTCACAGAAAGGTCCACAGAAAGCGTCGTGAAGATCCATGCAGAAAACGAACGAATGAATTTACTTGGCCGAGAACAACTGCCAGGCACCGTTCCGTCACAAAAAGGTGAAAGCAATAATAAAAAGCTCTGCCTCTGCCTCCTGGAACAATACACCATAACTCGCTCTCTACTGGCTAGCCGCTATCTGTGGTTGGTGAATCCCCTGTGACTCAGACGACGTCCTTCGCCTCGCCGTCTGCTGCTAGAAAGCATTGACCTGTTTCCCTTGACTTGATGGAATACACCTGCCATTGCGTCCTGCCATATTCTTCGAATTGGCACCAATAAACTGTCCCAGCCGTAGCTATGACTGTCAGACAAAACGTGCATTGAGTTTCTCCACCTTTTATTACTTTATGCAACAAACTGTCACTGAATTCACTGCACACCCGTGTTAGTAAGCATTCTTGATCACAGAGGTTTCCTAATCTAATGAAAATGTTAACTGAATCTTCCGTCGGTTCCTGATAGAACAACATTATAATACATGAAAATGCACTAATTATATCTCTTCATCTGATTAAATGAGTACAGTGGAAGAAAGGGGGATCGAAAAGAATTTCTGTCTTTCACAAACCTCCACTTGTAGTAAAGTTTTGCTTGGGGCATGTTTCACTTAAATCATGGTACTGTGACATTGATAAGCAAAAATTTTGACCCTATTATAACTTACACAACAATTAATCTGAATAAACGTCAGAATGGAAGAGGGGACAATTTTGCCAACCACAAAACCATAAATCATAATGAACCATTATCCAAAACCCTAACATGGTCAGGGAGTCCAACAAATATCGATTACTTCCATTACTGCTGGAAACGGGTCGCAAGTCCATACTCGATGTTGCTGACCATTTATAGGGCCTTATCGTCTCTACAAGCTCTATAGTCAAACGATAGAAAACACAATTGGAATGTATCCAGCAAGTCAATAACCTAGCACTTTTCTGAAGTCAGAGAAGAAATATCCAAAATAACTCAAAATCTTAAAGAATCTTTGTACCTCCACAAAAAATGGTCTATCTAATAGCAGACCAAACAAACGGAAATTGATTGACTTAAGATCCAATCATTTAATAATCTCCTCCCATCAACACTTATTCACTCCTGACAAATGCGATTACATTTGTCACAAGTGATGTGATGTGTGACATGTTTAAATAATACTAACACGGAGCGTAAATCATGATATAAATTGGACAATGACATACTAATGAATATGAATATAATCAAACATGAAACATCTGTCAAATGTGACAGTAATTAATTCAAGTGGACAACTAAGGAAGTATATATTAAAAATCACAATGTATAAACAGAAAGCTAAACATAGATATTGTAAATACAAGTTGACAAATATTTGTGAGAAACATTTGTGCTGTAAATGATATAACTAAACTGAATCATATTAATTTTGTGATGACAGCTGTAGAAAATGATGTCATGATGAGAGTAGATACATGGTCAACAAAAGAAATACAAACAGAATATGTATCAGATGTGGTCATCAAAAGAAACCTGAATAAGGTGTAAAGTGTTACAATAATAAAATTAACAAAAAGATATTATAACAAAAATACAAATTGTTATATAGGAAGTGTTCAGAAATATAGCATCAATGTTACTTATCACAATGGCCTGTGAGCAAGATGCGGAACGTTTGCAACCTCACAATCTAACGATCGTGACATTGCAAGCGTCACACGACTTCACGAGAACCCTTCATTTTACCTCTCGTGAAACCATCACTTCAAAGTAAATGGAGAATCGTGGCTGAAGTTGTTGGGCAGGCATATTGTTCAAGGCTCGGTGGGCAGTGGCAAGGACAACTCACAGTAGTATCTATGGGTATGGGACAGCTGTGTGCAGCACAGGAGGTCAAAGATAGCATGGAATGGGACGGTAGGCTCTTGTCGAAGTATCGGCAGTGTGGTGTCGTGGATAGGCTGTTATGGCAGCTGGGCGTACAGTCATAATGGCCCCATTGCAACGCTCTCTGACACAACACACCTACGATGCTTTCCTTGAAGTCGGTCATCCTCATGAGAAATTCACTAGACTGACAGTACATGAAGCATAGCTCTGCGATCAGCGAGGTAAGTACGAAGAAGAGGAGAAGCACAAGAGGAAAATTGTTATCCAAATGCGGGTTGATATGAATTGGCCCTAATCGAGTTCGTTTGCAGGGTCTATAGGAGGGGGCTATTCTCTTTACAAGGAAAACAGATGTACGTTGTAGGTTCTTTCATAGCGCAGAAATGCTTTTGGTTACAGTCTGGCCAAAGGAATGAGCCTTAGAAACTCAACTGCGAGTAAGATGTCAGTGTGGGTTGTGGTGCGTTACTATGGAATGATATCATTGTAGTGTTTGAATGGTTGAAATGGCTCTAAGCACTATGGGACTTAACATCTGAGGTCATGAGTCCCCTAGACTTAGAACTACTTAAACGTAACTAACCTAAGGACATCACACACATCCATGCCCGAGGCAGGATTCGAACCTGCGACCGGAGAGGCAGTGCGGTTCTGGACTGAAGCGCCTAGAACCGCTCGGTCACCGCGGCTGGCGTGTAGTGTTTACGGTAAAAGGTCTGCCAGAGAGGCATTGGTGCTACTGGGAATCCTCCAGGCATTGTCACGCCCAGCGGAAGCGCTTTGTGTTTGTACCACACATGGCACCATGCTGTCTGCTAGCGTTTAACAACACGGCGGTTATTCCTTGGCATGCCCACCATTACTCCAGCTCTCCCTCACTGCTTCTGCACCAGTAAGAGAAGCCACATGCCACTGAAATCGGATTGCGACCAGGGCTGCCCGCAGCCAACTGGAATGTTGGTCAGCTGTCCCTCATCACTGGCTCTAGCCCTCTTCATCTACACCAGGCTGACTCGCTGCACCATGTGTCCGTGCTACCACATGTCAGGTCCAAGTCTGCACACATCTCAAACATACCATCAGTGATCATCAGTGGTCAACTAGTGAGAGTTTACAATAAAATATTTCGAGTAGATTTCCCCACCATGTTATAGTTCTGGGTGGAGATTTTAATTTGCCGGATATAGACTGGGAGACTCAAACGTTCATAACGGGTGGTAGGGACAAAGAATCCAGTGAAATTTTTTTAAAGTGCTTTATCTGAAAACTACCTTGAGCAGTTAAACAGAGAACCGACTCGTGGCGATAACATATTAGACCTTCTGGTGACAAGCAGACCCGAGCTATTTGAAACAGTTAACGCAGAACAGGGAATCAGCGATCATAAAGCGGTTACGGCATCGATGATTTCAGCCGTAAATAGAAATAATAAAAAAAGTAGGAAGATTTTTCTGTTTAGCAAAAGTGATTAAAAGCAGATTACAGAGTACCTGACCGCTCAACACAAAAGTTTTGTGTCAAGTACAGATAGTGTTGAGGATCAGTGGACAAAGTTCAGAACCACCGTACAATATGCGTTAGATGAGTATGTGCCAAGCAAGATCGTAAGAGATGGAAAAGAGCCACCGTGGTACAACAACCGAGTTAGAAAACTGCTGCGGAAGCAAAGGGAACTTCACAGCAAACATAAACATAGCCATATCCTTGCAGACAAAAAAAAAATTACGCAAAGCGAAATGTAGTGTGAGGAGGGCTATGCGAGAGGCGTTCAATGAATTCGAAAGTAAAGTTCTATGTACTGACTTGGCAGAAAATCCTAAGAAATTTAGGTCTTACGTCAAAGCGGTAGGTGGATCAAAACAAAATGTCCAGACACTCTGTGACCAAAATGGTTCTGAAACAGAGGGTGACAGACTAAAGGGCGAAATACTAAATGTCTTTTTCCAAAGCTGTTTCACAGAGGAAGACTGCACTGTAGTTCCTTCTCTAGATTGTCGTACAGATGACAAAATGGTAGATATCGAAATAGACGACAGAGGGATAGAGAAACAATTAAAATCGCTCAAAAGAGGAAAGGCCGCTGGACCTGATGGGACACCAGTTCGATATTACACAGAGTACGCGAAGGAACTTGCCCCCCTTCTTGCAGCGGTGTACCGTAGGTCTCTAGAAGAGCGTAGCGTTCCAAAGGATTGGAAAAGGGCACAGCTCATCCCCGTTTTCAAGAAGGGACGTCGAACAGATGTGCAGAACTATAGACCTATATCTCTAACGTCGATCAGTTGTAGAATTTTGGAACACGTCTTATGTTCGAGTATAATGTTTTTTCTGGAGACTAGAAATCTACTCTGTAGGAATCAGCATGGGTTTCGAAAAAGACGATCGTGTGAAACCCAGCTCGCGCTATTCGTCCACGAGAGTCAGAGGGCCATAGATATGGGTTCACAGGTAGATGCCGTGTTTCTTGAATTCCGCAAGGCGTTCGATACAGTTCCCCACAGTCGTTTAATGAACAAAGTAAGAGCATATGGACTATCAGACCAATTGTGTTACTGGATTGAAGAGTTCCTAGATAACAGAATGCAGCATGCCATTCTCAATGGAGAGAAGTGTACCGAAGTAAGAGTGATTTCAGGTGTGCCGCAGGGGAGTTGCTATTCACAATATACATAAATGACCTTGTGGATGACATCGGGAGTTCACTGAGGCTTTTTGCAAATGATGCTGTGGTGTATCGAGAGGTTGTAACAATGGAAAATTGTACTGAAATGCAGGAGGATCTGCAGCGAATTGACGCGTGGTGCAGGGAATGGCAATTGAATCTCAATGTAGACAAGTGTAATGTGCTGCGAATACATAGAAAGATAGATCCCTTATCATTTAGCTACAAAATAGCAGGTCAGCAACTGGAAGCAGTTAATTCCATAAATTATCTGGGAGTACGCATTAGGAATGATTTAAAATGGAATGATCATATAAAGTTGATCGTCGGTAAAGGAGATGCCAGACTGAGATTCATTGGAAGAATCCTAAGGAAATGCAATCCGAAAACAAAGGAAGTAGGTTACAGTAGGCTTGTTCGCCCACTGCTTGAATACTGCTCAGCAGTGTGGGATCCGTACGAGAAGATCCAACGGAGAGCAGCGCGCTTCGTTACAGGATCATTTAGTAATCGCGAAAGCGTTACGGAGATGATAGATAAACTCCAGTGGAAGACTCTGCAGGAGAGACGCTCAGTAGCTCGGTACGGACTTTTGTTTAAGTTTCGAGAACATACCTTCACCGAAGAGTCAAGCAGTATATTGCTCCCTCCTACGTATATCTCGCTAAGAGATCATGAGGATAAAATCAGAGAGATTAGAGCCCACACAGAAGCATACCGACAATCCTTCTTTCCACTAACAATACGAGACTGGAATAGAAGGGAGAACCGATAGAGGTACTCAGGGTACCCTCCGCCACACACCGTCAGGTGGCTTGCGGAGTATGGATGAAGATGTAGATGTAGATGTAATGAATATGTCAATAAAAATGAATTTCTTAACATCTAATAATTAGATGGATATCTATAGAGTACTTATCAACTACTTCTGTAAATGTTGGGTTCACAAATTCAGTGTGGGTTTATGAAGCTACTGGTATGACTATCTGTGAGGCATACTAAGCTACCAAATATCATCATTTACGTTGTGATAGTACGTGTAAATGCAATTAACCTGCACCATCCTAACCAGTTACTGCTTAAGATTACGACTAACTACACCCTGTACCGTTAGGCTACATCATTCTTACCCTAAAATGCACATAACAATATCTACCATAAAAAAATTGTGGTGTATATCTCTAGAAATTTCTACTAGACTGCTCAAGAAACCCGAGTGTTATTTTCCCTCTGACGTTGTATGTGGTCGTACAACAGCAGTGCAGCCTGGGACATTCTCGTACACAAACAAGAACAACAAAAAAGATAGCAAAAAAAGTATAACTCAATGTCAGGATTGTTAAACATAATCGTAAAACATGTGGTCTTAGTCACACTATTACTCCAGATTAAAAGAGACTTACTATGATTCAACGTTCGTTTTATACCTTCAATACATGAAAAATTTAAACTCCTGTCGTTCCTAGCGTGGTTTGTGAGATCCGTACATATCATCTGTGCTGTCAATTAATTCTCTCGGAAACAGAAACCGAGCACCGAGCACTTGTACTTCGATGAGGGGCGTTCCCAACGCTACACTAGCGTGAACCAAGCTCAGCAGTGTGGACGATAGCCAAACTCCAGCGGAACCACAGGTCAAAATACAGCTCCAGAGAGGCCCAAGCTATTTTATTTTTTATTTTTATTTTTTTTTAGTTATCAGTCTTTTGCCTGATTTGATGCGACCCGCCACGAATTCCTGTCTGTGCCAACCTCTTCATCTCAAAATGGCACTTGCAAACTATGACCTCAATTGTTTGCTGGGTATATTCCAATCTCTGTCTTCCTCTACAGTTTTTGCCCTCTACAGCTCCCTCTAGTACCATGGAAGTCACTCACCGATGTCTTGACAGATACCCTATTATCCTGTCTCTTCTCCTTGTCAGTGTTTTCCACATATTCCTTTCCCCTCCGATTCTTCGCAAAACCTCTTCATTCCTTACCTTATCAGTCCATCTAATTTTCAACTCGGTCCTCTTCTGTTCCGGTTTTCCCACAGTCGATGTTTCATACTCCAAAAGTACATTCTCAGAAATTCCTACCTCACAATAATGCCTATGTTTGATATTAGAAGACTTCTCTTGGCCAGTAATGCCCTTTCTGCCAGAGCTAGTCTCCTTTTAATGTCCTCCTTGCTCCATCCGTCACTGGTTACTTTGCTGCCTAGGTAGCAGAATTCCTTAACTTCATCTACTTTATAAGCATCAATCCTGACGTTGTTTCTCTCTGTTCTCCTTTCTGTTACTTCTCATTACTTCCGCCTTTCTACGATTTGCTCTCAATCCATATTCTGTACCCATTACATTGTTCATTTTATTCAGCGGATCATGTAATTCTTTTTCACTCTCACTCAGGATAGAAATCTCATCAGCGAATCGTGTCATTGACATCCTGTCACCTTGAATTTTAATTCTACTCCTGAACCTTTTTTTTTATTTCCATCATTGCTCCTTCGATATACAGATTGGACATTAGGGACGAAAGATTACATCCCTGTCCTACAGCCTTTTCAATCCGAGCACTTCGTTCTGGGTCGTCTACTCTTCTTATTCCTTCTTGGCTCTTGTACATGTTGTATATTATCCGTCTCTCCCTATAGCTTACCCATATTTTCCTCAGAATTTCAAACATCTTGCACCATTTTACATTGTCGAACGCTTTTTCCAGGTCGACAAATCCTATGAAAGTCTCTTGATTTTTCTTTGCTCTTCCTTCCATTGTCAACAGCAACTCCCAGAATGCCTCTCTCGTGCCTTTACCTTTCCTAAATCCAAACTGGTCGTCATTTAACTCAACCTCAATTTTCTCTTCCATTCGTTTGTATATTATTCTTGTCAGCAACTTGGATGCATGAGCTATTAAGCTGACTGTGCGATAATTCTCGCCCTTGTCGTCTCTTGCCGTCTTCGGAATTGTGTGGACGATATTTTTCCAAAAATCAGGTGGCATGTCGCCGGATGCATACACTCTACACACCAACGTGAATAGTGGTTTTGTTACCACTTCCCCAATGAGTTTAGAATATCTGATGGACTGTTATGTATTCCTTCTGCCTTATTTGATGTTAAGTCATCCAAAGCTCTTTTAAATTCAGCCGGTCGCGGTGGTCTCGCGGTTCTAGGCGCGCAGTCCGGAACCGTGCGACTGCTACGGTCGCAGGTTCGAATCCTGCCTCGGGCATGGATGTGTGTGATGTCCTTAGGTTAGTTAGGTTTAAGTAGTTCTAAGTTCTAGGGGACTGATGACCACAGCTGTTAAGTCCCATGGTGCTCAGAGCCACTTGCACCATTTCTTTAAAATTCTGTTTCTAATACTGGATCCTGTCTCTTCTAAATGGACGCCTGTTTCTTCTTCTGTCGCATCAGACAAACCTTCCACCTCATAGAGGCCTTTGTTAATTTCACTGAGGGTTGTTTTGACTTTTCTATATGAGCCGGTACGGTAACTCAGCGTGTTCGGTCAGAGGGTTAGCTGCCCTCTGTAATAAAAAAACTGGGTTAATGGATCAACGACGATCTAAAACAGGTGTCTAGCGACGTCCGCCCCGAGCAAATGCAACGAACGAAAACGAACATAATCAGATCGAAAAAAAAAAAGAAAATGCTGAATCTGTCCTCCCGACAATCATTTCTTTTTCGGATTCTTCACATTTTACATGCAGCCATTTCGTCTTAGCTTCCCTGCACTTACCATTTATTTCATTCCTCAGCGACTCGAATTTCTGTATTTCCCAATGTCCCAGAAAATTTTTGTACTTTCTTCTTAGTACTTCAACTGAAGTATTTCTTCAGTTACCTATGGTTTCTTCGAGTTACCTTCGTTATACCTAAGTAGTTATTTCCAACTTCTGTGATTGCCCTTTTCAGGGATGTCCATTCCTCTTCAACTGTACTGCCCACTGCGCTACTCCTTATTGCTGTATCTACAGCATTAGAGATTGCATCTCGACATTCCTGAGCTACTCTCTTAAACTTCACCATACTCTTCATCATTACACTATGGTGATCTCAGGCTATATCTGCTCCTGGGTAAGCCTCCGAATCCAATATTTAATTTTGGAATCCCTGTCTAACCATGACGTAATCTAACAGAAATCTGCAGGTACCACTCAGCTTTTTACAAGTATTCCTCCTTGCCTTGTGATTCTTGAACAGAGTATTCGCTTTTACTAATTGAAATTTATTATAAAACTCATTTAGTCTTTCTTCTTTCTCGTTTCTTGTCTCAAGCCCATATACTACTGTGACTTTTCTTCTACTCTCTCTCCAACAACTGCGTTCCAATCCCCCATGACTATCGTATTTTCATCTTCGTTTACGTACTGTATTACCCTTTCAATATCCTCATATACATTCTCCATCTCTTCATCTTCCGCTTGCGAGGTCGACATGTGTACCTGAACCATCGTTGTTGGTGTTGCTTTGCTGCAGATTCTGGTAAGAAAAACCCAGTCACTGAACTGTTCACACTTTCTGCCCTACCTTCTTATTCATAGAGAATCCTACTGCTGTTATACTATTTTCTGCCGTTGTTGATATTTCCCTATACTTGTCGAACTAGAAATCCTTGTCTTCTTTCCATTTCACTTCACTGACCCCTACTATATTTAGACTGAACCTTTGCATTTCGGATTCCTCAGATTTTCTAGCTTCCGTGCCACGTCCAAGCTTCTGACATTCCACGCCCCAACTCGTAGAACGTTATCATTTCGTTGCTTATTCAATCTTTTCTCATGGTCACCTCTCCCTTGGCAGTCTCCTCCTGGAGATCCGAGTTGGGAACTATTCCAGAATCTTTGCCAATGGAGAGATCATTATGACACTTTTTCAATTACAGGTCACATGTCCAGTGGATATACGTTACGTGCCTTTAACGCAGTGGTTTTCATTGGCTTCTGCATTCTCATGCCGTTGATCATTGGTGGTTCTTCCGCCCTTAGGGGTAGTTTCCCACCTCAAGAACAAGAGAGCGCCCTGAACCTCTTTCCGCATCTCCACCCTCTTTGACATGGCCGTTGGCAGAATGAGGGTGATTTCTTGTGCCGAAAGTTGATTTGAAAATGCGTACAGGTAACCAAAAATTAGAAGTCAATTAAATAAAAAAACCGATTCTTGCAACTTTCCCCATTTTCTACATCAAAAATATCTTTTTGGTTAGTGAATCTTCCGAGTGTCCACAGATAAATTCAAATTCATGCCTTAAAGGTCAAGAAGAAGGCATAGACCTATCAAATTGCACATTCCAAGGTTTGAAGTGCAATATGTTACCAATGTCCAGATAGTTTTGTAGATACTGAAATGATATAAAACTTGTGCTTTAGAAGCCCAAGTCATTAATTCCGATCTGTCTCTTGTTTCAGAGACGTATATTTTTTCAATGTGGTGTGTGACACCGTTATGCAAGCAACTGTTACGTCTTCCTGTACTGTTTTCATCACTCGTGTGTAATACACATCTCCGTAAAGGTACACAGTTATGTCATGGTTTACACACACTGACGTATTTAATGACTGTTGGTGTGCTCATTTGTGGTAAACACGCAACGGCTGAATGACACAGATTAAACTATTGATCCTCAGGAAACTATGTCCTTAAGGTCTTGAGTTCATCTGATTTCAGGTATGATACGCACTTTTGGAGTGAACACATCAAATAATTTAGCATATCAATAAACTGGAAAGTTACATTATACTTGCCATCTTTGTGCAATAATGCAACACTTTTTGTTGAAGATATATTTTTCTCAATAGTCGATGGCTGAACGAAAAACCGGTCTTGATTAAGTTTAACTTCTTTATCCCCACTACCTTTTGTTCACAAATTGTATGATCAAGAAACGCACATTATAGTTGCTAATGATGGGCGCAATGTAGGGAAGCCTCTAGCTCTCATCCCAACTGACATGTGTTGCAGCTCAGGACACACCGATGAAATGAGACAGTCATCTCAGCGCTTTACAACATCTTTCTCAAATGATTTGCGACAAATATGACATATTTTAGTTATTTTAGTTGAGCGAAACGCTAAATCGTCTTCAGGGCTAATTTCCCACCTTTTATTTTGTAATAAAGCTCGTTACAGTCTCAGCGATTGCAAACAGCTGTTCAGAGAATCATTCCATGCAATCGCTGCCTCTGTAGAATTTAAACTCAGAATTTACTGGTCATAGCAGCAGTGTAGGCAGTAGGCTATACTGAATAGTATATGTAAATGTATCTGATTGTGATTCGAACCAGAATCACTGCTATGACTTTCAGTAGCAGCTTGTTCTAATATGCATTTAGTATATTAAAAAGAACTAATTTTTAAGTGTAGTTACTTGAATAAGATTTAAAAAAAGTACTTTAATGTTAACAGTAATCATGTATACATACCCTGTAAACTGATGCAGTCGACACCATTTGGACAAAAAGAATCAGTCAATTCGAAATCCTTTCTCATCTCTTCAGTCCGCCACTGGCATCCATTCATAATCAAACTACTGGCTGTCATAACGTTTAAAAAGACATATTCATTCCGTTTCATGAATTTGTATGTTTTATCTTGATAGGAAACAGTTTGCTGACAAAGTTTAATCTGTTTGCATGTGGTTTGTATTCAGATATACATTCTTCATCTTTATGTACAGAATATAAACCCGGGCCGACCGGTATGGCCGAGCGGTTCTAGGCGCTTCAGTCTGGAACCGCGCAACCGCTACCGTTTCGGGTTCGAATCCTGCCTCGGGCATGGATGTGTGTGATGTCCTTAGGTTAGTTAGGTTTAATTAGTTCTAAGTTCTAGGGGGCTGATGACCTCAGATGTTAAGTCTCATAGTGCTCAGAGCCATTTGAACCATTTTATAAACCCGGCAGAAAGGACCATTTAAAACAGGCATTGTCTTTTTACTGCACGTTTATTACGGTGTGCTTACTTGGTATCGCCATAAACAATTTTGTGTATATTCCTGCAAAAACACTTCATTTTCTTTAGCATCAACATGCAGTTGAATTGTTCCCTTCAACTCTTTGCTGGAATATCTGTCTGCAAAAGTTTCAATTTTCTTTAATAGCCTATCAGTAACATTAATCGAGTGTCAGTCACCTTTAATTTCGAATGGCACTAAACTCGCATTCTTTGTGTTGTGCTACGTTTGTTTTACTTCATATGACATGAGAAAGAGGAAGTTGGCTTCTAGTGAAAAACTGATTTTAAGATGTTGGTTAATTAGATGAACGCTCTTCTCCAAAATGTGGAAACTGGCACGCAAGAAATGTCAAGGCTCTATAAATCCCAACCCTGTTAGCAATTAAACCTGTACATATTCGACTTCTAAAGGGAGACTCGGTAACAACCCATTATAGATCACGTATTTAATACATTTTGTTGCTGGTTCAACAAATATTGCTAATGCAGTAAACTCTCAAAGTCGATATTGACGACCTTCATGCTAGCCCACCAAGAGGCTTCTCCGTCGATGACCTTCTTCTTCTACTCTTCGTCGATCACATACTAGCCGCTGCAGTCCTTCAATCACTGCAGATTCCACACCGTTGCTTAACTGGGTTACTAGACGACAATTTGGCTGTAGTTTGGTCACTCATTGCTCTATCTCTAGCCGCTTTTGGATTGTACAGTACTGAATAACAAAGTATGCTTTAGGGAAGGCTTATGGATATGGAACCCTTTCTGACCTGAATTATTTCCTACCAATGAAAAGATTTCTTTTAACTTACATTGTCTTCAGGTCATAGTAAACAAGAATTTTAAACATATTTCTGAAAAATACATTTTGGTGTATGATTTCTGAAATGATTCCAATTGAAATCATTGGGGAACTAGTGTGGTTGTTGAAAGCAAAGAAAAAACATTTTATTTTAACAAAAAGTGTCCACGTTTCTCAAAATACACACTAAATTATGAAAATCTGAATTTTTATTTTACGGTAAAATACTTTTGCGGTTAATACGTAGTAACATTCAATTTACAGCACAGGAAATTCCTTAAACTAGTTCTCATCCTAGATGAGACGAAGTGACATATTGCATTTCGTGCATTTCAATCTAGAATAGCTTTTTATGCACAATTTGCGTCCTGCTATGTCGTGGAAGTGTTCTGGCCAACAGCCTATACCATGACTGCATAAATCTGCAAATGGACGAGGTGCTTCCGCTGTTCTCCTTTTCTTCATTGGGTTTGTATTTGGTGAATTCAGTGGACGCCGTTTCCTTTTTGATCATGCTGTATCCCTCTAAAAGAAGACATCTTGCAATATCATTGACAAAATCAAGTACTGGTCTGTATTTTACACTTTCTGACCGCAATGTCTTCTGCACAACAGCCATGCATTGACACATGTCATGCTGACGCGATGAAATATTGTTCTCTAATAGAACCAACGTCCTTCGATTTTTTCCTGTACAGCAGAATCAGCTCTTCAAGCAGATCAAAACCACTCTCCCTTGTAAAAGTGTTGAACTCTTTTACTGTTGCAGACTGAGGGACATCCACATATTGCTTAGCAGCACTGATCATCGTCTTACATCTTCTATGGGCTCTTGATTTATATATGAGGAAATAAGGCGTACTCACTTATTGTCATATAATTTTAGCACCATGATGTTCTCGTTTGTCTCTACCCTCAAATCGAACATGTATTAAGATTATCACTTTCCTCCTCGTTTCAATTGCAGATTTGTCGACGGCTGCCCTGGTTTTTTGTGTAAACTGTGGATTTGTTTGATCTACTAGGTCTGAATATTGCTGCTGCCAATGAATTGTTCAAAGTAATTCGGTGGAATCAGTACTCATTTGGAGGATCATAAAATGTGGAATTATAGATCGTATCTATTAGTTCCATATTTTTGTGTCGCCAGTGTGTGCTTCTTATCTGTTGTACAGGAAATTCACACGAATTTTGTGTTTTAAGGTTTCCATCATCTCTAATGTCGAATAGCAATAAACTCGCATTCTTCGAATTGAGGTACATTTGTTTTGCTTCACCTGACGTGTGAAAGAGAAAGTTCTAGACTAGTGAAAAATTTACCTTAAGAAGTTAGTTTATTAGATGAACACTGTTCTCAATCACATCAAACTGCCGTCAAAGAAATACAAAGACTCTATAAACCCAGCCCTCTTGGCAATTAAACCTGTGCATTTCGACTTCTAAATGCAGACTCGGTAACAACCCATTCGTTATCATGTAACTTAACGCAGTTTGGTGCTTGTTAAACGATTATTGCTAATGTAGTAAAGCCTCAAAGTCGACACTGACGATGTTCATAATAGTGTGCTTGGAGGCGCCCCTGTCAGTGAACTTCTTCACGTGCTAGCTGCTGCTGTCCTTCAACCACTGCAGGTTCTCCACTGCTACTTAATTGGGTTACTGGATGATAGTTCGGCTGTATTTTGAGCACTCACTGCTCTGTCTTCAGCAGCTTGTAGATTCTACAAAATTGAATTAGAAAAAGCAAGCCTTAGGAATGATTCATACAGATGGAAATGTTCTAGTAGACAGAAGCGTATGTAGAAAAAAGTCAGCAGGAGAGAAAAGAAGACTGGAAGATGCATTGTGTACAATCTGCATAAGCAGAAACATTTCTGTCCATAGGAGAATCAGTAAGTGGAACATGAAAGATTGTTAGTGCTAATGTGTAAGAGGAAGAAAAAGAAAGCGTTGAACTGCCATATACGATACTTCAGCACCAATTTACATAAATTCAGAGAGTTCAGGATATTTTTCAACAAGATGCAAATTTCAGATACTTTTGAACATAACAGGCTATGTGACTGCTTTTCAACAGCTTATCTAACATAATTTGAGTTTTACCTATCTCGTCAGTTCCATCATTTGAAAGCTGGTGGCAGGCATGCACATACTGTGCGGTCTTTATTCTATGGCGACTAATACAGTTATCCCGTAAACTGCTTGTTTACAGACGCTTATTTACTGAAAACGTTTTACACAGTTAACAACGATAATCCCTGTGTATTCATTCACAATTTTACAACATAATAACCGTTTACAAATATGGTTACTAGCCTACAACACTACAGTACGCAAACTAATGGTAATCTCGTAATTTTCAAATCTATGTAGTACCAATTTTTCTTCTTTAGGACCAGCAGCGAAATATATGTCTGATAACGACATGGTTGTTACAAATTCAAATGGCTCTGAGCACTATGGGACTTAACATCTGAGGTCATAAGTCCCCTAGACTTAGACCTACTTAAACCTAACTAACCTAAGGACATCATACACATCCAGGCCCGAGGCAGAATTCGAACCTGCGAACGTAGCAACAGTGCGATGCCAGACTGAAGTGCCTAGAACCGCTCGACCACAGCGGCCGGCCATGTTTGTTACAGTAGATACATCAAGTAGCTGGTTATGATAAGTAATCTTTATTTAAGACAGAGTATTTCGGCTTAATCGCCATTTTCGAGTACCTCCAATTACAATTTTGGTGAGAACAGTTATGGATGCCAATATCATTCATATTAAAGCAGCTGTCTTATACTCGCGTCTAGTTTGATGTGACGTCCATGCTGCGTCATTAGTGGACTGTTTTGTAATTGTCACTACTTTAATAAGATCGTAAATGCTGTCAAGATGTTGAAAACTATAGCGTCGTAAAGACGGAACTGTCAAACTGCTGTCACGTCGTAATTAATATTTAATTTCAACATCTTGACAGCATTTATGACATTATTAAAGCAGTGACAGCTACAAAACAGTTCAGTCCATTAATGACGCAATATGGACGTCACATCAATCTAGACGTGAGTAAAAGACAGCTACTTTAATATGAATGACATTGGCAAATATACCTGTTCTCAAGAAAATTTTAATTGCAGGTACTTGAAAATGGCGATAAAGCCATAACAGTCAGTCGTAAATAGAGATTGCTTATTATAAGCAGCTATTTGGCGTATTTACTCTACTGTCACTATGTAGTATCGTTTTGGGGTAACTTTGGATAGGTGATATGCCTGATAACGTAGATAATTTACCAGGGTACCAACCTGAAACAAAGTAAACACATATAAGACATGAGGCCTTAAGCTAGCTGTGATTCGCTGGCTCCTTCCTACTAGGCTGCACAAAGTATAATCTACGATCGTGGAAGATGTTATCAGCACATTGTAAATAACACCAGCAGTAACTGACAGTGGGTAAATCCTTATGATGTCATTGTTTTCTTTTTCAGGTAGTTCCTCATTCCAACTAGCAAGGCTGGGTGGGTTCTGTTACACACCTCCCTACATAAGAAAAAGATCTGAGAAGGTACCAGAAATCGAACTGAGGTCATTTTACTACAAATCTAAAGAGCTGACAGTAAGCTAGCGGAAAATCTAACACCAGGCTTAAGTTTTTCCTGCTGCAGCCAGTCAGTGACCTTTAGAGGTGGAGTTCCAACAGTACTGTGTTACCAAATAATTCCAAATTAAATATAACTCGCTACTTGGGTCGATGGCACACACTTATGACTCATTATTTATTGCATCCAGTCAGTGATCTCTGCTGGCGGGGTTTGAACAGTACTATGTCACGAAGTACTTCACTATGTTACAGTCTAAGAGTACCTGTCCTATCTCAGTTTACATTCAGCTTATCTTATTCTGAAGTCTATTCCCACTTCCTACTTTTTAACTGGGCAGAGACGTTAATAGTTCTGTAGGTGTCGAGACTGTGATCCTTATGGTTGCAGGAAGATGAAGCATAGAGTACAGTAGTGAAGATCAGGTATTCTGTGCCAGTGAAGCAGCATCAGTAAGTCGTATATTTAGTAGTTCATGTTTTACAATTGATTCATCTCCTCTTCTGCAGTAGCTAGGGCAGTTGGCTCAGCACGCAGACTTGGAATGCACTGATTCGTCTTTCTCGGCGTCAGCTGGGCCACGGCAGCTCATGCAGAAATCACAACGCCATTCAGGCAGCCAGCCAGGCGGTTGGAAGGTATTGATCATCCGATGCTGTCGTCCCATAGGACGACAACTTGTCTTTACTGGGGCACAATTGTGGACATTGGAGGGGGTGCAGGGTTACAGGAGGCTCTCTCCACCAGAGGAAGGTTGTGGACACGCCAATGTCTGATCAAAGATGAAAGTCAGCGGCGGCAGCAGCTAGTGGACGTTACAGGTATAGCGACACAATATCAGTTCGGCTTGGGCACAGTCGTGGGCATCGAAGGGAGTGCCCAAGTACACTCCTAGCAGCTCTGCACAGAACAGAGATGGTGGCACAGGGTCACAGCATGGCCTCTCCACCAAAGGAAGGCCTTGTGTGCCTATGCCTGTTCACAGATTCAAGTCAGCGGCAGCAGCAGCTAGTACACGTCCCAGGTACAGAGCGAGGTCTATGGAGTGCCAGACACTATCCGTTCAGCTCCCAGTAAGCTGGTGAAAGAAGATACCACGTCTTCACATCAGCGGATGAGAGATCGGCAGCTCACAGTAGCCAAGTTGAATAGACTAGGTAGGCTGCAGTCTCGAAGGTAGAAGCCATCTGGCAACTGGTAAGCAACGTTGTTCTAGCTTACTGCAACTGAAATGGAGGAGGACTCAGAAGCCTGAGTATTTGTAGCTGAGGCAATGTCCTTATGTCTCATCAGGGATGACTGCGTGTGACTTATTTTTCCAGGTTCTTCAACATTCTTCAACACACCTTGGTGTCGTAACTGTGTTTTCCAACTCTTCAGCATGGCACTTTCTGCTACGTCAGCAAGCTGATAGACTTTCTTGTGTAAGATTTAATTACTGTACTGTCTGAATGACATGTACCTCCTCAGTAAGATCATGTTGCTGAATTTGCGGTTCAAACTTCTCTCTCGAGCATGGTGCAGCAGCAGCTTCGTTTGGTTCTGTGCTATTTGCGATGTCAACTCTCTGCCCCTTTGTCGTTTTGATTGCGCCACAGTACTTGAGCCTCTCTTCGCTGAGCTTGGTGCCGGCTAAACAAAATTTTAGATTTGCTCATTACTTCCTTTGGGTGGCTCAACAGTCCGTTAGGTTTTCAAATACTGATGACATCTCATGCAGTTATAACTGTATATGCTCGACTGTGATATTTTTCGTCTTCAGTCAAAGGAATGGTTTGATGCAGCTTTGCTTACCCCCGTATCATGTGCTAGTCTCGTCATCTCTTCCTAACTTTTGCAGTTTATATCTACTTCTGCCTGCTTGCTGTATTCAGGTATTGGTCTAGCCCAGGGATTCCCAAAGTGATTGAGGGGTCGACATAAACGAAAACTGATTTTGGGGATCGACGAGGTCTAAAAATCGACCCCTATTAAATTAACACAAGTTCTTATTTAAAACTTTCAAGATAGGTAGGTACTGTATTGTTTATGTTGTGTTACGTGTACTAAGAATAATTAATATTTTTGTAAGAAATAGCATTGTTGTAGTAATGTAAAGTCTCAAGTTCGTACAAGATGAAAAACTCGGCAAGTCTGTGTGGACACGTTTGTGCAAGATAATGAGTTCAAGCGTACGTCTTTCAGGCGCTTTTTGACTTCCTCTCTATTTGACGCTTACGCAATTTAACACGAACGAATTCATGATCAAGTCCTAACATGTTGTCCGCAGCCGGTGGTCGTGCGGTAGCGTTCTCGCTTCCCCTGCCCGGGTTCCCGGGTTCGATTCCCGACGGGGTCAGGGATTTTCTCTGCCCCGTGATGACTGGGTGTTGTGTGATGTCCTTAGGTTAGTTAGGTTTAAGTAGTCTAAGTTCTAGGGGACTGATGACCGTGGACGTTAAGTCCCATAGTGCTCAGAGCCATTTTTGAGCCAAACATGTTCCTGATATTTTAGTGTTTTATTATTTTGATGAGAAAATGAAGTCAACTTTACTCACTTAACCAAGTGCAAAGTTTTCCAATTGGTATCTTAGTACCTAGGTATTTTGTATCAATAGGAAAAAACTAAAGATAGGCCCCCTTATTCATAATAGTCTGCTAACTTAAAGCATTGCTGATTCTCACTCTGTCTTCTTCTATTGACCTAAGTCAGGATGAAAAATAACACTCTGTAGCAGCTGTTTTAAGTTGGCGGACCATTACGAATAAATGGGTTGATCTTAAAAGTAGGTAATTTAGCCATGGGGGTCTGAGGTAACAGTTCATTTTGGAAAAGGGGTCACTTGTCCAAAATAGTTTGGGGATCCCTGGTCTAGTCTAACAGTTTTTAGCACCCGCAGTTCCTTCTCTTACGGAACTGACTCTTGGAGCCTCTGAATGTGCCACACCAAACGACCACTTCTTTTTATGTACTTTTACCACAAAGCAGTATTCCAGAAACGATAGAACTACTAACCCCTGTCCAATGTTATTTTAGAAGCGGTATAAGCCTCATGTCATGAAGAACTGTGATGATGTTTGGGAGCCAACATTCGAGACTCATAAATTACTATAGTGTCAAGATGATATTTTCATATCAGTTTCTGCCAAACTCTTGCAGGACATTAAGACAATTGTCAAACTATACCCATAGGTTGGGGATATATTTCTATGGCATCCATGCTCCAAAAAATCGACAAAAATACTTGTTTATTTCTGATGCTAGCAGAATTAACTATCAGTTATTCAAAATTCCAAAATAAATACAATATGCTACCTGAATTGGTGAACATCCGTAAGAACAAAATTTTTCGCACATGAAATCTAAAAGATACACAAGACAATTAGTGAAGGAAGGCAGTTTCAGTTACTATCCACACACTGAAAACGTCACGAAACAAGAGTATAGTACAAAAAGTATAAAAAGGAAACAGATTTCAAAAAATAGAAACCAGTCAGTTGAAAGGTACAGAAACATAAGTGTAGAAGCAAATGAGATCTACAAACAATTTCGAGATATGTTCGTAAGGATCGCTGAAAATTCCCCGGTGTTCACACACTTGCTCCGTTACTTAGGTGAATGGTCTTTCAGGCCGTGAGCCACTTTAAGCAGAGTTCATACGTGAAAGCTTAGAGAGTTCGGCCTGACCGACACATATTTCCCGTGGTATTTCATCAAATGGCTCTGAGCATCATGGGACTTAATATCTGAGGTCATCAGTCCCATAGAACTTAGAACTACTTAAACCTAACTGACCTAAGGACATCACACACTTCCATGCCCGAGGCAGGATTCGAACCTGCGACCGTAGCGATCGGGCTGCTCCGGACTGAAGCACCGAGAACCGCTGGGCCACCGCGGCCACAGTATTTCATCGAATGACTGTACAGGTATAAGGGAAGAGAAGGAGTGATCTAGCAATACTAGAACACTTGATAAGTTAACTACTAATGAAACAATTTTCAGTACTACCTCATATACAAATCGTGGTACCTATTATACAAGTACCATTTACGGTGCACCTGTAAAGTCCCGCTAACAAAAAAACATATAAAGTAGTTCGCGAGACCACACACGTCTGGTAATAAGGCACTGCGATGTATAAAACATAGATACTTAAATTGTGGAGCAGGAAACGTTGGGAATGATAAGCGCCTGGGCGTTGCGAGGATGTAAATACGTGTCAACATCAATATTATTTTTAACAATACAACTCGTGACTATGGATAGCTTCTTTGACTAGCAATCAAAACGTTCTCGGCCTTGGGTTCGAATCCCGCTACTGCTTGACTTTTGAATGAAAATCATCAGCAATGGCGGTCGAAGACTCCCCACATAAGGAGACAACCTCGTCTGCCAATAGCCTTGACAAATAGGACGGAAAGGCAGACAGAGGTTCATGGCACTCTCTTGCCCTTCGAGCGAGAAACTGCCCCTAAAAGGGAGAAGAATCAACAATGATCAACGGCATGAGTATACTGAAGGCAATGCCAACGAATGCATTAAAGACACATAACGTTTCAGGACATGTGGCTCATTCAAACGGTACATGGAAGAAGCAATAACTGAAACAATAGAAAGGTTCAAGGATGAGATTGAAATTGAAGGTAAAAGGATACCACTGATAAGATACACTGATAACATTGCTATCTTTTTAGTGAAGGCGGAGAAGAATTATAGGCTATAGTGAATTGAATGAGCACTCTAATGAATGTAGAAGATTGACGAAGAAAGACGAAGGTAATGACAAGTAACAGAAATGAGAAACTTTGCATCAGGTTGATGGTCACGAAGTAGATAAAGTTAAGGAATTCAGCTATCTAGGCAGCAACATAGCCCACGACGGACGGAGCAAGGAGGACATCAAGAGCAGACTAGCACTGGCAAAAAGGGCATTCCTGCCCAAGAGAACTCAGCTGGAATCAAACATAGGCCTTAATTTGAGGAAGAAATTTCTGAGAATGCACATTTGGAGCACAGCACTGTATGTTAGTGAAACATGGACTATGATAAGAACGGAACAGAAGAGACTCGAAGCATTTGCTGCAGAAGAATGTGGGAAATTAGGTAGACTGATAAGGTAAGGAATGAGGAAGTTCTCCTCAGGATCGGCGGGGAAAGGAATGTCTGGTAGAAACTGACAAGAAGATGGTACGCTATGAGAGGGCATATGTTTAGACATCAAGGAATAACTTCCACGAGACTAGAGGGAACTGTAAATGGTAAAAACTGTTGAGGAAGACAGAGACCTGAATACATTCAGCAAATAATTGAGGATGGAAAGGTTAGGGTAGGAGAGGAATTCTTCGAGGACCGCATCAAACCATCCGACAACAGACTACTGAAAAAAAAAAGCTTGTGACAGCGGATCAACTTAAATAACTAGATAAAGGGAACATTACTTGCGCTCAACCCTCGGTATGAAGTAAAATATAATTCTACATTCATGGTTTTTTCACTAAATGTACGTAGTAGGGACCAATATGTAGTTCTAATTAAACTTTCCCAATTTATCACAATATAACACGTAAATTAATTACCATAAGAGTAACAAACTCAGTAGTATTAATGTCAAGGGCATGGGGAATAGAAATAATGCGAGTCAATTAGCCGGCCACAGTGGCCGAGTGGTTCTAGGCGCTTCAGTCCGGAACCACGCTGCTGCTACGGTCCCAGGTTCTAATCCTGTCTCGGACATGGATGTGTGTGATGTCCTTAGGTTAGTTAGGTTTGAGTAGTTCTAAGTCTAGGGGACTGATGACCTCAGATGTTAAGTCCCATAGTGCTTAGAGCCATTTGAACCATTTGCGAGTCAATTCAATTGAAACACTTTTGATGTGCTGCTACGGTACATCATACCATTACGCACCGGTACCGCTACTGCTACAAAAGGGGCTCAGTATACCGCCCGTAAGTGTCCAGGTGCGTCTGAAAGCGCAGGATTGGATTCTGCACTGCAGAACGAAGCATGTCCGTAGGTATGCCGGCTACTTCTCGTGATATACTGCGCTTCAGATCAGCACATGTGTGAATGTTCCCCTGGTAAACCCTGTCCTTCAGGTAGCCCCACAACCAGAAATCACAGGGAGTAAGCATTTGGAAACGATCGGCTGATAATTCCATCGTTTCCAAATGTGTTTCGGAGAAGCAGACGAACTTCACGAGCGATGTGCCGTGGGGCCCCAATCCAGAACCAGACTTCATCAACTTCAATCCTTGTGAGAAAGTGAAGACCAAAGTCAACACGTCGTTGTGCGTCCTGTGGTGCAAGCTGCTGTACGATATGGATCTTGTATAGATACAATTTGAGAATGGTTCGAAGCACCTTCCGTACAGTGGACCACGGGATGTTGAAGTATCGTGATACAGCACACGCACTGCCTTACGACAGGGAATTGCGTTGTCTGCCATAGCGACAGCGATTCCATCAACCACCTGTGGTGCAACCGGTCGTCGGCCTCTTCCCAGAGCGACGCCCAGTTCTCCAGTTGATTCCAACTTCTTCATCACGCTCCGCACAGCAGGTGGAGAAAGAGGACCCTTCCGTAATCCTTTCAACCGGCGATGTTCTCGAAGTGCAGCTGCAGCATTACTGTTGTTTTGGTAATAGAACTTCACCAATAATGCCTTGCTGGTTTTGTCGAAGCTCATATTGACACGTCAACTAGTGCACTGCGACTGGTCAGGTGTGCGAGACTATGACTCACGATGATTGATCACGACACCTGGTGGCTATAGTTGGAACTGGACGGTGGCGCTGTGACGCATGGGACTCATGCGCTGCTTACTCTGGACATTAAAGCTATCAAATTTGTTACTCGTACGGTAATTAGCTTCCGTGTTATAACGTGTTAAATAGGGAAAGTTTAATTATAAACACCTGGTATTAGCAGACTCATCTAGGAAAGTACGCTCTCTGGATATTAACACTAAAGCACGTGCTGTGACACAACACCTTTTTTGTGAGTCTGCCGCTGGAGTTGTATGAGTGTACCTCCATGACACTTTCGTAGTCTTCTTAGAACTTTATCTATTCGCTCTTTGAAAACTACCTTACACTGATTCCAGGTTTTTGAGCAATATTCAAGTATCGCTTGTATGAGGCTTATGTGAGCTACCTCCTTCGAGGATGGACTACACTTCCTGACAGTTCTTCTGCTTTACCTGCGAACAGTTATGTGGAGGGTGCATTTCAGTTCATTCATTACACATTTATGCATGTGACTGCTTCCAGTGATTTATCAGCGATCGTGTAACCACACAGTAATGAGCCTTGTCACATATTTATGTGTCATACGCTACATCTATCGGTGTTGAGGCTCAACTGCCAATTCTACCACCAAGCATCGATTCTCTGCAGTCTTCTGGCATTCCGCTATAATTTTTTAGCCTTGTAATTTCTCTGTATGTAATATCTTCAGCCAACAGCCTCATGAAGCTTCCGACATTATTCCCTAAACATTTAAGTGTGGTATCATGCAGAGATTGTGGGTTCACAGCAAAGTAGGCACTTGAACCGTTATCACATACAATTGTGAGAGCTCATTGCAATCAGCAACAACGAATGGGAGGCGCTGCAGAATATCGTGTCTCTCAGAAAAAGCAGTGCCCTCGCACTGAGGTCAATGTAACGCTGAGCGTGCACAAGCTCAGCACCAATTCAAGACCTCAGCTACCCCAGCCAGCATCGTAGTATAGGGCGGACGAGTAGTTGACTTTCAGACGAATGTGTGCTGTTGTTACTGTGCAGCATTGTACCTCAAGAGATGCATCAGGTGATGCTTTGGTAGTCAGTTATCCAATACTTCTATGGCAAAGAAGTATGTCAAGTTAAGTAAAGCTTTTATTCGTTTATGTAATAAAGTGAACTAATAATTCACATGTTCTAGCGTGATGAGCCTTCCGCCAGAGCAATCAAGGAACACACATTCGTGGCTAGACGAAAGCAGTTTCACCTGGTCACGCCACTTTGTACAATGTCGAACGTGATGGCAGTAGTTCTACTCCCATACGGAACACCTGATGTCATTCTTACACCTCAAGATAGCTCTCCATTGAGAATAACATACCGTATTCTTCAATACTTTTACAAAGCTGGTCTCGTATTCGTACTTTCTTACACTGATCAGGCAGAACATTATGACCACCGACCTACTATCGATATAAAATCGCCCAGGCGATAGCAGCATCACCTGGCGAGGGATGACTGCTCGTCAGAGTAGAATGCGGAAAGGGCGCGAAGTATTTGTGTTTGATTGAGGACAGATTATGATGGCCCCAAGGCTCGGTACGAGCATTTCGAAAACTGCACGATTTTTCGGGTATTCTAGGAGTTTTACAGCGAGTGTCTTCAACACCTGGCAAAACCAAGATGAATCCACGACCATACATCGTGGGGTTGGGCGGCCACCGCTCATGTCGTAGGCTGGGCCGACTGCTAAAACAGGATAGGCGGCGAACTGTGGCGGTGCTAATAGCAAACTTTAATGCTGGGCAGAATACAAGTGTGTCTGAACACACAGTGCACCGAACACTCCTAACGAAGGGCCTCCGCAGCCAACGAACCGTGTGTATGTCAATACTAACACCACGACATCGGCAACCACAAATGAAATGGGTACGTAACCATCGCCGCTGAACATTGTCGCAGTGGGAGAGCGTTTGCATGATCTAACGAATCGCGATACCTTCTTAATAATGCAGATGGGAGTGTATGAATCCATATTCTTCCAGAGGTACAGCTCCTCGGTACCTGTACTGAGACAAGCTGGCGGTGGCTCCATTATGTTTTGGGCAAAATTCCCGCGGCTGTCCAAGGGTCCTGTGGAGCTCGTTAAAGGCGTCATTACGGCTAAGGACTGCCGTACACTGGTTGCAGAGTACAAACACACCTTCAAGACGATCATGTTTCCAGACGGCAGTGTCATTTTTCAACAAGATAGTGTTCTATTTCACAAGGTCAGCAGTGTGATGGAGTGGTTCGAGGAACACAGTGGGGAGTTCCAGTTGATTTTGTGGCCTCCAGCTTTTCAGATCAGAACCCGATCGAATATAACAGGGATGTGATTGAACAGGGTGTCAGAGCTCAGCGCCCCCCTCCGCACAATTTGCGGGAATTTAGTGACTTGCGTATGTGGATGTGGTGTAAACTCCCTCCTGTGACTACTGAGGCGTCACTGCTTCCATGCCACGAATTGTGGTCACTGTTGTTGGTGCCGAAGGTGGACATATCGGCTATTAAATAGGTGGTCATGTGTTCTGGCTGATCAGTGTATTTTGTTTGTATGGTGACAGTGTAAAAATGTATCGAATACCTTCGAGAAGTCAAGGACACGGCATCACAATATATATAAATGACCTAGTAGATAGTGTCGAAAGTTCCATGCGGCTTTTCGCGGATGATGCTGTAGTATACAGAGAAGTTGCAGCATTAGGAAATTGTAGCGAAATGCAGGAAGATCTGCAGCGGATAGGCACTTGGTGCAGGGAGTGGCAACTGACCCTTAACATAGACAAATGTAATGTATTGCGAATACATAGAAAGAAGGATCCTTTATTGTATGATTATATGATAGCGGAACAAACACTGGTAGCAGTTACTTCTGTAAAATATCTGGGAGTATGCGTGCGGAACGATTTGAAGTGGAATGATCATATAAAATTAATTGTTGGTAAGGCGGGTATCAGGTTGAGATTCATTGGGAGAGTCCTTAGAAAATGTAGTCCATCAACAAAGGAGGTGGCTTACAAAACATTCTTTCGACCTATACTTGAGTATTGCTCATCAGTGTGGGATCCGTACCAGATCGGGTTGACGGAGGAAATAGAGAAGATCCAAAGAAGAGCGGCGCGTTTCGTCACAGGGTTATTTGGTAACCGTGATAGCGTTACGGAGATGTTTAACAAACTCAAGTGGCAGACTCTGCTAGAGAGGCGCTCTGCATCGCGGCGTAGTTTGCTCGCCAGGTTTCGAGAGGGTGCGTTTCTGGATGAGGTATCGAATATATTGCTTCCCCCTACTTATACCTCCCGAGGAGATCACGAATGTAAAATGAGAGAGATTAGAGCGCGCACGAAGGCTTTCCGGCAGTCGTTCTTCCCGCGAACCATACGCGACTGGAACAGGAAAGGGAGGTAATGACAGTGGCACGTAAAGTGCCCTCCGCCACGCACGGTTGGGTGGCTTGCGGAGTATAAATGTAGATGTAGATGTAGAACCTGTTCACCAGTATCTATTACCTTCTGGGTATCTTGGACGAAAAGCAAGTTGGGTTTCAGACAGTCGTTGTTTGCGGAACCTCTGTTGAGTAGTAAAGAGGAAACAAATTGATATCAACGGTGAAACCTGTAGTATAATAGGTTTCTTGCATAACCCTTCTTGAAAACTAGAATGACATGAGCACTTTTCCAGTCGCCAGGAAAGCTTCACTTCTCCAGTGACTGACGGTACACAGCCGCTAGAAGCGGTGCAAGTACTTTCTCATACTCTATGCAGAATCGTAAATGTATTCCACTTACTCAAGGTTGTAAATGGTCAGGTGCTAGCTTTAGATGGATCGTGTTGTTTATAGAGTTGGATAATTTTCTTGGCCTTTAGATTTTCTTGTGATGAACGGGTTGTGTACTAATTTAATAGTGGGCTGTGATTTTATGAACAGTGTACTGTTAATTTTAGATTATCGAGGAGGAGAGTGTTACTGTAGCCAGTGTATCCACGGAATGTGATATGGATCAATTACCGCTGGACGAAGCCCTAGGATTGCTGAGAGTGCTAGAATAATTTCCGGAAGTGCTCACAGGTAAGTTTGAGTTATTAGTGAGACTAAGTACCATATTCAGTTATCGGATCAGATTACAATTAGACAGGCCTCCTATAGATTATCACCTCCCAAGATGAAAACCTTGCAGCAGTTGGTGGAACGTGTTTTGAGAGACAGGATGATAAGAATTCCAGCATCTCCGTATGCCTTGCCAACTTTTATGGTAGCTAAAATAGTGAGTTACAGTGCACTGAAAAGTAAGATGGTTTTGGATCTGCTCCTCTTCCTGAGGTCCATGATTGCTTTACATGGTTTGCTGGAGCCTATTATTTAGCCGTTGGATCTTAATCAGGCTTGCTACCAAATTCCTTTAGCAGAGGGACCCAAGCCAGTGACTGCCTTTTCTACTGAGAGGAATCTGTACAAATTCAGCCGAGTACCATTTGGTCAGCCCTCCCAGCTAGCCATGCGGTCTAACGCACGGCTTCCCGAGCGGGAAGGCGTGCGTGGTCCCCGGCACGAATCCGCCCGGCGGATTAGTGTCGAGGTACGGTGTGCTGGCCAGCCTGTGGATGGTTTTTAAGACGGTTTTCCGTCTGCCTCGGCGAATGCGGGCTGGTTCCCCCAATTCCGCCTCAGTTACACTATGTCGGCGATTGCTGAGCAAAAACTGTCTCCACGTACGCGTACACCATTACTCAACCACGCAAACATTGGATTTATACTCGTCTGGAATGAGACGTTCCTGGGGGGAGGGGGAGAGGGGACGGGGGGGGGGGGTGTCCACTGGGGCCGAACCGCACAGTAACCTTGGGTTGGGTGTGGCGCGGCGCTGTGGTGAGTGGACTGCTGTACCCTATTTGGGGTTGTGTACCACTGAGGGCTTCGGCGGGGACGAAGCCTCTCCGTCGTTTCTAGGTCCCCAGTTAAGTACCTACATACATGCCGCTTGGTCTATCCACTAGTGAATCAGCGCTATCCAGACTGATAGACTGCTTGCTTCTGTTCTGGAAGACATTTTGATTAACTTTATTTACAATTAACTTGATGATGTGGTCCCTTACAGAGGGACCATTTTGGAACCCTTGCATTAAGCATGTCTCGCAAAGGTTGAGTGAAATGGGGCTGACCATAAGGCCTTCAAGGGTCAACCTAGTGCGAAAGGAGATTTCCTTTCGGGATATCTTGTTTCCAGCGAGAGAGTCCTCATAGATCAGATGCGGGTTCGTGCCCATCCACCAACCCACCGGACAAGAAAGGAGTAGCTAGACTCATAGCAATGGTGATTTTTTTCCCTAAGTTTATGCCCTGGTTCGCCGAAGTTGCCGCCCCTTTAAATCAAGTGCGGAAAAAGATGAACTTTTTAAATAGACCGAAAGCCGGCAGGATGCTTTTGTTGCTCTGTACGTTGCCTTAGGCAACGCGCCCGTCTCAGCGGTTCCTGATTTTGAACAGGGCTTTATCGTGCCGACCGACGCTTCTAACTCAGGAGAGGCTGCCTTCTTGTTAAAAGCACACAACGGTGAGCGTAGATCAGTTGCATACATCGCTATTCCAAGTATGAGTTAGAAGATAATGAGGTCTTGTTTGCACTTGAAATGTTTAGATTGTACCTGGACCACAGGGAATTTCGCCTTGAGACTGACAATAGTGGTCTGAGTTGGATCCTCGCACATCCTAGGAAGAATAGAGCGCTGGGCGGTACGAGTCACAGCCTTTAGATTCACTTTTAAACTTATAAAGGGAATTAAATTTTCTCGTTATGAGAGTATTCAAGAGCGATCTGTTTAAGTTGTTAAAAATCATTCAAAAGCCAAGATCGCACAAGACAACCGGTTTCTATAGTCTTAGTTGCCATCTTCAGGTCTTAAAAACATTTTGTAGTAAAACATGTCCATTTTAGCTGAACCTCACGCACAAGATGTCAAGTGGATTAAACTCATGTGCCGAGTTTTATGCGCTTGACATCTCGAGCATGAGGTTCAGCGTAAAACGAACATGTTTTACTATAAAAAAATTTTAAGAATGAAGACGACAGCCGAGACTGTTGAAACCGGTTGTCAAGAATAAAAAATATTTTGTGCGACCTTGGCTTTTGAATGGTTTTTAACAATACAAGGGGAACCGAAATTATTGTCACAGACGGGCTGAGCAGGATGTTTGAGATAAAAGAGGATGGCCTTCATCCACCAGAAGTCACTGAGCTCGAGGACTCGGCATGCGTCGCACTAACCGAGGTAACAGCAGGAGAGCAACACGCGATTATGGTCTATCAGAAGCTGCTCAGCCGAGGGCGAGCAGGTGAAGAGCTAGGCAGGTGTATGGCTATGAGCTTCAGAAAGGGATAGTCTGTTACCATGCGCAGCGGGATGGTCAATCGAGAATTTATCTTTTTGAAGTCTTGATCCCAACGGTGTTTCGATGTTATCATGGGTACAATGGGGGTTAATAAGTCCATTCATAAGGTAAAGCAAGTCCTGGCTTGGCTCCGACTCTATGGAGATGTAAGATGAATGGTGGGACTGTGTCAAGCGTGGCAAGTTGCAAAGCGTAGTTTCAATGGTTGTAGAGGGTACTTTCAATCAGTCCGTTCTGAACGTTCTACGGAGCACCTATTTCTTGAAACTTTAAACATGTGATTGGCTCTTATCTAGCAACCGTATGCTATTTAATTACAGGACATACATACAGCCACTTCGGTTGCACAAAATTATGTCATTAGACCATGGTTTAATTGCACTAGGCCAATATTCATCAGAATAAAAAGTAATATGGAATACATGTAATCACATCATGGTTTAAAACATCTGAGCAAACCATGGAGTGATTACATGTTTGCCACGTAACTTTTTAATCTGATGAAGATTGCCCTAGTGGAGTCGAAACCGTGGTCAGTTGACATAAATTTGTGCAACCGAAGTGGCTGTATATATGTCTTGTAATTAACCTATTTATTGATTATAGGAATCTCTTACCCCGCTCCCAAAGGGGAAATCGATTCATCATGCTAGTGGGTGATGCATTTTCTCGTTTTGTTTTGTTGGTACCTAGCGCAGGGGTAGCAGCCACTCTGAGAATTAGGCTTCTAACTGGCATTTTCTCCCCCCATCGGAGGTTCGAGTCCTCCGTCGGGCATGGGTGCTTGTGTTGTCCTTAGCATAAGTTAATTTAAGTTAGATTAAGTAGTGTGTAAGCTTGGGGACCGATGACCTGAGCAGTTTGGTCCCATAAGACCTTACCACAGATTTCCAAATAGCTTCTTCTCGCTCTTTGGTCCACCCAAAGTCTTTGTGAGTGATAACGCTCCTGTATTTGTGTCTACAGAGTTTAAAAAATTTGTTTTTGCATGGTGTAACGCAAGTGACCAAGACGCCTCATTATACTCAGCTGTGTTTCCCCGACAGCCTTAACAGAAATTAAAAATCAGTGCTAGTTATACACCACGCCGATTCTCAAACCAAAATGGGACCGTAGCTTGTCATCGCTAAATTTGGCCTTTGATACAGCTACTCATGAAGCACGTAAGACTAGTCCTGCCTGCTTAATATGTGCCTATTTGTGAACTCGCCTCTTTCCGATATTTTATCTCTTAAAGGCTTGATCCACGGAGACTGGTTCAAAGATTATTAAGGACGACTGGAACAAGGCATAAAGGAATTTAGAAAGACCTCGTCAGAGAGAAGCTGTGCGTTATAACAGCAGTCGATGGGGATGCAAAATTAATGTAATAAAATGGCAAAGCTATAGCCGTCCTCACTAAGTTTATTATGTGGCGCTACCAGTTTCGGTGCTTCAGTGCACCATCTTCAGGCCTTAAATGACATTGAGGATGTTAACTTCAATCGTGTACACGATTCACCAGTGGCCAACGTCTATGATCTGGTTTTGGCATGCTACCTGTAACAACGACGTTGTGTCTCCATCCATCAACTACCAACTCTGAGTTGGTAGGCCTGAAGATGGTGCACTGAAGCACCGAAACTGGTAGGGTCATATTATAAATAACATCGTAAGGACGGCTACAGGTGCTTCTTTTTATAAGAGAGCGGCCGAAGTCCCTCAAATATCCAGTCAGAAGGATGGACAGGCAATATTAAGGTGGAGGAGATGGTTCATTTCATTTCCGTGGGTGTAATCAAGCTGGGAAGGCATTTGGAAAGTTATTTTACGGTGTCATGTCGGATAATCTCCTCTTACTATAAGAATAAGAGACGAGAAGACAGGCTGGGGTCATCGAGTGCATCTGAGCATGGTGAAAGCTGCCGGTTCAGGCAATTCTTTTTTAATATTATTTTTGGATAACCCTTCCCTGGAGGTAGTTTGAGAAGGGGGAAGAGCCGTGCCATAACCATCGATGATTACGTCACGGCTTTAGTGACATTTTTGCTTTAGCAAAGCGGAAGTGGTCTGGGGCAGTGAGCAGAGGCGGTGGATGTCAATTGCTTTCTAGCGAGCTTAAGGGAAGGGAGACGGAGGCAGATCTGGTTACGGCGTGTTCGCTATATAGGCTGTGCGGCTCCGGCAGCGGCTCATCTGCAGTCGTTTACTGTGTCGAGGTGTGTGGGCCAGGCCTGGGGTACGCGAGGAAGGCTACCTTGACAGACCTTGAATTATTCGCACCTTTCCAGTGGAGTTTTCGGCTGTCTTTCACCGAAGCTTCTTGCTATCAACTGTGCTTCCTACCACCTGTGTCCGTTACAGCCACTGCTTGGTCCTCACCTAACGTGTGAGTCTGGGTATTGCCATAGTCTCTGATTACTCGGTGAATGGACTTTAACGTACTGCTCGGGTGATGATTTACAAGCTGCTTAACCTTCTCAGAATTTTGGAGAACACATGTTCGCCAGATCATCAATTCGTTGCCGTTTTATGTGGTTTCAGTGCCGGGTTATCATGCGCACTTTTGCCCAGTGTTGTACTGAAAGTAACTAACGAAGCCTTGTACTCTGCTCAGCCTCTCGTTTGATAAGCTTGAACAATGTGGCCGTGAGGAGCCTTTAACCAGTGACTAAGTTGGATGCTGAATTGTTTCCTCTCGCTTTGGCGCCGGCCGGAGTGGCCGAGCGGTTAAAGGCGCTACAGTCTGGAACCGCACGACCGCTACGGTCGCAGGTTCGAATCCTGCCTCGGGCATGGATGTGTGTGATGTCCTTAGGTTAGTTAGGTTTAAGTAGTTGTAAGTTCTAGGGGACTTATGACCACAGCAGTTGAGTCCCATAGTGCTCAGAGCCATTTGAACCATTCTCGCTTTGGCCCAGTTGACATTTTGCTTTAGTAAGTTAGTTTCCTTTAACGGTTTTGGAAATACTTGCTTTGTGCGTTGGGGATTAAAAGGCCGTAATCATTTTGGAGGAGATAGGTAAGTACCTTGGGCCCATTGTTAAGCGGAGGCTATTGGCCTGTGCCGTATATCATAATCTGCAGTCATGGAGTTTCAGCTTAAGTGTGACCTAAATAAATCCTTTGGTCTTTTAATTAATATGTGCTTAGTATATCTTACGGTCACACTGACCTTTTACACTAAAATGTATGCTTAAAAGGATATTTTATTCTGTGTTATAGAAGCAGGAGCTCCAACTTCTTCCAGGTTGCCAGTTGTAAGGCACCCCGAAATTTTCCGACGAAGTCGGGCTGGTACTTTCGTATTTGTAATATTGACGTCACAGTTTGCTGCCCTGACTCGAATTGTAATGTTTGTTGTAAATTTTGCGATGAATTAATTTGGTTAGGTCAACTGATATTTCAAAGGTCACAAAACTTCTGTTTAAATTTTAAGAGGTAACAGAATTTTTCTGTTTAACTTTGTTTTATTTTATCAGGTTTTGCAAAGAAGAGAAAAGAAAAGAAAAGAAGGGATACAAAGGAAGGTATGAGGAGTTTGGTGGCCACCGAAAGTGCTGAAAACCAGAAGAGCGTTGCTAGAGCCACTCTTTAGGAATTCTGGGCGTTTGGGTTGTCGCATTGTCGTGCAGGAATTGTCAGAGTCCGTCGGAATGCACGGTGGACTGAATGGATGCAGGTGATCAGATAGGATGCTTAGGTACGTGTTACCTGTCAGAGTCACATGTAGACGTATCACGGGTCCCATATCGCCCCAGATGCACTCGCCCCACACCATTACAGAACCTCCACCAGCTTGAATAGTCCCTTGCTGACATGTAGGATCCATGAATTCACGAGGTAGTCGACTAAGGCATTGAGCTCTCCTTTCTGCTGTTACAACTTCCCTAATGATAACCTGACAACACAACACTCTTCATGTCCTTTTATTCTGAGGGGATTCCCCCCTGTCCTGACTTTTGCTAGTCAATCCCGCATTATCTGGTGGTGTCCGGATACCATTTCTAATAATTGTGTTGTATTGTATGTATTTTATGTTAACTGGGGGCCTAGAAACAACGGAGACGCTCCGTCCCTGCCGCAGCCGCAACGGTCCACAACCCCACGACGACTACCGCAGTCCACTTCACCCCTCCGCCACCCCACACCGAACCAAGGGTTATTGTTTGGTTCGGCCCTCGGTGGACCCCCCCTCCCCCCCCCAGGGAACGCCTCACACCAGACGAGTGTAACCACTATCTTTGCGTGGTAAACTAATGGTGGTGTACGCGTACGTGGAGAACTTGTTTGCGCAGCAATCGCCGACATAGTGTAGCTGAGGCGGAATAAGGGGAGCCAGCCCGCATTTCCCGTGGCAGATTGAAAACTATCCACAGACTGGCCGGCTCACCGGACCTCGACACAAGTCCGCCGGGCAGATTCGTGCTGGGGACCAGGATCTCCTTCCCGCCTTTAAAACCGTGCGTGCTTCTAATAATAGTATAGCATACTACCACAAGAGGATAAGATGGCTTCATACTTCTGGATTGCTGAACACAGACACGTAAACACAGGATACCAATTCAGTGCTTGTGGACACTTCATCATAGGTTCAAAAACAGTGCTCGCGACTCCAGATAACACAATGCATTCGTGTCTTCTAGAGTACATTCAGAAGACGATTGAGGACAAATAAAACTGGTTAAACTAACAACTGAAGCTTTATTGTAGTACTGAAAAATTGATTTCGGTCATTATTACAGTGTATCCAAAATTCAAAGAAGGTTTTACGGATTGAAAGGAAAAGGGGACAGAGATAATGTAGGAGCTGTGTGCTCATCTGGAGCCGTTGCAGGGGCCGTGATCGGAGTGAGACGTCAGCCTAGGCGTGGTGGTCGTGAGCGCTGCCGCCGCCGTGGTGTCCCGTGTGGTCGCCGCCGATGCCGCTGTGGCCGCCCCCGGTGCTGCCGCCATCGCTGCCGCCGCCCCCGCGGCTGGTGGCGCCGCCGCTGCTGCCCCCCTCACTGCCGCCGTCGGTGCTGTCGTCGCCCACGTGGCCCGGTTCGTGGTGACCCTGGACCAGGGCCAACACCACCAGCACGCCGGCCAGCACCACCTGGTGGACACCAAAGCAGACAACTCTCTCACTTCGCTGTCCAGACTCCTGAACCCTGATTTCATAACTACGACCATTTTATACGGGAAATGTGATCGCAGTATGAACCACCATCGACTGCCTATTGGAACGATGAAAATGAAAATTTGTGCCAGACCGCGAGTCGATCCCAGATTTCTCGTTTTATGCGAACGGTCGCCCTCACTGCTTCGGCTATCCGTGTACAATCGCGGCCAGACCCAAACTTCAATATGTTGTCGTCCATGCGTCACAACCTGCATTCGTACGTTACGTATATTATTCTCCAGGAAGGACATATTTATTTAGAGATGGGGGCCTGGTATTGGCGAATAAATACAACAGAAAAGTGCCTGTGTTATTAAGAAGTACTATGCAATATTCCATCGGACATTGATATGATCACTTTGCAAGGGGTGAGTGAAGCAGACATAAACAAAATTTTCATCGGTCTTTAGAAAACTGAGACGATGTCGTGTTTAATTTTTTTTCGATCAACATTCGATTGTTCATATTTAATATCCCGTCATGATATAGACAGAATTAAAAATGGTCGAAGCTGACCTCAAGGAAGACGATTTTGGGTTCTAGAGAAAACTACACAGGCCGGCCGGAGTGGCCGAGCGGCTCTAGGCGCTACAGTCTGGAATTGCGCGACCGCTACTATCACAGCTTCGAATCCTGCCTCGGGAATGGATGTGTGGGTTAGTTAGGTTAAGTCCCATAGTGCACAGAGCCATTTGAACCATTTGAAATATAGACACACGCGAGTTCATACTGACCCTACGTTTAGGCCGGCCGTTGTGGCCGAGTGGTTCTAGGCGCTTCAGTCCGGAACCTCGATGCTACTACTGTCGCAGCTTCGAATCCTGCCTCGGCCGTGGATGTGTGTGATGTCCTTAGTTTAGTTAGGTTTGAGTAGTTCTATGTCTAGAGGTTCAAAATGGCTCTGAGCACTATGGGACTTAACATCTGTGGTCTTCAGTCCCCTAGAACTTAGAACTACTTAAGCCTAACTAACCTAAGGACATCACACACATCCATGCCCGAGGCAGGATTCGAACCTGCGACCGTAGCAGTCGCGCGGTTCCGGACTGCGCGCCTAGAATATGTCTAGAGGACTGATGACCTCAGATGTTAAGTCCCATAGCGCTCAGAACCATTTCAACCATTTGGTACCCTACGTTTATCTTAGAAAAAGAGACTGAACAAAAGCAAACCTACCGTCACAGTATTTCTAGATCTGGAGGCAAGAAAAGGTTGACTGGAATACACATTTTTAAATTTTGAAGGAAGCAGGTGTAAAATACTGGGAGCCAAAAGTTCTGTGCAACTTCTAGAGATACCAGGCTGCATTTATAACAGTCGGAGGACTAAAGGGGAGAAATAGCCGTGAAAGGAATGAGTTATAAATTAATATTCAGTAAGAAGAAATAAAAAACTTAGCAGTTTGCGGGTGACATTATAATTCAAAAGAGGTTATGAGGTGAAAGACAACAAAAGGAAAACAAAGATAATGGATTGCTGTGGAATTTGTAGTGTCACCGCCAGACACCACACTTGCTAGGTGGTAGCCTTTAAATCGGCCGCGGTCCGTTAGTATACGTCGGACCCGCGTGTCGCCACTATCAGTGATTGCAGACCGAGCGCCGCCACACGGCAGGTCTAGAGAGACTTACTAGCACTCGCCCAGTTGTACAGCCGACTTTGCTAGCGATGGTTCACTACACACGCTCTCATTTGCAGAGACGACCGTTTAGCAAAGCCTTCAGCTACGTCATTTGCTACGACCTAGCAAGGCGTCTTATTCATTTACTATTCTGAACAGATAATATTGTGTATCATGTATCGTCAAGAGCGACGTTCATCACTTATGGATTAAAGTTAAGTATCAAACGAATTACGTCCGCTTTCTGAATACTAATTCCTTGTCATGTTCCAGACCTCACGTCAGTATAGTTCTTCCCTCCTCACGCCAGCCTGCGTGAGCTAAAACGCGTGCATTTCGGCCTCCTCTAGTAACACGGTGTTGGCTCTTCTGCCAACACAATAGAATTAAATCAGGTGGTGGGGAGGACATTAGTTTATGGAATCAGATACTAAAAGTAGTGGACGAGTTTTGCCATTTTGGCAGTGAAGTAACTGACGATGCCAAAATAGAGAGGATATAAAATGCAGACTGGCAATAGCAAGAAAAACATATCTGCAAATGAGAAATTTGGTAACATCAAATATAAATTCAAATGTTACGAAGTCTTGCCTGAACTTTTTATTGTAATGTGGTACTACAGAAGAATGATGGAGATTAGTAGATCTGCATGCGGCATCGGGGACTCCCGAAATTGTGACAAAGACGTCACATCTAAAGTACTGTACAGTCATACATTGCGGGCGTGTGCTATTTTGGCTCCACCCGGCTTCTGTCGATACATTGACTGCAGCTATTTATGTAGCGCTTGTTGTTATGGAAGAGAGCTCAACTACCTCATATATCCTGAGCAACAAAAAATGTAAGCGAAACACGTCGAAAAATAACTTTTATGAAAGATTATAAATCCCGGTGTTCGTGCTACTGTCAGCAACAGCGACAGCCATAAACTTCGCAGTTTTTGTTAGGTCTGTGATCTCAGACACTTAGTGTTGTAAGTAGTTCATTTATAATCCTCAGCAACAGTAACAGAAAAATGTAGCCTACGTTAACTATAAAACATCGTTCTTACAGGGAAGAGACAAAGTTCAAGAGTTAACAAAAAACTCTGAAGCAGTATCATTTTACGAAATTTAAAAGAAACTAGCTCAACCAAACCATTTAGCACCACAGGAACCATGCTTCTGTGACACCAGGGTTTATTTAAGAGCACAAATTAAAAGTTCTTCTCTTTTAAGAAACCTTATTACAGTAGTTTTGTAAACTCTAATTTATTGCTGTGACAGAATCGCAACTTTTTTGATAACTATGTAGTAATATTATTGTATTTTTGTCAAGGAATTTTTTCTGACTTAGAGTATTACATGGAACATGAAAGGACGCTCTGGTGAGTCAATATCTCATGCCCAGCTGCTTAATTGCGAGTTGCTGCACCTATGCAACGTAGCAGAATATCGAAACTAGCTGGATTCGGCAGGTCCTTGGCAGGTTTCCGGACGTGTGTGGAACCAGATGTCTAATTTGCGTGATTCCCGTAAATTACGGGCCGGTCGTTTGTGAGTGCGGAGCTGGTCCCCCTTAAGGTCCGAGATTTATTCCGTCGGATCCAATTCAAGCGAAATTGGTGACCAAGACGTAAATGTGAGTTCAGTGTTTCGCTCCTTGAGACCAATGGAAGACGGTTTTAGCCTTGTATCTTGGACGGTTATCCTGTGGGAAGACGTCGGCAATGAAGGGGTGCAGGTGAACCGCAATAATGTTCACGGAGTTCAGAGCTGTCATGGTGCTTTCGATTTCTACCTGTGGTCCAAACAAAGTCCAAGCGAATGTCCCTAATAGCACGATACAGCCCCCCGCTGGCTTGCGTCAGCGGTGCGACGCAGATTTGGAGCAGCCGTTCTCCTGATGACGACATATACGGATACGACAATCGACCTAGTGCACCAACAAATTTGATTCACCAGAGCAGGGGAAAAGCGTCCATTGCTTTACGGTCCAATCGCGGTAACCTCATTCGGTTGCAATCGTAATTGACGACGACATGGAAACATGTAGCGATCATGTGTTGTGGAGACACATTTTCGACAATGTACGCTGAACGGTGTGCTCCGAAACGTGCGTACTCCAGCAATATTCCTCCTGAAGTGGTCTACGGAACCAGACGCAAATATTGGCTCCCCGTTGCACAGGGTGGGGTTTATTAACGTCCGCATACAGCAGACCAGCTTCCCCGTTCCCGGGGCGCTCATTTGCAGACGTTGGGCCTCAACAGTTTGAACTTTGTCAAATTCACTTGTGTCAGTATATTTATCCATTTTTGGTGCATACTGTCTCTAGAATGATTCGCGACCATCTCTGTTCCTCTTACATAACTTCCTTACTGCGGCAAGCGCGCACACTGCTACAAGGCAACATTCAACCACGCGCGGGCAATGGTTGGAATGTTGTGGATCATCAATGTAATGAGCATGAAATGAATACTATTTCCCGACAAACATATCATCCATACATGAAACATCCTTGACACCACACACTTGCATTATTCTATAACTGTATAGTTGAGAAGCTTACTGGACAAAAAATTAGTCAGCCCGCTGCGCACGCGCAAACGAATCGTTGAGCCTTTACAGACGGTTCAGGGATCGCGTCAAGTCGTCAAACGCGCTACCTCTGCGTGAGCGTAAGTCAGTAGTGATCAGTGAGACATTTGCGTTACCAGCTCACATTGTGCGTTCATATGGGTAAATTTAAGGACTTGACAGAATGACGAAAAGGAAAACTGGTGTTGGTCGTGCTTATACAGTGTGTGATGTTGATGGATTTGTTGGTTTTTCGCCGAGAACTATTCAACGTGTCCACAAGCAGTGGTGTAACACACACGACCACGAAATACGACGTCGGAATTGTGATCGAAAAAAGATCCTGTCTGTGACGGACGGGAGATGCGTTTCGTGGCTTGTGAACCAAAATTGCTTCCAAATCCGGCAGGAATGGATGCAGGCAGTGAATGAAGGTCCACCTCAACTTGTTATCTAGAGAACATTGCGACGGGAGCTGCATGCAATAAACGGTTTGAGTCAGTCACCGCGTAAGAACCCACTGCTCACTCCCATTTACCAACACAACAACAGCAAAGTTCGCTGGGATGGAAGAATACGTGACTGGTTTTCTGAACACTCCCCCACCCTATTAGATCTCGATTGGTCTGCAAAATCATCTGCCTATAGAAAATCTGTGGGTCATATTGGAAAAGTGGGTAAAACGTCGACATCACCGTCCCAGCCATCCTCAGCGAATGGCTTAACCTGGATTTGACGCAATTGCATAACATTGAGGACTCGCTTCCTCACCAAATCGAGGCAGTCCAGCTGGGGATATACAACATATTTGGAGATGCTTGTAATGATTTTTCTAGCGGTCACTAATTTTTTGTCCATGGAGCTTATGTTTGACACCAATATGCGACGTAGAACCTGCAGCTGGAACTGCTCATTATAGCACAGAAACTTCTGCAAAAAAAAAAAAAGCGACGAGTAAAGAAATTCGTCTTAAGAATCTGACCTCACATTATAACGGAACAGCTTTGCTCACAAATTTGTACTAGTTAAAGTTCTACATCTCTCTGTTCATGATATCTCGTGGGCGAATCTAAAATTATAACATGATTTATCTTAATGCATAAAAACTGCTCTTGCTGCATCTCTCATCAGAAAATCTGTGAAGTACATCTCTCTTCTGGCCAAAAAAAGTGCAGGCGTAATCGCAGCACTGTGGTGATATTCCAGTGGAATCACTCGGCAATTCGAGTGCATAACACGTCCTGTGTTAAAATTCACGTGTCACGGGGAGACCAATACGATCGGACGAGTCATGTCACGCGATTGTAGGCAATCACGAACTGAAGACGGTGAAAAGGAGTGGGTTGACAGGTGGGTATACGTTCACTACATAGACTTTGTCACTTAAAGAAGGTCGTTAGACTACCGCAGGAAATAACCTGATCTGGCGGATGGATCGGCAGTTTGAATCTTGTCGTTGAAGCATCAGTACGCCGATTCTCGATTACAACAGCTCATCTCGACTTTCGATTCGAGCTATTATTGTGTGTATCACGCCAAAAATTATTTGGTCTTAGTTCATTACTTCTGGTCCGAGCTCATGTTACTTGCAGTGGTAACGTTGTCGTCTCTACCGCGTCTTCGGCCATCGACATAGAGTTTATTTCCGCTTCAAAAACTAGGTGCTTGGCATAATGATCTGAGTAGTTTGTGTCAGGCTGCGATACAAAATTATGTATCAGTCTTCAGTTCTTTCTTTCGAAGTTTTCGTTCGACTGGTTTTAAGCCGTCTCCCTCTTCTTCCCTACTCTCTTCATTTCCATTTACCCGTTAGACATAACATTCTCGACAATCTCCGACACAAAGAGTAATCTACATTGGCGCCTGAACTCTACCGTTCTTTTCAGTACTACACTAAGTACTTATGAATGTCTTAATAAAAGTCTCAATAACATGCTCACTCATCTGGTTTCCCTCTGAATTTGTCATACTATTTTGATGCTCTACTCAATTCGTATTTTATTTCTCCAACTTCAGTAAAAAACATATACAAATGAGCCTTAATTTTTTAGAGTTTTTTAGCGTTTATTACCAACTTGAATTCGCGAAAGAGGTAGAGAACTACAAAAGGACCTTGCGCTGATTTCCATGGGTTTGTTAAATCAGCACTAGAGCGTACAGAAATGCTCAAATAATCTCATGTGGAAGATGTGTACATGCCTTTAAGAGTCATGAATCAAATTAGTTCACGCATTAAACATTTGGCATAGTTCTCCGTCGTTAACCCACCAACTTCAGATTTTACGGGATGTCAACTATTTTGTCAGAACGAGTACCCAGACATTAAAGGAAAGTCCGAAATTTCATTCACCACAGCATTTTTGTCCCCACGTCCTGATATTTAATTTTAACACATAGTGCATCAACATGTAGCCTATACCTAAAACTACTGATCTTAACAACAATGATAAACATTCCATTACCTAATCTGTCCACATCACAAAATTTTTCCTTTCGTAAAGTGCCTCATTTGGGGTGCCTCAGGTAAGCACATAAGGAAGTGTTCCTAAATGACAGTCTGTAGCTGAACTCAGGCTTCTTCTTTAAAATGTGGTTGGCCCGCCGCTATTGCTTGCATATTCATCACATTCTCGCCGTCCGATGTGCCCTTGGCTTTCATACCTTCCTTCGTGTTTGACGCAGTTTCAATAGCTCCGTAGCCTTAGTAAGATGAACCTGCTTGTTTCAGTCGAAAATATTTCTCGTATGTCTGATAGTGATTATTACGTTTAAGAGCAGTATGGCGCCATTTGTTGTCCGAGCAGAGAGAAAATTTCCCTAGGTCTCTCATCTCCTGCGAAAACTGACCTAATGAACCGATGTTTAACTAAACACGCTAAAATATACCTTCACTGAAAGTGCACGTGACTGACCGTGGGGGACATAGGAGGCAATTTAGTTGTTACTGGCAGCAGTACATTAATGACAAGTATTTGGCCTCTGTTCAATAATTACCGATTTGTAAGATTTGGGAGGTAGTTCCAGCACAAAATCTAAAGCGTAATGTAATTCATATAAAGAGATAAGAGGGGAAAACACTGCAGAGGCAGTAATACAGTGGAAGTTATACGAGAGTAAGTATGAAAATGTTATCCAACTACGGTATCCACTGCGCACATTAGTGTCTTCCAGTATCCTTGTAAAAATGTTGGTTACGCAAGTTCTGTTTACTTTATATGTTCGCGTTACCCGGAAAGCAGTGAAAGTACCCACTCAGAAACCTTGAGAGCTGCATTCTAAGACCGTGTAACCCGTCATGTCAAGGGCAGAAGGTGCAGGAGATTGCCTCGTCCGACATCTCGAACAGGAAATGCACGTAGCGTATGCCTCATATAGCAATATTCGTCGGAGTATAACGTTCTACCACGCTGAACGAGCCTTAACTTGTAGGTGCAGTTCACTGATACGAGTGGACAGTCTTTTGCTTGTTTGTCTTTATTTTCAGCAAAATTTACCAAAAAATTATTCTAAGTTTCTAAATTCACAGTCAGCTTTCGTTTAGTGTCTCATGCATCTTACAACTTTCGTTTCGTGTCTCATGCATCTTAAGCAATTTGCTGTTGAGGACGAAAAGTATAACGACATAACTTGATATTTCTCGAACTTCATTTATTTCTAGCAGTGCCGCTCAGATGGTCTAGTGCTCTTAGGATGCCAGGTACGTCACATTATTTTTGAATTTTATGCCCAAGGATAACCATTGGCCTCAGGAAGAAATTCACCCTTTTCTGAAGAAGGGAAATAAAGGAACTAACAAAAATGTATTAGAATATTTAGCGTCGTTTACTGGTTTTTAACTCAACTGTTCCGATTCCGGTAGAAGGTAAGATATAAAAACCGTGAACTGTGTCAAACTCTAAGAACAGTTTGATATATATCGTCGAAATGCCATAGGGAAATTAAAAGAAACGTATAAAAGAGCAATTAAATTCTGTGGCACCCTACATAAGCTGCGGTAAGTGTATAAGTGTATATAGGACTATAACAACCACAAAGACGTCATATCAGTCGGTTACTGCGTTCTATTTCTAACAAAGAAGATTAATATCTATTTCATAAGAGTTTTGCCTTTATCAGGTAACAGCGAATCGCATACAAAAGATCTAGAAAGAGGTTTAGAAACAGAGACTGGTTGGTAGTTTGTGATTCTGAAAATTTTCATTACAGAATTTCTTACTCTATCACAGCCACCGAACTTTTCAGAACATACAGAATACAGAAATTGGTTCTATTTAAGCGGTTTGTACATTCCTTAATTTTGACACGGGAAATCTACGTCAAAATATGAGATAACTGGTTGAATTTTGCATCCAGATGGGTTGGGATAGAAATTTTACGTAAGAAGTTTGTGAGCTTCGGGCTGCTGACGAAAGAAACATGGCACGAAAATGTAATAATTCTTGACATCTCCAGTCAGTTCCACGAGAAAGTGTACGCCGGTATTTGTAGGAAATAAAAGACAATATTATAAGTATACGTTTACATGAAAATACATGTTATTACTAATTGCGCAATTATCTAAAAGTTAATCCAATCGCCGCCATTATAGCTTGGCACCTTTTTGGAATGCTTTTCACGAGATTTACTGCGTATTCTCTCGGTATCTCCATATCATCCTGATTTTATATTACAGCTACTTCAAAGTATATATTGCCATCCTTTAAGCTTCATGTTAATGTACGACCAAACCTTTGCGATCGGATTTGCATCTGGAGACATTGCGCCAATCCATGTTGGGCACTCCATTGTCTTGTTCCCATGCTGCACAGAGAGGCCTGCGATGTTTCGGGTCATTACCCTCTTGAACCTCCAGTTTGCCTCGTTCGAACCAGAAGGCATTTTTGATAAATACTGCCAATTTTTCAGGGTTTAAATTGGCTGTAAATAAGTGCAAATAGCCAAAACTACGTTTAGAGAAACGTCCCCAACCATGCACTTTTACTGGGTGTTTGATTATTCGTTGAAGCAACCCTTCACGCTTCGTATACCAGGCTTTTGAAAGAGGAGACCAGGCCCTTTGGATGATGTACAAGAAACAATGCCTCGTGACGCTTCAGGTATTTTGCACTCCTTTTAAACTGCAACCGACAACACGAAACACTGTTGACCTATACACTGTACAAAAGTGCATTAATTACAGATTCGATACTACTACCAGAGATGTCGCTGCTGACGTTACGTTTAAAATTATGGTGTACACTTTCTTGTGGAACTGACTGTAAGCTCAAGATACATTTCAAAGCTCAACTTTTAACTCTCATTTTGACTCATGAGAGGCATCATGTAGTAGTTCGCAGTAGTATTGCACGGACACTTACCAAGTACTTGTTCATGTCGGTAGTAGTCTGCTGTCACTTGCCTCTTGCACTGAAGCCAACTCTAGCAGTGAGCGGAGATGCCGACTCTTTTATAGGAGGCAGGCGCTCGATGTTGGCCGGGAGGTATATGCAAGAAAGGAGGGGACGAACTTCCCAGCAGCCAGAACATTCACAATTACGACCCATTGCACGTCGTGCACGCTATGGCGCTTCTCGGAAGGCGACCGTGAACAAGGAAATATGATCTCCAAGGGCATCTCTTGCCCCGCCCTTGAAGCGGGGAGTCCCCGGTCAAGCGCGATGTGTTTTTGTATGTCTTTTTAAGGTTAGGTTATGTCAGGCACTCCTCTAAAGCATCGAGGTTACAAATGGAATTTAGGTCGTGGATGCATCAAATTCAATATAAAATACTTGTATAGGTAGCAGAAAGTGGTGCAATGTTCACGAAAAACGTCGTAAACTTTTACATGTTACTCATTAACGTAAGAAAAGTTATTCTGGTTCTGTTACTTATTTCCTTCACTAAAATCATAGATCAGAAACTAAGTTGTTTGCTTAAATTAAAAGGAAGATCAGCGTTGGACGTAATATTGATGTTTTATTGATAGCAGAATCGATTTTAGATCACATAGTGATCATCTTCGGTGCTGTACACATTAAACTCAGACACTGGTATCAAGTTATCAATAACCAAAACTTCTCAGTTTTGGTTATTGATAACTTGAAATGGTTCAAATGGCTCTGAGCACTATGGGACTCAACTGCTGTGGTCATAAGTCCCCTAGAACTTAGAACTACTTAAACCTAACTAACCTAAGGACATCACACACATCCATGCCCGAGGCAGGATTCGAACCTGCGACCGTAGCGGTCGTGCGGTTCCAGACTGTAGCGCCTTTAACCGCTCGGCCACTTCGGCCGGCTGATAACTTGATACCAGTGTCTGAGTTTAATGTGTACAGCACCGAAGATGATCACTATGTGATCGAAAGTCGATTCTGCTATCAGTATTACGACCAACGCTGACCTGGTCGTTGTGCACACAGCACTCCATGGAGTGGCCAATCAGTAAGTTGTTTGCGTTACGGATAAGACCCAATGTAGGTCGGTTGGTTGGTTGGTTTGGGGAAGGAGACCAGACAGCGAGGTCATCCGTCGCATCGGATTAGGGAAGGACGGGGAAGGAAGTCGGCCGTGCCCTTTGAAAGGAACCATCCCAGCATTTGCCTGGAGTGATTTGGGGAAATCACGGAAAACCTAAATCAGGATGGCCGGACGCGGGATTGAACCGTCGTCCTCCCGAATGCGAGTCCAGTGTCTAACCACTGCGCCACATCGCTCGGTAGACCAAATGTAGGTCAGACCATTAACCACGACGAATGCCGCACATACGGAACATGAGGAGAACTGTTGTCACGACAGATGCGCGACAAGAAGTGTACCGTGATAATGTTGTGAGAATTAGAAATCAGTGCAGTGAATAATGAGATATAGTGGAAAGAAGAAGATGAAATACAAAATGTGTAATCAAACGCAGTACACGGCAACAATGACAAAGCGAAGGGGAAACTTCTTTGCACATTATCGCAGGAATGAGCACATTCTCCTATTTGTCTAAAATAAATTTAAAATTAGCACGGATTACATGAATAAGAAAGGAAGGAGAAGAAAAACAGGGAGAACAGTTTTAAGAATAAAATGCTGGATTTGTTAGGCTTTGAAGGATGAAAAGAGTAATAAATCAGGCAATATAAAGATGAAGGTGGACTAAAAAATAGGAGAGAGCAAAGAAATCAGACGAACTGAAGATGGTACATGGCCCTGACTGTTTAATACGAAAATAAGAATCGAAGAGGGTATAATGATTACTTACTATGTGTGTAAGAAAATAAAGTCTTTTGCTCATTCAGACACTGGATTAAAGTGACTCTGACTATTATTGTAAAAAGAAGCTATTAACTTCATTTCATATGATCGGATGTCTAGTGCTTTTCTACATCCACTTTGGGACAAAAATCAATCGAAACGTCATAAAAATAGATTTTGCTATAAATAAAATGTTTGAGAATTAGTTTTACAAATTTTCTAGAATTGGAGAAATTTTTAACTAATTATAGTGAAGAAACGTTAGGATGGTTGGCTATAGTCTCACTTTATTTCGGCTAACATTTTTCTCTTATCTTGATCTTAGCGCTATTTAGCGGACAGCTGATTTCTGTCACACGCTTCATACTGCGCGTACCACTTTAGTGATACAGCCATCTCGTAGAGCGATGACTTCCGAAGTCTACGATTTGGTGTACAACTCAATGAGGTCGTGTAGTGAAGTTCCATAGTGGGACGTCTCAAACGTTGAAAGTCTCTTAGTTAAGTAAAGACTGTGAAAAATTACAGCTCTAGATAATATCTAGTAACAAGAAGACCAAAATATGAGGCAAAATAAAGGGAATACACTTAGCATACTGTTATTTACGTAGAACTGTTTTTAAAGCAACAGAAGCTTCGCAGATCATTTGATAAAGAGTAAAATCGCCAGAACAGACTAGTGAGAAGAAATAGGCTGCAGTTTTTCTGTCGACCGACCGCCTACGTCGATTCAATTGGTCGATAAAATTGGTTGTACTCAGACCGTACATGGACTGATATGAAAAATTCTTTCGTTGCTATATATACCTCGACTCACGCCAAAGGGTGGTTGGGTTTTGGGTTCCGCTGCATATGCAGGAGGCTGTTACACGGATGGTAGGGGCTGTGTGGCGTGGACTGGGCGGTTTTTTAGGTTAGAGGGTCTCGGGAAAACACAAAAGGGCTTCAGTCACAAAGAATGCAGGCCGAACAAAGGAAGAACGTAGATACGGGAACCATCGGTATAACAGTCGTAAATTGTCGTTGCTGTGTTGGGAAAGTACCAGAGCTCCAAGCGCTAATAGAAAGCACTGATGCTCAAATCGTTATAGGCACTGAAAAAAGGCTAAAGCCAGAGATAAGGTCAGCCGAAGTTTTTGTGAAGAACCTATCGGCGTTCCGAAAGGATAGGCTAAACACAGTTGGCGGTGCCGAGTTTGTTGCTGGTAGAAGTAGTTTATCTTATCGCGGAACTGAAGTAGAGAGTTCCTGTGAGTTAGCATGGGCAGAGTTCATTGTTGGCAACCGGAATAAAATAATAATTGGATCCTCATACCGACTTCCCCCCAATTCAGAAGATACAGTTGCAGAAAGGTTCAAATAAAACTTGAGTCTAATTTCAAACACGTACCCGATTCATTAGATTATAGTTGGTGGTGACTTTAATTCACCCTGTATATGCTGGCAAAAAATACATGTTTAATTCCGGAGGTTCGCATAAAACATCATCCGAAATTTTGCTAAACACATTTTCTGAAAATTATTTGGAATAGTTAGTTCATGAGCCCACGGTTGTGAAAACACCCTTGACCTTTCATCAACCAATAATCCTGAGTTAATAACGAGCATCAAAACCGACACAGGGATTAGTGAACCTAGCTTTGTCGTAGCGAGACTGAATACTATAACCCCAAATCCTCCAATTATGAACGAAAAATATACCTATTCAAAAAAGCTGATAAAAATTCACTTGACGCCTTCCTACGAGACAATCTCCACTCCTTCCAAACTAACAGTAGACCAAATGTGGCTTAAATTCAAAGAAATAGAATCGGCAGCAATTGAGAGATTTTTACCAAATAAATTCACAAACTTCGGATCTGATCCTCTTTGTACACAAAACGTGTTAGAAGATCGGCGATCTTTTACAGAAGCTCGAAATACAGCGCGGACTTCATTGCGAGATGCTTATAACAGTTTCTCAAAAAAAAAAAAAAAAAAAAAAAAAAGCTTTGTCTCGAAACCTGGCATAGGATCCAAAGAGATTCTGATCGTATGTGAAGTGTGTTAGTGGCAAGAAACAGTGAAAACAGTGAATATCTTCTCTGCGCGATAGCAATGGAGATACTATCGAAAGCAGTGTTACTAGACACAGCCTTCCGAAATGCCTTCACAAAAGAGGACGAAGTAAATATTCCAGAATTCGAATCAAGAACAGCTGCCAACATGCGTAACGTAGAAGTAAATATGCTCGGAGTAGTGTAGTAACTTAAATCACATAATAAAAGAAAGTCTTCTGGTCCAGACTGTATAGCAATTAGGTTCCTTTCAGAGTATGCTGATGTATTAGCTCCATACCTAACAATCATATACAACCGTCCGCTCGACGAAAGATCCGTACTCAGAGACTGGAAAGCTGCACAGGTCACACGAACATTCAGGAAAGGTAGTAGGAGTAATACACATAATTACAGGCACAAATCATTAACGTTGATAGGCAGCAGGATTTTGGAACATATATTGTGTTCGAACATTATGAATTACCTCGTGGAAAACCGTCTATTGATACACAGTCAACATGGATTTAGAAAACATCGTTCTTGTGAAGCACAACTAGCTCTTTATTCGCATGAAGTGTTGAGTGCTATTGACAAGGGATTTCAGATCGATTCCGTATTTCTGGATTTCCGGAAGGCTTTTGACACTTTACCACATAAGCGGCTTGTAGTGAAATTGCGTGCTTATGGAATATCGTCTCAGTTATGTGAGTGGATTTGTGATTTCTTGTGAAAGAGGTCACAGGTCGTGGTAATTGCCGGAAAGTCATCGAGTAAAACAGAAGTGATTTCTGGCGTTCCCCAAGGTAGTGTTATAGGCCCTTTTCTGTTCCTTGTCTACATAAACGGTTTGGGAGACAATCTGAGCAACCGTCTTAGGTTACTTGCAGATAACGCTCTCGTTTATCGACTAATGAAATCATCATAAAATCAAAACAAATTACAAAACGAAATAGAAAAGATAGCTGAATGGTGTGAAAATTGGCAGTTGACCCTAGATAACGAGAAGTGTCAGGTCTCCACATGAGCGCTAAGAGAAATCTATTAAACTTCGGTTACACGATAAATTAGTCAAATCTAAAGGCCATCTATTCAAATAATACCTATGAATTAAAATTACGAACAACTTAAATTGGAAGAAACACGCAGAAAATGTTGTGGGGAAAGCTAACCAAAGACTGCATTTTATTGGCAGGACACTTAGAAAATGTAACAGGCGTACTAAGAAGACTGCCTACACTACGCTTGTCCGTCCCCTTTTAGAATACTGCTGTGCGGTGTGAGATAGTTACCAGGTGGGACTGACGGAGTACATCGAAAAAGTTCAAAGACGGGCAGCACGTTTTGTATTATCGCGAAATATAGAAGTGTGTGTCACTGAAATGATACAGGATTTTGGCTGGACATCATTAAAAGAAAGGTGTTTTTCGTTACCATGGAATCTTCTCACGAAATTCTGGTCACCAACTTTCTCCTCCGAATGCAAAAATATTTTGTTGACACCGACCTACGTAGGGAGAAACGATGACCACTATAAAATAAGGGAAATCAGAGCTCGTACGAAAAGATATAATTGTTCATTCTTTCCGCGATACACGTTACTGGAATAATAGAGAACTGTGAAGGAGGTTCGATGAACCCTCTGCCGGGCACTTAAATGTGATTTGTAGAGTATCCATGTAGATGTAGATGTAGATGAAAACTTCTAAACGACCTTCACCTCACATTCTTCAAATCTCCCTTCTGGTTTAAAAATCAATGCAAAATCTTAATATTACATTAAGAGAGACAGCGACTACGTTTACTGACAGGCAGTTACTGACTTGACTCTATAGTACCACCGCGTCGTACCACAGTCCCGATTAAAATGTTTACTGTTAAGGTAAACGCTACAAACACCGAGTGGGTTGTCCAGATTAAATTTACCGAGGACGCGTAGAGGTGAGGAGAAACAAAGAACCCCGGAAAGTAAGAGCATCTGCAGTGTTAGGTAACTGATTTGGCTCGGCATATGGTGGCGCAACTTCAGCGCATCATTTCCAAGAACCTGCACCTACGAACGACGCAACTTGGTAACCTTTCGGGTACTTCCTCAAAGCTTGTAGAGCTGACCACCTTGAAAAGTTCTTCCCAGTCAATTATCCCCAGTCCGCTGAGAAGTGAGACGCGATTCAATTTCTAACTGGTGAAGAGTCCTATCATTAGAAACTGGAAACTCATGCTGAAACAAAGCGTCTTGTTCAGTTTGTAGGGTCGTGATTTTTCTGTTTACAGCATACTCATTGTGGATAACATGTTCGTGGTTCCATTTATGTTTCCTCTTTCGGTCGGATTTTTCAGAAAAAAAAAAACAAAACAAAACGTGGTTAAATGTTCTATTAATGTAACAGCCATAACCACTTTGACTAAATTCCTGAAAGCGAATAATTATGCCTCGGAATACAGTAAACCACATCAAAGTCGGTCAAGTTTCATTCTGAAACCTTTGACAGTGAGCAATGAGTCGTCTCCAGAATGCTCATTCGGTAATTAAATGATATATACATACATAAAACAAGTTTTTCATCAGCTCGGTTCCGAGAGTTTGAACCTGTACAGAAAACTGGAATAGAGATCAACATAAACATCATTTCCGCCCTTTTCATTGCTCATGAAAACCACACATTGCATGTTGTACCACCATACAACGAGACCTTCGGAGGTGGTGGTCCAGATTGCTGTACACACCGGTACCTCTATTACCCAGTAGCATGTCCTCTTGCACTAATGCATGCCTGTATTCGTCGTGGCATACTATCCACAAGTTCATCAAGGCATTATTGGTCGTTATTGTCCCACTCCTTAACGGCGATTCGGCGTAGATCCCTTAGAGTGTTTGGTGGCTCACGTCGTCCATAAACAGCTCTTTTCAATCTATCCCAGGCATGTTCGATTGGGTTCATTTCTGGAGATCATGCTGGTCACTCTAGTCGAGCGCTGTCGTTATCCTGAAGGAAGACATTCGCAAGATGTGCACGATGGGGGCGCGGGATGGCATTCACGTTTCGCACAGCCGTTACAGCGCCTTGCATGACCATCAGCGGCGTACGTCGGCCCCACATAACTCCACCTCAAAACAGCAGGGAACCTCCATCTTGTTGCACTCGCTGGACTGTGTGTCTAAGGCGTTCAGCCTGACCGGGTTGCCTCCAAACATGTCTGCGAAGATTGTCTGCTTGAAGGCATATGCAACACTCATCGGTGAAGAGAACGTGAGCGGTCCATTCGGCATGTTGTTGGGCACATTTGTACCGCACTGCATGGTGTCGTGGTTGGAAAGATGGACCTCGCCATAGGCGTTGGGAGTGAAGCTGCGCATCATGCAGCCTACTGCGCACAGTTTGAGTCGTATCACGACGACCTGTCGCTGTGCGATAAGCATTATGCAACATAGTGGCGTTGCTGTCAGGGTTCCTCCGAGACATAATCCGTAGGTAGCGGTCATCCACTGTAGCAGCAGCTCTTGGCGGCCTGAACGAGGCATGTCATCGACAGTTCCTGTCTCTGTGTATCTCCTCCATGTCCGAAGAACATCGCTTAGGTTCACTCTGAAACACCTGGACACTTCCCTTGTTGAGAGCCCTTCCTAGCTCAAAGTAACAATACGGACGCTATCGAACCGCTGTATTGTCCGTCTAGGTATGGTTAACTATAGACAACACGAGCCGTGTACCTCCTTCCTGGTGGAATGGCTGGAACTGATCGGCTGTCGGACCCTCTCCGTCTAATAGGCGCTGCATCTTTGGGCGGGTTTAGTGACATCTGTGAACAGTCAAAGGGATTGTGTGTGTGATGCAATATCCACAGTCAACGTCTATCTTCCGGAGTTCTGGGAACCGGGGTGAAGCAAAACTACGCACCACGAAGTAATTATCCGAATGGTACGGAAATCGGTGGTTGTGACGCACGTGTACAAATGGCCTAGAATCTCACTAAATGGTTCAAAAATGGTTCAAATGGCTCTGAGCACTATGGGACTTAACATCTAAGGTCCTCAGTCCCCTAGAACTTAGAACTACTTAAACCTAACTAACCTTAGGACATCACACACATCCATGCCCGAGGCAGGATTCGAACCTGCGACCGTAGCGGTCGCGTGGTTCCAGACTGTAGCGCCTAGAACCGCTCGGCCACTCTGGCCGGCTCACTAAATAGAGCAGGAAGTCTTGAGTGATGAGCCCCGCTTGGAGCTGATCCACGATGACCGGGGTAGTGTGTCTGGAGACGACCCAGGCAGCGGTGGAAAACAAACTGGACCATCAACCGCCATATGGCATGACAAGCACGAGTGACTGTCTGAGGTGCCATTTCTTTTCATAACAGAAGCCATTTGTTTTTCATCCGCGGCACCCTTATAGCACAACGGTACGTCGACGATATTCTACACCCCGATTTGTTATCCTTCATGGTAAGCTAAACTGGGCTTATATTTAAGTAAGATAATGCCCGCCCAGCCACACACGACGAGAGTTTCTACTGCTTGTTTCGTGTCCAGCAAGGTCGCCAGTTCTGTCCCCGATTCAGAACGTTTGGAGCATTATGGGCACGGCTTTGCAGCCAGCTCGGAATTTTGCGAACCTAACGCGCCAATTGGACAGAATTTGGCACGATATCATTCAGAAACAGAGCTCTATCGATCAATAGCAAGCTGAATAACGCTCGCATGAGGGCCAGAGCTTCACTTTCTCACTTTGTGAAGGTCTTTCTCTTGAATAAATCATTCATTATTTCTGAGGGCCATTTCTTTGTCTGTAAATATATTTCACATGTACCGATTTCCTTCCTTTCGGAATAATTTCTTCGTAGTGCGTCCTTTTTTTCTGTATTAGTATTCACAAGGCGCTGTGTTTGTCACACAGTGTTGGTTCGTCAGACAGTTTATAAGCAGCACAAGTTTAATTGAAGAAAATTCGGGCAATTTCCTTGCCAGAGGCACTATCTTAAATTGTCGAAATAACAATAGTTCACGTATGACCGTTTCAGACAACACAAACTACGTGTTATAAATTTAAACAGCTTTTTCTTTACTGCTTTGCAGTGAACTCAGCATCGTGGTGCCTACTGAGGAGCTACTAGACCGAATAGTAGCGGCTCCGGTCAAGAATACCATCATAATGGCCGGGAGAGCGGTGTGCTGACCCCACGCCCCTCCTATCCGCATCTTCATCTGAGGATGACACGGCTGTTGGATTATCCCGATGGGTTACTTGTGGCCTGAAGACGGAGTGCTTTTTTCTTTATGGCTGTGAAATATTTGCGTTACCGGCGAGATTCGCCCTTGTGTTTATGTAGAAGGCGAAACACGTATGGAGAGCAAATATTTTGTTAAAACGAGGAAAAAGCTTTTAAAGTTATAAATCTTTCCTCCGAAAATGGCTACATAAACAAACTTGTAACATCAACGACTAACACAGTCAGCTCCACACATGTAGTACGTAAGTATTCGATTTTGTGTTGTAGTAACTACTATTTAATTTATTTTATCCATATTTTTGTCTCCTTCTCAGAAACAAGTGTTTCGGCGTACTGCCATTAGTTTTCAGCAGTTCTTTCGTATTAAGGGATTCTGCAGCTCCCTACTGACAACCAAACGTAGAAAATCCGGCAGTAATATATATTCACAATATGCAGCTCCATTAATATGTAGCCGGTCGGGGTGGCCGAGCGGTTCTAGGCGCTACAGTCTGGAACCGCGTGACCGCTACGGTCGCAGGTTCGAATCCTGCCACGGGCATGGACGTGTGTGATGTCCTTAGGTTAGTTAGGCTTAACTAATTCTAAGTTCTATGGGACTGATGACCTCAGAAGTCCCATAGTCCTCAGAGCCGTTAACATGTACCCTGTGATTCGTATTCTCGCGGAACTCCGTCGCTCCTCTCCTGTGCCGAGGTCAGTAGGGAGTTCCTGTTCAACAACATCGGATATACGTCTACGTATTGTAATTCGATGCCAGCCGGAGTGGCCGTGCGGTTCTAGGCGCTACAGTCTGGAACCAAGCGACCCCTACGGTCGCAGGTTCGCATCCTGTCTCGGGCATGGATGTGTGTGATGTCCTTAGGTTAGTTGGGTTTAATTAGTTCTAAGTTGTAGGCGACTGATGTCCTCAGAAGTTAAGTCGCATAGTGCTCAGAGCCATTTGAAACATTTTGTAATTCGATTCGACTCGTTCCGTCTGAGGTAGAAAAACCTTCATTGTCCGCTAAATATTTTTTCTTGTGCAAATTATATTTACAGTACCTATACATGTTTGCTGTGTATATGGGTTTCTCTCTCTTCTGTATTACTGCCGCTAGCTCTCCCTTCTATTAACAAATTTATTTTTTCTTGAAGCACTGTGTTTTGTCCTCTCAATACATTCTTTCTCTTAGTACAGTTGTGCCACGAAGCGATGTCTCTGAAAACATAACTCTAATTCATGGTCTCCCATGTTATTTTAGAAACAAAATCAACGTTATGACTTGAAGAACTACAATTATATGCAGCATCTACCTTCGTCTACTGGCAAATGACTGCGGTCAATAACACTATCCAAACTTCCTGGATGATTAAAACTGTACTCCGAACCGAGACTCGATCTCGTGACCTTTGCGTTTCGCGGCAAGTGCTCTTCCATCTGAGCTACCCAAGCACAGCTGCAGAGCTCTACAAGTTTCGCAGGAGAGGTGCTGTGAAGTTTGGAAGGTAGGAGGCGAGTTACTGGAGGAAGTAAAGCTCTGAAGATGGCACATGATTCGTGCTTGGGTAGATGGTAGAGCAATTGTCCGCGAAAGACGAAGATCCCGAGTTCGAGTCTCGGTCGGGCATTCAGTTTTAATCTGGCAGGAAGTTAGATATCAGCGCACACTCCGCTGCAGAGTGAAAATTTTATTCTGAGAACAATACTGTTTGCACCTCAGGCAATATCAGACGCCTCCTGTGGTGCATTCATCATAAATGTCTTGCGAGTGTAGTTTTATTGGTCACGGGACGGAAAAGAGGATGGAGTTGTATTGGTACACCAATCAGGTTCCATAAAGTTTTCAGACAGAAGTTTATAGAATTAAAATGTAATGATTCTTAACAGGATCCAAATTAAATCTGATATGCAAAGTAATTTCTACCAAATGTTTATGAAATGTCATAAATACACATAAAATCTAACGGAGATGGGCGTAAACTGTGAATAAATCCGTTATTTGAAGTACTCTAAAAATGGCGAGAAACCTGAGTATTCCACAGCGGTCACTGCCGCCTAATGAACAAACTGCGAACCTACAGAATATCAGATCAACTGTGCGAATGGACTGAAGAGTTTCTAGCAAACAGTTCACAGCATGTCATTTTGAACTGTAAGAAGTCTTCAGACGTGTATATATATATATACAGGGTGTTTCAAAAATGACCGGTATATTTGAAACGGCAATACAAACTAAACGAGCAGCGATAGAAATACACCGTATGTTGCAATATGCTTGGGACAACAGTACATTTTCAGGCAGACAAACTTTCGAAATTACAGTAGTTACAATTGTCAACAACAGATGGCGCTGTGGTCTGGGAAACTCTATAGTACGATATTTTCCACATATCCACCATGCGTAGCAATAATATGGCGTAGTCTCTGAATGAAATTACCCGAAACCTTTGTCAACGTGTCTGGCGGAATGGCTTCACATGCAGATGAGATGTACTGCTTCAGCTGTTCAATTGTTTCTGGATTCTGGCGGTACACCTGGTCTTTCACGTGTCCCCACAGAAAGAAGTCACAGGGGTTCATGTCTGGCGAATAGGGAGGCCAATCCACGCCGCCTCCTGTATGTTTCGGATAGCCCAAAGCAATCACACAATCATCGAAATATTCATTCAGGAAATTAAAGACGTCGGCCGTGCGATGTGGCCGGGCACCATCTTGCATAAACCACGAGGTGTTCGCAGTGTCGTCTAAGGCAGTTTGTACCGCCACAAATTCACGAAGAATGTCCAGATAGCGTGATGCAGTAATCGTTTCGGATCTGAAAAATGGGCCAATGATTCCTTTGGAAGAAATGGCGGCCCAGACTAGTACTTTTTGAGGATGCAGGGACGGTGGGACTGCAACATGGGGCTTTTCGGTTCCCCATATGCACCAGTTCTGTTTATCGACGAAGCCGTCCAGGTAAAAATAAGCTTCGTCAGTAAACCAAATGCTGCCCACATGCATATCGCCGTCATCAATCCTGTGCACTATATCGTTAGCGAATGTCTCTCGTGCAGCAATGGTAGCGGCGTTGAGGGGTTGCCGCGTTTGAATTTTGTATGGATAGAGGTGTAAACTCTGGCGCATGAGACGATACGTGGACGTTGGCGTCATTTGGACCGCAGCTGCAACACGGCGAACGGAAACCCAAGGCCGCTGTTGGATCACCTGCTGCACTAGCTGCGCGATGCCCTCTGTGGTTGCCGTATGCGGTCGCCCTACCTTTCCAGCACGTTCATCCGTCACGTTCCCGGTCCGTTGAAATTCTTCAAAAAGATCCTTTATTGTATCTCTTTTCGGTCCTTTGGTTACATTAAACCTCCGTTGAAATCTTCGTCTTGTTGCAACAACACTGTGTTCTAGGCGGTGGAATTCCAACACCAGAAAAATCCTCTGTTCTAAGGAATAAACCATGTTGTCCACAGCACACTTGCACGTTGTGAACAGCACACGCTTACAGCAGAAAGACGACGTACAGAATGGCGCACCCACAGACTGCGTTGTCTTCTATATCTTTCACATCACTTGCAGCGCCATCTGTTGTTGAAAATTGTAACTACTGTAATTTCGAAAGTTTGTCCGCCTGAAAATGTACTGTTGTCCCAAGCATATTGCAACAAACGGTGTATTTCTATCGCTGCTCGTTTAGTTTTTATTGCCGTTTCAAATATACCGGTCATTTTTGAAACATCCTGTATATATATATATATATATATATATATATATATATATATATATATATATATATATATATATATATATATATATATATATGACCTAGTAGGTAAAGGTGTTAAGTCCTTGAGACTTTTCGCGGATGATGCTGTTGTGTAGTTTGGTGCAGAGGCAGGCAGTCGATTCTCAACACAAACAAATGTAGCGTACTGCTATCATACAGACAGAACGACCCTTTACTGTATAATTACACGATTGCAGAACAATCGCTGGAAGCAGTTACTTCCATAAAATATCGAGGAGAATGAGTACGGAACGATCTGAAGTGGAACGACCGCATAAAATTAATACCGGGTAAGACAGATGCCAGGCTGAGTCAGTGGAAGAATCATCGTGAAATGTAGTCCATCAACAAAGGAAGTAACTTAGAAAACACTCGTTCGACCAATACTTGAAAATCGTCAGTGCGGGATCCGCAGTAGATAGGAGTGATAGAAGAAACAGAGAAATTCCAAAGAAGAGCAGCACCTTTCGTTACAGGATTATTTAGTAGGCGCGAAAGCGTCAGGGAGATGCTCAGCCGACTTCAAGGAGCAGACGGTGCAAGAGAGGCGTTCTGGATCACTGAATGGTCTGCTGTTAAAGTTTCGAGAGCGTACGTTCCTACATGAGTCGACCTGTATATCCTTTACTCCTACGTACGTAATTGCAATGCGTGGAATAGTGATAAATACCACTTTTCCACGCAGTATTTCAGAACAATTTCATTTCAGTATACCTCTTTTACCTTAGGATGTGGTGTGATAAAGATAATTATATGTACATGTATTTCTTTTGTTTCTTATAATATTTGCATGATGCTTTTTTGTGGGAAACCGATCTATCAAACTAGTACTTAAAGATTTTCCTACAATGAGGAATACAGACATATTGTAAGTCATACTACTGGCCATTAAAATTGTTACACTACGAAGATGACGTGCTACAGACGCGAAATTTAACCGGCGGGAAGAAGAGATTAGCTTTTCAGAGCATTCACACAAGGTTGGCGCCGGTGGCGACACCTACAACGTGCTGACATGAGGAAAGTTTCCAACCAATTTCTCATACACAAACAGCAGTTGACGGGCGTTGCCTAGTGAAACGTTGTTGTGATGCCTTGTGTAAGGAGGAGAAATGCGTACCATCACGTTTCCGACTTTGATAAAGGTCGGATTGTAGCCTATGGCGATTGCGATTTATCGTATCGCGATCAGAGACAGGAGCGCCTGCGATGGCTTGCTCAACGACGAACCTGGGTCAACGAATGGCAAAGCGACATTTTTTCGGAAGAATCCACGTTCTGTTGACAGCATCATGATGGTCGCATCCGTGTTTGACGACATCGCGGTGAACGCACATTGGAAGCTTGTATTCGTCATCGCCATACTGGCGTATAACCCGGCGTGATGGTATGGGGTGTCATTGATTACACGTCTCGGTCACCTCTTCTTCGCATTGACGGTACTTTGAACGGTGGACGTTACATTTCAGATGTGTTACGACCCGTGGCTCTACCCTTCATTCGATCCCTTCGAAACCCTACATTTTAGCAGGATAATGCACGACCGCATGTTGCAAGTCCTGCACGGGCCTTTCTGGATACAGTAAATGAATGTTCGACTGCTGCCCTGGCCAGCACATTCTCCTGATCTCTCACCAACTGAAAACGTCTGGTCAATGGTGACCGAGCAACTGACTCGTCACAATAAGCCAGTCACTACTCTTGATGAACTGTGGTATCGTGTTGAAGCTGCATGGGCAGCTGTACCTGTACACGCCAACCAAGCTCTGTTTGACTCAATGCCCAGGCGTATCAAGGCCATTATTACGGCCAGAGGTGGTTGTTCTGGGTACTGATTTCTCAGGATCTATGCACCCAAATTGCGTGAAAATGTAATCACATGTCAGTTCTAGTATAATATATTTGTCCAATTAATACCAGTTTATCATCTGCATTTCTTCTTGGTGTAGCAAATTTAATGGCAAGTAGCATATTGCTATTTGTACAGCAGACAAAATGATGATGGCCGAAGTAGGGAGGATAAAATTTGTAGACTGGCAATGGAAATAAAGAAGAGAAATTTATTATCGAATATAGATGTAAGAGTCTGGAAATCTTTTCTGAAGGTATCCGGAGTGTAACCTTTTATGCAAGTGAAACATGGGCCTAAACACTGCAGAAAAGAAGTGAATATAAGCATCTGAAATGTGTTATAGAAGAATACTACTCATTAGATGGGTAGAACATGTAACCAATGAGGAGGTACCGAGCGCAACTGGGGAGACAAAAAATAGGTCCGTAATTTGACTAAAAGAAGGGATATGCTGATAGGATACATTCTGAGACATTAGGGTCACCACCTTAGTACTGGAGGGAAGTGTGTCTGGTGGAAATGGAAGACACCAAGAGAAAAAAAAACAGTAAGCAGATTAGAAAGGATGTAGGTTGCAGTAATTATTCGGAGATGAAGAGGCTTTCACAGGATAGAGTAGCGTGGAGAGCTGCATCAAACCGACCTCTGGACTGAAGACATCATCCCTATTCCAAGCGCTATCTCTTTTCCACCTTAACCTGAGTATTTTTAAGATAATTGTTATGATAAATGTTTGAAGTCCCATTTGGTAATACCGACATCATAAACGCGTCCGCGAGTGATGTGACACTGTTATGATGTGTGTGTTTACTTGGATAGCTCGAGTGAGAGTGTAAGACCTATATCGTACATATATTTATTGAGAAAACGTGAGCAAACCTAAGTGATTCATAGCTACTGATAGATTCTTATGAGGACATTAAATCAACTTACTCGTAAACATGTATCTGAGCGACAACGAGTAGTTCTTTACGAGCGCATTCATGTTAGAACATGCATCCGACGATAGATATTTGTTGTCCACGTTTTCATGAGATACATTATTCAGTCTGTAAGTTAAAATCGTGACAGCGCTCGAGAATCATCTAGAATTAGTTGCAGGAAACAGTCAGCTCAACGCTGTGTCTAGGAAACGCAAGTACACAAAAGGCGAAAGACATTTCCACTGAGTGGTCCCTTACATACTACGTGTTACATTAGCAAATCGAGAGATTACCGTATTTTTATGTTTTATTCTGAAATCTGTAATGTTATCGAAACAAATTCAACGCTTCAAATTTGAATGTTGAAAAAGTGAAAAATTTGCAAAACGTAACTGGAAAATGCTTCAAACCTGCAGGCCAGTGTTTTGATCTGAGTCTTTCATACACTGCGCCAATGTCTGATATTTAAAATAAACACTTGAGATATGTGTGTAAGTCATCACTAAAGAGTCTACAGAATGTTACAGGCCAGTGCTCACAGAAATGAGAATTATTGTGTTCAAATAATATAGTTTACAGTTTGTAAAAATGGTGAAAGATACTGTTACGAACTACACAACAGAGTACCCGTATCAGAAACATTGTCAACTGTCCAAAAATTTATCGTTATATTGTTAAAGCTAACATTTTGTAAGGAAAAACTACAATCCACAATCGGTTATTACTACAAAATGGTTCAAATGGCTCTGAGCACTTGGTTGGTTGGTTGGTTTGTTTGTGGGATTAAAGGGACCAGACTGCTATGGTCATCGGTCCCTTCTCTGAGCACTATGGCACTTAACTTCTGAGGTCATCAGTCCCCTAGAACGTAGAACTGCGTAAACCTAACTAACCTAAGGACATCACACACATCCATGCCCGAGGCAGGATTCGAACCTGCGACCGTAGCGGTCGCTCGGTTCCAGACTGTAGCGCCTAGAACCGCTCGGCCATTGCGGCCGGCACTACAAAATGCTCATTAATGTTAATCACGAGGAGCGTATAGATTATGACCAAGGAAGACTAAGGTGTGACTACAGCAAATAGTTTCAAGCATATATACACCGCAATAGTTAGGAACAGATAAAGAGACTTGCACCTATGTGGACAGAAAACCACAACGACAGCAGCAATAGAATATGGATGTGGAATTTACTACCGTGATATATGAAGAGTTCATGTAACAACTTCAAAATCTTCTGGCTGTCTACGAATCTCGCCTACCCCTATTGGAGACATAACTACCATTACGTAACCGGCGTGCGGGAGTTCAACTTTAAACTGCTGAAGTCATTTAGAAGTGAAACAAGGAAGTAAAGGGAGGGCAAGGAAGAATGCCTGGAAGAGGTGAAGAGGTGAAGAAATCGAGAAACAGTCGGTCGTTGGAAGGACTGATTCAGCATGTAGGAAGGCCAAAACAGCCTTCTTTAAAATCGAAATCGAGGGCGTCACTATTAAGGCCGCAATGGAAATTCCACTGTTACGCGCAGAAGAGAGAACACACGGGTGGAAAGAGTACACTGAAAGTCTCTACGAGGAGCAGGAATTTCGACGTGATTGACGAAGAAATGGAAGCCCATGTGGAAGACATAGGGGATTCAGAACTATAGTCAGAGTTTAACCAATCTTTGGAAGACTTGCGAGAAAATGTGGCAGAAGAGATAGGTAACATTCCATCGGAATTTCTGATATCTTTGGTGGAAGTAGCAAAAAAGCGCACGATTCAAATTCGTCTGTAGAATCTAGGGGTCTGGAGCCACATCAACACGCTTTTGGGAAAGCATCAACTAAAGAATTCTGAAGACAGAAAGGGCAGATGAGTGCGAGAGAGTGCGAGAACTATCGCGCAGTCAGCTTAATAGCTCACGCATCCAAGTTAGTGACAAAAATAATAAAGAGACGAATGGAAAAGAAAACTAAGTATCAGATGACGATCAGATTGGCTTTCGGAAATGTAAGGGCACCAGAGAGTTCTGTTGCTGCGTTGGATAGGCCGGTATTACACTATCAAATTTCTTTGTCCAATATCTTTGTCCAATATCTTTGTCAAAGATATTTGATAGTGTAATAGGGACTTTGTCAAATGTCGTCCAATATTTGATCAAATCTAGGGCCTCGCTGTATATTTGATCAAAGAAACCGCTTGTCTTCTGTTCACTGCAATGTCACATGTTACCACATGGAGCGCTAGCATCGCTGCAGCGTTCTGTCGTCTGTAGTGTTTTTATAACCATTGCCGGTAAATACAATTGGTGTGTGCCGACAACTACAAAATTATTAGAGATGTCTGAAGCTGATGAGGCGCTTTACAACGTGAGGCACCCTGAATACAAAAATAGTTTAAGAAGATTGGAGACCTAACCTGACCTAACCTAACCTAACATAACCCTCTCCTGTAGCAAGGAATCGGAGTGTTATAGTGAGCCTGTCTTCTGAAGATGTAGCAATTCTTAAGTGAATATTGTGCTTTGTGACATGAGGATACACTTCATTGAGCACATACAGAAATGTATGCTCATCCATTCTTAAGTAATTGATGTACGACTTGACGTCTTCCACTGTAAGCTCACGTAACAAGTTTTGTTGAACGCTTTTATCGTATCGTCGTAAAACCCACGGCTTCACCCAGATTAGATTAGTTTTTCGTTCCATAGATCCGTGCTGAGGAAATCCTCGTGGATGTGGAACATATCGATTTTTTTAAGCTGTAATAACAATACTAATAGTATGAATAAATACAATACATCATTTGTTTCTATTAAAAATTTCGCTAATGGAGTAGAAGGAGTTGGCCAGTAGTAAGTCTTTCAGGCTCCTTTTAAACTGATCTTTATTTCTAACTAAATTTTTTATGTTTCCTGGCAAATTATTGAAGATGAGTGTTCCTGAGTAGTGGACCCCTTTTTGAACTAAAGTAAGTGCTTTTAAGTCCTTGTGCAGATCATTTTTGTTCCTGGTATTGTATGTATGAACTGAGTTGTTTGTTGGAAAAAGAGATATATTATTTACGACAAATTTCATTAAGAAGTAAATATACTGAGAGGCAGTAGTTAGTATACCCAGTTCTTTGAAGAGGTTTCTGCAGGAGATCCGTGAATTTACTCAAATAATACGTATTACACGCTTTTGGACCTTGAAAACTTTTGACTTTAAGATTTACCCCAAAATATTATCCCATATGACATTATAGAATGAAAGTATGCAAGCTTTTTCATTTTTATGTTGCCTATGTCTGCTAACACTCGAATTGCAAATACAGATTTGTTAAGGCCTTTCTGCAGTTCTGTGATGTGCTCCTCCCAACTGAATTTATTATCAGGTTGTAATCCCAGGACTTTTAAGACTGTCAACCTCGTATGTATGGTTCCATTTTTCCCCCCACTTCTTTTCCGCATGTGCACACAATGCAATTGGAGTACGTAGAACTGCTGCGGTTAATAACAAGTTGTTGTCAGCCATCTTGAACTTCGACGAAAAATTTGATGACAGTGTAATACCCCTTGTAGCGCTACGTCAAAGATCTTTGTCAAATATATTGGACGGAATATTGGATCACATCTTTGATCAAATCTTTGACAAAGAAATTTGATAGTGTAATACCGGCCATAACGGAAACAAGCTTTACGAAAAATCAGGGTAGATTCATAGCATTTATCGACTTGCAAAAAGCGTTCGCCCATATAAAACGAACAAGATACTTGAAATTCTGAGAAAAATAGGTGTGAACTGTAAAGAAAAAAATAATAATACCTATTATGTACAAGAACCAAGTGGGAACAACAAGAATGGATGACTAAGGACTAAGTGCTCTGATTGAAAATTCCTACTGTTCACGTTATATATTGCAGAATGAATGATGAAAATAAAAGACATTTTCAAGTGTTACATTAAAATTAAAAGTAAAAGAATATCAGTTGTATGACTCACTGATAACATTGCTATCCTCAGTGAGAATGAAGAAGAATTACATAAGCTGCTGAATGAAATGAACACTCAAATGAGTGTAGAATATCGATTGATCGTAAACCGAAAAAAGACGAATATAATGAGCAGTACAGAAATGATACTACCGAGAAACTTAACATCAAGATTAGGGAACACGAAATAGACAAAGTCAAGGAATTTTGCTACCTTGGAAGCAAAATAACACTTGACAGACAAAGCGAGATGGACATAAAAACCAGACTAGCATAGAGAAAGTGAGCATTCCGGGTCAAGAAAAGTCTGCTAATATAAAGTATCGGCCTTAATCTGGGGAGCGTAGTATTTTATGGCAGTGAATAAGGGGCTGTTAGAAACCCGGAAAACAAGACACTAAGTGTCTCATGTGTGCTGCTGTAGAAGGATATTGAAAATTAGGTGAAGTGATAGGAAATGAGGAGCTTTTCTGCAGAATCGGAGAAGAAAGGAACAAATAACGAACAGTAAAAAGAAGAATAGACAGGGTGACTGGACATCAGTTAAGACAACTGAAAACAGCTTCGACGTTGCTAGAGAGAGCTGTAGAGGGTAAAAACTGTGGGAATAGAAAGAGATTGGAATACGAGGGTCACTCCAAAAGAAATGCACATTATTTTTGTAAAAACACAGTTTTCATTCTGCATGTGTGAAAGTTTTACAGTGTGTAGATACATCCTTCCCGCTTGTTGTCAAATTTGTTTCAATCTGTTCCCGTGAATGGCGCCGTCACAGCATGTCTTCAAGATGGCTGCTACACTTGACGTTCATCAGAAGCAACGTGCAGTCATAGAATTCCTGTGCTGTGAAACGAGACAGTAGGAAACATCCACAAGAGGTTGAAAAAGGTGTATGGAGATGCTGCTGTCGATAGCAGTAAAGTTAGTCGGTGGGCAAGCAGGTTACGTGATGAAAGCGGGCATGGCAATATTGAGGATTGTCCTCGCAGCAGCAGGCCTCGTACTGCACACACTCCAGGCAATGTGCAGAGAGTTAACGAATTGGTGACTGCTGACAGTCGCATCACAGTGAACGAATTGTCACGCTACGTTGGGATAGGGGAAGGAAGTGTTTGCAGAATACTGAAAGTGTTGGCGTTAAAAAAGGTTTGTGCCAGGTGGGTTCCCAGGATGTTGACAGAGGCTCACAAAGAAACAAGAAAACGGTATGCAGCGAACTTTTGGAACTGTACGAGAATGGTGGAAATGAATTTCTTGGAAGAATTGTGACAGGTGATGAAACATGGCTCCATCATTTTTCAGCAGAGACGAAGAGGCAATCAATGGAATGGTATCACGCAAATTCACCCAAGGAAAAAAAATTCAAACCACACCTTTTGCTGGAAAAGTTACGGCTACGGTATTTTTCGATTCCGAAGGACTCTTGATTGTGGACATCATGCCAAGTGTAACCACCATAAATTGTGATGCATATGTGACGACACTGAAGAAACTTCAAGATCGACTGAGTCGTGTTCGACCACATCGGCAAAAGCAGGATGTTTTGCGGTTGCACGACAATGCACGTCCACATGTCAGTCAAAAAACCACTGAAGCGATCACAAAACTCGGATGGAGAACACTGAAACACCCGCCTTACAGTCCTGACCTGGCTCCATGTGACTATCATATCTTTGGGAAACTGAAAGACTCTCTTCGTGGAACAAGGTTTGAAGAAATCATTGAGTAGAGTAGATAGGATAGTAGCATAAGTCTGAGGGGCACATAAACCCATCTGAAAAATCCGTGGTTTACAGCTTTAATCTGTGCGATATGGTAGTCGCTCAGTCACTTATGCGATGCGAAGCGGTAATCTCCGGGTCACCCAGACAGACATCACACAGACAATGGCGAAACATTACGCTGAAGGCAATGCCGCGGTCATTGAGGACTCAGACTTCCAGCATTGCAGAACTATCGCTGAAAGCGGCGTTTTCGATTGTAGCTTTAACATACTGTATTGATAAAGGAAATGAATTTCCTGTGTTAGTCCACGATCATTGTGAATCTTTTGTGAAGAAAACTTTTTGGATTACTTATTTCAATTTTATAATTTATTCCGGCATTTTGGCTACTCTATCATCAGATTACGCATAGGTTTTAGTACTGACACAGAAGCTTTCCTTACAAGTTCTAAGCTTTTTGATATCTGACGATTGCAGTAGCCGAAACGTCGTAATACATCATTTTATCCTTAAAGTAATTCTAGCAGCGCAGAACTTAAATCTGATTTCCAACACACACATGAATAAATTCGGTATTACAACTGCTCATCACGATGTAATGAATTACACAATGAGCTGAATCTCTCAGGAGAAACAACAGAATTTCTTCTCAGCCTGGTAAGCCAAATCTGAACATGGTACTCTCTCCTGACTCACTGAAGGTGGTATTCTTAAACTGCCTCTCAAACCCATGGAAGGACCGTTCTTGAACAAGTGAGGCGCCCTCACCAGCTGTGTTGGCGTTACTTCAAAGAGCGCTGTTTCGAAGACAGCTCTCTAGTGCTTCCGTTGATAACATCGCGCTACTTCAAGTGGTAATACGACAGGCTGACGTAGGAGATTAAAACTTCGCAGATGTTATTTTACGTCCTTGAGAAAATAACCTCCGATACCACTTGGACGCAGTTCCAAAGATGTCATTACAATTTCTATGTCTCTTTTTCTTGGCGATATTTCTGGTACCGAGTCCGGGAGGTTTTATTACACAGGTCTGTAAAAAAATGTGTCCCCCAAGGAAATATTACCAGTTTTCCAGTCGTAGCTAAAAGCATTTAGATCTACGATGAAAAGCGCAGCCAGGATATCCTATTCACAGATGAGATTTGCGATAGTTTTTACCTCTACAAAAAAGAAAGGAAAAAGCAGCAACACGCTACTGCAGCTAAGTATTTGGAGGTTGGATGAGTCGACGAAGTGCGCAGGTTTCATGTTTTATGCAAAAATAGTCAATTTCCAACGCTCATATTGCCCACCTTGGATGAAAACGAGGGATGTTATTCTAAGTGTTAAAGAAACGACGATTTAGAGACTACGGTTTGAATATCGAGCCATTTTTGGTCCTTCTTATTACTCAGTCCGAAGCCTGGATAGCAGAACATCTCCTACACACTCCCAGCTCTTCCCTGTTTATTTCCTCATACCAATCAACTCCTACATCATCTCTGATCTTGAGTACTGCAGCGTAGTTCTCATTTTCCTGTCCTGTTTTGAATCATTCCTTTCATTATACTAAATGGAAAACTACTGTGTCACTAGAGACGGTCAGTTAATTTATCTCCTTATTTCCATGTTGTTAGTGATCTTTCTTTCATCTGTTCTAAGAATTTGTTGTTTGCCATACTACTCCTGCATCATATTTAAAATGACCCCAGACATCGCATGCTTATATAATCCAGGTTTCCGAGCCGTAAAAGGTCACGCTCCATGAAAAGGACTTAATATGTTACTTTTTGATGCTGACAATAAAGTTTGTCGATGCAAGCAGTACCTTTCTCTTTGCCTGTGCAATTATGCTCTTTATGTCGACATATGAAGTGATTTCACTTTCTAAATAGATACACTTGGAATATTATTCAATCTAATGTCTGCTGCGATATTTTGGCGATTGTATAAAACAATTTCGGTCGTTTATGTAAAAATTTTGATGTTATTTTCTCTTTCAGAATCTTGTACATACTTGATAATGTCATGTGCTGCTTTCCTTTCACCCTAACATAAAAACGCTCATACCATATGAAAACAACACTGACTCTACAGCTGGCGAATTAGATGGTAAATTATTTACAAACACTGAGAGTATTGGAGGGCATGACGAACAGTCCGGAGGTCCTCCACAACTAAATTACTTACATCCTCGAAAGTAATTCCCATTTCCCTAACATAATACCAGCATGTTCGCCTGCGGGTAAGCTATGACAAACCACGTGTAGATATCGTCCTGGATGCCATATCCACACAATTTTCTAAGGTCGTAGTTGATCATATCAAACTCTTAAAGTAACTTTAAAGACAGATCAAATTCATTCAACTTTTTCTATGGCGTTAGGGCCTTGATTCAGGAAGTGAAAGAGAGGCATTTCGCTTCCTTAAAATCTCTTTGAGCAATCATAAGTATTTACTTTTCATTTTAAATTATATCTTCTTTGAAACGCAATGATTCATATTTAGCAAAGTATATTTCAGGTTTGTTATGAATATTCCAGTCTCCAGTGAATCACTGCCTGCTTCATTTAGTTGAGATTCTACGTTGCATGAAAAATTTTGATAGTTTCACCTGGGATAACATTGGATGCAGCCCATAAAATCTGGGGACTCTCACATCTTAATTTTTGTTGTGTTTATTTTTCACTTAAACGTTGGGATATATTTGTTTAATGTTTATTAAATTGGCATTTTCTGTGGGATGGTCTACAGTCCTCCATCCACCTACTAAGACGAAATTGCTTTCTTCATCATCTTCATCTTCTTCTTCAGCACCTGGATATCCACTTCTAAACATAAATTTCACGTTCTAGAAATCATCCACGCAAGAGAATCGTGCAAACATAACGTCGTTTGACCATCAAACAGACGCCCAAAATATGTAGGAGCATAGGAATAAGCATCTCTGGTGTAGAGAAACAACTGAAAGAATTAAAAAAAATTATTCACGAGGTCCAAATGAAAACCCAGTTCGGTTTGCCAAAGAGTACAACATTGGCTCCTTCCCTTAGCCTGCATTTATCGTGTATTTCTCGTCTAGCCCAAAGCCCCAAGCGACTGAAAACAAGCACAGGTGCCTCTTGTATATAAGAAGGGCAAAAGAATGGACCCTTAAAATTACAGGTCAATATCGCTATCATCGATTCGCTACAGTAAATTTTCTTGAGACCGAGAAACTTATGTCCACGAATCAGCATGGGCTTAGAAAGCATTGCTCGTGCGAAACTCAGCTTGCCCTTTTCCCTCAAGATACACTGCAAATTATGAATGAAGGGCTACAGGTGGATTCCATACATCTGTTGTGGCCTTCAGTCCAGAGACTGGTTTGATGCAGCTCTCCATGCTACTCTACCCTGTGCAAGCTTCTTCATCTCAAAGTACCTCCTGCAACCAACATCATTCTGAATTTGCTTAGTGTATTCATCTCTTACCCTCCATACATCTAACTTCCAGAAAGCGTTTGACACAGTGCAGGCTGTTAAAGAAGGTACGAGCATGTGGAATAGGTTCACAGATATGTGAGTGGCTTGAAGACTTATTTAATTATAGAACCCATTATCTTGCCCTCGACGTCGAGTGTTCATCAGAGACGAGGGTATCGTCAAGAGTGTCCCAGAGAAGTGTGATAGGACCGCTGTTGTTCTCTATATACGAGGGCTATTCAGAAAGTAGGAAACGTTTTGGTATTAAAAAAAAATAAGTACAAGAAATATAGTTTATTATATATACAACTGAAAGAGCGGCTGACATACTACTTTTCCACATAGTCACCAAACACATTGAGGCACTTATCATAGCGGTGGACAAGCTCTGAAAGACCTTCGTCGTAAAATTTTGCCACCTGAGACTTCAGCCTGTGAGCCACGCTCGCCTGGAGTTCCGCGGCGTCATCAAAGCGCTGCGTTCATCTTGTGAAACAAGTGGAAGTCGCTTGGTGCAAGATCGGGGCTGTAGGGCGGATGAGGTAAAATTTCCCATTTGAATGAATTAAGGAGTTATTTAGTGCGGTTTCCCGTGTGACATCGGGCATTGTCGGGCAAAAAAAAAAAAAAATTTTGGACGTCAGCTTTCCTCGGCGTTTTTGTTTTGAACTGCTCTTCTAAGACTTTGCAACGTTTGACAGTACCAGGCAGAATTTATGGTTGCTCCACGTTCGAGAAAATTAATAAGAAGCACACCTTGCCTTTCCCAAAACACTGTCGCCACCACCTTCCTTGCTGACAAGGTTTGCAAACATTTTCTTGTTTATTGGGGGGACCTTGTGTTCCCCCACTCCACGGACTGTAATTTTGTCTCGCATTTGACGTGTTTCACTCCAGTCTCGTCACCGGCTACGATTCGATCCAGTAATGAATCACCATGCTTGTGGTAGGCCTCCAGAAATGTCAACGTTGCCCCCATTCCCAGTTCTTTATGGAGTTCTGTAAGCATTTTGGGCACCCATCTTGCACAAAATTTGTGGTAGCCTAGCTTTTGAGTGACAATTTCAAACAACAAGTCTGTGATACTTGCTGAAAAGAAAGCGAAAGCTCCGTTATTGTGAAGCGAAGGTTTTCACGAATCGTTTCATCAACTTTAGCGACAAGATCGACAGTCACAATGCTCGGGCGTCCACTCTTCTCTTAATCATGAACGTTGGTACGGCCATTTTTAAACCGAATGCACCATTTCCGAACGGAACATTCACTCATTACGTTGTTCCCGTACACTTCGCACAGTTCACGATAAATTTCTATAGGTTTTAGGTTTTTTGCCAACAAAAACCGTATCACAGACCGCACCTCAGAACTGACGGGATTTTCGATTGCAGCGCACATTTCAAATTCGAATATCGAAAAACCCAGACGTGTAGAGACGTTCCCATTGACACGGATGGATGCGTACTGAGCTGCCGAGCACACACATACCAAAATATACCCGATCGGCACGCGCCTAGCGGCGTCAGACTGAAACGTTCCCTACTTTCTGAACAGCCCTCGTGCATAAAAGAATTGGCGGATGGGGTTGGTAGCAATCTCCGGTTGTTTGCTGATGATGCTGTGGTGTACGGTAAGGTTTCGAATTTGAGTGACAGTAGGAGGATACAAGACAGACAAAATTTCCAGTTGTTGAGATGAATTGCAGCTAGCTCTAAATGTAGATACATGTAAATTAATGTGGATGCATAGAAAAAACAATCCCTTAATGTTCGGATACAGCATTAGTCGTGTCCTGCTTGACACAGATACTTCGTTGAAATGTCTGGGCGTAACGTTGTAAAGCGATATGAAATGGAATGAGCATTCAGGATTGTGTTAGTGAAGGCGAATGCTCGAGTTCCGTTTATTGGGAGAATTCTGGGACTGTAAGGTTCATCTGTAAAGGAGATCACATAGGGGACGCTAGTGCGACTTATTCTTGGATACTACTTTAGATCTGTACCAGGTCGGATCAAGCGAACACATTGAAGAAGTTCAGAGGCGGACTGCTAGATTTGTAACTGGTAGGTTCGAACTACGTGCTAGTGTTAGAGAGATGATTCAGGAACTCAAATGGGAATCTCTGGAGGAAAGGCGACATTGGTTTCGAGGGACACTATTAAAGAAATTTAGAGAACCAGTATCTGAACTGGATGCAGAACGATTCTGTTGCCTCCAACATACACTGGGCATAAGAGTCACTTTTTAAGAAGAAAGAAATTAGGTCTCTTACGGAAGCATATAGATAGTCGTTTTTCCCACTCACTGTTTGCTAGTGGAACAGGAAAGGAAATGAGTGGTAGTTATATGGGGTTCCCTCCGCCACTCACTATACGGTGGATTGTGGAGTATTTACGTAAATGTAGATGTAGGCCTCTTTCAAAGAGTTCGATGTTGACCTTTGGTGGGCGATTGTTTTAAAGTTAGACATTTTCTTTTGAGGGAAAATTTGGAATATATCCGCTCACACTCTTCGTCCGCTGGTTGAGAGTCTTATAGGAATTAGTAATTGTGCAGATAGATATGGGTTTTATCGATGATATTCAGGATATGAATGTAAGAACAAGTACGGGTACTTGTATGGGGCAGTGTTGCCACTCACTGAGATGATGCTGCTACCAAACGGATTGTGAGAGGGAACTACCTACTGCCGCCAAGTCATTGTGCCCAACTTTATTTTTGGCCAAATTATTAGTAAAGACTATTATCAAGATCGATTTTAGTCACTTCACCGCTTTTTAAATAATTCACTATATTTTTTATTCTAGCACAGGATTACTTTAAATTTTCCTGTATCATCGTACGTATACACTGTCTGACAAGGAAAAGGTGAATTATCCAGAAGGGGAGGGGAAAGGGAAACGAAACTTCATGCTGAGAGGGTATGTGAAATCATTCCAGTGATTACTAAATACTGGGTGTTGTGTGATGTCCTTAGGATAGTTAGGTTTAAGTAGTTCTAAGTTCAAGGGGCTGATGACCAAAGATGTTGAGTCCCATAGTGCTCAGAACCATTTGAACCATTTGGTTACTAAATGAAGTCAAATTTACGAAGACCGTGGCAGTACGAGTACCCTTACCAGTGCGATATTGCACCCCGTCGGGTCTTGATGTATGGGCTGATTCAGTTTAAAATGATGGTACTAAAAACAGTAATGAAATGACTACCATTTTATCAGACAAATAGAAAACATCGTTCAATGTTCGTATTTTCCTAATTCTGTGTTCACTGTCATTGGTATTCTTGTATGGTGCCAAATTATTGCCCGCTGCCCTGAATTACCCCAATTACTGTGTATGTACACTTAGTCAGCAAGCTCTCAGATGAATCAAAAACTGTCCTAAATTTGGGATTTATAAGCGAAAGCAACATCATGATAAGACTTGCTGATGTCTGCACAAGAGCGCTGACACAATCTCGAAGCACATCACATTTTGGTAAGTTGAGATGAATGCACATGTGGTGTGATGGCATTCAACACGTCATTGTCCCAAACAGTGGTATGCAGGACAATGGTAGTTACCTAGTCAACTGGCCATCATTGCTCCAGAATAGAATACGCGGTAATGATATCATCCTGTCAATTAACCATCATTTTCCCAATAGTAGTCCGCAGCTCGTGGTCGTGCGGTAGCGTTCTCGCTTCCCACACCCGGGTTCCCGGGTTCGATTCCCGGCGGGGTCAGGGATTTTCTCTGCCTCGTGATGACTGGGTGTTTTGTGATGTCCTTAGGTTAGTTAGGTTTAAGTAGTTCTAAGTTCTAGAGGACTGATGACCTTAGGTGGTAAGTCCTATAGTGCTCAGAGCCATTTGAACCGTTTTTGAACCCCAATAGTAGCCGGCCGGAGTGGCCGAGCGGTTCTAGGCGCTACAGTCCCATAGTGCTCAGAGACATTTTTGAACCCCGACATTTTTGAACCCCAATAGTATCTGAATAACGGCAATTGCCTTATGTCAGATTGCCCCAGAACAGTATCCACCAGTTGTTTGGGATAAAGGCCATCACCATTCCCAGTGACAGTCATTGCCCCAATAGAATCCACCACTTTTTCATGATATATGGAGCAGTTTCTTACAATTTTGTGTAACAATGTTGATGATGAAAGTAATTTGTCACAGTTTTCCCCTAACAGAGAGATGTATGGCGCAGTTTGATAGAATTCCGCTACAACATGACAATGTATAGGTCAACTTGTTATAACTTTGATGCAATATAATGACGTGAGGAGAAATCTGTTACAATTTAGATACGATATAGCGGTGTATGGGACAATTTATAACATTTTTCTATACCATGATGACATGCAGTGGAATTTGTTGCGTTATGTTTCAGTTTTGCTCCAGCATGATTATGTATGGCAAAATTTGTTACAATTTTTGTATTGTGGGCAACCACATCTGTAGAACTGAAACATGATGAATAAGATCGCTTCAGCTCTATGATAAGTCTTTATTTCTAATCCAGCTAGTTTCGTGGCGTTAGAGCCACACCTTCGGGGTGCAGTTGTATGTTAACAAGATTAAAAACAAATAAAGATCCTGTTTGGGTTAAAATGAAATTTTACTATACATGAAGCTATACAGGAAAAATTACGTACTTATATTTATAAATTATTCCAAACCATAGTCATTAGATGACCCAACATACTTTGTTCCATTGCGTTAAAACAGTTAAGCCATCAAAAGGTCGGTAGTCCAGTTAAGAAGACTGCAATTCAGGAAAACTAGAATAACAATAAATGGATGTCAGAGATAAAACAAATGGTACGTGTAGATGGCGAAAGCTACGTTCACACTGGCAAGGTAAAATAAATCTCGAAGCAGAGCTTGTATGAATGTACAATAAGTCAAGTTCAGATAAATTGCTGCATTCAGAACAGACAGTCACCTAAATAAAATAATTGGGGGAAAGAAAACATACAGTCTTATATAATACCTAAGGCTTAAAATCACGTGACAGCATGAGGTCCGCAGTGACTGCCTAGATGAAATGAGCTGTGGTAATGACTGTGGGACCAAACTGCTGAGGTCATCGGTCCCTAGGCTTACGCACTATTCAATCTAACTTAAACTAACTTACGCTAAGGACAACGCACACACACCCATGCCGGAGGGAGGACTCGAACCTTCGACTTGGGGAGCCGCTCGAACCGCGACAAGACGCCCAAGACCGTGCGGCTACCCCGCACGGCAAAGTCAGCTATACCAGCGTCGGTCCGATAAGGTGATGGCCTGTTAGCTGCCGTGTCTTTCGCTGTTTCGGCTGTGGTCAGTCTACTGCGCACTCCACCAAAAGAGATGGATTCCAGAAACGAAACACCTTGGCAAAATGTTTAGCACTTGTAATTGTAGCGGTTGCCCTAGTTCACTGGTTGTAGATCACCCCATTTCCTTCCAATAAATAACCTTGCCTCAAGAGGATTTACAAAAACAATTATACATGTGACAGAGGCATACATCTGTAAGCTCCGAAGTACAAAGAATCTACACAACCGTGTTACATCATCAGTTTCACAGGACCAAAAAATATCGACATTAGCGCATTTAAGTTGTTATTGTTACCAAAAATAGATTAGAGAAAAGTCAGTTTCTACCTGTTCCGTTACAGTTCCTTTGCCTTTCTCTGTAAAAAAGAACAAAGCGTTCCCGTGTTTGGAACGCTGTAAGAGTTGGACTTTCTGTAGAAATATCAGGGTTTCTTGTTTGGTACTTTCCGCAACAGCGGAAAATGATGCAATTTGCTCATCTTTCGTTCACTGAAAGTCTTTTATGTGCCTAGCATGTCATTGTATAATTTGAACAGTGATATTTCGGAAATGGTTCGTTGCCATCTTCGTTATATTAGGCTAAGAACGTTCTTCATAGTAATTCGTGATATGGTCACGTATACAGACAAATTCCACTGCAGCTTTTTCTGGCCCTGACATACCACTGTCTCGTAAATTTTGTTTTTCTTTAGTGGTACTGTATTTCATAATATTGAAAGCTATGTGTGGAAGAGAGTGAAGTGAAAATAGTGTGAATTCACTCTATGTCCCTTTGTGTGCTGAGCAGTGTCCTTGATCCGTTCTTTAATGCATTGTGGAAAGAACTGTCCACTTCAAGTGCCATTCTCACATATAAAACTGGAAACATACTTAAGATATTTCCTTGAATTGAAACTAGACGCTCGGAATGCGTAGCCGCTGGCACGTGCTGAGGAAAAACGAAATTATTTGTAAATGCTAATAACAATGGGAAATACTTTATTTGTTCCAAGGTAACAACAGAAAAATGTGGAACTCTCATGTCGCCGTGTGCTTTGTGATGAAAGTTACGAAGCTGGAATAAATTCACAATGACTAGGGCAGATCAGATGTTGAACAGCAAAGGAGAGTACTGGCTATCTTGCGTAACACGTTTGTTCAGCCCCGCTACTTTCGGGGCAATATTTTGCTGCTTGATTCCTATATCTTTGGTTATTACTTTTAGTCTTCGTGTTCAGCTTAACACTCTTTAAAATTTCCCGTATTTTAAACCACACTAAGCAACAAAAGTTTTAGGAGTTAATAAAAGATATTGATGTTATTAATATTTGGAGCCATTTTCCTCAGTTACTAACAATAACTTCAGTTACGTTTCATCATAAAGACAATAAACATCCGTCTTTTACAACTGAAATTTATTCTTGAGTACCACACATGTCTCTCTTATTCATGTTAGGCTTCTTTAGCCGTCTATAGTACATATAAAATTATTTAATTGTTCATATTTTGATGTGAGATTTGTAATGATTTTTTGCCAATTTGTTTAGATGTAGCTTTTTCTTTTCACAATTACAGGTTTATGCTTTTACTTACTTTCATTTTTGTGTCCTCTTCATCGTGTCATTTGTAGTTCTGTATGTGCTAAACGTCCATGGTGCAGGTTTAACCCGGTAAATACTTATTTGCACATAGCCTATACTGTCAGTAAATAATTCCTTGCACATAACCTATAGTGTAGAAAACACACACGTGACCAAGAGTAGTACAAACACGTACAGTTTTGTACAGTTTAGGTTATGCCTGAAGAAGTACTTAGTGGAAGTAACCTATACCATGTAGATTTAACACATAAAATCAACAGATGGCTGGATGAACAGGACACAAAAATAAATGTAAGTAAAAAAATACAAACATATAATTTTAAATAAAAATAGCTAGAATAAACAAACTGTCACAGAATTACTACAAAACTTACATCGAGACAAGTACAGTTAAATAATTTTATATGTAATATAGACCACTGAAGATGCCTAACATGAATAGCCGAAACATTTCGTACTCAAGTATAAATTTCAGTTGCAAAAGACGGAAGGTTTCTCGTCTTTATAATAAAACATAGCTGAAGTTAAAAGGATTTTAAACTATTTTTTTAGTAACATTCATGGCATAACTATCCTCACCGTACGCAGAGGCGAGTGGTTTAGACCGTTGTGGATACCGGGCCTGGCGGCTGGTATCCAGTAGTAGGGAAGGGGTTAAGTGCAGGCTTGTGATGTTTGTGTCTGCGATAGCTGAATGGTGAGTAATTTTTTTGGGATGGGAGGTGTTTCCCAGAACCGCTTAGCACTTAACTATCGAAAATCCCTCACAGGAAGTAGCACTTTTCTGAGGACCAATTAAGTGAACGAGTAGTTGCATACACACAATCTGATCAAAAGTATCCAGACACCTGTAAGTGGACATTAACAATGGATGTTTTCGCACTTGGCTCTTAGGACGGATTGAACTCTGTTGGGAACACATTCAGTGAGGTGTCTGAATGTCTGTGGTGGAACGCCATACCAGTCTTAATCAAGAGATGAAACTAGAAAAGGCAGCGATGTTCGAAGCTGGGGTCTGTAACATTCGACGCTCTAACTCGTCCCAAAGGTTCTCCATTGGGTTACGTGGGGACAATGAGCGGGTCAGTCCATTTCAGGATGCGTTGTTATGATGATGCAAACAATCATCGTCTCTGAACTGTTCCTCCACTGTACGGCGTAAACAATGCTGTAAAATGTTATCGTATCTTGCAGCACTCAACGTTTCCTTAAGCGCAATAAGGGGAACACACGCTAACCACCAAGAACACCTCAATACTATAACATCGCCTCCTCCGTACTTCAGTGTTGGCACTATACACGGTGGCAGTAAAGTTCTCCAGGCATTCGACAAACACACAAATAAATTTCGTTTGCCGGCCGGAGTGGCCGAGCGGTTCTAGGCGCTACAGTCTGGAACCGCGCGACCGCTACGGTCGCAGGTTCGAATCCTGCCTTGGGCATGGATGTGCGTGATGTCCTTCGGTTAGTTAGGTTTAAGTAGTTCTAAGTTCTAGGGGACTGATGACCACAGCAGTTGAGTCCCATAGTGCTCAGAGCCATTTGAACCATTTTTTTGAAATTTCGTTTCTAGTCATCCACTGTCCAGTGGCGGTGTTTAACATTGACTACACTAATATGTGGCTTATGAGGAGCATTTCGAGAATCGATTTCATGCGATTTCTTACAGCCATACCCCTCCCCCCTCCCCTCCCAATGCTGTACTGTCCCTGTCCGTCTGTCCATGAGGCCTTTCTGGTTTTGATTTCCCTATGGTTATTCCTTCCAGTTTCCAGTTTCCACGTCACCAAAAATCAGCTTGGGCAGCATTAGACTGGTTGAAAAGTTCATGATGGATCTGTTACTCCGCTGACATCTAGTGAGTAGTCTTGTTCGAAGTTTCTGAGCTCTCCTGACAGACTCATTCTGCTGTTACTGATTCTCTATCAACACAATACTCATCGTCTCGTTGAATACTGGCGGGCTTATTTCTCGTGGTGTCTAGTGGTCAACCTCACATTACATGGGGCTGGCATATTCTGTTGATCAGACAGTTTACATACAAGTTTGGAATAATTATTTATGTCCTTCAGTCCACCTTTGCATATAAGAAACAACTCTGAACGATGAAGTGATCTGATTGCAATAGCGGTAGGGAGAGGAAGATTAGGCAAGGCTGCAAAGAACAAGGGGTAAAATCATTACAGTGATGTCTTACTGAACTGTTAGCTCTTAGTTTCATTATTACAAAGCACAACTGAAAAATACCTAAGCCGATTCTGCAAATTCCAGATAATTCCATTGGTGTTAAATAACCTTAAAATCTCTGTTTTTGGATCGATCTATTGAATGCAAGTTGTTCCCCTTCCGCGCCGGAAGATCACGGAGAAAACTGCATCCGTGAGTGAGGTACCCGACGCCCAAAAAAATCGTTTACGAAAGACATGTTTCAAGACAACATCCCAGTGCAACATATTCCTAAAAGTACGAGATTCCACGGATCACTTAAGCTCGTTAAGCTGTCTGATTTAAAATTCATACAATGATTCCACATCACGTGGCAGGTGCATTATCCAGAAACACAGGAAAACTTGTAACTTAACGCTTGCAGGTAAATTCAGTTGCCTCTAGCTATCATTGGAAAACAATATAAAGTACGCACCTTAGCCCTGAAGGGTGTATTCACACAAAAGAATCAACAAACCTTACAAATTTTCTGAACACCGTAGACCCACATATATGCAAATAATATGCCACACGGGTTAACACATTTTTAAAGTGATATATGTTGCTAACCTCTGAAATAATTTTCGGATCACACGTGCTAGAAAATAAGTGCTCAGTCGAAAAAGGTCCTACATTAAGCATACGAAATTACAAACCGATAAGCTATTAAGAAAGAGCTCATTAGAAAAGAACCTAAAATGCAAGGCGCATGGCAATAAGCTTCCTCACCGTAATATATCAGTGTAGACTGGTCAAAAGGTTCTATGTTCTGAGCTTGATGAAATACACTCCTGGAAATTGAAATAAGAACACCGTGAACTCATGGTCCCAGGAAGGGGAGACTTCATTGACACATTCCTGGGGTCAGATACATCACATGATCACACTGACAGAACCACAGGCACATAGACACAGGCAACAGAGCATGCACAATGTCGGCACTAGTACAGTGTATATCCACCTTTCGCAGCAATGCAGGCTGCTATTCTCCCATGGAGACGATCGTAGAGATGCTGGATGTAGTCCTGTGGAACGGCTTGCCATGCCATTTCCACCTGGCGCCTCAGTTGGACCAGCGTTCGTGCTGGACGTGCAGACCGCGTGAGACGACGCTTCATCCAGTCCCAAACATGCTCAATGGGGGACAGATCCGGGGATCTTGCTGGCCAGGGTAGTTGACTTACACCTTCTAGAGCACGTTGGGTGGCACGGGATACATGCGGACGTGCACTGTCCTGTTGGAACAGCAAGTTCCCTTGCCGGTCTAGGAATGGTAGAACGATGGGTTCGATGACGGTTTGGATGTACCGTGCACTATTCAGTGTCCCCTCGACGATCACCAGTGGTGTACGGCCAGTGTAGCAGATCGCTCCCCACACCATGATGCCGGGTGTTGGCCCTGTGTGCCTCGGTCGTATGCAGTCCTGATTGTGGCGCTCACCTGCACGGCGCCAAACACGCATACGACCATCATTGGCACCAAGGCAGAAGCGACTCTCATCGCTGAAGACGACACGTCTCCATTCGTCCCTCCATTCACGCCTGTCGCGACACCACTGGAGGCGGGCTGCACGATGTTGGGGCGTGAGCGGAAGATGGCCTAACGGTGTGCGGGACCGTAGCCCAGCTTCATGGAGACGGTTGCGAATGGTCCTCGCCGATACCCCAGGAGCAACAGTGTCCCTAATTTGCTGGGAAGTGGCGGTGCGGTCCCCTACGGCACTGCGTAGGATCCTACGGTCTTGGCGTGCATCCGTGCGTCGCTGCGGTCCGGTCCCAGGTCGACGGGCACGTGCACCTTCCGCCGACCACTGGCGACAACATCGATGTACTGTGGAGACCTCACGCCCCACGTGTTGAGCAATTCGGCGGTACGTCCACCCGGCCTCCCGCATGCCCACTATACGCCCTCGCTCAAAGTCCGTCAACTGCACATACGGTTCAGGTACACGCTGTCGCGGCATGCTACCAGTGTTAAAGACTGCGATGGAGCTCCGTATGCCACGGCAAACTGGCTGACACTGACGGCGGCGGTGCACAAATGCTGCGCAGCTAGCGCCATTCGACGGCCAACACCGCGGTTCCTGGTGTGTCCGCTGTGCCGTGCGTGTGATCATTGCTTGTACAGCCCTCTCGCAGTGTCCGGAGCAAGTATGGTGGGTCTGACACACCGGTGTCAATGTGTTCTTTTTTCCATTTCCAGGAGTGTATTTACGTAATGATTGAGTATGACCTGTTGTACACTACAGAGGCAAAGAAACTGATACATATGCCTAATATCGTGTAGTATCCCCGCGAGCAGATGGACGTGCCACAATAACACGTGGCAAGGACTCGACTAATGTGTGAAGCAGTGCTGGAGGGAACTGGCACCATGAATCCTGCACGGCTGTCCATAAACCCGTAAGAGAACGACGAGGTGGAGATCTCAACAGCACGTTGCAAGGTATCCCAGATATGCTCAATAATGTTCTTGTCTGGAGAGTTTGGTGGTCAGTGGAAGGGTTTAAATTCAAAAGAGTGTTCCTGGAGCCACTATGTAGCAATTATTGGCGTGTGGGGTGTCGCAATGTCCTGCTGGAATTGCCCAAGTCCATCGGAATGCGTAATGAACATGAATTGATGCAGGTGATCTGACAGGACGCCTGCATAAGTGTCACCTCTCAGAGTCGCATGTAGACGTATCAGGGGTCCTAATCACTCCAACTGCACGCACGCTCCACACCATTACAGAGCTTCTACCAGCTTGCACAGTCTCCTACTGGTATGCCGGGTCCATGGATTCATGAGGTTGTCTTCCCATCCGTACACGTCCATCCACTCGATACAATTTGAAACAATTCGTCAGAGCACGGAACATGTTTCCAGTCATCAACAATCCACTGTCGGTGTTGGCGGACCCAGGCGAGTAGTTATGCTTTGTGTCGTGCAGTCATCAAGGGTACAAGAGTGGGTCTTCGGCACCGAAAGCCCATATCGATGATGTGTCGTTGAATGGTTCACACGCTGACTCTTGTTGATGGCTCAGCACTGAAATCTGCAGCAATTTGCGGAAGGGTTGCACATATGTTACGTTGAACGATTCTCTTCAGTCGTCGTTGGTCCGCTCTTCCAGGATATTTTTCCGACCACAGCGATCTCGGAGATTTGATGTTTCACGGGAATTCTGATATTTACTGTACACTCGTGAAATGGTCGTAAGGAAAAATTCCAACTTTATCGGTACCTCGGAGATGCTGTGCCCCATCGCTCATGCTCTGAATATAACACCGCGTTCAGACTCACTTAACTCTTGATAACCTTCCATTGTAGAAGCAGTAACCGATCTAAAAACAGTGCCAGAACTTCTTGTCTTATAGAGGCGTTGCCGACCGCAGCGCGGTATTCTGGCTGTTTACATGTACCTGTATTTGAATAAGGATGCCTTTACCAGTTTTCTTTGGCGCTTCGGTGTAAGTCAGCACGTCAGCAACGCCGAAAACGATCGTCCACCTGGGACCAAGTGACCGGAAAAACAGCAAAACCGACTTGTTGACAAGTGTCTCAGAGCAAGCCATCGCAAACTCGCACTAACAAATGTGCATAGCACCTGTGCTGGGCAGTAGACGTGCTGAGCGACAGGCTAACAAAACAGATGACAAACAATGGGCACTGCAGGTTAAAAATCAATGAAGAAGTGCATTTCATTATCCAGCCACCTTTGAGGGGCTATTAATCTGAGTGGCAAATGGCTAGTTAAATTATCTGTATGATGCTGCTAAGATTTTTGGCTAAAATGTATAAGAGTGAAAAATAAAATATTAAAACAATCGTGGGGAGGTCTGGAACACGAGACATCAAAGGGCAGGGAGAAGGGGGGGGGGGAGGGTGAAGGGACAGCACTTCCGAGGGTAGGAGGCAAATAGTGGGCACCATAGAGCAGAGGTGATATTCAAGTGTGTTGAGTATCTTACGTGAGTAGTGAGTAATCCTCAGTGACCAGTGAAATTGCTCTGCCGGAATGGAGAGCTCTAACAGAACACTCAAGTGCGTTGAAGTGGATGGGAATCATTTTCTGCTTAAGCTGCCGGTTTTGTAGACGATTGTCGCAATTTAGTGATGATCCGCTTCATCGGTAGGAAGATGCCAAGTAGAAGAACACAGAGCGAGCATTAACTAACTGGAGTTGGTGTTTAGTGAGCGATTCAAGGGTGGCAAGATTTAGAAGAAAACAAATTCCCTTTGTTACCATGAAAATTAGAAGCATCTTGTTCGTATGTATGTGCATAAATGATCTAGCAGATAACGTCGGAAGTTCCACGAAGTTTTCCGCGGATGATGCTGTCGAACACAGTGTAGTCGCGACGATAGAACATTTTAGCGAAATGCCGGAACACCTGCAGAGTATCGACAATTGGTTCAGGGAGTGTCAATTGACCCTCAACGTAAACAAATGTATCATTTAGCGAATACATACACAGAGAGACCCTTGATTGTATTCTTTCCGAATTGCTTAACAATCACTGGAAGCAGTTAGTTCCATAAAATACCTAGGAGTATGCGTGCGGGGCGATGTGAAGTGGAACGGTCACATAAAATTAATGAAGAGTAAGGCCGATGCCAGGCTGAAATTCAGTAGAAGAATCCTCAGGAAATGTAGTCCCTCATCAAACGAAGTAGCTTACAAAGCTCTCGTTTGATCAATAGTTGATTATTGATCGTCAGTATGAGATCCGTACAAGGTAGCACTAATAGAGGAGATCCAAAGAAGAGGAGCATATTTCTTACAGGTTCATTTAGTAAGCGCGAAGGCACCACGAAGATGCTGAGGGAACTCCAATATCAGGCACCGCAAGATTGGCGTTCTCGATCGCGATATGGTCTACTCTTAAAGTTCCAAGAGCGTACGTTCCTAGAAAAATCAACCAATATATTGCTTCCTCCCTTACGTATATCTCTTGAAAAACAATCAACACAAAATTAGAGACATTCGAGTCCACACAGAGGCTAACCAGCAATTGTTCCTCCCGCGAGCAGTGCCCTCCGATAACCTCTTCGTGGCATCCCAGATTCGAATACCATAAGCGTTGTTAAATACAAATTAAACAAAAGAGCTGTATAATTTATAATGTATGGGTGCTATTTTCTACATAAAGTCCTACTTCAATTACTCTTGAAAGCGAAATAAAATAATTATGCTGGTTCAAATCTTACAATGATCTTAAACTTTTCCAGAAACATTAATTTGACCACCAGTGAAAAATATAAATGGCCACCATTTCTATCGAGGACCGCTGCCACACGTGCAGGAATAGAGTCAAGGTGTTTCTGGAGGGTACCTACAGGGAAGTGGAACCATGTCAGATCCAGTGTCATTCCCAGCTGCGCTAGGTTTCTCGGTTGAGTTTCCATGACGCGAACAGCTCGATCGAGGTGATCCCACAGATTATCGACTGAAATTTTATCCTGTCGCCAAGGGAGTACGGTAAACACATCCTGGTGCTCTTCGAACCCCGCACGTACACTACGAGGTTTGTAACACGATGCATTATCCTGCGGGTAGATGCCAACGCATCAAATAAAAACATGCATTTCGGTATGAACATGGTTCCCAAGGGTAGATGCGTACTTGGTAGGTGCGAACCCGTGTTGATCCATTACACCTTTCAGAATGTAGAGCTCACGCAGGGAATACCAAGAAAACATTCTCCAGACAATAACGTTCCCACCTACAGCCTGCAACCATACGAAGATTGTTGCAGCACCGTACGCGCCAGATGCCATATGTCTGATGGTGCATAAAACGTGAATCATCTGAAAAGACCGCCTGTCCTCCAGCCTTCGTCGCCGATGAACACCATTCAGCATGGGTGTATGAACAGAGCGCTTGCTGCGTAGGCCCACACGCAGCAAAATTCGCTGAACGGTCGTTGAGGAGATACCGTTAGCAGCTCCTTGCTTCATCTGGGCGATGAGTTGCTCAACAGTTGGACGCATGTTCGCTCCTAGGCATCTCCGCAGCTGTCGTTCTCCCCAGCCACCTACGGCCCGTGGTACACCACAGTTGCCCGGCGCCAGTTTTGGATAGCGCCATTTTGCCACGCACGGTATACTTTAATCACTATTGCATACGAGCAGTTTACGAACTTAGCCATTTCGGAAACGCTTGCACCCTTGGCCCGAAAGCCAATCGTCATACGCTTTTGGACGTCAGGTAAATCTCTCCATTTATGCATTACGACAACGATCGCAGTGTTTTCCGCGACTACCTCTACCGTTAGTGCAGCTACTCGTCATCTCTGAGTGGTTATGACACGTTGACGTCGACAATATATATGTTTTGCAACAGCTGTTGCAAGAATTGCAGGTAATCTTACTAGTCAATGCTGAGGACAGCTACAAGTAAAATAAACATTTGTGTTCACTGTCATGCGACCATGATCTTTAATTTGCTCAGCTGTCATGGATAACAGCGTATCCGGCGTTTCCTGATCAGTCAGTCACTTCATTTCACCAAAGTATTACATGGTGTTTCATACACATGTTCCATCCCACTTTCTGACGCTTCATCATTCAATTTTTCTACTTGTTCCAGGAAATTCATTTGGACAGAATTGAATTTTTCCCGGCCTCGGTAGGAACTGGCAGCCAGAACCAGCCGGATTGTTGCGACACCATTTGAATAAACGTGTCGAAGCTGCCGAGCGACAAACAGGGCTTATGAATACAAGTGAAGGGGGACTTGCGCTGCGTACGTGATTACAGCCATTCCAGAGATAGACATCAGAGGAGAGAACGCGACCTCTGTGAGCAATATAAATACGGTTCATCCGGAACCCACAGTAGGACAGGTCTACAGGAGGCACTGCCCCTGTGTCTCTCGTAGCCCTGTATCGCACTTACAACAGCTGTTAGTCTTCTAACGAGATACATTCTGAGGAATAGTTCGCCGACGTATCTGCATCACTTCAGATTTATACAAGTAGGTAAGGAGCTCTAGCTTTGAAATAGTGACTGGAGTGGAGTTCCATGAGGACGAATCCATTCTGACTTTGATTTCTATGATACTTCCTTGAGATTTACATCGAGTTCTATACTTTAAAATACTTGTAGCAAAGCTACTGTCACAAGCAGCCCAAGCTACTTTCATCCGTGGATTGTGTGGACTGAGTAAGACCCTCTGTCTTCTGTAAGGTCTCCTATCTCCCTCTCGGGACACGACATTATCTCGAATGTGAACTTACCAGACGTGTAGGACACGGATTAGTCACAAATAAAATGTGAAAACGCCGATACTAGCAAACAGTTCATGTTGTAAATTACGACATATTTCAGATTTAATATACCATTATAGGAATGGAAAGTGTTATACTGTGAAGCAATAGTCCGTTGTTTAACCAAATTTGTGGAGGTGTTCAACGGATAACAGGTGTTAAATTAATAAACTTCCATTTCATTCGGAATTGCTGTCCATCATCATCAGTATGGGGCGTGACGTACATGGGCACGAATATACAGTTGTATTCTTTATGGCCTGGAAGCGAATAGTCTCTGAATATCGTTGAAACAGGAAATACACGCCCAGAAAAACTCTGGCAAACGACCCAAAGGGACTGAACACCAGAGATTTTGGTTTCAACAACAGTCACAGTTTTACCGAAAATACAAATACAACTTTATCTCACCAACAAGCAAACTGTTAAAACAAATATTGCATTTTAAATAACTGAAATAATTTAAAAGGGTCCTAACAACAAATAGGTGGGGCAAATTTGGTAGTAACGAAACATTTAAAAACATCTAAACATTGTGAACGAATATACGCTCTCCTTTAAACTAAAGACAGAAACGTGAATTCGTTACACCACTAGGAATTAGGCTAAGAATCTGAAAATTGGTCTTAACAATACCAAAATGACAGCTCTGAAATCGCGAGTGAGGCTCATTTACGCTTATTTCTTCCGTAAGATACAACAGGACACATGCTGAACCGATGTGACTGAAATGTTAATCATTTCTGCAAAACATACGAACCTAGTGGTCCTGTGAATATGAACGTCCTATCTCTAGTCGTACAAGGTGTTCTGTCTTTTTTTTTTCTTTTTTTTTCTTTCTGAAGATGAGTGTATGAACTTCCATGTTTGATCCAATTGTGGACTTGCGGTGAGAAGACGACAATAGTACTACAAACAGCTGGTTCGAGCTCTCACGTTGGAAAAAAATTGGCGTTCTATAATCAGGCAATCTGTAATGAATAATTAGCCCACCAGAAGTTTTAATAAAAAGAAGTTGTAACCAAAAGTTACCTCCCGAAAACAAGTCACTGTTTCCAGCAAAATATTAATTTTCATTGTGCGATCTCACCATCAAACAAGTAGTAGCTTGCAAATTAAAACTGGCAGACAATTCTACAGTGAAAGAAATTTTTGGGTTTGATCTTTTCCTCTGTAATCTTAGCTGCCCTATGAAGAGAGCTCACAATACAATGTTGATTCGTCAGTGTGATGAATCATTTCAACCCGACGGTTACTTTCATCGAGTATGGGAAGAATAACATTCTTCATTGGACGGAGTATTTAATTTACGGTCTGTCGCTTCCCTAACACAAAATGCGAACATCCCGCGACGTAATGACCAAAAATAAGCTCACCAAGTATAAGAACAAGTTCATGATTTGATCGAAGATTTCCTGATAAAACTCGACGCATCGTTCTAAACGCAACAAAATCGACAGATGTGAATGTAATTTCGATAGCACGCCGTGGCAATGTGATAGAGTCGTTACTGTTTACACTATATATTGTCTGACTAAAAAAGGCAACCACCCAGAAGACATGATATGATGTAAACGTAACTTACTGTTGTGAGAGAGCGTTTTAAGCACCTGACATAAGTATGTAAAGAGCCTTACTGTGGGTATCCACTTCGCCGACTGGTCCATTCAGATTTGTGTACCATTCGGCTGTGGTGGTGGACTAACATTCGCCTGCATACTCGTCGTCAATTTTCCGGTCAACCAAGTCTGAGCATCACGAGGGAAGGTAGCCATACAGTGCACCAAGCACTTTCTTTTTTTTTATTTCTTTTTGAGTCATCAGTCTTTGGCTGGTTTGATGCGGCCCGCCACGAATTCCTCTCTTGTGTCACCCTCTTAATCGCAGAGTAGCACTTGCAACCTACTTCCTCATTTATTTGCTGGACGTATTCCAAATCGCTGTCTTCCTCTACAGTTTACACTCCCTACAGCTCCCTACGCTACCATGGAAGTTATTTTCTGATGCCTTAACAGATGTCCTACCATCTTGTCCTTCTCCTTGGCAGTGTTCATATTCCTCTCCGATTCTGCGTAGAACCTTCTCGTTCCTTACCTCATCAGTCCGTCTAATTTTCAACATTCGTGTCCAGCATCCCATCTCAAATGCTTCGCTTCTCTTCTGTTCCGGTTTTCCCATAGACCACGTTACACTACCACACAATGCTACGCACCAAACGAGCATTCTCAAAAATTCTTCCTAAATTAAGACCTATGTTTGATACAAGTAGACTTCCCTGGGCCAGGATTTCCCTTTTTTGCCATTGCTAGTCTGCTTTTGACTTCCTCCTTATTCTGTTCGTCGTGAAAATTAATCCTGATGTTAAGTTTTTCAGTGCTCTCATTTCTGTTACGTCTCATTACTTCCTTCTTTCTTCGATTTGCTCTCAATCCATGAACTGTTCATTTCGTTCATTAGCTCATGTAATTCTTCTTCACTTTCACTCAGGGTAGCAATGTCATCAGCGAATCGTATCATTGGTATCCTTTCACCTTGATTTTTAATCCCACTCCTGAACCTTTCTTTTATTTCCACTATTGCTTCTTTAGATGGACAGATTGAACATTAGGGATGAAAGACTAAACCCTCTCTTACACTCTTTTTAATCCGAGTTCTTCGTCCTTGGTTGTCCACTCTTATTATTGCTTCTTGGCTCTTGTACATAGTGTATATTACCTGTCTCTCCCTATAGCGTATCTCTATTTTTCTCAGAATTTCGAACATCTTGCACCATTTTACATTGTTTTATTGTCGAATGCTTTTTGCTAATCGGTAAATCCTATGGACGTGTCTTGATTTTTCTTCAGTCTTGCTTCCATTATCAATCGCATCGTCAGAATTGCCTCTCTAGTGCCTTTGCCTATCCTGAACCCAAACTGATCGTCATCTAAAACAGCCTCAATTTTCTTTTCCATTCTCCTATAGGCTATATTATTGTTATCAGCAACGTGGATGCATGACATGTTAAGCTGATTGTGCGATAATTGTCAGCTCTTCCAGTCTTCGGAATTGTGTGGATGATATTTTTTCCGAAATTCTGCATTTATAAAGCCGTAATATCTGCGTCTGCCATCCGGAAACAAGTAATGGATTCCTTGCAACATTCTGAGTCAACCTGCACTGTTGGAGACTAGCAGCAGGCGGAGTAGAGATTTACCGTCCCACGCGCAGCCTGGTGTAAACACCACCACACAAGCGGCTGTGTATGTTACGGAACCATGACCGCAAGCATGCACCACTGAATGACACTGCACTGTGTTCTGTTACGAACCGCTGCTCTGCACTGTCCCAGGGTGATGGTAATCGACGAGTATGGCGGCTACCTCAGTAGACGTCACATTCTTCCAGTATTTTGGAGAGGCGCAGCGATGTTACTCCCTATATCTTGGTGTGGAAAGCCATCGGTACAGCGTCAGGTCACAACTAGTAGTGTTTGATAGAACTCTGTCAGCACAGTGTACGTCACTGCCATCCTGCGTCCTCATGTGTTACCCTTCTTGCGACTGTATCTTGGTGTCATTTTTCAGCAGGACTATGCTAGTCTACACATGGCATGTCCAAACGTTGTTGAGGTACTCTGATAGCCAGCATGATCACTTTATCTGTCCCCTACAGAACATGTTTGGTACCAGCTCGGAGATCAAGAGATCAATTCCATCCGCGTGATAGTATCCTGGATATCAAGGACCAGCTACAACAACTATGGGCTAGCTTGCATTAGGAGAAGATACAATGGATTTGCGACACATTTCTCGACCGAATCAGTATTTGCATCGAGGTCAGAGGGTGTGCAAACTCATACTGGTACGTCGGCTGATACTCACGAGATCTTTGAAAATTTCGTTCGATAATTAAACCACTGAAATAACTGTAACTACTTGGCATGATCAGCTCGGAGAGAGATATCTGTTAAACTGAATGCTACAATTTTTTATTGCATCCTTTATTTGCCAAGAAGGCAATCTAAAAAAAATTGATTGCTAGTTTTAACCGTTTAAACGGTCAACTTCAGGTAGCGATACAAAATTGCGGTGTCTATATCAACAGAAGAGGTAAGACATTTAGTCATCACAGTATCAAAATGTCAATTTAAAATCGTATTTACAATAAACGTATGTGAAAAATACTGTTCAAACATCTTTGTAGCCAAACGAAATGTGACATCAGATAAGTCGTGCAGTGCGGGCACAGTGTCAGTCCAAGTGAAGAAGATCAATGCTGTCTGTTTGCTTAAATCTATCCGTGCGACCTTTGATTTCTCTTACATTATGAAAATGATCATTTCTTCCTATGTAGGTGGGCGTCAATAAAATGTATTCGTGGGCGCCATTCGAAGGAGAATGATGATTGAAATTCCGCGAAAACATCCTACCACAAAGAAAAACGCCTTTGTTTTAATGAATGCCACTCCAAAACTCGTATGTCAGAACCGTGACAATCACTTCCTATTTCGCGATAATACAAAGCGAACTGCCCTTCATTGAACTTCTTCGACGTCCTCCGTCAATGCTATCTCAATGCCATCCGATGTGGAACACAGCGTGACGCAATTCTCCAGCAAAGGTAGGCACTTTCTTTAGTAGACCTGTTGCATCTTCTAAGATTTCTGCCAGTAACTCACAGACTTTGGTTCGCTTTCCCCACAACATTATCTATGTGATCGTCCCAGCTGACGTTATTCGTAACTGTTGTCCTTAAGTATTCCATTAAATTAACAGCATTTAGATTTGTGTCATTTACAGCGCATTCGTTTTAGTACTCATGTAGATGACCTCACATTTTCATTATTTAGCGTCAGTTGCCACTTCTCGCAGCCTGCAGATATCTTACGTAATTTCACAATTGGCTTTGGTCATGCGATAACTTTATGAGACGAAATGACAGCGTCATTTGCAAACAATGTAAGACGGCTGCTCAGGTTGTCTCCTAAATCGTTTATGTAGAGCAGGAGCAGAAGAGCGTCTATAGTACCTTCTTGGCGAACACCAGATATCGCTTCTGTTTTATTCGATGGCTTTCCAACAATTACTGCGAACTGCGACATTCCTGATAGGATATCATGTCGCACAACTAAGACGATACTCCTTAGGCATGCTGTCTGTTTAGGAGTCGCTTCTGACGAATGTCTTAAAAGCCTTCTGATAACCTAGAAATATGGAATCAGTTTGGGATTCCCTGTCAGTAACACTCATTACTTCGTAAGAATAAAGAGTGGCACACAAGAACGATATTTTCTGAATCATTGTTGACTATTGATCAATAAATCATTTCTTCGGGGTAATTCATTATACCTTCACACAGTATATGTTCCAAAATCTTATTGCAAATAGACGTTAGTGATATAAGTCCGTAAATCAACGGATTACTGCTAATTCCTTTCTTGAGTTTTGGTATGATCTGGACAACTGTCTAGTCTTTAGGTACTAATCTATCGTCGAGGGGGCGGTTGTACGGGTGTATGATTGCGAAGTGTGGAGCTACAATATCAGCATAGGCCTACTCTGGAAGGAACCTAATGGTTATACAATCTCAATTGGAGACCTTACCTTTAGTAAGTGATTTAAGGCGCTTCACATGAGCGAAGGTAACTGCTTACAAATTACTAATGGTAGCAGCTGATCTTGATGCTAATTCAGGAATATTTACTTCGTCTTCTTTGGTGAAGGAATTTCGGAAAACCTTGTTTAGTAATCTTGAAAATTTCTCGGGTACTCATCCAGGTAGCATCGTCCAAAAGGTGCGATATCTCGGCTTCGTCGGTCTTAAGGCCCGTTTTATATGCCGGTTGTTGTAACCGTTCGTGCAGAACACGGCCTGCAAGTGCTGCAAATACAGCCGCTAGGCTGTCACAGTCAGAGATTTCACGTACTCCCTGTACCAGTGTGCTTAGAACACCCTCTCGCTGTGAAGGAGCATGACAGCTGGAGGCATGCAGGTACAAATCTGTATGTGTCGGCTTACGGTAGACGCTGTGTCCTTGTGTGCCATCTGGTCTTCTCTTGACGAGCTCATCCAGAAATGGAAGCTGGTTGTTTTCTTCTACCTCCATCGTGAACTTGATATTCTGGTGCAGCGAGTTCAGATGCTGCAGAAAGTCTTGGAGGTGAAGAAGCTGAGACCGCAGCCTTCCAAGGACGAACACAAACCGGTTGCGGCAGCGGTCATACCTTATGTCGGGAACACATCGGCAAAGATCGGCAGAGTACTCAGAAAATATAATGTCAAGTGCGTGTTTCGCCCTCCGTCCAAAACGAAAACATTATTAGGATCAGTCAAGGACGACTTAGGACTCCGGAAACCGGGAGTTTACAGCATCCCTTTCCAGTGCGGGAAAATGTATATAGGCCAGACCATCCGGACGGTACAGGAGAGATGTAGTGAACATAAAAGCCACACAGACAACGCACAGCCGACCAAGTCCGCCGTGGCAGAGCACTACATCTCACATGGACATGACATGAAATACGATGGCACAAAGGCGTTACAGCAAACGAACACCTTCTGGGATTGTCTCCTCAAAGAGGCAGTGGAGATCCGGCTGCATGATGAACTAATAAATAAAGACAGCGGCTTCCAGTTAAGCAAAGCCTGGGATCCAGCTTTAAGCATGATTAAAACACAGCGACAGTCTCCGCTCCTGTCAGGACACCTGAAGAAGAAGAACATTGTCACCACGACCGCAGAGTTCCGCAAGCGGCCCTAGCTGCGGAAGGACTGCGGCTTTCTGTACTCCGGGAAACCTCAGATCACACGTGTTTAGTAAATTTGCTTCAGCAACATTGTCATCGGTAATACGTATCATCATTGGTATCGCGTTATGAAATTATTAATTGGGTCTTGCCGCTGGCGTACTTTGTTTACGACCAGAATCTCTTTGAAGTTTCTCCTAGATTTCAAGACAGAGTTTCGTTGTGGAAACTGTTGAATGCATCTAGGAGTGAAGTCTGCGCTAAATTTTGAGCTTCAGTAAGACATCGCCGCTCTTGGAGATTTTGCGTTCTTTTAAATTTGGCAAGCATTTTCCGTTGCTTCCACAACAGTGGTCTGACCGAGTTTTTTGGGGACCAATACTATCGCTTATTAATGTATTTGGTATACATGTCTAAATGGACGTTGATACTAATTCTTTGAATTCAAGCCACATCTGGTGTACCATCCGTAGTCGGTTTGAAAGGAGTGGAGGCTGTCTCTTAGGAAGGCATCAAGCAAATTGTTATCTACTTTTTTAAAATATGTATATGTGTTTATTTTTGGTGGTTTTGGATGTTACGTATTCAGTCCTGCTATATCGACCTTGTAGTCACTAATCCCTGTATGCTTCATGACACTCCCTATTTGCTCCTGATCATTTGTTGCTTAGAGTCAAGTATGTTTTCGCAACTATTTATATTTCGAGTGGGCTCCTGACCTAACTGATCAAAATAACTTTCGCAGAAAGCTTTCAATACGATTTCGAACGACATTTCATGCCTAATACCGACTTTAAACATCTATTTTTGGTAATATGACGAGGGTTGATTGAAGTCACAACCGTCCACAATTGTTTGAGTGGAATACCTACTTGCAATGAGACTAATGTTTTCTTAGAACTTTTCAGCAATTACATCATTTGCGTCTGGGGATCGGTGAAAGGAAACAATTACTAATTTCTTCCGGTTGTGAAGTATAACATATACCAACACTAACCCACAGGAACTAAGTATTTCAATTTCACCACAATGCAAAGTGGCTCTAACGGAACAAACACTCCACAACAATTGTACTTAATCCATTCTTTCTTATATCCGTTATTTCATTGTAAAAATTTCGGCTGAACTTACATCATGTGATCAAAAGTATCCGGACACTACCAAAAATATTTTTTTTTCGTATTAAGTGAAATGTGCTGCCACTTACTGCCAGGTACTTCATATCAGCGACCTCAGTAGTCATTAGACATCGTGAGAGAGCAGAATGGGGCGCTCTGCAGAACTCACGGACTTCGAACGTGGTCAAGTGATTGGGAGATTTCCACACTCCTAAACATTCCTAGGTCCACTGATTTCGATGTGATAGTGAAGTAGAAACGTGAAGGGACACGTACAGCACAAAAGAGTACAGGCCAACGTCGTCTGTTGACTGACAGAGACCACCGACAGTTGAAGAGGCTCGTAATGTGTAACAGGCAGACATCTATCCAGACCATCACACAGGAATTCCAAACTGCATCAGGATCCGCTGCAAGTACTATGACAGTTAGGAGGGAGGTGAGAAAACTTGGATTTCATAGGCGAGCGGCTGCTCATACGCCACACATTACACCGGGAAGTGCCAAACGACGCCTCGATTGCTTTAAGGAGCGTAAACATTGGACGATTTAACGGTGGAAAAACGTTGTGTGGAGTGAAGAATCACGGTACACAACGTAGCGATCCGATGGCAGGGTGTGGGTATGGCGAATGCCCGGTGGACGTCATCTGCCAGCGTGTGTAGTGCCAACAGTAAAATTCGGAGACTGTAGTGTTATGGTGTGGTAGCGTTTTTCATGTAGGGGGCTTGCACCCCTTGTTGTTTGGCTTGGCACTATCACAGCACAGGCCTACATTGATGTTTTAAGCACCTTCTTGCTTCCCACTGTTGAAGAGCAATTCGGGGCTACATCTTTCAACACGATCGATAATGTATGACCTATGACGGAGTGTTTACAAGACAATAACATCCCTGTAATGGGGGAGCGACGTGTAGACAACCTCCAAGATGGTGCTCCCCGGGCAACGCTGCAGTAAAATGCAACGGCAAAAAGTCTACACAATTCCGGCGACCGGACGCTTAAATGCCTCCCGGCCCACAAGAAGGCAAACGATTCAGAAGCGGAATTACTCCACGAAGATGGTGAGAGTGTGCCACTTCAATATAGAAGGCTACACAAGGACGAAAGGAGAAATCCTTGAAAAAATTGTAACAAGAGAAAGAGTAAGTGTCATACTCTTGCAGGAGACACACCTGACGGATGAAAACATTGAACGATTATGCATACCAGGATTCACCAATGTGGGATACTCAGGACACGACAAACATGGTATGGCGACCCTGGTGAAAAATGAGCTTCTAGGAAACCTCGAGAACAATGTGGAATCGGTTCCACACGCAGTAGGCATTAAACTGGAAGAGATGACAATCTACAATGTCCACAAACCACCTTCGCAGCAATGGCCTATAGGAATCTTACCGCAGGCTAATCATCCAGCAATCTATGCCGGCGACTTTAATTCCCAGCACACCAGATGGGGATATCAGAGATCCACTCCGGAAGGCGTTGGACTAAGTGACTGGGCTGACAACCGGGACCTACAGCTCCTGTCTGATCCCAAGGACAGAGCGTCCTTCAATTCAAAAGTATGGGGCACAAAGACGACACCCGACCTGACCTTTGTCACACGCGGCGCAACGGGCGTACCAATGCAAGCTACAAGAAGAGTCCTCGAAGCTTTCCCATGGAGCTAACACCTCCCGATTATTGTGGAGATCGGCCTTTCCATCCCGATCATAAAGAGCCCCCCGATTCCACGGTGGAATCTGAGAAAAGCAGACTGGGGTAAATATAAATATTTTATTGACAAGACAATAAATCGAATACCACCAAGTCCAGAAAACTACCAAAGGTTTGTAAACCTGATATATAAAGGGGCTCTAAAGGCTATCCCCCGAGGGGCCCGGAGGGAATACATTCCCTGCTGGTCAGAGGAGTGCGAGTCATTGTTAGAGCAGTATGAGAGGAATGGGGAGGACGAGACTGCAGAACGACTGATCAACACTATGAACGAGGAACGTAGGAACAGGTGGAAGATGGCAATGGAGAATCTGGACTTTACCCATTCTAGCAGGAAGAGCTGGGGTTTACTACGGAAACTGGGTGGTGCCACAACACCACGAAGATCGGCCACGGGTGTGGGCCCATCCGAAATAGCGACTGCCATGAAACAGACCTCAAAAATACGCCTGAAGACTGAGGAGAAGAAAAGGATCTCCAGGAACCTAACCAAGGAATTAGCCAATAATCCAACTAATCTAGATATTGTCAAAGCAGTAGACGTCGAGGAGATTACCCAGACCCTAACACTAATGAAAACAAGGAAAGCAGCCGGACCCGACGAAATCCTCCCAGAATTTCTGAGGGAGCTGGGACCCACTGGGAGGAAATGGATGGCCAAGCTCTTCACGGAATGCATTAAATCAGGTGCACTCCTGAAGTTATGGAAAGAAGCTAAGGTAATAGCGGTACTGAAACCAGGGAAGGATGGAGATAATCCAAAGAACTATAGACCGATCTCACTGCTTTGTACCTCTTACAAACTATTTGAGAGAATATTACCGGACAGACTAGCACCATACATTGAGGCGAACCTCCCAGACTATCAAGCAGGGTTCCGTGTGGGAAGGAACTGCCGTGAACAAGTTTTGTCCCTTACAACATATATAGAGAAAGGCTATCAGAACAATCTGAAAACGGGCCTGGTATTAATAGATCTTACATCTGACACTGTCTGGACCGAAGGACTACTGGTCAAGCTTACTCGAATTATCAAATGCTATCAGACGTACACATTACTAAAAAATATGCTGACAGGCAGGAAGATCAAGGTCTATCTCTATGGAAAGAGCAGCAAAAGCATGGTCATAAACAATGGCCTGCCGCAGGGGTCAGCCCTGGCGCCGACCGTTTTTTAATTTATACATATCTGACATGCCGAGCACCAGGTCGCGTAAATTTGCGTATGCGGATGATCTGGCCATCGCATACCAAAGCAAAAATTTCGAAGATCTTGAAAAAACATTGAAGGCGGACCTTGAAGCGCTGAACACCTACTACCTTAAGTGGCATTTGCATCCCAACCCCAATAAAACGACCAGTACCATAATGGACCTTAATAACAGAGCTTCAAGCAGGAAATTACAGCTTTCCCTGAATGACCGGCATATCAGACATGAAGATAAGCCCAAATATCTGGGAGTAAAATTAGACCGCACACTAACGTTTAGCTCCCATCTGGAAGACACCAAACAGAAATTAAAATCTCGAAATGCCATTATGTCTAAACTGGCCGGAACATCATGGGGGTGCGGAGCTAATACACTAAGGACGTCGGCATTAGCTCTCGTGTACAGCGTGGCTGAATGTTGTTCACCAGTCTGGGCGAAAAGTGCGCATGTAAATAAAGTAGACACCCAATTGAAAGAGACGATCAGAATTATCTCAGGCACACTTAGGGCTACCCCATGTGACTGGCTCCCAGTCCTTGCCAACATAGAACACCCTGATATAAGGCGCTCCGTGGCGACCTCAAGAATATATAGAAAGATCGTACACAATCCAGAACTCCCTATACACCAAGACTTATCACCCATCAACAGGCTAAAATCTAGGTCCCCCTTTTGGAAGATTGGCAGGGAATTACAGGACTTCGACCCAAAGCTAGCCTGGGGGGAATCATGGCGCAAAGGGACGCACAAGAACCAAAAGTTTATCGATGACCCCAGCAAGAAGATAAATGGTTTTGATCTCCCTCGGAAGCTCTGGGTTGCTTTAAATCGCCTTAGAACAAGCGTGGGAAGATGCAAACATCTAATGAATAAGTGGGGACTTGCGGAGAGTCCCGTGTGTGAATGTGGTGAAATCCAGACAATGGACCATCTACTGGTGTGTGAAGTGGCAGGATATAGTGGTGAACTGAAGGACATATATTACCTGCCTGACCTAGCCATAGATTGGCTCAAAACTATAAGTAGCATTGTGTAGTGTTGTAATTTCCTGGTGGATTGTAGTGACACTGTAATATTTGCCTTGTATATGCCGAACGAATAAATAAATCCCTGTAATGGAGTGGTCTGCGCAGAAATCTGACCTGAATCCTATAGAACACCTTTGGGATGTTTTGGAACGTCGACTTCGTGCCAGGCCTCACCGACCGACGTCGATACCTCTCCTGAGTGCAGCACTCCGTGAAGAATGGGCTGCCATTCCCCAAGAAACCTGCCAGAACCAGATTGAACGTGTGCCTGCGAGAGTGGAAGCTGGGCCAACACCATATTGAGTTCCAGTATCACTGATGGAGGTCCCCAACCGGCCTCGGTGGCCTAGCGGTTCTAGGCGCATCAGTCCGGAAGCGCGCGACTGCTACGGTCGCAGGTTCGAATCCTGCCTGGGGCATGGATATGTGTGATGTCCTTAGGTTAGTTAGGGTTAAGTAGTTCTAAGTTATAGGGGACTGATGACCTCAGATGTTAAGTCCCATAGTGCTCAGAGCGATTTGAACAATTTTTTATGGAGGTCCCCACGAACTTGTAAGTCATTTTCAGCCACGATTCTGGATACTTTTGATCATATAGTGTATCTTCGTCTTTAATCAGCTTCCAGTATGTCTTCATCTACATCAAAATGATTCGCCATTAAGTGTGTGGGAAAATGTTCATCTAACCACCTTTATGCTATCTGGAGTTTCAGTGCATTCGGTTAGTTCTTGGAGTTCTGGTTCTTTCCCAACACAGCTACGACATTTTACAACTACTGTGCCAACTGTCGCTACGTCTTCCCTCTTGATGTGTCATCCCTGTACCCTGTGACAGTGACACCGTTTCTCAGATGTTGAGTCCCATAGTGCTCAGAGTCATTTTGATTTTGACACCCTTTCTGTAATTTCCCGGGACCCTCTAACCCAGAAGCGTCCATTTCGCTCCATTCACCCCCCCCCTCCCCCCCCCCCAATACCCGTGTCACCGCTTCCTCGCTTCCTGGGTGTAATGAATGTCCGCGTATTAAGTGAAACCCTAAAGCCCACCACCATATGGTGCATTTCGAGGAACCTGCAGCTTTCTCGATCACAGAACCGTCTGAGTCTCCGCTTTAGAACGTCCACTCTGGTCTGTACCTAAGGTCTGTAGTCAGTCTTGTCGTCGAGGCTACAGATGGTAAGTCCCGTCTTCGTCTCCGAAGAAAGACTGACAATCTTTACCAATACTGCTACACATCTGACACTAGAGAAAATCTGTTCTGATCCATATCGTTAGTAGCGACATGAGTCACCACCTGCAACTGGCTGCACTCTGCGCTCTACTTGGCTTCTGGAAGCACCCATTCCACTTCTGGGATAACCCCCCTGATATGCAAATAGAGTGCACACTGGACGTCTTCCCCTCCTTGGCAGCTATATTTCTAAGCGGGCCAATACGCGCCTAACGCTGGAGCTGCTAACTAATAGTAACTGAATCATCTGTGACTACCCAGATATTGCAGTCTGAGACGCTACCTCTGGAACAGGGCAAGTTACTGAATCTGGTTCAATACCTTTATCAGACACAAATAGTGCCTGAGATCCTTTCGTGAGACGAACCGTGGAGGCCCTATGATTAGACACCCAGTAAGCAATTTTTCCAAACGTTTCTCGTAGAGAAAGTCTTGCGCCACCTGACACAGCTTTTAACGACCTCCCACTCAACCACGGTTGAGGAAGGATCAACCTCAGAGCTGTCAGTACCCATGGCGGTCATAGTAGTGGATCGAGAAAGAACACGTGGTAGGTGGTGCACGTTAGACGTATTCCTACGTCTGGCCGCCCTGGTTACATCTTCATGCTGCGTGACCAAAGCCAGGACCTACTGGAGCAGTGAGTGAACGGTTCAAAAATTGAGCTCGAATATGAGTACAGCGGTAATTGAGCTCGAATCGGAAAACAGCAGCATCAGTCCCTGAACACACTAAATACGGTTGAAATATGCACTAGGCAGTTATTAAAACGCGGAACTCTGCCTCAGCCAACTCAAGTCACAGACACAAGAGCACCCGCCTTATATGTAGTCCTCATCCCTCCCCATGCCCTTATCACGCCTTAGGTCCCTTTAAAAAGGCCTTGAAGAGTCGACAATTCCTGTCGGACGAGGGTGTGCATCTTGCAGTTACGGACTTCACGCAGCTGTGCACGGCGTTTTACCGAAAGGGTAACTTCAACCCAGTTTGTCGGTGGGGTGATTGGCTCCATGCTCAAGGTGATTTTGTCTGCTTGGAATACAGATACTGGACTATATGGCCTAAAACGGTAACATATTGATCATCACTTATACATTAGAACTCCAGAGGTAGTTCAACAGAAATGACTGCACTACCATCCAGTATATGACTTTTAGAGACGCGTTGCATTTCGCCATCTAGGGGCTTTTGAAAAGTGAGTGAAAAGTCGGAAAGATAGCACCACCGGCTTGTATCGAGGTCATGTTTAGTTATTAGCATCTTTGGAAAGAACGCACACCAAGTTTAAGCCATATTGGTCCATTTCTTTGTGTTTGGCCTTCGTGTGAATCAAGGAAGTAAAGTGATTGTCAAAAAATGGACGAAGAAGAATTTCGTGTGGTGATTAAACATTACTTTATGAAAGGCAAAACGCCTCAGGAGACTAATGAGAAGCTTGATAAACATTACGGTGACTCTGCCGCTTCGAATAGAACAGTTTATAAGTGGTTTCAAAATTTTCAGTGTAGTCATATGGGGACAAGTAATGTTGAACGTTCTGGACGCCCTGTGGAGGTTACGACTCCAGAAATCATTGATAAAATCCATGATATGATGATGGATGACAGAAGAGTTAAGGTGCTTGAGATTGCTAGTGCTGTGGCATCGTGAATGAACGGTACATAATAGTTTGCATAAACATTTGGACATGAGAAGGCTATCCGCAAGATGGGTTCCGCGATTGCTGACGCATGACCAAAAACGGAATGGTGTGAAGTGTTGCAAGGATAGTCTTCAGCTGTTCAGAGAGAATCAGCAGGACTTTAAGCGTCGTTTCGTCACTGTGGATGTAACATGGATACATTACTATACTCCTGAGACCAAACAACAATCTAAACAATGGGTTACCGAGGGGGAATCTGCACCAAAAAAGGCGAAGACCACTCCTTCGGCCGGAAAGGTTATGGCAACTGTCTTTTGGGATTCGCAAGGGATAATCCTCATCGACTATCTGGAAAAGGGTAAAACTATTACAGGTGCATATTATTCATCATTATTGGACCACTGCAAGAAAAACGCCGGCGACTGGACTGCAAAAAAGTCCTTTTGCATCACGACAATGCACCAGCACACACCTCAGCAGTTGTGATCGCAAAATTAATGGAAATAGGATTCCAACTCGTTTCACATCCCCCCTCTTCTCCAGACTTGGCTCCCTCGGACTACTATTTGTTCCCCAATTTGAAGAAATGGCTGGCGGGACAAAGATTTTATTCAAACGAGGAGGTGATTGTACCAACTAATAGCTATTTTGCAGACTTGGACAATTCCTATTATTCGAAAGGGATCAACAAATTAGAACAGCGTTGGACGGAGTGTTCAAGTCTAAAAGTTTTTATTTTTGCACGGGCCTTTAAAACGCCAGAACAAACGTAAGTCTTCCGTTCATCTTCCCTAATTTTTATTACTTATGTGATGTTTTCTAAGAACAGAGGTAATCAGTCGTCATATTCCAATTTTTTTATTAAACTAACTTCTTGGCTATATTTGGCAAATTAATTTGCCGTTGTCAGAAGGTCACACAATTAAGCTTACATCGGAAAGCAATCGCCAAGCAAACTCTGGACGATAGAGTCACCGTCTCTTTTAATATCGCTTCTCAGTACTACGCTTACATACTTATATGGCTTGACATGGTCTAACCGTTCACAACTAGCCGAATAGTAATTTACTATGTGAGTCTCTCTCTTTGTTACAAGTGTTATGTCACATACATACACATTTAAGACTGTTGTAGGAAAAGTCTCCATCGTAGCTTTATCATCCCGTAAAAACCGCCTACATCACTCTAAGACTCATTCCCAGTCACGATATGACAGATAGTTGAGACAGTGGTATCCATTAATCATCGTTTTCAAAAGTTCAAATGGATAGACTAACCTCTAAACATTTATTGTTTGAGAAATAATCTAGGCATATACGAAGACAAAGCAAAGAATGTGAAGGTACATGGACACAGAATGCGTTAGTGTCACCTTTGCTCTGTCCCCTGCGCGCTGCCAGGCTCCCCTTAAGCTATTAAATCTGCAGTTTCCGTCCGCATACCAATACTGTGTAACCTGTGTCTGTGACAAAAGATTAAAAGCCTCTTTCCATGTAGTTTGTAGCTTCCAGCACTCTCACAGGAAATAATAAACATGTTACTCATAATAATGATGATCTCATGACAATTTGATGAGGTAAAGTTAATGAAGCACAATAGAGGTAGATACAGTCGAGTCGGTGTGTGAAAATATAAGATTACGTTAAATGCCTAGTATGTAGGGAATATTAACTACTAACTTTGATGACAGAACATCATCAACCAATAAAAGTTGTGTTTACCAAGAACTTGTTCATATTGTTCCAGGTGCTCTCTACCAATTTTGCCTGATAAAGTATAATCCAAACTGTCAAAGAGAGGCAAGAGCCCGTTCTTTATACAGCAGGAAGGGGTTGGACACGCCTCAAATTAAAAGAATGGAAGTTTATTTCGCAATAATAATAATTTTGTGGTTGAAGCTATTCTGTAGGTGTTTGTTTAAAAACTGATTATTTTTGGAGAGGGATCCGTCTTGAGGAGAACACAATTTTATCTTCTGTTTCCCCTACGATTCAGCAACATCAGTGGGCTTTTATTTCTTTCTTTTAAACGGGGTAAAATGCTCTTTACTGCTTGTGCACACATAAATTTGAACTTTTAACACTATTCACAAATTTGAAAAACAGGCGAATTTTTGTTTGTATACCTCGTCACCATGCTGTAGGTTTTCGAGTTTATATGTTTTCTTATAGAACTTGTCTTTTTCACACTTCGTCATTTGTAATCATACAGAACATAATGCCAAAAATTTCCTTAATTCGAAATGTTACTAGTGGGAACGTTAAGGTTAGGACCAAAGACAAATAGTTCTATAGTGAAGATTGGTGAGTGTGTGTATGCAGTCAATGTCGGTATGGGTTATATTTGTTTGATTACTATTTATGTGTGTGTGTGTGTGTGTGTGTGTGTGTGTGTGTGTGTGTGTGTGTGTGTGTGTTCGTATGTTTGTCACTAGCTGAACGTTTGCGGTTTTTTGTCCTATTTTCTTTAATTATTTAGTTTTGTGCGTGAAGGACATGGGATGTAGAGACAGGTCAAAGAGATCCCCTTTCAAAAACAAATCTATTCGTAATAATAGTTTGTGTCACCTATATGTCTTCTCAGAAGACGTCAATGAAAATGAGAATTATTACTACAGAAGAAACCCATTACACAATATCGTTGACAAGAGGCCAGCGCCTGCAGTAAAACACATAAGTGACTGCAAACGTTATGACTGTTAACGCCGTCTGCGTTGTTTTACGGGTGCTTCTCGGAATGAGCACATCCTTCTGTGACAATGTGCTATTCGCTCCTATGAAGTGACACACCAGTAATTACACCTTCCCAAGTAGATTCGTATTAACTGCTGGAAGCTAATTCACTAGAACAGGTGTTTCAAATACAAGTATCCCTATTTTGCCTCCCATTTCGTAAGAGGGAATTACACACAGTTTTTCTGTTGTGTTAAATGTTTCGTTTCCACGTACAACGCGTCCCAGGAGGAATGGTCAGTATCCAGAGATATGACAGCAACGACCATTCGAAGCAAAAAGTACAGTAAACATGGGATTTAAAATGCATGCATGAAGAGTCATGAGCGCTTGTTCAATAGAAGAGATATCTTTTACAGTATCGGAGATGAACGAGTGCTAAAAACTCTATAGATATGTTCTTTAGGGCCCATGTTCACTACACTTTTCTTGTTTTGTTCCCTGCTACCAACTCTCAATGTATGAAAAGCCAAGAGCTTGCAGTAAATATGTTTCACAGAATCGAAGATGAAGAAGTGCTCGTAGCTCTTAAGATATGGATTTGAAAGTCCATGTTTACTCGACTTTTTGCTTCGATTAATCGTTATATCATATCCCCGAATACTGAACATTCCTCGTTCGATACACTGCGTATGCAAAACCCAATATATTCGACAGTTCCCACATATTCTATTCCTTCACTACAGATAAAAGCTATTCTCGAAGATGTGCTATGAGAACTTAACAGCTGGGAACCGAACACTTGTTTCCTCAAGTATTATATCTGCGTAACTGCGCAGTAGTTGTTTAGAGTCGAAATATACATTGACATAAACTTGTCAATTTCAAATATAAATTCACTAATATAAGGCTGATTAAACTGATTCAAGCACTCCATGAAAAAAATTAGTAACAGCGTTACAAGGAATTCGCTTTACAGATGAAAAAAAGTCATTCAGTTGGACATGGTTTCCCTAAGATCAAACCCCAAAAGAATGTGCTGAACAATATCCTACTTTTAATCGCAGCCTTTGCTTTGATTTTCTTCAAACACTGACGCTGATAATTGCGTAGACTTGATGTATAAATTACTATCCTTAAAAATCAGAAGAACTTCGGAAACACAGGCAAATTCAGAAAGGTTTTGTGGATACCAGAATGGCTAAGGTCCAGATATAAAACGTGAAGATCTAACTTAATGGTTTTGTTACACAAGTTGGAGTGGAGGCGGAGTATAGGAACATTTTTGAGCGTTACTTGGTAAAGACAAGGACCAAAGAACCAAAAAATGGAAAAGCACAATCTTCAAATAATGTCCATACTTTTTTGGCACCTAACCAGAAAACAATATACAGGTGGATTACCTAACACACCAATACGTGAATTTCGAATTGATCAGGCTGCTATATCTCAAAAGCACAGCACATAAATAATGAATATTGTTTAAAAAGTGGATAAACACGAACTCTGATCACTAAGCTCCAGTATGAAACTTACGAAACACGCTTAATGAAAAGCAGTGCGACATCTGTGTATCGATTGAACATCGAGACATTAAAAAAATGGAAAAGAATTTGAAGAGTTAGCTCGACGAGTGCTGAAAGTTATCTGAAATACACATAGGCACTTGGTACAGGCTGTAATGGAAACAGCAAAGATGAAAAAGATGATGAAACGTGTGTGGGTGTGTGATAACTGCGAACAGGTACTGAAGGACCTTTCAGCTGCTCGAGAAAACACCACACATCCAAGAAATGACATTGGGATTTATGTCAGCCGCAACTATCACACACACGGCAAGCAAATAGGGACTGAGAGGGGAAGCATGATGAGGAATCAGTGAATAAAATTACCAAAATTAGCAAAAAATGCCGGCCGATGTGGTCGAGCGGTTCTAGGCGCTTCAGTCTGGAACCACGCGACCGCTACGGTCGCAGGTTCGAATCCTGCCTCGGGCATGGTTATGTGTGATGTCCTTAGGTTAGTTAGGTTTAAGTAGTTCTAAGTTCTAGGGGACTGATGACCTCAGATGTTAAGTCCCATAGTGCTCAGAGCCATTTAGCAAAAAATGAAACCAACGGAAGTTATTGACATTTTAAAAGAGGAATTCAACTGTAAAATTTTCTCTCATTCTGTTTACAAAGGAAAGACTGTAACTTTGTAACCTCAAATGAAGAAAAACTGTCATATCCTAGCCGAACGCTTCAAAAAACTTGTAAATTTTGGAAAACCTGCTATTCAAATTAAACCAACTTTCCCCCACATTTAAATGAGATCAAACTCATTCATCACTGACTACACAACAAGAACACTGCTACCATATTTACCACAGTACTGCTAATTACGATTTGTGAAGAACTGTTACGCTACCTCCGTTTTTTTTCTTTTTATTGGAATTCAGTGTAGCACTTTTGCATGTATCAAATCGCAGCTGAATGTGCGAAATGTCTAAGCGTTGTAGTTGTTTGTTACAGAAATATTTTAACACACTTTTTTTCTTAGTACGCTTTATTGTGCGCGTCTGGTGCACTCATGTCCAATCATCTTCTTCATAACTAAAGCTGCTTGACGCAGTTAAACGTTATCTTTTAATCCTATTGCAGTAAAAAATTTATTCGCATTTCCCATTCAGTATGACTACAATTAATATCCGGTGAACACTTCCTTAATGCGGACTGCTCAGTTTATTTTAAATAATTGACTCCTAAGGAATGTTGTCCCACAACCTTGTGAATGCTGAGTTACTTTTTCAAATCTGTCATATTCTCCTCTACTCATTTATTTTATATAAATTTATGTTCTATAGAAATGTGATCCTCAAAATGTTGCAGCCGATATTTGCAATTAAACATCTTGAACATTCGAGTGTTTGGCAAATACTAAATATACGCACCAGGTGCCGCTCCCTCTGGGACCACGATACACAAAAACGTTGTTTATGACTCGTTCAAGTCGGGACCGGAAATATACGAAGTTATTGTGATGAACAGAAGCCAGTGATGTATTAAATGCGTGGCTGTAACTAAATTGCACTGTTTCCGTTAATGTGACGCTAGTTCTAAATGTGTGGATTAACTGGGATTTACTTTCAGTGAAATATTGTGTGCGTTATCATGAACAGAAGAGATATCAATGGTGGAGAATGCTTGATAGCTAATAACTCAAAAATACCGATCGGTGCAGTATTCTATCCTTATCAGAATGGAATCGTTCTAATCCTGCCCCACATGTGTAACACTCAATTTGACTTTGGAAGAATAGTTATTGCTACTGTTTATACAAGGTTGTCTAAGTGTGCTATGCATTACTGCTTCTTGCTCATACAACACGGTTTTTACGTACCTTCTATCACAGACAACCCAAAACATAAAATATTTCTCAAATCTATAATATTCTGCGTTCAGTCAGTAGAATGTCGGTATTACCTCAGACTTTATGAAGACTAGGTTCCTACAAACGTTTCATTCTCTCTGCTGAAGCGTTTAAACTAATAGCTGATTCAAGCAACCAAACAATGTCAAATATCCTATCAGTGAAAAGGTTAGCAGCATACTTTGAAGGTGGTGGTGATAATGCTCCGGTGTACTACCCTGCGTTTAAGGAGCGACAAACATTCTTTGGACTTGCTCAAATCGAGGTTCCTTTTTACATCATTGCCCTTTAAACCATTCACAACCATTTAATTTCGGAGTGTATGATTATATTAATTAATGTCATATCAGAAATAACAACACTGAAAAAAGCTTCCCACCGTTCTGTTTTCCAACACGGGGAAGGAAGGGACATATAAAGTTATTCATATGTAAGTAAGGGGTTGCAGAAGACAGCTGTGCAAAAATTACGAGTCCGAAAACAGACATATATGTGTTGACAGAGCATCTCTTCTAGTTTTTAACTCGCATTAGGGGTGCTCAATACGGATACCGTATGTTTTAACAACGAAACTTGCGGACAGTTTAACCTACAGGTGCAGCCTGTAATCATAAGAAGTCTGCAAACCTTTGACAAGCTCCCCATTATCAGGGGGACGTTGGTACAAACAAGTAACACGCAGAAAATACCCGCTGGTTCTCTAATATCGTATCGTGGTGAATGGTAGTGAAAGGGTCAAGTACTAACGTTGGTGAAAATTTTCTCACCAGACGGGAAGGAAGGGAAGAAGATTAGGATTTATTGTTTTGTCGACGACGGGGGCACTAGGCGCAGAAGATACAGATATTGTAAGTGCAATCTCAGTCATGTAGTCAAGCGGTTTATAAAAGAAAATCGGATGTCTCCTTTTGATAGGACTGCATTACACGATTTAAGGAAATCATGTAAAATGTAAATCCATGTAGACAGACTTCTCTTTGAAATGCCATCCTCCGGAATTCGAGACTACTGTCACACCACTGCACCACCAAACTCTGTAAAACACTAAGGGAAATGCGAGTGCATCAAACCCCAAATTAGATTCGTGATGATGAATGAGTAAATAGAATTTCAGGTCTGTACAACATACAGCGAGATGCACTACGACGTGAAACCTACACGTGTCGCTACCAGTCTCTCAAAACTCGTCAGTATAGAACCAAAGAGCCCAGGGTTTGTTGCTGGAGAATCATCCTACAATCAGACTGTATAAAGGATAGTAGTGGTCTTAGAGTATTATGACAACTCAAGTACAGACCAACCACACTTCAAACAACTTTTAACTTGCGACATACTAGTCGAATGTCAGACCACCAATAGTAACATCTGTCATTCTCTTAAAAGACGACATTCGCCTCGGGGACCTTACTGTTGGAATATGTAATATGGAGATATGTGAAGGAGGAGCAGCATCACGGGGTCCAAAACACCTCAGAAATACATCTGGCTGTTTATTTTTCCTTCAATACGTAAAAGTAGAGGTTACGTCTTCATTCAGTCAGCCAATTAATTTGAACGGCGGGAGAATTTCCTCTAGATGGACATGGATGATTTCCTTACTCGTCGTCTTCTGTCCTGTTCGAGCTTCTCGTTCACCGCTTATGATCCCGTCGTGACGGGACGTTAAAAACAAACCTTCCTTCCTTTGAAATCGTAGTGGAATTGAGTGACGTGTAGAAAGGGCTATATGTATGGGGGGGTTTCCTATGAATGTTGACTATTTGCAAAACAGTAATATAAATATAGAGCAATTGAGGAACGCCTTAATGCCTCTATCCACCTTTACTAAACCGCGTAAGTATTGAACCTACCAAGTCCGTAGAGGCTGAGTCTACGAATGACATTACAATGTATGTGTCTACATGTATAGGATCCGATGCAGTACACGCTGATTTTAAGTGGGTATTTGGTATAAGAAATCCACTATAGGCTATGTACCGAAAGTGGCGTCAACTTAAGCACAAGTGATCCTTGTCAAGTATGACCAAATGTAAAAATAGTGGTGGAATAGATTGAAATACAAGCGTAAGAACGAGACGCGTGACGTGAAGATAACTCGTCTCTTTTTGAATAATTGCGTGACTGCCTCCACTGCCTCACAGAAGCTAAACGACGTCAATGTTAGCGTAAGGAGGGCTATGCGTGAAGCTTTCAGTGAATTCGAAAGTAAAATTCTATGTACCGACTTGACAGAAAATCCTAGGAAGTTCTGGTCTTACGTTAAATCAGTAAGTGCATCGAAACAGCACATCCAGACACTCTGGGATGATAATGGCATTGAAACAGAGGATGACACGCGTAAAGCTGAAATAATAAACACCTTTTTCCGAAGCTGTTTCTCAGAGGAAGACCGCACTGCAGTTCCTTCTTTAAATCCTCGCACGAACGAAAAAATGGCTGACATCGAAATAAGTGTCCAAGGAATAGAAAAGCAATTGAAATCACTCAACAGGAGGAAAGTCCACTGGACCTGACGGGATAGCAATTCGATTCTACACCGAGTACGCGAAAGAACTTGCACCCCTTCTAACAGCCGTGTACCGCAAGTCTCTAGAGGAAGGTTCCAAATGATTGGAAAAGAGCACAGGTAGTCCCAAATTTCAAGAAAGGTCGTCGAGCAGTTGCGCAAAACTATAGGCCTATATGTCTGACATCGACCTGTTGTAGAATTTTAGAGCATGTTTTTTGCTCGCGTATCATGTCATTTCTGGAAACCCAGAATCTACTCTGTAGGAATCAACATGATTCCGGAAACAGCGAATGTGTGAGACCCAACTCGCTTTATTTGTTCATGAGACCCAGAAAATATTAGATACAGGCTCCCAGGTAGATGTCATTTTCCTTGACTTCCGGAAGGAGTTCGATACAGATCCGCACTGCCGCCTGATAAATAAAGTAAGAGCCTACGGAATATCAGACCAGCTGTGTGGCTGGATTGAAGAGTTTTTAGCAAACAGAACACAGCATGTTGTTCTTAATGGAGAGACGTCTGCAGACATTAAAGTAACCTCTGGCGTGCCACAGGGGATTGTTATGGGACCATTGCTTTTCACAGTACATATAAATGACCTAACAGATAGTGTCGGAAGTTCCATGCGGCTTTTCGCGGATGATGCTGTAGTATACAGAAAAGTTGCAGCATTAGAAAATTGCAGCGAAATGCAGGAAGATCTGCAGCGGATAGGCACTTGGTGCAGGGAGTGACAACAGACCCTTAACATAGACAAATGTAATGTATTGTGAATACACAGAAACAAGGATCCCTTATTGCATGATTATATGATAGCGGAACAAACACTGTTAGCAGTTACTTCTGTAAAACATCTGGGAGTATGCGTACGGAACGATTTGAAGTGGAACGATCATATAAAATTAATTGTTGGTAAGGCGGGTGGCAGGGAGAGTCCTTAGAAAATGTAATCCATCAACAAAGGAGGTGGCTTACAAAACACTCGTTCGACCTATACTTGAGTATTGCTCATCAGTGTGGGATCCGTACCAGGTCGGGTTGACAGAGGAGATAGAGAAGATCCAAAGAAGAGCGGCGCGTTTCGTCACAGGGTTATTTTGTAAGCGTGATAGCGCTACGGAGATGTTTAGCAAACTCAAGTGGCAGACTCTGCAAGAGAGACGCTCTGCATCGCGGTGTAGCTTGCTGTCCAGGTTTCGAGAGGGTGCGTTTCTGGATGAGGTATCGAATATATTGCTTCCCCCTACTTATACCTCCTGAGGAAATCACCAAAGTGAAATTAGAGAGTTTCGAGCGCGCACGGAGGCTTTCCTGTAGTCGTTCTTCCCGCGAACCATACGCGACTGGAACAGGAAAGGGAGGCAATGACAGTGGCACATAAAGTGCCCTCCGCCACACACCGTTGGGTGGCTTGCGGAGTATAAATGTAGGTGTAGATGTAGATGTAAAGAAAGACAAACGTTTTACTGCCCACAAAATAGTCGACTCGGATTTTTAAACGTTACCGCCATCCGTCTTTTTACATCCCCAGACATTTTTTAAAAGAAAGTTTCACTTGTTCTATTTCACTTAGCTTCAGCACATTGCAATATGTTGAGGATACAGCACAAGCCATGTCACACACGTTTGATTCATATACGAAAAGCCTACAACCAATATTTTAGACATTTCGGCAAGTCAAGAAAGGCATGTCTGTAGCGCCTGTGGAACGCGTCCTAGTACCAGCATTCACGTGAATATACACACACGATCAGATCTGCATGTCGGTCCGCCAATAGACGTTAGCTCCAACAGTCTACGGACACCGTCAGCTCCAGAGGTGTAACACAGAGCAAATAATAGTAGAAAATCCTAATGAGAGAGAATTGTTGCAATGTGTTCCGATAACACTTTGCGTGGGCCTGAGATACATACGATACTGCAGTGGATGCGTTATTCTGAAGACGATGCACTGCGGAGACCACAGCTGTTACGAAGCACATCAGATGAATTCGCAATTGCGAATAATAACTACCATCAGCTGTAGATTGGAATGGCTATGATGAAAATTTGTGGCGGACCGGGGCTCGAATCCGGATTTCCTTCTTATCGCGATAAGCGAGAAATCCTGGTTCGAGGCCCGTAGCGCCACAAATTTTCACTGCCGTCGTTCCATTCTACAGCTGATGGTAGTCACTATTAAATACATACAGCTACTCTTAAAGCGACGTGAGGAGACCTATCCACGAGCCTTGTCGACGATGCTACTCTGTCTGTCTTCGTACTTCAGCTGCCTGACACTTATACGTAACCACACACACACACACACACACACACACACACACACACACACAAACACACACACACACACACACACACACACACACAGAGGGCGCGACTGCCACAATCCAGTCAGTCTCCACTCTACAATCTAGCAAAATGCAAAGTACTCCACCTGGTAATAGAATTTACAGTACTTTAAACTGATTTCACAAGTACCCAGGTCATTGAGTAGTAACCACTATATGATCACTATGAATCCACTCCCTTAAACAACATTTCACATCCGAGGAAAGAAAAGTACTTTACCACTGAGCTGTCGGCACCTGCATTATCTCAATGGCAAGTGAGTTGTCCCGTGACCGCTAGCGCCTGCTCTAGTGGTCGCTTCTAGCACAGCCTCACGCTCCTAGCCTCAGCTGAGCGTCCCCAGACCTTTACCTGAGGCGCATAGGTATTGCGAGAGACTGCCACAGCATTCAGAATTTAAATATAATCTTACAAATCACATTAACACTGGTAATAAAACATATCGAGGATAGTGGACATAGCGCATGTCAGTGAGTTTCTTTTCTCTCTATATTCCTATGTATACAAGTAGCAGTTTAGCAAGCGAATGGTTGCCTACCAGTTTAGTTCCCAATAGAATCTTATAGCTGGTAACAGAACGGATTGCGTATTTGACCCTGTGCAAGACTGTGTAAGTGTATTAGACAACAACAAACAGAATTTACAATGAGCTCTGGCCCAGTCTCTTTCACATAGTATCAATAAACGAATAACGTAAGGAACAGCTGATGTGCGACGGTAACCCTTGCTAGAGTGGCAAAACTTACGTTTTTGGAGTATTACGAGGTTCATTCAAATGAAACCTGGTCAGTGCGTACACCTTTGCCTTACACGTAAAGTGGCACCACGTAACTGCGGGTATGGTGGCACCATCTGTTGATAGAGAGACTATCGCGTGCGCACCGTTTGATGTTGCATGGCGCCATTGTGGTTTCACGCCGAAGAAAAGATGGTCAGACAAGTTATCGTCCACTACCGAACAAAAAAAATGGTTCAAATGGCTCTGCGCACTATGGGACTTAACATCTATGGTCATCAGTCCCCTAGAACTTAGAACTACTTAAACCTAACTAACCTAAGGACGACACACAACACCCAGCCATCACGAGGCAGAGAAAATCCCTGACCCCGCCGGGAATCGATCCCGGAAACTCGGGCGCGGGAAGCGAGAACGCTACCGCACGACCACGAGATGCGGGCCACTACCGAACAGGCAGGCGAGTAAGCAGAAGCAACGAGGAGTAATTCGATTTTTGGCGGCGGAGGGAGTTGGAGGCCGCGAAATGTATCGATGGATGGACGGATGAAGGGTGTGTACAGTGAGTACAGTCTGAGTCGTTCAAGTGTTGCGGAGTGGCGCAAACGATTCCTTGAGGGGCGCGATTCACTGGAAGACGATGCTAGTCCTGGACAGGATCATCGTGTTATCACACCGGGAATGGTTGCGGAAGTGAGTGCTTTAGTCTTGGACAAGCGCAGAACCACCGTGGACGAAATCCATTGGGTATTAGCATGGCCCCGCCCACACGATAATGCATCAGTACTTGAACTTCCGAAAAATCTGTGTGCAGTGGGGTTCCCACTAACTGACCGGCGAACAGTGCAATACCCGAATGGCGCTGTCTTCGAGTCATCTGCAACGTTATCATGAGGAGGAATACGGCTTTCTGTCGAGTATTGCCGTAGGTGATGAAACATGATGCCACCATTTAGAACCAGAAAGCAAGCGTGAGAGCAAGCAGTGGAAACATGCGACTTAACCACCTCCAAAGAAATCAAAGGCCATGCACGCCAGTTCTGATAAGGTCATGATGTCGTTCTTTTTTGACCACAGACGCCCACTGCTTGTCGAGTTCCTGGAACGGGCATCACCATCAATGCCCAGCGTTATCAAGCCACTTTACAGAGCCATCAAGTCGAAACGCCGTGGCGTGTTGTCCAATGGCGTTATCATCCTGCATGATAATGCCCACCCACACACGGCCAATGCGGTGAAGACAACATTGCAATGGTTTCGCTGGGAAACGCTGGAACATCCACCGTACTGTCCCGACATTTCTCCGTGTAACTTTCATGTGTCTGGACCTCTAAAACAAGCTATTCGCGGACAGCGATTCGCTACGGACGACGAAGTGTGTGACTGGGTCCAAGCCTGGATCCGACAGCAACCTACCAGGTTCTTCAAGGATGGAATCTATCGGCTAGTGCCGCAATGGGATAAATGTACCGACAGATTTGGCGACTATTTTTGAGTATGTGTACTGTGTATAACTGTATTTTTAGTTAGTAAAATCGTTACCGTTACTTTATACTAGTGAATGGATTTCATTTGAATGCCTCTTATAGAATCTGACCGCGAAAACCAATAAGTCTTCTATGGTTTCTACTTTTTTAACTCAGTCAATAACAAAACACCGTTAAATATGCAGTAACAGCATGTTGTAACCATCAAGTTCCTTTTTTTAATTGGTAGGAAACTGGCAGTCAGTGGACGCAAAAAAAAATAATAGTAATAATAAGTGAGACGGTGTTATGTTGACGGGTCTGTCTGCCTACCGTGTAAGCACTCTACGAGAGCAGTTATGAATTACCGTGTCAATATGTAGTGTCGTTCTCAGCCACTAGTTGTAGGGCTCTCCTGTTCTTAGGCAGTCTGATCTGTAGTCAGAGGATTAGGGTGTTAGCATTTGCCATGAGAAATGATAATTGTGTCATTATGCTTCCTCTTATGTGAATAGTACTCATTCGCTGTAATGAGAGGTAGAGTTAGAAAATTGTTGTGTCTAAGCATATGTTGCGTATGCTAGAATATTTGTTCGACGTAATACGTCCATTAGGCAAGGCAACTCACATTTTGCTATCACTACACACACGCACACACACACACACACACACACACACACACACACACACACACACACACACACAGACACACACACACCTAACGAGAGAGAAGCCTTGTAATGTGTGAGAACGGTAGGGTCACGATCACATCTGCAAAGATGAAGCCTTTGACTTTACGGTGCAAAAGACCTACCTACATTCAGCTGCAGTGCAGTATGCATCTCATGGCCCCGCGACCGAAAGACTACATGCTGCACCATATTAGGAGACTCACCATCACCGAGCAAACACTCCTCGATACGGAGGAACAGAAGACCAAGTGACGAACACTTCGGTTTGTGGTTATTATTGGAGAACCTGGACAGTCCTGCTATTGACATATTACAGAGAAAATGATACGCTCCTTAGAAAGAAGAATTTGAATGTTCTTACGACTATTACAGAACTGTTTTACCAAAACATTATAGTGATTAACAACTGCGATCAAGTGGATTGTCAGGAGCACTCAAACAAGGGATGGGCCGGAACCTATAGAACTTTACCTGGACATCTGTTCGCTAGCTTCGTTATAGGGTTTGGATAGCACCTATAGCGGCAAGACTGGGTAAGATGATGATAATACTGGCAACCATACATAACGGTTTCGGTTTTCTTTGTTAGGGTCAAGAATAAGAATAAAATCTATTAAGAGGAATGAGACGAATAGCTATACATCCGCAGAAAAACCTGACTGTTGTTGACACAGATACAGATGCGTAGAGGAGTCAAAGTGCTGAGTAGACTTAACACATATCGCATAAGTGTTAATAAGTCGCTTTTAGATAGTTATTATTGTGCTATAACAAAATAACAGATAGCATTAAAAGTGTAAATGTGCTACAGTTCCACTACGCTACGCTAATATCAATATGCAGTTTTATTAAATACCAATGAGTACCGGCCATTTTAAATTCAATCCGTAATTACTTATGGCCTGCATAACACGTTTCGGATTTTCGTGCTGTATTGTGTGCATGATGTGCTACCAATTTACGGATTTTGCAGTCATACCAATTTATGAATTTGATTACTAATTTTACCAATTTCTAGATCTTTTGTCCGACCATTTTGTCAATTTTACAACCAATACTAAAAAATTTAGAAACATGATACGACTGACTGTTACAAGACTGTGCTGCTCCCAGGTCGACTGCTAGTCCTTTATAAGCTGCAAGTGTGTGTGTGTGTGTGTGTGTGTGTGTGTGTGTGTGTGTGTGTGTGTGTGTGTGTGTGCTGTTATTGGTTGACAGGTTTGAAAAACAATTTTATCATTAGTTTACAACCAAAATTACAGTAACAGTCACTCATTGTCATACTATATTCCTCCTGATTTATTGGCAGTCCACATAAACTGTCATGTCGTGATATAGAAAAGTGCTGCTGTTGCTCAGACTATACTCGACCATGGAACACACCATTATCCTCGTCCAGCACTTCTGCCAGCGTTGGATTAGGCGATCTTTGGGCTGCAGGCGGTTGCACGTCCAATATAACAAGAAGAACGCCCCGTGGACAGTGGCTGCCCGATGTATGAGGCTGTCGTTTTCCGTTATAATTTAATATATATGTAGTGTTGCAGGACTACCACCTGCATAGTTCGACCACCACATTTATGTGTATGGTTCGCCGGCTAGGTTCGACCACTACCTCACCTGGAAAGTTGAAAGTGGAAGTCGAGGAATTGTTACACAGTCATGCCTCCAGCCTCCGCCACAGCTTCCGGAGACGCCAGCTGCGCCCGTAGATGGCGTGCAAGTCGCTGCGCACGGTGCTACGATCGTGGGAGACATTTATGTCGTCCCGCTACGTGGCCTCGAGGTATCCTTCCGCTGGCAGTGACCCGGGCTCCGCTGGATCAACAACTACTCGAAGTCTCCGCGATAGACCCCGTTCGCAGTCATAAGAAGCCGCCCGCCTATGCTTAAGCAGTCTCTGGATATGAGTACCGCGGGGGGGGACGTGACCAGGCTCTCTTCCACGTATCTACACACCTACTTTCCGATCTGCGTTAACAGTTTACCATTGTCCAAGATGGAACCAGAGTCCCCCGTTTAGCAGTCTCATACCACGCGAGGCCCACGAGAAAGACAGGCCGCGGCGCGTACGTCACGAAGGTAGACCTACGCTCGCTCGCTCGCTCAAATCAGCAGACAAACTACGTTTCTACACCTGTTAACTCGCAACTAGGCGTGTCCATACAAACGAAAACTGAATCCTCTACTGGATTCCGCTATTAAGGAATCTTACTGTTATTAGTCCTATAATGGTTCAAATGGCTCTGAGCACTATGGAATTTAACTTCTGAGTCACCTAGAACTTAGAACTACTTAAATCTAACTAACCTAAGGACATCACACACATCCATGCCCGGGGCAGGATTCGAACCTGCGACCTCAGCTGTCGCGCGGTTCCAGACCGTAGCGCCTAGAACCGCTCGGCCACCCCGGCCGGCAATCCTATAATGATGGGAAGTCCATGGGCCTACTTATAGTCTGTTACGGCTGTACTGGCGTACAATAAAATAAAATCATGCCAAAATGATTTTCAGTTGCATAACGCACCACTTCCAGCATGTAATGACTACTGTTAAGCAGAAGAGACTAAATGCTATAAACAAGCCGTTATACCATTTATATCGAGTATTGATCTTAAACTAAATTTTGCTGTAGTACTGTTAATCAGTAAGATTTCATAACAGCAGATTCCAGTGGAAGATGCAGTTCTCGTTAGTACTTACACGCCCAGTTGCGAGTTAACAGGTTTAGAAGCGTATTTTGTCTCTGCTGAGCGAGCGAGCTAGTTGAGGACTACCTTCGTGACGTACGCACCGCGGCCTGTCTTTCTCGTGGGCCTCGCATAACACGCATTCTACGTCAGTGATGCGTCAGGTTTCTCACTGGTGCCGTCTATAACGTGGCTTGTAGATACACCTTACGAATTTTTAATGCCAAGGTCTGCAGTGCTTTCTACATTGTCATGACTTCATTTATTGCTAATTCTTCCCTTTTTTATGGGTATTTTTCCACCGCACGGACAGGAGGGACCCATGAAACTCTTTCAGCTCCTTCGTCCTCTTTGAGAAGGCTGTTAGCAGAATGGAGGTGACTTTTTGTACCGAAAGTCTTGCTTCTTAAGATATAGTAAAATTTAAGAGAGAGAGGAAACTTATACTGATAGGCCAAAACATTATGAACACTGCCCAGCGAGAGATTGGATGCGGGCGCGTGACGCGGCAACAAAAGAATGTAAGCGAGACACACGGCCCTAGCGAAGATATGGGCTGGAAATGGGGAAATCCATTGAGTTACCCGACTCTGACAAAGTGTCGCATATTTAAAACATTCAGGGCGTAACAGGCTGTAGAAGAGAAGCCAGAAAGCGTAAGTTTTATTGAGAATACAAGGCGACCCAGCAGTATGTGCGTTGACAGGAAATGTGAGGCAGACTCACGATGTATCACGTTAGGTCACATGGCGAAGCTCGAGGCGCAACTCAAGCGTTGGTAACACGCGAGGGCTGGAAAGGCGGTGGCCAGACGCCAACGTAAAGAGGTCGCCTATAAGGCTGCCTATAAAGGCGGTAGCGGCGGCGCACGGAAGAGAGTTCAGTTCAGAAAGCGGTCCAGGATGAACGTCCGTGCAGGTCAGGCTCGGGGCTCGCACTTGTGTAGTTTTGCTCTTGCTCTGTTCTATCTCTGGATTAGACGCGTACCTCCATCCATGGTTGTAGGGCATTCAGGAATAGCGTACATTCATAGACGCCACTTATTCAGTTTTGCTCCGACGAGCAATTAAAGATTGTAGGCGGCCTGTGTGGCCGTGCGGTTCTAAGCGCTTCAGTCTGGAACCGCGTGACCGCTACGGTCGCAGGTTCGAATCCTGCCTCGGGCATGGATGTGTGTGATGTGCTTAGGTTAGTTAGGTTTAAGTAGTTCTAAGGTCTAGGGGACTGATGACCTCAGAAGTTAAGTCCCATAGTGCTCAGAGCCATTTCAACCATAAAGACTGTAGTTATCCAAGTCTTGCCTACTTGTTCGTGTATTTCGCCCGAGTTCCGTAACTCATTGAAAATATCCTGTTAGCCTTCTCCACGTAGCTAACTGGACAAACCATCCTCTCCTTCCTTATGTCATTAGGCGTCTAGACCGCTCCCTGGACGCCACAAAAGTACATATGATCATTACGCAGAGCCTGCCTTGAATACGGCTAATCTGGTAGATTTTTCGCGTGCTACTGCCGTGAGCATCAACGGAAAGAGCTAGTCCAGTAAATTACCGCTAGGCTGGATGTCTACGACTTTTAACAGAACGTGGGGCTCGGAATTCTGTGTGAACTGTAAAGTAGGCTAGATGGTGATCTGTGGCATCTCTGCCGAAAGAGTGCACTGTTCGTCCACGCAGAAGTGTTTCGGAGCATACCGTTAGTCGCACGTTGTTGAACATGGAGCTGCACAGTAGACCACCTCTACAGGTTCATATGTTGATCCAACGACATCGTAAATTACGACTGCAAGGGGCACGAGACCATCGGCATTCAACCGTCGACCAATAAAAACGTGTCGTCTCTTGGAGTGACTAATATTTTTGCTACACTAAGTCGCTGGCCGCCTCCACAAACGCCCTCAACAGGGTGAGGGGCGGCTCGAAACGAGCAGCGCTCCACGGACGAGGCTGGTGGGAGCAGTATTATGCTAAGGGATACATCAACCTGCCCTGGCAGGGCACCTGGGGTAGTAACTCTCGTGCATCCCTTCCTGCTTGATGTCTTCCCCGACGGCGATGTCACCTTCAGGAGTGTAACAGTGCGTATCACGGAGCCAGAACCGAGCTACAGTGGTTTGCGGAGCATGATAATGAACTCACGCTGATGTCTCGGTGAGTAAATTCGCCTGATGTGAATCCTACGGAACCCATGTGGTTCACTATCGGGCACCATCACCGCGTACCCAAATCAGCAGCTCCGTATTTACGCGAATTACATGAACTGTGCGTGGATATCTAATGCCACATGCCTCCATAAGCCTATCAAAAAACTGTTGGATTATGATACGCAGAATCAGCGATGTACTTTGTTCCAATGGCGGACAAGCAAGCTATTGAGCAGGTGGTTATTCTGTTTTGGCTCATCAGAGTACAATTTTAATGTACAGGGTGATTCAAAAAGAATACCACAACTTTAAAAATGTGTATTTAATGAAAGAAATATAATATAACCTTCTGTTATACATCATTGCAAAGAGTATTTAAAAAGGTTTTTTTTTTCACTCAAAAACAAGTTCAGAGATGTTCAATATGGCCCCCTCCAGACACTCGAGCAATATCAAGCCCCCTCCAGACACTCGAGCAATATCAACCCGATACTCCAACTCGTTCCACACTCTCTGTAGCATATCAGGCGTAACAGTTTGGATAGCTGCTGTTATTTCTCGTTTCAAAACAGCAATGGTGGCTGGGAGAGGTGGCCGAAACACCATATCCTTAACATACCCCCATAAGAAAAAATCGCAGGGGGTAAGATCAGGGCTTCTTGGAGGCCAGTGATGAAGTGCTCTGTCACGGGCTGCCTGGCGGCCGATCCATCGCCTCAGGTAGTTGACGTTCAGGTAGTTACGGACAGATAAGTGCCAATGTGGTGGCGCTCCATCCTGCTAAAATATGAATTGTTGTGCTTCTTGTTCGATCTGAGGGAACAGCCAATTCTCTAACATCTCCAGATACCGTCCAGAACTTTTCCCTTTGCACAAACACCCATCCTCTGTAAACTGTTTATACCAACGTTTAATACACCACCTATCAGGAGTTTTAACACCATACTTCGTTCGAAATGCACGCTGAACAACTGTCGTCGATTCACTTCTGCCGTACTCAATAACACAAAAAGCTTTCTGTTGAGCGGTCGCCATCTTAGCATCAACTGAAGCTGACGCCTAGTCAACAGCGCCTCAAGCGAACAAATGTACAACTAAATGAAACTTTATAGCTCCCTTAATTTGCCGACAGATAGTGCTTAGCTCTGCCTTTTGTCGTTGCAGAGTTTTAAATTCCTAAAGTTGTGGTATTCTTTTTGAATCACCCTGTATTTTCCCATCAAAGTCATAATAGGCGAATGTTTATCCGGAAAAGGTTTGAAGGGCATTTGATTGTATTAAGCTGTGAAAAGAAACCCTGAAATAAGAATACACGGACGAGTATTCGGAATTCTAAAAGTGCATAACATTTTGTATGGCGCTTGTACGAATCCTTGTTAAAAGCGAGGAATACGTTGGAGATACCACATGACATAAGGAGATTAAGAAGGCGGTGTGCGGAATAGTTCCTGCAAGTTACCAAGAGATAATTTGGGGACTGTCATCACCAATGTTTCAATCTAGATAGGCTACACAGAATCAGTGGATAGACCAGAGTATAATTCCTCGTCTCATCTTTCACGAATGGTTGTGCAGAATTGACATATACGTGCATTTCGCTAAAACTGCTGTTTGTTACCCACTGAGTGACGTGACACCGAGGTAACGCACAGTTAGGCTTAATCGAAGTGAACGATTGCACACACTGTACACAGAACTTAATCTGAGCACCACACTTCGAGTACCAAATTGTTCTTATGAGGATGGGAACAGGCGTGTCGCGTATATACTTACGGATAGCGTAATTCAAGCTTTCACAGGAGATCTTTTTCTACTTAGAGTGAAACTCACGGTCTCACTTGTTGCTAGCACAGATTCATGCAGCCAGCAACACCGATTTGTAGAACTAACTGCAGAAAGTCAGGATAGTTGTCACGTTATGGGTGGAGGGGCACTGTAGTATCAGAGGAAAGAGATGATCGACGCTCTCGCTAAGGGGACTTTTTTTACCAAGGGAAAGGTAGGATCATTTTCTGCAAGCAGATCCTCTTGAAGAGGTGTGACGGCAAATCAGCCACATAGAATAACAAGTGGCACCTATTATATCAGTTCAGGAGAGCACATTAAGCAGATATAACGCATAAATTCTCTGCACAGCACTGGAGCATATTTAGGATGAATCACAGGAAATTACTCGTTACAGTTCCTCGTCTGCCCTTTAATCATGGGAGATTCAAGCAGCACCTATCTAGTCCAAAATCGACTAAAAAAACCCTGTGTGAGTGTGCTGCGAAAGAGAATGCTGAACACATAATTTTCTGCTGCCATTGCGATACCACGCGACATAAAAATCACTGTGTGTGTGTGTGTGTGTGTGTGTGTGTGTGTGTGTGTGTCTGTGTGTGAGTATGTATGCATGTACCGGGTGATCAAAAAGTTGGTATTTGAAAACTGAATAAATCACGGAATAATGTTGATAGAGAGATACAAATTGACACACATGCTTGGAATGACATGGGGTTTTATTAGAACCAAAAAAATACAAAAGTTCAAAAAATGTCTGACAGATGGAGCTTTATCTGTTATCTGTTTAGCAGTTAAACAGAGAACCGACTCGTGGCGATAACATATTAGACCTTCTGGTGACAAACAGACCCGAACTATTTGAAACAGTTAACGCAGAACAGGGAATCAGCGATCATAAAGCGGTTATTGCATCGATGATTTCAGCCGTAAATAGAAATATTAAGAAAGGTAGGAAGATTTTTCTGTTTAGCGAAAGTGACAAAAAGCCGATTACAGAGTACCTGACGTCTCAACACAAAAGCTTTGTCTCAAGTACAGATAGTGTTGAGGATCGGTGGACAAAGTTCAAAACCATCGTACAATATGCGTTAGATGAGTATGTGCCAAGCAAGATCGTAAGAGATGGAAAAGAGCCACCGTGGTATAACAACCGAGTTAGAAAACTGCTGCGGAAGCAAAGGGAACTTCACAGCAAACATAAACATAGCCAAAGCCTTGCAGACAAACAAAAATTACGCGAAGCGAAATGTAGTGTGAGGAGGGCTATGCGAGAGGCATTCAATGAATTCGAAAGTAAAGTTCTATGTACTGACTTGGCAGAAAATCCTAAGAAATTTAGGTCTTATGTCAAAGCGGTTGGTGGATCAAAACAAAATGTCCAGACACTCTGTGACCAAAATGGTACTGAAACAGAGGATGACAGACTAAAGGCCGAAATACTAAATGTCTTTTTCCAAAGTTGTTTGACAGAGGAAGATTGCACTGTAGTTCCTTCTCTAGATTGTCGCACAGATGACAAAATGGTAGATATCGAAATAGACGACAGAGGGATAGCGAAACAATTAAAATCGCTCAAAAGAGGAAACGCCTCTGGACCTGATGGGATACCAGTTCAATTTTACACAGAGTACGCGAAGGAACTTGCCCCCCTTCTTGCAGCGGTGTACCGTAGGTCTCTAGAAGAGGGTAGCGTACCAAAGGATTGGATAAGGGCACAGGTCATCCCCGTTTTCAAGAAGGGACGTCGAGCAGATGTGCAGAACTATAGACCTATATCTCTAACGTCGATCAGTTGTAGAATTTTGGAACACGTATTGTGTTCGAGTATAATGACTTTTCTGGAGACTAGAAATCTACTCTGTAGGAATCAGCATGGGTTTCGAAAAAGACGGTCATGTGAAACCCAGCTCGCGCTATTCGTCCACGAGACTCAGAGGGCCATAGACACGGGTTCACAGGTAGATGCCGTGTTTCTTGACTTCCGCAAGGCGTTCGATACAGTTCCCCACAGTCGTTTAATGAACAAAGTAAGAGCATATGGACTATCAGACCAATTGTGTGATTGGATTGAGGAGTTCCTAGATAACAGGACGCAGCAAGTCATTCTCAATGGAGAGAAGTCTTCCGAAGTAAGAGTGATTTCAGGTGTGCCGCTGGGGAGTGTCATAGGACCGTTGCTATTCACAATATACATAAATGACCTTGTGGATGACATCGGAAGTTCACTGAGGCTTTTTGCAGATGATGCTGTGGTGTATCGAGAGGTTGTAACAATGGAAAATTGTACTGAAATGGAGGAGGATCTGCAGCGAATTGACGCATGGTGCAGGGAATGGCAATTGAATCTCAATGTAGACAAGTGTAATGTGCTGCGAATACACAGAAAGATAGATCCTTTATCATTTAGCTACAAAATAGCAGGCCAGCAACTGGAAGCAGTTAATACCATAAATTATCTGGGAGTACGTATTAGGAGTGATTTAAAATAGAATGATCATATAATGTTGATCGTCGGTAAAGCAGATGCCAGACTGAGATTCATTGGAAGAATCCTAAGGAAATGCAATCCGAAAACAAAGGAAGTAGATTACAGTACGCTTGTTCGCCCACTGCTTGAATACTGCTTAGCAGTGTGGGATCCGTACCAGATACGGTTGATAGAAGAAATAGAGAAGATCCAACGGAGAGCAGCGCGCTTCGTTACAGGATCATTTAGTAATCGCGAAAGCGTTACGGAGATGATAGATAAACTCCAGTGGAAGACTCTGCAGGAGAGACGTTCAGTAGCTCGGTACGGGCTTTTGTCAAAATTTCGAGAACATACATTCACCGAAGAGTCAAGCAGTATATTGCTCCCTCCTACGTGTATCTCGCGAAGAGACCATGAGGATAAAATCAGAGAGATTAGAGCCCACACAGAGGCATACCGACAATCCTTCTTTCCACGAACAATACGAGACTGGAATAGAAGGGAGAACCGATAGAGGTACTCAAGGTACCCTCCGCCACACACCGTCAGGTGGCTTGGGGAGTATGGATGTAGATGTAGATGTAGATGTAGATATCTGATCAGAATAGCAATAATTGGCATAACAAAGTAAGACAAAGCAAAGATGATGTTCTTTACAGGAAATGCTCAATATGTCCACCATCATTCCTCAACAATAGCTGTAGTCGAGGAATAATGTTGTGAACAGCACTGTATAGCATGTCCGGAGTTACGGTGAGGCATTGGCGTCGGATGTTGTCTTTTAGCATCCCTAGAGATGTCGGTCGATCTCGGTACATTTGAGACTTCAGGTAAACCCAAAGCCAATAATCGCACGGACTGAGGTCTGGGGACCTGGGAGGCCAAGCATGGCTGAGCTCACGATCATCACCAAACGACGCGCGCAGGAGATCTTTCACGCGTCTAGCAATATGGGGTGGAGCGCCATCCTGCATAAACATCGTACGTTCCAGCAGGTGTTTATCAGCCAGGCTGGGGATGATGCGATTCTGTAGCGTATCGGCGTACCTCTCACCCGTCACGGTAGCAGTTACAAAACCAGAATCACGCATTTCCTCGAAGAAAAAAGGCCCGATAACGGTAGATGTGGTAAATCCAACCCATACCGTGACTTTCTCGTCGTGCAACGGAATTTCCACGACAGTTCTAGGATTTTCGGTAGCCCAAATTCTGCAGTTGTGAGCATTGACAGACCCTCGGAGCGTGAAATGAGCTTCATCGGTCCACAACACGTTACTCAACCAATCGTCATCTTCCGCCATCTTTTGAAACGCCCACACCGCAAATGCTCTCCACTTCACTAAATCGCCAGGTAACAGTTCATGATGCGGATGGATTTTGTACGGATAGCATCGGAGGGTACGCCTAAGTGCCAACCAAACAGTAGTGTATGGAATGCCGGTGCGACGTGCGACTGCACGAGCGCTGACTTCCCCGTCCATAGACGAACCCGCTACAGTCTCCATTTCTTCCTGAACTCTCAGCAGCATTACGCCTTGTGCTCAGTCGGCCACTACAGGGTTTATTGTCTAAACAACCCGTGGCTCCGAACTTCGAAATCATTCTCGCCACAGCTGCATTTGTCAACGGACCTTTACTCGTTCGAATCTCCTTCCTATGGCGATAGGATCGTAACGCTGAACTAGCACATTCCCCATTCTGATAATACAGCTTCACAAAAAGCGCCTTTTCAGGTAACGTCAACATGCTGCGACTGCTGGCGCACCTGATTCTCTCTGTTTTTTTTCCCTTTATTGTTATTTCACACCTGACATAAGGTGGGCTGGCAGCAGCACAGTACGCTGCTCTTCAGCCACAGGTATTACAAAAGAAAAACAATGGAGACACAGAATATACATGACATAGTGGGGGACAAAAAAAAGTAGACACAGTAACGAAAAAACACGAAGCCGTTCACACGCGGAGAAAACCAAAGAAACTGTTGGCAGTGAACACGGACACTGATGATGGAGACGACACGTGAACGATGGAGCGTGGGGGGGGGGGGGGAGGGGGGGGGAGGGAACATTGAGGCACAAACACGACGGCACACACACTAAACCGATGACGATGATCTCCGGCGCGCGAATGTCCACTTAACGTGTGCTAGTCCGGGGACCTGCCAAGAGGGGAAGAAGATGGTGGGGGAGGGAGAGGGGAGAGCAGAGATGCCAATGGCAGAGGAGATGGTGGGAGGAATGAAGCTACGGGGTGTAGGGGAAGCCCGGGGGAGGAGGGGGGAGGAAGGGAGGAGGGAGGGAAGGGAGAGAGAAGGGAGAGAGGGTGCCCTGAGGAAAAAACATAGGAAGTGGGAGGATCAAAGTTGATAGGAGGGGTAGATGGAGGGGAGGAGGGCATCACCTGATTCTCTCTCTCATTACAGCTCGTTTTATACACGATTGTCATGCGCAGTCACTGACATTTTGCTGTCCAGCGCCATCTGTCGGGCATTTGTGAACTTTGTTTTTTTTGGTTCTGATAAAACCCCATGTCATTCCAAGCATGTGTTCCAATTTTTACGTCTTTATCTACATTATTCAGTGGTTTATTAAGTTTTCAAATTTATACGACGGTATATATGTACATGAATATACATACTAGAGCATGCTGAAAAGTTCTGTTCTGTTCTCAGTATCGGACGGGGTATTATACAGGGTGTTACAAAAAGGTACGGCCAAACTTTCAGGAAACATTCCTCACACACAAAGAAAGAAAGTATGTTATGTGGACATGAGTCCGGAAACGCTTACTTTCCATGTTAGAGCTCATTTTATTACTTCTCTTCAAATCACATTAATCATGGAATGGAAACACACAGTAACAGAACGTACCAGCGTGACTTCAAACACTTTGTTACACGAAATGTTCAAAATGTCCTCCGTTAGCGAGGATACATGCATCCACCCTCCGTCGCATGGAATCCCTGATGCGCTGATGCAGCCCTGGAGAATGGCGTATTGTATCACAGTCGTCCACAGTACGAGCACGAAGAGTCTCTACATTTGGTACCGGGGTTGCGTAGACAAGAGCTTTCAAATGCCCCATAAATGAAAGTCAGGAGGGTTGAGGTCAGGAGAGCGTGGAGGCCATGGAATTGGTCCGCCTCTACCAATATATCGGTCACCGAATCTGTTGTTGAGAACCTTACGAACACTTCGACTGAAATGTGCAGGAGCTCCATCATGCATGAACCACATGTTGTGTCGTACTTGTAAAGGCACATGTTCTAGTAGCACAGGTAGAGTATCCCGTATGAAATCATGATAACGTGCTCCATTGAGCGTAGGTGGAAGAACATGCGGCCCAATCAAGACATCACCAACAATGCCTGCCCAAACGTGCACAGAAAATCTGTTTTGATGACGTGATTGCACAACTGCGTGCGGATTCTCGTCAACCCACACATGTTGATTGTGAAAATTTACAATTTGATCACGTTGGGGTGAAGCCTCATCCGTAAAGAGAACATTTGCACTGAAATGAGGATTGACACATTGTTGGATTAACCATTCGAAGAAGTGTACCCGTGGAGACCAATCAGCTGCTGATAGTGCCTGCACATGCTGTACATGGTACGGAAACGACTGGCTCTCCCGTAGCACTCTCCATACAGTGACGTGGTCAACGTTACCTTGTACAGTAGCAACTTCTCTGACGCTGACATTAGGGTTATTGTCAACTGCACGAAGAGTTTCCTCGTCCATTGCAGGTGTCCTCGTCGTTCTAGGTCTTCCCCAGTCGCGAGTCATAGGCTGGAATGTTACGTGCTCCCCAAGACGCCGATCAATTGCTTCGAACGTCTTCCTGTCGGGACACCTTCGTTCTGGAAATCTGTCTCGATACAAACGTACCGCGCCACGGCTATTGCCTCGTGCTAATCCATACATCAAATGGGCATCTGCCAACTCCGGATTTGTAAACATTGCACTGACTGCAAAACCACGTTCGTGATGAACACTAACCTGTTGATGCTACGTACTGACGTGCTTGATGATAGTACTGTAAAGCAATGAGTCGCATGTCAACACAAGCACTGGAGTCAACATTACCCTCCTTCAATTGCTGCAAGTAGCGGTGAATCGAGGAAGTACAGTACATACTGACGAAACTAAAATGAGCTCTAACATGGAACTTAAGCGTTTCCGGACACATGTCCACATAACATCTTTTCTTTATTTGTGTGTAAGGAATGTTTCCTGAAAGTTTGGCCGCACCTTTTTGTAACACCCTGTATGTCTTGCATATTACTCGGTAGACTTCCCCGCTTCGCTGACATAAAATGCAACCCACTGCCACTAGAGTCGTTCCACCTGTCACGTGTACCATGGCAGTGTGTAATGTAGCCTAGTTCGTGCGTGGGAAACAGTCTATAGTGTAATCCCTTAGAAAACTCGAAACCTGAATTCGATGAGTTCGTCCTCGCATGGAGCACCCTCTCTTTCAGCATGACAACGCCAGATCATAAACGAGACTGCGACATCTGTAACAATCCGACGCCTAGGTTTCACTGTCATCGATTATCATTAATTAAGTCTCGAATTGGTGCCATTATATTTTCGTCTTTTTCCAGAATTTAAAGAGCACCTTCGATGACTGCAGTTTGATAGTGATGAAGCAGTACAAGCAGAAGTGAGGGTCTGGCTCCGTCAATAAACTCAAACATTCTATAGTGACCACATCAATAAGCCAGTCTCTCGTTGGGAGAAGTGAGTTGGTCATCAGGATGTCTATGTTGAGAAATAAGTATGTATACACGAAGCATGAAAGTTGAGCGTTCGAAACATTAAGATATGAGGAACTACATGTGAATCTTCAGCAACCACAATGCGACCTGCAGGCTTGTATCTGGTGTTTTCAAGTGTCGAATATTGTGTAAAAGTTTGGATGAATAATCATCACACAAGGCTTGTTGACACTCAACTGAATATTTACAGTGCGCATAATACCTGGCTCAATCAGATCTACTTCAGTTCACTGGTTTCCCATCCTAAAAAGTATAATGCATGCTGATCTACGCAAATCTACTGCCCTTATGAGAGAATTCCACAAGATCTCCTAGAACCCTAGTCTACAAGTGCATAGTGAGCTGCAGCTTTCGAATCTTAAAAGACTAATATCACGACAGACAACTCTGCGTGATGCTGCTGATAAGGATGCCAAGGATTTTAAACCTCTTGTTGAATGGAAAGTTCGGTGGGAAGTAGTAACAGATGTGCGCCTCCGTAACATTTTTTACATGTGCTGGACTTCCAAGTGGATCGTACTTATCACGTAAGACCTGAAGTGCCCTGAATAGAATCAGAAGGAGCCGTCGCTGGTGCAGATATGCTCTCCACAAGTGGAAAAAGCTGTCTAATCCAGACTATGAGGCGGAACTCTACACCTGAATGTTCATAACACTGTCAGTGACTGCAAGATTCGAGCCTGTTACGATGATGAAGAGAACATCCTGCTGGCAACTCCATATGCTGTGTTCTGGATTGAAGAAATGAATATTCAGTTATGATCCACAAACATTACTAAGTCTATCATCTGTTAACCTACATATGCATATGTTACCACTGATGCGTCATACCCTAAATAAATAATAAAAATGTTTTGTCCAAATACAGGTGGTTTTGATCCACCCCACCATCAACCACGCATTTGAGTGTGATAGTTACTGAAAACTCTCCCCTCATCATCAGGCAAATCGGTAACCTGCGCAGGTGAGTGAGTTGCCTAAGCACAGGCGAATATGGTTTGCTTTTCACTCTGTCATTCGAAGAATATCAAGAATATCGGTAACTGACGGACACTTCTCTTTCTCTCCCTCTCTCTCTCAACCCCCCCCCCTCTCTCTCTTTCTCTCTCGATATATAACATTATACCCCAAGGAAACAGATAGCACTGTCACTGGAAAAGCCACGTGTACGCTATTATGCAGCACGTTGTTTGTGTAGTATGCACGTCATAAACGTGCCTACTTTTCAGATCAGTCGTATAATATTACCCCTTTTATGGAGTTTGACAGTTATGTACGACTACTAGTTCCTTTCCTAAGAGTTTTCCAGTTGTTAGAAAGAAACACAGTAAAATGGAATAGTACTGAATCTAGGACCTTTCTTAGCAAGTTCATTAAGTGGTTTGTCTATTGGATTTACGGTCGCCAGCCTATCTAGGCAAAGAAATGGTTAAGTTTCAGGAAAAGAGAAGAAGTAAACAAGTCCTACTTTCCTACTGTTCCCTGTCATAATTTCACAAACAAATATATCTTTTCAAAACACAATTCTGAAAAAGACACAGGAATCTTTTAGGTACTATACCCACATACATATTATATAGTTTCGATATAGAATGGCCACAAATTTTTAATCACCACTATGTGGTAAATAATTTGGCCAGGTGGCTTCTATGTTTGCATTTCGTATAAGCAACAAATTATATACTTAAATGTTTTAATAGCGTAAGATACACATATAAATTTACTAAGACACTTTGTTTATACCTTTCTGTTAACAAATGATCTGTCAAAAACAAAAGTTAGGGTATGCTCACTCTATATTGTCATTCAGTATTTTTTTGGAACCCTGCTTCAGTGTTATTGAACCCCATAAGCAATTTTCTTTTTATAACTCTTTGCACTTTACTGAATATCATTTACAACTCAAAGAATTTTATCTTTACTTTACTCAAAACTTAACCTTGCAGAACCTCAGTATTTAGACTTGACAGGTTCGTCTTTTTAACAAAACTTATTTACTCACTTTCATTATACTTATTACCACTGAGAGCGTAAGAAAATTAAATCGTCAAATTTGTCTGAAAACATCTACTTCAGTACTTAAGCAAAAGTTCACTTCAGCACTTTGCTTTGTAAATCATTTACCTGTCCTTTAAAAGTTAGTGCGTAACAATTATTTTCAGACATTTATTCAAATATGAAACTAGTGCTTGCAGACACTTCAAATGTTTTTGTAACAGGTTTACTCGGTATAATCATACACCAGCAAAGGATCCTATATAGGTGAATGATTAGGAATAAAATAACAGGGTAAACCAATTACTCAAAAAAGTTGATTTTGAATTAACAGTTCATGCTTCTAGAATTCCAATTACGCAGTTCGGAACCTGTTGGATGTAGTCGTTGGGTGCGGTGGATAGTAATGGCGGCTATTCTACCCTGTTATGATGTACACGTTTCCTGAAGTAAGCACTACTTAATTCTTCTTGGCGTTGTTTTAGCGTCCATAACATATCCCAACAACTTGTACCAAAGCCATAAGAATTCAGCAGTCGTAATCCGAGGCTACAGCGTAACAATTTCCAGGTGAGGCATCGCCTGCTCCGTTTGTGTTGCCTCTTTCACTGCTACCTACAGACTGTGTCTTCTCGTTCGCGCTCACTCTAAAACCCAAGGCACCTTTCACGCTTCCCACAGTAACTTCTGTACAGTACAAAAGCACTCTGTCTTTTACATAACACATATCCTACACATTGTCCTTATGCGTGTAACACCTTATACAAATGACAACTTGCACAAAAACATAAGATTACGAACATTAAATTTTTCATTTGATTAATCCGTGACAAATCATTATTTAATAAATTATATAATTCACATGTTTCTTTATGTAAGTTACAAACATACACTAGCAGAGCACTTTGATATTACATATATCACTCTTTTCATACAGTCTTTGCAGCTGTTAGAAAGAAACACAGTAAAATGGAATAGTACTGAATCTAGGACCTTTCTTAGCAAATTCATTAAGTGTTTTATCTAATGGATTTAAGGTTATATTATTGTAAGGTTATTTTATTATTATATTATGACAAACTTTAAAGGAAAAACATTTTATAAATTTTATAAATTAGACGACTGATCGAATAATATACCCCTGATTCATATATCTGTCCTAACTGGTAAGCATAACTGAATTATACAAGGATAGTTTTATTCATCTGTTATTCTGCCTTCACTCATAGTCATCATGAAAACATTTTCTAAGTCTTATACAAACAATACAGACTTTATACATTGAAATTCCTTTACAAAATTTATCATAAAATCACTTTACCTAGAAAATACTTTTACATAAATTATACAAAATTTTACGCATTATTGAAAAAGCTTACTGACCCCAGCATGGGTACTATGACAGTCCTTTTGGTTGCTCTGAACCATTCTGCATAAACTTCACTATTTGTCTGCCTCTTAATAAGATTATAAGCAGTCCATTTTCCACTTTACCTTATTACACTCTGTATAATTTTGTTGGCTGCCTTTTTACCTTGACATATTTTGGCGTCCTTTGGGACAAAATTTATATTTTTATCACAGGTACTAGAATAGTTATAACAATATTACAAAAAACATGCAGATTTACTATCATTAATAGCTGTTGGAAGTTTACACTTTTCTAGATGCATATTTCTTTAGATCAACTATGTTTGTGACTCCCAGTTGTTTCCTGGATTTAAGATATACCAGGAACAATGCATTTGTGTGTGATATTCCTTGAATTGAAAAAGCTACGTAATAAATGTATGTAAGTTTCAATATCTCAGCGTTTACCTCACTGGAGTTTTCGTGTGCTTTCACAAGTACCAGTTAACCAATGTGTATTTTAATATTTCAGTGTGCCATACTTACTAGCCAAATCTATCTCTTTGCTGGGTGGTTATTCTAATATTTACTCTATTAACTTTTAATTTGCTAACCTATCACAATTTCTTCAGGAGTGCGGCTATTTGATGTATGTTGTAATGAATTCGTGATTTGAAATTTTAGAACAAATCTGCCCCAAGTTCTATGATTTTGGTGATAATAAGTCCTACATAGTCTTTCTAAATCTCACATATAGCATTCTACAGGATTACTGGATGGGTGGTAAACTGAAATGTGTGTTGCTTGTACTCCCCTTTTTTCCATACCTTGTAAAAATAATTTAGCAGTAAACTGTGGAACATTGTCTGATAGTACTCTTCTTGGTATTCCCGTTCCTTTGAAGTACTCTACCATTTCATTGAATACCGGTTTATCTGTTGCTTTTCTGAGAGGGTAAAGTTTAATAAATTTCGAAAAAACGTCTGAAATGACTAGTATGTATGTGAAATTTCCAGTAGTTTTTGGTAGGGGCCCTTACAAGTCTACAGACACTAACTCTGCATTTGCCTACAGGTAGCCTCTAAAGAGCATCTGAAACCTGATTTTATGATCCTTTACATAAAGTATCTCAAAGTAAAGTCGTATTTCTGTAGATGTAAAGCCTAAAGAGATAACTTCTGGTTCTATAGTGTACAATCCTTCAAAAATGTAAGGGCTTTATGGACTGTATGTATTATAATTTTGTGTCCCCATAAATAATTACGAAATTCTTTCTTTCCCCAAATTATGCCTAATGCCTCCTTTTCGGAAATAATGTAGCTAGTTACTACTATCCATGCTCATATGGAATGGTAATGATAAATGAAGGTGATGTAAAATGTTTGTAAGCAACTCCCTTTTCATTTTTTCAAATGGTTCAGATGGCTCTAAGCACTATGGAACTTAACATCTGAGGTCATCAATCCCCTAGCTTAGAACTACTTAAACCTAACTAACCTAAGGACATCACACACATCCATGCCCGAGGCAAGATTCGAACCTGCAACCGTAGAAGCAGCACGGTTCCGGACTGAAGCGCCTAGAACCCTCGGTCACAGTGGCCGCCTTTCATTTCTTCAAAACCTCTTTGGCATTCTGAGATACAAACGAATGCACTGTTCCTTTGTAACAAGCTGTTTAAAGCTTGACTGTTAAAAGCTTGCCCCTTTATGAATTTTCTATAGAATCAGCAAAAACCTAGAAAAGCTTTTAACTGTGTACTATTCTTTGGAGGAGGACACCTTTCAGTAGCTTTTAGTTTCTCACGGTCCTTCTCAATTCCCGCTGTTGTAACAATAAGTCCTAAATATTTAATTTCTTTTCGCACCAGTTCACAGTTCTTAAATTTCAGAGTCATTATTGCTTTCTGCAATCCTGTTCTAGTAGTTCAAAATGTTCATTCCATTGTCGTGTAGCTACTAATTAATAGTCTACATAAATTGTGAGCCTACTGCTTAGTTCTCTTCCTAACACTCAATCTTATGCACGTGTGAATAGCTGATGTATTTAAGCCAAACGGTATTCAAATGGCTCTGAGCACTATCGGACTTAACATCTATGGTCATCAGTCCCCTAGAACTTAGAACTACTTAAACCCAACTAACCTATGGACAGCACACAACACCCAGTCATCACGAGGCAGAGAAAATCCCTGACTCCGCCAGAAATCGAACCCGGGAACCCGGGCGTGGGAAGCAAGAACGCTACCGCACGGCCACGAGCTGCGGACGCCAAACGGTATTACCTTGTAGTGACAATACTTCCCAGTAAAAAATAAATCAGTATACCTTCTAGATTCACCATCCAAAGAGATTTTTCGGTAACTGGCCGTCATGCCCAGGCTTGAAAATATTTAACGTCCTAGAATCTTCGCAGCATTTCGTGTAATGATTCAGGATAGTCTATTTCTCTCTCAGCTATCTTATTCAAACATCTGGCATCAATTATCAACCTTACTCCACAGTCCTTATACCTACAACAATCAGTTCTATGTCTCCCCATTGAGACATTTTGTCAATTTCGGCTTGAACGGCCTGCGTTTTGCTGCAGGTGCCTTACATGTGCAAACGAAAAACGGTGTATGTGGTAGTATTTCCATATGATATTCAAAAACTATCGCTCTGAAAACGAGAATCTGAAAACACGCTATAATTTTTTTCTGGTATCTCTAGCAACTCATTTTTCTGCATTGGATCTAAATGCGGTACGTCAACGACAATTTTCCGAAATTCTTCTAACATTTGGGCTAAACTTTTCGTGCTTCGTAAGTTATAACCTTCAAATAATTCTGATAATTCTTCGTTATTTGTATCTATTTCATTATCATGGACTGAAATTTCGGTTCAATGCTTTCGTCTGTTTCTTCAAAGTCCATTTTTACGGTTTCTTCTTCATTCGTAATGGTAACTATTTCATTTGCACAGTTAATTACTACTTGTTGGGTGTGCAAGCAATCTATGCCCTTAATCACTTCGGTGCTGAGTTCTGAGATCACCAGGAAGTCATGTATAAAAACACGATCTTTTGTTACAAATTCTATTAAAAGTTGTGTCTTTATTGGTTTACTTTTTATTGGAGTCGCGCCTAGAATTCTGTTTCCTTGCAAAGACATTACGACTATACCTGGTTTACCTGTTATGTAGTCGCAAAAAGATTGAGATAAAACACTAATTTGAGAGCCAGTGTTCAGTGACACTCTAATTTTGCAGCCATAAACGTCTATCGGATTTATGGTTCGTTTCGTTATTTTCACCTCCGCATCGTCTTGTTCTTTCCACAGTAAGTCTTTATCCACCCTTGCATCTTTCCATGAAATGGCGTTCATTTCTTTAAATTCCGTTTCAGGTGGTTCTTTCTTCTTTTTGATTGCAAATTCTTTCACTATTTTCAGGTGTTATTTGTTACTAATCATTTCGTCCGGCGGTTCGTTTTTCTTTGGCTGCGTTACATCCTCTGGATCCTTTATTTAAATTATTCTTTCTTCATATGGCTCGTCTTTTAGTCTTCTTCTTTCTTCTTGAACAACTTGCTTTTCATGTTCGATATCTCGTTTCGGCAAATTTTTGCACAGGATATCCTTATTTTCTGGCATTGTTGTTTCTATAAGACAGACGTTTTCAGTAAGCTTCTTTTCTTCTGATTCTATATCACTTGACCGAATGGTATCTTCATTTCCACTTAAGTCGGTATCTTCAATGTCACTGTCGGGTTCCAACACGAAAACCGTTCTTAATTGCTTTGAGAATTCTAGTTAGTTGTTAGTCTTAAAGTTCATGCACTTCTGAATTCGCTCGATAATAACGGGATCCTCTTGTTTATCTGCATTAGCAGTCAGATTATTTTCCGTAAGTTTTAGTTCGTCTTCCTTCGAACTGCCCTCCTCATCTCTCCTGATGTCATGAGCTTGCACTTCATATATGTTGTAAACTTTGTGGATTTCGAACTTTTGGTTGCTCTGAAGCATACTGTATAAACTTCACTTTTTGCCCGCCTCTAAATAAATTACAAGCAGTGCGTTTTCCACTTTTTTAATTAAACCGGGAATAACTTTGATTGTTGGCTGTCTTTTTACCTTCACATATTTGGGCAGTCTTTTGGTGTCAAAATTATATATTTTCTATGGCCCTTACGCTGCACTGTTCCGCTCAACAGTCCTTTAAGTGACACATACGCTTCATTTAGCCCATTATCAAAATATTTAGAAACAAGTACTTCAGAACATATTTGACAGGTGTTAGCACACATGCGAAATGTCGTCTTCTACTGCGAAAAGTGTGGGAATAATCGCCCCAAAGGAAGAGGAGGTTCCATTGGTGATCTCTACGCCAACCCCTGAGGCCTATTTGTGTGGATAATGAGCGGCATTGGTCTGAAACTTTTTCATTGGCTACCAAAAAGAACACCGTGTGATTTTAACGCTGGGCGTCGCGATTCTGACCTCCATCGCAGAGACGTCAAAATAAGGGGCGAGATGTGTGTAAGAGGCTGTGTGACGATCTTTCCATCGTGTGACACTTCCACGGTGGCGTTGGGCAGAACTATTGTTAATTTTTTTTTCGTATGTTGACACCTTGCTGTTTGAAGCACCGCCATCGCCCTCCTCTCGTGAGTCGCCGCGAGCGTCTGCAGAGCCGCACGCTTCTCAATCTGACGTTGCCAGCACAGGGGGGTGCGGCAGTAGCGATATTTACATGCAGATCCACAATCGTACATCTGACTGCGTATTGGCGTACTTAGAGTGACTGCGCTCATGTATCTATTGCAAACGTATTTCTTAAGCTTTCGGGGTTAATTTCTGACCGTGTAAGAATCTTTTGCTGACACGTGGAACTTAGCAGAACTGCCCGCACCCAGAAATTGCTGAAAACATGCAGCGTTAAAATGCCTCCATTAGCAAATTGCGTCGGCTGTCACCTGCCAGAGTTCCAGTGAAGTCTGAAAGGAGGAATGAGTAAATTCCTTAACGGTACGGTAACCAACTGCCTCGTCTCAAACGCGTTTACGCATTTGTATAAGAATGCTGACTGAGAGGATTTTGTGGATGGCATTCCCACATTATGACAGCGAGCAATCAGGCACACTTAAACTAAAGAGCGTTGCATATCACGCTGCAGCTTGGATATCGGAGATTCACAGTCGATGCCAGTGACATCATTCCGTTGCGATAGATGGCTCACTTGCCCAATTGAAGGAAGTTTTTCTCCTTGCAATATTATTTTACAAAGTCCTGGCTATACTTTGGCATTGATGTCTTCTGCATTGTTTTGATAATACGTGGTGTGTAGATTTGCATGTTATTCTTTCTGATCAACATTATTCCGATACGTCAACTTGGCGTTTATAGAATAGTGGAAAAACCGGGATCTCTTTATCTCTATGCACATAAAAGCTTTCAGATTACATTTGTATATAGAAAAGTGAAGAGTAGATACTGTTGTTCATGTGTTGGAAATTTATCAGCAATGAAGTATTACTTTACAGGATAGACGGGAAATGCACAGGTAGCAGCAGCTTCGCCAAACCAGTTAAGAGATCAGTCTAGACATTCAGTTATTCCATATAGGACGGCTACACGTAAGGAAGAAGTGGGTCAATTTCCTCAGTCAGACACATGTACTCAAGCTATACACATACGTTACATGCATGAAGTCGGAATGATGGTACCCGATTATGATTACCTGAAGCACAGCAGCATTTCCGATGCGAAAAACCCGCTATGTATTCGTCGTACACACAGTAAAATTGTAACACGGATGCGAATCTTTAGCCGGCGTAACATCAAAAGCTTTTTGAAATACAGTAAACTCTCGATTATCCGCAGGCAGATTTCCGCGGCCAGTTCTCCCACTTTTTTCTTTTTTTTCTGCCGAAAATTTTCCAATAAACCGAGTGTGATCGCCGTTGAGCGATAATCCCACGTTACAACATAGGCGTGGAAAACAATGTGCTGCTCGAACACTGCAAGAACTGAACAGTATTTTCTTTCACGGCAGAGTAACGTAATGTGATAACGTACTGTATTCGTTGTAAATATGGAATTTCACATATACCATGGTGATTAAAAAAGAATTTGTTGTAAACATTAGTCAACAGCTTTACTTATGATATTGCAATGAATTCTTGTTTTGGAATAACCCTAACACTTTTCTGTGGATTATCAGCGGAATTCGATTATACGCGGTTTTCAAGTCCTCATTTACCGCGGCTTGTCGCTAGTTTACTGCACTTCCGGTACGCTACATATTCAATATTAGTGAAAGATACACTGTTACCCTAAAGAATTTCACTGCTAATAGCTCTGCTTGTTTCAATTTAGGATCAGCCATAATATCGCAGTTTCATAGCACCCGTAGGTGCAATCACAATTGAGGGGTGTCTGTTGAGAGGCCAGACAAACGTGTGGTTCATGAAGAGGGGCAGCAGCCTTTTCAGTAGTTGCAGGGGCAACAGTCTGGATGACTGAATGATCTGGCCTTGTAACACTAACCAAAACGGCCTTGCTGTGCTGGTACTGCGAACGGTTGAAAGCAAGGGGAAACTACAGCCGTCATTTTTCCCGAGGGCGTGCAGCTTTACTGTATGGTTAAATGATGATGGCATCCTCTTGGGTAAAATATTCAGGAGGTAAAATAGTTCCCCATTCGGATCTCCGGGAGGGGACTACTCAGGAGGACGTTGTTATCAGGAGATAGAAAACAGGCGTTCTACGGGTCGGAGCGTGGAATGTCAGATCCCTTAATCGAGCAGATAGGTTAGAAAATTTAAAAAGGGAACTGGATAGGTTAAAGTTAGATATAGTGGGAATTAGTGAAGTTCGGTGGCAGGAGGAACAAGACTTCTGGTTAGATGAATACAGGGTTATAAATACAAAATCAAATAGGGGTAATGCAGGAGTAGGTTTAATAATGAATAAAAAATAGGAATGAGGGTAAGCTACTACAAACAGCATAGTGAACGCATTATTGCAGCCAAGATAAATACGGAGCGCACGCCTACCACAGTAGTACAAGTTTATATGCCTACTAGCTCCGCAGATGACGAAGAGATTGATGAAATGTATGATGAGATAAAAGAAATTATTCAGATAGTAAAGGGAGACGAAAATTTAATAGTCATGGGTGACTGGAATTCGATAGTAGGAAAAAGGAAACGTAGTAGGTGAATATAGAATGGGGGTAAGGATTGAAAGAGGAAGCCGCCTGGTAGAATTTTGCACAGAGCAAAACTTAATCATAGCTAACACTTGGATCAAGAATCATAAAAGAAGGTTGTATACATGGAAGAAGCCTGGAGATACTGGCAGGTTTCAGATAGATTATATAATGGTAAAACAGAGATTTAGGAACTAGGTTTTAAATTGTAAGACATTTTCAGGGGCAGATGTGGACTCTGACCACAATCTATTGATTATGAACTGTAGATTAAAACTAAAGAAACTGCAAAAAGGTGGGAATTTAAGGAGACTGGACATGGATAAACTGACAGAACCAAAGGTTTTAGAGAGTTTCAGGGAGAGCATTAGGGAACGATTGACAAGAATGGGGGGAAAGAAATACAGTAGAAGAAGAATGGGTAGCTTTGAGAGATGAAATAGGAAAGGCAGGAGAGGATCAAGTAGGTAAAAAGACAAGGGCTAATAGAAATCCTTGGATAACAGAAGAGATACTGAATTTAACTGATGAAAGGAGAATATACAAAAATGCAGTAAATGAAACAGGCAAAAAGGAATACAAACGTCTCAAAAATGAGACCGACAGGAAGGGCAAAATGGCTAAGCAGGGATGGCTAGAGGACAAACGTAAGGATGTAGAGGGGTAAGATAGATACTACCTACAGGAAAATTAATGAGACCTTTGGAGAAAAGAGAACCAATTGCGTGAATATCAAGAGCTCAGATGGATGGTATATGCGCTCCACGTCAAATGCAATGCAACATTTCACCTACGATTTTCTGTGTACTGCATGATGGTAAATCCTTCGTTAAATATAAGCTGTATGATACACTATACGGAATAGCAAATACCATTTGGGAGTGGTTAAATATTTTTTGCCTTTATATTCGATGTAAGGGGAAGAGTAACATTCTGGAAAATTCAATGAGGCATCGACCAATCAGAGTTAGCTGCTTCCTCTTCTACATGGCCGTCTATTCTCCGAATCCCTCCCAGCATACTACGGCGAAGAGTACTTCTGGTAACTTTATCAATCGTCTCCCTGCTCCCCCTCTCACATCCCCCTCCCCCCCCCCCCCCCCCGTCACCACTTGCCAATAATCTGTTCTGTTCCTCCATTGATCGTGGGGAGAAACGAACGACTGTCGCCAAACCTCCGAATGAGATATCTGATTTTTTCTTCGTGGTTATTTCGCGGGGTGTGTGCCGGACAAAGGAATATTCACCGAACTTTTTTTAGAATGTACAGTGTTGGAATTTTAAGACGGACCTTTCTATTTTGTAAAAGGCTTCTCTTCCAGTTTCTTAAGTATCTCTGTAACGCTTTTGGCTTGCTAACCGACCCCAACGAAACGAACTGCTCTCTATTGGATGTTCGCTATCTCCTTTTTTCATCGAATCAGATAAGCCCGTATTTCTAAGCAAAATACAAAATTTTTCCCCCACTTTTAGGATTAAGCAGAAAAGTTATACGAGGGCTATTCGGAAAGTAAGGAACGATAGATCGCGAAATGGAAACCACAGCGAAAATCAAAACTGTTTAATTTGCAACGGTTAGCTACAACTTCCAGCTACTTATCTCCATAGTCACCGATCCGACTTAGACATTTGTCGCAGCGTTATACCAGCTTTCCAAAACCCTCGTTATAGAAGGCAGCCACCATTGCTTTCCGCCAATTGTCTACGCTGGCCTACAGCTCGTTGTCTGTGCCAAAATGTTGTCTTCATAGCCAGCGGTTCATGTCAGCAGAGATGAAACTCAAAGGGAGACAATTACGGGCTGTATTGTGGGTAGTCAAACATTTCCAAATGGAAACGATGCATCTTTGTTGCCCCTGCAGAATGCGGCTGAGGATTGCCTTGAAGCAGAAAACGCACGATAGTTACGTAATGTTGGCTGCATAGCTTCAGTCGAAATTTCTCACCAGGCCCTCGTACTTGGCGGGAGACACTATTGTTGAAGGTATCTTTATGTGCTCTCTGTGCGCTCAGAACAAAAAAGAACGACGTAACGAAATCGACGGGGATACTAGAGACACTGGCCAACACACCTGTGTAAAATTTCATCGGATTTTCACTGTGGTTTCCATTTCGCAACCGATCGTTCCTTACTTTCCGAATAGCCCTCGTATTTCGTAAGACACATCTAGGTAAGTTGTTTTAACTGTCTTTGTTTGTGCTTATTTACCCTTATGTTACGAGAAAAGCGTTTTTCTTATTTTATCATTTTTAATTAAAGTAGCGTACTTTACCGAACACCCCGATCGTAAAAGTGCATATCTCACTTCTAGCAGACATTAATCATTTAGTGATTCTCTTTTTTACCGGCTTAGAACGTTGTGAAATAGTAATTCAAGGAGGAAAACATGCCGTAATTGGGCAGATGAGTCATTTATCGCGTCGGAATGATGTCATTGCCATGGACTCTGATTCCCAGAGTTCCAAGATGCAGCGTGTTGTGCAACGCTCGTTAGTTTAAGTGTGCATGATTGTTGTAGTAAAGGAATGTTACTCATAAAAACCTCTCAATCAGCATTCTTACACAAATACGTAAACGAGGTTGCAAGAAATATTTTCAGTGAAAACGGCAGCGTCTTATTTTGTTTGGTGTGTGAAAAGGATGTTTCTGCGAAGAAAAAGTATGACATTGTGTAGCACGTTAATATCAGTCTGCATGAGGAGAGGTTTAACAGGGAATCTCACTTAAACTAATCAAAAGCAATGTTGGCGAATAATCGAAATGTAGTAATACATTCTTCAAAGACTTGTGCTTAGAATTCTTGGGTTCCGATTTTAATGTGCGTACTAGACGAAACTACTTTGCGCAATAACTATATGCTACACAGTTTTCACGAAATAATTTGTAATATTCGGAGTACACTGAACCACGAAAACATATGGATTTCTACGGACGGAACCACATAAGTTTCGGGACAGTGCGTATGTAGTGCTGGCGTCGGTGTTATCAAAGCAGGGAGCAGATCATTTCTTCTTATATGCAAATATTCGACCGAGTAAATCACGTCACAGTTGTCAAATTTTTCAGTGAATCCTTAGCCTCATTGTGGCCAGAGGGGATCTGGTATTATTATTTGTCATAGATAATGCTCCATGTATCGTTCAGGCGGGAACTCAATAAAAAGTTCTTCGCCATGAATTAGCGAACCTGACGTGCCACGCTCACGGTGTACATTGTGTCGTCCGAAGCCAGCATAACGATGTCGATCTTCTAGTTTCCATTGTGAAGAAAGTGTTCGTCAAGCCACCAATTACAGTTCAAAAATTCCGTGAACTTCTTCCAAATTTGGCTTTAACTTCTCAACCAGTTGTAACTCGGTGGGAACGCAGTTACAGGCTATGCCATATTTGACTAAACGTTTCAGTGAAGGGAATAATGTTTTGAATTTCATAAATGCAGATGATGCAACCCAAGAATGTTTTGCTAAAACCAGCATCCAAGGAGAGACACAGTACGTATATAATCACTTCTCAATAATATCTGATTGTTTAATGCAGGTGCCGGCCGGAGTGGCCGTGCGGTTCTAGGCGCTATAGTCTGGAACCGCGCGACCGCTACGGTCGCAGGTTCGAATCCTGCCTCGGGCATGGATGTGTGTGATGTCCTTAGGTTAGTTAGGTTTAAGTAGTTCTAAGTTCTAGGGGATTGATGACCTCAGAAGTTAAGTCCCGTAGTGCTCAGAGCCATTTGAACAATTTTTTTTTAAAGCAGGTGGAACCTCGAAATAATTCCTTGGAACATTCGCTTTATCTGATAGACTAAATTATATAGGAAATAGGTCCGCTTGTAAAACAGTATGTCAAATTTTTAAAAAGCTTTCTAGTGGAGGAACAAATACTGAAGAGGAAGTCACCGAAAAAGAAGTGTGGTGCTTTTAACACGTACCTGTGAAGTGGCTGCGACGGCGAAAGAATATTTTCACTGTAGAATCATTCTTCACTGATAGATGCAGGAATTGTACACGGGGAAATCTCAGCTATATATCATCATCCCAATTCAGGTCCCTCCAGACTGTTCATGCTAGTTATTTTACTGCGACATATAGTGAATGACTTAATCGAAACGGTAATGGATCTCTTCAATTATTTATAAGCAGTGCGTTACAGCTACATACATTCAAGCTCTGTATCCAGTTCCTGGACGAATCAGCGATCTTCTGGGTGTCTTCCTGCATTTCGGTACAGTGGCTTTGCCGTTGGAATTTAATTAAAGGCAATAGCACCGTAAGCGAAAAGCCTCACTAGGTCTTTTGTATATAAAGTATACCGTATAAGCCCTATAACACTACCTTTGCGTTACTTTCGATATTACCTTTAGATATAGTGATTTAGTCCCCTTAAGAAAGACATTTTGAACTCTGTCTGCAAGGAAGTCCTGAATACATTCACAAATCACATTCTGTATTCGGCAAGTCCAATTTCGTTCACTAATTGCTACAGAAATTATCTTTAAATCTGCTGATTTTATTCCTTTATTCATGACGCAATGAGTTCTGTATGGAAGGAAGTCACGTATCCAATCAACATGTGAGGGGTCCACTCGTACGTGGAGCCCGATTTTGTAATGTAATTCATGAAAAATGACCTGAAACGATTGTCATATGTAGAAGAGATTGTATTTTTTACACCACTGAACCAAAGATGTTGCCTGAGTGGCAGAATCGATTATAAGTATGGGAGTGAAGAGCGCAGTAGCTGTTGCCGTTGCAGTCTGTCATAGGTAGGAGGTAAGACTTAAAGCTATTGGCTAGCTAGGAGAATTTAGTTGTTGATCTATGGACGAATGATATTATTTATAATCACACAGAGCCAGCAAATGGTAGGTCGTAGTTACTTCTATAAAAGTGTAAAGTGCGTTATTAATTTGTGAGGCTGTAAGATTATCAGAAATTGATGTGATACTGACCGTTAACAAATAGTGAGCATTGCCCATGGCAATTATAGAAGAGTAATGAATTTATACTGTAAATCAAAGGTAAAGCAACTGGGACAAATATGTAAGGTAATGAAATTTTGTATATTTAGTTTTAAGTATGTTGCAACGCAATGTGGATTTCGTTAATTTTTACAATGCTGACCACTGAATGTAAGAACCAAATATTTTCCATCAGATGTAATGTATAGGTTGATTACGTATACCCAATTTGTAGTATTTTGTGTGTTCTGTAATCCTGATACAGAAAATTTGAATTTTGGGATCTGTTTTGTCAAACGATGTCAGACTTTTTGTCGTGTAACAATCCCAGTGTTTTTAATTACGACAGTAAGTGAGAATTGTTAAACAGTTAAGACGTTCACTGATTTTGAAGTTAATGTAAAATGTTTCATATCCCTTTTTGTGAGGAGAAACTTTATTTTCAATACAACTGATGCATTTGGTCTTAGGACATCCCATCATCAGTACCTCATCCTTTTCCATGTCGTGTTTATTTGAACCCAATGAAATTTTTTTAGAGAAATCATATTTCAATCAGAGTCAGAAAAATATTAATGTACCAGTATCAGAAAAGTATTAATGTTTGTAACAGCTTCAGTTCGGGCAGCATTGCACAGAGCTGAGCCAATATCCAGTATTTTCACCAAACATTTTCAAGGTTATTCATTTAACAACCAAGCTTTGTATGACGCTATTTGACCTCAATCTGTTCCGTGAAAGTGGACTTGGTGGATACCGTCACTGTTAACTGTGTGTCCCGTTAATGGCTCGACCCCGTAGTGATTGTAGGACAAGGTAGATTGTCGACGAAAGCTCACATGAAGAAGACGTGGCTAGTTCTACATCTACATCTGGATCAACACCTTCATCGGTACCTAGCCACCACATTGTTTGTGGAGGCCGTATGTAACAGTAATTTCTTTCTACCTCATCGATCCATTGCCATATGGTGAACAGAGACAAAGGTCATCAGTGCCTCTGTGCACTTTTGTAAAAGAATAAACCACCATTTGACTATGTATTACTATATTGGTTTTGTTTTGTTTTAGGGCGCAAAAACAACTAGGGTCATACGCGCCCTTGTCAAAACTACAGATCACGAAGACAAAGAAAGGAGTTAAAATTGACTACTCGTCAATCCCAATCGACGGACGTGAAGACAGCTAAAACAGGACGTGGAGAAAAATATTCAGGTCTAGAACTAAAAATTAAATGACCTTCGCCACATTGCTACGAGGGATAAAAAGTAAAATACGGTCGACAGCCCGCTTGTCGCTCGCTAAAACGACCGATAACTCAGACGGGAAACACAAACGAGAACACACTCGGTTAAAAAACGGGCATTTCGTCAGGAAATAGCGGACCGTCAAATGTTGATGGCAATGTTCCCAATGGTAGTGGGCGATCACCACTTAACAAATGGAGATGGCTAAAAAGATAGTGCCCAATACGCAACCTAGTTAGAACGATCGCCTCTCGGCGAGAGGCCTGGAGTTGGTTTCCATGCAGATAAGACCAGTGATGATACCAAAGTGACACCTCCTGCTGAGAGACGGCAACACAGGGATCATCGGAGGGCATGGAAGGACTGGCGGGCTGAGCAACGAGGACTGCAGTCTTGGCAGCAGCGTCAGTGATCTCGTTTCCTGTCAGACCGACGTGACCAGGAACTCACATAAACATCACAGTGGCTCCATCAAAAGTCAGCAAGTGACAGTTTGCCAGGACACGTTGCACTGAGGGATGGACGGTGTACAGAGAGACTTTGAAGGGAATTAAGAGAGTCTGAACAGATGGCGCAATTGAAAAGCCTGTGTCGCCGGACGCACTGCGTGGCCTGATACAGGGCGAAGCGCTCAGCTGTAATTACTGAGCAGTGTTCCGGAAGCCGATATCGAGAAACGTCAGCGCCAATGATGAAGGAACACCCGACACCACGGTTAGTCCGAGAGCCATCAGCGTACGCAAAGGCACTATCGCGAAGTTCCATGCAGTTATCGTGAAACTGAAGGCGGTAGGCTGGAGTAGTGCCCTTAGGAAGCGAATGAAGGCGAAGGTGAACACGGGCTGCCGCACGAAGCCAAGGTGGTGAAGGGAAAGTTGTCCGCCCCCGGTAGCTGAGCGGTCAGCGCGACGCGCGACGGACTGTTAATCCTAAGGGCCCGGGTTCGATTCCCAGCTGGGTTGGAGATTTTCTCCGCTCACGGACTGGGAGGTGTGTATTCCGTATCATCGTCATTTCACCCTCATCGACTCGCAAGTCGCCGAAGTGGCGTCAAATCGAAAGACTTGCACCAGGCGAGCGGTCTACCCGACGGGAGGCCCTCGTCACACGCTATTATTATTATTATTTACCGGGAAAGTTGCAGGTACTGTGAAATTAAGGTGCCAGACCAAGAGCCGAAAGCGAACTCCAGGAGGTAACAGAAAAGAGGGACGCGCCCCATACCGGCGATTAAAGGAGTTATCGAAGAAGGAGGCATAGGGTCGGTGGCCACGCATGGTAGACAAACGGCACGCATATCTGCTGAGGAGAAGGTCAGGGCGATAGGACAGCTGTAGTTCGGCAGCTTCTGCTTACATACTCTCACCCGGGCTAGTGTACAAGACCTGAGGACGGTCATTACTGACTGAAACCGGTCCTCGTCTAAAGAATTGATATTGTGATCAAAGACTGGAATAAAAAACGTTAGTGTACAAGACATTGCAGATGATGCAGCGGGGAGAAGGAGGCGGACAATCGCCCGCGTGAGTATCTCCTACCACAGATTACACATTTGGCTGGGTGCCGACAGGATTTTCGAGTGCGGTTGTAACGATGACATTGGTAGCAGCGCATCGGGTTCACAATATACGTTCGGACTGTGATAACTTCATACCTTGCTTTGATCTCTGACGCAAGAACCACTCTATCAACAGTGAGAAACAGCGTGTGTGTGTGTGTGTGTGTGTGTGTGTGTGTGTGTGTGGGCACTATGGAGGCATCTACTTTTTTCATCACCCGATGGACTGCAATGACACCCTGGTCAGAGAGGTGCGGTCAGAACGTCGAGCAGCTGAGTGTGAATAGCACCACGGGAAGAATTCAACGTTCGATGGGCCTCGATACGAAAAGGATAGCCATGGAGGAGCGAAACTGCAAGCAGTTGTGCTTGAGAATGAGAAGTAGTCTCCAAAAGCAAAGTGCCGTTACGTAAACACAGGGCCAACGCCTTTCTGAATAATAAACGGATTTACCGTAACGGAAGACTGACCGTCTTCACTGAGTGAAACCACGAGCAACCGTGGTGCAGCTGGGAGGGTCTTTGAATCAGTAGCCTCATTACATTTACGTTTTATAGCCATTGACTAGTGAATAATATTGGCTCATTGCAAGAAAATCCCCCATGGTTGCCAGCGTCTCCGAGGGCGCGATCCTTCCTACTGGGGGCCAACTTCAGAAGGAGGCGCATTTGCGCTAGGTGACTGTTCACGCCGCACGTCACACCTCCAAAACACCTGACACAGGGCGGCAATCACGCCTCTCTGGGCCTGGTCTGTACCAGAGGGTACATACGAACCCTATCTGTCGACCTGGGCTGGGAATTTCGCATTACCCAGTCATCTGTGTCGCGTCAGACGCGTGGGCCAGCCTTCATTTATTTTATTTATTTATGCTTTATTTTACCTGGCAAGATTAGGGCCTTCAGGCCCTCTCTTACACCTAACTAGGCATATTGAGATTGAACGAATTTCAGTTTCTACAGAACATTAAGGACATATAACGTGTTATACAGTATTAATGTTAAAGAAAAAAAATTTAGATTATAACAGTAGTACAATGATAATTAAAACAATCAAAAAATAATTATAACAATCAAGAATAATAATAATAGTAACGACTATGTATATGAAAGTAAACATATTTTTCTTTTATGAATGTCAGTCCTATTGCTAGTTGGGAATTTTCTCGTTATGTTCTTGCAGCTTGTGAGTTATTCTCATCGAGCAGAGACATAAGACGATAGAATGGGGTGAAAGAGATATAGAAGAGTAGATAGGTTAGAGGAAGAGAAATAGAATAGTAAAATTCGAAGCTACGATGGAGAGGAGAAAGAGGCGAGAGGGGCACAACAATGGTGGCTATACCGTCCCTAATATGTAAGTTTTGAGTTCCCTCTTGAATGTTGAGTGGTTCTGGATAAGACGCAGTTCACAGGGGAGCGCGTTCCATAGTCGTATGGCTGAGATGGAGAATGACACGGAGAAAGATTTTGTCTTATGTAAAGGTACAGCCAAGATGCTAGACGTATCTGATCTGGTATTGCGGTTGTGGAATGATGATAGGTCTTTAATGTGAGAAGATAAGTATTGGGGGCACCAGTGGCTAAGAAATCGATGAAGTAAGCACATCGTGTGGAGATCGCGTGCCTTATGTGGGCGTATCCAACATAGCTGGGAGTATGAAGGACTGATATGATCACACAACCGTATATTGCACACGTATCTAATGCAAGCATTCATCACTAGCTCGAGGCATCTCGAATTTTCACTATTTGTGCCATGTTGAACCACATCACAGTAGTAAAGATTAGGCAAGACTAGTGTTTGGACTAATTTTTGTTTAACATGGGTTGGAAATATTTTTCTAAATTTTTGAATTGCATGTAGGGAGGAGAGCGATTTCCGGCAAGCTGTGACTGTTTGTTCTTCTCAGTTTAGGTGTTCATCCAAGATTATTCCAAGGTCTAAAGGAGGGCACAGGAAAGAAGAAGAAAAAGAGGAACCTCAAACACCGAAGCGGAGGAAGGTTAGGAGAGGGTGAACGAAGAAAGAAAGAAGGAATGAAAAACAGTGGAGAGAATTCCGATTTGACTACCGAAAATGCAGAATACATTTCCATAAAAAGCCCTGACCTGTTCCACAAGGGAGCGGTAAAAGAACAGTAAGAGAACAGACGTGATGCGTTCTTAGCTGTCTTCTATTATGTCATTTGGGACTGACGTATAGTCGTTTTTTAACTTCTCTGTCTTCGTGTTCTCTAGTTTTGACTTTGGCGCCTATGACCCCAGTTGCTTTTTGCGCCCTACAGTAAAACAAAACCAAAGCAAACGGAAGGGAAAAGGTGCTGCAGAGGCTGGGCCCACGTGGTAACCAAGCACGAACCCGCCAAAGAGCGGCGAGCACCCAGGGGGGATTACTATATTTATCTCCTGTACTATGTAGATTACAGTTTTTATGCCATTATCAAGTACAGTGCTAGAAGTTCTTTGACCATTAAGATGTTATATCTGTTTAGGCAGAAGTTAAATACACTAATAAACAATCAAATACCGGTTTATTCTTTCAAAAAATACTGCATGACCGTGGTTAAGAGCCATCGATAACTTTCTCCTGTGTATTTGATCAGTGTCATCTAATTCTACCCTCATGGTCATTATGCAAGGTTAGAGAAATCAGAAAGTTTCTTAGCTCGTTTTGGAACGAGAGACTTCGTGATAATGAGAATAAGATCTTCTGCGAAGCACATCGTGTTACCGAGCACTTCTATGACACTCCCGCTCTCACTTAACAAATCCGTGACAAAATTCGAAACTGTTCTTTGAATCAACAATTTCATTTTTTTAAAATGTGGAACAATGCATATGTCATTTAATTTTAAACGTGAAGCTAGCGTATTTTAATGTATTGTATGCTGGCATTGTGGCAAAACACACCTTATCAGTCCTCCCAACATGGAAAAGTTCCTGGCAGTACCAGTAATCGAACCGGGCGCCTCTGCATAGCAACCAGATACGCTGACCACTGAGGATCGAGGGCTCGCAATCATAGACTTATGGGATCCAGAATTAGAATCTGAGGTTAAGAGAGCTTTGGAAAACTAGCATCAAAGAAGGCAGATACGGCAGATAACATTCATTCAGAATTTCTAAAATCATTGGGAATGTGGAAACGGACGACAATTCATGTTGGTGTGAAAAATATATGAGACCGGTGATATACCATCAGAATTTCGGAAAAATATCATCTATACAATTCCGAAGATAGCGAGGACTAATAACAGAGACAACCATCCCACAATCGCTTAAACATCTAATGCATCCAACTTGCTGACGAAATAATATACAAAAGAATGGAAAAGAGAATCTTTGACCTGCTAGTTTATTTTTAAGATAGGTAAAGGCACCAGAGTGGCATTCCTGCGTTTTATAACGGAAGCATGAATGAAGAAAAATGAAGACTGTTCATAGAATCTGTCGACCTGGCGAAAACGTTGGACAGTTTAAGACGGAGAAAGTTGTTCGACATTCTGAGATAAGAGGGGTAAGCTTCAGGGAAAGAGTAAGCTTTAGGGAAAGTCTGTTAGTATACAGCTTGTACAAGAACCAAGAGTGAACAATAAGACTGGGAGACCAAGAATAAAGTGATCTGATTAGAATGGATGTAAGAGACGGATGCAGTCCTTCGCCGCCACTGTTAAATCTATATATGGAAGAAGGAATCACGGAAAACAAAGATAGCTACAAGAATACGATTAAAAATGAGGACGAAAGGTTATCAATGATAAGATTTACTGATGACATTGCTGACGACAGTTAAAGTGAGGAATAATTGCAGGCATACACTTTAGACATAGTAAACAGAAGAAATACCAAAGTAACAGGGAGTACCAGAAACTAAATCAGCGGTAAACATACCATCAGAATTGGGGATCACAATCTGCAACCTTGGTAGAAAAATAATCCATGACGGATGGACCAAGGAGAATATAATAAGCAGACTAGAGTTGGCAGAAAGGGTATTCCCAATCAAGAGAAGTCTAGTAGCATAAACATAGACCTTAATTTGAGAAGAAATTTCTTAGAATATGTGTTTGGAGCACAGCATTGTTTGTTTGTGAAATATGGACTGTGGGAAAACTGGAACAGAAGAGAGTCGAAGTAACTGAGGTGTAGTGGCACCGGAAAATGTTAAAAGAAAGGGGCACTGGCAAGGTAAGAAAGGAGGAGGTCCTCCGGAGAAACGGCGAGGGAAGGAAAACACTGACAAGAAGAAGGGTCAGAACGATAGGACGTCGGTTTAGAGATCGGGGAAGAACTTCCACGGTACCAGAGGGAGCTGTAGAGGGTAAAAACTGTAGAGTAAGACAGATATTGGTATACATCCAGCAAGTAATTGAGGATGTATGTTGCAAATGCTACTCTGAGATGAATAGGCTGTCACAGTGGGTTCAAGTGGATCCTATGCAAAGGCACCACACGGCTTAACACTTTATTTCGTCCATTTCACTTGTTCTGAATTGTTACAACGAAGTAACGCGATTTATCTGTGATAAGTTTCGAAAAAGCAGCCTGTTATGTTGCAAACTTCAGTCTATAACTCACGCATGAATGAAGTTTTCTCACAGTAATACCATCATAAGTGCATTGGGAATCCACTCTTAGAGACACTCCATATTCTCGTATAACCACTACTTGGAACCAGGAAAGAGAGACTTTATTGAAGACAATGATCGCGAAATTGTTCTAAGTGGATTCGTCAAAGTACGAAAGTAAATACGTATCATTTATTGGAAAAATGTAAAATCTGAAACCTGTGCACGTGACTGGCTGATTATATTTTATTTTAATGTACACTACCTCACGACTGTAAATGACGGGGTGAATTAGTACTTGCTATTGTAAATGTGTTGTGCTAAGAACTGCCGTTACTGAAGTCATAACGGAGTAAATTTTATAATCACTGCTTAATAGTATTTGTTTTTATTTAAAACAACCACTTAAACGTCTTATCCTGTGTAGTCGTTACGAACATAAATGTTCTTTAATCTTCTGTTTCAGGCTGATCTGGGAACTGCTGTTTCCAATGGAAACGAAGTAAATAAAAAAGTTTTCTCTAAGTATCAGATGAAATAAAGTTAGTAGAATGGCATCAGTGGCGTAAATTTCGCATCTGATGGATACTAAGTCTAAGGTTCCCTATCATACGGATATCTGAGAAGGTGGTGGTGTTTCCCAGTGATTTAAGAGATCTATAACAACTCCGTGCCTAAACTCTGAGAAAAAAACTTGGTTGCAACGTCCTAAAGACTGCGTGTTTACTAGTGGGGAAGAACTTGTGCAGTACGACAACGATTTACACAGAAGCGATGAGCCATTTCTTTTTTCAATGAAACTATCCTAGAATATGCCTGCCGAGAAAACAGACGACGTGTGAAACAAAAATGTCCACCAACGTAGCTGAGGGATCGGCATGCCTGGCTGCCGTGTGGAGAACCCGAATGCAGTTATCCAGTACTGGCAGGGAATTTTCCGCTGCAGCAGCACTGGGACCGCTACATAGATTTGTAGGGGGTCCAACATCTGGAAAGTTGACATTGGCCACAGCGGTAAACTACAAGTCCCTCGGTACCATCTCCAAATTACGCCGAAGATAAGATGGCAACCTGGTCGGCATTTCATGGCCGCTAATGTTACAACGCGACATTCGTTGGTGCGTCATAAACAAGGAAGCACGATCGGGGACTTCAACTCTAATCTCGCTCGGTTGGAACTAACAGAACCGTCAGTGGCTGGTAGCGGTCCATTTTCTAACTATGATGCACGGAGGAAGCACGAGAAGACTTCGACGAAAATTTTTATATTCGAAAAATTATAGTAATCTTTTCAGTACGAAAAAAAAGTGTAATTTGCTAGCGGAGTGCCTGACTGTGGGCTGACTGAAATGTGTCCTAGATTTCAATACGACGCTTGAGAATGGTACAATATTAACATCCATGGACGACAAAGCTGCTCGACGTACGAATGCCTCAAGCTCTTTACGGAAGAGATAACTGTGAAAATTGTCAGTAGCACACGTTAGAAACACATACGACTCTCTTTTGTTACCTGAAGATGACAAGGTATATGGCAGCAGAACATTACAAATCCAATGACTGTGTACAAATTACAGGTGCCTCCTCGTACAATGATGTTTAAAATCTTCGAAACTAAAGAATATTCCCTATTGGTACGTGTTAACAATTCGGGGAAACAACATTTAATGGGGAATTTTCTAAATACAAACAAAACCCACATTCAAACCCTGAGGACCATGTGATGACGACCTACCGCCGTGTCATCCTCTGCCAACGGTGTCATTTGGATTCGGTTTGGTGTAGCGTGGGTTCAGAACAGTGGTTTCCCATCCACTGATAGCTTGAAAGGAGGAATCGAATTACGGTCTTCGGCAGTGAAACAGTTCCGGAAGAGCGAATCCAGAATTTCGGCCTTTCCTCTGTCGCCTTTCGTTTCGGTGCTTGCTCACTTCACACAATATCAAAAGTTTCTAGGGGTTTCTGCCCTTCTATTGGCAAATATCAACTTTCAGATTCATTGAACGCTTCTCTCATTGCTCCCCTAACACCAATTTTTGTTCCGTTCAGCATTTATGTGTCAGCTAGGCTTCGAATTATCTTCAATCTGTGATGAAGCTCTCTTTTTCTTCGTGGCAGTCATCTAACATGGCTATTAAACCTGGGTGTGTCCTTTGAGTCCCTTAAATCCTTTGCGGCACACACTTGTCTCATTAGTATTGAATAATACTTTTAAATTTTATCCGCTTGTACTCCACAGCTTCGTTTTCAGAATTTAATATTTGATGTTGTCTATTCAGATCCTCTCACACTGAGCAAAATATTTTGTTATATTCCTTCACATTCCCGATCATTGATTCTATCACTACCTTAGTATCTGTGATGCACTCCTGTACGTCAACGGATTCGAAAGATTTCTTGTTAGGATGTTTAAGACGATACCATCACGAGTTGGTTTGCTAAATATCTGCTCGAAGTAATTTTCAGACAAGACGTTCAGAATAATCTCACACGAATTCCTGTGGGTGGCACCCGATGTAATCGCGTAAGTCTCGCACTATGTAGTTGGCAAATTGACGTCTGCCCCTATTACAATGCTGTTGTCGAGCTCCATCATGGTAAAACAACTCTCATGGCGTTTGTATCACAAACAATCAGACCAGGCTTTTCTGCTGCCGAACTAAACGTTCACAGTGCAGAGCATATCCGAAGAAGCTTGCGAGGATTTTCTGGAACGAAAAGCCTTTGTTGTTTTCTTAGAGTTCAGTATTATTAGTTCCACACTGCTTTCCTGTAGACAGCAACGACACGTGGAGTGCAAACATTCGTTCCTTACATCTTTAACAGGCGTCTTTTAATATCTCTTATAATATTTACACCTCTGTATTTTTAAGGTTTTTAACCATTGCAATGCACTGCTGTAATAATTTCGTTAAGGGGACATTGTACTTGAAATTCGTTGAAATTTGTTATTTTTTTGTTTTCTAATCCATAATGTACGTTTGACTTTCCATTTGGGTATATAATACATTGAAATCAGACAATTGTGAGACCTTCAAATAATATTTAGAATGTCGACATGTGACTGTCAAATTTCGCGGCTACGCATATACTGCCACAGTTGAGCAGTCATATCTTGGGAATTACACAGTCTAGAAGGCTGTGAATTGATTTGTTTTGTGCCTATTGCTACGTCTCAGAAGTTGGCATTACGAGTAAACAAATCAGTCCTTTTACTTTCTGACACTAGGTTTCGTTGAAAGCAGTGTGATTATCGGCTATTTTTGTAGCAAGCTAACTACTATTGCTTTTTATACGGAAATAAAATGACTCATCGGCTGATTTAGTCTTACGTTTTATTCATGAGGGTGGGTTTTATCATTTGATCTAAATTTTAGCACATGTCCTTTGTCCCTCTGTGTCCTCCATCCTAGTGCTTTTACGGTGGAGGTTTTAATGTGTTGCAGAGTGGCTGGTTTCTCCTTTTTATTTTCATGTTCAGCCAGCCATGGTAATCTGTTTTGTCGTTTCAATCCGTTCTACCTGTTTCTTGCGTTTCTGTTGATTTCTTCTCCCTTTTTTCCATTCAAGTGTTTGTTACCCTTCCGTCGTTCTTGTGGTTTTTCCTTTCTCTCCGTTTTGTGTTGTTAGTCTTGCTCGTTTTATTCTCACACATGTGGCATTGTTTTATTCGAAACAAGAGACCGATGACCTAGCTATTGGGTCCCTTCCCCCCTCTTTTAAACCAACCAACCAACTAAGCGTAAAAGTAACTTCAAGAAACGCAAATTTGCGGGTAACAGATATGTGAGACCTGCATTTTCTTCTGAAATACTTGAAAACACGTGTGCTAGCAGTGAAGGAAACCACGATAATGTTTCTGAAGTGATGCACTAGGGGGCGTGGTTACTTCTGAATTTTCTGGCACCCTGCATGAATTTATACATAAACATTCTCTTCCTTTGGCAGTAATGGAGGCAATAAAACCTGTTTACAGAGAGAGATTTGGCAAATTCTGAGCTACTAAAGAAGTGTTTACATGGGAAGACGCAGAATGTGAATAAGTCCTTCAATAATGTTCTGTGATGTTGTGTGCCTAAAAATGTATTTGCTGGCCTTATAAATCTTAAGTTAGCAGTGTCTGATGCTGTAATAACTTTTAACGGTGGGAACTATGAAACACTTAAGGTTATGGAGATGTTAGGGGTAAGATTTGGACAGAACACAGCTGAAGGACTGCGGGAACTGGATAAGCTTCGTGTACGTGAAGCAGAGTTAGCTGCTCAGCAAATGACAAAAGAAACAAGAAAGAAGAGGAGGAGGCAAACACTAGGCTGTTGTGACACTGAAGAAGACTATGAGCCAGGGCAATTCTAGTGCATAAACGATGCAGAAATGTAAGTCTGTATAAGAAAATCTAATAAAAAAGTTTTAAACCTCAATATCTCTCAACTACATTTTCTGCAATAAATGACCCGTTTTCTAAAAAAAGTACTCATGGTAGAGACATGGGATATTGACAGAATGCCAAATGTGAGATTGAACACATAGAACTAGAATAATTAAAATATCCTGAGGTGTTTTTTTTGTTCATTTATTTACAAAATTCTGTCAAAAATTAAGTGTTTGATAAAAAGATAACATGCTCGGAAATACGATTTTAGTAATAATTCTAGTTCAGTGTATCTAGAAAGGTGCATTCAATAATTATGGAAAATTTGTAAGCTGGTGTCTTAAAAAATTCCCAATATAATGGGCCACAAAATTCGATAATTAAACATTGGCGGAATAGGACATACAATGTCCCATTAAGTAACTACAGCTCCCATTTCGTTACATGAGTTATCTGCGTTTACACTTAGTTGAAATGTTTTTTTAAACTTTGACTCCTCCAGAACAGGCCATGAAGGCACAACGGTATCGACCGGCCGCCGTGTCATCCTCAGTCCATAGGCGTCACTGGATACGGATATGGAGGGCATGAGGTCAACATTCGGCTCTCCCGGCCGTATTAGTTTACGAGACGAGAGCCGCTTCTTCTCAATTAAGTAGCCCCTCAGTTTGCCTCACAAGGGCTGATTGCAGCCGGCTTTCCAACAGCGCTCGGCAGACCGGACGGTGACACGTCTAAGTGCTAGCCCAGCCCGACAGTGCTTGACTTCGGTGATCTGACGGGAACCGGTGCTACCACTGCGGCAAGGCCGTTGGCTCCTTGAAATTTATATAGAAAAATTAACATGCTTTTTGAGATTCATACTAGTTATTTGTAGAACAATAGGTACCTGATAGTCATAAATGGGAATTATTAGATAGCGTACTGCAGCACTGTTGTACAAAAGATTAAGTTGGGCTTGATAAAGCGCGTGCCTAGTAATCGAGAAGTCGTGTGATCGAATTCCGGTCGAGACATGGAAGTTTTTTGAACTGGCGTTCAACTGAAACACCGCACCACCATATTGAGCCACACTAAACAATAAAAATTATTATTATTATTGTTATTATTATAAAGAAACGCTGAATGCAGTGTGTGATGCAGTAAGCCAAAAATGCTGTTACATAACAAATTTATACCTATTACACAGTCAGCTTAAAATCTTGTAGTCTGTATTCAGTCAGTAAACTTTCAATTCATGGTTTTAAAAGTAAGACGTATTTGAAAATATCGATATAATTTTAATAACCCTTGCTCATATACGTACTTTAGTATTCATTAAGGGGACAATAACTTACTTCTGAACCTAATTGCTACAAGACATTTAAAATTCACAACTGCATGATCTTGCTTATAATTTCCTCTACAATTTGACTCAGATACTACACGCGTAAGACTCTTAAAAAAATGGCTCTGAGCACTATGGGACTTAACATCTGTGGTCATCAGTCCCCTAGCACTTAGAACTACTTAAACCTAACTAACCTAAAGACATCACACGCATCCATGCCCGAGGCAGGATTCGAACCTGCGACCGTAGCGGTCACGTGGTTCCAGACTGAAGCGCCTAGAACCTTACGGCCACACCGGCCGGCAGCGTAGGACTCTCATCAACAACAATAATTCATTACAAATCATCCAATTTCTAACAATTTACAGCTTCTAAACGTCGATGGTTCATTACTACAGCTAAATTAGGGGATCTATCTTCCTGAAAACGTATAATGACGGGAAAAAATCGCAAAATGGAGCAGTTGTTAGACATAAACGAAAGATGGTAGTCGTCTTTCTACATCACAAAAATGATGTCTATTCAAATTTCACGCCAGTCTCATAAGAGTTGAGCCAGTAGTGCCACTATGAGGTTGAAAATCAGGTTTGCTTTAAATACACGCTGTAACGGTCTTGAGCGTTGGTTACTATGAGATTGGATGTGGTGGCTTGATGTTAGTCAAAAATGGCTTTAAGTCGACAGAGACGCCATTATCAGCGCTCACTGACTTTTAACTGGGTCGTGTAATTGGGCTATGAGAAGCTGATTGTTCCTTTTGCGATACTGAAGAAATAATTGGCATGAAAGTAGCTGTTGTACCTGATTCCTGGCAACGGTGGCAAGAGAATGTACGGTCGCCAGAAGACCGGCCTCCGGACGGCCACGTGGCACTAACAAGACGTGTTCGCCGTATGCCTCTGGCGCATAGTACAGTATGTGCAGCGGCAATCTGAGCAGCAATTGACACCACAGTGATACAACAAAGTGTAGCAAATCGGTTATTTCAAGGACAGTTCCGAGCCAGACGTCTTGTAGCGTGCACTCCACTGAACCCCAGCCACCGCCATTTGCGACTTTGTGGTGGCAAGCGAGAGCTCATTGGAGTGAAGAGTCGAGGTCTGTTGCGTTTTGTCATGAAAACTGGTTCTGTCTCGGTGCCGGTGATGACCGTGTGTTGGTTACGAAGAGGGCAGATGAGGGCCTGCAACCAACCTGTCTGCATGTTTGGCAGGCTGGACCTATACCTGGAGTTATGGTCTGGGGTGCTATTTCGTATGACACCAGGAGCCCTCTCGTGGGTATTCCATGTACCGTGACGGCAAATTTGTACGTCGACCTGGCGATTTGACCTATTGTGCTGCCATTCATGAACAGAATTCCAGGCGGTGTTTTCCAACAGGATAACACTCGTTCTCATACCGCTCCGCTGTTGTAACCCAGCATGCTCTACTGAGTGTCGGCATGTTACCTTGGCCCGCACGATCAGCAGATCTGCCTTCAATCGACGACATATGGGACATGATCGGACGACAACTTTAGCGTCGTCACAAACAATATTAACCGTCCTGGTATTTACCGGCCAAATGCAACAGGCTGGGGAAAATATCTCACAAACTAACACCCGGCACCTGTACAAGATAATGCATGCACGTTTCGATGCTTACACTCAACATCCTTGCAATTACACTGGTTATTAATATACCAACGTTTCACATTTGCAGTGGATTATCTCGTGCTTACATTACGCCGTGATCTTACAATATTAATCACTTAAATATGTTACCTAGGAAAATCTAGTCCAAAAATTTCATTTCTCTAGATTAACTATTGTTTGGTGCTGCGATGTTTATTTCTCCGTCAGTGTATTTACAGGATAATGGCGAAACTTATAAATTAGACAGAATAATACCTAGGACTGAATAAAACAATATTGTTACCCTTTAAATTCGTTTAATTTTTACGATCTTAGATACAAATTTTGGAAAAGTTTTCAACTTAACTGATGTTAGATATTTTAAGATATTTCACCTTTTTCAAGCTCTAACAGTGACCATGTATACATGTTAAATGTTGGAGAGATCCATGTCCGCTTATTACACACAACTGTTAATCATTTTCATGCTCAAACGTATAGCAGCGTCTTTCTGACACCATTATGGGTTACTTTTATTTATATCTTATTCTCCCGATAGTAAATCTATAGAATAACAAAAAGAAAATATTACGGTACATAACAATCTAGAGAATAGCACCGTGAAATAATAACCACTAATCATGGCACAGACGTGTTGAAACATGTTTCGACACAAAAAATAATTAGAGTTATTTGTGTAGTAGGCAGACCTGAATTCCCACCATCTATTAGAAAAAACAATATTCGTTATATGACAGCTGAGCAGCAAAGGGCTAATCAAAAAATCACATTCAATTCTGATGAGTAGGTCCAGAAACTGGTACCTTACATAAGTACAAATTTAAGTTGCGGAAACGAACATTGAAACAAAAAATAAAGGAAATTCGTGTTATATTTAAAGATACATTTTTATTTTTGCCGTAACCTTAGTCTTCTGTTCCAGGGATTTGTTACTTCTCTCTTCTACTTCTTTTTATGCTTACTCTGCCTTTTCCTTTTTTTCTGATGCTCAGCATGCACTTAGATTCATAACTTCTATGGGCATAACATAAATGTTTTGTAGAGTTGCAGTGCACCAAAACTCTGCTTCCACAGCAATACACCTCTGGAATAATGTAACAGATATACAGGGTGAGTCACGTTAGACATAACACCCCTTTTATTTCCTGGACGGTTCTAGGTATCGAAGAGTGGTTTTTGCAAATGGTAGTACGCCAAGGAAGGTGTACTTCAGAACGTGATTAAGTGTCTTAACTATTGTATTGATAGAGATACTAAATCAAGTATGATTATTCTGAATAGAGTGATACACCTTTTTAATGGCATCCGAAAGCGCTTGAAAAAGTGAGTGCAGCGATATAATGCTTGTTAAGTTCAAACTCTTAGCAAAAGAACCCGAGAATTGCACTTAAATTGGAAATTGATGTTGCCAGAGTCAGCTATTGCGGTGTAAACACTGTCAAGCAGAGCTCTCATGCTAGGCTATGTCGTTATACGCAAGAGAGGTCTGGGCTACTATGATAAACCCTCATTTCATATAGAATATAGGTCCATGCTCACCCATTATTTTTGGATATGGATCTACGACGTAAGCTGGCTTCTACCACACTAGATGCGGTCTTGAAATCTATTTCAGATGTGTGTACGTTTCCATGTTTCTGTGGAACCAACTAAAGTTTCGTGTGGCAGTTTTCCATAAACCCTCCCCATTGCTGCGTGCTATTGTGCAATACTCACACGCCCCTTCATCATTGAACTTACTTGGAGGTGCTTTGCCGATCTTCTTCTCAGGATAGCCGGCTGCGACGATCTGCACAACTTCTTCTCCGAAGATATGACGCTCTTTGGAGGAATTTTGTCTACTCTTAAAATAATTGCGTGCACTCAGGATACTTTTAAATCAACCCTACGATATTTCGCTTCCACAAAGAGAGCACCACATAACAGTTTCACATCAATGAATCATATTTCGTAAATCCAATGACTCCCTGTCCGTCAGAAACTATTGAATACTTTACAATAAAAGCAGTTCCAAAAAATCTCTCAAGGTTCTCACAAGTACACCATCCGCAACTGTAGAGAGTCAGTAAGTAAGTAAATAAGTAAAAAGTAAGCGTATTTTCTTCTCTTTTACATGCTTCAACTGTTCATAATAGTGACTGAAGTAGCACCGTCACGGAGTAAGGCGCGCTTGCTCCTAGTGCTAGGCATTTAACTTATGTGGTGAGCGCGGCAACCACTTACCCGCGCCCATCGACCGTCACTATTGCCGTTTTCTCCGGATACAAGGCCATCCTGCACACACATAAATCGGTGTCGAGGTAGACACATCTCCAATCTCTCACGTTCGTACTTAAAATATCGGGTGTTCGAGACCGTGGAAGGCCAAGAATATACGCCGAAATTCTCGAGGCACTACCCATATCGTGTAGGGCCCCCGCGAACACGCAGAAGTGCCGCAGTACGACACAGCATGGACTCCACTAATGTCTGAAGCAGTGCTGGAGAGAACTGACACTATGAATCCTGCAGGGCTCTCCATAAATCCGTAAAAGAACGAGGAGGTGGAGATGTCTTCTGAAGATCATCTTGCAAGGCATCACAGATATGCTCAATAATGTTCATGTTTGGGGAGTTTGGTGGCCAGCCGAAGTGTTTCAACTCAGAATAGTGTTCCTGGAGCCACTCTGTAGCAATTCTGGACGTATGGGCTGTCGCATTGTTCTGCCGGAAATCCCCAAGTCCTTCGGAACGCACAAAGGACATGAATGGATGCAAGTGATCAGACAGGATGCTTACGCACGTGTCCCTATCAGTGTCCTATCTAGAAGTATCAGGAGTCCCATATCACTCCAACTGCACACGCCCCACTCCACTACTGAGCCTCCACCAGCATGAACAGTCCCCTGCTAACATGCAGGGTCTATGGATTCATGAGGTTGTCTCCATTCCCGTACAGTTCCATCAGCTCGATACAATCTGAAACGAGAATCATCCGACCAGGCAACATTTTTCCAGTCATCAACAGTCCATGGTGGTGTTGACGGGCCCAGGCGAGGCGTAAAGTTTTGTGTCTTGCACTGATAAATTAAACACGAGTGGGCCTTCGGCTCCGAAAGCTCATGTAGATGACGTTTCGTTGAAAGGTTCGCACTCTGACACTTGTCGATGGCCAGCATAGAAATCTGCAACAATTTGTGGAAAGGTTGCACTTCTGCCCGTTGAACGAGTCTCTTCAGTCGTCGTTGGTCCCGTTCTTGCAGGATCATTTTACAGGAGCAGTAGTGTCGGAGATTTGATATTTTACGGTATCTTTAAATGGTCGTACGGGAAAATCCCCACTTCATCGCTACCTCGGCGATGCTGGGTTCCATCGCTTGCTCGCCCACTATAAAACCACGTTCAAACTCACTTAAATCTTGATAACCAGCTACTGTAGGAGCAGTAACCGATCTAACTACTGCGCCACACACTTGTTGTCTTATACAGGGTGAGTCAGTATTTCCACCTAGAATAACTCCGAAAGTATGATAGGAGCTGAAACGTTTGTGGGACATATGTTGCATGGGACAACGGCGGCCATAATATGACGTTGGTTTTTTGTTGCAAGGTGGAGTCACTTCAGAGATATGAAGGTCAACTTTGTTTTTTTTTTTGAATGGGATGCTATAGTTTGGTACTTATTTTCTGATAGCGGCTGTCGAGACGAATCCAGCGATGTGTAACAGTAAGGTTTTTAAGGTCAACAAATGTCGAAAAGGTGGCATGAACGTCCATTTACAGAAGCTGTTCGAAGTGATGACCGTTGGTATCAATGCAGTGCTGCAATCTTCTTATCATGGATTGAGTGGTATCCCTTATCACTTCGGCACTTATCGAAGCACGTGCTCTAGGTAGTTCGAAATAAATTTTATACGCAAATTACAAACACAGCAGCAGTTTGTTCCTCAACAAAAGGTCCCGAATCTACCACGTGATTTAATATCAATTCATCACGTTCGACTGCATGGGAATGGTTGTGCACCACGACCGTGATGTAATCCAGGAGGACGGAAAGGTCAGCATCGGTCGCAATGTCATATGTAAGACAGTGCCATTACGACCGACGCGACCTTCTTTCCGTCCTGGATTAATACCAGTTGATTACCTCTGGACTCATACTCTGTTTTCTGCCTTGTACGGCTCCCCACGCGCTCGGCACGGCACGTGGCGTTCTTAGGAGGACTCGTAGTACGATATGTCACAAAGAAATGGGCAAGGAGGGCTCGTAGCACAATATGTTATAAAGAAATGGGCATGCAACACTATCTTCCGCGGGTGACGTAAGGCCCGGATGTCTTCTTGGCACTATTCGAGAGGAGAACGCTATGCGTTAGCACTGTTTTCTCATAATCGGTACTACACAGACACCACACTATACACGCACCCATTATAGTCGCCTACACCCAACAGATGAACTTAAGACATCATTTTCATACTGCACAGAAAAATGTCATTTTGAGCGGAGGAAGAAAAGCCTTTCTGAATAGTTGGTTTCACGAGCTCTCCGGGTCTCCCACTAATAGTACAACGGGATTCTGCTTTCTGTGTTCGGAAGACGAAAATTCTGTGCGCATCCAGAAAACGATTGCTCCGTTTTTCGTATGACTACGGTCATGAGAGGTACTATTTGTCACTCAAAATTGAAGTATCGGCGTAGAAACAGCTGCATTGACGGTAGTGTGTTTACCTCTTAATTTCACTTTCTTACTAAATACTATCGATTTACAATGTATTCCTTTACTCTTCTCCAACTTTCCAACTGGAATGGGATGGGAAGCGTCGAGACTCCGAAATTACCTAAAGATGGGCAGGTTGAGGTAAGTAATGAGAGTAACAATTAGTACAAATTGATCTGAAGATGAAGAATACACATTGTACGACCACAGAGAATAAGTAAATAACACATGGCGTAAAAGGACACAGAGGATCTGCCAAGAATTCTCTACATTATCGTGATGTTCTGAAGTAATTGTGGCCGGCTGGTGTGGCCGAGCGGTTCTAGGCACTACAGTCAGGAACCGCAAGACCGCTACGGCCGCAGGTTCAAATCCTGCCTCGGGCTTGGATGTGTGTGATGTCCTTAGGTTAGTTAAGTTCAAGTAGTTCTAAGTTCTAGGGGACTGATGACCGCAGCAGATAAGTCCTATACTGCTCAGAGCCATTTGAACCATTTGAAGTAATTGTGTTTCACGTATACGACTACGAGGGGTGACATTAAAGTAAGTCCCGATCGGTCGCGAAACGCAAACCACAGTGAAAATCAGATGTATTTTATTTGTGACAGTCCGCGACGCCTTCCAGCTACTTCTCTATATGTCGCCCTTCCGGCTTCTATATTTCTCGTAGCGTAGTACCAACTTTCCAATACCCTTGCCATAGAACGTAGTTACCTGTACTTTCCGCCACGTCCCTGCGGTGGTGTGCTTCTCGACATTTGTGCCAAAATGTTGCTTTCATAGCCAACGGATCTTGTGAGCGGAGATGAAAATCTGTATTATATATGATCAAACACATCCCATCGAAAACGGGAGCGTCTTCCTTGCCCCCTTTAGATCTGTGACCGAGATTTGTCGAAGGAAATGAATGACAGTTAGGCCATGTGGGGTTACAAGAAATCAGGCAAAACTTCTCCGTAGGAATTTGGCGGGAGACGCTATTTTATAGGCTTCTTAACGTAAGTACCATGCTCTCAGAACAGCAAAAAGCGACGTGACGCGATTGACGGGCATATTAGAGGCACTGCGTAACACATCTGACCAAAGCTTCATAGGACTGTCGCTATGATTTCTACTTTGCGACCGATGGAAACTTACTTTCTAGACACCCTTCGTATTTTAACACACATCAGCTTATACGATTGGCTTTTCTCAGTTATGTACTTGATTATAAGAGTGTGGCGCAGACAGAATGATAATATTCTGTTACTAAACGCACAGGCTCTAAGAATATCTAGAAGCAACAGTGGTTGCGTGTTCTTTCTTCAGTAGAAGAACAGGAGAACTCGGATGGCACTAAGCACTATAGGACTTAACATCTGAGGTCATCAGTCCCCTAGAACTTAGAACTACTTAAACCTAAGGACATCACACACATCCATGCCCGAGGCAGGATTCGAACCTGCGACCGTAGCAGCAGACAGGGGAACTATTTCGAAACTTGTACCCGTCCAGATTAGTTATACTAGGACTGTCTTAGGACTAATGCGTTCTATTCTAGAAAATGCATTGCCAATGGAAGATGTACAAAACCTTAGCACCATCCGATGGAAATAAAATAACATCAGGCATAATCTTCCTAGAAACACATTCTCCAATGACCACCTAATAACGTAACAACTCGAAATATTGTGTAATGGGGAAACAAATGGAAACTGAACATGTAGCGCTGAAAAACAAGAATTATGTACCAGCATCGTACTTGTGTAGAGTGTCCTTACTTTGCTGCGAGAAATGTGCAAATATCAATATACCAAGGTAACGAAGCAATTGCAGCAGCCTACATTTTCTACTTTCCTGCAAGAACACTGCTGTGATCTCAGTAATTAGCGAGAAACATCATTACTGATCACAGCACAGAGTATTTCGAGATCTACACTGATTTCTTGAAATCATAGGTAATGGCGGTGGGGGTCGATCATTCTTCTGTCAAGCTCTGATTGCAAATAACTAGTTTCGTTTGCTCGTGTGAGTTCTAGTTTTTCTGTAACATCCGGAGTTGCAGATCTACACTGCACACAGAAACATATATCAAAGCTATTTCATTGTAATTATTTACAGATTTAGGTCCAAGATATGCAACCTCCAGGAATTGCCAAGAAGTCTAATTCACTTGTAAATCACATTATAAGAACCACGATTAAAAAACTGTTATGCGTGAAAAACATAAAATTTGATGGCTGAAGAGAGCCAAGAGAGTATGAAATATAATGAAATAACTGACGGCTGATCAAAATGGCACAATTAAAATACTAAATGAGCTCCATCACTCATAAATTCTACTTTATGTAGATAAATAATTCGAAGACGAGTGTCAAACGTCGAAACTCAGCAAAGGGAAACACCATGTACAAATACAGGCGAACAATCTTTCCAAGCCATACCTGCACCCACTTAAAGCAAATACATTGCCAGAAAAAAATTATTACACTCTTTTACATCCTTCTAATGCATTTGAGATTTATTGTTGCAGCACAGCATATGGAGTATATGAAATGATTACATTTACAGGTGTCGATCCATGTTGAAAGAATCATATTAGTACGCGGTATAGACTCCACTGGCGGCAATGTAGGAGCTGAGCCTGGCGTCCAGTCTATCGTACATGTGGCTAACACCGTCCAGCCATGCGTTATGCTACGTTTGCTCGTTCCCGTGGTCTAGGGGTAGCGTATTTGATTCATAATCGAAACGTTTTCGGTCCCGGGTTCGATCCCCGCCACTGCCTAAATTTTGATAAATAATCAGCATTGGCGGCCGAAGACTTCCGGCATAAGAAGTCAGCCTCATTCTGGCAACGACCTTGTCAAAGAGGGCGGAGGAGCGGATAGAAGTTCAGGGCACTCTCTTGTCCTAGGGGTGGGAAATTTCCCCTAAAGGCAGAAGAATCAGCAATGGTTAACGACATGAGGCTGCAGAAGGCTATGGAAACCACTGCATTAAAGACACGTAACGTGTATCCACAGGACATGTGGCCTGTAATTGAAGAAGTGTCATGATGATCTCTCCATTGGAAAAAGATTCCGGAATAGTCCCCCATTCGGATCTCCGGGAGGGGACTGCCAAGGGGGAGGTTAACTTGAGAAAAAGATTGAATAATCAACGAAAGGATAACGTTCTACGAGTCGGGGCGTGGAATGTCAGAAGCTTGAACGTGGTGGGGAAACTAGAAAATCTGAAAAGGGAAATGCAAAGGCTCAATCTAGATATAGTATGGGTCAGTGAAGTGAAGTGGAAGGAAGACAAGGATTTCTGGTCAGATGAGTATCGGGTAATATCAACAGCAGCAGAAAATGGTATAACAGGTGTAGGATTCGTTAGAATAGGAAGGTAGGGCAGAGGGTGTGTTACTGTGAACAGTTCAGTGACCGGGTAGCTCTAATCAGAATCGACAACAGACCAACACCGACAACGATAGTTCAGGAATACATGCCGACGCCGCAAGCTGAAGATGAACAGATAGAGAAAGTGTATGAGGATATTGAAAGGGTAATGCAGTATGTAAAGGGGGACGAAAATCTAATAGTCATGGGCGACTGGAATGCAGTTGTAGGGGAAGGAGTAGAAGAAAAAGTTACAGGAGAATATGGGCTTGGGACAGGGAATGAAAGAGGAGAAAGACTAATTGAGTTCTGAAACAAGTTTCAGCTAGTAATAGCGAATACCCCGTTCAAGAATCACAAGAGGAGGAGGTATACTTGGAAAAGGCCGGGAGATACCGGAAGATTTCAATTAGATTACATCATGGTCAGACAGAGATTCCGAAATCAGATACCGGATTGTAAGGCGTACCCAGGAGCAGATATAGACACAGATCACAATATAGTGGTGATGAAGAGTAGGCTGAAGTTCAAGACATTAGTCAGGAAGAATCAATACGCAAAGAACTGGGATACGGAAGTAATAAGGAATGACGAGACACGTTTGAAGTTCTCTAACGCTATAGATACAGCAATAAGGAATAGCGCAGTAGGCAGTACAGTTGAAGAGGAATGGACATCTCTAAAAAGGGCCATCACAGAAGTTGGGAAGGAAAACATAGGTACAAAGAAGGTAGCTGCGAAGAAACCATGGGTAACAGAAGAAATACTTCAGTTGATTGATGAAAGGAGGAAGTACAAACATGTTCCGGGAAAATCAGGAATTCAGAAATACAAGTCGCTGAGGAATAAAATAAATAGGTAGTGCAGGGAAGCTAAGACGAAATGGCTGCAGGAAAAATGTGAAGACATCGAAAAAGATATGATTGTCGGAAGGACAGACTCAGCATACAGGAAAGTCAAAACAACCTTTGGTGACATTAAAAAAAGCAACGGTGGTAACATTAAGAGTGCAACGGGAATTCCACTGTTAAATGCAGAGGAGAGAGCAGATAGGTGGAAAGAATACATTGAAAGCCTCTATGAGGGTGAAGATTTGTCTGATGTGATAGAAGAAGAAACAGGAGTCGATTTAGAAGAGACAGGGGATCCAGTATTGGAATCGGAATTTAAAAGAGCTTTGGAGGACTTACGGTCAAATAAGGCAGAAGGGATAGATAACATTCTATCAGAATTTCTAAAATCATTGGGGGAAGTGGCAACAAAACGACTATTCACGTTGGTGTGTAGAATATATGAGTCTGGCGATATACCATATGACTTTCGGAAAAGCATCATCCACACAATTCCGAAGACGGCAAGAGCTGACAAGTGCGAGAATTATCGCACAATCAGCTTAACAGCTCATGCATCGAAGCTGCTTACAAGAATAATATACAGAAGAATGGAAAAGAAAATTGAGAATGCGCTAGGTGACGATCAGTTTGGCTTTAGGAAAAGTAAAGGGACGAGAGAGGCAATTCTGACGTTACGGTTAATAATTGAAGCAAGGCTAAAGAAAAATCAAGACACTTTCATAGGATTTGTCGACCTGGAAAAAGCGTTCGACAATATAAAATGGTGCAAGCTGTTCGAGATTCTGAAAAAAGTAGGGGTAAGCTATAGGGAGAGACGGGTCATATACAATATGTACAACAACCAAGAGGGAATAATAAGAGTGGACGATCAAGAACGAAGTGCTCGTATTAAGAAGGGTGTAAGACAAGGCTGTAGCCTTTCGCCCCTACTCTTCAATCTGTACATCGAGGAAGCAATGATGGAAATAAAAGAAAGGTTCAGGAGTGGAATTAAAATACAAGGTGAAAGGATATCAATGATACGATTCGCTGATGACATTGCTATCTTGAGTGAATGTGAAGAAGAATTAAATGATCTGCTGAACGGATTGAACAGTCTAATGAGTACACAGTATGGTTTGAGAGTAAATCGGAGAAAGACGAAGGTAATGAGAAGTAGTAGAAATGAGAACAGCGAGAAACTTAACATCAGGATTGATGGTCACGAAGTCAATGAAGTTAAGGAATTCTGCTACCTAGGCAGTAAAATAACAAACGACGGACGGAGCAAGGAGGACATCAAAAGCAGACCCGCTATGGCAAAAAAGGCATTTCTGGCCAAGAGAAGTCTACTAATATCAAATAACGGCCTTAATTTGAGGAAGAAATTTCTGAGGATGTACGTCTGGAGTACAGCATTGTATGGTAGTGAAACATGGACTGTGGGAAAACCGGAACAGAAGAGAATCGAAGCATTTGAGATGCGGTGCTACAGACGACTGTTGAAAATTAGGTGGACTGATAAGGTAAGGAATGAGGAGGTTCTACGCAGAATCGGAGAGGAAAGGAATATGTGGAAAACACTGATAAGGAGAAGGGATAGGATGATAGGCCATCTGCTAAGACATAAGGAAATGACCTCCATGGTACTAGAAGGAGCTGTAGAGGGCAAAAACTGAAGAGGAAGACAGAGATTGGAATACGTCAAGCAAATAATTGAGGACGTAAGTTGCAAGTGCTTCTCTGAGGTGAAGAGGTTAGCACAGGAAAGGAATTCGTGGCGGGCCGCATCAAACCAGTCAGTAGACTGATGACCAAAAAAAAATAATTCAAGTAGTTATGTAATAGTCGTTGGCTGAGGAGTCGCACAAGTCACTCGTCCCATCATAACCTACACCTGCTAGATTGTAGACATGTTAGGAGATGGTGCTGGTCAGGGAAGTTGCCGCACTTCTTGCAGAGCACTCGGAGTTTGCAGGCAGTGTGTGGGCGAGCATTATCCTGTTGGAACATCGCATCACCGTCCTGTTACGAGAACGGCCAAAGAACGGGCCAAACATCATTCTGCACCTACCGAGCACAGGTTGGCTTCTCCTCCACAAACACCAAAGGTGAATCAGAGTTGCAGCTCATCGTAGCCCAGACCCTAAATGCTGGGTTGAGCACAAGTGTCTTGTACGAACGCACCCTAAAAGAAAGCGTTTATCAGGCCTACGCCCTACGCACAAGCGACCATGACTTGTGTGCAAACTGAATGTGCTTTCATCGCTGAAGACCGCAGCGCGCCATTCCATCTTCCAAGTGATCTTCTGGCGGCACCAGCCGAGCACTGGAAGTAGAAGCTGTGGTGTGAGTGGAAGACGGGCAATAGGTGTGCGTGCCCGTAGTTCCACTCCTAATAACTGGTTTGCAACAGTTCATGTTGACACGTGTCGACTCACAAACCCTCTTATACGTTATGTGGTGGTTGTACAATCTGCCACTGCTGCTCTTACAATACGACGATCCTGGCAGGCGTCTATACTGCATGGATGTCCAGAACCTCGTCTAAAGATGTAGAACGTTCACGTCACTACTGATAAGAGCACTGTTGCTGAACTACGCAACACTTCCAACTTGGGTGGCAATGTTCCGAAAGACCATCCTGTGTATCGGTAGGTCACAATCTGACCCCTTTCGAACTCGCTCAGTTAGCTATAGTGCGTCTGGTTGCCTGCTTGCTTCACACGTTTGCACCACATCAAGCGGTCATGCTATGAGCATTCTATGTCACAGGGTAACACAGATGGCGCTCTGATAGCTATGCCACTACGCTCTCTGTTGGCGGATGAAGTTGAAATCATCATATACACTGAAGCGCCACAGAAACTGGTATAGACATGTATATTTAAATACAGAGATATGTAAACATACAGAATACGGCGCTGTGCTGCGGTCGGCAACGCCTACACAAGATAACAAGCATCAGGCACAGTTGTTAGATCGATTACTGCTGCTACAATGGCAGGTTATCAAGATTTAAGGGAGGTTTGAACGTGGTGTACAGTCGACGCACGAACGATGGGACAAAGCATCTCCAAGATAGCGATGAAGTGGGGATTTTCCCTTATGCCAATTTCATGAGTGCACGGTGAATATCAGGAATCCTGTAGAACATCAAATTTCAAACATCGCTGCGGCCAGAAAAAGATCCAGCGCGAACGGGACCAACGACGACTGAAGAGGATCCTTCAGCGTGACAGAAGTGCCATCCTTCCTCAAAATTCTGCTGATTTCAATGCGGGCGGTCAGCAAGTGTTAGCGTGTGAATCATTTAACGAAACATCGTTGATATTCGTTTCAGATTGTATCGAGTGTATGCTAGCGTACACTATGGAGATAACCTCATGAATCCATGGACTCTGCATGTCAGCAGGGGTCTGTTCAAACTGGTGGAAGCTCTGTAATGGAGTGGGGTGTGTGCGTTTGGAGTGATATGGGACCCCTGATACGTCTAGATACGACTGTAGCAGGTTACACATAGGTAAGCATCCTGTTTTATCACCTGCATCCATTCATGTCGATTGTGCCTTCCGACGGACTTGTGAAATTCCAGCAGGGCAATGAGACACTACACTTATCCATTATAGTTACAGAGTGGCTCCAGGAACAGTCTTCTGAGTTTAAACACCTCCACTGGCCACCAGACTCCCCAGGCATGAACAGTAATTAGCATATTTGGGATGTGTTGCAACGTGCTGTTCAGTAGACATCTTCACCCCCTCGTACTCTTACGGATTTATGGACGGCCCTGCAGGTTTCATGGTGTCATTTCCCTCCAGCACTACTTCAGACATTAGTCGAATTCATGCCACGTCGTGTTGCGGCACTTCTGCGTGCTCGTGGAGGCTCTACACGATATTAGACAGGTGCATCATTTTCTTTGGATTTTCAGTGTAATTTTGCATAGACGAAATAGATAACAAGACTAGTTCACTTCCAATATGAGAGGGAAGATCGAATAGGTTACAAGTCATCATGGTGCGGTATTTGGAGGATAACTCCATGCCATATTAAAACGCAGGAATACTAAAGTATCAGAGGTCAAGTGATTTAGGTACTCTTATACTATGAGGGACAAAATATGGGGTGATGCGTCCTGATGGAACTTAGAAGTTTCAGCAATGCCGTCTTGCTTTAGCTAGCATTCTAGGAATTGCTGTTAGACATTCAGTGGTAGTGTAAGATGGGTCGTTAGCATACATGATGCACGTACGTTTTATTAACTTTTCTGCAGATATGATATGTGGGTTAATCAGTACACAAAATTTGATGCTTAAGGTGCTGGTTGTGTGCAGCTCCTATCAAATGGTAACACACACTTTCTGAGCTGTGTAACCTTTGTAGTCTAATTTGTGAAGCACCGGATTGTGGTTTGCTTTTTTCCTTTAGTGTAAAACGCAAAGAATTTCATAATCGTTGATTTTGGCACATTTAAAAGACAAACTGATGCAGTCATTGTATCTGCACATCACAAATACTGTGTTCCATCGATCATTTGCGTTTGTTTTACATTCACAACGCAAATTAATTGTAAAATATGCCTACATTTCGAACATTTATAAGTTCCTTTTTTTAAATTTATATATGAGTTAGTAATTCCTACCAGCATCTTATTACAATAATGGAAATTCTTCTTGGTGAAGAAGAAGTTTTAAGTAGATACCGTCTTAGGTTTCAAATTTTAATTTGCTGTCTGTGAGACATTTTGTATGAGTGGGTAAGTTGGCTGGTTATCAAAATTTTAGTTTCCGTGTAGTGGACCCATTCTGTGCTAAAGGGAGCCTTATTATGGATTAACAATTGTCATTTTACCTCCGGGTTACCTTAATCAAGTGCATTTTTGTTAATTTCGGACTGCACTGGATTATTTACAGCAAACTTCATGAGGGAATAAATATACTGTAAAGCAGTGGTCAGAATGACCAACCTTAATACATGTCTACAAGATGATCGTGAGTGAGCACCACATATTATGTTACAGCACGATTTTCCAGCATTGAAGACTTTCTTTGTTAAAGATGAGTAACTCCATACCATTATTCCATAGGATATATTGAATGAAAATATGCAACATGTGTCAATTTACTGATGTGTCATTGATCAAGATTTGCAATGATTCTAAAGGCAGATGTGTCTGAACTAAGTTACATTAGGACCTCCAAAACTCAAAGTGAGACCATTAGCAGAAAATCAACCAATAATAGTTTTGAGAACAATGTTTTGAGTGTCTTTCATTTCTGTATGTATGCTTAGATTGATCACGGTACTAGTGTCACCTGCAAAAAGAACAAATTCTTCTTGTTGTATATTAGACAGAAGATTGTTTACATACATGAGGAACATTCTCCCCAGTCAGTACAATGTCACTAGACTACATTGGTTCAATTTTCCGCTTTGTTTTGGTTAGATATGACTTAATCATTGCTTGGATATACCATCAATCCCACAACCGTTCAATTTATCTAGGAGAATCCTGTCATTCGCATCAAATATCAACTTTTGCTATTTCATTGTCTAATGCTTGTAAAATTTCGTGAGTGAACGTGTAAATGGCATTCCCAGTAGAGCAACTCTTCAAAAATACCAACTGTGATTTGCTGCGGATGTTATTGCTAAAGTGAGATGCTATTCTAGAATATATCACCTCATCAAAATTTTTTAGAGGATAATGTCAGCGCAGACATAGATTGGTACTTCTTGATATCTATCAACTTTCTTATCGATGAGTTTGACAGAGGCATATTTCGATCGCTATAATAATATTTTTTTGATGACTGGTACGTCTGAAAAAGATTTTCAGTTAGTACTTTTGGTATAATATCATTGGGATATCTCCAGAATGAGATTTTCACTCTGCAGCGGAGTGTGCGCTGATATGAAACTTCCTGGCAGAGTGAAAATCTCATTCTGTAAACATCCCCCAGGCTGTGGCTAAGCCATGGCTCCGCATTATCCTTTCTTTCAGAAGTGCTAGTTCTGCAAGGTTCGCAGGAGAGCTTCTGCAAAGTTTCGAAGGTAGGAGACGAGGTACTGGCAGATGTAAAGCTGTGAGGACGGGGCGTGAGTCGTGCTTGGGTAGCTCAGTTGCTAGAGCACTTGCCCGCGAAAGGCAAAGGTCCCGAGTTCGAGTCTCGGCCCGGCATCATTGGGATACATTAAAGTATTTGATGAACAGATTGCGTGGGCCATGAACAGTGACTTCAGGTATGGAGGAAAGAGAGAGGTTCAGTGACTCCATGTAAATTGGATCAAAAACGTATATTCAGCATGGAAGCTTTCGTAATAAGAGACAGTTTAAAAATACAATAATTTATTGTCAAGAAGGTACAGAGTACAGGCACCGCATTTGCTAATGCGATAATCTGAATATTTCAGGCAGGTAAGTCCGACTGCTGCAGCAGCGACACTCCTGGCACTCAGCCGTGGTGGGGGTAGTGCCCTCCATAGTGTGGCGGCCTGCCGTGGTAGCCGCCATGGTGCCCGTGGTGTGGTGGTCCTCCGTAGTGCGGTGGCGGTCCGTACCGGCCACCGTGGTGTCCAGCCACTGGTGCTGCTGCAGCCGCTGCCTCCGCCGGTGAAGGGTACACAGCCAACACCACCAGCAGCGCAGCGGCAAAGATCACCTGCAACACGTTTCCATGGTTCAAATGGCTCTAAGCACTGTGGGACTTTACTTCGGAGGTCATCAGTCCCCTACAACTTAGAACTACTTAAACCTAACTAACCTAAGGACATCACACACATCCATGGCCGAGGAAGGATTCGAAACTGCGACCGTAGCGGTCGCGCGGTTCCAGACTGTAGCGCCTAGAACCGTTCGGCCAGCCCGGCCAGCACACGTTTCTATGTTACCACCTGTCGGCGATTACACCGTATCTAAGCATTTACGTGACTGTCCGGTACTTGAATCTCGCTATGTTGTTGTAGTTTCCACATCAGAAATGTGTTACTGACCAGCTGTTGTTTACAGTACACAGACAGTGTTTTAAACATACCTTTTGTTTATACCCAAGTACTATCATGGAGAATTATTAGTGTACGTTTACAAATGCCTGTCTGGCTGCCTCCAAACATAAAGAAATGTGTAAATTCATAAATGAATCACCACCCCAAATTTTGTTACGAAAATTCATTTATTTCCAATATCGGTTGCGTTCATTGAACATCGACAAGTGCCGAGTGCCTGACAACTTGTGGAGAGCTTCATGACATACCAAAGCAGTTTCAATAACCAAAAGCACTTGCCACTTATTCAGTTCAAAGAACACGTCACTCCTGTTGCTTTAGAAAGCGGCGGGCAATATTCTAAGAAGGCACAACCCAGTTTCTTGAAGACTGACGCTTAATTTCAGAAACTGTTAAACAGAATTACCTTAAATACGATCATGTGACTTACACGTAAATGTGATACGTAGTTCTGAAACAGCACGAAAGTCACATTTGTTCGACAAACGGAGAAATTAAAAGAGCAATTTGTGGTTGGTGTCTCTGAAAAACAACTGTAGATATTTTTAAGGAATCCTCATTGCCGCTCAACTAGAAAGCTGTCGTGCGTAGCAATTGTGTATGTCTTCAACGGAGAGTCAGATCTTAAATACATACTACTCCATGCTTACCGGGAGGGAAGAGAGACGCTGGTCTTTATGCTCAGTGGAAACAGCATTGATATTTATTTCTTTCGAGATTAGGGAATCGAAGAGGCTAATCCTGGCACCCAGATCAGGTGACTGGTGTTATCAATATAACGTGTGGTTCACAAGTATACGTAAGTATCAAGAATAACGAATTTCACAACTAACTTAACTTACACAATATTCCACTCTCTACCCACACACGCATTCCTGGGGATGTGCATTGCTCTAACCTGGTAGAGTAACTACATATCAACACAGAATTAAAACTGTAGTGCCATTTGCTAAAAATCTGAGATTAACGAATGCAAACATGTACATGAAATATAAAACAAAATTCTGTGGTACACATTCAAACCACAAATGTTCCCTTATACGGTTCAGTAATGAAGTCGAAACATTTGTCATCAGATAACGTCATTTTCACTACAGGGGTAATCGTCATTATAGATGGCAGAAACAAATCGTTACTTGATTGTGTGTTTATATTTGGTGTCAGGAGTCTCTCAGAAAGGTTAACACTGTAAATATTTTCGCAAAAATGTCTCTGCTGAGTGTAGTAGGTAAGAATGACAAGTAAGAGGGCTATTCGGAAATTAAAGTCCGATCAGTCTCGGAAGGGAAACCACAGTGAAAATCAGAAATGTTTTATTTACAACAGTCACCTACACCTTTCAGCTACTTCTCTACACAGTCGCCGCTCCGTCTCAGACAAATAGCGTAGAATTGTACCAAGTTTCCAATACCCTCGTCATAGAAGGCAGCCATCCGTACTTTATGGCAGGTCTCTACGCTGATCTGCACCTTGTTGTCTATGCCAAAATGTTGACTTCATACTCAGCGGTTCAAGTGAACAGAGATGAAAATCAGAGGGAGCCAAGTCCGAGGTGTATGGTGGTTGGTCAAACACTTCCCATCGAAAACGCTACAAGAGCTTCCTCGTCGCTCCTGCGGTGTGTGTGGCCGAGAATTTGCGTGAGGAAGGAAATGCATAACAGTTATGTTTTGTGGGTTGCATGAAATCAGACGAAATCTCTCACAGGCACCCATACTTGGAGCGAGACACTATTTTCCAGTCATCCTTATGTGCTCTCTGTGCCCTCTGAAAAGAGTAGTGTGGTATAATCGAAGGGCATACTAGGGACACTGCCCAACATATCTATGCGAAGTTTCATCTGATTTTCATTGTGGTTTTCATTTCGCGGCTGACTAGACCTTGCTTTCCAAACAGCCTTCGTATATCCTGGCAGACTGATTTTTAATAGGTGTGCACCCTTTAAGTTGTCCCAAATGGATTTCAGTACTGCACAACAAATATTAACAGAGGCGGCTGCAGAGGAAGTGTCCTTCTCACTGCGCAGAGACAACCCTGTATATCGAAGACGTAATTAAAAAAATAAAAGTTTCATAAGTGCATTTAAAGTTTACAGTGAAAAGTATCAATGGTAACAAAAGGACTAGCATGGAAAACTGAGCACACATTGTCAAAATGAGTCTATTAGTGCCACAAATAAGCCATAACTTGAAGACGAAATTTCTAAGAACGTACGTCTGGAGTACAGAAATGTAAGTAGGTGAATAATGGGCCGTGGGACAACCGAGTACCGAAGTGTCTGAGATGTGAGGATACAAGGGTAGAAGGAGAATTGGAATAAACGAGAGAATAGTAATGGAGAAGCAGTACTCTGGATCGAAAACGGAAAATGGAATGGTACTCATACCTACAATATTTTTAGCTAAAGTTAAATAACCTACATCACGTTTAGCATAACTGTTTGATCTGACAATCCTACACATCTTTTATTTAAACGTAATTTGTAGCAGTGTTCAAAAAGCTTAGTTGTATTCAGAAATACGAGTCACACAACGAAAAATAACAAAATGCTCTATGTAAAAGCCTGAAACTGAAATTTCAGTTCGACAAATAACTGACAGAAAAGTATCGGACGATTATTAACCGCTAAACGATGTACCGCAGCAACCCAAAAAAAGGTTTGAATCGAGGGCAATAGATTATTTCACAGAATAAAAGAAATGTCAGGAGAAATATTCAGCGTCAACGTGGCGTCTGACTAATGGAAAGGAAATAAAATTAAACAGACTGTAATTAGACAATGTGATTTGTCTTTCCTTTGTGCTGTGAAACACCACTGATAGTTATTCATGGTGGTTGTGCCGGACGTTGCTGAAGTAGAGGCTGCAAGTTCGAGGAATTTGTGAATACTGTCACTGCGTATACATACAAACTGAAAGTCAAATAATGAAAGCGTATTGTTGTCAGACTTCCTTGAAAACTTGCCAATAAAACACATGGGAATGTCATGGAAAGAAATTCATTCAAATAATGACCACAACTGTAATGTATTTTTGATTACTGCTCAGGAAGACAGATCTGAAGATATCAGCATAGAGAAGCACAACAATATTTAATGTTATCAACAACTTAAAATTGGAACGATTGCATACTAAATATTATGGGGAAGGTGAACCGAAAACAACGTTTTATTGGTAGAACTCTTAGAAGTTGCAAAAAACCTAATAAAGATGTTGCCTACATTACGCTTTTTCGCCTCTTCTCTAGTATTTTTCCGCAGACACTATTGGCGCAGGGCACTGGAAAAGTTCAAACAAGTGTAGTTCGTTTCGTATCGTCATGAAATATGAGAGAGAGTGTCACAAATATGATAAGCATTGAGGTGGCATTTACTTTTCATGAAATCTTTTCATGAAGTTTCAGTATACAACTCTGTCCTCTGCAAGCGAAAATGTTTTGTTAAGTGTAATCTACGAAGGGAAGGATTACTATATGGTTAAAGTGAAAAATATCAGATCGGTCACGAAAAGATTCAGTTGCTCATTTTTCTCACTTGCCATTCGAGAGTGCAATGGTAGCGTTTTTCCACATCTACACTCCGCAAGCCACCTTACGGTGTGTGGTGGAGGGTACTGTGCGTACCACTGTCGTTTCGCCCTTTTCCCGTTCTTGTAGCATGAAATGCTTGGAAAGAACCATTGCTTGTAAGCCTCCGAGTGTATCCGAGTTTCTCTAATTTTATCTTTATGGCCCTTACGCGAAATATAGCCAGGAGGAAGGACTGTATTGGTTGACTCTTCTAGCAACTCACGCTCTCGGACCATATCGCGATCAGAACGGTTCTCTTGCGCTGTCCGCCACTAGAGTTGGCTAAAAATCTCCGTGACGCTTTGGAGCTTACTAAACGATCCTCTAATAAAACCTACGCGCATCACTACTTCCTCTGTCAGTCATATCTGGCATGAATCACAAGCTGACGAGCAATATTCAAGCACAGTCTAAAAGCTGTACTATGGACTTTCAGTCAAACACAAGTGTGAAATTCAGGTAGTCATATAGATGTAGACGTAGATTCAGAAGGGATAGTATGCTAGGCCAAGCAACAACAACGAAAACACATGAATATTTCGATCGTAGCAGTGTCCTTTGCTATGAAACCAGAATGATTATCAATTAGGTAGCATTTAGAAATAGATTTTAGAAGTTCAGATTTAGTACAATGATGTTCTTAGGTTTTCTGTGTTGCCTGTAGATACACGTATGATGAAAACTTACCAGGGACGTCTTCATAGTGCAGCAGTTAGTTGGAAGCAGAGCGATCGCAACTGTGTGGCCCTTGTGGAGGACGCGTGTCTTTTATACTGCGACGAGATTCGTAAGGCGAGGCCAGCAACCGGCTCACGTCCCAAAATTCTTCTGGGCCGTCGCGAATCCTTTGTACGCGGTGAAAGTGGCAAAGCAGTGCCAACGTCACCCGGCTCTCCCAACGTCATGCTCGGGACCGGCCGTTGACCTAGAGAATTCCCGGGGATTCACCGACACCTACGGTCGCGCACCATGACGTGTGCTGGCCCCTGACACTGTTATTGACGGGGCACTCCCAGTGCTGTCGCACGGCTCTCCTGGATGTCGCGTGCATCAGGGGAAGCCTCGAGTAACCCCCTTGTACGACGTGAGAATCTTCAGACCTCGTTAGTGCATACGATAATATAAGAAATACTTTTGATTTCCGAATGTCAAGCTCTGTTTCTGTTATCTCGAACTGACCGGTTTCGGGCAGTGTTGCTCATCTTCAGGTCATTTCTCATAGTTACAGAGTAACCACTCTTAACGGGCATCATCAGTTTCTCTGCCGTATACTAATACATGTCACTAAATTACAGAGAAATTAATGTTCAATTAAGACCTGTTGCCTCATAGCTACGAGAAATGATCTGAAGATGAGCGACTCAGGCCGAAACTGGTCAGTTCGAGATAATAGGACAGCGATTGACAGGTGTTTCTTCTTCAAATAAGCATCGTGGATAATTCATCGCAGACAATGATACCGAGTTCTTATAAAAATATCACGTAGTGGAACTGATCGCACTTAACGACAGAAAATGACTTACCATGCAAGCCCAATTAAAAATCCGTGCCATTATTGTTACCAGGTTTCCTAATTCCTAAGTACAAGGTGTTTTGAAAGGATTTACCGCATTGCACAAGACTGTACTTTCTACACGAGTGTAACTGGAAAATTCCGGTAAAATTTTAACTTGCGCACAGAAAAACTACTACATCTGCTTCTACATGACTATTCTTCACTCACACGTAATTTCTTGGCGCAGGTTTCATAGAAGCACTGTCGGACTATTTCTAGACCGTTCCACTCTCGTAAAGGACATTGGGAAATTGTACAACTACACTCCTGGAAATGGAAGAAAGAACACATTGACACCATACCTGCTCCGGACACTGCGAGAGGGCTGTACAAGCAATCATCACACGCACGGCAAAGCGGACACACCAGGAACCGCGGTGTTGGCCGTCGAATGGCGCTAGCTGCGCAGCATTTGTGCACCGCCGCCGTCAGTGTCAGCCAGTTTGCCGTGGCATACGGAGCTCCATCGCAGTCTTTAACACTGGTAGCATGCCGCGACAGGGTGGACGTGAACCGTATGTGCAGTTGACGGACTTTGAGCGAGGGCGTATAGTGGGCATGCGGGAGGCCGGATGGACGTACCGCCGAATTGCTCAACACATGGGGCGTGAGGTCTCCACAGTACATCGATGTTGTCGCCAGTGGTCGGCGGAAGGTGCACGTGCCCGTCGACCTGGGACCGGACCGCAGCGACGCACGGATGCACGCCAAGACCGTAGGATCCTACGCAGTGCCGTAGGGGACCGCACCGCCACTTCCCAGCAAATTAGGGACACTGTTGCTCCTGGGGTATCGGCGAGGACCATTCGCAACCGTCTCCATGAAGCTGGGCTACGGTCCCGCACACCGTTAGGCCGTCTTCCGCTCACGCCCCAACATCGTGCAGCCCGCCTCCAGTGGTGTCGCGACAGGCGTGAATGGAGGGACGAATGGAGACGTGTCGTCTTCAGCGATGAGAGTCGCTTCTGCCTTGGTGCCAATGATGGTCGTATGCGTGTTTGGCGCCGTCCAGGTGAGCGCCACAATCAGGACTGCATACGACCGAGGCACACAGGGCCAACACCCGGCATCATGGTGTGGGGAGCGATCTCCTACACTGGCCGTACACCACTGGTGATCGTCGAGGGGACACTGAATAGTGCACGGTACATCCAAACCGTCATCGAACCCATCGTTCTACCATTCCTAGACCGGCAAGGGAACTTGCTGTTCCAACAGGACAATGCACGTCCGCATGTATCCCGTGCCACCCAACGTGCTCTAGAAGGTGTAAGTCAACTACCCTGGCCAGCAAGATCTCCGGATCTGTCCCCCATTGAGCATGTTTGGGACTGGATGAAGCGTCGTCTCACGCGGTCTGCACGTCCAGCACGAACGCTGGTCCAACTGAGGCGCCAGGTGGAAATGGCATGGCAAGCCGTTCCACAGGACTACATCCAGCATCTCTACGATCGTCTCCATGGGAGAATAGCAGCCTGCATTGCTGCGAAAGGTGGATATACACTGTACTAGTGCCGACATTGTGCATGCTCTGTTGCCTGTGTCTATGTGCCTGTGGTTCTGTCAGTGTGATCATGTGATGTATCTGACCCCAGGAATGTGTCAATAAAGTTTCCCCTTCCTGGGACAATGAATTCACGGTGTTCTTATTTCAATTTCCAGGAGTGTATATCTTTTCGTACGAGATCTGTTTTTTTTTAAATTTTGTCATGGCAATAATTTCTCCACGTATAGGTAGAAGTCAATAGAACATATTCGCATTCGGAGTAAAAAATTAGAGACTGAAATTTCAAGAAAACTTGTCGCCGTAGTGAAAACCTCCTTTGTTTTGACTATTGCCTCCCTAAGTCTTTTATCAGATCCGTAGAACTTTCTCCTTCTTCGCGATAATAAAGAACAGGCTGTTATTCGTTGAACTTTTCCTCTGTCAATCCCATTTGGTAATGATACTATGCCGCACAGCAGTACTTCAGAAAAGGATGGACAAGCGTAGCGTAGCCAGTGTCTTTAATAGATTAGTTGCATCTTGTAAGTGATCTGTTAATAAAAGGAATTCTTTGGTTCGCCGTCTCCACAACATTTTATATGCCATGGTTCCAGTTCAGCTTGTTCGTTATTGTAATCCCTAGTTATGTAATTCAATCAACAACCTTCAAATTTTTACGATGTATCGTGTAATTGAAATTTAATATAATTTTTTTCGTTACTCACGTGGAGGACCTCACACTTTTTTGTTCGAAGTCGACTGCCACTTTCCACACTATGCAGATATAATATTAATTCGTGAATATGAAAAATGAAGAACTGATTTTTTATATTAATTGTAAAAGGAGGCCAATGATCCCTTTGTAATTCGAAAGGTACTTTATCATAGACGTGCACAAAGAAAAAACAATGTGTGTATGTAGTCGTCAGGATTGGTAAAAAGAAGTACAAGCTTTCACATTTATAACATTGATGTTACATTCTCTATCAAGCATTAAAATGTCCAATACCTGAACATCGAAAATTGAAGAGCTACCACTCTCTCGTTGCTCATCAATGAGGTGTTTTGGTAGAAATGACGACGGAAGTAACGTCATTTCGTGAACCCGCATTCTAGGAACTACTAGCACGTTTACACGGTTCATTTGCAGTAAACCATGCACACGGGGCTACAATGCAGAAACTGCTAGGTCAATGAAGTTGTCAGCAGTGAAAATCAACATATCATTGTAACGAAGTCTGTAAATAACGTTGTATGTTGGTGTCGTCATTTCGCTTACTGTGCTGTAAGAGTAACCGTGTGGTCCTTTCCTGCCATTACCAGAAAATTTGAAGTAAGTTCTTAATTTTTAATTTCTTCGTTTTGATAACTACGACTTCCGATTTCCTTTATTTTGAGGAAACTACGTTTGTTTTAGAGTACGCCAAGAAGTAGAAGCTAACCGGTCAGAGCGAAAGACTCTCAGCTAGACAGACACAAATTTTGCGTAGAGAAGGTAACGGCAATATGGACATACATAATGATAATGTATGTACTTTATTTAGGGATCATAATATTAACAGGTGAGCATCGACAACTGAACGACTGATGTTTAAAATTAACTATATAAGGATGTTAATGTAACTTATATAATTCGAAAGGAACTTTGCCGCAGATGTGCACAACGGAAAAAATTGCTGTGTATACACAGCCATTAGGAGAGGACGTAGACACACAAATAAGAGAAAAGTTTTTATTTGACTCTGACACCGCTACAAACTTCTAGTACACGTAACGATAAGGTGCTGTGGCAGAAACGACACACGCAAGTAACAACGTTTCATGAAATTGCTTTCTATTGACATTCATATTTAAATGTTGCAGTCATTTCCTTTGCAGTAATAAGCATATACCGGACAGCTACAACGTCGCAACTGTTACGTCGTTGATGTTGTCAACAGTGGAAAACGAAACGAAGTAACAAAGCCGTCGCGGTCAACAATCATTATTTATTAAGGTCGTTTTTTCACTTACATTGGTCTTAGAGTGAACAGAACTAACTCTGTTCGTTTGCCGCCGTCACCACAGGTTCAGAGTGTCCGTAATTTTGAGTGTCTTCATTTTGCGTATCCAAAAAGTCCCTTATCGTAAGGAAACTATATTTCTTTTAGGCTATGTTTCGAAGAAGAGTATTAACGGGTCGGACTGAAAGACGAAGAGCTAAAGAGAGACAGTTTAAGCGTAGAGGAGATAATAGGAACAATACAGATGTTGGTGACGATAATTCTATTGGCGTTCTGAAAGATACACATTTAAATGTGCACTGAACATTATTCCAAATAATTTTGAGAACTAAAATTGCGGTTTGACACAGTGAAGATTTTGTAACGCAAGTCATTTCACGTCTGAGTGATTTAACGCGACGCAACGGCATTCTCATTGTATTTTCATAAGGAAAAAGTTGATTTGCCGCCATTAACACAAAATTTAGTTTTCACCACAGTGTATCAAAGACCCCCTTCACACAGTAGAACAATTAAAGACAAATCAAAGAATAATTTCAAGAACTCAAGTAGCTACAATGCACTTGTGACAGCTAAAATTTCACACAGTTTAAGATGCATGACATTTGCTACCACAGATGAATTCCATTGACGCAATTGGTCCAATTTCGATCACAGGTGATATTAGTCTTGTGTAAATTGTTTTGTGATTCGTATTGAGATGAGTGAAAAAGTACGTCTTGTTTAAAACGGAGCGCAAATTGCCCACACAATACTCTTCCAGTGTTTGATGAACAGACCACTTAGAGAGTTCCAACAAACTTCAAACATAATTTGTAACCTTATCCAAACATGTAGACGCTTGCATCTTCAACCTCAAATATTTAGCACATTAACTCACCTATAAAGCAGTCAAAGGTCTGAAGCTGTTTTATACACGAAAGTTCCATTCTTAAAAGAATTTGGAGTTCATTGGTCCGTAAACATTCGAAGAGAGTTTTTTAGGTCGCCTCCTAAATTATGTTAGATGTTGCAGAGGGACTGTAATAGTTCCTCCGGCAGCCACAGATATCATTTCTGTTTCACCAGAAAGTTTCGCTCGAATTATTAGTAACTGTGATATTTCTGACAGGTAATCACGAATACAGTCACATAACTGAGAAAAAAACTCTATAGGCCTGCAATATGATTAGGCACCGCTTCTAAGGAACGATGTCAAAGACCTTCTGAAAATTCTCAAATATGAAGTCAACTTGAGATCTGTTGTCGATAGCACTCATTACTCCTAGTGAAAAAAGAACCACTCGTGTCTGCCAAGAACGGTATTTTCTGAAGCCGGGCTAACTGCACATCAACAGATCGGTTTCCTCGGGAAATTCAGAATGTTCTAACGCAGTATGTATTCCAAAACACTACTGCAAAATGGTTCAAATGTCTCTGAGCACTATGGGACTTAACGGCTAAGGTCATCAGTCCCGTAGAACTTACTCGTAGAACTACCTAACCTAATGATAGAGCACAGCAATCAGTCATCCTTTCTTGCCTGTTTTATTTTACAAATCCAGATGTTGGCTAGTGCCTAGCCATTATCAATGCTAAAAAATACAAGAGTTACATGGTCAGGCGATACTATAAAAAGTTTCAACTGGTGGCATAACCTATATGGCTTATACTTTCGATTATGTACCACTATTTTCCAGTCTCAATGCGTTTCGGTTCCCCGTTGTCCGGGAGTGAGTCACAGTCCTTTGAATACTACTGTATAATGTGGGAGGCTGTGTGGAGACCACGTCGATTTTGTTTATAGCGCTCTCTATGTGGACTACATAATACTCAAAGGAAAGCATTTATGGTCTCTAGTAAGAAAACTTGAAATTTGCATGGGGATTACATAATATAAACTATAAGTAACATTATTCACATTGCTGTCTGACTAATCACCACATTTTCCAGTAAACATAGGAAACATAAAAAAGTATATAAAAAAATTGTTGAAAAGATTCTAGGTTAACTCTTTGTGAGTCAATTGTTTTGTTATTCTTTAAGACACATATGTAACGTCAGAGGGATAAAACCTATTCTCTCATCTGACGTAACATATGTGTTTTAAAGAATAACAAAACAAATGACTCACAAGGAGTTAACCTGGAGTTTTTTGAATATATTTTACATGTTTTCTGGCCTAATGTGGAAGTAAGTCGGACAGGAATGTAACTAATTTTACTTATATTTTATTTTACGTAATTCCCATGCAAATCTGAAGGGTTTTTTACTAGAGACCATAACTGTTTTCCTTCGCTCGTCGTACAGTGTGTCCCAAATATCTTGACAACCCTAGATAACTGTTTGTCCAGAGGCAAATTACAAAATGTTTCAAGCAAATGTTCTTTAGCCGTCAGGGGGACATAAATCTGAATGATTGCCTTCGTTGTAGCTTTGTTTTTTACAAAGATATGAACAGCGGTATGACTTTTTTAAATGACACCCTGTATTTTTTATTCGGTAATTCACTGCCTCTCCTAAAGACCTATTCAAAATGAATAACGGTGTACCATTCACTGAAACACAACATTATTAATTAATTAGCACAATATTAACGTTGACGCTCCCAGCGCTTAGTGCAGGTACTCGGGGTAATGGAACACATCCACGTCCTGACGTTGACAGAGTGCAAATGTAAACATAAGTAGAATGTATACTCGTGATTCGTCAACCATCGTCAGTTGAAGAGTTGTGTGAGTAGAATGTACACCGACGAAGAGAAGGCAGAAGTGCTACTCATCTATGGGGAATGTAAGCTAGCAGAACAGTAATGGCAATACTCTTTTCTTATGTGCGGGTTCATTAAGTACAGTAGTTTAGTCCTTTTAAATACTGTTTTGTAGAGTAGGCATAGAGTAAAGGCTGTCCTTCCTACAAACTGCATCGACAAAACGTTTCTTTTATTGTTGTTGTTGAAGGTAGGCGAAATGCTATGCAGGCAGCGGAACTGTACAGAGAGCGATATCCTGACAAGAATCCACCTTCCCAACGGATGTTTTCTCGTCTTGTTGAGTCGCTTCAGGAAACCGGTAGTTTCAAGCCACGACAACGTAATCGTCGTAGCACTCGCACAGACAAAGCTGCCGAAGTTACTGTTCTCGCTTCCGTTGCTATGAGTCAACATCTGAGCACACGACAGCTTGAACACGAAACTGGCATTCCTAAAGCCAGTGTACATCTTATTCTTACACGTCACCGTTTCCATCCTTACCATGTACACCTACAACGAGAACAGCATAGGAATGATTTCCAGGCTCGTGTACAGTTCTGTCAGTGGGCACAGCAGCAAATCCTCGCTAACCCGAACTACTTCTCCTGTGTTCTATTTACTGATGAATGTTCCTTCTCAAACAAAGGACAGGTAAATACAAGGAACATGCATTACTGGTTCAGCGACAACCTACGATGGCTTAGACAGATGGAACATCAGCGTGAATGGAGAGTTAACGTCTGGTGTGAGATGCTTGGTATAACAATTATTGGCTCTTATTTCATCAATGGTAGTCTAAACGACACAGCGTATGCGAACTTCCTCAGACGGATTCTTCCTCCTATTCTGGATGAAGTGCCGCTAAGAACCAGAACGCTTATGTGGTATCAACACGATGGATGTCCAGCACATAATGCCTTACGTGCACATCGTGTTGTGAACCGAAGGTATCGTGCCAGAAGGATTCGTCGAGGAGGAACAGTTACTTGGCCCCCTGATTTAAATCCTCTGTACTTTTTTCTTTGGCGATGCAGTAAAGACGTTGTCTATAGCGATATTCCAACAATTCCAGAGGACATGCAGGAACGTATCGTGCTTGCTTGTAATTCTCTTCAGCAGACAACACTGGAAGCAGTAAATAATTCTTTCATTCAACGAGTGCACCGGTGTATCGGTGTCCAGGGTCACCACTTTGAGCACGTTTGAATGTTCTACTCCTGGGCAGTGGTACAGGAGAGTCAAAGTCAATTTTGTGTTATGTTTTTACTTGGTTTTCATTTGTTTTCTGACAACTCCAGCAAGTGGACGAGTTTGTGATCCCAGGCTCAAAGTCAGTGTTGTGTTATTTAATTAATAACATTGTGTTTGAGTGAATGGTACACTGTGATACATTTTTGAATAGGTCTTTAGGAGAGGAAATGAATTACCGAATGAAAAATACAGGGAGTCATTTAAAAAAGTCGTACCGCTGTTCATATCTTTGTAAAAAGAAAGCTACAACGAAGGCAATCATGCTGATTGATGTCCCCCTAACGGCTAAAGAACATTTGCTTGAAACATTTTGAAATTTGCATCTGGACAAACAATTATATAGGGTGGCCAAGATAAATGGGACACCCAGTATGTTACGCAGTTCATATAGAGGGCGTCATACAGCCAATCGATGTGGTCTCCACACAGCCTACCTTCATTATACAGTAGTATTCAAAGAACTGTGACTGACGCCCGAGCAACAGGGAACTAAGATGCACTGAGACTTGAAAATAGTGGCATGTAATCTAATGTATAAGCCATATGGGTTATGCCACGGGTTGTAACTTTTTGTAGTATCGCCTGACCATGTAATTCTTGTATTTTTTAGCATTTATAATGGCTAGGCACTAGCAAAAATCTGGATTTTCCAAACAAAACCAGCAAAAGAGGATGACTGCTGCTGTGCACTATCATTTATAAAACATACTCTTCTGCTTGTTTTCCATAGAGGGGTGACAGCAGTGGAGATAGCCAGAAACATTTGCACCGTGTATGGGGATAATACAACTAGACAGAACACGGCAAGAAAATAATTTTCTCGTTTTAAGGAGGATCGTTTTGGTATTAGTGACATTCCAAGCTCAGTAAGAGCTCCAGGATTTGATGAAGATCGTTTAAACACGTTAATCCACATTGATGTACTCAAGAACAGGCAAATGTGATGAACTGCGATCATTCTACAATCATGAAACATTTGCGTGAAATGTGGAAGGTTAAAAAATTGAGTGTGTACCCATGCTCTAAGCCAAAATCACAGAAATCAGCAGATGGCAAAATGTACATCTCTGCCTGCCCGTCATTAATTGGCTGATGACCGATACTGACCATTCTTATACTGTATGGTTACTGCTGACGAGAAATGGTGTGTTCATGTTCACACAATGAAAAGAAAGGAGTGGTTGAGACCAAACAAAGCAGCAACTCCCCATTCAAAGAGCTGCGCATATCCACAAAAGATATTAAAAAGATATTACTATGCATCTGGTGCTAGAGCGGCGGTGTAATGTACTACGAATTGCTTCCCCGACGTACATCATAACTGCTGACATTTATTGGCAACAACTGAGACATCTAGCAGATCAAATCCAAAAACAATGACCAGCAAGACCGTGAAATGATGCTACTCCACGATACCACCCGCCCGCATGCTGCTAGACTGACATAAAACGCTATACAGGAATTGTGTTGGGAAGTCATTCCGCAGCCACCTTATTCACCTTATCTTGCTCCCTCAGATTTCAACCTCTTCCACTCTCTATCGAAGAGCCCTCAAGAAACTTCCTTTCAGTGTGAAAATGTGCTCCGAACAAGGCTCGACGAATTCTTCGCCACGTGATCTGTGCAATCGTGGAATTTAAAAGTTACCCCAGCGTCGACAGACTGATTAAAATTAGTGAAGAATATAGTATTGATGACTTTAGTCTCTTTTATATGTATTATTTTGTTTTTAAAACTTGTGGAAAAACGCTACTAATTTTGCACCAACCCGATAGGAACGCTGCTATGCGAAATCATTTCCGTTTACAATAGCCCAGTATAGCACACTGAACCGTAATTTTCAGTATATAAATATATAATTACAATCTGAAAATGATCATTGCAAGTAGTATGAAAAAAGGAGGGCAAGGGGAGGAAGAAGGAGTAGGGAACATTGAAAAAGTGATTATGAGGAGGAGGGGGTGGCGGGGGGGGGGGGGGGGGAAGGGTTAAAGGGGCGAGCCGAATGTTGTAAAGAGTGAAGTGAATAGCAGTAGTGGTGTCATTTACTAAAATTAAAAACAAAATCATTGCAATGAAAACTAATTCTTATAGTATTGCTTCTGCTGTAATTAAAGAATAACTCTGTTATGAACAATTCCTGTAGAACACAGTCCATAAAACTTATCATACTGGCGTTAAAGTATTAACGATATGGAAAAAATCATCAGTACTGTAACATTTATCTATATTTATCTAGAAGGGGTAATCGTGAAATGAGGTGGATCACTTTGAACATCATGCAATGCAGATTAATCCTAACATAAGATAGTTTAAAACTAAGCAGTAAAGAATGCTGCGATTGAATCAAGTTGCATCGCCGCGATAAGTCTGCATTTAGTGCGTTGTTGAGTCGTCTTCAGCCTGATGCTGTTCTCCTCAGTAACCTATCCTGTGCACTACTGTTCATCTCTGCATAAATACTACAACCTAAACACATGTGCTGGTGCATACTGCATGAAAGCTAGATCTTCCTCTCTCTGTTGTTTTCTCTCCAGACTTCCCTCCACTACTAAATCTATTCCTTGACACTCCAAGTTGTGTCCTAACAACCTTCTCCCTCTCTTAGTAACGGTGGACCATAATTTTCTTTCTTTCCCTACAGTTCCTTTTTATTATTTAACCTTTCTAACCAACTAATCTTCAGTATTCTTCTGCAGATAGAGGTTTTGTTTTCTTCTCAACTGTTTATCGTCCACGTTTCACTCCAAACTATTATTTCCGAAGAGACGAACTAATACCCGAATTTATATTACAGGTTAACATATTTCGGTTTTTCAGAAAAGCTTTCCATACCACTTCGAATTTACGTTTTACATCGTCTCTAGTTCCATGATCAATAGTTATTTTGTAGCTCAAACAACAAAACTCGTGCACTGCTTTTAATGACCTTTTCCTAATGTAAATGTCACAGTTTCACCTGATTTATTTTGGCTGCACTCGACAATTGCTGCATAAGACACTCTTTTATAAGCTTCTTTTCTGTTTACGTCGTTAAATATCTTCGGCACCAGTGATCACTAGACCAGGCACATTAAACAGTAGGGACATGATAGCGAGAGCAATCGATCGAAGCAATCCACCACCACTTGTATGGAACAACTGAGCATTTGGTATAAGTTATATGTGAGATACATAAAATGTACTCGAATACAAATATTTGCAGCAGCTTGCAGACTCAAACAAACGTGATATGAATATACACTGATGAGCCAAAACATTATGACCAATGCCCACCAAGAGTTTTTATGCTACCTCGTGTCGCTAAGGGCACGTGACCCGGTAAGACAAGTACGAGGGTCGTTCAATAAGTAATGCCCCACATTTTTTAAAAAGCCATTAACATACATAGAAAAAAGCCCTCGTTGGTATTTCACATTTGATGTTTGTTCTGAGCGCCGGTGAAGTTTCGAACCGTTTTGGAAAATGGCAGAGCCGTAGTACAACGCCAAAATGGCGTCTACATACGACTCACTTTACGAGCAGTGTGCTGTTATTGAATTCTTGTGTGCAGAAAAAGAAATCGTGGTGAACATTCACAAACGTTTGTGTGCGGTGTAAGGCGATGCTGCCGTTGATAGGAGTGTAATTAGGCGATGGGTAAAGAAAGTTACAGCCTCAGGAAATACAGAAACAGAGCTCCATGATCAGCCACGCTCGTGACGTCCTATCACAGTCACTGCTCCAGACATGCTGAATCGTTCGGATATCATTATTCGTGCTGACCGGCGCATCACAGCTCGACAATTGGCTCCACAGTTTGTCGGTCAGCATTGAAAGTGCGTCTGCTTTTGCGTCTCGGATATTCAAAGAGGTGCTACCAATGGGTTCTACGAATGCTCACAGAGGACCACAAGATTCAAAGAAAGACCACTTCATCTGAACTGCTGGAACTTAAAGATTCTCTACAGGGAACACACTTTGAAGATAACGAAGGTGTCCCTCATGCAGTGAAAACCTGGCTACATCTACAGTACAACAGATTTTACCAGTAGGGAATACATGCTCTTCCACAACGTTGGCGTACGGCCATAGAACGTGATCGAGACTACATAGAGAAATATCACATGGACAAGACATTTGATGTATATTGTCACCAAATTCTGACACTTAATAATAAATAAGTTCTGATAAAAAACTGGGGCATTACTTATTGAACAACCCTCGTATTTGAGCGGAACGGAGGCGAATGGGGAATCATTCTAGCGGTAATAAAGTGGCGTAAATGCCGACATCCACGGAATTAAGCGACTTTAACGGAAGCCAGATTGATGTGGCCTATAGCCTGGGAGCGAACATCTCTAATACGGCCAAGTTGGTCGGCTGTTCGCGCGCTATTGCGGTGAGCATCAGTGGAAAATGGTTGAAGAATACTGAAATTACGAGTAGGCGACAAGAAGTTGGACATCCGTACCTCACCACAAAACATAGGGGTCAGTGGCCTCCCCAATCTCTAAAGCAGGATAGACGGCTATCTGTGGCAGATCTGAAGACTGAATAGAGTGCTGGCGGAAGCACAAGAGTTTGGAGCACACCAATCATAGTTGAACATACTGGTCCTAAGCAGAGGACTCCTACGTGTTTGCATGCTAACCCAATGACATCCATCTTCAGGTATGACTACAGTGGGCACAGGATCATTGAGCGTAGACCGCTGATCAATGGAATCGTGTCGCCTGATCGTAGTAATCCCGTTTATTGTTAAACCAGGCCGATGGTCTCGTCCATATACGCCATAATTCAGGCGACCGACTGCTCGAAACATGCAGCGCGCCACGGACGCAGGTCGTTGGAAGCAGTACTGTGTTATGGGGGACATTCAAGTAGGCTTCCATGGGACCTACAATAGTAATCGAAGGCACCATAACAGCTGTGAATGTTATTAGGGACCATCTGTAATCCCTTACGCTTGATGTCTTCTTCAACAGTGATGGCATCTTCCAGCAGAATAACTATGTCACAAGACCAGAACGTGCTAACAGTTGTAACATCCACGAGATAAATTTTAGCTACAGTGCGACGAGAGGAAATTATGCCTCTAACAATTATAAACATTATCTATTCAACATATGAAAAAGCAGTGAAAACAAAGATAAATATTAATTATTTATGTAATATTTTATGATGTAATTGGACATATCGATGTGTATCATACAAAGACAATGATAATTGTAAATTCCTTTTATGATCTGCGTTTGTCTTCCTTTGTTTTTACCTTTTGTTGATTGGCTTTTGTAGGTTGCGGACGCATATCAAACTGAGGTCTGTTCAGAAATTGTAATTATTTGTTAATTATTACTTGAGAATAGAGTTCATTATTATTATAAATATGAGTGAATAATTATTTGTAACTTTAATTCTTCTCTCAGTAAGCATTATCTGTGTTAATTATTTCTTTCCGCTGCAAGGAGCGCAGCCATTGATGATAGCGATTTCTATCGCGTTTTTGTCTGTGTTTTCCTCAGAAAAAAATCAAATGTCTGCTTGATGAAGTCTAAATAGTGCACAATACGAAAGTAAAGTTTAATAAGCATTTCAAATACTTATCTTATTTGCTCTAACAATAGAAAGTCTCTATCAATTGTCCGCCGCCATCTTAACAATTATCTCAGCGGCAAATTCAAATTACGCAACTCTGCTGACATAAATGCCGAACGTAATACAAATATGTAAAAATAAATGTGCACCGGTGGTTCCGAACTCATTTTAATGAAAATAATTCGAATCGGATTGGTTCTTTAAAAACAGTGGTCATAGCACGATCGTTATAACAAACTTTTCTAGCTGATGTATGGAGCCGAAACTAATTAAGCACGAGTTGCGAAGAATATTGTTTCAGGTAACATACGTCAGTGTTCTGTGCAGCTGATATTCGGTGGTTTTAATGATCATTTTGCTGAAGATAACTTTCCATCATAATCAATAGTTGTATAGAATCTGCTGTATGAACTGTGATTTAGTGACACTTACACAACTTGCAGACAACACTTTAACACGACGTTAACTTGGAGTCCTTTAGCAACTTGACCAAATCTTTAGCTGGGAAAAAAATTATTTAGTTATTACTCAGTGTAATAAAATAACATTATAATTTTCATTTACAAATTAATAAAATACCAAACCACCGAATAACACAGAGAACGCCACATTATCTTCTTCAACAGTGATGGCATCTACGAGCAGAACAACTATGTCACAAGGCCAGAACGTGCTGACAGTGAACTCACGATGGTGTCTTGGCCATAAAATTAGGCTCCTCTGACGTGAAACCTAGCTGGGACGCTATCGGGCGCCAGCTCCACGGCCACAATCCGATTGCCCGTAAATTACGGGAAGTGTGTGACCTGTACGTAGGAACCTGGTGCCATAAACCTCTGGAAACCATTCGAGTATTTGTCAAATCCATGACACGCGGAAGTGGACCAACACGCTTTTACATAGTTGGTATAAAATTTTGGCTGGTCAGTGTAAATATATTTACTGAACGTAGTCGACATTGGTTCAGCAAATCACGAAAAGTAAATAAGATATCACTAGTTGTATTCTACGATTTCTACGATATTACAAATTAATTAAATAATTTTAAGCAAGTATTGGATTTCCCCATCAATTTAAAAAATAAATGAATTAATAAATAAATTAACCTCTTCAGGGACGATTTTTTGAATAATTTCAATTTTGACAATTATTTTTAACACCATATTTTAGATGCAAAGAAGTCATTACAAATATATTTTTTCAAAAAGTGCTTCAATTTACTGTACAACAATGAAAATGGGAACTGGCCACATATGTGTACATGGCGCATAGCAGGTTACATGAGAGCAAACATGGTGAAAACGTAAAAAGAAACAAAAAATGTGATAAATAATGGCGAAATTCAAGTAACAAGAAATTGTTCGCATCATGTATTGTGGAAGAACTCCATACATTCTAGGCAAACAGGAACCTTGCATTTTTTTTGCAAATGTATCTTGTTCTTCTTTTGCAGTTTTTATCTCTGCACCTAGGAGGATTCTTACATTCCTTTTTTTTCAGGGTAATAGGCTATTCCATCCAGTCTTATATCTGCGGAACATCCAGTGGGTTGCCTTTTCTTCAAGTGAGCATGGTCAGGGGTGTTTGCTGGTATGCCACGCTTCCTTTGCAGGCTTCCAAGCTCTGTAACTGTTGTAGCAACTGAAGCCTTGAATTCCACAAAAGACATATTTCTTTCAGTGCCTCTTTTATAAAGAATCCGTGTATTTATTAGTGCAACATTATAAAAGTGGAAAAATATTCTCAAATAAAAACTTCTTGCTCTTCATCGTGCGAGGGTAGTGTGCAACCATCTGGTCAGTCATGTCTGCTCGACCCAGGAATTTGTTGTAGCATGCTACAGCATATGGCCTCTCTGTATCTACGCGAGCATGGTTCTTCACGTCCCATCTTTGACAGTATCAGTTGGTGTCCCTCCAGCAAAGATAGATACCATGTGGACAATGTTTGTATCCACCCATCGCACAACTGTAATACTGTCATTAGCACTTTCCTGTTGGTCAATTTACTCCCTGCACCCTTCAGTCTGTTCGACCTTAGGGTTCCCAATACATGAATTTTCTTTTGCTTCAGATACGGAAGCAATGGGATTGTTGTGAATAAATTGTCAAGAATGATCTTGAGATTCTTTCATTCTAGCCCCTGTCACAATCTTACAACAGTGTTCCCAACAGGACCACAGTTAGGACTCAGTGTGTTATTCTGTTCCTGCCTTTTCCCTTGGTACATCTCAAAATACGTCACGTTCCCATCTGAGCTAGAGCGTACCCATGATTTGAATCCTCACTTTTTGGGTTTAGACTTTATATACTGTTTTTCCCTGCTTCTACCCTTGAAGGGGATAATCATTTCAACTATAGATTTGCACTCAGTAGGAGTTACTGTCCCTGAAAATGTCTCTCTCGGTATGTCTCTCTCGGTATGTCTTCACAAACATGTCAGTGTTGTTTTCAGGAATTTCGTCATTGTCCACAAAATGTAAATACGTTTTTATTTTCTCAAATCTCTTTGGTGTCATAATGTCAGCAATAAGATCCATTCTTATAGTTGGGTTATTTGATCGTTACTTACGATAGTCAGGGTACTTTATGTATGTCATCAAATTAATCGCTAAGAAGCAATGACTTCCACTTACTGAGACAGAGAAATTGCATTCACCATTTGAAAAAGCATACCGTGTTGCCTCTCAAACTATCACGTCCAGTGCTTCAGGAATGAACATGTTTGCAATAGTAAAAATATGGTGTTTTTTTCTACTGAAGGATCACTACTACTTTTGTAAACGCCACAGAATGCAGGAATGTTACCAACGAAGTCATTGTCCTTGTTTGGATACCATATAAAACGGGAACTCGAAACTGTGGAACTTCTACTTGTATTTGCACTATTGGTCTGCACTGTTATTGAATGAATTAGGCTATCAACAGCTAAATCATCACTAGCAACAATGTCATCACCAATAACACTATCTTCATCAGAATCGTCACTTGTAATTATGCCCAAATCACAAGAATTGGAATCATCAACAGAATCTAAAATGAGTAAAATTGCCTCTGGGCTCAATGTTTCCCTTCGATTCATTTTTAATAATGTTGGAAGCGAAACTGAAAATTAATGAAAGTAACAAAATGAGAAAAACGGTATTTTATAATGGAAACACTGGTGTTTACGTTGTATTTCAGGTTGTGTTATCTATTGCACTGTGTCCACAAATGTGTACGTTTGTAAACAGTCGATTTATACAAAATAGTTCCCAGATATCACTGTTTCAACAGTAACATTATTATAATAAATGTTCAAAGCACACAATAAAAAATTGTGAACGAATAATTCTCCTACAAAAAAAGCGTAAATTATTATTTCAAATGCACGTACTGAACAACAGGCAGCCGCTGACTATCCACAGATATAAAAACATCTCTCTCCATAACAGTCAAAGATAATGAACTAGGGACCGAATAGCTAACTTATGGCAACACAGTGGCCACAAATGTAACCACTGTCCATTACAGGACCTCATTTTCTTCAATATATTCAACATAAGGGTAACGGCCACGTATGTGCCAATATCCAGGAAGAGTTTAAAATACTTGGAACCTATAAACTTTTGTTCAATATTGTGTTTCACTTTCTCTGACGACAATGTAGTCTTAGCAATGATGTTGGAGTTGCCCAAGGAATCCACTAGCGACCGGTCGATTCTAACAGGTATCAGTCCTTGAGAGAGTTGCCTTTCAGCAACTCACTGACATATACCGCCACAAGCGTCCTCTGAAAGTTTGTCAGCTTGCTCCACATGAAGCGTAGCGTCATATTTCCAGAGTGCATTCACAACCTGCTAACTTCCCAACAAGTATCGTAGTCCTTGAGAGGAAAAAGTCCAACAGCACACCGAAACCGTTGGTTCATGTAGTTAATCAAGTTACTCGATGTGAATCACCTTCCAGCAATTTTACACCTACATCTACACCTCGCAATTAACCTTAGCATGCATCACTTTAGTTTTCCCACATTCCTGTTCCGTTCGCGACCGGTATGTGTGTGTGTGGACTAAACCTCCACGTGAACTCTAATTTCTCTGATCTTCTTGTGATCACTTCACGAGAAGTATTTGGAAGCAAATAACACGTTGCGTAACGTCTCTTGGAACTTAAGCTATCGGAACCTCTCGGTGATACACAACACCTCTCTTGTACCGTCTGTTACTGGAGATGGTTCGGCATTTCGCTTTTCATTGAATCCTTTCCGCTTGTCATTAACCCAGCCTTGTAAGGGTGACAGACCGATGAACAATACTGAAGAACCAGTCCGACAAGTGTTTTGTAGGCCACACCTTTATTGAACGATTTAAGTTTCGTTAAGGTCTTCCAATTAATCATAGCCTCAAATTTTGTTTCCCTATAACTAATTTTCTGTGACACATTTCACTTGATGTCCAACTCACGGTTGCCCTTGTTATTATGCGATTGTTACTAATATCAGTGATTTATCGCCAATAAAGAACTCCAATTCATTGGATGCCCGTGGTTCATATCGATCGTTAAACATTCAAATGTAAAGAAGGACAGTATTCTGTGTCAGAATCCGAAATTTATTGCAGTTCTAGGTTTCGACCATAACTTAGCCACCATCGGTGCTAAAATACAAAAACAGAAGGACTTAATATCAGGTACAAAATATCCATAAACGCAATTATACGAATCAAATGGTTCAAATGGATCTGAGCACTATGGGACTTAACATCTGAGGTCATCAGTCCCCTGGATCTTAGAACCACTTAAACCTAACTAACCTAAGGACATCACACACATCCATACCCGAGGCAGGATTCGAAACTGCGACCGTAGCAGTCACGCGGTTCCGGACTGAAGCGCCTAGAACCGCTCGGCCACCGCGGCCGGCTATACGAATCCATATAAGTGGAAATATAAGGATATGATAACATACCATTATCAGAAGAGTCATAAAGGTATAAACATGTCAGAGCATAAACGTGGGAAAATTAACACTAGCACTTACATGGCAGAAACAAATCTGAAACAGTTGCTTACAACCAGCGCGGACAGGAAGAACATGGGTCATCGAGGACCTGTAGTGCCCTCTATTGGAGTTCACAACCGAGCAGCTACATCTCGACTTTATTGAAGACCCTAACCGTTGAATGAATCTTAAACGCAGTACATCTGGGATTGCAGATTACATATTGACAATGTATAAACAAAACGCGAACAACAGACCTTCAATGCACATAAAGTAATAAAAGACAAGAAGCATCCCCCACGGGATTACATTGTGGAAAATCCATGTCGAATTTAATGATAGGGTTAACGGGGTAAAAGCCATTTGCAGAAGTTTTATACAACATATTTCATTAACGGGTTTCAGAAGGTACAGAGGGACGTTGTGAATCAAAATCTGAAAAATCTGCAGTAATATAAAATAACATAAAATAGTGCCGCAAGAAGCGTAAGGTGCTCTTTCCGAGATTACTTTTGGGAGAGGTAATAATCTAAAAACTCTTTATGCTAAGGAACCTAATATTTGGATAAATTTGTAATTTTGAATTTACACACTTCCATTTCTACGTCTGTTACTTAGCTATAACGGTATTGTTAATACGCATATCAATCACTCCCTCATAATGTAAGCAATACACGAACCTGCATCTGAAATAATTTTATTAGGAACTAGGTTTACGTGTCACTAACAATAAATGAATTTCACACCATACTTTTAAAACCTTTTACATTTTTTTAAAGAAGGTTGTCGTGGTACGACAATGAGACAATGCATATAAATTCTGTTATTCGCTCTCGCGTCCGTCGGTCGTCGTAATTTAATATATCATTTGTTGGTAACGTTGATTGTTGCCGACTTACGTGGTGAGCCTTAATAAAAATGATATTTCATTTTATTTTGATTTACAATTAAATGCTTTTGTGAAGTTCTCTATTTTAACAATATTAATCTTCAGTATAAATTATTTGCTACGTTAATGAGCGTTAGACTCAGTGAATCTTAAAACATGAGCGTATAAGTTGAACAATGGAATAAACTTTTCATATTAATTTCTTCGGCTAGTCAGTTCACTTTAAAGCAAAAAATCTTTAGTTATTAATTACAATTGCGGCCCACACACGCGCGAGAGTATTTTTTCTTACCTCCGTTAACCACTTCATTGAAGTCGGAGTCCTGGCTCTGGCTCTCGGCTGTTGTACTGAAAATAAGAATCTTAAAGCTACGTATTTTCTGCAACGTCGGGTGGCTGTGGAGAAAAATGTATATTATGTTAATAGCGGACGAGTTTTTTGCTTCCGCTAAATTTTATAAGTCAATATCGCCACGTAATGGCGTCGTTGGCTGCATCGGCCGCTACGATTGTTGCACAGTAAATTACTCGAATGCAGGTTAATTAAAGGAAGGCGGACATGAAATCGGGATCACCTCTTACAAGTTAAAAGTGCACAAAAACATTAAATCAATATGTTATCTGCTTAATTAGTACAAATATGCTTACATTTGCCATCACACGCAGGATGTCCGTCTACATGCAAACAAGACAAGAGAAGAAATGAAGACGACTAAAAAATTAACAAAAGAGCGTATCTTGTCGTCTCTTTAGATCATTTTGTTATGTTTCTTTGCCCTCGAAACTTACACAGAGAAATTATTATTTTACGGATACACGAGAGAAATGTCTATTATCCAACTTTTAAATGTCTCTTCGCTATAAATACTGTTTTGTAAGTCTTTTCGTATTATTTCACTCGGGACACTACATCGCTTATATATACAACTGGCCATTAAAATTGCTACACCACGAAGATGACGTGCTACAGACGCGAAATAACCGACAGGAAGAAGATGCTGTGATATGCAAACGATTAGCTTTTCATAGCATTCACACAAGGTTGGCGCCGGTGGCGACACCTGCAACTTGCTGACATGAGGAAAGTTTCCAACAGATTTCTCATGCACAAACAGCAGTTGACTGGCGTTGCCTGGTGAAACGTTGTTGTGGCGCCTCGTGTAAGGAGGAGAAATGCGTACCATCACGTTTCCGACTTTGATAAAGGTCGGATTGTAGCCTATCGCGATTGCAGTTTATCGTATCGCGACATTGCTGCTCGCGTTGGTCGAGATCCAATGACTGTTAGAAGAATATGGAATCGGTGGGTTCAGGAGGGTAATATGGGACAGGCAGCTTATCCGCATGGCTGTAACGGATAGTGCAGCCACGTCTCGATCCCTGAGTCAACAGATGGAGACGTTTGCAAGAAAACAACCATCTGCACGAACAGTTCGACGACGTTTGCAGCAGCATGGACTACCAGCTCGGAGACCATGGCTGCGGTTACTCTTGACGCTGCATCACAGACAGGAGCGCCTGCGATGGTGTACTCAACGACGAACCTGGATGCACGGAAGGCCAAACGTCATTTTTTTCGTATGAATCCAGGTACTGTTTACAGCATGATGATGGTGGCATCTGTGTTTGGCGACATCGCGGTGAATGTACATCGGAAGCGTGTATTCGTCATCGCCATATTGGCGTATCACCCGGCCTGATGGTATGGGGTGCCATTGGTTACACGTCTCGGTCACCTCTTGTTCGCATTGACGACACTTTGAATAGTGGATGTTACATTTCAGATGTTTTACGACCAGTGGGTCTACCCTTTATTCGATCCCTGTGAAACCCTACATTTCAGCAGGATAATGCACAACCACGTGTTGCAGGTCCTGTACGGGCCTTTCTAGATACAGAAAATGTTCGACCGCTGACGTGGCCAGCACATTCTCCAGATCTCTCACCAAATGAATACGTCTGGTCAATGGTGGCCGAGGAACTGGTTCGTCCCAATACGATAGTCACTACTCTTGTTGAATGGTATCGTGTTGAAGCTGCGTGGGCAGCTGTACCTGTACACGCCGTATGGCAGCACTATATACGTAATTTATATCAGTTCTTGATTATTTCTGTTTTTGTATTTTAACACCGATTACGACTGTGTAAAAGTCGAAATTTAGATCTACAATAAATTACGGGTTCTGCGAATGACTGCTGTCCTTATTTGCATTTCAGTAATGAACTTATTCGCCTGTTTATGCCCAATGGGTCCCATTTAATTACGTTGAGGGTCAAATTCCAGCCCTTGCACTAATCAGTCCTCTGCACATCTCCCTTCGATTCACAGCGCTCTTTCGACGCCGGAACATTCCCATCGATAAAGGCTTCACCCTCGAAGAGCCTCGCAAAGCTTCCGACAATATCCACTTCATTATTTGCATATCCCGTAAACAGTAATAGCTCTCTCACATTCCCCTCGGGTACTCCCAAAATTACCTTCACACGTATCTGTAGATTTAGTCTAGTTGAGAATAACATATTGATTTCTACTGATAGGAATCGCAGAGTCCAGGTACCAATCTGATTTAGTACTAAATGACAGTAAGAAACTGTATCTAAAGCCTTCCAGAAGCCAAGGAATACGGTGTCAACCCATACACCATTGCTTATGGCTTTCTGGGTCTCAAGAAGGATTAGATTGAGCTGAGTTTTGTAATATCTCTGTTTGTTGAATCCATGTTGTTTTATACAAAGGAGGTTTGAGCTCTCCCAAATGGTCACAAAACATACTCCTAAGCCTACTACGGCATGGCGTCAGCAATATGTACCTATAAATGGATATTCATAAAATTCTTGATATTTTGTTTTTGCCGGCATACGCTTTCACCAGCACACCGTTCAGCACTAGGAAACATCGTACAGCAGGCGCTGAACTAGGCCCGCCTATGACAAGAGAAGACCTAGACACTCGCGTAAATGCGGATATCGTCCGATTTAACCGACTTTGACGTAAGGCAGATTGCTCTGCTTCAGTGCCTGGGAGGTAGCATTTCGGAAACGGCAAAAATGGTCGGCTGTTCGCTTCCTACTGACGTGGGAATCTGTGGAAAGTCGTTGAAGAACGCTGAAACTACCAACAGGCGACAAGAAGTTGGACGCCCATACCGCATCATCGAACATACGGATCGGAGGATTGCACGCTCTCTAGAGCAGGACAGGTGGCGGTCTGAGGCATATCTGACGACAGAGAGTTTTGGAGCACACTCTTGAGGGCACAGTGTTGGACATAATGTTCCGCAGCAGAGGACCCCTACATGTCCCCGCGTTGAACCTGCTACATTGTCAGTTATGATTACAATGGCACGGGGTCATCGAGATTGGATTGCGGATCAATGGAATCGTTTCGCTTGGTCGTATAGATCCCGATTATTGTTAAACCAGGTCGGTGGTCGTGTCAAGATACGCCGTTATCCAGGCAAACGCCAGCTCGAAACATGAAGCGCGCCACAGACGCAGGCCGGTGGGAGCAGTATTATGTTATGGGAGGCATTCACCTGGCCTTCCATGAGATCTGCGGAGGTAATCGAAGCCATTATGACAACTGTGAACTACGTGAACATTGTTAGAGACCATCTGTACGCCCTTACGCTTCCCCAACAGCGATGGCACCTTCCAGCAGGATAACTATGGTGTCACAAGGCCAGAATAGTGTTGCCATGGTTTGAGGAGCATGATAGTGGCATCTGGTGCCATAAAGCTCTGGAGACCTGTCAAGGACTGTCGAATCCATGACACGCAAAATCACTGCTGACTTGCGGTCCAGAAATGGACCAACGCGCTTTTAAACAGATGATCATAGTGTTTCGGCTCATCAGTGTATTTACAACCAATTATTTTAAGCCATGTTACGTGGCTGTAAGTGGTAGATCGCCAATGACGCATGTAGTGTTACACATTTCTTAACCTCACAAGGTTAGCAGCGTAGTGACGCTCTGGAACGGGAAGTGAGGTATTGCTCAGCATAATGAACTTAACGATATGGCATATCGTTAAATCAGATAAGAGCGAGCAGAGCTCGTACACCAAACGCTTTGTACAGAATTAATTATGTATATAGACACTTCATCCATCCCTGGAACGAGAATTTCGACCGTTTTTGATAAATGGCCGTATCATTTGATTGCACTGACGTAGATGGTTAAATGTTTCCTGAGAAAAACGAGCCTTCACAGACGGACGGACAGATAACATGACAAAAAAGAGTTCTTTTGGTCGCGTGAATTAATTACAAAATAAAAATTTTCGGTTTTGTTATCTTTTCCTTGTGCTGTAAAGCTTTGCTTCTTGCCAACTTTCATCATTATAGGTGAACGGGAAATAGTTTGCAAGTATCAAAATATCTACATCCACATCTGTACTCTGCAAACCACTTTGAGGCGCATGGCACAAGGGATGTCCCATTGTACCAGTTATTAGGGTTTCTTCCAGTTGCGTTCACGTATGGGAGCACAGGAAGAATGATTGTTTAAATGCCTCTCTGCTGGCACTGATTATTCCAATCTTATCCTCTCGATCCCTATGGGAGCGATACGTAGAGGTTTGTAGTATATTCTTGGAGTAATCATTTAAAGACGGTTCTTGAAACTTTGTTTACAGACTTCTTCGGGATAGTTTACGTCTATCTTCAAGAGTCTTCCAGTTCAGTTCCGGCAGTATCTCTGTGACACTCTCCCGTAGATGAAACAAACCTGTGACCATTCGTACGGCTCTTCTCTGTATACGTTTAATATACCTGTTAGAACTGTCTTATTCGGGTCCCACACACTTAAGCAATATTCTAGAACCGGTTGCACGAGTGATTTGTAAGCAATCTCCTTTGTAGATCGATTGCGCTTCCCCAATATTCTGCCAATAAACCGAACTCTACCACCTGCTTCACGCACGAATGAACCTTCGTCATTATCCCCACAAAATGTCACACCCGGTATCTGCATGAATTGGCCGGTTCCAGCAGTGGCTCATTGATGTTACAGTTGTAGGATACTATGTCTTTTCTTTCTGTGAAGTGCAAGATTTTACATTTCTGAATATTTCAAGCAATTTGCCAATCTCTGCACCACTTTGAAATGTTATCAAGATCTGACGGAATATTTATGCAGCTTCACTCACATAGTATTTCATTATAGATAACTGCATCATCTGCAAACAAACTGATTTTACTATTAATATTGTCTGCAAGGTCACTAATCTACAACATGAACAGTAAGGGTCCCAACGTACATACCTGGGGCACACCCGAAGTTACTTCTACATCTGAGGACGACTCACCATCCAAGAAAATATACTGTTCCCTCCCCACCAAAAAGTCCTCAGTCCAGTCCCAAATTTCACTTGATACCCTACATGATTTTACTTTTTACAAAAAGCTGGCTGTGGAACTGAGTCAAATGGTTTTCTGAAATCAATAATTATAGAATGTACCTGGTATGACATAAATGGTCGTATCTTTTGATTGCATTGATTTAGAAACATACGTTTTTTACACCGCCAAGGAACCACAAACTTTAGTATGGGACGTAAATTTCAGGTTGATACATCTACCGGTTCCTAAGAAAAAGGTATTTTAACAGGCGGAAAGACACCAGTCTGATAACAAATGATTAAAAAAAATTATTTTCGTGAATATAATTACATGTTAACAATTTTAGGATATTTTTCTGTATTTGTACTTTAAAATCTTACTTCCTGCCGAATTTCACGAATCTACTGCTAAAGGAAGTACTATATAGGTTTTTATGAGTAAGTTTTGCGAGTATCAAAACGTGTGACATAAATGGGCCTATATTTTGCTGCAAAGACTTACAACGTTCAAGTTTTTACACCGCTAAGGGACCATCGACCTCAAAGTGTAGCATAAATTTGAACTTCTACCCGTTCCTCAGAGAAAGGATTCTTAATATACTCTATCGGTTCCTACAGATAGACGTACAGAACCCTAGGAAACTACATGATCACTAGGACAGCAGTAGAAAATTGATCTGTATCAGAAATAATGTGCTGTGTCTGATAACAAACTGATAAAGAAATAATAATACTCCGTGAAACGGATGCTGAGCTAAAAATAATCAATTTTTTAAAATTCCATTATGGTGGCTGAGTAGAAGAATTATTTTTTTCTCCATAAACCTTAACGTTTAACCATAGAGTTCAATTGTCGAAATGAGCTGATTTCCAGCGTCACCCATCGCCAGGCAACCACTCTTATTAATATTCAGGTCTCAGAAAAGTGAGCGGATGTTCTGTTTTGACAGGGAAGACACAACAGGTACAGGCGTTCTCGTAACTGTGACAGAATTTTATGCAAATTTCGTAATTTGAAAATATTTTACTTATTATGGTGTGGTTGTGCGACGTACAATAAAATATGCTGATATAGGCTTTCACAGTCTCAGTCACAAATGAATTTCTTCATTTAGCAAAGCTCATACGCTACAGGTATCTTTATCAACACAACTTTTAACCACGTCATATAAAATTCACGTAATCCCGGAAAAATAGTTTGTTACGGGCAATTTGTGTCAAATAACAGAACAATACTTTGCAAAACAGACATCTAACATTAAAACTGCAGTCATAAAATCTCTATGAGGTTTCAAAATAATCACACTTTATGTCAAGTTAAATATAGGTTGACATGTATTATGGTTTAACATTGTAGTAGCAATCTCGGTAAATCAGCTGTGTTCACTAATCACGAAAATAAATGTCCTTCAGTTAACTCTTTCTTACTATTTACATTCACAAAAAACTACTTTCCTGTTATGTAATTTATTTCATTATACATCAAAATAAATTCTTTACGAAAACAAATATAGACTTCGCCTACTCCACGTCTGAGTAAAGCTGGGGCGGAATTTAATGACTATAACGTTTTTATATGTTTCCACCAACAAAACTATTCATCACATCGCAATACGTATAAGATACTCATCATTTACCAGATTCGACACGCAAGTCGCCGAAGTGGTGTCAACTCCAAAGACTTGCACCCGGCGAACGGTCTACCCGACGGGAGGCTCTAGCCACACGCAATTTCCCAAATGCTGCAATCTTAAACTGGCGGTGCAACTCGACGCTTCAAATTAGCATATTGCCATCCTGATCTAGGATTTCCGTAAGTCGCTCCAGGCAAATGCCGGCATGTTCCGGTGGGGAGGGTAGGGTCGGTTTCTTTCCCCGTCCTTTCGTAATCTGAGCGTGTACTCCGTCTCCGCCTCTAACAACGTCGTTGTCCGCCAGTGATTGCGTACTCCGCTACAGCCATTGCTTAAGTAGTTCTGCCACTCATAGCTAGATGGTGCGGGCATCGTTTTCTCGGCAGTGGCTGTTGTGCTTGAGTTTAAATATAGGGAACAAAACAACATTGGGTTCAAAATGGCTCTGAGCACTATGGGACTTAACTTCTGAGGTCATAAGTCCCCTAGAACTTAGAACTACTTAAACCTAACTAACATAAGGACATCACACACATCCATGCCCGAGGCAGGATTCGAACCTGCGACCGTAGCGGTCGCGCGGTTCCAGACTGTAGCGCCTAGAACCGCTCGGCCACCCCGGCCGGCAAACAGCATTGGGAATTTATTTCGCTTCTCATAACTTCTACCTAGCCTAAGAATGAAAAATTAATATTTTCAAAATAATTTCTCGTGTCTGGATAACATATTTGCATACACTGATTTAAGATATACGCAGGTTTCAAGCGAATTATCCGAACCCATCTCAAAAGATCAGAAAAAAGTGTCGTATTACAGGAAACCTTATTCAGAGAACAGTCATGGTCACGTCTAAACGCAGTAACTCCTTTCTGTTACCAGCTGTCGAAGGTCACATGACCTATCATTACCTGTTCTACGCCAACAACAGCGCTCCAAAGCGACCAGTTTGCTATTTTAAAGGGGTGATTAATTTTTTGTCCCGTGGTTTTCATTACGTCGGTGAAGAGTTTGGTCTGTGTCGGTTCTGGACTCAAATTTCGATCTGTACGTAGGAAAGGACTGGTTCATTTTTATATTCTACATCTGCATCATAGACCGCAAGCCACCTATTGTTACGTAGCGGAGAGTATTTCTGGTCAGTGGTGGTTCAATGGAATGTGTGTTAAAGAGGCCGTCAGTTAAGTCACTTTCCTGAGATGGACCATTTTCTCTGCTCTCCAGTGACAACGTTGCCCTTGTAAGTCCACGAAAAGTGAGCAGATTTTGAAGGAGGGTGTTTTTAAATCTAAAAGAAACAACAGAGGGTCATTAATAAAACTTATAGAAAAACTTCTGATGGACCTTCATACTACGTTGTTTTTGGATTCTCGAAAGCCACAATTTTCACCTGGTTACCTATAAACCCTCTGTGAATAATTTTGTGGAATTTGTTAAATTACGTAGGTGTGGAGAAGGAAAGATAATATCTGGCAATATATGACAAATGACATGAACCACGAAAGTGAAAAGCGTGCATCTGCGTGATCTGTAAGCTTTTGACGAATATTAACAGTAAAATGGTTCACTACCACGCAGCACAGTACGAGATTCGGCTTTAGAGGACTTGTCAGATTATACCATCATGCCGCTAAATATATCACCTATTGAGATATGCGGAAACTTACAGCGTTGATGAAGCCACGCTTTTAACCTTTAGCTAGTTCTTAGCATATGAGGAACATAAAGTGAAGAACTACTTTCACTTAAAATAAATTAAAAATAGAAATGTATGACTAGTTTCCATCTTTGTACTGGTTTTATTTGAGGTTCTCTGCAAAGTAGACAGCCCAAGGAAATACATCCTCAAGCGGTATCACAAGAGCACACCCGGAGCGGTGGTCTTAAACGTGCTTTAGACCTGACGTGACTTCTGCCCACCTGAAACACTTACACAACTTACATGACTAATAGTTGTTGTTTTAGAACTGACATACTAAATTTACACATACCTTTCAGCGGAGAAGTCACAGCTAAGAAAATCATCAAACGTAATTTTCGTTTAACTCTCTGAATATCACCTCCACAACCCAAACAACCTGTTTGTTGGTTATTTTTATTGATTCTACTGGAATCGACTCCACCTGCACTTAAGTAATGTTATTTCTGCCTACGAAGATATCGTATTCGTCTATTATAAGTTTTATAAAATCGTTTTTCAGTCTCTTAGTGATTCAGAAATAAAATACACCTGTGAGCCAAAAGATTATTACCACTTGTTTAATAGTTGTTTGTCCGTCTTTTGAACGAAATACATCACAGATTCTGCGTATCAGGGATCTTGTTGTATGTTTGTGGAGGTATGTGGCGTTAAATGTTTACGCACATCATGTATTTCTCGTAAATAACAGGCCGCTAATTAGCGAATGCGGTGACGACGCCCAACACCGACCCAGCTGGATTTCATATGATTTGCATGAGGTGAGCTTGGTCGCCAAAACATCAACGTGGGTTCACTATAATGCTCCTCAGACCACTTTAGCACGGTTCTGGCTCCAAGGCACGGACAATTATACTGCTGAAAAATGACATCGTCGTCCAGAACACATGAAGCATGAAAGAGCGCAGGTGGTTCGCAGTTGTCAGAATGTCTTTGATTACTACCACAGCATACAAACGCAGGAGAACGTATCTCATAGCATAATACTGCTCCCACCAGCCTGCGTCCTTAGCGCGCTGCACGTTTCGAGCTGCAGTTTACCTTGATGACGGCATTTATGCAGACGAACAACGATCTAGCGTAGCAAAAATGTGATTCACCCGAAAAGCCGACACGTTTCCATTAACCGGCGGTTGAATACCGATGGTTCCGTTGGGTCAACATGTGAACATGTACGATCGTCTGCTGCAGAGCACCATGTTATGTACGATGAACGATGTGCTCCGAAACACTTGTGCAAGCACCAGCATTGTGCTCTTTCGGCAGAGACGCCACAGATCACCATCTATCCTATTTTACAGAGCGAAAAAGCCTCTGAAACGCACGTTCTGTAAAAAGTCTTTTATGTCCAACCATTTAGCGCCTGGTCGTATGTTCACTATCTTTCTACCTCTTTCTGTAGATGCTCATGAGAGTAGTAAGTGAACATTCGACCAGCTTCAGTTTTTGAGAGACCCCTTTACAGGCTCCGCGTAATAATAATCTGTCATTTGTCAAAACAGCATATCACAATGGATTTCCGCACTTGCGTCCCATATCCTCGCTAGGGTGATCACCTGTCCGTGTCCGCCCCAGGTACATTCTTTCCTTACCGCGTCAATTGCCCGCAAAGTCGTAAGTCGCGGTGGGCAGTGGTCATAATGTTTTGGCGTATCAGTGTAAACGGGTTACATTGAGTTCATGAGATGATTCTTTCTATACTTGTAGATTAGCAGCTGTTGAACATTAGAATCTACACTGTCTGACAAAAAAGGAAAGTACGCAGAAAACGTAAACTGATGTCAATGTTAATTTGTAAACATACAGACCATCGACGCGTATATAAACGATTAGAGTAGCAATTCTTTGTGGTGGGCATAACGCCGTTGAACAGTGTCATATCTGAATGATCACTAAGAAGAACATGCAGATGCCGCGAACTAGTCTGAGATAGCATTATCAGGACCTGGCAGACCTTGAAAAGGTCCTTATTGTGGTTCTACATTTGGACGGCTGATCAAATGGCACAGTATCTAAATTTATGGGGCATTCGGATGTGACAATGGCCAGATGCAGGGCTGCATGGTAACGTAAGGGCAGGCATACTGGTTGTCAAGGTTCTGGTGGACCGCACTTGACGAGGATCGTCGTGTCCTGCACCAAGTACTTTGTAATCTCTTCATATTTGTGCCTGTTGTCTAAAGTAAAATAAAGGACTCCCTGCAATATTCTGTGTCGCCTCGCACGATTGGTCGATTCCTAACAGCAGGCGATATAGAGAAATATCACTCCATTTGTAGGCACCCTTTTACCCCACAACAGCAACGGCGGCGTTTGTAGTGATGGTATGATAGAGAAGTATGGACTGCTGATGAATGGCATGTGTTCTGCACTACCCCAGATAATTGTCGTCATCACATATGGCGGCGACCTGGGAAGAGACCTCTTTCTTTCAATGTTTTGGAGGTGCCCAGCGGTGTTCCACCTGAATTCACAGTTCATGGTGTAGCGAGCTATCGTGTATTACTTCAGATCACAGCTGGTAGTGATTGGGGGAACTGTGACAGCACAATGGTACGTGACGGACATTCTGCATCCTCATGTGTTACGTCTCACACGACAGCATCGTGGTGCCATGTTTCATCAGGACAATGCTCGTCAGCACATAGTACGTATCTCTATGAATTGTCTGCGTGATGTTAACATTGTATGGCCAGCATGAGACACAGAGCTGCCTCCAGTACACTATCAGTGGTACCTGTTCACACGTCAACTCGGTCCCGTTGGCAGTATCCAGGATACCGAGAACGAGTTAAAAGAGTTATGGATCAGCTTGCCCCAACAGCGGAAACAACGGCTTTATACATCCTTCCCAACGGAATCAGTGCGTGCTTAGACGCCAGAGGTGGTGCAACATTATACTGATAACTGTTTCCTTACTGGAAAGTTATTTGTAAGTATGACTCCATTTTGTAGACACTGAAATAATATCATGTATCTTCTCAATCCGTGAAGTTTCAACACCCCTTCTGGGTGATTCCCTGTTTTTGTTAGGCACTGTATTTGCAAGAAGTGACGAAGTTACACAGCTTACTTAATCCGATACAATGAGCGTCGTCATATACAAAACAAATTTCGCTTACTGAATAACGCGTCAACTAGAAACGAAGTACAGGAACTATTTTAAACGTCCTTACTTCATATGGCGTAAATAAATAAAGCCGATGTCCTACTAAACTTTTTGTGGCACTATTATACACGCGTGTGATGCATGGCCAACATGATACGGATACACGTAGCGCGAAACATGTGTTTTCCATAGCCAGAAATACCAGTCACATTCATTATGTTCTTGGTTGTTTGTCGAGTAACACTGGTCCGTACGTATTTGCGTAGGGATGTTTTCTTTTATTTTTTTCGAACTGACATTCGGTCCGTGAACATACAGCCATCACACCAGCCGAAACACGATACGACAATGTGCTCTGGCAATTCAAAATATTCACTAGTGTCAGGCCGTACTCTGGTATGACGTTAAGTAGACTTATATGTGAAGACAGTAACTGTTCTGGAAAGAACAGAATACTGTTGATGACCGTTCAGCTTTTTCCTGGAATAAATGATGACTTAACTGAAACCCTCAGCTGCCGACAGGTGTTGTTGATATCATTTATTCCAGGAAAAAGCTGTGCGGTCATCAGCAGTATTCTGTTCTTTCGAGAACAGTTACTGTCTTTACATATATAGTTAAAAGGCTACCCAGCCATTGACCTTCGTCTGTGCGAATGCGCACAGGTTGCCCAAACTCTTACGGGAATCGCCAAAGCGTGCGCGAGTAATGAGTGGATGGGCAAAAGTCTATAAGGTACATTACATATGTAGAATTGTGGACAGTTGGAAATGTGAGTCTCACGGGAAGCGTGCAAGGGATAAGTCCCTGCAGTCGCGCTATTCATCTGTGTCCTCGGTGGCTCAGGTGGATAGAGCGTCTGCAATGTAAGCAGGAGATCCCGGGTTCGAATCCCGGTCGGGGCACACATTTTCAACTGTCCACATCCAGGTATATCAACAACACCTGTCGGCAGCTGAGGGTTTCAGTTAGTCATCACTTAAGTAGGCTTAGACTTGTCGTGTGACGCCATACAGACGATATTTGTGTCAGATACGATCATGTCAAAATAAGGACTACACAGCTCCAAATTCCCAAACGGAGAGTACTTAAAATCCCTGTAAACCCATGGAGATTCAGACTTTTATCGGTTACCTTAAATCATTTTAGCTAAACACTGGAATGTTTCCTTTAGACAGACTTTCGTTTACACAGACTACGGGCACTCTACTGTCCCATCAGTTTTGCATACGAGTTTCTGCGTTGTTCCTGGTGCACCCGTGGGAAACTGGTTATTAACTCGCCTTCCTTAAACGATACCGTGGTAGACTGAGGAGTGAATGGAGCTTCAAAAGGCGTCGTAATTTCCTGTAAACTACACCATCCAGGCTTGCACGTCAGCTTCATCGTCATGTCATCAAAGGCAATGGCTCGCTATCGAGTGTACCTCTTTGCATTTACGAGTTCGTGAGTGTCTAGTGAGGCCTATTCTGGAACCACATTCTTGCTACAGTGAGGGCATGTTTCGTCCATGCCAATTACGGTTTGTTGCATACTGTTTGTTACAGGTTTCTCTTCTCTTTCGTGCGCTTCCGCCTGCTCGATATCAGTCTTCGCCATTGTCGTTCAAAGTGTTGTGAGCTATCGTAAACAGTCGGACACCATGCTGGACGGTTGAAGGTAGTGGTTTCCCTGTTGTCCATGAAAACATCCCACCATTCTTGACACGGTTGGCTTTACTCACCTTTTTGAACATAGTTAAAATCGAAACATCTCGTAAGTTAGAGAACTCGGCAAGTATCCCATCTTTACTAGATGCACTTTGTTCTTCAGCTGATGAACAGTCTCTTCGACTTCTTGAGGAGATGGATCATCGTCGAGTTGACACTGAGTAGGCTTTTGACAAATTATATTGAATATGGAATCTAATCTGCGTTAGTAAGTGGTCTGAGCTCTGAAATAAACGTGCGAGTGCTACCAACTCAACAGCAAAATAAATGCAGTTGCATATTACGCATTATTCCACTCATTATTTGGCCACAGCACACAACGGAAACACTATCATACTGAGACAATAACTTAGTGTATTACTGATTATATTTTAGTTAAATAATGGTCGCCTAACCATGGAGAAAGTTGTAGGATGTAGGCTTCATAAACGTGAGTTAATTTTACAATTACCAAACTTTTATTCAAATGGAAAGATCATCTTACTGCAATGTTACCCTTAAAAGGGGAACAATGCAAAAATAACCCTGACAACATAATCACATATGCATAAACCATGTATTAGGTTACTGCCGAGTCAGAACGGTCATTTATTATTGGTGTACACAGTGCACACAGTGTCCAAAGGCGGGTCGAGGGAGGGGGGGGGGAGGGAGGGGTTAGTAGAGGGAGGGCACTACGCAGAATTGGATAGACAGAAATTCTTTGACACAGTACGAATTTTTTCATGTTTCAGGGAACCGAGAATGGGGGGTTCTCGGTGACATTCATGTTGAATAGATACATGTCAGTGGCAAGAGGAACAAGACTTTTGGTCAGGTGAATACAGGGTTATAAATACAAAATCAAATAGGGGTAATGCAGGAGTAGGTTTAGTAATGAATAAAAAAATAGGAGTGCGGGTAAGCTACTACAAACAGCATAGTGAACGCATTATTGTGGCCAAGATAGACACGAAGCCCACGCCTACGACAGTAATACAAGTTTATATGCCAACTAGCTCTGCAGATGATGAACAAATTGAAAAAATGTATGATGAGATGAAAGAAATTATTCAGAGAGTGAAGGGAGACGAAAATTTAATAGTCACTGGTGACTGGAATTCGACATAGGAAAAGACGGAAAAGTAGTAAGTGAATATGGATTGGCGGTAAGAAATGAAAGAGGAAGCCGCCTGGTAGAATTCTGCACAGAGCATAACTTAATCATAGCTAACACTTGGTTCAGGAATCATAAAAGAAGGTTGCATACATGGAAGAAGCCTGGAGATACTGACAGGTTTCAGATAGATTATATAATGGTAAAACAGAGATTTAGGAACCAGGTTTTAAATTGTAAAACGTATCCAGGGGAAGATGTGGACTCTGACCACAATCTATTGGTTATGAACTGTAGATTAAAACTGAAGAAACTGCAGAAAGTTGGGAGTTTAAGGAGATGGGATCTGGATAAACTGACAGAACCAGAGGTTGTAGAGAGCTACAGGGAGAACATTAGGGAACGATTGACAGGAATGGGGGAAAGAAATACAGTAGAAGAAGAATGGGTAGATATGAGAGATGAAATAGTGAAGGTAGCAGAGAATCCAAAAGACGAGGGTTAATAGAAATCCTTGGGTAACAGAAGATATATTGAATTTAATTGATGAATGGAGAAAATATAAAAACTCTGTAAATGAATCAGGCAAAAAGGAATACAAACGTCTCAAAAATGAGATCGACAGGAAGTGCAAAATGGGTAAGCAGGCATGGCTAGAGGACACATGTAAGGATGTAAAGGCTTATCTCACTAGGGGTAAGATAGATACTGCCTACAGGAAAATTAAAGAGACCTTTGGAGAAAAGAGAACCACTTGTATGAATATCAGGAGCTCAGATGGACATCCAGTTCTAAGCAAAGAAGGGAAAACAGAAAGGTGGAAGGAGTATATAGAGGGTCTACATGCGGAACATTATGGAATGGAAGAGGATGTAGATGCAGATGAAATGGGAGATATGATATTGCGTGATGAGTTTGATAGAGCACTGAAAGACGTAAGTCGAAACAAGGCCCCGGGAGTAGACAACATTCCATTAGAACTACTGACAGCCTTGGGAGAGCCAGTCCTGACAAAACTTTACCATCTGGTGAGAAAAATGTATGAGACAGGTGAAATACCGTCAGACTTCAATAATCATCAAAGGCAGTGACTCCCCAACGAGTGTACCTCTTTACGAGGTCGTGAGTGTCTAATGAGACCACATTTTTGCTACAGTGAGGGCATGTTTCGTCCATGTCGACCACGAGTTGTTGCATATTGTTTGTTACGAGTTTTTCTTCGCTCTCCTGCGCTTCCACTTGCTCGATCTTAGTCTTCGCCATTGTCGTTCAAAGTACTGTGAGCTATCGTAAACGATCGGACACCATGTTGCGCGGTTGAAGGCAGTGGATTCCCTGTTATTCATGAAGACATCCCACGATTCTTGCCACGGTCGGCTTTACTAACCTTTTTGAACACAGCTAAAAACAAAGATCTCATGAGTTAGAGAACTCCGCATGTATCTCGTCTTTACTAGATGCATTGTTCTTCAGCTGATGAACAGTCTCTTAGACGTCTTGAAGAGATGGAACGTAGCCGAGTTGACACTGAGTAGGCCTTTGACAAATTATATTGGATATGGAAACTTATCTGCGTTAGTAAGTGATCTGAGCTCTGAAATAAACGTGCGAATGCTACCAACTCAACAGCACAATTAATGCATTTGTATATTACGCGTTATACCACTCATTATATGGCCACTGCGCACAACGGAAACACTATCACACTGAGAAGAGGACTTAGTGTATTACTGTTTATATTTAAGTTAAATAAGGGTAGCCTAATCATGGGAAAAGTTATAGAAAGTAGGGTTCATAAACGGAAGTTAATTTCACAATTACCAAACTTTTATTCAGATGTAAAGACCATCATGGGATCTTACTGCAATGTTACTCTTAAAAGGGGAAGGCTGCAAACATACATCTACATCTACATTTATACTCCGCAAGCCACCCAACGGTGTGTGGCGGAGGGCACTTTAAGTGCCACTGTCATTACCTCCCTTTTCTGTTCCAGTCGCGTACGGTTCGGGGGAAGAACGACTGTCTGAAAGCCTCCGTGCGCGCTCGAATCTCTCTAATTTTACATTCGTGATCTTCTCGGGAGGAATAAGTAGGAGGAAGCAATATATTCGATACCTCATCCAGAAACGCACCCTCTCGAAACCTGGCGAGCAAGCTACATCGCGATGCAGAGCGCCTCTCTTGCAGAGTCTGCCACTTGAGTTTGCTAAACATCTCCGTAACGCTATTACGGTTACCAAATAACCCTGTGACGAAACGTGCCGCTCTTCTTTGGATCTTCTCTATCTCCTCCGTCAACCCGATCTGGTACGGATCCCACAATGTTGAGCAATACTCAAGTATAGGTCGAACGAGTGTTTTGTAAGGCACCTCCTTTGTTGATGGACTACATTTTCTATGGACTCTCCCAATGAATCTCAACCTGATACCCGCCTTACCAACAATTAATTTTATATGATCATTCCACTTCAAACCGTTCCGCACGCATACTCCCAGATATTTTACAGAAGTAAGTGCTACCAGTGTTTGTTCCGCTATCATATAGTCATACAATAAAGGATCCTTCTTTCTATGTATTCGCAATACATTACATTTGTCTATGTTAAGGGTCAGTTGCCACTCCCTGCACCAAGTGCCTATCCGCTGCAGATCTTCCTGCATTTCGCTACAATTTTCTAATGCTGCAACTTCTCTGTATACTACAGCATCATCCGCGAAAAGCCGCATGGAACTTCCGACACTATCTACTAGGTCATTTATATATATTGTGAAAAGCAATGGTCCCATAACACTCCTCTGTGGCACGCCAGAGGTTACTTTAACGTCTGTAGACGTCTCTCCATTGATAACAACATGCTGTATTTTGTTTGCTAAAAACTCTTCAATCTAGCCACACAGCTGGTCTGATATTCCGTAGGCTCTTTGTTTATCAGACGACAGTGCGGAACTGTATCGAACGCCTTCCGGAAGTCAAGGAAAATAGCATCTACCTGGAAGCCTATATCTAATATTTTCTGGGTCTCATGAACAAATAAAGCGAATTGGGTCTCACACGATCGCTGTTTCCGGAATCCATGTTGATTCCTACAGAGTAGATTCTGGGTTTCCAAAAACGACATGATACTCGAGCAAAAAACATGTTCTAAGGTTCTACAACAGATCGACGTCAGAGATATATGTCTATAGTTTTGTGCATCTGCTCGACGACCCTTCTTGAAGACTGGGACTACCTGTGGTCTTTTCCAATCATTTGGAACCTTCCGTTCCTCTAGAGACTTGCGGTACACGGCTGTCAGAAGGGGGGCAAGTTCTTTCGCGTACTCTGTGTAGAATCGAATTGGTATCCCGTCAGGTAAAGTGGACTTTCCTCTATTGAGTGATTCCAGTTGCTTTTCTATTCCTTGTACACTTATTTCGATGTCAGCCATTTTTTCGTTTGTGCGGGGATTTAGAGAATGAACTGCAGTGCGGTCTTCCTCTGTGAAACAGCTTTGGAGAAAGGTGTTTAGTATTTCAGCTTTACGCGTGTCATCCTCTGTTTCAATGCCATCGTCATCCCGGAGTGTCTGGATATGCTGTTTCGATGCACTTACTAATTTAACGTAAGACCAGAACTTCCTAGGATTTTCTGTTAAGTCGGTACATAGAATTTTACTTTCGAATTCACTGAACGCTTCACGCATAGCTCTCCTTACACTAACTTTGACATCATTTAGGTTCCGTTTGTCTGAGAGGTTTTGGCTGCGTTTAAACTTGGAGTGGAGCTCTCTTTGTTTTCGCAGTAGCTTCCTAACTTTGTTGTTGAACCACGGTGGGTTTTTCCCGTGCCTCACAGTTTTACTCGGCACGAACCTGTCTAAAACGCATTTTACAATTGCCTTAAACTTTTTCCATAAACACTCAACATTGTCAGTGTCGGAACAGAAATTTTCGTTTTGATCTGTTAGGTAGTCTGAAATTTGCCTTCTATTAATCTTGCTAAACAGATAAACCTTCCTCCCTTTTTTTATATTCCTATTAACTTCCATATTCAGGGATGCTGCAACGGCCTTATGATCACTGATTCCCTGTTCTGCACTTACAGAGTCGAAAAGTTCAGGTCTGTTTGTTATCAGTAGGTCCAAGATGTTATCTCCACGAGTCGGTTCTCTGTTTAATTGCTCGAGGTAATTTTCGGATAGTGCACTCAGTATAATGTCACTCGATGCTCTGTCCCTACCACCCGTCCTAAACATCTGAGTGTCACAGTCTAATCTGGTAAATTGAAATCTCCACCTAAGACTATAATATGCTGAGAAAATTTATGTGCAATGTATTCAAATTTTCTCTCAGTTGTTCTGCCACTAATGCTGCTGAGTCGGGAGGTCGGTAAAAGGAGCCAATTATTAACCTAGCTCGGTTGTTGAGTGTAACCTCCACCCATAATATTTCACAGGAACTATCCACTTCTACTACACTACAGGATAAACTACTACTAACAGCGACAAACACGTCACCACCAGTCGCATGCAGTCTATCCTTTCTAAACACCATCTGCGCTTTTGTAAAAATTTCGGCTGAATTTATCTCTGGCTTCAGCCAGCTTTCTGTACCTATAACGATTTCAGCTTCGGTGCTTTCTATCAGCGCTTGAAGTTCCGGTACTTTACCAATGCAGCTTCGACAGTTTACAATTACACTACCGATACCTGCTTGCTCTCCATATGTCCTGACTTTGCGCCGCACCCTTTGAGGCTGTTGCCCTTTCTGTACTATCCCGAGGCCATCTAACCTAAAAAACCGCCCAGACCACGCCACACAACCCCTGCTACCCGTGTAGCCGCTTGCTGCGTGTAGTGGACTCCTGACCTATCCAGCGGAACCCGAAACCCCACCACCCTATGGCGCAAGTCGAGGAATCTGCAGCCCACACGGTCGCAGAACCGTCTCAGCATCTGATTCAGACCCTCCACTCGGTTCTGTACCGAAGGTCCGCAGCCAGTCCTGTCGGCGATGCTGCAGATAGTGAGCTCTGCTTTCATCCCGCTAGCGAGACTGGCAATCTTCACCAAATCAGATAGCCGCCGGAAGCCAGAGAGGATTTCCTCGGATCCATAGCGACACACATCATTGGTGCCGACATGAGCGACCACCTGCAGATGGGTGCACCCTGTACCCTTCATGGCATCCGGAAGGACCCTTTCCACATCTGGAATGACTCCCCCCGGTATGCACACGGAGTGCACATTGGTTTTCTTCCCCTCTCTTGCTGCCATTTTCCTAAGGGGCCCTATTACGCGCCTGACGTTGGAGCTCCAAACTACCAGTAAGCCCACCCTCTGCGACTGCCCGGATCTTGCAGAGTGAGGGGCGACCTCTGGAACAGGACAAGCAACCATCTCCGGCCGAACATCAGTATCAGCCGGAGACAGAGCCTGAAACCGGTTCGTCAGACAAACTGTAGAGGCCTTCCGTTCAGCCCTCCGGAATGTCTTTCGCCCCCTGCCTTTACCTCGAGATGACCTCCCACTCTACCACAGGTGAGGGATCAGCCTCAATGTGGGCAGTATCCGGGGCAGCCACAGTCGTAGTCCGATCGGGGGATGCGTGGGACGAGCTGGCCGTCCCCGAAAAACCCCCATCCGGACCCCCACAGTGATGCCCATTGGCTACAGCCTCAAGCTGTGTGACCGAAGCCAACACTGCCTGAAGCTGGGAGCGAAGGGATACCAACTCAGCCTGCATCCGAACACAGCAGTTGCAGTCCCTGTTGTGCAAAGAACGTCTGAACTAATCTACAGAGAGCACAAACAAATCGACACCAAATTTAAACGGTTATTAAAAAACAAGATTGCCTAGTAAATGCAGTAATGCTGCTACTTGCGCACTGCTGACACACTGCTTGGCGGCGGAAGGAGACTACGCGATTTTACACTATTCAGGTACTAAAACGCGATGCTACAACTCTCAAATACTATAATACGCCCGAAATTTATGAATTAAGCAATGCAAGTACCAAAAACACGCAAAAAAATTAAGAACTAAACTATGTAACAAATGAGTGAGCTAGGAGTATACGACTTGCTGCTGCAACTGGTTATCCAACGGCGGCAGGGAGAACACATAACCCTGACATGCCAAGAAAACATGCATAAATCATGTATAGGTTATTACCGAGTCAGAACGGTCATTTATTATTGATGGTTCAAATGGTTCAAATGCCTGTGAGCACTATGGGACTTAACATCTGAGATCATCAGTCCCCTAGAACTTAGAACTACTTAAACCTAACTAACCTAAGGAAAACACACACATCCATGCCCGAGGCAGGATTCGAACCTGCGACCGTAGCAGTCGCGCGGTTCCGGACTGAAGCTCCTAGAACCGCTCGGCCACTGTGGCCGCCTATTAATGGTGGACATAGTGGACACAGTGTCTGAAAGGGAGAGGGGGGGAGGAGATGCGAGGAAGGGAGGGGGGGCATTACCCAGGATTGGACAGACAGAAATTCTTTGACATAGTACGAATTTTCTTCATTTTTTTTCAATATTGCCAATAATGAAATGTGATGGAAGTTTTCCACTGATGATTTGTCTCCTTTTTTGTGTAATGGTTTGAAAAAAGCCTATTTAAGCCTATCTGGAAAAGTATCACTGTGGTGGGATTCATTATGTAAGTAACTCAGTATGTCACAAAGTTCTGGGGAGCAACATTTAATTTTGGTAGTGCTAATTTCATCACAACCACTAGAACCTTTCTTTTTAAGAGAGCTAATAATACTAGAAATCTCTTTGGGTGAGGTAGGATATAGTTGAATTTAATCAAACTTCTGTGGAAATGCATTTCTTAAATATTTTAAGCTGTCTTCTGAGGAACTATGCAAACCTAAGTTGTCTGCTACTGAAAGGAGTAAGTTGTTGCAAGTGTCTGCAATTTTGGAGGTATTTCTAATCAACTCATTATTTACATTTAACATAATTTCCTCATTTGCCTGGTTAGTTTTTCCTGTTTCACTTTTTACTATGTTCCATATTGTTTTTATCTTGTTATTAGAAGCATTTATTTTTTCTTGAAAGTATATGCATTTTGAGGTTCTGATTATTTTTATTTAGAAATTTACAATATAATTTGTAATGTGATTTAATTCTGTAGTCATCGTTTTCCATTGACATTAAGTAACGTATACTTTTTGTTTTGCAAGATACTTTTATTCAATTTGTAATCCAGGGTTTTGGAACATTTAATCTATTTGCTTTGATTACTTTCTTAGGGCAGCAATTTTCAATGTGACCTATGACCATATTAGAGAAACAGTTTTTTTTTCATTTATCCCAGGTGAATTGTATACATCTTTCCAGTCTGTGGTCCTCAAACAGTTTTTTATAACGTCAATTCCTGTTTCATTTATTATTTGTATAGTTTCCCACTTCCTGTTATTAGTTGAATCAGATGCCACTAAATTAAATGTAAGCAACTGGGCATCATGATCTGAAAGGCCATTAAATATTAAGTTTATTCTATGATTTGCTAGTGTGCCAATATCTATGAAAATGTTATCAGCAGCAGTGCTGCTGGTACCCAAAACCCTGGTTGGAATCTGTACTAAGGGAACAAGGTTACAAGAAGTGGTAAGAGACTCTAGTATGGATCTTGAGTGACTATCCTCCAGAAAATTTAAATTAAAATCTCCACTTAGTATAAATTCATTATTTTTAGAAGTTAAGAAATTTAATACTGCATCATGCTATTTCGTGAATAGTTGTAAATTACCAGTTGGAGCACTGTATACTGTGACTATAACCACTTTTCTTTAGTGTGTTTCTACTTGTGTGGCACATGCTTCAAAATGATGATCAATATAGTATTTAAGAATGTCAATGGTTTTTTAATTCTGACTCTTTTACCATACCTCCTGCAGTCCTTCCTTACTTGTAGTGAATACAGCAAGGTCATCAGCGACTGTTATCACTGATATCTTTTCATTTTAATCCCACTCTTATATCGTTCTTTTATATCTGTCATTGTTTCTTGTGTCGATAGACTGAACAGTAGAGCTCAAAGACTGCATCCCATTCTTACATCCCTTTTAACCAGAGCAGTTCATTCTTGGTCTCCCTTTTTTATCTATTACCTATGGTTATTGTAGATATTGTACATTACGCTTCTTTCATTGTAGGTTACACCTATTTTTTTGAGAATTTGAAACATTTTGCACCATTTTACTTCAGTGTTGTCAATGTAGAAAACTGAAAAACGTTGCAGCCACTCTGTACTGAAACTAGAAGTTAGCATGTTTCGTTGGAAAAAACGAATGCAGGAAGAAACCACAGTATTTCTCTAGACAGTTCAAAATACAGAAAGTACTTATCTACCACTCACGGATAGATTTTCTGTTATCACATAACTGTCAGACTTAAAACTCATTGGGCTTCTTTATTGATGTTACTGGATCTTGAAGTACGATGAATTCACTATCATAATAGATTTGAATTAATCAGTGAACTGGAGAAGTAATATAAACCATCGGAAGGACAAATAATAAGAGTCATTGCACTGCTTTATTTGAGCACAGCCAGTCCTTTCCTGTCATTATGTTAGCATGAAGGCACCATTTCTCGTCACCAGTAACGATACAAGATTTGTGATTTTCACTTAGATCATGCGGTACTCATTCCTCCGGTTTTTGAACATTCCCCATTGCATGCAAATGTCTCACGACGGTGAAATGATCACAGTTCATCACATTTGCCAATTCTCATGAACACTGACGTGGATCATTGCGGATTCAAGCGTTTAAAGACTTCATCAAATCTCAATATCTTACTGAATGTGGAGAGTAACTAATGTCAAATGTATCCTCCTTAAAACTTGAAAATCATCTTCCTGCCGTGCGCTCTGTCCGTTGGCATTATCCACATCCACGACAATAATGTTTCTGGCTGTCCCCGCTGCTGTCATTCAGAGCATATTTCGGAAATGTTCCGATTTCTCCACTTGGCAATCCATTTTCTAGCGTCCGCAGCTTCACTCATTACCTCCAAATATCAAAATGACAATACATACGCTCAGGTAGCAACAGCGAAGTACAAATAAAAATGACATTCGATAAATAAACCCATAGCAACCGCCCCATACCAACATGCAAAACAAAAATGCTACGAACCTACGTATCACCCTAATAATTTGTTCCATAGCAAGCAAGCAATAATCTCATTGTAGCTTATGCCGTGCACTGAATAACGTAACGGTACATTGCGGTGCCCATTGTAATGTTATCCATGATGCAGCGTCCACTTTGGTGGCTCCTAAAACGATACACACACACACTCACACACACACACACACACATATATATATTGGGTTTTCACAGCATGAAAGTAATACAATGGAAAGATTGGAGAATAATTTTATTCGAATCGCTATAATGAAGTGATTAAGTACAAAAAGGTTTCAAAAGTGCGTCTGTAGATTTACTTTTTATCTGCAAGATTATAATATAATGAAGCAACGCACCCCCCCCCCCCCTCCATGAACCATGGGCCTCGACGTTGGTGCGGAGGCCTGCGTGCCTTAGCGATACTAGTTTTCACTCGTGGTTTAGGGGGCCGGCACGGTAGCTCAGCGTGTTCGGTCAGAGGGTTAGCAGCCGTCTGTAACAAAAAAACTGAGTTAATCGATCAACAACGAACCTTTGCGGCTGTCTTACGACGTCCGCCCCAAGCAGATGCAACGAACAAAAGAGAACAAAATGAGATTAAAAAAAAAGGGGGGGGTAGCGTCTTTGATTCATAATCAAAACGTCTTCGGTCCCGGGTTCGATACCCGCCACTGCCTAAATTTTGATCAATAATCAGCATTGGCGGCCGAAGACTTCCAGCATAAGAAGTCAGCCTCATTCTGCCAACGGCCTTTTCAAAGAGGGCGGAGGAGTGGATAGAGGTCCAGGGCACTCTGTTGTCCTAGGGGTGGGAAATTGACCCTAAAAGCGGAAGAATCAGCAATGATCAACGACATGAGGATGCAGAAGGCAATGGAAACCACTGCATTAAAGACACGTAACGTGTATCCACAGGACATGTGGCCTGTAATTGAAGAAGTGTCATGATGATACCTCCATTGGCAAAAGATTCCGGAATAGTCCCCCATTCGGATCTCAGGGAGGGGACTGCCAAGGGGGAGGTCACCATGAGAGAAAGATTGAATAATCAGCGAAAGGATAACGTTCTACGAGTCGGGGCGTGGAATGTCAGAAGCTTGAACGTGGTAGGGAAACTAGAAAATCTGAAACGGGAAATGCAAAAGCTCAATCTAGATATAGTAGGGGTCAATGAAGTGAAGTGGAAGGAAGACAAGGATTTCTGGTCAGACGAGTATCGGGTAATATCAACAGCAGCAGAAAATGGTATAGCAGGTGTACGATTCGTTATGAATAGGAAGGTAGGGCAGAGGGTGTGTTACTGTGAACAGTTCAGTGACCGGGTTGTTCTAATTAGAATCGACAGCGGACTAACACCGACAACGATAGTTCAGGTATACATGCCGACATCGCAAGCTGAATATGAACAAATAGAGAAAGTGTATGAGGATATTGAAAGTGTAATGCAGTATGTAAAGGGGGACGAAAATCTAATAGTCATGGACGACTGGAATGCAGTGGTAAGGGAAGGAGTAGAAGAAAAGGTTACAGGATAATATGGGCTTGGGACGAGGAATGAAAGAGGAGAAAGACTAACTGAGTTCTGTAACAAGTTTCAGCTAGTAATAGCGAATACCCTGTTCAAGAATCACAAGAGGAGGAGGTATACTTGGAAAAGGCCGGGGGATACGGGAAGATTTCAATTAGATAACATCATGGTCAGGCAGAGATTCCGAAATCAGATACTGGATTGTAAGGCGTACCCAGGAGCAGATATAGACTCAGATCACAATATAGTAGTGATGAAGAAGAGGCTGAAGTTCAAGACATTAGTCAGGAAGAATCAATACGCAAAGAAGTGGGATACGGAAGTACTAAGGAATGACGAGATACGTTTGAAGTTCTCTAACGCTATAGATACAGCAATAAGGAATAGCGCAGTAGGCAGTACAGTTGAAGAGGAATGGACATCTCTAAAAAGGGCCGTCACAGAAGATGGGAAAGAAAACATAGGTACAAAGAAGGTAGCTGCGAAGGAACCATGGGTAACAGAAGAAATACTTCAGTTGATTGATGAAAGGAGGAAGTACAAACATGTTCCGGGAAAATGAAGAATACAGAAATATAAGTCGCTGAGGAATGAAATAAATAGGAAGTGCAGGGGAGCTAAGACGAAATGGCTGCAGGAAAAATGTGAAGACATCGAAAAAGATATGAGTGTCGGAAGGACAGACTCAGCATACACGAAAGTCAAAACAACCTTTGGTGACATTAAAAGCAACGGAGGTAACATTAAGAGTGCAACGGGAATTCCACTGTTAAATGTAGAGGAGAGAGCAGATAGGTGGAAAGAATACATTGAAAGCCTCTATGAGGGTGAAGATTTGTCTGATGTGATAGAAGAAGAAACAGGAGTCGATTTAGAAGAGATAGAGGATCCAGTATTAGAATCGGAATTTAAAAGAGCCTTGGAGGACTTACGGTCAAATAAGGCAGAAGGGATAGATAATATTTCATCAGAATTTCTAAAATCATTGGGGGAAGTGGCAAAAAAACGACTACTCACGTTGGTGTGTAGAATATATGAGTCTGGCGACATACCATCTGACTTTCGGAAAAGCGTCATCCACACAATTCCGAAGAAGGCAAGAGCTGACAAGTGCGAGAATTATCGCAGAATCAGCTTAACAGCTCATGCATCGAAGCTGCTTACAAGAATAATATACAGAAGAATGGAAAAGAAAATTGAGAATGCGCTAGGTGACGATCAGCTTGGCTTTAGGAAAAGTAAAGGGACGAGAGAGGCAATTCTGACGTTACAGCTAATAATGGAAGCAAGGCTAAAGAAAAATCAAGACACTTTCATAGGATTTGTCGACCTGGTAAAAAGCGTTCGACAATATAAAATGGTTTAAGCTGTTCGAGATTCAGCCGGCCGCGGTGGTCTAGCGGTTCTAGGCGCTCAGTCCGGAACCGCGGGACTGCTACGATCGCAGGTTCGAATCCTGCCTCGGGCATGGATGTGTGTGATGTCCTTAGGTAAGTTAGGTTTAAGTAGTTCTAAGTTCTAGGGGACTGATGACCACAGATGTTAAATCCCATAGTACTCAGAGCCATTTGAACCTGAAACGTCCCCTTTGAACAATTATACGAGACTGTGCTTAAACTGACACACAATATTTTGTTAGCGCAACGCAATCTGACTTTCAAGAATCCCCACAAAAGAATGGCCCTGACTAACATTAAACTATACCTTCCAGAAATCACTTACCTCACAAAAATCTTCATTACTCGAACTACTGCAATACAGCGAGCGCCATTACTGCCAGCTAAATAAAAGATTCAAACTACTGAAGGCACTAACTACTGATAGGGATAGTTAGCAAATGAAAGATATTAATAGAGAACGAACAATGTATTTACCTTGATATCATCATATATAAATATAGCAGTTCATGACAAATTACAAACCTCCGCCATCTCTCTCCCCACATCCACCACTGCTGGCGGCTCACCTCCAACTGCGCAACGCTACGCGCTGTTCGCATCCAGCTGCCGCGGCCCAACACTACAATGGCAGACAACAATACAAACCAGCCACAGACTGCACACAGCACAGCCAGTGATTTTCAGAGCGCTACGTGGCGTTACCAATATAAGAACCTAAACAGCCTACTTACATAGCCCCCATGCTCCCCACAAAAAATTTTACAAATTGGTTTGGGCAGTGGCCAATACAGATTTGAAAAATTTTTTCATAATTACAATAACAAAGAAATCAAATGCACACACTTATTGATACAATGTTGGTCAAAAGCTAAAATTTTCTCACAGTCTATAAAGACAGTCCTGATTCATCACAGTAAAATTACAGTGTTTTTCGTTTTTTTTCAAAGTCTGAACAGTAAAAGAGAATGCACACAGAAGTAGTGGATTTCCATGCAGTCTTGAAGAAGTAGTGTCCTTCCATCAGAAAGACAGTGCTGACTCTTGAAATGCTGACAGGTAATGGGCCACAACAGAGCAAACCCACAGCAGAGTCATTCGACGTTTTGAAGAACATTGGTAGGTAGGTCATCACAGAGTAGACCGACTGCAGTCCTGGTAGAGATTACGGTATTAGTGGGCCATCAGAGGCGCAGACCCACTGCAGTCCTTGCAGAAATAATGCTACTGGTGAGTCAGCAAAGGTGTAGACCCACTGTAGTCCTTGTAGAGACGGCCAGCAGCCATCCATTGCGACTGTGCAGGTGCACAATCACCATCAAAGATTCTTGCAAAGAATATAGCAAGTCCATAACCACCACTTGTGCACTCACAAAGTGTTTGGAATTGTCCTTAGAACCAGCAATGCTGTTATCCAGTCCCTTGCTGAATTATTAACACACTTGCAAACACTAACAGTCCCTAATTCTCACATATTGTCCATATACTATGACCAACAGAAATATGTGCAGTGAAATGAATGCTTACTAGTTACTTAATTTGATGAACTTGTGTCAATTACAATTTTATAACATAAGAATACGATTACAAAGGTACAAAATACCTCATTAAAGAACATAACAATACAGATAACATTTGTAGTACAGGCTTTACAAAAGAATAGAAATAGACATTTATATCAGTGTTACAGGAATTATGACATGAGTACATACATAGAAGATCAGAATAACTTGTGAAACATCAACTTCACACATGAGCACTAGCAAAAAACAGAATAAATATTGTCTAACATCTTTACAAAGTAAATAACATATTATTAATGCCAATTATATTCGAGGATAACAGTATTCCTCATCATAGTGAATGTAGCTTAGTATTAGAAAAATTCTACAATATAAGTCTTATCAGATAAACATATAAATACAGGAAAAACATAAATACCCAAGGGTACACAAACATATAGCGGAATAATACAAGGAAAGGACAGGGTTTGTTTTACTGCAGTATTTTGCTAACAAAACTTTCTTTACTTCTCGGAGATCTCCCTTCGTTCTTCATTATTTCCAAAAGTCCTATCTATACCTGCTTTCTGTACTTTTCTCGTATAGCCTCTCAGTGCATTTCTTCAAATTCATCGCAACTCATTCTCTTATAGGCTACCCCCTCTCAAGCTAACTTAAATCTACTGAGCTCAGATGCTAAACTAAGGGACGAGGCAATGCAGCAGCACAAAACAATTAACACAAACAGCAATGACAAAAAAATGGAACTTTGCAAAGCAAGCTACAGTAAATCTAAATTACCAAGCAATGCAACATTACAACTAATATGAGCCAATGTGCAGCAACAAGAAAAATAAATGAGTAGTAAAACTGGCTTAGCAGAGTAACACAAAGTCAAATTCAGTAACACTATGGGTGGCAAACAGCAGCTTATATCTAAACATGACATAGCTCAAGCAGGAAAAATAGTACACTAAAGATAACAATGCAGATAAGGGAAATGTATAATCACATCTTAATGTCTAAGTAATTAAAGTGGTGCACCACAACAACTTATTGTAAAAAAAATATTACCATGTACTTGAAAAGAATATTATGTGTGCAGTTACTGTTACTAGTCCCTTCTTATTGTTCTTTCCTTTCCAAGTGCTCCTTTTTTGAAGAATGTGGATCACAAAATTATTATTTACTAGATCTGTTGACAGAAAGTGTTCACATTAGCAAATGCATTTAATTTTATTTTATGAAACCAATGCTGCAACACAGCTGGAAAACAGATGTCAAATGAAATAAGCAATTACGCAAACCAAAGCATAAATACATCATTCAATAGCTATGTGGCATTTCGTAAGTCAGTAGCTCTCAACTCTCGTAGAAAGACACTTGTCATTATCAGGTTTGCATATGTAAGAATATTTCCCATCAATTCATAAGCATTTCAGTAAATATCATAAATTAAGAGCTCCACAGTGTAATCATGTGTTTTCAAGTTCGACCGTGTCGTTTTTTGCCATGCTTTCTACAAAGGAATGTCAATAGCGAGGATAATGGCCTCCCCTTTTTTTTTCTAGCTGTGCCGCTGAAAGGTTAATGGCTTTTTTTTTCGGGCGGCTGTCGCCCAGGTGGGTGCCCACGACGCATTATGTGCAGGTGGTCACTTAACTTTCTTACGGAAATATTTACGACAGCAGTTTCCGCTACAGTGACAGTCTCACATAAAAATATTTCATAGGTCAAGAATTAGCGTTGCAAATCTGTAGAAACAAAATCCTATAAATATAAGTGTCCAAAAAAAATATTTGTCAGCATTGTGATACAGTCACGCATTTATGCACATTTCATAACTCTTAAAGTACGATTCTTGGTTTCCAACATACTTCTTATTCCTCATATACGGTAGCATCATCTTATTGATCATAAACATATCTCAACAGCATAGTACACATCGTCGTCGTAATAATATCATAACATCTCAGTCAATTCTCAAAATCGTCGTAGCTTCCTCCAATAATTTCAAAACCTAAAAAAGATTCTCTGCTCATTTCAATAGTGTCATCTACCTCAAACATACTTTAAAATCATGCTCCCTTACCAAATATATCATTCACAGCTCTCATAGTGTCACAATGGTTCTGAAAAAATATGAGCATTTCACAAAGTACAGACAAAATACAATTTCATAAGTGTGAAGTTATCCAACTGTGTAATTGCGTAAACATCTGTCACTGATGTAATAAAAAAAGTTTATCTCTCAGTTACATGATCAGATAGCTGTGTAATTTGTGTGTTAGAGAAATATGGTACCGATGTGTAAAGTTGTATAAGCAAATACCATATTAGCTAGGGTTCCTTGTGGTTGCCAAACACATGGTACACAAAGTAAGCGTGCACCCCCCTGAGGATTAATGTAATTATACCCTCAGGTGTTACAGATTACAGCAATGGAATGAAATGTATCACGGAAAATTTTCTTTGTAATTCAAAAATCTTTAAAAATAAATGTTTTAAGTACAAAATTAATCACTGAAATGCGTGTCCTGTAGCGCTAAATGTGCATCTTGTTGTAAGATAATCTCTGTGGAAGTGTCGTAGTTATCGTCCTCCAAAAGCTAAGTTCTGCAGAAGCCAATGTACTTACCTCATGATAAACAAAAGTGAAATGCTTTGCGTATAGATATCTTAGTTATTACGCTTATTGTTGTGATGAAGAAATTACTGTGCTGTAACGTATTGTTGTGCTACGGAGAAAGCTGTCTCATTGTAGCTATACCACAAAAGTTACTATTAAAACATGTTTTACTTTCCAGAATAATACAGAAAAATTGTGCAGATATAAAACAGATACTCCGCAAAAGCAACAATGTAAATTATCACACATTAGTAACGTCGTGATATAAATCGTGTAGCTGTCCCATAAACTAACCACTGTGTCATCTGGTATCTCACAGAAAGTACTTTAAATACAGAATGTATTTTCAAGTAAACCAAAATGTTGCATTAAAATCTCATTAGCAGTACCAGTATGTGTCCTAAGTGCAACTAACAAGGAAGAATGTACACACACAATTACACTGTGTCGTCAGTTCGCAATAACAATGCATTCGTAATTTCTGTTTAAATAAGTTCTCTTGATTCTTGACTGGATATTTAACTTCAAACATTGTTGCATGGTAGCAGTTTCTGAAGCATACTAGTAACGTGAAGTGAAACGTTTTATGGCAAAGAAAAAGTTAAAAAGCAGATTATCTTTCAATAAATGGTTTCACACGTGAAATGTGGTGTAAACCTTTACTCTTCCTAGTACTCAGAGTTTCAACTTGAACGGAATTATCATGCGGTATACATCGGTGAGGAGTGCTAAAATTTTTCTAAAGGTTAGCGTCTTACATTATTTTTCTCGGAGCCAGCGGGCGCACGCAGCTGCCTGCTGTGCGAGTCATTGTCTGTCTCTTTGTTGGCGCGCGCCGTTATTGGGATTAGGAGACCTAACTTCTACAAATTCACTTTGACGAGAAGGCCCTGCCCTGTTTGAAGCTCGCCAGTTCTGATGGAATTCAGGTCTGTCGTTTTGTCGGTAGTTTACACAGTTTCTTTCGTGTCGGTCACGTGGTGGAGAATTTCTCCCTGAATCGTAACTGCATGCTGAACTGTTGCGTCTGAAATTATTCTGTCTCCCTTGATAATAATAGTTCTGATTACCATATTGTCTGTTTCTATGGTTATCTCTGTCATATTCATTACTACGGAAATGCGATCTTTCTCTGTAACTATTATTCTGCCAGCAGTTGTCATAAGGGTGGTGCCTGTTTTGGTCACTATTTGCGTTGTAAGAATAGCCTTGTCGTGTCCAGTTATTATTTCTTTCATCGCGGAATTGTGACAGATGTGACCTGTAATTGTTGTGCTCCTGTTTCCGCGTTCCCCGATTGTCAGTGTCAATTTCCAATTCTTGTAACAGACCCTGAAAAGCTTCAATGTCATCTTTGCAACGTCCTGCTAAAATAATATGTCGTAAATGTTCGGGTAATTTGATTAAGCAAATGCGGATGAGTTCTGAGGGGCTGTATGGGTTTGACAGGTATTGATTCTTGTGCAACAGTCTTCAAAATATTTTACAAGACTGGAGAATTCAGATTGTTCGAAATGTTTCATCATTGTGATGCCATGTTTTACTCGGTCTTGTGTAGCTTGAGACCAATATGCTGAGAGGAAGGCATGGTAAAATTCTCCTTCACTGTGACAATCGTGAATGACCGATCGCATTCTTACAGCTGGTTCCTTCTCTAAATAGCCACACATAAATTCTAACCTGTGCTCCAATGACCAATTGGGAGGAAAACAATGAGAGAATTGATGGAGCCACGCTTGTGGATGAATGTCGTTTCTGGAATTCTTAAATGTTTTGAATTTACGTGTAGTAATGAACAGCTTATAGTCAAAATCATCATGTCGGCGAGTCGCATGTCGGTCATTGTTACGTCGTGTCAGCTGTTCAATCTCAAAATTCGGTGCACATTGCCAATTTCTTTCATAATTTCCGAAATGCGCTGTGTTATTATTTTGTGGCTGTTCCGTATTTCTACGTCCCTCTTCCCGTATTGGGCGCGAGTGTCCTCTGAAATACGTAATTCTTGTACTACTTGTGCCAACTGATCTTGCACTTCTCGGATTTCTCTTTTGTACTGTGTATTGATTTGATTTTGATTTTGTTTGAATTTTCTAATTTCTACATACTCTTCAGTGTCAGTGAAGGCTACAGGTGTTGTGTTGTTCAGATCATCATCTACCTTTGTAGATAAGTTAGTGAACTGATCTGAAAGTTCGGCTACTTTATCCGATAGTGAAATTATTTCCTCTGTATGTTTTTCTGAACCGAGTTTCAGAGTATCTACTGTGTCCTTTAAGTTTTCCTGAGTTTTTGCAAGTTGCGTAACCGAATCGGTAGATGCAACTGAGTCAATTTTAGCTTGCAAGGTGTCGTGATTTTCATGAACAATGGTTTGCAGTTCTTTTATGGCTGCTTCGTGATTCTGTAATACATTTTCATGCCGCGAAAAAATGGGTTGAAAATGCTCACAAATTTGTGTTTTTACGTCATTACAGACTTTTTGACATTTCGATTCAATGTTATGTAACTCACTAGTTAAATCTTCACGTGTTTGTTGAAGTGTGGTGTCTAACGTTTGAAGATTTTGTCCCATTGCTTCTAACTGTTGCTGTGTTTGTCTCTGGTGTTGTTCCATTGTGTCTAACTTTTGAAGATTTGTCCCATTTGTTGCATTAATTGTAATAACAATGCATTAGTGTCTGGAATCTGTTCCTCTGTGCTTTTCGGCAGTGAATTTGCACCGGCAACATTCACATTTTGACAAGCGGAAAATGTGTCTTGACTCATTTGAGAAAACGGTGAGGACGCAAAACCTGAATCTACAGTATTTGCAAAATTGTGTCCTGTCATTTCGGATTCCTGAGGCGACCTGTTGCCGACCGATCGATCGATAATGCTTCTGTCTTCACTAATTGTTTCACTGTCCACGCCATTGTTCGCCGCCAGCTCCATTTCCCTATGCACAATTACCAAATTACTACTTTGAACATCAGTTAATTCATTACTCGGTGGCGCTAACATACTGCTTTCATTTTCGCTGTCATTTCTCAGTTTACTTTGGAGCCTAGTATTACGTTTTTCACACGCCATTATTGTCACAGTATTTCACACAACAACACAGAAAAACAGAATTTGAAGATCAAAAATAAGAGAACACATTAACATAGCACTGAAAATAATATCTAGTTAATTGCAGCTGCGAAATACTTGCTGCAAATCTACATGCATGCCACAACTGTTTTACTGTACAACAATGAAAAACTACAACTACAAAGGAAAGTCTCTCTATAATTACGCGCTAGCAATAAACAAAATCTACACTAATTACACAAATTACAAGAAAAAATCAGAAGATTCCAGTGAGGTATCCTCGGCTAAGGGTCGACATATGAAACGTCCCCTTTGAACAATTATACGAGACTGTGCTTAAACTGACATACAATATTTTGTTAGCGCAACGCAATCTGACTTTCAAGAATCCCTACAAAAGAATGGCCCTGACTAACATTAAACTATACCTTCTAGAAATCACTTACCTCACAAAAATCTTCATTACTCGAACTACTGCAATACAGCGAGCGCCACTACTGCCAGCTAAATAAAAGATTCAAACTACTGAAGGCACTAACTACTGATAGGGATAGTTAGCAAATGAAAGATATTAATAGAGAACGAACAATGTATTTACCTTGATATCATCATATATAAATATAGCAGTTCATGACAAATTACAAACCTCCGCCATCTCTCTCCCCACATCCACCACTGCTGGCGGCTCACCTCCAACTGCGCAACGCTACGCGCTGTTCGCATCCAGCTGCCGCTGCCCAACACTACAATGGCAGACAACAATGCAAACCAGCCACAGACTGCACACAGCACAGCCAGTGATTTTCAGAGCGCTACGTGGCGTTACCAATATAAGAACCTAAACAGCCTACTTACAAACCATTTGTTCGAGATTCTGAAAAAAGTAGGGATAAGCTATAGGGAGAGACGGGTCATATACAATATGTACAACAACCAAGAGGAAATAATAAGAGTGGACGATCAAGAACAAAGTGCTCGTATTAAGAAGGGTGTGAGACAAGGCTGTAACCTTTCGCCCCTACTCTTCAATCTGTACATCGGGGAAGCAATGATGGAAATAAAAGGAAGATTCAGGAGTGGAATTAAAATACAAGGTAAAAGGATATCAATGATACGATTCGCTGATGACATTGCTATTCTGAGTGAAACTGAAGAAGAATTAAATGATCTGCTGAACGGAATGAACAGTCTAATGAGTACACAGTATGGTTTGAGAGTAAATCGGAGAAAGACGAAGGTAATGAGAAGTAGTAGAAATGAGAACAGCGAGAAACTTAACATCAGGATTGATGGTCACGAAGTAAATGAAGTTAAGGAATTCTACTACCTAGGCAGTAAAATAACCAATGACGCACGGAGCAAGGAGGACATCAAAAGCAGACTCGCTATGGCAAAAAAGGCATTTCTGGCCAAGAGAAGTCTACTAATATCAAATACCGGCCTTAATTTGAGGAAGAAATTTCTGAGGATGTACGTCTGGAGTACAGCATTGTATGGTAGTGAAACATGGACTGTGGGAAAACCGGAGCAGAAGAGAATCGAAGCATTTGAGATGTGGTGCTATAGACGAATGTTGAAAATTAGGTGGACTGATAAGGTAAGGAATGAGGAGGTTCTACACAGATTCGGAGAGGAAAGGAATGTGTGGAAAACACTGATAAGGAGAAGGGACAGGATGATAGGACATCTGCTAAGACATGAGGGAATGACTTCCATGGTACTAGAGGGAGCTGTAGGGGGCAAAAACTGTAGAGGAAGATAGAGATTGGAATAAATCAAGCAAATAATTGAGGTCGTAGGTTACAAGTGCTACTTTGAATGAAGAGGTTAGCACAGGAAAGGAATTCGTGGCGGGCCGCATCAAACCAGTCAGTAGACTGATGACCAAAAAAAAAAAAAAAGGCGCAACCATAATGGAGGGGTGTCTGTTGAGAGGCAAGACAAACGTGTGTTCCCTCAAGAGGGGTATCAGCGTTGTCAGTAGGGACAACAGACTGTATAATTGATTGAACTGGCCTTCTAACATCAACAAAAACAGCATTTCTGTGCTAGTACTGCGAACGGCTGAAAGCAAGGGAAAACTACAGCCGTAATTTTTCCCGAGGGCATGCAGCTTTACTGTATGGTTAAATGAAGATGGCGTCTTCTTGAGGAAAATATTCCAGAGGTAAAATAGTCCCCCATTTTGATCTCCAGGTGGAGAAACAAAACTGGCGTTCTACGGATCGGAGTGTGGAATGTGAGATCCCTTAGTCATGCAGGTAAGTTAGAAAATTAAAAAAGGAAAATGGATAGGCTAAAGTTAGATATAGTGGGAATTAGTGAATTATGGCGATAGGAGGAACTGGACTTCTAGTCTGGGGAATATAGGGTTATAAATATAAAATCAAATAGGGGTAATGCAGGAGTAGGTTTAATAATGAATAAAAAAAAGGAACGCGGATAAGCTACTACGAACAGCATCTTGAAAGCATTGTTGTAGCCAAGATAGGTACAAAGCCCATGCATACCACAGTAGTACAATTTTATATGCCAACCAGATCCGCATATGATGAAGAGATTGAAAAAAATGTATTATGAGATAAAAGAAATTATTCAGATGGTTAAGGGAGATGAAAAATTAGTAGTCATGGGGGACCGGAATACGATAACTGGAAAAGGAAGAGAAGGAAAAGTAGTATGGACTGGGGGTAAAGATTGAAAGACTTAGCCGCCTGGCAGGATTTTGCACAGAGCGCAACTTAATCACACTGACACTCGGTTTAAGAGCCATGAAAGAAGGCTGTACATGTGTAAGAGATCGGGAGACACCGGAAGGTTTCAGATCGATTATACAGGGTGTAAATTTTAAGTTAACAAACCAGAATAACTCGAAAAATAAGCTTCACACGAAAAAATGTGTAGAATACAAAGTTTATTCTTTTCGAGGGGGACATCCGTTTGTGCTAAAATTATCCTGCCAGCCCAGCCCCCTGAGGATGGGGCGGGAGGCAACTTCAAAATTTCAAATGGGAACCCCCATTCGTTATTTCAGACTAAGATTCTACATAAAAAAACGACGTACATTTTGTGTTAAACATTTGTTTTGATTCTTGGTAGTTGGCGCTGAAATTTAAAAAAATCCATGTTCTCATTTTTGCGTAAAAATGGTTACGGATAGATAAAGTTATTAATTTTAGCACCAGCAGATGTCCGACTGGAAAATAATCAACTTTGGATTGTAGACATTTTTTCGTGTGACGCTTAGTTTTCGGGTTATTCTGGTTAGTCAATTTAAAATTTACACCCTGTGTAATGATAATGCTGAGATTTAGGAACCAGGTTTTAAACTGTAATACATTTCCAATTGCAGATGCGGACTTTGACCACAATTTATTGGCTATGAACTGTAGATTAAAACTAAAGACACTGCAAAAAAATAGGAATTTAAGAAGATGAGAACTGAATAAACTGAAAGAGCCAGAGGTTGTAGAGTGTTTCATAGGGAACGTTAGGTAACGATTGACAAGAACAGGGCAAATGAATGCAGTAGAGGCAGAATGGATAGCAGAATGGGCAGCTCTGAGAGATGAAAGCAGCAGAGGATCAAGTGGGTAAAAAGACAGGGGCTAGTAGAAATCCTTGGGTAACATAAGAACATAAGAGATATTGAAATTAATTGATGAAAGGGGAAAATATAAAAACACAGTAAGTGAAGCAGGCGAAAAGGAATACAGACGTCTCAAATAACTTTTCTTTGAAGAGAGGTTAAGAAGAACAAACCTACATTTATAGCATTTGTAGAAGTGCAAAATGGCTTGGCAGGAATGGCTAGAGAACAAAAGTAAGGTTGTAAAAGCATATATCACTAGGGATAATATATATGTCGCCTATAGGAAAATTAAAGAGACTCTTTGGAGCAAAGAGTAGCACATGTATGAATATCAAGAGTTCAGGGGGAAAACCGGTCCTAAGCAAAGAAGGAAAAGCAGAAAGGTGGAAGGAGTATATAGGGAGTCTGTACAAGGGCGGTGCACTTGAGGGCAATTTTATGAAAATGGAAGAGGAAGTAGATGAAGATGAGATGGGAGATATGATACTGCTGAAGAATTTGACAGAGCGCTGAAACACCTAAGTCGAAACAAGGCACCGTCTCTTCCGTCTGGTGAGCAAAATGTATGAGATAGGCGAAACAGCCTCGGCCTTCAAGAAGAATATAATAATTACAATTCCAAAGAAAGCAGGTGGTGACAGGTGTGTGAATTAGTTTAATGAGTCACGGCTGCAAAATACTAACACGAATTCTCTACAGACGAATGGAATAATGGTAGAAGCCGACCTCAGGGAAGATCGGTTTGTATTCCGTAGAAATGTAGGAAATACTGACTTATCTTTGAAGAGAGGTTAGGTAAAGAGAAACCTACATTTATAGCGTTTTTGGACTTAGAGAAAGCTTTTCACTGTGTTTACTGGAATATTCTCTTTCAAAGTCTGCAGGTGGCAGGGGTAAAATACAGGGAGTGCACGGCTATTTATAGTTTGCACAGAAACCGGATGGCAGTTTTAAGTGTTGAAGGGCACGAAAGGGAAGTAGTGGTTGGGAAGGGAGTGAGACAGGGTTGTAGCCTAATCCTGATGTTATTCAACAATTATATTGAGCAATCAGTAAATGAAACGAAAAAAATTTTGAGTAGGAATTAAAATCTAGGGAGAAGAAATAAAAACCTTGATATTTGTCGATGACACTGTAATTCTGTCAGAAGTAACGAAGGACTTGAAAGAGCAGTTTAACGGAATGAACAGTGTGTTGAAAACATGATATAAGATGAACATTAACAAAAGCAAAACAGGGACAATGGAATGTAGTCGAATTAAATCAGGCGATGTCGAGGAAATTACATTAAGAAATGAGATACTTAAAGTAGTACATGAGTTTTGCTATTTGGGCTTCAAAATAAGTGATGATGGTCGATGTAGAGAGGATATAAAATGTAGACTGGTGATGCAAAGGAAAACATTTTTGAAAGAAGAGAATTTTGTTAACGTCGACTATAGATTTTAGTGTCAGGTAGACTTCTCTGAAAGTGTCTGTATGGAGTGTTGCCATGTATGGAAGAGAAACATGGGCGATACACAGTGTAGAGAAGAAGAGAACAGAAGCTTTTGCAATGTACTGCTACAGAAAAATTCTGAAGATTGGATGGGTAGATTACGTAACTAATGAGGAGGAACTGAATGTATCTACATCTACATCTACATCTACATCTATACTCCGCAAGCCACCCAACGGTGTGTGGCGGAGGGCACTTTACGTGCCACTGTCATTACCTCCCTTTCCTGTTCCAGTCGCGTATGGTTCGCGGGAAGAACGACTGCCTGAAAGCCTCCGTGCGCGCTCGAATCTCTCTAATTTTACATTCGTGATCTCCTCGGGAGGTATAAGTAGGGGGAAGCAATATATTCGATACCTCATCCAGAAACGCACCCTCTCGAAACCTGGCGAGCAAGCTACACCGCGATGCAGAGCGCCTCTCTTGCAGAGTCTGCCACTTGAGTTTATTAAACATCTCCGTAACGCTAGCACGGTTACCAAATAACCCTGTGACGAAACGCGCCGCTCTTCTTTGGATCTTCTCTATCTCCTCCGTCAGACCGATCTGGTACGGATCCCACACTGATGAGCAATACTCAAGTATAGGTCGAACGAGTGTTTTGTAAGCCACCTCCTTTGTTGATGGTCTACATTTTCTAAGCACTCTCCCAATGAATCTCAACCTGGTACCCGCCTTACCAACACCAAGTGCCTATCCGCTGCAGATCTTCCTGCATTTCGCTACAATTTTCTAATGCTGCAACTTCTCTGTATACTACAGCATCATCCGCGAAAAGCCGCATGGAACTTCCGACACTATCTACTAGGTCATTTATATATATTGTGAAAAGCAATGGTCCCATAACACTCCCCTGTGGCACGCCAGAGGTTACTTTAACGTCTGTAGACGTCTTTCCATTGATAACAACATGCTGTGTTCTGTTTGCTAAAAACTCTTCAATCCAGCCACACAGCTGGTCTGGTATTCCGTAGGCTCTTACTTTGTTTATCAGGCGACAGTGCGGAACTGTATCGAACGCCTTCCGGAAGTCAAGAAAAATAGCATCTATCTGGGAGCCTGTATCTAATATTTTCTGGGTCTCATGAACAAATAAAGCGAGTTGGGTCTCACACGATCGCTGTTTCCGGAATCCATGTTGATTCCTACATAGTAGATTCTGGGTTTCCAAAAACGACATGATACTCGAGCAAAAAACATGTTCTAAAATTCTACAACAGATCGACGTCAGAGATATAGGCCTATAGTTTTGCGCATCTGCTCGACGACCTTTCTTGAAGACTGGGACTATCTGTGCTCTTTTCTAATCATTTGGAACCCTCCGTTCCTCTAGAGACTTGCGGTACACGGCTGTTAGAAGGGGGGCAAGTTCTTTCGCGTACTCTGTGTAGAATCGAATTGGTATCCCGTCAGGTCCAGTGGACTTTCCTCTATTGAGTGATTCCAGTTGCTTTTCTATTCCTTGGACACTTATTTCGATGTCAGCCAATTTTTCGTTTGTGCGAGGATTTAGAGAAGGAACTGCAGTGCGGTCTTCCTCTGTGAAACAGCTTTGGAAAAAGGTGTTTAGTATTTCAGCTTTACGCGTGTCATCCTCTGTTTCAATGCCATCATCATCCCGTAGTGTCTGGATATGCTGTTTCGAGCCACTTACTGATTTAACGTGAGACCAGAACATCCTAGGATTTTCTGTCAAGTCGGTACATAGAATTTTACTTTCGAATTCACAGAACGCTTCACGCATAGCCCTCCTTACGCTTACTTTGACATCGTTTAGCTTCTATTTGTCTGAGAGGTTTTGGCTGCGTTTAAACTTGGAGTGGAGCTCTCTTTGCTTTCGCAGTAGTTTCCTAACTTTGTTGTTGTACCACGGTGGGTTTTTCCCGTCCCTCACAGTTTTACTCGGCACGTACCTGTCTAAAACGCATTTTACGATTGCCTTGTACTTTTTCCATAAACACTCAACATTGTGAGTGTCGGAACAGAAATTTTCGTTTTGATCTGTTAGGTAGTCTGAAATCTGCCTTCTATTACTCTTGCTAAACAGATAAACCTTCCTCCCTTTCTTTATATTCCTATTAACTTCCATATTCAGGGATGCTGCAACGGCCTTATGATCACTGATTCCCTGTTCTGTACATACAGAGTCGAAAAGTTCAGGTCTGTTTGTTATCAGTAGGTCCAAGATGTTATCTCCACGAGTCGGTTCTCTGTTTAATTGCTCGAGGTAATTTTCGGATAGCGCACTCAGTATAATGTCACTCGATGCTCTGTCCCTACCACCCGTCCTAAACATCTGAGTGTCCCAGTCTATATCTGGTAAATTGAAATCTCCACCTAAGGCTATAACATGCTGAGAAAATTTATGTGCAATGTATTCCAAATTTTCTCTCAGTTGTTCTGCCACTAATGCTGCTGAGTTGGGAGGTCGGTAAAAGGAGCCAATTATTAACCTAGTTCGGTTGTTGAGTGTAACCTCCACCCATAATAATTCACAGGAACTATCTACTTCTACTTCACTACAGGATAAACTACTACTAACAGCGACGAACACTCCACCACCGGTTGCATGCAATCTATCCTTTCTAAACACCGTCTGTACCTTTGTAAAAATTTCGGCAGAATTTATCTCTGGCTTAAGCCAGCTTTCTGTACCTATAACGATTTCAGCTTCGGTGCTTTCTATCAGCGCTTGAAGTTCTGGTACTTACCCAACGCAGCTTCGACAGTTGACAATTACAATACCGATTGCTGCTTGGTCCCCGCATGTCCTGACTTTGCCCCGCACCCGTTGAGACTGTTGCCCTTTCTGTACTTGCCCCAGGCCATCTAACCAAAAAAACCGCCCAGACCACGCCACACAACCCCTGCTACCCGTGTAGCAGCTTGTTGCGTGTAGTGGACTCCTGACCTATCCAGCGGAACCCGAAACCCCACCACCCTATGGCGCAAGTCGAGGAATCTGCAGCCCACACGGTCGCAGAACCGTCTCAGCCTCTGATTCAGACCCTCCACTCGGCTCTGTACCAAAGGTCCGCAGTCAGTCCTGTCGACGATGCTGCAGATGGTGAGCTGTGCTTTCATCCTGCTAACGAGACTGGCAGTCTTCACCAAATCAGATAGCCGCCGGAAGCCAGAGAGGATTTCCTCCGATCCATAGCGACACACATCATTGGTGCCGACATGAGCGACCACCTGCAGATGGGAGCACCATGTACCCTTCATGGCATCCGGAAGGGCCCTTTCCACATCTGGAATGACTCCCCCCGGCATGCACACGGAGTGCACATTGGTTTTCTTCCCCTGGGGAGAAGAGGAATTTGTGGCACAACTTGACTAGAAGAAGGGATTGGTTGATAGGATACGATCTGAGGCATCCAGGGATCATTAGTTTAGTATTGGAGGGAAGCGTGGAGGGTAAAAATCGTAGAGGGAGAACAAGAGAGGAATTCACTAAGCAGATTCAGAAGGATGTAGGTTGCAGTAGTTACTCCGAGATGAAGAGGCTTGCACTGGATAAAGTAGCATGGAAAGCTGCATCAAATCAGTCTTTGCACTGAAGACGACAGCAACAACAACAACAAAGCAACAGAATAAACATTAAAACCATAATAAATTAGAGGTTAGGCGGAATGTGCAACAATGGATGAGCAAACGTGGCATTTACACACATCTTATCCACAAGTATTAAATGAGGGTACTATTGATATCGATGTAGTTTTAGCAATTATCTTGAAACTAAGACTGATAACTACAGTACCAATTTTCATTTGCAAGCAACTTGTACCAAAATTCTGATCATTTTGGTACTGTTAGTTGAAAGCGAAACTGTTAAAACAGAAGTGACGCATGTCTGAAGCAAGCGGATCTTTTGTATTGTCATCTGCTGATACATCAGTAGTCTGTCGAAGTCCGTGTGCGCTAAAGGGAAACTAAGAGCTTCTTGAGATGCGCGGTTGTCCTTCGACGTCATACGTTCTCGGTAGCCGCTCACTGATGGCAAACATTGCCGCAATATGCTGTTGTTGCCCAATGTAAACTACGACTACCCTCTGGAGCAAATAGAAGTGCCTCTTGACCTATGGCAACGGCGGTGCCATTTTGCGGAGAACACATTTTGCAATTTTTTCCTCGAAGACGCCGGTGATGTTTCGTTTTCCCTTTTTAAGATCTAGCCAAAGAATCTGTGCTTCAATAGCATAGACAAACAAATTACTGCACAATATTCTCATAGCTAACGTGAAGTCAAGTCAATACGTTTTCCATATCGAGTGCCACAGCCACAGATTTATTAGAAGGTATTGCCATTTGCCTCCTCTGGTGTGTTCTGATTACAGTAATTTAGTATCACACTGTCAGCCGGACTTCGGCAATGAGTCATTTTCAATTGCTTGATCACTTGTGTGTTGCCATATGAAGAGCGGAAATGGGAATCGATCTAAGTGCTATATCTGACATTCGTAGGGAAAATGAAAAAACTATCTATATGTGTTTGTACATAACTGGCTTGTATCCAAAAAATCTGGTTAAGAGCGACTCGCGCACCGAGGACTCATTACAAAATCAGTTATGTATGCAAATAGTTCATCCATCCCGGGAATCGAGAATTTCGACGATATTTTCCTTTTGTCGATACTGGCAAGATATCAAATTTTGTGCCATAAACGGCCGTGTCTTTTGGTTGCATTGACGTAGAAGTTTAAATTTTTCACACCACTAGACCTTAGTATACGACATAAATATCAAATCGTTCACATGGCTCTAAGCACTATGAGACTTAGCATCTGGGGTCATCAGTCCCCTAGATTTAGAACTACTTAAACCGAACTAACATAAGGACATGCCCCGGGTAGCTGAGTGGTCAGCGTGACAGAATGTCAATCCTAAGGGCCAGGGTTCGATCCCCGGCTGGGTCGTAGATTTTCCTCAGCTCAGGGACTGGGTGTTGTGTTGTCCTAATCATCATCGTTTCAGCCCCATCGACGCACAGGTGACCGAAGTGGCGTGAAATCGAAAGACCTGCACCCGGCGAACAGTCTACCCGACGGGAGGCCCTAGTCACTCGACGACCTGAGGACATCACACACATCCATGCTGAGGCAGGATTCGAACTTGAGACCGTAGCAGAAGCTTGGTTCCGGACATAAATATCAGCTTCTCACACTCGTCCCAGAGAAAAAGGGTTTTTAATAGTCGGACAGACAGACAGACAGTGAGACGAACAACAAAGTGATCCAGTAAGAGTTCTGTTCTTACCAATTAAGGTACAGAACACTGAAAATTGAGAAGTTGTTTCCATACCACAGAGTTATGCTGATTACCGCATCACTGCAAACAATAATGAGACAAATTAGAAAATAAATACTTTATTGTGAACTTTTTAAGTGCCATAGCAGGAAGCGCACTGATATCATGGCCAATAAAGTTCTTACAAATTGATTCTAACAAAGAGGGAAACAGAAGACAGCAGTTGCTGGCTATTTTCTCTCAACAACTATTGTGGACAACACCAAATGTAATATAAAAATGAACAGCCGCCTGAACATGAAACCGCCGTTTCGAAAGCGGTAACAGTTCTATTTGTTTTAATAAATCAGTAAGAACAGATTGCTGTTTTCTTTGCAAGAGTAAAATTGTATTATGTACACAGCCACGGTCTGAAAATTGTTGCTTTTCGACAAAGTAGCAGAGAGTAAAATTTTGTTCCAAGTGCCACTAATGCTGAGCCACTACGTTTTATTTGTGACAATACGAGGGGCCTTCAGTAATAATGTGACAAACTTTTTTCTGGAAACAACATGCTTTCATTCAGGATTATAATACACCATATTAGAACTTGTGATTTTGCTGTAGGAAAATGTTTGCCTTCATACAGCTGGGAAAACAATCCGCATCGTACAGAAACCTAGTTTTTGAGCTGCTGATCATCCACCGTACAGTCCCGACCTAGCCGCAGCTGAATTTCAGCTTTTTGATCCGATGAAGGATCATCCATACATTCGGCAGATGATGAGGTTGTGGAGCCGGCGAAAGAGTGAATGGGTGCCATATAGCAAAGCATGTCAAGAGTTGGATCAGCTGCACAGAGTTTTAGGAAGATTGCCGGCCGGTGTGGTTGAGCGGTTCTTGGCGCTTCAGTCTGGAACCGCGCTACCGCTACGGTCGTAGGTTCGAATTCTGCCTCGGGCATGGATGTGTGTGATGTCTTTAGGTTAGTTACGTTTAAGTAGTTCTAAGTTGTAGGGGACTGATGACTTCAGATGTTAAGTCCCATCGTGCTCAGGCATTTGGACTATTTTAGGAAGATTACGCTGAGAAATACTACTTGAAATTTCGTTTCCCCAATAAAGTATTTCATAAATATCTTGTGACTGTTCCAGTGGTTATTTCCGTACTTGTTAAGAAGAGTTTCTTGATGTTGTGCTGTTATTTCCTTTGTTTGTGTCGCGGTAACACGCTTATTTCTTCCGCTGTTTTCGTTACACGTGGATTTCCTGAGATCTATTCGTCCTAGGGTGAAAACACAGTGCTTGGCGAACAAATATTAGAAAATGCATGTGTAATGATAACAGCAAAACAAACCGTATTACCTCGACACAAACAAAGGAAAAAAACCATAATAACATCAGAAAACTGCGATATATTGTAAACTGTGAGGCAGATCTACAATTGTCAACAAAACCAATAGCTTCATGTGAGAAAGAAAATAACAAATAAATCGACTGAAGATAGCACGAAGAGTACTGCAACTTCTGGGGGAAAACAAAATCACAACACGGTACGTTGCCTAAGGTGGAATTCATCTCCAAAATGTTTCTTTTTTAAAAACTGCTTTTACTTTTTTACTCGGCTCACTAATAATACGAAGTTTCGTAAGAGAGATTTCGAAAATGTTCGGACAATCTGATGCCAATTGACTCATTGACTTCCACTCATATTACATGGGGTCATAGGTGACTGAAAGGGTGGAGGTGGGAAGGGGGTGACAAGAAGGGGGCATTTACCCCCTCCTGCAATCTGGAGCACATTTGTTTTAATTCATAAGAGAATTTTCGAGAATTTCTACAATGACTGTTTGCGATTCCCTGTGCATTTAGCCCGTAGCTCGTGGTCGTGCGGTAGCGTTCTCGCTTCCCACGATCGGGTTCCCGGGTTCGATTCCCGGCGGGGTCAGGGATTTTCTCTGCCTCGTGATGGCTGGGTGTTGTGTGATGTCCTTAGGTTAGTTAGGTTTAAGTAGTTCTAAGTTCTAGGGGACTGATGACCATAGATGTTAAGTCCCATAGTGCTCCGAGCCATTTGAACCATTTGAACCTGTGCATTTAACGTACCCGAGAGCAAGGGGAAATATTATGTTTATCGAGATATTTTGATTGCCATTTCTCTTTACGTGAAGTTATGTCGCTTGTTTTATACGGCAGTGATTTCGTGCTATTTTTGTGTCCTCCTAGTTTAGTCCGTCGCTTCCTACGAGAAAAGAAAAATAATGTGAAATTTCAAGGTCGGGAAGACATCCACTCCACTTTCTCAAATTAACTGGTGAGCAACACAGCACCACATACAGTCAAAGAGCTATAAATTCTGCAGTTCAGATGGCGTGATTGAACAGTTGTGCGCTAACTGTAGATACGAGGGCAGTCCGATCTGAGGGAGGTTTTGGAGACTCCGCACATTCATCAAGTCGTATACTGACCCTGAGACTTGATGCACACGACTATTAACCGCGCTTGCTCACTGCGTGATTGCGGCGTCAAAAATCGTTTCAGTGCACACACGACAGCACTACATCGATAATCACGCTGCAGTACTGGATTATAATTCAATGAGTCTGCACGTAGGCGGAAGAAAGCAGGCAGTGTTTACTTCTTTCGTTTATCAACACATTAAGAAACGCAACTCGAGGTTTTGGGGTCACGGCTGCTGAAAGGAGCATTCGTAACAGTGTTTATGGATTTAAGACAAGATGAAAGTAAACTCTTTATTTTAGAATGAACGTACAGTCGTTTGATGAACGAACAGAAATACAACGGCTGTAGCATCAACTGTTCATCTTGTATCTGGGTAGTGGCTGCACTCTAGTTAATTATCAATACAGAATCTACCACAGAGCCGTTTGTAAAATATGGAAGTTTGTAAATATGTGTGGGAATTCACAAAGGAAGGTGGTTGGAAAACGCCAGTGGATTTGAAAAGATTGCTATGTTATGTGGACAGTGAAATCCCATAACCCAAAAGTACGTTCACGCAGCACTAGAAGGAATGTTTTCACTGATCCCTTTATAGACAGTCCTGGAAAAGTACCATTGCAAGACAAATGTATCTAAATTTGGCAGATAGCAGTCATTGTGAATACCGAAGCCGCGCGGGACTAGCCGAGCAGTCTGAGGCGCTGCAATCATGCACTGTGCGGCTGATACCGGCGGAGGTTCAAGTCCTCCCTTGGCCGTGGGTGTGTGTGTTTGTCCTTAGGGTAATTTAGGTTAAATAGTGTGTAAGCTTAGGGACTGATGACCTTAGCAGTTAAGTCCCATAAGATTCCACACACATTTGAACATTTATTTTAATACCGAATCTATTTATTCCCGAACGTCAAAGACTATTCAGTTTATACCGGTACTGAGATGTGGACAATTATGGACTTCGTGGCAGCAATACAATAAATCATTGCTTACTTTGAACCAGCTAAGATAACAGAATTTCTTTAAAACTGTTGGTGTTAAATGAAGATTTGTTCATTCAGATAAAAGAGTTCTCGCGAGGGAGCAAAACGCTATTCCAAGTTTTAAATGATCACATTCGAGTAAAAACGCCAGTTGTAGAACACAAACACAAAATAGTTTAGAGTCATTTTTACCTACATCATTTCCCTCCTGATTTGGTTTCGAACCAAATCCCCCACAAAACAGTATACCACTTGAAACTATGAGACTCTCTTCTTAATCATATCACAATAGCTTCTAGTGAGATGTGTGATATATTTCAGGGTATTTTTTCACCCCTTCGATGAACAGTTCCACTCGAAACCGGCTGTATCCAAGGCAGGCTGACGGCAGCTTTTGCTTGAGTTAAGAACCTTTGTGTGCTCTATCCCATACACCTGCGACTGCTGCTTCGTGCCGATCGGCAAGATCTCTGCGATGAAAGAGCGGCGGGCGAGCACAGGTCTCTAGTCACATTAACGTGTATTCTCTATTGTTCCAAATGCAATGCTAAAACGCAACATAAAATGACATTGGGAAGTCGCGATAGTAGCTCGTTTGCATCCAGGCTGAATTACACTTTATACAATCAATCTAAAACACGTAGCTAACAAAACAATTTGTTCAACTCTAGTTATATCAGTCTAAATTCGTGAATAGAAATTAAGAAAGTTATGTAATGAATTAATTAGCATGATCATCTGTAAAATTCTGTATGCAGCGAAGTGTCATCAGAGCTGAATAAGCGTGTTTGGTGCTTTTTCCTCCTTCCTCCAATTTGAGGAGCATTAACGGGCATTTTGGTCACTATTTTTGTTCAGATTAAACAAGATTTTCTCGAGCGTTGTGACTTCCTTGATTTTATATATATTTTTTTAATGTTCAATGTCAATCTAACATTATTAGGATACGAAAAAGACTTCTGTGACTATCTTAACTAGTTAGAAGCCGTAAATTTGTCATATGAGAATTTAATTCGTTGAATCAAAAAGGTGGCACCTATATTCACACACACAATATGATAGATATACTCGTATTTCGCATATACTACTGAAATAAGCTCAGCATTTAGTTATCACAGGAGTCTATCTTATAACTACCAAGTGGATAACCACCAATAGGTAAGGATGGAATAATTCGGTTCATATCCTGTCACTATTACGTAGTTCTTGAGGCAAGACACATTTTCCAACCTATCCGAACCATATCTGAAAAATAGCTGTTGTGGAATCTTGACGAGTGTTGGAAAAATACTGTGACGTCCATGCGCGGGATGATCCTAAACTACCTGTGCAAATTCTTTGAGGTGAATTACCGTAAAAAAATAAAATAAAATAAAAAAAGGGCTTTGAGCACTATGGAACTTAACTTCTGAGGTCATCAGTCCCCTAGAACGTAGAACTACTTAAACGTAACTAACCTAAGGACATCACACACACCCATGCCCGAGGCAGGATTCGAACCTGCGTCCGTAGCGGTTCTAGACCATAGCGACTAGAACCGCTCGGCCACAACATGCGGCAATTCCCATCAATATAAGTTATAAAACTTTATAGGACCTGCGTCATTCAGTATTCCTAAACGGCTCATATCTCAAATGTATTTAACTCAGAACCTGTACGTGATTAGAAATACACTCATTGATCGAAGGAGAAACATTATCGTCTAAAACCTCGTTGACTACGAAGTCTGCGAAGACAGAGCAAGTAAGGGAAGGTAATCGGTCGTCTTCAATCAAAAGGCACCGTCCCGGCATTCGTCATATCCGATTTGGGAAACGACGGAAAAGTTATATCTGGATGGATGATAGGAGTTTTGAACCTCGGCTCTCTATCGTGTGAACCCAGTATCTTTACCATTGCGCCCCTTGGTTCGGTAAGCACTGACTGCGATGCAAATATATACATCTAGTAGTGAAACCCAATGACTGGCTTCTATCGGTGGCACACAACTGTGCGCTGACGGCAATTTAGAAATTGCATTCACAACAAAGTTTTAACGCTAGCGTATGCATATGCAAAGAACTTATACTGAAAAATAACAATGTTTCATTCTTTAAATTAGTTTAAGGAGGATAACCAATGCTCGAGTTGTCCGTTCTTTTTAAAACTCCTTGAAATTGCACACCGCCAAGCAATAATACAACTGTTTCATCTATCTGTGAGTGGCGGAACACTTTGTAATGACTTAAGCTGCAGCTGAAGTGAAACACCCGCCGTACCGGATGTTCAGCGCCAGTTAACGTTTAGAGATGCCAAAGAAATATAAATTATTAATGAAAATATATCTTTGGGTAAACAAATAAGTGCTGCAGACAAAATCGCCCCTTTCTTTGTTAGGCATGGAGATGGCAGTGTCTATAACTAACTTACGTTTTGTAAAAAATTTATTCTGGTTCATAAGAAATTTAATTACTAAACACGAGGGATTTAATGAAACTTTTACCATACTTTTGGACTATCTGACTTGATTGTGAAGGCTGAATTATCTGTAATTTGGTGGAAAGTGTCTATATACCTTCCCATTATATAGGAAGAACGGGTTCTGAATCATTTTTAATTACATTTCCATTCAACAAAGCGTTGTAATATTCTTACACTTATTTGCTTTATTCCGTCCTAACGACAGCAAACTAAATGTTTAACAAACTAATTTTCTGCGATTATGTACAGTATTCTGGTGGAGGCGGCAGGAAGTATTGCTGGTGACGATTTAAATGGTGTTTTCCTGTCGAGTGAATATGAAAAGAATTGACTCTACCAGAAGTTTTGTTATGCGGACACTTTCACTTTTAGCTGAGACTGTGGAAACTACACGTATATTTCATTATGCGTCGGAGTACCAAACTGCATGCATAGGAGTACGTCTGTTTGCAGATTACGAGATTTGCAGCGAGTTTTTTTATGACAGTAGTGGTATAAGATTCTGTCAGAGATGCGGGAAAAAGTGGACGTATTTAGTTTCTCTTGTGAAAACAGAACAGACCCATGCATTTCTGAAATTTGAATGAAATGAAGTTTTGTGGAGAGAACAATTATTTCTTTCTTAAGCCTCCACTCTTTGAACAAATAACGGCCCGATTTTGTTTCTCCATTTCAGCGTTCTGTTGACAGAGACACCCATTGATTTCCGATACAAAATGACTGGCCACAGGTATCTTGCAGACCGCAATATCTACTTATATTACCCAGGTTACGCTTCACGGACCAAGTCCGATCGTACTCCGTTGATCTTGTGACCTTACGAAATACATAATACCACAGCGTAAACATAACTCGAGCAGAAACTTTCTCTTCTAACGTTTCTATCTAACTTAGGTTTCTAAACGGCGTTAGGATTGTGCGAAGATCTTCGCTGGTTACATAACTACTGGTAATTCTCTTCATTGCAGTCTAGTAGGTAGCTAAAAGTACTGTCAACATTAAAAGGAAAACTATCGGAGCGGGTACTTTCGTAAAGGCCTTTTTCACAACTTCCGGCATTATTTCTAGACCGTGCCCCACCATAGACTGACCATATTCTACGTACCGTCGGTAAATTTTGCCTGAAGTTGACAGTTGGACGGTTGCTCTCTCACTACGAATCTGGCAGTCAGTTCTGCTACAGGAGGGGGCCTTGACACATTCCTTAGTACCCTCCCAGCTACCTGCTATGTACCGAACGAGGTAACGCAGCGGCTAGCGCACTAGAATCGCGTACGGGAGGACGACGTTTCAAAAAACCGTCTGACCATCCAGATGTAGAATTTCCGTAATTTCACAAAATCACTCGAAGCAAGTGGTGGCGTCGCAACTAGTGCGCGGTCGCCCATTTGCCTGTTAAAAGCTTTACTTCAGAATGTATGTGGGCTGCAATGTAAGCCGATAGAGTATTATACGGTCAGTATCGGACGACTTGTGTCCTGCAGACTGACGGCACGACCATCAGTTGCAGCTGCGCATGTGAAAGCAGTGGAGTAGCGCTGTGTTAGGGTGCGTGTGAATGAGAATGCAAGTGTGAGAGTATGTGGGACGTTCAGCATTATTAAAAATGATTCATGTAATTCTCTACAGGAACTGGTAAGTGTTCCAACTCTGTAATGTGGGAAGGAATCCACTAGTGGTTCCCCTACTAGTGAATGTCGGATGTCCTAGTATGTATGCTTATGTATAAGACAGCCAGAACATGACGACTACATAATAAATTTCCAGATGTAGAGTAAAGCTTATAGTTCATTTTGTTTTGTTTATTTAATTAGAGAGTTTTGTGTTACATAATTTGATGACGTCAATGAGCCTAGAGAAGTGGTTGGTGCTTGCTAGATTTTGGCGCGAGCCGCGCCCTAGAAGTGAGTTCTCATTGCTCGTAAGTGCTGACAGCCAATGAGAAGCGAAACGGTTGGCCGCCTAGCGAGGAGATATAGTTTTGAGTGTGGGAGAGAGAGAGAAAAGAGTCGCGAGCTAGCTTTGATTGCTGGCGGTTATGCTGGATGTGACTGTTCGCACTATGTGTAATATGAAGTCTTGGGATGACTTCAGCGTTATGGTCCAGAGTTAATGGTATCTGGAGTGACCAGAAACTGTTTATGAATACTTTAGAGTGTTGTGATAATTCGTTCCTACGAAAATCGCGAGTGAACTTTGAATTATATAGCGTGACGGTACTGAGTATATTCTTACTGAGTATTTTATGGCGAGCATAAACTTTTACTTAAGACAACCACTGAATATCGTGTGCAGAAGTAATTGGCCGATCATTGACTGTGTTACAAGTAATTGGTTTCGGAATTTAGGAAGGTAAAAGTTCTGGCTGTTTTAGGTATTGTGATAACTGTGAGCAGAAACTTTAGTAAATATCGTAAATATGGGCTCATGTTCTTGCTTAACGGCAATAAAGATCTATTGAAGGTTTAAATGTGAACTTCATGTTTAAAGTAATAGTGACATCCCCTTTCCGAATCATTTCTTTAAAGTACATAGAAAATTTTCAGCAAATTTTACTTATAGCGGCCTCCGGTGTGTAGCTATGAGGTTACATTTTCCTGAACACTGCTTTTCTGTGATCTCGTAAGTAGCTGCAGTCAGGAGTTTATGTGCGAAGATCTACCGCTGTAAAGAGGTATGGGAACAAAAAATCATAAAAGAAATTGCATTGCAGCAGCAACGTACAAAATCCGACGTATTTGGTGCATTGCACGCACGCACGAAAAAATCCGTCGCAATTGGTGCATCGGCCGGGAAAGATAATGAAACATTTCATTAAAAGCAGTAGTGTGTGTGTAACCGGACGAAGAAAAAATGCTCGCGAATGAATAGGAACTGGGGAAAGGACAAATATTGAGAATGAAGTATCACCGCGTGGACAGAAAGACAATGATATCCCATGAACTGTGAGTGTGTTTGATGTGCTTGGCGGATGAATTTTGCGGTTATATCGCGCCGACTGAAGTATCTGACAACGGCGACATCTGGCAGACTACGAGCTACGAGACGACGCGACGGTGGCAGCGGAAGCAGTTGGCAGCGCTGACCGGAGTGGTGGCCCGTAAACTGGTACGGCGGCCCAGTGCATGTTGATCGGACCCGCAGCATCAGCTAGCCGTGTTGGAGACATCAGAAGCGCAAAGTTAAGTAGTGGGCTTTTTAAAACTTTGTGTGTATGAAAAAAAAACTAAATAAAATGGCTGAGTGTAAGCAAACAAATGTAGAGGACGAACTGAGGGTAGATAGGGGGAAAGAACAAGGGGAAGAGATTTTTGATCCCATGAACTTTAGCTTGGATGTGTCCCAACCCAATTTCAGTAGTAGTTTGAAAGAGTCATTAAGTGTTAATTATGGATCGGAGGTGGAACAGAATGTATCAGATCCCAGTGTTTCAGATCTACCTGTGGCAGTAACTAATATTAATCGAGACATTATATCAGTAAATGATGGGGCGAGAGATAGTATGGCAGGTATGTTAATGAGTCTATTGGCAAAATTGAATGGTTTAGATGCTAATATGACGAAAATGGATTCTATTTTGACGAAAATGGGTACCTCATTAAGTGAAGAGATGGAAGCTAATATGACCAAATTAGGTTCTGATATGACAAAAATGGGTTCTGAGATAGATTGAGAAATGAGTGGGTTAGAGTCAAAAATGAGTAATATGGGTGAGGAAATAGAATCTAAGCTGGATTCGAAAAAAATTCAGATATACGAGATTGTTGGAAGCACGACATGGCAGTGCTTAGTAATAATGTAAAAATTGGAATAAATCAGGTTAAACAGGAATGTACGCAAATTATTGTTCAGGTAAAAAGTGAATTAACTACACAAATCGAACAAGTTACTGATGACCACCAGAAATAGTCAAGGATCGTGAATATATCAAAGTGGTGGAAAATTGTAGTGAAATAAATCACGGTGCCTTAGAATGTAAATTGAAGGAAAATAAAGATAAGTGTGACAAACTTGGGGCTCGGGTAATAAATAAAGTCACTGGCTTGGAAACTCATATTAATCAATTTAGTGATAGTATGAATGAGCAATTGTGTGAGCATGACTGTTGGCTAACAAAAGTAGAACAGTGTGTTACTAACAATAGTGGTAGCATTATGTCTAGTGGAATAGTAGAATCCACTGAGATTGCTTATGTCACCCATCGACAGTTTCTCAAGTTTGATCCCAATAAAAGTGTACATCTACGAGAGTTTTGGAATGACTTTGAGGATATTTGCCTAAAGTGTGGAGTGATAAGCAGAAGATCGGATTTATTACTTCAAACTTAATGGGGGAGGCAAGAATCTTGGGGAACTTGGCCTCAGAAAAATATACTAAATTACAGGAATTTAAACAGGCTTTCTTTGAGGAGTACTGGGGTAAGCGAAAGCAAATGGATGTACTTAACCGTTTCTGGTCTGGGGAAAAATACGACCCCAAGAAAGAAGGAATAAAAAGATTTGTACAAAGGTGGGTTACAACTCCATCCTATCTTAGTAATAAAGTAGAAACGGAGCAAATCATTTTGGGGGTTGAAAATAAGTTACTTTGGAATTGGAAGAATAAAGTAATATCTGCACCTAGAGACAATGTAGATAAATTTGTGCAATATCTAGAACGCTTTGAATCAGTACTCAAAGAGGAGGAAAGCGCGAAAAGAGAGTATCGCCCTCTTGTTAGGCAGAATGACAATCGCACTGATGTAAACATAAGCAGAATGAGTGTGAAGAGAGGAGGCGGATGTCGCGGTAGGTCACGAGGGAGAGGCAGGACATATGATAACCGGGGGCAGTACGGAGACGGCCGACAGATGTCAGGAGGTGACGCAACCAGCTGGCGAAGGACGTCAGTAAGCGGTGACACACCGCGGTCGGAAAACATGTAGCTGTCTACGATTATACTAGCGTTCGTAGACAACGGCATTCCCAGTTAAACCCGCTGGCAAAACCATTCATAAGAAAGGCACCAGTAAAACCAACTAGCATTAATATAGTTGCTACAAAAGAAGGGAAGAATAACGGGGAGCAACAAGAGGCAGCAGAATTAATTAAAGTAGAGTTAATGGGACACAGTAATATTAACAATAAGAAAAATAACACGCTTGTCGAAGAAGTAAGTACTGATAATAAGGTTTCGAATCAGGAGGTGAAGGTAAATCTGCACAGGGAAACAGATGAGGATCTGTCTGACAGTGGTGGAAACAGAAATGAAACAGAGGTCGAAGATGTGCTTAATAGGTTATTTGAAGTAGTTGAGGGTCGTGAAGAAGAAGAGAAGGAAGAAGTGGAGGATATATATATTGCTGACGACACCTGGGTTACAGTCGCAGAAACAGAGGTGAGTAAAGGAAGAGAAACACTAGAGAGATATTTCGATTTAGCACTAGTGCCACTAATAATAGGGATAATATTAAGCATGAGGGAGACCCTGTAAGCGTGAATGTGATATCCACCCAGAAGACAAGTTTTGAAAGAAGGGAAACGGTGCAGGATTTATTAGACGAAGTAAAACCTGAAATCAAAAAAGAGTACTTAGGACAACGAATAATAGAGTTAAGTGTATTAAATGAAAAGGTAAAGTGTTTAATAGATACAGGATCAGAGGTGTGTGCTGTGTCACAAAATTTAGTGAATAGACTCCCAGATAATAAACAAGTAGTAAAGATGCCAGTAAGTGGCTTAAATATGATTGTAGCAACAGGAAAAATCAAGAAGGTGGTAAAGCAAGAAGTATTCTTACCCATAGTTGTAAAGGGGGTAGTAATTAAGCAAAACTTTTTAGTAATAAGTGGACTAAGTACAGACATGCTGGTGGGTGCTGATTTTCTTAGTAAACATGAAGGGTGGGTAAATTTCGGGACAAATGACGTAGTGGTTAGAATTAATGGTAACCTTATAACAATACCCTTCATAGGTAAGAGACCATGTGACGATACAGAACTGAATGACTTTCCAATCCGTATTTGCAAGACCACAAAACTGATGGAAGGCTACAATGAGTACGGTAGAGGTAAAGAAGTGGATCTGTCTGAGTTGGATAGCGTCAGAGGCGAAAATACCTCAGAGGGCTTTGCACTCTTTGCAGAGCTAAGTGCGTGAAGAACACTAGGTCTCGAGTCGTATGACAATGCTATTTCCTTTCATTTCGTATTGTCAACCTTCCCCTTATTTCATTCAGAACTTTTTACTATCTTCTTTCTTTCTTCACTATCTAGCGTTAGAGAGTAACAGGAGGTTGTTTTGAGAAGAGAGGCAGGGTGTGGCCTGCATAATGTCAGTAAAGGAGTGAGAGGCAAGGTGTTGCCTGCTCAATCATAATATTAAGTATGTGAATAAATGGCGTGAGAACCTCGGGAGGTTGTTTTGGTAAGGGAGGTTAAGGTATTATTACAGAGCAGCAAGGCTGGCTGTAAAACTATGGTAATGTGTTGCCTGCTAAATAACAATAAACAAAGGAGTGAGAGGCAAGGTGTTGCCTGCTCAATGTTGGTAAAAGAAAGAGAGGCTAGGTCTGTAAATAGAGTGAGGTAATGTAAGTAAACGAAAACGGGATCAAAGCTTAAAAACAGGTGGATATACAAATGAGAGAAGGGAGAAGGAACCTGACTTAACCCAGAATAAATTGAGACGTTATTAATCACTACTAACCTGAGTGAGTGTAGTATGGATATGACTATGTAACAAATACTGAATGTGACTAGAGAAACCTGATGTGGAATTTTGTGAAACCTGAGCTGGAGATTATTGTAACAGAGCAGCAAAAGGCTGGCTTCACAATCCCGAAGTTGACTTTAGTCAAGAGGAACCCATATATGAATCTGAATCATTCAAGTGCCCCAGAAGTCAATAGAACAATTTTAAGATTAGTAGTTTTAAGGAATGTGTAGTGTTTATATGTGTTTTCAGATGTTGTTCTTCTTGTACAGGACTGCACGAGATTGCCTGGAGAAAAATTGTATATATATGAATAATTTTGCGTTTTGTAAGATTACGTGGTGCACCGTATTTGGAGAGCCGTAAGCACTGGCTGAAATTTGAAGTGTATTTGTGAACTATTTGTTAGAAATAGTTTGTATATATTCACATGTAACAGTAACTTTTTTGATTCATTGCGATGAAAATAATTGAAGAAAAATTAATAGTAAATGTGCCACTTTGGTACTGCTTGTATGAAAGTTATTTCACTTTTAACTAAAAAAAGGGTATTTGTAAATGGAAATATTGGAAAGAAAATTTTGCATGATGACTTGGAAAAGTAGAGTTATTCAGTAAGAGTCATGAAAACTATGATTAAAATAATTTTGAGAGGGTTATTATGTTAGGTTAAGACGTAGCATTTAAGGATGGAAACTGAGGCCAGCTGAATTTTTCAGGTGCACTGGCGTAAGGTTGTAGTAGCACGAGACTCATATGGACCTCCAAAGCAGGACCAAGTCGGACGAGTGCTAGAAGAAGTGAAAATGTAAGTGTTCAGAGGTGACGCTCACCAAAGCGATTATGTTGTTAGTGTGCGTGTGATGTAAAAAGAGTGTATGAGTGTTTGGTAGGTTTGTTTCTTTTTCAGCAACACGTAATATATATATATATATATATATATATATATATATATATGAAGATTGTAACTTTTTTAATTTAGTATTGATGATTTAACATATATATCTAGAGTTAACTGATTGTAGGTCATCAGCCCTAGATATTGATGAATGAAATATATACAGAACCAGAAATGACAAATAATAACGGTTAAAGTAAATCTTTAATAGAAAAATATTAAGAAACAAAAATTTGTTAAGAAATTAAAAATTTTAGTTCCTCAGGAGGTGTGTGGCGTCGCAACTAGTGCGCGATCGCCCATTTGTCTATTAAAAGCTTTACTTCGGAACGTATGTGGACTGCAATGTAAGCCGGTAGAGTATTATACGGTCAGTAACGGACGAGTTGTGTCCTGCAGACTGACGTCACGACAATCTGTTGCAGCTACATGTGTGAAAGCAGTGGAGTAGCGCTGGCAGCCCACTTACATTATAAGAAACTAAAAATATTAGTAACTAATAATGGAATAACCTGAGGAACGTCATATTTGATGTACAACCTGCTGTTGTGAAAACAAACAATATGTCAGAGTCTGAGATCAAAAATAGTTGTATTTTGGAAGTTAGTAAAATTCCTAAAAAAAATACGTTATTTTCCGACAGTCAAGAATTTAAATAAATACGGGGATGTAATAGTTCACCTTCAGTGACTATGTACGATGATCTGATAACACTTTCAGTGTTCAAATATAAATTTGGAAAGTTTTTTATTTCAGAAAACTTCTGTGACTTTTCTATAATAATAATTTCAAGAATTCTAAGTAAATATGTGTATTTGTGTTAGGGTGCGTGTGAATGAGAATGCATGTGTGTGAGTATATGGGACGTTAGGCATTATAAAAAAATCATTCATGTAATTCTCTACAGGAACTGGCAAGTGTTCCAACTCTGTAATGTGGGAAGGAATCCACTAATGGTTCCCCTACTAGTGAATGTCGGATGTCCTAGTATGTATGCTTATGTATAAGACAGCCAGAACATTCACGACTACATAATAAATTTCCAGATGTAGAGTAAAGCTTATAGTTCATTTTGTTTTGTTTATTTAATTAGAGAGTTTTGTGTAATTTAATTTGATGACATCAATGAGCCTAGAGAAATGGTTGATGCTTGCTAGATTTTGGCGCGAGCCGCGCCCTTGAGTGAGTTCTCTTTGGTCGTAAGTGCTGACAGCCAATGAGAAGCGAGACGGTTGGCCGCCTAGCGAGGAGACATAGTTTTGAGTGTGGGAGAGAGAGAAAAGAGTCGCGAGCTAGCTTTGATTGCTGGCGGTTATGCTGGATGTGACTTGTCACACTATGTGTAATATGAAGTCTTGGGATGACTTCAGCGTTATGGTCCAGTGTTAATGGTGTCTGGTAGTGACCAGAAACTTTTTATGAAAACTTTAGAGCGTTGTGATAATTCGTTCCGACGGAAATCGCGAGTGAACTTTGAATTATATAGCGTGGCGGTACTGAGTATATTCTTACTGAGTATTTTATGGCGAGTATAAAATTTTACTAAAGACAACCACTGAATATCGTGTGCAGAAGTAATTGGCCGATCATTGACTGTGTTGCAAGTAATTACTTTCGGAATTTGGGAAGGTAAAAGTTCTGGCTGTTTTAGGTATGGTGATAACTGTGAGCGGAAACTTTAGTAAATTTCGTAAATATGGGCTGATGATCTTGCTTAATGGCAATAAAGATCTATTCTAGGTTTAAATTTGAACTTCATGTTTAAAGTACGAGTGACATCCCCTTTCCGAATCATTTCTTTAAAGTACATAGAAAATTTTCAGCAAATTTTACTCATAGCGGCCTCCGGCGTGTAGGTATGAGGTTACATTTTCCTGAACACTGCTTTTCTGTGATCTCGTAAGTAGCTGCAGTCAGTTGTTTACGTGCGAAGATCTACCGCTGTAAAGATGTAGGTGAACAAAGAATTATAAAAGAAATTGCATTGCAGCAGCAACGTACAAAATCCCTCGCAATGAGTGCATCGCACGCACGCAAAAAAAAAAAAAAAAAAAAAATCCGTCGCGAAGTGCCGAACTGGCTGCTTTCAAAAGAGCACCGCCGATATCCTCCGCCGTTCTTTCATAATCCAAGCTTGTGCTCAATCTCAAAAGATTTTGCCATAAAGTCACCAGATGATCAAAAGTAATTGCAAAATGATTTAGACAAGATATGCATAAGATGCAAAAAGTAGCAATTGACTCAAAATAATGAAAACTGTGAAGTCATCCGCATGAGTATTCAAATGAATCCGGTAAATTTCGCACACACCATTAATCAAACAAACTTAAAGGCTGTAAACTCAGCCAAATACTTAGGGATTACAATTGCGAATAACTTAAATTGGGACGATCGCATAGATAATATTGCTCCAAAAGCAAGCCAAAGACTGTGATTTAGTGGCAGAACACATGGAAAGTGTATCAGGTTTTCGAAGGAGACTGCGTACACAAGGTTTGCCCACCGTCTTCTAGGGTATTGCTGTGTGGTGTACTATCTGCATCAGACAGTATTGACAAAGGACATCGAATATGTTCAAAGAAGGGTACCTCGTTCAGTATTGTCGCGAAATAAGGCAGACCCACCATGGTTTAATAGCCGTGTTATGACACTGCTACGTAAACGAAGAGAACTTCATCTCTTAGTCAAGAGAAATAAAAGCCTACTTGATAAACAAAAAGTGAACGAAGAGAAAATGGGCGTAAAGAGAGCAATGAGAGAACCGTTCAATGACTTTGAAAATAAAACTTTGTCAACAAATCTGAGTGAAAACCATAAGGTCATATGTAAAATAAGTAAGTGGGTTAAATGATGTATTCTGCACTCAGTGACTATATTGGCATCGAAACGGAAGGTAACAGAGAGAATGCCGAAATACTGAATTCGGTCTTCCGATTTGTTTCACCTAGGATGATCGTAGTACAGTCCCTCCTTACAATCGTCGTTCGAACGTCGAAATGGTAGATATTGAGATAACCGATCGCGGAATAGAAAAACAGCCACAATCGCTTAGCAGCGGAATAGCGTCAGGACCAGATGACATTCCTACAAGATTCTACACGCATTATGTGAACGAACTTGAACCCTCTTCCAGGCACTTAATTGTGAATTGCAGTGTAATCATGTGGATCTAGATATAGACCAGACAACGTTAAGAGGTTCAGGAGGGAATTTTAGCACCGAGAACACTCTCCAACTTCCTCACCCGTCACTGAAAAAAAAAAAAAATAATATTTCTTCAATGCCGAAATCATCAGACCAATAGACTACTTTCAACGCCTGTCGTAATATCAAAATCAGCCTTATTCTCCATTGGTTCCATTCTTCTTCGCGAAAGAACGAATAGCTGATGTCCCATGGTGGGGTTTATCTCGTTACGTAGCTGTGGGTGGGAAACCTTGATTTCTTTCCTTGATTTCCGGTCAGACAGCTCACGAACAATCGGATGTTACACGCATTGATGTATCTATTAAAGTCCGAAAAGCACTAATATAATGGGAACTTCCCGTAGCCCTAATATTATCTTGTGAGACATTTCATTGAGTACTGAGTTCCTTTGGGCATGGGGTATCATATGTGGAGGAAATATGCAGCGCATGTGTTGACATCCGAACATGTTTTATTTCTGGAAGACAAGTTGATCACACAAATTTCAAACACTGGGCAGGTAACAATGTTAATGATAGGCGTAATCTGATTCATTTTTAGGAAATACAGGTGCTAATGGGCTGACGTCAACAGTAGGATATGGCTACAAGTGAAATTGCCAATACATACCTATTTTTATGTAGTTTCGCCTATCTTACTTTTGTGCAATGACACTACTGCAAGAAATTCGCATGGACGAGTGTCTGTAAATGCTTTCCATGCAGTGAAGATTCTTGTGTTTAGATGTCCAATGATGAATGTGTATAACCTCGAAAACCGTTGAATTATTGCTTTTGCACTGAGTGCGGTTGTTCTTTTTTTTTTCTTTTTCTTTTGTTTTCATATTGCTTCTCTGTCGGTGATGCACTTGCAGTGGCACTGCTCTGCGCAATTCACTGATGTTTCTTCAATAATACAAGGAACATGTCTGTCACCAGATGGACTGTCATCTGTCTTCTGGCATGGGAAATTATAATTCAATTTGTTATCATTATTGGTCATTCAAACGTCATTCCCAACACGCCGTCATCCTTAGCAGCGATCCCTATAAATATTTCCTTATATCATTCCTTACTAACTACCACCTCATGGTACTGATGAACTACATACTACACTGAAGACTCAAATAAATTGGTACACCTGCCTAATATCGTGTAGGGCCCCCGCGAGCACGCAGAAGTACCGCAACATCACGTGGAATGGTCTCTACTAATGTCTGAAACAGTGCTAGAGGGAACTGATACCATGGATCGTGATGAGCTGTCCACAAATCCGTTAGAGTACGAGGGGGTGGAGATGACTTCTGAACAGCGCGTTGCTAGGTATACCAGATATGCTCAATAATGTTCATGTCTAGGGAGCCTGGTGGCCAGCGGAAGTGTTTAAACTCAGGAGATGATTCCTGGAGACAGTCTGTAGCAATTCTGGACCTGTGCGGTCCTGCTGGAATTTCCCAAGTCCGTCCGAATGCACAATTGGCATGTATGTGTGCAGGTGATCAGCCAGAAACCTTACGTACTTGTCATCTCTCAGACTCGTATCTACACGTATCAGGGGTCCCAACAATTGCCCACGCCCCACACCATTACAGATTCTCAACTAGCGTGAACAGTCCCCTGCTGAAATGCAGGGTCCATGGATTCATGAGATTGTCTCCATACTCGTACAAGTCCATCCGCTTGATACAATATGAAACGAGACTCGTCCGATGAGGCAACATATTTCCTGTCACCAACAGTCCAATGTCGGTGTTGACGGGCCCAGGTGAGGCGTAAAGCTTTGTGTCGTGCAGTCATCAATGGTAAACGAGTGGGCCGTCGGCTCCGAAATGCCATATCGTCGAATGGTCTGCATGCTGACACTTGTTGATGGCCCAGCATTGAACTGTTCAGCAATTTGTGCAAGGGCTGCACATCTGTCACACTGAACGTCCTCTTCAGTCGTCGTTGGGCCCGTTCTTGCAGGATCTCTTTCCAGCCGCAGCGGCGTCGGAGGTTCAATGTTTTACCGGTTTCCTGGTATTCACGGTACACTCGTGAAATCGTCGTACGGGAAAGACCTCACTCCATCGCTACCTCGGAGTTGCTGTGTCCCAACCTTCGTGTGCCCACTATAACACCACGTTCTAACTTACTTACATCTTGAAAACCTGTCATTGTAGCGGCAGTAACCGATCTAACAACTGCTCTAGACACTTGTCATCTATCGGCGCTGCAGAAAGCAACGCCGATATAAGACAAGTTCTGCCTGTTTACACATATCTGTATTTGAATACGCATGCCTATATCAGTTACTCTGACGCTTCATTGTATCTTGTATCAAACTGGTTCGAGAATAAACCCTACACATCAGATGTTTAACAACGTTCATGTTAAAATGTGAACAACCTTTTCGTTGACAATAAAGTTACTTACATATGCAAAATGTCCCCGAAAACTCTTCAAATGTCTCGTCAAACATATGAGGTTTACCCCACTCATGTGAAAGATATTTTGAAATAATTAATTATAATTATTATGTGGAGCGTATTACTAATTGATACTTCAACTCATAAAGTGCACATCATCGTATGAATTTCTACTGACTGAATCTGTTAACTCTACCGATAACTGACAAATGAATAACTCAAAATAGAAAACGCCAGCAACAACAGCACACACAATTCCTCTTCCTTCCACGATTTGCAGCTGTTCTACCAACTGCTATCACCTCTTTTCAAACGAGTTCAGTAATTCCTTACTGAAAGCTCCTTATGTACACTTCTTTGTGAATTTAATGTTGGGTTCAAACGTTGGATATTTCGTATAGCTATACAAATTTATAGAAATGTATTTCCGTTCTTCATAATGAACCCTCTATTGTAAAAATGCATTAATAAACTCACATTCTAAAAAGCACTGAAGCAATATAATGCATTTTGCATGATCAATTTCACATAAAAGATAGCTCTGATTTGTAATTATTTATTGTAAACAATAATCAATTTGTACACATACATCGTATTGCCTAGACAAGAATTATGTGGCCACCAGCAAGGTACTTCCGATAATCGGATTGAGGAAATGCAGGTGAATGACACTGCGACAGCAGCTATTAGTCTGTCACTCAACCATGATGGTGAGGAGGGCCGTGGTGAGGAGGTCCATGGTGTGGTGGTCCATGGTGAGGAGGCCCATGGTGTGGTGGTCCGTGGTGTGGTGGTCCGTGGTGTGGTGGTCCATGGTGTGGTGGTCCGTGGTGTGGTGGTCCATGGTGTGGTGGTCCATGGTGTCCGAACTGCGGTGCTGCCTCAGCTACAGCCTCCGCTGGTGAAGAGCAGATGGCTACGACCAGCAACAACGCAGCGCCAACAAAGACCTGAAGGAAATCGTGACGCTATAGTCTGAACATATTTTAGGACCAAAGTACCTGGAGCATGTGGAAAGAGACAGAGTACAGTTATTTAATGTCGTTTATAAATATATATCAACTGGTCCACACAGAGAAGGCCTGAACTTCGAGTAAAATGGAAAAAAGAAAGGAGAAAAACAGTTACATCTCTTAAAACTTCTCTTAAATTCTTTTTTAAAAAAGCTATCCCGTATTACACTCATCACTATACTTATTGAAATATCCAAATTTTAGTTGATCTTAAAATATTAACTTAGTGCGGTTGGTGAAAGACATCGACTGTGGACTTTCTACATGATATGACACCCTCTAAGGAGATTTTATAATTTTTGCCCGTATTTCCGTCAGAAAACACATAAAAACGCAGAGTTCTAGAAGTTGTGGACCACAGAAATCTACAGTGTATTGTTAGTTATTTCTCTTAAATACAGACTGCGTTGTGTAACATTATCATTAACACCGTTCTATATTTACACGGTCTTAGAAATTTCTGGTTGCCGAACATGTCATTTATAATCATGTTGACCTTTTGCGGAAATACATTAGTCCTTTCGTTTGAGCCCATACGCTATAGGAATAGGAAGTTCGGCCCTCCCGGTTGGCCGTGCGGTCTGACGCACGACTTTCCGGTCGGGAAGGAGCGCCTGGTCCCCGGAACGAATCCGCGCGGCGGATTTGGTTCGAGGTCCGGTGAACCGGCCAGTCTGTGGATGGTTTTTAGGCTGTTTTCCATCTGCCTAGGTGAATGCAGGCTGGTTCCCCTTATTCCGCCTCAGTTACACTATGTCGACGATTGCTGCGCAAACAAGTTCTCCACGTACGCGTGGCCCACCATTACTCTACCACGCAAACATAGGGGTTACACTCGTCTGGTGTGAGACGTTCCCTGGGGGGGTCCACCGGTGGCCGAACCCCACAATATCCCTGGGTTCGGTGTGGGGCGGCGGAGGGGTGAAGTGGACTGCGGTAGTCGTCGTCGGGTTGTGGACCACTGCGGCTGCAGCGGGGACAGAGCCTCTCCATCGTTTCTAGGTCCCCGGTTAACATACAATACAATATAGGAAGTTCATCATAAGATTCGTTATACTCTTCAAGTATGTAAGGAAATACTTTTCTTATAGCACTCAATGGACTTAGTGGGACAAATTCAGCTGGATATGTTAGTCTGGAAGGTGGACTGGGCACAGATCATCCGGACTGAACCACATGGAAAGAATCTAGGATGATAGCATAAATGAAATCTCTGATAGTAATGCTAAAACACAGCTTGGCATTATAGATAAAATGCTTGAAGCTGCTATGGTTAAATTGCATTTTGTGGCCTCTTTGTACGCTACTCTTAGCACTTTCTCCTGGTAAAGGATTTGGGACGAAGTTGTAAAATCAAAAAAAATTCGATGTCTACATTCCTTTGACAATAACCTTGTTGATTTTGTTGCAGTTTTCAATAATCTCTGAAGTCAGATGTACAGGGCTGACTTAGCCACACGGCGACTGCCGGCCGGAATGGCCGTGTGGTTCTAGGCGCTACAGTCTGGAACCGAGCGACCGGAAAGGTCGCAGGTTCGAATCCTGCCTCGGGCATGGATGTATGTGATGTCCTTCTAGGAGACTGATGACCTCAGAAGTTAAGTCGCATAGGGCTCAGAGCCATTGGAACCATTTCAACCTTAGCGACTCCTTTACGAGGCCAAAGTTCCTGTCGTAAGGAAGGGAAGAATTACGGCTGATTACAATGTTCTTCCAATTAGTATACTAGTCGTCCTTCAGTCTTGCACGGTTCATGTCCATTATCTTCCTATGAGCTACATTTCTAAGTCTCTTTTTAGATTTTTAATCATTTTCTTCCACTGATAAGCAATAGTCTGTCATTTCTAACAGTTCTTAACAGATAAGTATCAGTGACAAGGCAGAAAGAGAAACCAGTCTTCGCGGTTACAGATGCTGGATATTCTCAACTTCAATGAAATTGAAGATAACACATGTTTACTTGTGGATGTCCACAATCAGAAAGATTTGCCATCAGATATGTGTGCTAGACGAATGTAAGTTTTCTGGTTTGAGAAAATCAGCTGTTAGTTAAAGACATAAATGACGTTTCTGAAATAATTAACGTTCAAACTTCACAATATTACAAGGTGGAATGACTTTATGAATTTGATAGCCATACTGTTATTCACAGCGACGGGACTGGAGAAGTGTAGTTTCTTAGAAGAGAATGTACTTTCAGTACACTCACATAGCAAATCTAAATATCGTTTGAACATGGAAAAATTATTTCTCCCATTAAACTCGAGATATAAAATACGTGTAGTGTTGGTTTTAGTGAACCTGTGTAAGTGAAATCTCTGGATTAAGACTGTAAAAGGTAAAAGTCGGTGAAGTTCACGTTGTGGACCTAGACGTGTCAGCCGGTCCCGACCGACCGACGTGTCACCCTCTGTCATTGGCGTTATTCGATGTGGCATGGAGGGTAAAGGGGCGTATAGACGGAACACGGCTCTCTCGGTCGTTGGACGGTTTCTCGACCTTGGAACCTCTACTAATCGGTCGAATACCTGCCCAGTTGTCTTCACAAAGGTGAGTGCACCCACCGTACCACGCCTTCTACCAAGGAAAAATCTCCCCGTATGGCAGTCAACCACAGTGACCACGGAGGCGGACGGTTAAGATAGTACTACACTGGTGTCCTAAAGCAGCTGAGTTAAATGTCCGTTCATTGATCGTGATTATTTCACGACAATGCAGAGTCTTCCTTAATACACTCCTGGAAATGGAAAAAAGAACACATTGACACCGGTGTGTCAGACCCACCATACTTGCTCCGGACACTGCGAGAGGGCTGTACAAGCAATGATCACACGCACGGCACAGCGGACACACCAGGAACCGCGGTGTTGGCCGTCGAATGGCGCTAGATGCGCAGCATTTGTGCACCGCCGCCGTCAGTGTCAGCCAGTTTGCCGTGGCATACGGAGCTCCATCGCAGTCTTTAACACTGGTAGCATGCCGCGACAGCGTGGACGTGAACCGTATGTGCAGTTGACGGACTTTGAGCGAGGGCGTATAGTGGGCATGCGGGAGGCCGGGTGGACGTACCGCCGAATTGCTCAACACGTGGGGCGTGAGGTCTCCACAGTACATCGATGTTGTCGCCAGTGGTCGGCGGAAGGTGCACGCGCCCGTCGACCTGGGACCGGACCGCAGCGACGCACGGATGCACGCCAAGACCGTAGGATCCTATGCAGTGCCGTAGGGGACCGCACCGCCACTTCCCGGCGAATTAGGGACACTGTTGCTCCTGGGGTATCGGCGAGGACCATTCGCAACCGTCTCCATGAAGCTGGGCTATGGTCCCGCACACCGTTAGGCCGTCTTCCGCTCACGCCCCAACATTGTGCTGCCCGCCTCCAGTGGTGTCGCGACTGGCGTGAATGGAGGGACGAATGGAGACGTGTCGTCTTCAGCGATGAGAGTCGCTTCTGCCTTGGTGCCAATGATGGCCGTATGCGTGTTTGGCGCCGTGCAGGTGAGCGCCACAATCAGGACTGCATACGACCGAGGCACACAGGGTCAACACCCGGCATCATGGTGTGGGGAGCGATCTCCTACACTGGCCGTACACCACTGGTGATCGTCGAGGGGACACTGAATAGTGCACGGTACATCCAAACCGTCATCGAACCCATCATTGTACCATTCCTAGACCGGCAAGGGAACTTGCTGTTCCAACAGGACAATGCACGTCCGCATGTATCCCGTGCCACCCAACGTGCTCTAGAAGGTGTAAGTCAACTACCCTGGCCAGCAAGATCTCCGGATCTGTCCCCCATTGAGCATGTTTGGGACTGGATGAAGCATCGTCTCATGCGGTCTGCACGTCCAGCACGAACGCTGGTCCAACTGAGGCGCCAGGTGGAAATGGCATGGCAAGCCGTTCCACAGGACTACATCCAGCATCTCTACGATCGTCTCCATGGGAGAATAGCAGCCTGCATTGCTGCGAAAGGTGGATATACACTGTACTAGTGCCGACATTGTGCATGCTCTGTTGCCTGTGTCTATGTGCCTGTGGCTCTGTTAGTGTGATCATGTGATGTATCTGACCCCAGGAATGTGTTCAATAAAGTTTCCCCTTCCTGGGACAATGAGTTCACGGTGTTCTTATTTCAATTTCCAGGAGTGTAGAACCACAGACGACTTCCGTCTTCATTCTCGCCCAAACCGAGTTCCAGCTCCGTCTCTAATAATCTCAATTTTTCTTTCTGGTTGTTTGTCGGGCAACGTGTATGTTAAAATGAATTAAATTGTTCAAATACATTTTCGTACAAAAAGCTCACTAAATAAGAAATAAAGAAAATTCCAACAAGGAATAAAATGATTGCATTCATCTCTTTTATGAAGATGAAAAGAGTTGAAAAAGGAAATTACTGTAAGACATGAGTGAAAATATAACATATGTTCGAAAGGAAATCGCATCTTTAAGTTTCAGTCACCACACGTCTAGAAAAAATAGTGAAATGTAAGCTGTTAAAGCGTAATGGATATATGTTTAGCCTTCGTTTTTCAGCAGTGATATGATCGCCAGAGGAAGATAGGCCACATTACTTTTCTCTGACAGGTATCTCTGCCAGGTTTGAGCAACAGGACCCTCTACGGGTGTGTCAAACGCTTCGATTCTCTTCTGTACCGGTTTTACCACTATCATACAATGGTGTGCTCCAAATGTATATTGTCAGAAATTTTTTCCTTCAAATTTGAGCCTAAGTTTGGTACTAGGGGACTTCTGTTGGCCAGCGAAATAAATAATCTCCATACGAATCATATACGGAAGAAGCAAAATCTCCCAACCATCGAGAAGACAGTTACAAATTTTCTTTTGTAAATACGAGGGAGGAATAACGTCTGATAAATTTGTCATATTATTGTGAAATCATGCACAGGATCATTTAGTAATCGCGAAAGCGTTACGGAGATGATAGATAAACTCCAGTGGAAGACTCTGCAATAGAGACGCTTAGTAGCTCGGTACGGGCTTTTGTTGAAGTTTCGAGAACATACCTTCACGGAGGAGTCAAGCAGTATATCGCTCCCTCTTACGCATATCTCGCGAAGAGACCATGAGGATAAAATCAGAGAGATTAGAGCCCACACACAGGCATACCGACAATCTTTCTTTCCACGAACAATACGTGACTGGAATAGAAGGGAGATCCGATAGAGGTACTCAAAGTACCCTCCGCCACACACCGTTAGGTGGCTTGCGGAGTATGGATGTAGATGTAGATGTAATACCACCTCTACATACTGCAATGAAAAGAAATGAATAGTGTGGCTAGATTTACACATCTACAGAGAGGCATGAAATTTACGTACCTAGTAATACGGAGTTAAAAAGTAGAATCGAAGACAGTTGATACTAAACTTATGTGTTCGTTCTTTAATAAGAGGAAGCAGGAAAAGTGACTTGATTATTGAATGAACAATATGAAAAATAATATTCACCTCTGACAAAATGTACGGCGATTACTGGATATGACAAGTCATAGCGACGGAAAAATTAACGTGAAAAACTTCCAAGTCTGTGGTGCTACTAATGGAGTACAGTTTAAGACGCCAAATATTTGTTTGAGGCAGAGTTACATTAACTTCTATATATATATTTACTGTTTATAGCGTAGCGCAATATTTTACCGAAGAGATACCGATTTTCGTGACAGTGTGAGCACTAATAAATGCTGATTTGACATATGGGAATTAATAAATATCGGAAATTGCTTACAGCTCGACGAAGACTTACCAGAAACTTGTTCATATTTCAGCAGGTAGTCGCAAGCAGAATGGTAGGCACAACTGTGAGCCTCGTCTGGAACGCGGGTGTCTTTTATAGTGCGACAAGTTTGGGAAATGGAGGTCAGCAACCAGCTAGCTTCGCAGAATTATTCTGAGAGTCGCGAAGTACCCATTCGGTGAAAGCGGTCCTCGCACACACTCAACGGTTCTGACGTCATGCGCTCGTTCTCAGCGCCCAGCCATCGACCTGCACAAACATTGGGAATTCACCGACAGAACGTACTGCCCACTGACATGCGCTGGCTTCTGATATTAGCGGGGAGCGACCATAGCACTCGGTCGGACGTTCTTACCTCCAACTCCAAGATGAAGTCACGAAAAACAAACGAAAAAACATTGTTTTGTCGGTACATGATGTATTATACAGAAGCGCCAGTTGTTCGGTATATGTATTGATCTTAACAGCTTTATTAATAATATAAGAATCTGTTGTGGTTATTATTCCACTTGTCGTATAATATTCACACGACCCTGTTTCTGGCAGCAACCTGAAGAAAATGCATGTCACTTATTTCCGATCGAATGAAGCATTCATCATACGCGGCTGAATCAGACCATGAGTTCAGCATTACTATTTATTTCCAATGAATTTGCGCAGATGTAATGTCCAGAAGAGGTATTTACGCAGTTACGTGTTGTGCAGGAGGGTTTTGTGTTACTCAGTTGCACTACACAGATGTGGTGTAATGGAACAACATGAAATTTACAATAGAAGTTGCATAGATGGAGCTAACACGACTTCATCTTTCGTGTACCAAAGGTAAGGTGTACAACAACCATTCACAATGTAGATTCACGCAGAGCGAAGTAAATTGCCCAAAACGAATTAAAGTCTTGCGGTACTGGCTACTGTTTTTTTCCCCTACTGGCTCCAGTTCATTGTTCCCTTCGTTTTTCATTGCATCGCTAAAAAAATTCGTGTCGTGTCTTCTCGAGGATTATAATGTGATTCTAATGTTAGCTGTGCTTTATTAAGGGATACTGGATGCTGAAGTATATTTCGAGTGATACCAACGTGCAATCTTCCTTTAAAGGAAAAAGTGTGTTGTTCCTCAAACAAACAGTACAGCGAATTACAACAATCGGATAAATGCATCGTGCCAAATATTGAGCACTGTTAAGAGTTCGTCAAGCGACTCTAGTACGCAACGATAATGATGGAAGCAAAAGAAATGAATTAAAATTTGTGCCACAACCAGGACTCGAACCCGTGTTTTATTGCGTACTAGGTGGAAATGCTGACCATTGCACGACCGCAGCACGAACCATTATTATTAACGTGATCGTCGATGAAGATGAGACTTAAACGTTTCGGGAAAAATTTAATTATAAGATTTATTGCGCTAGTTTGTCTAATGTGATGAACGTTTCGCTAGGGTGCTCTGAGCCCAAATTTTCACTTTCACTTCTCTCGCTCGCAAAGCATTGGATGTTGACCCCAACCCTTTCCAACAATACCATACTTTTTTGGCCATTTTTCCAACTAATTAGAACGTGAGCGATATGCAATTCAAACAAAGAGAATAGAGCTTTTGAGATGTAGTGCTTCAGAAGAAGGCTGGACGTTACGTGAATAGGGCGACTAACTAATGAGGAAGTGCTAAATCAAATTTGGGAGAAACGTTCACGGAACAAATTGATTGAAAGAGGGCACCGGTTAATAGGATATGTCCTGGGGCAACAACGATTATTTATTTGGATAATAGAGGCAAGTGTGGAGAAGCTATTAAAATTGTTCGAAGAGAACAAGTCATCAATACAGTAAACATATTCAAATGAATGTAGATTGCAGTACTTCTTTCGACATGAAGAGGATTTCTCAGGATATGCCAGCTTGAAAAGCTGCATCAAACCATACTTCCAACAGAAGACCGCAACAACAACAACAAATTACTCATAAACTGTTTACAGTGTTCCATTTACACCCATCGCCTTCAATAAAACATTATTTTGTGTATTACAATCCGTATAGTTCTCTAAACATGTAATCTGCTAACTTTCAAGCCATTCCCAGTCCAATATGCATACTTTCTAGCACATTTCCTTACAATGTGTATCACTTGTAACCTGGTGTTTCTGGTAGACTCGATTCATCACCTTACTTACACACTACGAATTTAATTGTTTGGCCTTTGCTCTTAGCTGTGATCATTCATCTGTACTGATGTTTCGAAATTCTCTCAGACTGCGAGGTTCTGATTAATCCATTCTATACTTTTTCTGTGCACTATGAAGCATTTACACTTTCAGAAAATATTTCGCTTGTCTAAAAGCGACTGGTGCTTTTCTCATTTACCTGCTTTCTTCCCGTTCTCTTATTCATTATTGCGATGTCTCAGTGTACGAAAAATGTGTGTAAATACGGGAGCATAAGACTGATATGTCGCTTGATAAAGTCGATAACAAGGTGGTCCTGACCCCTAAGCACAACATAAGGGAAACGTTTGTATGACTATAAAGTATGTGACACATCTTTTGCGTCTTTTGTGAGAGAAGCACTTCCTCGTAGCTCATGCCACACTGCCGCAGTTCAATCTAAGAACGCACAGGCAGTGAACTGTGAATTCGTGAGTTGTGGTTTAGTTGTCTCATAACGTACATAATCTAAATCATTTGTTTCAGGTACAGGAGACCCGTAAAAATTGCGGTTTAATTTCACTGTATATACAGAACTGCTGATGTTAACAAACAGCATTATAATACTACAATTTTTTTATATACACATACAATAAAATCTAACACTTAATTACCTTGTAAGGTGTCAGGCAAATCCAACACCTTCCATGAAAACCCTGAGATGATAAGCAAATCCAGTAGTATGTCACATAGCTCCGAATAAATCGTGACATTAAATTAACCAAAGTAATACGAGTAACGAGTGAGCAAATGGAATACCACAGACTAACACAAGAAAGCCTAAATGCATGTCATACCTTCCCACCGTGAGACAGACGTAGTTCCGAGGGGAGAAACGAGAACAGAAGCCGAGAGCAGAACCATGTTAAGCTAGAAGGCCCTACGATAAGGGACGGACACCCACGTCACCAGCTAACCACCAGGACCACCCAGAGCCCATGTTAGAAGCTAGAGCCCACCAGAAGAACAGTACAGATCTTACAATAGCACTAAAAGGGCCACACAAGCTGCAAGTTTTAGTGTGAGACTTTTTCGCGTCTCTGTTACGTTGCAAACGTAAAAAACATTGCCCCACGACGAAAAGTAACCACCAGGACCACCCCCCAGCCCATGTTAAAAGATAGAGCCCTCCAGAAGAACAGTATAGATCTTACGATAATACTAAAAGGGCCACACAAGCTGCAAGTTTTAGCGTGAGACTTTTTCGCGTCTCTGTTACGTTGCAAACTTTAAAAACATTGTCCCACCACGAAAAGTATAACGTTTCTCATTGGATAGACAGAATTTTTGTAGGCGGACCTTAAGGTTAACATTGAGACCCTGATTGGTCAGATGAAAAAACAACCAGATAGTTTTTTTTTAAAGCAACTTCGGTAAATTGTAGTAAGGAGAAGTTAGGAAAGGAGTTGCTTCCGAGATGGCGAGCTGTATGGTGCTGCGCCGGCCGCCGCCACCTGGCGAACACCGACAAGGTAATGAACGCACCCGATGCCGCATACTGAGCGCATAAGGCTTCACTCAGAACTGCAGAAGTCTCATCTGTTACATCCACTTTTTACGTAATACTAGTGTCGATCGTCAATTGAAGCTCATGGTGTTCACATTTGCTACGTAAGTTAAAATCTGAAACGCGATGATTTTTCTGCTATATATAATTATTGAGAAGCCACATCAACCACTGTAATTTACGACAAATTAGATAAGTAATTAAAGATAATTGAGGGTCACTGTAGACCATTTTGATAGTTTTCTCTTTTGTGAAACTTAATTTAAACCTAGGTTATAGATGTGATATGGCATAGGTCATCCTTCGATCCATTGTAGAACTTGGAAACCCATTCAGGGAATATTCGTTCACATTTTTGTTGAATGCAGTTGGTTTTGATCATCCTGTATTAAAACATTTCCTTTTGTCAATAGTGCAATTTATAAACAATGTTTTGTGAGTAGAATAAAATTTCCAATGGTAAACTGCTTTTTCGACGTTATTTTACCAGCTAACTAAATATAGGAAAGCCTTGAACCCCTTCCACTAAATTTAGTTAGTATTAAGATTCTTTTACAGGGAGTGCAGTGGAACTGACGCTGAAATCATTAAGTATTTGGTTATATCATCCCTAGTCTCACTGAACTCTTCTGAACTCTACATGTCAGGTGTGGTCTGGCGTCTTCTTACCAGCAACAGGTCCCAGGTTCAAACTAGTCAATTCCCTAAAAAACACGCTCAGAGCGTCGTTGCGCGAAAGTGGTAGGGAGACACGACATAGAACAACAGACACCATGCAGAATGTTAGAGAATGGCACCCTGCCAGGATGGTAAAATACCATTATTGAAATTTGACCACATGCCTAACTAGGTCAGAAAAATATCTTGTTGAAAAATTTTTGTAACAATATTTTTTTCCCTAAAGTTATAAATAGTCGAAAACAGTAGCTGCAGCATTAGATAGTAGGAAAGCATTCAATAGAACGTGAGACATTCTAGCAGAGACAATAGCATAATTAAGTTATGAATTTTAATATTGTTAGAATTAAGTTTTCTCTCCAATGCAAGCGCGGATACATCGTTGACAATTTGTTCTGACCCAACAAGTAAGTGAATGAATTGTCAAGTCGTGTGTGCAAAAAGTTTATGAAACGCGTGAGATCGTAGGAGTGCATGTGACGCCAAGTAGGGCGCGTGAATTGCTTTTAAAACAGAAAATAAGGGATTCGGAAAGATTAGCAATGGCAGATCGAGACCTTGACCGAATTGAGGTAGAGGCCCAACATGAAGATGGACAGAGAATAGAGGACAGTACAGCAGACGATGCAGTATCGCCAGAAATAGGACAGATAACGCACCATAACGAGGATAATGTACGCCAAGGCACAGAAAACCTAGCTCAGCATACGACAGAGGAGCAGGAAAGTAGAGAGACAGCCGATGAGGATTCTAACTTGCGTCTTGAATACGTAGAACCCATAGTACAAGTAATCAGAGCTCCCTGACCACAGACTACAAGGAATTCGAGCAGAAACGTGTCACCGCACAGTTCAATGCAATCGGTTGCAAACCAACACTTGGGCGAAAACACAGAGCGTAGGAAGTCGGAAGAAAACGCAATAGGACCCACCAATCTGGCAGAATTATTACAATTAATGACGGAAACCATGACAAGACAAAATAAAGAAATTGCGAACCAAATTAAAATTCAAAATGCAGAAACGACGAAACAAATTGCAGAAACAACGAGACAAATGCGTGAGCATAAAGAACTAAACAAGAAAATTCAGTTACACTTAAGTCGTATTGAAGATGAGGCAAAAGAATCTCGAGAAGTGATAGGAAACTTAATAACGGGTCACAATCAATTGAGAACAGACATTGACAAGGTACAAGCGGACGTACAAACATTGCGTAACGACACCCAGGGCGAGACCAAAACATTACCTAACAACACCCAGGGAGAACTCAAGAAACTAGAGAAACAGATAAACGTAATTACTGGACAAGCAGCAGGTACAGCGCGTGAAATTGTTGAAAACAGCGTGTTACGCAAACGTATCACAAAAGCAGCGCTGAAAAGATATGATAACCGCGTAGTCAAAATAGAAGCGCAAACGAAGCAACAGTTTCAGAAATTGCGAACAGAGTTGTTGCAAACTATTGAAGAGCGAAGTAAAGCACAGAGTCTGCAACCACATCCGTATCTGTAACAGCACCGGAAAAACAAGCCATTAACGAAGATATTACGCATTTGCGATTTCAATCACAGGCGGAAAGTAACATACGTGAAATCGGACAGCCTGCACAGCAACAAACACGTTCCGAAATTCTTGATGGACAAACGGCACCACAAACACATGCAGAACCACAAATGTATGTTTCAAGACAGTTTGGATCGTGCAATGAAGCAGCAAGGTTAGCCAGACAAGATACCGAACCAATACCTGACAAAGGAAAGCCAAGTCGCGAAGAGTACAGTGCAATGCATTCAGCTACACGTTCACAACCGATGGAAGAAAATTATTGCGTACCACTCCAACGATACTACGCAAGGGTAGGCGAAAGTTACAGTGGACAATATCCAATGGATCTACCACAACCGGAAAGGACGACGGAAGAAATGATCAGAAACAAAAGTGGCGAAGAATCGCGAATTTCCTCACAGTCAGAAAATTTCAACACTTTCGAGAAGGAAACTCATTACATCCACGAACTTTTATTGATAAATTCCGAGTAGGATTACCAGAACACTGGACGCTAGCACACAAAGTAAACTTTATATGTGCACACATGTCAGGAGGAGTCGCAGAAACAATGCAAAATGTTGCAGCGACATGCCGATCGTACGATTTGAGAGGGAACTTTCTTTCACGATAGAGTGAAGTACGAATTATTACAGAACCCATATTTTGAAAATTCAGGAGAGAAGAGTCCCGTGAAATTTTTCGAATTAATGGCAGAGAAAAATCAATGCTTAGATGTGCCATACAGTGACGGAGAGCTGACTAAATTATGCGCGATGAAGCTACCATTCAAATACCAGCAATCATTAGTAGGTTGCGGAGGAAATGACGTCGAAGCATTTAAAGGTATTCTAAGGGAACCAGAGTTCATATTTTCGGAAGATGACGCAAGAAAAAGACGAAGCGCACGTGAAAACGAAAGCAAAAAGCAGTGGAATCCACAAGACACAGTACGAAGAAACAATAATTACGAACCACGTGATAACTTCGCACCAAGAAACGACAATAGATTTCCGCAAAGAACCGGTTATGGATTTAGAAGAGAATATGGCAATAACTATAATTCACCCAGAAACGGCAACAACTATTACAGAGGGAATAACGACAACCGGAACGGGTATTGGAGCGCCAATAGACCGAAAAATTATCAGCAAAGAAACCAATATCAACAAGCGGAGCAAGAAAAGAGAATACAGATAGAAGAGGTGGAGGTAAGACCACCAAACCCCGATAAACGTTCGAATTGACAGCTAAGCGCCCATTCCAAAGGGAATGACGCACCGACCCAGGACAATTGCAGCACCTTGAACAGAGAAGTAAATACCTTATCACGAGAAGAGAAGAAGGAAGAAACAAATCCGCAGGGACAGATGAAAACGAAGACAAGAAAATAACAATATCGTGTTGGGACGAAATTAATTGGGAGAATACTGACGAGGAAGATGAATTGCCAGAGGCATGCACAACGAATGTAGGAGGAAAGGACGAAGTAATGAGTATTGCAGAGCTGTTTGAGATGGAAACCAGGGAAAGCGAATTCAATGAGGATAATGTTCAGTCGACAGAAGTTGAAAATAAGTTACTAGTGGGCACACAACCCAACATATATAGTGAAGGAAGTTATGAAGCGTTAATTAGAGCATTTAGATGCGATTATGTGGAAGTAGCGACGAAGAAGGAGAAGATATACAAGGATGAGGAAAAAGTAGAGGATGTTGAAGAAAGCGTAAATGAAGGATGAAAAAGAGAAGAGGAAATAAAAGAGAGCAGTCGAAGCTTATCCTACAGAAAGTTCGAATTCACAAGGGAAATTCCTGAAAAGACTCATGTATGATTCAGTGGAGGATTCGTTGATGCAAGAAGAAGAAGAACAGAACCAACCCTTTCAAATTCAACCGATTGTGAAGGCCATGGTAAAGCATATCCCAGTCAATATTGTAATTGATAGCGTAAGTGAACTGACTCCGATCTCAGAAAATTTATTCATGCAGTGTAATGCCAATGAGGAATTGCCAGTTCTGAAAACACGTAAGATTAAAGTAAGAGCTCATATTAGAAACAATGCTGCGGAAGTTACGAGACAAACAAGGTTTACTCTTTCGTGTGAAGGTCAAAAGATCCAAGTCAACTTCGTGATTATACCTAAACTAACTGTAGATTTGATTATAGGTGCAGATTTTTTAAATGAGAGACGAGCGATAATAGATACGGGGAAAGGTAGCGTAACATTCGGGAATGTCACACTTCTCTTTGAGCAAAAGCTAAAATTAGAAGAAATACCAGTTATAAACAAACAATTAAGAATGATGCGAGATAAAGAGGATGAAGAATTAGAATGGTATGCACAAAAGAGGCAATCGCCTCAACTCATGTTAGAAGTCCATAGAGAAATCGACGAAAAATTGCAAGAAGTTCAAAGTATTTCGGAACACAGTAAAAGAGAATTGGAATTTTACGAGATAAAGCAGATGTATTTTTACCTAAGACTGGCAGTGCAAGTTTGAAGCAAAACAGCACAAACCATTTAGAGTGCCACACTATACAAGCCCATTAAGCTACAGGAATAAAGTATTCCAGGTGATATCTAAAATGTTAGATGATGATATTATTGAACCAACTACCTCCACATATAACAGCCTGCTCCATATTGTACAAAAACGAGATGGGAGCATCAGGTTAGTGCTTGATTCCAGACAGATCAACACAATCATAATCACTGAGACAGATCGCCCAGAAAAAATAGAGGAATTGATACAAAACTTCCATGGTGCTAAGATATTTTCATCAATTGATTTACGGAGCAGTTTCTGGCAAATAGAATTGGCCCCAGGATGTAGAAAATTTACAGCATTTATCGTATTCGGGCGATGTTACCAATTTAAACGATTGCCATTTTGTTTAAACATATCATCAGCAGCGTTTATTAGGGGATTTAATACTATACTCAGTCCTGAAATTTTACAAAAAATTACTTGTTGTTTTGCCGATGTGATTATAGCAGGACCCTCATGGGACCATCACAACGACACATTAAATCAGTTTTTACAGATACTGAAAGGGCATGGAGTCACAGTAAATATAACAAAATCCAAATTCGGAAGGCGAGAGTTCAAATTTCTAGGACACATAATTTCAGAGAAAGGGGTTATGCCGGACCCAGAAAAACTAACGGCAATCAAAGAATTCTGTGCTCCATATAATAAGAAAACTCTCCGAGGATTTCTAGGTCTCACCGGATTCTATAGAAAATTTATTTGGATCGACTCTCTCGCAACACCACGCCTATGTGCATTGACTGGAAAAAGCACGCCTTGGGTATGGGATCAACAAGCCAATGAAGAATTTTTAAAAGTGAAAAACGCACTAACAACAGCACCGATTTTAGCACGTCCTGATCTAACACAAAATTTTTGTATGGCCACTGATAGCGCGAAAACAGGTTTAGGAGTTGTTTTATTCCAAGAATACGAACAGGCAGGGCTAAGATCATATACAACAATTGCATTTGCCAGTAGTGTACTCACAAAAAGCGAGAAAAACTATTCAGTCACGGAGCTGGAAGCATTGGCCATTGTATGGGGCTTCCAACGTTTTCGATATTTCCTATTCGGAAGAAAAACAAAAGTATACACTGACCACAAAGCATTAGAATTTCTGTTATCCGCCAAACTAACTCATGGGAGGTTAGCCAGATGGATGTTAATACTACAAGAATTTGACTTCACTGTTACACACATACCAGGACCAGCGAATGTATTAGCAGATGCTTTATCACGATGTCCACAGGGTGCATCCAATAACATAGGTTAGGAAGCAGCAGAAGACCAGTTTACAATGTACTATATAACAAGTACCTTTCGAAAAGTACATTACGACAGCTTTGAAAAACATAGGCAAAGAACAGGACAAGGATTCTGAAATACTAGGAATCAAACACAAGTGGAGAAGTAAGGATTTTCTAGACATTCGACAGCACTATCTCGTAAAAAACAATATTTTATTTTTTAGACGAAATGTTGCAACGAATGAATGGTTAATTTATATCCCAGATGAACTAATTAATAAGTACATATGGTATACACATTTAAGTAATGGACACTTTGGACCAAAGAGCTGCTTGTTAAAAATAAAACAAACAAGCCATTTTCCTAATATGGAAATACGAATTAGAACAGTATTAGTCAAATGCAAAAAATGTATGAGGGCTAAACACGTCAGTTTCCAAACCAAACCACCTATGTTTCCAATAACCCATAAAAAATTAAAACAAATAGCTGCAACAGATTTGATGGGGCCCCTCCCACACACAAAAAATTGATATATTTTCATATTTGTCGTTTTGGAACTTACTTCTAAATATGTTACCTTGACACCATTAAAACAGGCAACAGGTCTTACTATAAGTAAAGCATTTAGACAAGATTTTCTCAGACAAGTAGGTCGAGTGGAACGAATAATTTCGGATAATGGCCGATAATACAAATCAGTGCAATGGCAGAACACGTTAAAACAACACAAAATAAAACCCACCTACATATCTAAGTACAAACCTAGCAAAAATCCAGCAGAACGATCAATGAAGGACATAGGCACTTTATGCCGATTATATGCAGGCAAAAGACACAACACTTAAAGATTTTCAAGAAGTAATAAATGAAACGCCACATAGCACTACACTACTACCTCCAGTTACTGTACTTAAAAATATTGAAAACCCAAACATAACCAGAGAAAATATTAGATTTCCTATTGTACCACGTAGACAGCACAAACAAGTCATAGCAACAGCACTCTCCAACATCAGAAAGGCAGCCATTAAAAGAAAAGAAAGAGGATATAGAATAGCAATTAAAAGAACATTCTCAGTAGGCCAGAAAGTATTTGTAAAAACACGTCATCTCTCCAGCAAACAGAAACACAAAATACATAAGTTTTACGCTGCATACAAAGTACCTGTCATAATTAGCCGAATTGCTCATGATAATGCTGTGGAACTAATAAAACCCAAAAACGGGCAGACCCTTAGGATTTCACCATGTGAGCCATATGAAAAAGTTTGAAGATTAATTTTATTACTGGTAAATAATCAGCACAATATTTCGAGATTATGTTGCAGATAAGGTCGTCAGAAGAAAGAAGAATGAAGAGAGAGGAAGGTGGGAAAAAGATAGTAGTTTCAATAAAAACACAAAACAAAGTAACACCAATAGTACCATAGATTAAGGTGAAGGGATAAAATGTAGATAGCCTAACAGCATGAAATACTAAAATGCTATACACCACGACACTACACAAAAATAAAAAACGAATTTGAGGATTCTTGTAGAAGTTAAGACTCAAAATATCTTAGAATTGTAACATGGAAAGGGCGCCAAAATTTGTAAAGCTTTTTAAGAAGCCGTAAAACAATGTAGGTACTAGACATATGTTAGATGATTATAAGTATAACTTTTTGTAAGAACCATTGTAAAAACTCCAGCAAAGACCAGATGCAACAACCCACAAGTTGCAACGCGAGAAGTATCAGGGAAGAAAAGGACATAATTAACAAGACACGATTTCTACAAGGCAGAAGCATCGAGAGAAGGGAAAGGACAGCGAGACCAACAGAGGGCTCCTGTAGCCGAAGAGGGCAGTAAATCTGTTGAACCACAGGGAGGTGGAACCCTGCTGGGACAGAACACGGAACCACAGAGTGGGGGAACACAGAAGGCCAAGAGGGTCTTGGAACGCCCCGACTCAGCGGAGCGAGCAAAAAACGGCCCGACGAGAAGACCGCTTTGGCAAGCCACCACTGGCAAAAATATATATGTAAAAGTCACAATACTGCTATTAAACAGCATGCTGATGCACGAAACTGAAGAAAACTTCCACAAAGTAAAAATGACATGCCCAAACAATTTATCAAACTGTTATTAAGAGGAGAACTTCAAAGCGACTAGTTATCAATAAATATTCCCATATCCTGCCCAGAGAAGAGCCAAGAAGCAGGTAAGAAGCAGAGAAAAAGCAGGAAGAACAGAAGTTGAAGATTCACAAGATTGAGACCAAGAAAGAAGAAGGGTGAAGAATAGATGACATACCTTCTCAAATCCCTATCCTATTGTAAACTAGTCGTCTGTGAAGTATTACAACGAAAAACGACCGCTTTCAGCGACACATAACGATGACTTTCACGCATACAAAGCCAGTAAACCACGAGACTCTGCACTCACAGCTCCATTCGATTATGGGATCTCCACAACAGCAACACACACTTGCAAAGCCAACAAGGAACGACAAACAAAGCTGTACATCAAATACTTGCACACATCCATCTCGCTCAAGTCCATCACCTTCGTGCAAAAACATTCGCCAACGTCATGCTTAAACATTCATAGGATTGTGTGAATGTGTGAAATCAAATTATGTGAGTAGGAATTGTGCAAAAGAGATGTGTGAAAAACTAAATAGGTTAAGCACACCAGACAGCTAATAAACTACAAAATAACAATCATTGACTATGGACTTAAGTAAAAAATAGACTATCGACAAAATTAAGTCAGTAGTTCTGAAATGGACAGTATATAAAGAACAAAAGTAAGGCATAATAAACACTAAAACTATATGCCACTTATTTTCTCCTCATAAAAATAAAAGAATAACTATATTTTACTTATTTTCTCCTTATAAAAACAAAGACTAAAAAATTATCTTGTTGGATGTTTTCCCTTTTTTTAACATTTGTACCGTTTGTTAGGATAATATCTCAATACTTGTGTCTATATATTTCTTTGTCAAAGCCATTCTTGGAAATAATTCTTATTTCTTAGTGTAACAATGTTGAAATGAGTGTCTAGAAACAAAAACATTTTACTTGTACATGATATTCAGAAAATGTGTTAGGAATATATTTTACTTAATTACTACATTTATAAAAAAAAATTTCTAAGAAAATCGATGTGAAAGACTCCTCACTTTCGATAACAAACTTCTTAAAAAACAAACTTCACACTTAAATAAAGAAAGAAAATAATTAAAAATTAAGAATAATAATAATAGGATAAAAATTTCTTCTCTTGTCAATATAAACATATTTTTGAGAATAATGTGGAAGAATATAAAAATATAAATTAGTAATACTAACTGGCATAGAACCAGAGTAACATGGCTGAACAGTAGGCAACAAAATTTAGATAAAGGAATAATTTTTGACTGACTTAGACAACGATTCAATCATTGCCTAACTTCAATGCAAAAATTAAGTTCGAAGGGTGGTGATATGTAAGGTGTCAGGCAAATCCAACACCTTACATGAAAACCCTGAGATGATAACCAAATCCATAGCTCCGAATAAATTGTGACATTAAATTAACCAAAGTAATACGAGTAACGAGTGAGCAAATGGAATACCACAGACTAACACAAGAATGCCTAAATGCATGTCATACCTTCCCACCGTGAGACAGACGCAGTTCCGAGGGGAGAAACGAGAACAGAAGCCGAGAGCAGAACCGTGTTAAGCTAGAAGGCCCTACGATAAGGGACGGACACCCACGTCGCCAGCTAACCACCGGAACCACCCCCCAGTCCATGTTAGAAGCTAGAGCCCACCAGAAGAACAGTTTAGATCTTACGATAACACTAAAAGGGCCACACAAGCTGCAAGTTTTAGTGTGAGACTTTTTCGCGTCTCTGTTACGTTGCAAACGTAAAAAACATTGCCCCACGATGAAAAGTAACCACCAGGACCACCCCCCCCCCAGCCCATGTTAAAAGATAGAGCCCTCCAGAAGAACAGTATAGATCTTACGATAACACTAAAAGCGCCACAAAAGCTGCAAGTTTTAGCGTGAGACTTTTTCGCGTCTCTGTTACGTTGCAAACTTTAAAAACATTGCCCCACCACGAAAAGTATAACGTTTCTCATTGGATAGACAGAATTTTTGTAGGCGGACCTTAAGGTTAACATTGAGACCCTGATTGGTCAGATGAAAACACAGCCAGATAGTTTTTTTTAAAGCAACTTCGGTAAATTGTAGTATGGAGAAGTTAGGAAAGGAGTTGCTTCCGAGATGGCGAGCTGCATGGTGCCGCCCCCTGACGAACACCGACAAGGTAATGAACGCACCCGATGCCGCATCTATGAGCGCATAAGGCTTCACTCAGAACTGCAGAAGTCTCATCTGTTACATCCACTTTTTACGTAATACTAGTGTTGATCGTCAATTGAAGCTCATGGTATTCACATTTGCTACGTAAGTTAAAATCTGAAACGCGATGATTTTTCTGTTATATAATTATTGAGAAGCCAAATCAGCCACTGTAATATACAAGTTAGATAAGTAATTAAAGATAATTGAGGGTCACTGTAGACCATTTTGATAGTTTTCTCTTTTGTGAAACTTAATTTAAGCCTAGGTTATAGATGTGATATGGCATAGGTCATCCTTCGATCCATTGTAGAACTTGGAAACCCATTCAGGGAATATTCGTTCACATTTTTGTTGAACGCAGTTGGTTTTGATCATCCTGTATTAAAACATTTCTTTCTATCAATAGTGCAATTTATAAACAATGTTTTGTTAGTAGAATAAAATGTCCAATGACAAACTTAACTGCTTTTTCGACGTTATTTTACCAGCTAACTAAAAATAGGAAAGCCTTGAACCCCTTCCACTAAATTTAGTTAGTATTAAGATTCTTTTACAGGCAGTGCAGTGGAGCTGACGCTGAAATCATTAAGTATTTGGTTATATCATCCCTAGTCTCACTGAACTCTTCTGAACTCTACATGTCATATTTGGTCTGGCGTCTCCTTACCAGCAACAGGTCCCAGGTTCAAACTAGTCAATTCCCTAAAAAACACGCTCAGAGCGTTGTTGCGCGAAAGTGGTAGGGAGACACGACATAGAACAACAGACACCATGCAGAATGTTAGAACCTCCTGCTCTAGTAATCATTTCATCCTCTATGAATTCTTGTATTGAACATTAGGATTTCTCCCACAGAATCTGCTTTACCCTCTTTTTTAAAATTTCTGGCTTCATGGTAAATATGTTTTTGCCCATTAACTTCTTGTATGTCGTCATTCCCGTACACTGTGTTGTCCGCGCATACAATTTCAACTTGTGTGTGGCTAGCATTATTATTTTTATTTCTCGCTTTATATGTGTTGTTAAAATGATTCTCTTCAAATAATCTTTGTCTGCTGTGTAGGAAGATTATAATTTCATGAATGTATATCCATGGAAAGGTTAGGATTTTTAGTTTCCGAAATAATGGGCTAGAAGAATCTGTTTGCTATGCAGTACATATGTGTCTGACAATTTTCCTAGCAGTTTCAGTATTCGATATAGATTATTTGAACTTCCCCAGAAAATTATACCATATCTAATAACAGATTCAAAATTACTATGATAAGAAACTTTTCGTGTTTTCAAGTCAGTGGAATTTGCTAGTATTTGCACTGCAAATGCCATACCGCACAATTTCAATTGGTAGGAAGTCAGTAAGTGTACCGCTAAAGCTCAGGAATGAGTCTCGGTACGATGAAGGGAGATATATGGTGTGGTAGCTCTCTATCCCAATCCATGAAGAAGGTTCCTGTTGTTACCTGAAGGGCGCGCTTTTGAAGATATAAAGGCTGGGAAGTTTCGCACTCTAGAAATTTCTAGAACATTTCAGTGTATTCGAGAAGATTCCATAACATCCGAAAGTATTCGAGAGCATTCCACAACATTACAGAACGATACGGAATGTTCCACAATGTTCCAGGACGTTCTGGAATGTTCAGGAATTGTCTGGAACATTCGGGAAGATTCTAGAATCTTCGGGAATATTCCGGGGCATCCCAGATCATTGCGGAACATTCCAGAACACTCTCGAATGTTGTGGAATGTTCTGGAACATTGTGGACCATTCTAAGCCTTTTTGATATGTTCTGGAATTCACAGTGCAAAAACGAACTTCATCATGGACCCGATCGACAATAACACTTTCGGAATGGATTACTTGGACGTACCAGGTGGCACCGGGATTACATTTCTAAGAAATCTGCTGATGAAGTAAACACGTCCTAAACAACATATCACACTTGCTTAGCTGTATGAAAATATCAGGGGCTTCAGGACGGGGTGAACTTTTAAAGCAAGCTGAAATTATCTTCTGGGACGAAAGCACAATGGCACATAAAAAATCACTCCACGCCAGGACAGAACATCACAAGGCTTACGAGGAAACTCTGAAGTAATGGTAGGAGGTCTACTCATATTCTTATAAGATTTACGACAAACACTTCTTATCCCAACACCAGCAGACGAGATCAATGCAAGCTTAAAAAATCACATCTCTGGCCGCACGTATAAATGCTGCGAATAACAAGAAATATGAGAGTTGAACTATCGAAAGAAAAAACAACAGCAAGCATATTTTGATCAACTACTTTTACAAGTAGCGAAAGGATATCTACTGACCAGACGACTGCCCTCATTAAACTAAGCAGGGATTTCTGCAACATAGCCACTGCTGTAAACAAACCCATCGACCAAATTCATACAAATATGTTCACAAATATACCATTCCTGATTGGCTATTTGCAAGGGCAGTTTTGGCAACTATAAATAATAGTGTCGACGATATCAACTTTCATATTGAAAAGAAAAGTCCCGGCGAAGAGAGAATACACAAATCGATTGACACGATGGTAAACGTTGAAGAAAGAGTGGACTTCCCTACAGAATTTCTCAACTCTCTGCAAGTACAGGGAATGCCATTACACTGCCTTAGACTTAAAATTGTATCTCTGATTATACTGTTCAGAAATCTTAACTCACCAAGACTATGTAATGGAACAAGGGTGATCGTCGATCAGCTACCGAGTGACATCATCGAAGCCGAGCTTAACAGGACACACACTATGTACTGCAGAATACCCCTAATCTCTGTTGAACTGCCATTCCCATTTAAAATAATGCAATTTCCGATCAGATTAGCATGCACTTTTACAATTAACAAATCGCACCGACGAACTTTAAAATATTGTGCTATCAACCTCAAAGACTCCTGCTTCTTCATGGTCAACTATACATAGCTTGCTCTCTTGTGGGAAATTCGAAAAATTTGTAAATATTTACCCTAGTTAACAAAATGGAAAACGTTGCTCATGAACAACTATCGTAAATAGAATATATTGTCAATAAAAAATTTTTACTTCTTACACTGTAACAAGTGTTGTAAATAGAATATATTTTCAATATTTTTTTTACCTTTTATACTTTAACGTTAATCCTTTTATTACAACTGCTAACTCCCTGAGCGAATCCGGGTTCCCCAGCTAATAAACCATAATGAGTGATTTATCCAGCAACCTAACTCCAGATATGCTCAGTGGACCGTATGTGAAATGCATTTCCAGCTCTTCAACATGCCAGGCAGGGTGCCCCTGCACCCGATGAAGCGTGAAATACTCAGTGCAACAGTGTAAGTGTGCCTCCGGTCCAGGTAGCAGTAGATGACGTTGAACCGAAGACTCACACATTTTGTCAATTTTTTTACCACTAAGCTGCGCATTTCCACATTCAGTAACTTACACAGAGATATGCTGACAAAGGCAGCGCTCACGTAAAGAGTCGTCATCATTAGTAAACCTTTTAAAGATATTGCTCCTGTTCACAAGCATAGTCGGCGAACCTTCCGTAAATGCAGTTTTCAACATAGACTGATTACCCAGGCAAACACGCATAGACAATTAACGAGGTGTAAAAAAAAGTGTCTCGCATCATTAGAGGAACTAGTACCATGATACTCAAAAGCTACAAGACGTGCTCTAACGAGTCACAAACTCGTAACAAACCACCACTCACATGATTGACCACAGTCTTGCGCACGTGTACGGGTCGTAAGCTCCTGTAATGTACATGCGTAGTCTGTAAGTGTGGTATCCACCAATGGTTTGGAATGTTTCCGTGTTCAGAATTTCGAGGATTGTGGTCGGTTGAACGGGGAGGCCATACTAGCAGACGTTCTTGATCAATCCGTCACTAAGCAAACAATTTTGCTTGGTAACGTCGTACGATGGCGAGAGTGAAGTGGCGACCGGTTGCAGAAGTGTTAAGTTTTGTGCACTCGAAGGGCCATCATTTCCCAATAGCGTAGTAATTGAAGCGCAGAGATTATTACTAAATAGTATCTCTTATTGTTAGACGTCAAGGGTACACACAATGACTCTGTCACCAATGGGTACTAAAACGACCGTGACTCCTTTCTTTAAATAACCGCTCGAGGATTTACATCTGACCACACACCACTCTAAATCCCTCTCAATCCGTAAATAAATTCCCAGTACCGGACGTACGCTGTAATAATATGACTCATTTTTTTAAACACTCTGCATAAAACGTGTTGAGTCAGGCACTAACTTCCATATGTATCGCATTACGTCCGTAACACGAAAAATCTAAATAACATTTCTATAACATTTATACTGAGTGATTCAGCAGCAACAAAAAATTTACTAGAGCAAAATTGCTACAGCAGGAATTCATGGACTGGTCATTATTTTGTAATGATAAAATGTTTTGACATAATAGTCATCTCTTTTTCGACTGAGGGAGAGTTTTTTATTAAGATACGATACAGCTGTGTAAGGCGAATCGGATGGATCATACATCCATACGACGTTTTACTGGCTGTCCGCTTTATTTTATATTTGTGAAAACCAGCGAGGTTACTGAAATAACCTCTACGCTGGAATCTGTAGGTGAAGTATGTAACTAATCTGCTGGTATATATATTCATTATAAAAAATTCTCCTAATCGTCCCTTTGCGTTCGCATGATATTCTCATCACACTTATCACTCTTTTCCAATCACTCGAACTTTACACCAGGAAGCTCTGCAATGTTCCTTTCGCTCGCATATTCTAAATATTCGTCAGATTAGTACGCAACTAATCCGATCAACATCATCCATCAACCATGTGCCGTTATTGCTATTCGATGATTGCTGAAATGGATAATAATGTACATTATTACGCGTACTGATGGTATGTTATAAATGTAACTGTCATTTACAAAAGAGGAGAACATATTCTGATAATGTATCAGTTAATTGCTGCACTACCAGTTCAGGGGTCATGCCAACTTACAACTCGAAATTTACTATAGTTCACACAGAAATTTGAATTTTCTCGTGGAAGCACCTTTTAGAAACAATGAAAACTAAAAAGTCAGTGTTGTGGTACGAGTATTAAGGTCATTGAAATATCGTGCCCACAGTAAAGTCCCAGTGGGGATACTTTGCTGTTGTCAAAAGCTGATAGAAAAACAAGACATCGGAAAACCTGTGCGGTCTGGTAAAGCTCCACCTTCTTAGAAGTAGTGACAACAGCGCCCTCCTTTAGAGCTGAGGTGTGAACAGGCTGACGCACGTCACACGTTCTGCCTACCATGGCGTCTTCCAGTGCAAGCTGCAAGTACATGTATAACAGCGAGCGTTAATTTCCGGCTCTGTAAATCAGGTTAATTTGCAAACGTCACCGGGAATCTTACGCCTCACTTGAATCCAGTTTGAATCTCGATGGCAAGAAGACTTGTAAGATGACAACATTTATTGGTTTCTAGAGCAAGGAAATATGGACAACTTTATCCCTCAAGTATGCGTAGTGTGGTGTTTCAAAAGTCTAACCAGGAAACATCGCGTTTCTTTAGCGCCTGAGCGACGCCAGGTAAGAAATGCTAATATATACATATTTGTTTATTTACAGTATGTTAAGTGGAGACTTGTTATTTAAAAAGATTTTGTTTCTTTTCTTTCATGTCGAGCGTGGCAGCAAGATGATCCAGTGGGAACTCCAGACGCGGCGGACGACGAGAGCTAACCACTATTGCATCGTAGTCGACGGCCGGCGGCTGGAAGAACCGTTGAAACATCATGCTGACCATTATTAATATATGTTTTATGTTTTTTTAATTAAATGAAAAGGAGTTCCATGTTGTAGGTGGAAGGATAAAGTTTGTAATTGGATGTCACTTGGTTATCAACTGTTAAATAAACTTCGAGTTGGAAGTTAAAACAGTCAGTTGACTCTGTTGTTACGACATACATCGCAAATATTACGTATGTGTGAAATTCGCAAATTTTATTAAAATTCAGACTGCTTGAAGAGATCCTGGCAGAATTTTATCAGGAGTGTGGACGATTTTTAATAATTAACTAGTTTAAAGTTTTATTAATGAGAAGTCGACACGTATCGACATTTTGAAAATAATTGATACTGTGAAGTGTATTAAAATTCTGTTTAAAGACTTTATCGGCGATTGTGGTCAAGAAGATAGGTTTTAAAGTGGAATATTTCGTTAAATGAGAACAAGATTGACTCTTTAGTGACATTAATTAATTATTTAACCCTTTGTTGCCTGACGGTACTTAAAAGTACCAGTAAGTTTTGACTCTCATTATTTTCTCGTGGTGCAGTTTCGTGATCTGAGAGCCTGTCGGTACGTAACAGTAACTCTGCTCTACTGTTTCATAGATGTTATTGTGCAATACATAGACTTCTCTGGCGGTCAGAGCTTGAAATTGTTTTTCGCGCGCTGCTGTGAAAACAGAAGATTGTATGTGCTTGTTTCCATGGTGTTGCCTGAATTTGTGTGCAATTTATTGAAACTTCCGTTGAGTTTTCCATTGTACGTACTTACCTTCTTTGTTTTTTTATAATAGTTTGAAGCATTACGTTACAAGTGAATGAGATAAAGTGGAAAATATAAAGCGGACTTATTAGTACCGTCAGGTTGTGCGAACACTTTATTGTAGCAACAGTGCGTTACCTCTCACTAGTTGCTCTGTCCACTTTTTCTCACACAGAAATCCGTAAATACATTTGCCTGTGGAACAATTAGAACAAACAGGACAGGTTTGCCAGGGAATTTACCTAAAGAAAAATGTCTAAACCGTGGGGAATCAAATCACAGAGAGTCATCTTTAGACCTAACAGTATTTCAAAGGAGGGAAAATAAAGTAGTGTATTTTGCGTCAAGCTTCCATGGCACTGAACAGAGCGTAGTGACAAGAAAACAGAAAGATGGAACTGGTATGGCTATACAATGACCAGTTATTGCATGTGATTACAATAAACATATGGGTGGTGTGGATCATGCAGACAGATTACGTTCAACTTTCTTGACAGGCGATCAAAGAAATGGTGGCACCGTCACTTCTGGGGAGCAATAGAAATTGTTTTCGCAATGCTTACGTCATTTTCAGTGATCTACATGGGGCACAACCGCTGCTGGAATTCAGGAGCACTGTGGCACTAGGGCTAATGAATAAACAGCAAGTGCCAAACCTCAAAAAGAGAAACTCTGGTAAAGATGAAATAACTCCCCCAAAGACAAGAAAGGACAACTTTTCTGTTCCGAAGAATGTACGTCTTGGCAACCGAGAAAACGATTTTGTGGTGTTCACTTGTAAAAGAGGAAGATGAGAAATGTGTGCAGAAACTAAAATTCAGTCGAGACCACATTCACAATGGAATACATGGAAAGTGTATTTGTGCTACAATGAGAAAAAGAACTGTTTCCTACAATTTCATGAGGTATCACTAACACTAAATATGTGATATGTATATACTGTCAAAAATGTATAGCTAAGTTACTAAGTATTGTGAAGTTGCTCTAGAATAAATTTATGTGAACTTTAAAAAATAATTCAGAAATATCATATTTCTGTTAATTAATTTTCTAATGTAAAAATATTTAATATTCGGGTGGAATGAAGTACAAGTTATAAAAATTGGAGCTTTTTTCTGCGCACATTGTGATTCTGTCCATGGAGTCTGACGGTACTTCTGAGTACCAGGAGAGAAAAAAGTTGTGAAAAATAAAATAAAATTTTACAAAAAATTCTACCGTCATTTGAGGCCACAATAGCATAAATTCTGCAAAGAAAATGTTAAAAAGTAAATTTTTTCTTATGTCAGGAAACAAAGGGTTAAGGAAAAATTAGGAGAATTTCAGTTTATTCTGGTAAAGAAATCAAGGAGTGTCAGACCGCACAACGAACACATAGAAACTCCGTGACTTTGCTGAAGTGCCAGAATTTTTTTTTTTTTTTTACGATAAACCTTGTCTACATCAGGAGATCGGTGAATTTTGCTGCGTCTATCCTTATCTTCTAGTTTGAATCTGCTACAGCTCAATGTTTTGTTTTATGGATTTTTCAAGTAACCGGGAAAAGAACTTATAATTTGATCTGCGGCGGACCGTTGATATTGGGTACAGGGTTAAGCTGTTGTGAAGCCTGTTGGTTTGCAGATTGCCTTTCTTTCCCCTGCTGCAGACATCGTTACTGAGTTGCTGCGACAGGATCGGCGGTTCAGCGCAGTACTAATCAAAACCTATTTCTATCGAAATCTATAGCTACAGAATTTTCTTCTTGAAACTCTAATTTAGAGATATTTAACGTTCATTTCCCCAACGCGGATAGAACTAACTTTCGAATTCGACGAACCGTCGAAAGTATTTACTATTTCAGGAACTAGTTCATTGTTTCAGCTTCATATTCACTTCGTGTCCACTTTAGAATTTGGGATTTTGTAACAAAAAGAAACCAGTAATTTTAACACTTCCATTCTGTCAGTTGTTTAAAATGGTTGAACATTTTGTTTAGACGATAATGTCACACTTCAAAAATTCAATAATTGTAGTATCTTATCACAAAAACCTGGGTTTTTGAAATGCTTCGGAAGTGAATAAGCAACAGTCTAGTGTTTTTCTTTGAACACAAAAGTGTTTTTTCGAATACTGCAAAAATTAAAATAATACTTGGATAATGACTTAAATAGCAGGGCAGAGATGAGATCAAATACTGGATCTTTATTAATACGCGATTAATCCATTTTGCCCCTGTTCTTTCCTTTTATAACTACTGGTAATGTTGAAAGGTGGCTACACTGAGTCACAGCGCAATAGATTGCGCCAAAGATTATTATTCCGCCGCCTCCACTGGTACAGTAGTAATAATTCAGACCATTTCGAGGGCAGTAGCAGTTCAGAGGATGTCAAGTGCAGTTGTTGTTGTTCTGTTGGGCGAGAGAGTAGATGCTGTTCAGTTGGTGTAATGTATAGATGGAAGATGTTGCAATTATCACAGTGCATTTTTCGTCAATATATATTGAGGTAAAAAAAAGTATTACAGATTTGTTTCATGACAATGCCTCTTGATCACAGGTACAGTCAACGAAGCATCTGGCTCGTGTTCATGTCTTAGACTTGTAATTCTGGTTTCTATGTGCAGTTATAGTATTTGCGCTTTTTCAATTAGTTCATTGTAAATGGTGTTTAAAAGATCTTGTCGTATTGAGGAAGAACCAAGCCAGATACATGTATGTTGAGTCACACTACCACACACAGAACACTTACACTTGTGCTTTGTTGTTTTGTAGCTTTTATAGTTGCAGGGGACTTAATTAATCAATTGTGTTAATGGAAATTTCTTGTCATTCTTTATTTTAATTTTATGCAGTCAGATTGGATGCTAATACTAGTCGAGGCCAACCGGTTACGAGACTTCGTAACCGGCCACACAGCTACTAAAATTATTGCATTTATCCTTTCTTTTTAATTAAGCCCCCATGCACGTGGCGACCCTGCCAGGATCGTCCCTTGGAATTCTTTTGATAGTAAAATCAGCAGACAGTAGTATTGTTGTAGTAATTTGTAGTTTAGTATCTGTAGTCCATATTGCACTTATAGATTTTGTAACTGAACATTTGTAGTTGTCTTGTCATTTCTCTGATGGTAGTTTTGTAGAAATTAATTTTTGATGAGTGGTATACAGGTTTGACAATTTTGTGCTGTTCTGAAGGTTTTAATTGTTCATTAATCGTGTTTGTCGGGAAGCATTTTGTGTGGATGGTATTGTTGGTGATAAAGTGTTATATTTTGTGTAATTTTCGTATAGTGACGATTTTGTATGTTTGTATGTTTTACACGATCGATGAAAAAGGCAAAAATGCAAAAATGATGGATACTCAGAATGACGAAATTGTTAACATGGCAAACTCGCCAACACAGGAGAACAGTATAATGAATAATGAAGTAGAAAACAATTTAATAAGCCACAAAAATAGTCCGGAACCGGTTCAAAATTTTTCACAATCAAAATATTTTCAGAATACGAGATTAACGACAGATTCTGGAATAGTATCGAACACAGATAGCTTTACAGCTACGACAAAGGAAGTTAGTTTTACAGGAAACGTTAGGGGCGAAAAGAATTTCGAACCAGTTAATACGGAGCAGTTGATGAGTGCAATATTAAATTTGCGATCACAGTTAGGATCTGAATTAAAAACAGAGATGGGAACATTGGCATCAAGGTTAGACTCACAAATAGGAACAATTAAAACTGATATGAGAACAATGGAAACACGGTTCGATTCACGAATAGGGACATGTTTCAAAAACATGAAAGATGAATTAAAGAAAGATATTAGAGAAGAAGTACAACCGATTTTGAATGCTCACAATAATAGATAAATTTCAACAGAAATTAGACAAAAGGAACAGGATAGAGAACAGGAAGAAAGAGATCGCGTGATAGTACAAAAATGTTCAGAGTTAAATTTACAACGTGCACAAGATAAGGAAGAAATATTTGAAAGAATCGAGGAATCCATACCAAATGACAGAATAAATAGCCTAACACAACAATATGAACAGTTAACTACTAAATGTGTTAATACTGAAACCCGAGTCGCAACACTTACGGATGACGTAAATAAACAGAAAGAACAAATAGGTGAGTTATCGGAAAGAGTTGAGGAGATTTCAGATAAATTGACAAGTCTTAGTTCAAATGTGGACAGAGATTCAGATGATACATCTCCATTGCCATTTGCAGAAACAGAAGAGTACCAGAATATAAATAAACATGTTGAAAATCAGGGAAAATTTAATGAACGCGTTGAAAGGGAATTTGAGGCGTTACGAATGCAAGTTAAAGAAATTGAAAGCGAAATCGTAGGAAAAGACAGTAGAAGAAATTTAGAATCACCGATAGCAGCGGGTTTCGAAGAAAATAATTTATTTCATTTACGAGATGCAACAAGAGAGCGCCAGGCGCGTGAACTTGACAGTAATCGATATTCAGACTGGGACAGACGCAGTAGGTCTCTGTCGCCACGAGGCGAAAACTTTGACTATAAACACTTTTTAACTGTTAGGAAATTTAAGATCTTTCGCAATTCTAATAATGACGTACACCCATGTTCATGGTTAGATAAATTTATGTACGCACTTCCACCAAATTGGCCACTACGTCACAAGCTGGAATTTATGTGTGGCTATTTATGTCCTCAGGGGATTCACTACACTAACTGAATATGTGCCGTAGTGTGCACAGGGCCCCGAACTGTAGTGGTGCTACTTCCCTTTTAGTTTTCTGCACTGCTGCCTACTCTTTTACTATTCTTTGTATCTATCAAAACAACTCTTTAGCTATCAATATATCTAGAAAAGGAGTCAGTAAAGAATAACCAGATATGACTATTTTACCCTAAAGCGACAGTTTTCAGGATATTGATAGAAAACGAACCGGCGACGCGCATGCGCGCACTTATTACACATTGTAATAATTTAAATAATTTTTATCATGCATTTCTATCGGCATATTGGTCCGAAAACACGCAAGACAGAGTCAAACATAGTCTTATTATGCAGTGTAATTTTAAATAGTGTGAGTTCCGCACGCCAGCAGAATACTTTGAAGACATGATTCGATAGAATCAATTCCTTTCCAACCCTTATAGCCCGACTGAATTAATTCGCATTTGTTTAAATAAGCTGCCACAATCGATAAGACACATTGCTTTAGCCGGAAGATGTAAACTTTCAAGACTTTGCTACAAGAACTTGAGTATGACAACGACGACGGAACTTCTTGTAATTTTTTCAGTAACGGTAATCACAATAGATTTTTCAGAGAAAATTGATAATGATCGGAACGGACGTTATAACGGTAATTTTGGAAATGACAGACGAAACAGACAGGACAATAGATACCAGCCTTATGACAAAGGAAAGCGAAGCGATTAGTGTTATTTAGTTCTCAATGATATTCTTTTTAAACGAAAATCGGTTGACCGTTTGGTTAGTTTGCATTCCTGATGAGTAGGTTAATAAATTGATTTGGTATACACATTTCAGTTATGCACACTTTGGTCCCAGAAAATGCTTTCATAAATTACGAGAAATTTGCTACTTCAGTAATGTGGAAAAACGTATTCGATTTTTTCTTGCCAAATGCAAATTATGTCAAAAGGCTAAGCCGCCAACTATTTCTCACAGAGCACCGTTCTTTCCTATCATTCCAGCGAAATTAAAGGAGATGGCTGCAGTTGATTTTTTTCAGTCCAGTGGTTCGTTCTGCTAATGGTTTTGCGTACATTTTGGTAGTTGTGGAATTGACGTCAAAACATGTGTGTTTTACACCTTTACTCAAAGCAACAGCTCGTTCAGTATCTAATGCTTTCACCAAACATTTTCTTAAAGAAGTGGGTCATGTTCATAAAGTTATATCAGATAATGGATCACAGTTTCTCTCTAAAATTTGGCTTCGTACTCTACGGCGTCGTAAGGTTAAACCAATTTTCATTTCACTTTTTCACCTTCAATCTAACGCTTCAGAGAGATGGATGAAGGGAATCAATAAATTGTGTCGTCTTTATTGTCATCATAATCACATCTGTCGTCTTTATTGTCATCATAATCACAGAACGTGGGATCAGTATCTTCATATTTTTCAAAAAATTCTGAGTGAACTCCCTAATGATTCAACTTCTTTACCGCCTAAATTGATATTAAAAAATAAAGCACCGACAAATCGCATTTCTGAAATCGTTCCCTTTCCGCCTACACGGAAACTGCGGCATTCTGAAGTTGTCAACTTGTCTCTACAAAATATTGCATCTGCGGCTGCTAGAAGAGAGAAATCAGCTAAACGTTCTGGTCGTTTACAAACTTTGTCAGTTGGTCAAAAGGTGTTAATTAAGTCTCATTGTTTGTCTCACAAAGGAAAAGGCTTGTGTCGCAAATTTTTTCTGCTTTATAACGGTCCATATAGAGTTCGCAAAATTATTCGTGATAACACAGTTGAGGTAGAAACTCTTAAATCGCGGCGCTCTAAGGGAATACATCATATATCGAACGTTAAAATTTTTGTCGAATGACACACTTTTGAGAAATTAACAGTTACACGTAAACACGCAGAGAACACAGGGATACCGCGCCGTGTTCTAGCGGCAGCACATATACTAAGCGACGGACAGTCCGCGCGCCGCACAAGGTAGCCGTTGACCGCAAACTATTACTTCCTACGTCACGCTTACCAACAGCTGATTGAGCGCTCAGTGCGAATACACTGACAGATGTAGACAAATGCACAGTCTATTTTCTCCGATTAAATTCAGTATAAAGCTACAGTGACTTGATAACTTATGTTATTAACATTCAGTTTTTTTCAGAATACAGTTGTATAAAATATTTAAGAACGTCAGGTAAATTCTGTGCGTGTCCAGCATTAAGAAGACTTGCTATCGAGAAAATTTCAGGAAGAATGTAATTTCGAAGAAGAAAGTAATAAACTAAAAAGGTAACTATTAATTGGATTTATTTTTCAGGTAACATATTTCTACTTAGGTATGACTTAATACGTAATTTGCTGCTCGCAATAACGTGATTTCTACTTTGTGCTAAATTTTTTGTTCTATGAATTTACTTGTGAAGCGACATGCTTGCGTACATTTGTTGATTTTGACAATGTTTTATTAATGAACAGGGTTGTTACTTGTGTATATTATGCATCGCTTGACTGCTGAGCTTTCTCACTGATGTCATATTTTTTATTATGTGCCTGCAGTACCTATTTATTTAAATTATAATTGTCACCTAATTAGTTGTGCTGATATGGTTATGTATTAAGTTATACTTTGTGACTTATCTGCTTTCGCCTTCATGTTTACTTATTAAGATTACATACGAACATTTATTTGCTTATGCTGATATGATGCTAATTACCTATTTATTATGTAAGATATATACTTGCTGCTTTGCGTATGGATTGCATATTTACACATTTCTGTTTTGTTGTCATAACTACTCTTTAATTTAGCATAGAGAGATATTTATATACTGTGTACGAACATAGAGTTTAGGTTACGCTATGCTGTTAATTATGGATTGTTCGCTTGGCAGAACCTCGTTGTAGGGATTGTGCTGCATACACTTGTTGACATTCTGTTCACTACTGGTATATTTACTTGGTATTGCATGTTTTGCTTACGCTCAGTACTTTACATTTTAAGATGAGAAAATGAACTGCTATAATTCTACGAACTACATGGGTACAAGAAACTTCATTGAAGTCACACGAACTGGAGGTTCTATGGAAGCTGTATTAATTCATTATGATAGAAAGGAAGCTGACAACATGAAATACCAACACTAGCTTTAGACCATTGACAGTTATTACACTGCATTCTTCGTGAGCAACTCAAATAGCAAATGACGCTTGACACAAAAAATACTCCACACGTTGCTTCTGTTTTGCTGAAGTGGTGTACACACTGTGAAATATTACGATTTATTCATTCAAATTCATATGTGATAATTTATATTGTGTACTCGCACCTACTTACTGAAAGTTATTCAAACTGAAGGCTGTTAGAGGTCATGTATGCATTTATTTTATTTTATGGTGGACAAGGTAACCAAAATGTATTTTATAAATCATAATGAGAGGAAAATTTGGCTGAGGTGGATTACACAGAGGTTGTGTGTGGACACTGTGTCTTCGAATTGTATGGGATGATGAAATGAAGTTTGCACTAGGATTTTATCTGTACTTGTTCGAGGAGACTGATTAGAGGAAAGAGTTGTTATGGAAGTGAAATGATATTGGTGATAAGGTTTATATGTATCGACATATTGAAGAGGTATTATTGAAGTATTGAGATTGTGTGATGTTCATAATTATTGGAGTTTTGGTGGATAAGAGGTAAGGTAAATGATATTAGTGATAAGATTTATATGTATCGACGTATTGAAGAGGTATTATTGAAGTATTGAGATTATGTGATGCTGATGATTATTGGTGTTTTGGTGGATAAGAGGTAAAGTAAGTGAGGAACATATTTTATTTTTGTTGGTTTATATGGAACAAGAAGGATGAAGATGGCAGACTAGACCACTCCAGTGGAAGGAAGATTGTCTACACACACACTTTGTTAAATCAATAAGCAGTATATACTCTTCGTTTTGGAGAGAGGAAGTATCTGCATTTCTTGGCACACTGACAGTTGTTCAGCAACCGTACATTTTGATTTGGCTTGGCTAACATTGCTCTTGACATGATGACTATGATGTTGACTAACTATTATTCAGTATTATACACTGCTGCCACTACCATTTGATACACATGTTGAACATAAAGTTTTGACAGAATTCCATTTACACAGTTAACACTATTCAGTTACACAATAGTACTTAATATGTCGATGAAAGATGAGTGAGTGTGTTTTCTGTGTTTTCCTTTCCTAATCCCAAATAATTGGTACCGACCTACCTCCTAAATATTATTTTACTTGTTTGTTGTCACTTGCACTGACACCCATAAATATTATAGGTTTACTGATATTTGTGTATTTGTAATAGTTAATATGACAATTATCTGATATCATGTGTGTATTTATTATAATTTGTATGTTTAATGTAAGAGTATTGATAATAATTTTGTAAAAGCAATTGTGTGTGCATTCAAACTGTTGTTCGTGCTTACACCTATTATCATTAATGGGTGCCACTTGGAAATGTTTAATTTCTGCTGATGAACTCTGATGAACTGTTTAATTACTGCTGGTGAATATTATGGACTGTTACCTGCACTTGTTCAACATTACTGGGTGCCACTGTTGGAACTGCTCAACCACTGATGAAATGTCACTTGTTGGTGTCTGCACCTGTTCGTCATTACTGGGTGCCACTGTTGGAACTGCTGCTACTGAAATGATGTCACTTGTTGCTGTCTGCACCTGTTCAACATTGCTGGGTGCCACTGATGGAACTGCTGCAACTGAAATGATGTCACTTGTTGTAGTCTGCATCTGCTCGCCATTGCTGGGTGCTAGTGTTGGAACTCCTATTATTGATGTGATGACACTCATTCCTGCCTTCACCTGCTTGCCATTACTGGGTGCCACTGCTGGAACTGCTGCCACTGAAATGATGTCACTTGTTGCCATCTGCACCTGTTCAACATTGCTGGGTGCCACTGTTGGAACAGCTCAACCACTGATGAAAAGTCACTTGTTGCTGTTTGCACCTGCTCGCCATTGCTCGGTGCCACTGTTGGAGCTGTTCAAATACTGCTGATGAAATGTTATGGGACTGCTTTTTGCACCTGTTGACCATTGCTGGGTGCCACTGTTGGAACTGTCAACTACTCTGAGGAGTGCTACTTGTTTATTGAACTATTGAAAAGATTTTATGTGAATACTTGTATAAACTGATTTATTGTGTATTTACTGTTTATGAAATGTTATGGGACTGCTATTTGCACCTGTTGACCATTGCTGGGTGCCACTGTTGGATCTGTCAACTACTCTGAAGACTGCTACTTATTTATTACACTACTGAAAAGATTTTATGTGAATATTTGAGTAAACTGATTTATTGTGGATTTACTGTTTATCAAATCTTATGGGACTGCTATTTGCACCTGTTGACCATTGCTGGGTGCCACTGTTGGAACTGTCAACTACTCTGAGGAGTGCTAATTGTTTATTGAACTATTGAATAGATTTTATGTGAATATTTGTGTAAACTGATTTATTGTGTGTATACTGTTTATGAGATGTTATGAGACTCTTACCTGTACCTATTCGTCAGTGCTGGTGCCATGGATTGAACTGTTTAACTACTCTGAGAAATGATACTTGCATAAACTATTATGTAAAATCACATGTATGCAAGCATTTGTATTCCTTTCTTTATTTTATATATTAGATTATTGAAGGGTCAGTGCAAAGCCAAAATTTATTTAGTTATGTAATATTTACTTATTAATGTCATCTTTTATTTTTGTTTGTGTTTTTGGACTAATTTGGTGGCATTTTCACCACCAATGCTGGCAAAAATACCACCAAATTTTAGCCTGTGGAGGAGGGGCATATGAAAGGTGGCTACACTGAGTCACAGCGCAATAGATTGCGCCAAAGATTATTATTCCGCCGCCTCCACTGGTGCAGTAGTAATAATTCAGAGGATGTCGACGGCAGTAGTAGTTCAGAGGATATCGAGCGCAGTTGTCGTTCTTTTGGGCGAGAGAGTAGATGCTGTTCGGTTGGTGTAATGTATAGATGGAAGATGTTGCAATTATCACAGTGCATTTTTCGTCAATATATATTCAGGTAAAAAAATTATTACAGATTTCTTTAATGACAATGCCTCTTGATCACAGGTACAGTCAACAAAGCATCTGGCTCGTGTTCATGTATTAGACTTGTAATTCTGGTTTCTAAGTGCAATTATAGTATTTGCGCTTTTTCAATTAGTTCATTGTAAATGGTGTTTAAAAGATCTTGTCGTATTGAGGAAGAACCAAGCCAGATACATGCTTGTTGAGTCACACTACCACACACAGAACAGTTACACTTGTGCTTTGTTGTTTCGTAGCTTTTATAGTTGCAGGGGACTTAATTAATCAATTGTGTTAATGGAAATTCCTTGTCATTCTTTATTTTAATTTTATGCAGTCAGATTGCGTGCGAATACTAGTCGGGACCAACCGGTTACGAGACTTCGTAACCGGTCACACAGCTACTAAAATTATTGCATTTATCCTTTCTTTTTAATTAAGCCCTCATGCAATATTTCAGTATTAAAATGATGGTAAATGTACTTTTGTCTGTGGAATGTTTGAAACGAAGTTTCACTTCTTTCTTGTCACAAACGCTCTCGCTACAAGAGTATTCTGTAAAACGCAGGAGCAGTTACAATTACTTACTGCAGACAAGAGCAGGATCAGTATAAAGGCTCAATGCATCCGCTCACTATTAGAAAATTCATGAATACGGTAGTCTCATAGTAGTAATAGAACAGCCCATCTTCTGCGTCAGGTCGAAATAGATTCCTAATGACCGTCCAAGATTAAAAGCCTAAGTGTACTTCTGTGTTCAACAGGTAAATGCAAAGAAAATTTACACAAACTGTGGAACATTGGGCAGGAAGGGAGGAAACGCTTGAAGCTGGCCAACACTTCTATGTTTCAACAGGGATCTTCAGCTGATGAATCAATAACGTTCCTCTTTGCACGAGATATTCTGAAGTACTGAAAACACAATCTGTGGCTGTCGACCATTTTTTTTTTAACGCAGAAAATTTGATTGGTAAGGGCGTGAATTATAGGAAAGTTCTCTTGCTGTGTCACATTCCTCTTTGTCGGAAGCTTGGGGTGCAATTTACGAGAAAGCAGTCGGACTAAGAGAGGAAATTAATTACTTCGTTACCTCGTTGTCGTTGGTTTCTTCTTGGCAGTAAACATGCGTTCGGGATATGCTCTCTGCTGGCACTAACACCTAGAGACCAGAACAAATTTCGGTGGTGATCCGTCCTATTGTAATTAGTAAACACAAACTGTAATAAATCCTCCTTGTTTTCGTGAAGGACGATAACTGCTTTTCTTCAATGTTAAAATTTCGCGTAGGGCTAAAGCATACAGATGTGGCCATTACTAAAACAATGACAAAGAGCAACAATACGGATCTGTTTAAAAAAATACCCAAACACAAAATTCCTAACCAATGTTGTAAACTATTAATAACGCAGCTATCTTTGTTCAACATCATTGTGTAATCGAGAAGGATCACCGCCTAGGGACGTTACAACTTTTGTAAATTATCAGATGAACAACCGTCGACGGCCGCGGTGGCCGAGCAGTTCTAGGCGCTTCAGTCCGGAAACGCGCGATTGCTACGGTCGCAGGTTCGAAAACTGCCCCGGGCATGGATGTGTGTGATGTCCTTAGGTTAGTTAGGTTTAAGTAGTTCTAAGTTCTAGGGGACTGATGACGTCAGATGTTAAGTCCCATAGTGCTCAGAGCCATTTGAACCATTTGAACAACCGTCCATCCATAGCGTAATATCTTCCTTACAAATGCATTGTATGGCTGCTTCTGTTCGAGATAACTTTAATGAAGTACCTTTAACTGCATTAAGTTGCTGTAGCACTTATTTCCTTGCGAATGATAGAAGCATAATTGTAACAGATCCAGATCATAAACATAGCAACTGTTTTTTATGGACTGAAGCAAATCCTTCTTCATAAGCAATAAACTGTCTGTTAACTGCCATAAATCATAATAATTCAGCCTCTTACGCAATATTCTACTTTTTGTTCATAAACTCTGATACAATGGAGAGATTTTTAATGAGGTAGAAGACAAGGAGAGTATGGGATAGAGACAAGCTGTCAGTTCTCAGATGATCACGTACTCCATCAACATATGAATATATATATTTTAACGAATGGAGTGTTACAGACGGAACCAATGATACACTTGTGACGGAATGTCGGTGGTTGGTCTATCTACACAGCGTTTCACGACGGAAAAATGGAAGGTCATATTAGCACAATAGACCGTCATGGGGTAACACCATAAATAATGATGTGACACCATAAATAATGATGTGCAGTTCCGTACAAAAATATGTTCTGCCCTTACTGTATATCGATAATGCGATTTCTACGTGCCCAACATGTTGTTGATGTGTTCTTCAGCCTAAACGGTAGTTTGATGCAGGTCTCCATTCCTCATAGTCTGTTCTCTTCAATTCTTGATCTCTGCATCACTGCTGCAACCTACACCCACTTAATCTACTGTATATAGTCAAGCCTTGATCATCCTCCACAATTTTTACTCTCATACTTCTCTCCATTACCAAATTGACAATTCATTGATGTCTTGAAAGTGTCCTATCAGCCGATTCCTTCTATAAGTTACGTTAGCTTCAGTACCTCCTCATCGGTTATTCTACATGTCCAACTAATTTTCAGCATTCTTCTTCAGCGTTACATTTCAAAAACTTCTACTCTCTTCTTATGTAAACGGTTTGTCATCCACCCTTTGCTTCCATACAAGGTTGCATTCCAGTCAAATATCTCAGTAAATCGTTCCTGACACTTAGATTTATATTTGAGGTTAACAAATACTTCTTTGACAGTAATAAATTTGTTGCTATTGCCCATCTGCTTTTTGCATTCTAAGTAGAACACCCGAAACTTCCTAGCAGATTTAAGCTGTGTGCCGGCCCGAGACACGAACTCGGAGCCTTTGCCTTTCGCGGGATAGTGCTCTACCATCTGAGCTACCCAAGCACGACTCACGCCCCCTCCTCACAGTTTCACTTCTGCCAGTACCTCGTCTCCTACCTTCTAGAAGAGCCGAAGTCAACTTTTTCCTTCCAAGTATCAAAGCTCATCTACTGCTTTTACAACTAATCTTTTTCCCTCAGCATTGTCTGATTTACTTCGACTACATTCGGTTATCTCTGCTTCACTTTTGTTGATTATCATCTTATACCCTCCTTTCAAGACACTGTCCATTCGGCTTTTATGTCTGTGATTGGAGATCTGAGGGGCTTCGACCGTTCACTTGTATAATAAAATGGAACACCTACAGTCATCCGTATTATGTCTTTTATTATATAGATCCCAGTTTCAGTGCTTCAGTCCACCATCTCCAGGCCTTAAAAGACGCAGATGGAGATAACATCACCTGTATAAACGATTCATCAGTGGCCAATATCTGTAGCTGTTTTTCAGAGACTACCTGTAATAGCGATGATGTCTCTCCAATTGTTGCTGATAGTTGTGGTTGGAGAGATAACATCGCTGTTGCAGCCAGTCGGCGAAAACCAGTTGTAGATGTTGGTCACTGATGAATCATGTATACGGATAGTGTTAGCACCTTCAGCGTCAGTTAAGGCCTGAAGGTCGTGCAATGAAGCACCGAAACTGGTAGCCATATAACAAATGACATCACAACGACGGCTGTAGGTGTCCCATTAAATGCACTGCCCATTTCGTTCAACTGCTCTTCGAAGCCCTTTGTCGTATTTGACAGAAATACAATACCATCGCAAGCCTAAAAGTTTATATTTCTACACTATTCACTTAGATTCCCTTTCCTATGTTCTCCTTGGTTTCCTTCACAGCTTGCTCAATGAACAAACTGAACACCACCGCAAGAGCCCTCATTATCCATCTCTGGAAACAGCAAGCAAGTGAGCAAGCCAGGTGTTCTGCTACGCCTCCGTTTATTTCTCTGAGAGGCAGTCAAAAACTGGTCAACCGTAGTGATTTTTTTTCCCTTCCTGGTTCTAACATACACGTATACAGTAAGACATAATTTGAGGATACTTTGAAATGGTATTTAAAAATTCATTTATGTTTGCAGGTGGGGATATTCAGCCGCCAAATGATTGTTAAAATTCATGGTGAACCTGCAGCAGTCCTTTATTTTGCACAATTCGCTACTAGTTTCGGTCAAATGATCATCGTCAAGGTAAGCTGCCGTTCATGCCAGCTTCGGTTGATATGGTTATTTGAGTTAAACTAGTAGCGAATTGTGCAGGATAAAGGACAGCTGGAGGTTCACAATGAATATTAACAATTTAAAAATTCGTGTGAGAGTTACTAGAATCGTTCACAACACCTTGTACAGTGTCTGAACTACACTCAGATTATACACTTCTATTATTTTAATTTGTACTAATGGTGGCTAATGTAGCATAAGAAGGAACAAAACTTATGGCCGTGTGCTCTTACTATAACTGGCTGTCCATCTTTGTGACTCCACAAGAAGACCTCCTAGTCTAATGGAATGAAATCCATTCATCATGTGGATGGTAACTGGATAATTTTTTCTTCATCCATATCCGTTTCATTAATATAATATTCTGCTGCCTCTTGCTATTAGCGGTGTGTTATTGTCGTTGTGGTCTACAGTCCAGAGACTGGTTTGATGCAGCTCTCCATGTTACTCTATTCTGTGCAAGCCTCTTCATCTCCGAATAACTACTGGAACCTACACCCTCCTGAATCTGCTTAGTGTATTCATCTCTTGGTCTTCCTCTACAAATTTTACCCTACACCCTTCACTCCAGTACTAAATTGATGATCCCTTGATGCCTTCGAATGTGTCCTACCAACCGATCCCTTCTTCTAGTCAAATTGTGCCACAAATTCCTCTTTTCCCCAACTCTATTCTGTACCTCTGCATTAGTTAGTGATCTACCCATCGAATCCTCAGCATTCTCCTGTAGCACCACATTTCGAAAGCTTCTGTTCTCTTCTTGTCTACATTTATATCGTCCATGCTTCACTTCCATACACGGCTACACTCCGTACAAATACCTTCAGAAAAGACTTCCTGCCACTTAAATTTATAGGCGTTGTTAACAAAGTTCTCATCTTCAGAAAAGCTTTCTTTGCCATTGTCAGTCTACATTTTATATCCTCTCTGCTTCGACCGTCATCAGTTACTTTGCTCTCCAACCAGAAAAACTCATTTACTACTTTAAGTGTCTCATTTCCTTTTGTAATTCCCTCAGCATCACCTAATTTAATTTGACTAAATTTCATTATCCTCGTTTTGAATGTGTTGATGTTCGACTTATATTCTTCTTTCAAGACACTGTCCATTCCGTTCAGTTGGTCTTTCAGGTCATTTGCTGTCTCTGACAGAATTACAATGTCGTCTGCAAACGTCAAAGTTTTTAATTCTTCTCCATATATTTTAATCCCTTCTCCAAATTTTTCTTTTGTTTCCTTTACTGCTTGCTCAATATACAGGTTGGAGAACATCGGGGATAGACTACAACCCTGTCTCCCTCCCTTCTCAAACACTGCTTCCCTTTCATGCCCCCCGACTCTTATAGCTGCCGTCTGGTATCTGTGCAAATTGTAAATAGCCTTTCGTTCCCTGTATTTGATCCCTGTCATCATCAGAATTTGAAAGTATTCCAGTCAACATTATCAAAAGCTTTCTCTAAGTCTGCAAATGCTAGAAATGTAAGTTTACCTTTCCTTAATCTATCTTTTAAGATAAGTCGTAGGGTCAGTATTGCCTCACGCGTTCCAAAATTTTTATGAAATCAAAACTGGTCTCCCCCGAGGTTGGCTTCAACATTTTTCCATTCCTTTGTAAGGAATTCGTGTTAGTATTTTGCAACCATGACTTATTAAATTGATAGTTCGGTTATTTTTACAACTGTCAACACTTGTTTTGTTTGGAATTGGAATTATTGTATTCTTATTGAAGGCTCAGGGTATTTTACCTGTCTCATACATCGTGCTGACCAGATGGAATAGTTTTGTCGTGGCTAGCTCTCGCAAGGCTATCTTTAATTCTAATGGAATGTTGTCTACTCCTACGTCTTGTTTCGACTTAGGCCTTTCAGAATTCTGTCAAATTCTTCACGCAGTATCATATCTCCCATTTCATCTTCATCTGTGTCCTCTTCCATTTCCATAATATTGCCCTCAAGTACATCGCCCCTGTATAGACTCTCTATATACTCCTTCCACCTTTCTGCTTCAACTAGGCATAAAATATGGTGCCCGTGGCAGCAGGCCTCGAGTAAGCATCATGCGCATGCTTGAGAACTCACAAAATTCATCTAAGTTTTTTAAAGTGGTAGACTGCTGCCCTGCACCGCGCATTTGTAAACATACATGCCACCACCTACATTGATCACTGTGTTGTTATTGAATATCTAATGTCTGATAGAACTCAGGGGTAATGGTCTAAGAAAGTTTGGGAATGACTGGTTTATTGGGACACGTACCATGTGTTGAAATGTGGCATCACGTTACTGTCGTGTGGAAGGTAACACACAAGGACGCATGATACCAGTGACGCACTGTTCTGCCGTCACTACCAACCACGCCCTGAATTCATACTGGATGGGATTCCATCCATTTCATGACGCCATGAGGAACAACGCTGTGCCTCTCCAAAGCATTAAAAGTATGGAACGTCTCGCCAGGTCGCCGCCATACTCGTCATCCGATGTAGTGACGTCAGCCAGTAGCAGTCGTGTGTCCCTCTAACAGCACCATTCCAATCGTAGCCATTTGTGCTGCTATGTTAACGGCAACCTATGACGGTAATTCCCTAGTTAGGCTGTTTTTAGGCTACAACCAGTGGTGCTCGATGACAAAGAATGTCCTCGTATATCGGAAGATGGGAGATGTGAAGAGGTTACGTCGCGCTTGGTGCACAGTACGGTGTTATTGCTTTGTTGTGGTCAGAAGAGATCCACCGGAACACTGAGGACGAGTATGCCAGGCCTCACGTTCCCCAACAGTCCAGCATCAGGCGACTGTCTCATCCGAGTGCGCCACAAATATGTATGTTGCACGACTCGACCAGCTGGCCAAATGGAGACCCAGAACGAGATGCCTTTCAATGTCTCAAATGCTGATAACGCTTTCTCACTTGAGTACGAGGCATCTGCGTCTTCTTCACACTGATTGTTCAACATATGAAGCTTTTCGCCAGGTCTGGTAACAGTACTCAAAGTAAACAACAGTAATGAACCCTGGTGGTCGTCGGGCTTGAGTAAAAATGTATTAGTTGATTTTCCACTATTTTCGTTCGTCATTTATAATTTTTTTCATAAATACACTCTAACACAAAATGCACTACTGAACATTTTGTTTGTCATGTAGTGCGTATTAATACTTCCTACAATTAGAAAGTAATAATTTCTTAAATAGTGCAAGTTCCCCCTCTATGTTTTCCTGTATGAAATTTAACCCAAATTTACCTCCCACTTTATAAAATGTCTACGTATAACCAAAACTTTGTACCAACAAACTGTTATCCAACTTAAACTCGTACGCTAACCTTTAACTAAACAGAACTTAATTTGTATTTAACTGCAACTGGTTTCAGTACAACTTGTCTTTATACACTCCTGGAAATTGAAATAAGAACACCGTGAATTCATTGTCCCAGGAAGGGGAAACTTTATTGACACATTCCTGGGGTCAGATACATCACATGATCACACTGACAGAACCACAGGCACATAGACACAGGCAACAGAGCATGCACAATGTCGGCACTAGTACAGTGTATATCCACCTTTCGCAGCAATGCAGGCTGCTATTCTCCCATGGAGACGGTCGTAGAGATGCTGGATGTAGTCCTGTGGAACGGCTTGCCATGCCATTTCCACCTGGCGCCTCAGTTGGACCAGCGTTCGTGCTGGACGTGCAGACCGCGTGAGACGACGCTTCATCCAGTCCCAAACATGCTCAATGGGGGACAGATCCGGAGATCTTGCTGGCCAGGGTAGTTGTCTTACACCTTCTAGAGCACTTGGGTGGCACGGGTTACATGCGGACGTGCATTGTCCTGTTGGAACAGCAAGTTCCCTTGCCGGTCTAGGAATGGTAGAACGATGGGTTCGATGACGGTTTGGATGTACCGTGCACTATTCAGTGTCCCCTCGACGATCACCAGTGGTGTACGGCCAGTGTAGGAGATCGCTCCCCACACCATGATGCCGGGTGTTGGCCCTGTGTGCCTCGGTCGTATGCAGTCCTGATTGTGGCGCTCACCTGCATGGCGCCAAACACGCATACCACCATCATTGGCACCAAGGCAGAAGCGACTCTCATCGCTGAGGACGACACGTCTCCATTCGTCCCTCCATTCACGCCTGTCGCGACACCACTGGAGGCGGGCTGCACGATGTTGGGGCGTGAGCGGAAGACGGCCTAACGGTGTGCGGGACCGTAGCCCAGCTTCATGGAGACGGTTGCGAATGGTCCTCGCCGATACCCCAGGAGCAACAGTGTCCCTAATTTGCTGGGAAGTGGCGGTGCGGTCCCCTACGGCACTGCGTAGGATCCTACGGTCTTGGCGTGCATCCGTGCGTCGCTGCGGTCTGGTCCCAGGTCGACAGGCACGTGCACCTTCCGCCGACCACTGGCGACAACATCGATGTACTGTGGAGACCTCACGCCCCACGTGTTGAGCAATTCGGCGGTACGTCCACCCGGCCTCCCGCATGCCCACTATACGCCCTCACTCAAAGTCCGTCAACTGCACATACGGTTCACGTCCACGCTGTCGCGGCATGCTACCAGTGCTAAAGACTGCGATGGAGCTCCGTATGCCACGGCAAACTGGCTGACATTGACGGCGGCGGTGCACAAATGCTGCGCAGCTAGCGCCATTCGACGGCCAACACCGCGGTTCCTGGTGTGTCCGCTGTGCCGTGCGTGTGATCATTGCTTGTACAGCCCTCTCGCAGTGCCCGGAGCAAGTATGGTGGGTCTGACACACCGGTGTCAATGTGTTCTTTTTTCCATTTCCAGGAGTGTATTAAACGCGCAACCGAAGTAAAACAATTATCTGGCCATAATCAGAATTTCCTCTTGCCTCGAGTGTTGACAACATTGTTGCCGATTGCTCCTAAGTATAACCTCGAAAGAACAGTTACTGTTGATGACCGTGCAGCTTTTCCCTGGAATAAATGATGATTAACTGTAAACCTGAGCTGCCGACAGATGTTGTTGATATACCTCCATGTGGACAGCTGAAAATGTGTGCCCCGACCGGGACTCGAAGCCGGGATCTCCTGCTTACATGGCAGACGCTCTATCCATCTGAGCCACCGAGGACACAGATCAGTAGCGCGACTGCAGGGACTTATCCATTGCACGCTTCTTTCGAGAACAAGTTACTGTCTTCGTATATATTGAAACATCCCCTTTGAACAATTTATATAGGACTGTGCTTAACCTGACACACAATACTTTGTTAGCGCAACGCAATCTGACTTTCAAAATTCCCTACAAAAGAATAGCCCTGACTAACATTAAACTATACCTTTCACAAATCACTTACCTCACAAAAATCTTCGCTGCTCAAGCTACTGCAATACAGCAAGCGCCACTACTGCCAGCTAAATAAAAGATTCAAACTACTAAAGGCACTAACTACTGATAGGGATAGTTAGCAAATGAAAGATATTAATAGAGAACAAACAATGTATTTACCTTAATATCATCACAAGTCATAATATATATATCAGTTCATGACAAATTGCAAACCTCCGCCATCTCTCTCCCCACATCCACCACTGCTGGCGGCTCACCTCCAACTGCGCAACGCTACGCGCTGTTCACAGCCAGCTGCCTAACACTACAATGGCGAGTATTACAACAATGCAAAGCAGCCACAGACTGCACACAGCACAGTCAGTGATTTTCATATTGAGCGCTACGTAACGTTGCCAATAAGAAAACATAAACAGCCTACTTACATAGCCCCCATGCTCCTCACAAAAAATTTTACAAAATTTTTTTTGGGCAGTGGCCAATAATGATTTGATAAAATTTTTCATAATTACAATAACAAAGAAATCAAATGCACACACTTATTGATACAATGTTGGTCAAAAGCTAAAATTTTCTCACAGTTTATAAAGACAGTCCTGATCATTCATTACGGTAATCACAGGTTTTTTTTCACAAAGTCTCATTAGTAAAAGAAATTGCACACAGAAGTAGTGGATTTCCATGCAGTCTTGAAGAAGTAGTGTTGTCCTTCCAACGGAAAGACAGTGCTGGCTCTTGACATGCTGACAGGTAATGGGCCACAATGGAGCAAACCCACAGCAGAGTCATTCGAAGTTTTGAAGAGTATTGGTAGGTAAGTCATCACAGAGCGGACCCACTGTAGTCCTGGTAGAGAGTATGGTATTGGTGGGCCACCAGAGGTGCAGACCCACTGCAGTCCTTGTAGAAATAATGATATTGATGGATCATCAAAGATGTAGACCCACTGTAGTCCTTGAAGAAATGGCCAGCAGCCATCTGTTGTGACTGTGCAGGTGCACAATCACCATTGAAGAGTCTTGCGGATAATATAGCAAGTCCATAACCACCACTTGTGCACTCACAAAGTTTTTGAAATTGTCCTTAGAACCAGCAATGCTGTTATCCAGTCCCTTACTGAGTTATTAACACACATGCAAACACTAACAGTCCCTACTTCTCACATATTGTCCATATACTATGACCAACAGAAACGTGTGCAGTGAAATGTAACTAACAAGTTAATAATGTCATGAACTGGTGACAATTACAATTTTATAACATAAGAATACAATTACAAAGGTACAAAATACATCATTAAAAACATAATAATACAGATAACATTTGTAGTACAGGCTTTACAAAAGAATAGAAATAAACATATACATGAGTGTTACAAAAATAGTGACATAAGTACATACATAAAATAATGAGAATAGTTTTCGAAACATTAATTTCACACATGAACATTGAAACAGAACAGAATTGTAAACAACTTTACAAAGAAAATAACATATTATTAATGCAACTTATATTTGAGGATAACAGTATTCCTCCTCATAGTGAATATAGCTTAGTATTAGAAGAGAAAAAAATTCTATGAAACCGTACACAGAGACAGGAAGAAAACAAATACTCAAGGGTACACAAACACATAGTGGGATAACACCAATAGGAAAGGACAGGGTTCGTTTTCAGTGTAACATTTGGTACTGCAGTCGAACCCAAAACTTCATATATCTTTCCTCTTATTTCATCCTTTGTTTCCACCAAAAAAAATTCTATCTAAGCATGCTTTCTGTATTTATATGTTCACACATTTCTTACCTCAACATTTATTTCCAAGAAAATCCTACCTAAACCTGTTTTCTCAATGCATTTCTTCCAATTCATCGCAACTCATTCTCTTAGAGGCTACCCCCTCTTAAGCTAACTTAAATCTACTGAGCTCAGATGCTAAACTAAGGGACGAGGCAATGCAGCATCACATAACAATTAATATAAACAGCAATTACCAAAAAATTGGAAAATTGCAAAGCAAGCTACCGTAAATCTAAATTAACAGATAAAATGCAAAATTACAACTAATATGAGCCAATGTGCAGCAACATGAAAAATCAATGAGTAGTAAAATTGGCTTAGCAGAGTAACACAAATTAAAGTTCAGTAGCACTATGCCTGGCAAACAGCAGCTTATATCTAAACATGACATAGCTCAAGAAGAAAAAATATTACAGTAAAAACAACAATGCAGATAAGGGAAATGTATATTCACATCTTAATGTCTATGTAATTAAAGTGGTGCACCACAAGAAGTTATTCTACCAAAAAGTTACCAATTACTTGAAAAGAAAATTATGAATGCAGTTACTAGTTCCTTCTTATTGTTCTTTCCTTTCCAAGTGCTCCTTTTTTAAAGAATGTGGATCATAAAATAATTATTTAATAGATCTGTTGACAGAAAGTGTTCACATTAGCAAATGCATTTTATTTTATAAAAGCAATGCTGCAACACAGCTGGAAAACAGATGTCAAATGAAATAAGCAATTACGCAAACCAAAGCATAAAAACATCATTCAATAGCTATGTGGCATTTCGTAAGTCAGTAGCTCTCAATTCTCGTAGAAAGACACTTGTCATTATCAGGTTTGCAGATGTAAGAATATTTCCAAGGATAATGGCCTCCCCTTTTTTTTTGTGCTACCTGTGCCGCTGAAAAGGGCTCGCAATAATGGCTTTTTCTCCAGGCGTCTGACACAGCTGGGTGCCCGCGACGCATTACGTGCAGGTGGTCACTTAACTTTCGTACGGAAATATTTACGACAGGAGATTCTGCTACCGTGGTAGTCTCATATAAAAATATTTCACAGGTCAAGAATTAGCGTTGCAAATCTGTAGAAACAAAACCCTATAAATATAACAGTGTCCAAAAAAATTTTCAGTGGCATTGTGATACATTCATGCATATACACACACATTTCATAACTCTTAAAGTACGATTCTTGGTTTCCAACAACCTTTTCATAAATCAGAGTCCCTAACCCCTACTCCTTATTCCTTACCTTATTACACATATACATATTCATATTCATCAACACGTCTTCAATATTTCATCATAATAGCTACATAGCATAATCAGATTCCTCATATAGCATCAGCTTATTTATCATAAACATACCTCAACAGCATAGTACACATCGTCGTCGTAATAATAACATCATAACACTTCAGTCAAATCTTAAAATCGTCGTAACTTCCTCCAATAATTTCAAAACGTAAAAAAAATTCTCTGCTCATTTCAATAGTGTCATCTGCCTCAAACGTACTTTAAAAATCATGCTCCCTTACCAAATATATCATTCAAATCTCTCATAGTATCACAATGGTTCCGAAAAAATATGAACAGTTTACAAAGTACAGACAAAATACAGTTTCATAAGTGTGAAGTTATCCAACCGTGTAATTGCGTAAACATGTGTCACTGATGCAGTAAAATAAATGTTTGTCTCTCTCAGTTAAATGATCAGATAGCTGTGTAAATTGTGTGTTAGAGAAATAAGGTACCGATGTGTAAAGTTGTATAAGCAAATACCATATTAGCTAGGGTTCCTTGTGGTTGCCACACACATGGTACACAAAGTAAGCGTGTACCCCCCTGAGGATTAATGTAATTATACCCTCAGGTGTTACAGATTACACCAATGGAATGAAATATATCACGGAAAACTTTCTTTGTAATTCAAAAATCTTTAAAAATAAATGTTTTAAGTACAAAATTAATCACTGAAATGCGTGTCCTGTAGCGCTAAATGTGCGTCTTGTTGCAACATAATCTGTGTGGAAGTGTCGTAGTTATCGTCCTCCGAAAGCTAAGTTCTGCAGAAGCCAATGTACTTACCTCATGATAAACAAAAGTGAAATGCTTTGCGTATAGATATCGTAGTTATAATGCTTATTGGCGTGATGAAGAAAGTACTGTACAGTAACGTAATGTTGTGACACGAAAAAGGCTGTCTCATTGTTGCTATACCACAAAAGTTACTACTAAAACATGTTTTTCTTTCCAGAAGAATTTAGAAAACTGTGCATATATCAAACAGATACACCGCAAAAGCAACATTGTAAATTGTCACTCATTAGTAGCGTCGTGATAAAATCGTGTAGCTGTCACATAAACTAACTATTGTCTCATCTGGTATCTCACAGAAAGTACTTTAAATCCGGAATGTATTTTCAAGTAAACCAAAATGTTGCATTAAAATCTCATTAGCAGTACTGGTAAATGTTCTAAGTATGTAAGCCTTATAGTCGTTCCATAATCGTGCAACAAACAAGCAAGAATGTACACACACAATAACACTGTGACGTCTGTTCACTATAACAATGCATTCGTCATTTCTGTTTAAGTAAGTTCTCTTGGTTCTTGATTGGATATTTAACTTCAAACATTGTTGTATGTTAACAGATTCTAAGTCTGACAATGCATATTAGTAATGTGAAGTGAAACGTTTTATGGCAAAGACAAAGTTAAAAGGCAGATTATCTGTCAATAAATGGTTTTACATGTGAAATGTGGTGTAAACCTTTACTCTTCCTAGTACTCAGAATTTCAGCTTGAACGCAATTATCATGCAGTGTACGTCGGTAAAGAATACTGGAATTTTTCACAAGGTTAGCGTCTATGTTATTTTTCTCTGAGCCAGCCGGCGCACGTGGGTGCCTGCGGCGCGAGTCATTGTCTGTCTCTTTGTTGCAGCGCGTCGTTACTGGGATTAGGAGGCCTAACTTCCACAAATTCGCCTTGCCGAGAGGGCCCTGCTCTGTTTGAATCCCGCCAGTTCTGATGCAATTCAGGTCTGTCGTTACGATCACATCGTCTGTCGTCATGTCGATAACTCCTGTAGTTTCTTTCTTGTCGGTTAAGTGGTGGAGAATTTCTCCCTGAATCGTAACTGCGCGCTGGACCGTTGCGTCTAAAGTTATTCTGTCTCCCTTGATAATAATTGTTTTGGTTCCCATATTGTCTGTTTCTCTGATTGTCTCTGTGATAGTCATTACCACGGAGAGGTGATCTTTCCCTGTAATTATTACTACTCTGCCAACGGTTGTCATACGGGTGGTGTCTGTTTTGGTCACGATATGTGTTGTGAGAATAGCCTTGTCGTGTCCAGTTATTATTTCTTTCATCGTGGAATTGTGACAGATGTGACCTGTAATTATTGTGCTCCTGTTTCCGCGTTCCCCGATTGTCAGTGTCAATTTCCAATTCTTGTAACAGACCCTGAAATGCTTCAATGTCATCTTTGCAACGTCCTGCTAAAATAATATGTCGTAAATGTTCAGGCAATTTGAGTAAGCAAATGCGGATGAGTTCTGAGGGGCTGTATGGGTTTGAAAGATATTGATTCTTATGCAACATGTCTTCAAAATATTTGACAAGACTGGAAAATTCAGATTGTTCAAAGTGTTTCATCATCATGATGCTATGTTTTACACGGTCTTGTGTAGCTTGAGACCAATATGCTGAGAGGAAGGCATGGTAAAACTCTCCTTCACTGTGGCAATCGTGAATTACCGATCGCATTCTTACAGCTGGTTCATTCTCTAAGTAGCCACACATAAATTCTAATCTGTGTTCCAACGACCAGTTGGGAGGAAAACAATGAGAGAATTGATGGAGCCATGCTTGTGGATGAATGTCGTTGCCAGAATTCTTAAATGTTTTGAATTTACGTGTAGTAATGAACAGCTTATAGTCAAAATCATCATGTCGGCGAGTCGCATATCGGTCATTGTTAGTTCGTGTCGGCCGTTCCATCTCAAAATTCGGTGCACATTCCCAATTTCTTTCATTACTTCCGAAATGCCCTGTGTTATTATTTTGCAGCTTTTCCGTGTTTCTAAGTCCCTCTTCCCGTGTTGGAGCGCGAGTGTTCTCTGAAATACGTAATTCTTGTATTACCTGTGTCAGCTGATCTTGTACTTCCCGGATTTCTCTTTGGTGTTGTGTATTAATTCGTTTCTGATTTTGTTTGAATTTCCTAATTTGTTCATACTCTTCTGTGTCAGTGAAGGCTACAGGTGTTGTGTCATTCAGATCATCATCTACCTTTGTAGATAAGTTAGTGAACTGATCTGAAAGTTCGGCTACTTTATCCGATAGTGTACTTATTTCCTCAGTGTGTTTTTCTGAACCAAGTTTCAGAGTGTCCATTTGTGTTGAAATCGTATCTACTGTGTCTTTTAAGTTTTCTTGACTTTTTGCAAGTTGCGTAACCGAATCGGTAGATGCAACTGCGTCAATTTTAGCTTGCAAGGTGTTGTGATTTTCATGAACAATAGTTTGCAGTTCTTTTATGGCTGCTTCGTGATTCTGTAATGCATTTTCATGACGCGAAAAAATAGGTTGAAAATGCTCACAAATTTGAGTTTTTACGTCGTTACAGACTTTTTGACATTTCGATTCAATGTTATGTAACTCAGCAGTTAAATCCTCACGTGTTTGTTCGAGAGTCTGTTCCAATGAGTCTAACTTTTTGAGATTTTGTTCCACTGTGTCTAACTGTTGCTGTGTTTGTCTCTGGTGTTGTTCCATTGTGTCTAACTTTTTAAGATTTTCTTCCACTGTGTCTAACTTTTGAAGCTTTTGCTGTGTCTGTCCCATTTGTTGTATTAATTGTAATAACAATGCATTAGTGTCTGGAATCTGTTCCTCTACTCTTTTCGGCAGTGCATTTGCACCGGCAACATTCACATTTTGACAAGCAGAAAATGTGTCTTGACTTATTTGAGAAAACGGTGAGGATCCAAAACCTGAATCTACAGTATTTGCGAGATCGTGTCGTGTCATTTCGGCTTCCTGAGGCGAGCTATTGCCGACCGGTCGATCGATAATGCTTCCCTCTTCACTAATTGTTTCACTGTCCACGCCATTGTTTGACGCCCGCTCCATTTCCCTGTGCACAGTTACCAAATTACTACTTTGAACATTAGTAAATTCATTACTCGGCGGCGCTGATAAGCTACGCTCGTCATCACTATTATTTCTCAGTTTAGTTTGGAGCCTAGTGTTACGTTTTTCACACGCCATTATTGTCACAGTATTTCACACGACAACACAGAAAAACACAATTTGAAGATCAAAAATAAGAGAACACCTTAACATAGCACTAAAATAATATCTAGTTAATTGCAAGCGCAGCTGCGAAATACTTGGTGCAAATCTACATGCATGCCACAACTGTTTTACTATACAACAATGAAAGACTGCAACTACAAAGGAAATTCTCTCTACAATTACGCGCTAGCAATAAACAAAAGCTACACTAAATACACAAACTACAAGAAAAATCAGAAGATTCCAGTGAGGTATCCTAGGCTAAGGGTCGACATATGAAACGTCCCCTTTGAACAATTTATATAGGACTGTGCTTAACCTGACACACAATACTTTGTTAGCGCAACGCAATCTGACTTTCAAAATTCCCTACAAAAGAATGGCCCTGACTAACATTAAACTATACCTTTCACAAATCACTTACCTCACAAAAATCTTCGCTGTCAAGCTACTGCAATACAGCAAGCGCCACTACTGCCAGCTAAATAAAAGATTCAAACTACTAAAGGCACTAACTACTGATAGGGATAGTTAGCAAATGAAAGATATTAATAGAGAACAAACAATGTATTTACCTTAATATCATCACAAGTCATAATATATATATCAGTTCATGACAAATTGCAAACCTCCGCCATCTCTCTCCCCACATCCACCACTGCTGGCGGCTCACCTCCAACTGCGCAACGCTACGCGCTGTTCACAGCCAGCTGCCTAACACTACAATGGCGAGTATTACAACAATGCAAAGCAGCCACAGACTGCACACAGCACAGCCAGTGATTTTCATATTGAGCGCTACGTAACGTTGCCAATAAGAAAACATAAACAGCCTACTTACAATATAGTTAAAGGCTACCCAGCCATTGACCTTCGTCTGTGCGGATGCACACAGGTTGCCAAAACTCTTACGGGAATCGCCAAAGCGTGCGCGAGTAATGAGTGGGTGGGCAAATGTCTATAAGGTACATTACATATGTAGAATTGTGGACAGTTGGGAATGTGAGTCTCACGGGAAGGCTCTGGCTCTGAGCACTATGGGACTAAACATCTGTGGTCATTAGTCTTCTCGGGAAGCGTGCAAGGGATAAGTCCCTGCAGTCGCGCTATCCATCTGTGTCCTCGGTGGCTCAGATGGATAGAGCGTCTGCCATGTAAGCAGGAGATCACGGGTTCGAGTCCAGGTCTGGGCACACATTTTCAGCTGTCCACATCGAGGTATATCAACAACATCTGTCGGCAGCAGAGGTTTTCAGTTAATCATCATTTATTCCAGGGAAAAGCTGCAGGGTCATCAAGAGTAACTGTTCTTTCGAGAACAAGTTACTGTCTTCGTATATGTATTTACCATAATCACAGATTCGCCTACAAAGAAATCGGCTGGTTTAGACGCCCTACCTATAGAATGTTTTTTCTTGGTTTTGGAGCGTCATAGGACCAGAGTTCACCAAAATATTCATTCTATTATTGGGAGACGTGCTGATGGCATCTCAGTTTACGGAAGGACTGATTGTCCGGAACCCTAGAAAAACACAATGCACTATGGTGAAGGATTTTTGACCACTAACTCTACGCAATTCCGACTATAAAATCTTCACCCGACCCCTAAAAAATAGAATGAAGACGGTACTGCCGAAGGTACTTGGCCCTTATCAAAAACGTTCTGTCCTAGGGAGAACTCTGTGAAATGCATTATGCGAATATAGGGATATTATAAATTTGTTGTGGCTATGTAAATTCGGCGTTGGTCTCATGCTTTTAGACTCTGGTAAGGTATTTGACCGCGTCAACCATCACTTTCTATTAGCCATAATGCAACGGATGGGGTTCAGTGCTCATTTTATTCAGATCATACGCAAATTTGTAGTCGGAACTTCCTCTCGAATCAAAATTAATGACCAGCTAAGTTAACCAGTCCCGATTAAGCTATCACTGAGACAAGGCTGCCAACTTTCTATAATACTGTACACAATCGCCGTAGAACCATTACTGTTAAACCTGCGTCACAGGCTGCAATGTCTGCAAGTGTTGGCTACAAAAACCGCGTGTTATGCTTACGTCGATGATGTCAGTGTAATAGTTAACACACAGTCAAACATTGAAATCGTCCAACAATAATCCTTGTTTACGTCACTTCCTCTGGAGCCAAACTCAATGAACACAAATCGAAATTTTCTCGGTCGGACCCATATGGGGACAAATAACATGACTACAAAGGACATAGAAGACGAACCACTTAGGTGTAATTTTAATGTCCAATCCACGAGAGATGACAGTTGCCAACTGGGACCATAAACTCAATATATTCAGGGCTACTCTCCGTGAACGCAAAACTAGGGCTGACCCCGGCGGAGGTTCGAGTCCTCCCTCGGGCACGAGTGTGTGCGTTTGTCCCTAGGATAATTTAGGTTAAGTAGTGAGTAAGCTTAGGGACTGATGACCTTAGCAGTTAAGTCCCATGAGATTTCACATACACTTGAACATTTTTTTCAACACAAAACTAGAACGCTAAATCGAATACAGAGAGCTCTATCCTTAACAGCTATACCTTAAGCAAAATATAGCATATCGCAGCAGTGCTACCACTACCCAAGGACATAGCACACAAGATTTTAGTTGCAGCGTATTGGTTCATCTGGAGCGGAAATATCCTTAACGACGCCATGCCATCCATGGTATTAACCCGATGGCGGTCTGGGCGTCAAAAACATCCAGCAACAAAGCACTGCCATATATATGGACCGTATCCGCAAAATACTGCAGACACCCCATCCGAAAATTACAAAAACGTTATTCAACAGGTTAGCCCCCAACGACCAAATATGCTCCAGTCAATGTTGGTTGCATCAGCGCTCAACTCGACTACGTCCGGACGTATATAGCATCAACGCCCCTATTTTATAGTCAATGAAAACATTTTTATTATATTTTTAAATATGTGATATCATGAGAGACAAGTGTGTTGTCAGAGAAACAGTTCGGTTTTGCTAGTGCAGAGATGGTTTAACAGTATCTTTACAAGCCACAGAAAATAGACTAAAAACAATGATATCTTTTAATTATAAGAACAATTATTATTATCATTGATTTGTTTGGTTGCATTCTTCTTTTTGTTCGAGTAACCTGCTAGCAAGAAGTAAATTATTCTGCCACCTATGATAAGGTCTGGTATTACTACTATTATGTAAACTATCTACTGTAAATTTTTGAAGAAAAATAGAGAATAATGTTATTCAAGTTTATCTCAAGTTTCTGTAAGAATATTTCTAATCTTGATCCTCCGCATTCCGTTATTGCTTCGCTGCGAACCAGCTGCAAAGAGCCATTATCGGTAATATATTTATATGATTTTATTGGCAAGAGTTAAAGTTTTATTTCAGATTGAAAATACTGGGAAAAATTATTTAATGCTGATTTTTTTTTTCAAATCGGGATCAGTTAGTTATTTTCATGCATCCGAACAGATCGATTCTGTGATAAACCGATGTTCATTTATCTGCCGCCATTTCATGAACGCTTTATGCGACGAGTTTAAATTGCCTAATATTCGGACATATATATTTGCCACTGTAAAAAGAATCCACTTAAAGGTAAATTTATTGTATATCAAAATCAATGCTGTGAGAAACTATTTTAATTACTACCTTCTTTGCTGGTGTCAGAGCATAAAACATCGTCAGCTAAAGCTCAGAAATATTTTCAGTAACATCCTTCGATTCCAGTGTTATGTGTCTTCGTGTTATAAAAGTGAAGTGATGTTATAGTGTGACCTAAGTTTGTGTGAAAGTAGTCAACGAACTTAACTGAATAGTTTTAAACAGATACACTTCTTTACAGACAACATATGAAAACGGTTGTGTGTTTTAATTAAGTTAACATTCATGCTTCTGTCATATTCTAGCTAGGTAATGTAGTAACTGAACGACATTTTAGAAATGTAGACATATTTAAATATTTATGTTGGACGCTGCTAAATTTACGCATTCACAACTCACAACACGGTTTAAAAAACAACATACGTGCTACCTGGAATTGAGCTATATTCAAGATACTCCACAGCAGTTTAACACCAGAAGGAACCATTACCACCTCACGAAACAGCACAGGCTAAATCCCGTGGAAGCGAAATATCCAACGATGAACTGGAGTAATGTCTGGAAAAATATTAACAATCCCATCCTCCATTCCAAAATAGTGTCCACATGGTATGACACTGTAAACGAGGCAGTTCCCACCGGTGAAAAACTGCACAATATGAAATTGAAGCAGTGTCCGTCCTGTGACCATCGCCATACTGTATATACCTTAGTACAAATCCTGCCGATACCACTTCCACATATGGAACTGGACTAGAAAAAATCTTGCAGCAATTACTATGTCTACAGAGTCTGCTATAACATTTAAATAAGTATTACAAGCAGACTGGCATTTCTTTCCTGAAACAAAGAATAATAGCTGCACTTGGATTATCGGCCAGTTCGCATATTTTGCAATTACGACTGAACGTGTGAGTATAGTATATACAGTATGTAATGGAAGAGCACCATAGTTTTAAAAATAGTCCGAAATACAAAGTATTGTTTTAAAATTTCTTACTTTACACTGTGCTTTAATGTATGGGTGATTTTTGGTTGGCGTACAACACTAAAGCGAATCGATAAAAATTTTCTATCTTTTTAACTAAGTTGGCACAAAATTTTTTTGGTAGTAATCCAAGTCAAAGTGCCCTAGGAAAACTAATTTTCCCCGAAACCATAAAATGGAAAAAATAAATAAAAACATATATATATATATATATAAATTTTTTCGGAAGCGTTTGATTGATTTTGTATTATTCTGTTTTTAGGATATTGGACAGTTTGTTACGAAAGGAGTTATTTAATTTCTGTTAAAAAAAATAAAAACAAAAAAACATGCGGCCTAGTGGTTACTGCACCTGCCCAATAAGGAAGACATCACGGCTCGTAAAAAAAAAAAGAAAAAAAATTTGTTTGTGTGTAACTGGTGCTGGCACTAGTTTTGTTTTTGTTTTTAGGTTAGACAAGTTTTTGGGGTTGTATGGGTGTAAGGGCCAACGCCGGAAGTGGAGGAGATCTAAGAAAAAAAGGCTATCGAAAAAATGAATAAAACTGATTATGGCTTCTAAAAAAAATAGTGGTCAAATGATAAGCGTTCGAGCTTCGTAAGACGCACGTATATGAGGCGACGGTTCGATTCCCTCTCAAACCTTCATTCTTGTAGTACAAGTGTAAATTCTGTGATGCTAAAAGGATTTGCAGCTGCACTGTTCGTTCTAGCTACATTAGCAACATCTCGCCGCTACGCAGGTTAATTGCCAAACAGGGCCTGCCTCTACGTCTGCAGCTCGAAGCATCGAGGTCCTAAATAGTTCCAGGTACCTTGCCACATTGCACGTATAACGGATTTCGCAAATCGCGACAGGCATATATTTTCAGGAAATGTCCATCCGTTTCTTCATTTATTTGTTGATAGTTATAAATGTTTTTTCTAATAATTAAATTTAATTAAAAATAGTAAATAGTCAAATAAAATTAAATTCACTAAAACGTCATGCAAATACACGTGTTTTTTTAACTATACTGCTTTTCAAATGTCATATAAATTAAATAATATGACTATGGTGAAAAAAGTATAGATTAAAGATTTAGTCTGCGCAGGAGACGATTTGTTGCCTCACATATATTCGTCTCACATAGCTCATACGATAATCACTTGCCACCATGAACTCTAACGTCCGGCACCTACGCACAGATACATCAGATAGATAATAGACGCTTAATAATTCCCTTGCGATTTCCTCCGCATTGTCAGAGTAGTGCATCTTACTACTTGAACATGATATTGTTCTAATGGTCTACTAAAAGTGTACAAAGTTTGAAGTAAATGTGTGATTCCAGCAACGTGGTCCCTACTTGTAAATGCATAACTACCAACACATCGAACTTGAACATTTTGGTACACAGGCTGTCAATATTAATTTTTGGGGCAGGACACATTTTCCAACCTATGCGAACCATATTAAAAATGGCAGTTTCAGAATCTTGACATCTCTTGGAAAAATTTCTGCCGACGTCCATCCATGGGCTGATCCTGAACTACCTGTACAAATTCTTTGAGGTGGATCTTCCATCAACATAAGTTACAAGACTTCATAGGACCTGCATCTTACAGTGTTCTTTAACAGGCCGTATCTCAAATGGATACAACTCAAAGCCCTATGAGATTAGAAATATTGATCGAAGCAGAAACATTACCGTCTAAAATCCCGTTTACGACGAAGTCTGCAGAGTCAGAGCAAAGATAAGGGAGGTAATCGGTCGTCTTCAGTCAAAAGGTCTCATTCTGACATTCATCATATCCGATTGAGTAAAAGGACAGAAAAATTATATCTGTATGGATGAGTGGGGTTTTGAACCTCGAAACTCTAGCATGTGAATCCGGTGTGTTCACCATTGCGTCTCTTGGCTCGGTAAGCACTGGCTGTGATGCAAATATTTTCCTCCAGTAGTGAAATCCAAATACTGATCTCTGATGGAGGCAGACAACTGATCGCTGACCGCAGTTTGGAAGTTGCATTCACAAGAGATATTTTAACGCTAATGTATGCGTATGCATATACTATCTCCGTACACGACAACATATACTGAGAAAGACAACGTTCCATTTTTTAAGCGTATTAAAGGAGGGTAACCAATGCTTTGTTTGTCCATCTTTTTTCATTTAAACTCCTTTAAAATGGCACACCGCCAAGAAATACTACACGTGTTTCATCTAGTTGTGGGTGGCAGAGCGCTTTGTAATAACTTAAGCTGTAGCTGAAATGTACATAAGCGCCGTGCCGAATCTTCAGCGCCAGTTAAAGTTAAGAGATACCAGAGAAATATAAATTAACAAAGAAAATATATCTTTGGTTAATCAATATAAGGGCTGCACACATTAAAATTGCCTCTTTCTTTGTTAGACATGGAAATGGTAGGGTATAATTAATTTGCTTCTTTAAAAAAAAATTATTCTGATGTGTAAGTAACCGGGGGAACAGGTTTTGGTACTGTAAAAATTCAGAAATTTTGTGATAGATTATTTGTTTTCGTAATTAGTGAAAGCGAGGGATTTAATGAAACTTTTACTACAGTGTTGGACTACCTGACTTGATTATTGAAGGCTGAATTATCTATAATTCTATAATTCAGTGGAAAGTATCTACATACGTTCTCACTATATAGGAAGAAATTGTTCTGAATAATTTTTAATTACATTTCTGTTCAACAAAGCATTGTAATATTCTTACACGTATTTGTTTTATTCCGTCCTAACGACTGCAAACTACATGTTTAACACACTAAGTTTTTGTGGTTATGTACCTTATTCTGGCGAACGTGGCCGGAAGTAATGTTGGTGAAGATTCAGATTGTATTGTCCTATAGACTTATTATGAAAAGTATTGATTCTATGAGAAATATTGTTGTACGGATAGATTTATTTGAAGCAGAGACTGTGGAGGCATACACGTATATTTCAGTATGTGTTGGAGTACCAAACTTCGCATATAGGGGTACATCTGTTTGTAGGTTACGAGATTTGCAGGAATTGCGTTTTTTTCTGCCAGTGGTGGGATAAGATTATGTCACAAATGCGGGAAAAAGTGGTCATGTTGGGTTTTTCTTGTCAAAACAGAACAGATCCACGCATTTCTGAAATTAGAATAAAATTAAATTTTTTGGATAGAACAATTATTTCTACATTAAGCCTTTACACTTTCAACAAATAAGCGCCCGATTTTGTTTCTCTATTTCAGCATTCTGTTGACAGAGATTCTCGTTGATTTCCGATGCAAGTTGATTGGTCGCAGCTATCTTGAAGACCATACGTCGACTTTTATTATCTAAGTTATAATGACCAATAATTAGATCGCTTCACGTACTCCGTTGATCTTGTGAACTTACGAAATACATAATACCACAGCGTAAACATGACTTGAGCAGAAGCTCCCTCTTCTAACGTTTCTATCTAACTTAGGCTTCTAAACTACGTTAGGGTCGTGAGGACATCTTCGTTCGCTCCATAGCTACTAGTAACTCTCTTCATTGCAGTCTAGTATCTAGCTAAAAGTACTGTCACCATTTAAAAGAAAACTATCGGAGTGGGTACTTTCTCTCAACTTCCGGCCGTATTTCTAGACTTTCTCCCACCACATACTGGCCATATCCTACATAGCTTCTGCAAATACTACCTGAGGGGGACGGTTGGACGGTTGCTGACTTACTGCGAATCTGCCAGTCAATTCCGCTACAGGAGAGGACGTTGACACATTCCTCAATACTCTCCCTGCTGCCGGCCGAAGTGGCCGTGCGGTACTAGGCGCTGCAGTCTGGAACCGCGAGACCGTTCGGTCGCAGGTTCGAATCCTGCCTCGGCCATGGATGTGTGTGATGTCCTTAGGTTAGTTAGGTTTAACTAGTTCTAAGTTCTAGGGGACTAATGACCTCAGCAGTTGAGTCCCATAGTGCTCAGAGCCATTTAAACCATTTTTTAAACTCTCCCTGCTACCTCCGCTTGCACACTAGACCCTCGTACGGAAAGACGACGTTTCAAAAACCCGTCCATTCATTCAGATTTAGGATTTCCGTAATTGCACTAAATGGCTCAAAGCAAATGCTGGGCTGGTTCCTTTCAAATGAGCACCGCCGATTTCCTCCTCCGTTCTTTCATAATACGAGAGTGTGCTCAATCTCAAATCTTCGCTGTTAATGGGACATTTAAACTTCCTTCCCCCCACCCTCCATCATCACCCCAACCCCCTGCTACATTCCTCTCACACTCGAAAATAAGAGCCTGATTTCTGATTATTGGTGAATGTATACCGTTTTCGTATAACTAACGAAATAACGGAAAGTTTCGCACAAAAATGCCATGCTACAGACATTCAGCAACCTATTTAGCTTACTTAACTTCAAACACGAAAGCCATCTAAGAATATGTTGGTCAGTGTTACACAATTCTATAGCGATCAAAGTAAAGTTCCTGAACACTTCCTTTTCATAGCTATCTATAAGTAAAATACATCCAACTACGTATATTTCCACAATTATTTTGGTAGAAAGAATATGTGAGATTCCCCCAGTGGGGTTCTGAAGACCCTCTGTTGTTCCTGATCTACAGAAACGATTTAGGAGACAATATGAGCAGCTTTCTTAGATGTTTGGAAATGAAACTGTCATTTAGGGTCTGTCATTTAGGGTATTATAAAGTCACCAGGTGATTAAAAGTAATTGCAAAATAATTTAGACAAGATATTCGTATGGTGCAAAAAGTAGCAACTGGATCAAATTTATGAAAACTGGGAAGTCATCTACATAAGTACTCAAAGGAATCTGCTAAATTTTTGTTAGACGATGAATCACACAAACGTAAAGGCTAAACTCAGCTAAGCACTTTGGGATTACAATTACGAGTAACTTAAACTGGGACGATTACATAGATAATGTTGTGCCTATGGAAAACCACAGGCTGTGATTTTCTGGCAGAACACTTAGAAAGTGTAACAGGTTTTCAAAATGGTTCAAATGGCTCTGAGCACTACGGGACTTAACATCTGAGGTCATCAGTCCCCTAGAACTTAGAACTGCTTACACGTAACTAACCTAAGGACATCACACACATCCATGCCCGAGGCAGAATTCGAATCTGTGACCGTAGCGGTCGCTCGGTTCCAAACTGAAGTCCCTAGGACCGCTCGGCCACCCGGCTGGCTGTGAAACAGATTTTGTAAAGAGACTGTGGACACTAGGCTTGTTCACCGCCCTCTAGAGTGTTGCTATGTGGTGTGCTGTATGCATCAGAGAGTATTGACGGAGGGCATCGAAAATGTTCAAAGAAAGGTATCTCGTTTTTTACTATCGCGAAATAAGGCAGACAAATATGTTTCGAGTAAGTTCTTAAGGGATGGAAAAGACCCACCACGGTATAATAGTCGTGGTAGAAAACTGCTGCGTAAACGAAGAGAGATTCATCTCAGAGTCAAGAGAAGTAAAACGTAGGTGACAAACAAAAAGTGAACGAAGCGAAAATGAGAACTCGGAGAGCAATGGGAGATGCAAGCAATGACTTTGAAAGTAAAACTATGTCAGCCGATCTGAGTGAAAACCGTAAGAGGTGTTTGTCGTATGTAAAGTCAGTAAGTGGGTCAAAATCATCTTCTCATTCAGTCAGTGACTATACTGGCACCGAAACGGAAGATAACAGAGAGAAAGCCGAAATACTGAATTCTGTCTTCCGAAACTGTTTCACCATGGAAGACCGTAACACGATTCCTCCTTTCAATCGTCGTACGAACGTCGAATTGGTTGATACTGAGATAACCGAGCCGCGCGGGGTACTCGCGAGGTCTTGGGCGCCTTGGCACAGTTCGCGCGACTATCCCCGCCGGAGGTTCGAGTCCTCCCCCGGGCATGGGTATCTGGGTTAGCGTAAGTTAGGTTAAGCTAGTTTAAGTAGTATTTAAGGCTAGGGACCGATAACCTCAACAGTTTGGTCCCATAGTAATTTGAATTTGAGGTTACCGATCGCGGAATGGTAAAACAACTACAATCGCTTGATAATGGAAATTCGTCAGGACCAGATGACATACGTAGAAGATTCTACAATGATTATGCGAAAGAACTTTTTCCTCTACTTGCAGTAATTTATCTTAGATCGCTTGAGCAACATAGGGTGCCCAGCGAATGGATGAAAGCGCAGGTCATTTCCGTTTTTAAGAAGGGTCGTAGGACAGATGCACACAGTTATAAATCTATAACGTTGGCGTATACCATCTGACTTTCGGAAAAGCATCATCAAGACAATTCCGAAGACGGCAAGAGCTGACAAGTGCGAGAATTATTGCACAATCAGCTTAACACCTCATGCATCGAAGCTGCTTACAAGAATAATATACAGAAGAATGGAAAAGAAAATTGAGAATGCACTAGGTGACGATCAGTTTGGCTTTAGGAAAAGTAAAGGGACGAGAGAGGCAATTCTGACGTTACGGCTAATAATGGAAGCAAGGCTAAAGAAAAATCAAGACACTTTCATAGGATTTGTCGACCTGGAAAAAGCGTTCGACAATATAAAATGGTGCAAGCTGTTCGAGATTCTGAAAAAAGTAGGGGTAAACTATAGGGAGAGACGGGTCATATACAGTATGTACAACAACCAAGAGGGAATAATAAGAGTGGACGATCAAGAACGAAGTGCTCGTATTAAGAAGGGTGTAAGACAAGGCTGTAGCCTTTCGCCCCTACTCTTCAATCTGTACATCGAGGAAGCAATGATGGAAATAAAAGAAAGGTTCAGAAGTGGAATTAAAATACAAGGTGAAAGGATATCAGTGATACGATTCGCTGATGACATTGCTATTCTGAGTGAAACTGAAGAAGAATTAAATGATCTGCTGAACGGAATGAACAGTCTAATGAGTACACAGTATGGTTTGAGAGTAAATCGGAGAAAGACGAAGGTAATGAGAAGTTGTAGAAATGAGAACAGCGAGAAACTTAACATCAGGATTGATGGTCACGAAGTCAATGAAGTTAAGGAATTCTGCTACCTAGGCAGTAAAATAACCAAAGACGGACGGAGCAAGGGAGACATCAAAAGCAGACTCGCTATGGCAAAAAAGGCATTTCTGGCCAAGAGAAGTCTACTAATATCTAATACCGGCCTTAATTTGAGGAAGAAATTTCTGAGGATGTACGTCTGGAGTACAGGATTGTATGGCAGTGAAACATGGACTGTGGGAAAACCGGAACAGAAGAGAATCGAAGCATTTGAGATGTGGTGCTATAGACGAATGTTGAAAATTAGGTGGACTGATAAGGTAAGGAATGAGGAGGTTCTACGCAGAATCGGAGAGGAAAGGAATATGTGGAAAACACTGATAACGAGAAGGGACAGGATGATAAGACATCTGCTAAGACATGAGGAAATGACTTCCATGGTACTAGAGGGAGCTGTAGAGGGCAAAAACTGTAGAGGAAGACAGAGATTGGAATACATCAAGCAAATAATTGAGGACGTAGGTTGCAAGTGCTACTCTGAGATGAAGAGGTTAGCACAGGAAAGGAATTCGTGGCGGGCCGCATCAAACCAGTCAGTAGACTCACGACCAAAAAAAAAAAAAAAAAAAACGTTGGCGTTAATCTGTTGTATAATTATGGAATATGTTTTATGATCAAGAATTATGACGTTCTTGGAGAAGGAAAATCTCCTCTATAAAAACCAACATGGATTCCACAAAAGAGACCCTGCGAAACTCAGCTCGCTTTGTTCTACCATGAGATTCATAGCGCCATAGACAATAACGCTCACGTTGATGCTGTGTTCTTTGACTTCAGAAAGGCATTAGACACCGCCCCGCACTGCCATTCAGTGAAGAAATAAAAGTTTATCGAGTATCGGATCAGATCTGCGGCTGGATTCAAGACTTCCTTGCAGATAGAACTCAGCATGTCGCTCGTAACGGAACAATAGCCGGCCGTGGTGGCCAAGCGGTTAAAGGCGCTACAGTCTGGAACCGCGCGGCCGCTACGGTCGCAGGTTCGAATCCTGCCTCGGGCATGGATGTGTGTGATGTCCTTAGGTTAGTTAGGTTTAAGTAGTTCTAAGTTCTAGGGGACTGATGACCTTAGAAGTTAAGTCCCATAGTGCTCAGAGCCATTTGAACCATTTGAACGGAACAATATCGCCAGAGGTAAAGGTGATAGGACCGTTAATGTTTACAACATATATAAGTGATTGCTGTTCGCAGATGATGCGATTGTCTATAACAAAGTAGCAACGCCAGAAGATAGTAACAGATAACCTCCAGAGAATTGACGAATTGTGCAGGCTCTGGCAGTTGACCCTGAACGTAAATAAATGTACCATCTTGCGTATGCATGGGAAAAGAAATCCAATACTGAATAGCTACATTATTGATTACAGACAACTGGAAACTGTATCAGCTGTAAAATATCTAGGAGTAACCATCCAGAGCAAACTGAAGTGGAGTGAACACGTAAAACAAATTAAGCGAAAAACAGATGCTAGACTCACATACATAGGAATAATCCTAAGGAAATGTAAATCGTCCACATAGGAAGTGTCTTATATGGCTCTCATTTGACCAACTCTCGAGTATTGTTCGTCTTTCTGGAATCCCTGCCAAATAGGACTGATAGAAGAGAGAGAGAAGATCCAAAGAAGAACGGCACGTTTCGACATGGGATTGTTTAGTCGGCAAAAGAGCGTTACTGACATGCTCAACAAACTCCATTGGCAGACGTTACAAGAGAGGTGTTGTGCATCACCGAGAGATTTACTATCGAAATTTAGAGAGAGCCCTTTCCGGGACGAGTCGGACAGTACATTACTTCCCGCCACATACATCTCGCGTAATGACCCCCAGGAGAAAATTCGAAAAATTAGAGCCAATAAAGAGGCTTTCCGACCATCATTCTTCCCACGCACTATTCGCGAGTGGAACAGGGTTGGATTCCTCAGTTATTAGTAAAAAAATTAGCCTTCGCCACACACCATTAGGTGGCTTGCGGAATATGGCGTAGATGCAGATGTAGAGTGCCACTAATATGATACACGGATTAGGCTGGCAGTCATTAATACAAACGCGGTTTTCGTTGTGGCAGAAACTTCTCATGAAATTTCAATAACCAACTTTCTCCTCAGAGTGTGAAACTATTTTGCTGACCCCCATCTACATAGGGAGAAATGATCGGCATAATAAAATAAGAGAAATCAGAGCTTGCACGGAAAGACGTAAGTGTTCGTTTTTCTCGCGCGCTGTTCGAGAGTGAAACGGTAGAGAAGCTGCTTAAAAGCGGTTCGATGAACCGTTTTTCAGGCACTTAATTGTAAACTGCAGAGTAGTCCTGTAGATGTAGGTATAGACCAGATAATTTTAAGGGGTTCCGGAGGGAAGTTTAGCACCGAGAACGGTCCTCCAACTTCCAACTTCTTCATCCGTCACTGAAAATAATATTTCTTAAATACCGAAAGCATCAGACCCATAGACTATTTCCAGCAGCTGTCGTTAATAGGGGTAATATTAGAATCAGCTGTATTCTGTATTGGTTCCATTCTTCTTGCCGAAAAAACGAATAGCTGATGTTCTGTCGTGTGTTTATTTCGTTGCGTAAACACTGTAGCTATGGGCGGGAAACCTTCATTTCTTACCTTGATATTCTGGTCAGACAGCTGACAAACAAGCGGATGTTTCACGTGATGATGTATCTATTAAAGTCCGAAAAGCACTATAATAATGGGAACTTCCTCTAGCTCTGATACTGTCTCGTAAGACATTTCATCGCGTACAGAGTTCCTTTGCGCATGGGGTACCGTATGTAGAGGAAATGTGCAGCCCTTGTGTTGACATCCGAACATGTTTTCTTTCTTGAAGACAGGTGGAGCACACAAATTTCAACAGTGTTCCTGCTTGGCGTAATCTGATTAATTTTCGGAAAATGCAGGTGCTGGTGGACTGAATCCAACGTTAAGATATGGCTACAAGCGAAATAACCTATACATATGAACTGAGTTTTACGTAGTTTTGCCTTTTTTACCTTTGTACAATGACGCTACTGTGAGAGATTCGCGTGGATGAGTATTTGTAAATGCTTTCTGCGCAGTGGAGTTTCTTGTGTGAAGGTAAGCCCAACCATTAAGGTATACACCCTCGGAACGCGTTGAAATATTACTTTTTCATTGCGTGAGGTTGTGAGTGGTTTATTTGTTTTTCTTTTGTTTTCGTACTGCTTCTCTGTCGGTGACGCACTTGCAGTGGCACTGCTCTGCAGAGTTCACTAATGTTTCTTGAATAACATAAGGAACATATCTGTCACCAGAACGACTGTCCTCTATCTACTGTCATGGGAAATTATAATGCCATTTGCTATCATTACTGATCATTCAAGCATCATTCCCCACACGCCGTCATCCTTAGCAGTGATTCTTATAACAGTCCTTGCCATCCATGACTTCATGGTACTGATGAATTACATACTAAAAAAAAGGGTTAAAATGGCTCTTAGCACTACGGGACTTAACTTCTGAGGTCATCAGTCCCCTAGAACTTAGAACTACTTAAACCTAACTAACCTAAAGGCATCACACACATCCATGCCCGAGGCAGAATTCGAACCTGCGACCGTAGCGGTCGCGCGGTTCCTGAGTGTAGCGCCTAGAAGCGCTCGGCCACGCGGCCGGCAATGACATACTACACTGAAGAGTCAAAGAAACTGGTACACCTGCCCATTATCGTGTAGGGCCACCGTGAATACGAGGAAGTGTTACAGCACGACGTGGCATGGCCTCGACTAATGTCTGAAGTACTGCTGAATGGAACTGACGCCATGAATCCTGCAGAGCTGTCCACAGGTACGTAACAGAACGAGCGAGTGGAGATCTCTTCTGAACAGCACGTTGCAAGGTATCCCAGATATGCTCAATAATGCTCACGTTTGGAGTGTCTGGTGGCCAGCTGACGTATTTAAAATCAGAAGAGTGTTCCTGCAGCCACTCTGTAGCAATTCTGGACGTGTGGGGTGTCGCATTGTCCTGCTGGAATATCTCAAGTCCGTCGGAATGCTCAATGGACATGAATGGGTGCAGGTGATCAGACAGGATGCTTACGTACGTGTCACCTATCAGAGTCGTATCTAGACGTATCAAGGATTCAATATCATTCCAGATGCACACGTCCCACAAGGTCACACCATTACACAGCCTCCATGAATTTGAAAAGTCCCCTGCTGACATGCAGGGTCCATGGATTCACTAGTTTGTCTCCATACCCGTACACGTCTATCTGCTTGATTCAATATGAAACGAGACTAGTCCGAACACCCAACATATTTCCAGTCTTCAGCAGCCCATTGTCGGTACTGACGGGCCCAGGCGAGGCGTAAAGCTTTGTGCTGTGCAGTAGGCTCCGAAAGCCCATATCGATGATGTTTCCTTGAACGGTTCTGCCACTGACACTTGTTGATGGCCAAGCGCTGAAATATGCCGCAATTTGGGCAAGGGTTGCGTTTCTGTCACGCTTAACGTTGTCTTATGTCGCCGTTGGTCCCTTTCTTGCAGGATCTTTTTCCGATCGCAACGATGTCGTAAATTTGATGTTTTACCGGATTCCTGATATTCATGGTGTACTCGTGAAATGGTCGTACGGGAAAATCCATATTTCATCACTGCCTTGGAGATGCTGAGTCCTGTCGCTCGTGCACCGACTACAACATCACGTTCAAACTCACTTAAATCTTGATAACCTGTCATTATAGCAGCAGTAACCGATCTAACAACTGCGCCAGAGACTTGTTATCTTTTATCGGCTATGCCGACCGCAGCGCCGTATTCTGCCTGTATCTGAATACGCATACCTATACCAGTTTCTTTGACGTTTCAGTGTACTTCGTATCAAACTGGTTGGAGAGTAGACCCTACACATAAGCAGTTGTGACGACGCGCTTGTTAAAAGTGTGAACATCTTTTTCATGCAAAATGTCCCCGAAAACTCTTCAAATGTCTCGTCAAACATATCTACACCACTCATGCCAAAGATATTTTGAAGTAATTGTTTATAATTACTATGTGGAATGTATTAGTAGTTGATAGTTCAACTTATAAAATGCACATCATCGTCTGAATTTCTCCTGACTGAACCAGCTAATTCAAGCGATGACTGACGAATCAGTAACTCAAGCGGAAAACGCGTCAGAATAGTACACAAAATTATGATTTTAATGTCGATTCAAACGTCAAAGATATTGTGTAGCTATACAAATTTATGGAAATGTACAGTAGTTTTGCACTTCATACTGAATACTCTACTGCAGAAACGCTCTTCTAAACTAACATTCTAAAGAGCACTGAAGCAGTCTAATGCATTTTGCATGACCAATTTCATATAATACACTCCTGGAAATGGAAAAAAGAACACATTGACACCAGTGTGTCAGACCCACCATACTTGCTCCGGACACTGCGAGAGGGCTGTACAAGCAATGATCACACGCACGGCACAGCGGACACACCAGGAACCGCGGTGTTGGCCGTCGAATGGCGCTAGCTGCGCAGCATTTGTGCACCGCCGCCGTCAGTGTCAGCCAGTTTGCCGTGGCATACGGAGCTCCATCGCAGTCTTTAACACTGGTAGCATGCCGCGACAGCGTGGACGTGAACCGTATGCGCAGTTGACGGACTTTGAGCGAGGGCGTATAGTGGGCATGCGGGAGGCCGGGTGGACGTACCGCCGAATTGCTCAACACGTGGGGCGTGAGGTCTCCACAGTACATCGATGTTGTCACCAGTGGTCGGCGGAAGGTGCACGTGCCCGTCGACCTGGGACCGGACCGCAGCGACGCACGGATGCACGCCAAGACCGTAGGATCCTACGCAGTGCCGTAGGGGACCGCACCGCCACTTCCCAGCAAATTAGGGACACTGTTGCTCCTGGGGTATCGGCGAGGACCATTCGCAACCGTCTCCATGAAGCTGGGCTACGGTCCCGCACACCGTTAGGCCGTCTTCCGCTCACGCCCCAACATCGTGCAGCCCGCCTCCAGTGGTGTCGCGACAGGCGTGAATGGAGGGACGAATGGAGACGTGTCGTCTTCAGCGATGAGAGTCGCTTCTGCCTTGGTGCCAATGATGGTCGTATGCGTGTTTGGCGCCGTGCAGGTGAGCGCCACAATCAGAACTGCATACGACCGAGGCACACAGGGCCAACACCCGGCATCATGGTGTGGGGAGCGATCTCCTACACTGGCCATACACCACTGGTGATCGTCGAGGGGACACTGAATAGTGCACGGTACATCCAAACCGTCATCGAACCCATCGTTCTACCATTCCTAGACCGGCAAGGGAACTTGCTGTTCCAACAGGACAATGCACGTCCGCATGTATCCTGTGCCACCCAACGTGCTCTAGAAGGTGTAAGTCAACTACCCTGGCCAGCAAGATCTCCGGATCTGTCCCCCATTGAGCATGTTTGGGACTGGATGAAGCGTCGTCTCACGTGGTCTGCACGTCCAGCACGAACGCTGGCCCAACTGAGGCGCCAGGTGGAAATGGCATGGCAAGCCGTTCCACAGGACTACATCCAGCATCTCTACGATCGTCTCCATGGGAGAATAGCAGCCTGCATTGCTGCGAAAGGTGGATATACACTGTACTAGTGCCGACATTGCGCATGCTCTGTTGCCTGTGTCTATGTGCCTGTGGTTCTGTCAGTGTGATCATGTGATGTATCTGACCCCAGGAATGTGTCAATAAAGTTTCCACTTCCTGGGACAATGAATTCACGGTGTTCTTATTTCAATTTCCAGGAGTGTATATAACTTTGATTTGTAAATATTTGTTGTAAACAATAACCAATTTGTAAAAATACATCGTACTGCCTAGCCAACAATTATGTGGCCATCAGAAAGGTAGTTCTGATCAGCAGAGTGATGAAAAGCATGTGAATGACACTGCTACAGCAGCCATTAGTTAGTCTCCCGATGATGATGGTGTGGCGGTCCGTGGTGTGGTGGTCCATAGTGTTGCGTTCGGTGGTATGGTGGTCAATGGTGCTGCGGCAGCTACAGCCTTCACTGGTGATAAGCATATGGCTACCACCAGCAACAACGCAGCAGCGACAAAAACCTGAAAGAAATCGTGACGCTGTAGTCTGAAGACATTTTAGGACTAGAGTACCTGCAGCGTCTGGAAGGAGAGAGATTACAGTTATTTAATGTCGTTTATAAATATATGTGAACTGTTCCACACTGGGAAGGCCTCAACTTCGAGTAAAATGGAAAAAGGAAGAAGAAAAGCAGTTACATCTCTTAAAATTTCTCTTAAGTTTTTAAAAAAGAACTTTCTAATATTACACCCATCAGTATATTTATTATAATTTCCACATATTACTTGATCTTCAAATAGCTTAGTGCGGTTGGTGAAAGACACAGACTGGGGACTCTCTGCATGATACGACATATTTTTATGAAATCTTTTAATTTTTGCCTGTATTTCGGCCGGAAAACACATGGAAAAGAGTGGTGTACCACACAAATTTACGGTGGATTGTTAGTAATTTCAGTTAAATACGGGCTGCGTAGTGTAACATTGTAGTTAACACCATCCTATGTTTAGACGCTCTTTCATAATTCCTAGTTGCCGAACATAAAATTTATAATTATGTTGACTAGCTGTGGAAAAGGTTCCCCGCTCGTGGTCTCGCGGTAGCATTCTCGCTTTCCGAGCACGGAGTCCCGGGTTCTATTCCGGGTGGGGTCAGGAATTTTCACCAGCCTCGAGATGACTGGGTGTGTCGTCTTAATCATCATTCATCCCCATTACGGTCGGAGGAAGGCAACGGGAAACCACCTCCATTAGCACCTTGCATAGTACGGTGGTGTGTGTCTCCCGCATCGTTCCCCTACGCTCTGTCAAGAAGCATGGGACTTCATTTCCATTTGTGGAAATACACCAGTCGTTTCGTTTGAATCCGTAAGCTCACAGGAAGTCCACCATGAAATTCGTTATACTCTTCAGATATGTACGGAAATACTTTTCTTGTAGCACTCGATGGACTTCAGTGGGACAGATCCAGTTAGATATGTTACTCTGGAAGATGGACTGGGCACAGGTCGTCCTGATTGAACACTGAATTAATGAAATCTCTGGCAATAATGCAAAAAGACAGCTTGGCATTATACACTCCTGGAAATGGAAAAAAGAACACATTGACACCGGTGTGTCAGACCCACCATACTTGCTCCGGACACTGCGAGAGGGCTGTACAAGCAATGATCACACGCACGGCACAGCGGACACACCAGGAACCGCGGTGTTGGCCGTCGAATGGCGCTAGCTGCGCAGCATTTGTGCACCGCCGCCATCAGTGTCAGCCAGTTTGCCGTGGCATACGGAGCTCCATCGCAGTCTTTAACACTGGTAGCATGCCGCGACAGCGTGGACGTGAGCCGTATGTGCAGTTGACGGACTTTGAGCGAGGGCGTATAGTGGGCATGCGGGAGGCCGGGTGGACGTACCGCCGAATTGCTCAACACGTGGGGCGTGAGGTCTCCACAGTACATCGATGTTGTTGCCAGTGGTCGGCGGAAGGTGCACGTGCCCGTCGACCTGGGACCGGACCGCAGCGACGCACGGATGCACGCCAAGACTGTAGGATCCTACGCAGTGCCGTAGGGGACCGCACCGCCACTTCCCAGCAAATTAGGGACACTGTTGCTCCTGGGGTATCGGCGAGGACCATTCGCAACCGTCTCCATGAAGCTGGGCTACGGTCCCACACACCGTTAGGCCGTCTTCCGCTCACGCCCCAACATCGTGCAGCCTGCCTCCAGTGGTGTCGCGACAGGCGTGAATGGAGGGACGAATGGAGATGTGTCGTGTTCAGCGATGAGAGTCGCTTCTGCCTTGGTGCCAATGATGGTCGTATGCGTGTTTGGCGCCGTGCAGGTGAGCGCCACAATCAGGACTGCATACGACCGAGGCACACAGGGCCAACACCCGGCATCATGGTGTGGGAAGCGATCTCCTACACTGGCCGTACACCACTGGTGATCGTCGAGGGGACACTGAATAGTGCACGGTACATCCAAACCGTCATCGAACCCATCGTTCTACCATTCCTAGACCGGCAAGGGAACTTACTGTTCCAACAGGACAATGCACGTGCGCATGTATCCCGTGCCACCCAACGTGCTCTAGAAGGTGTAAGTCAACTACCTTGGCCAGCAAGATCTCCGGATCTGTCCCCCATTGAGCATGTTTGGGACTGGATGAAGCGTCGTCTCACGCGGTCTGCACGTCCAGCACGAACGCTGGTCCAACTGAGGCGCCAGGTGGAAATGGCATGGCAAGCCGTTCCACAGGACTACATCCAGCATCTCTACGATCGTCTCCATGGGAGAATAGCAGCCTGCATTGCTGCGAAAGGTGGATATACACTGTACTAGTGCCGACATTGTGCATGCTCTGTTGCCTGTGTCTATGTGCCAGTGGTTCTGTCAGTGTGATCATGTGATGTATCTGACCCCAGGAATGTGTCAATAAAGTTTCCCCTTCCTGGGACAATGAATTCACGGTGTTCTTATTTCAATTTCCAGGAGTGTAGATAAAATGTTTTAAACTGTAACTTGTGGCGCCATGGAAAGCTTCTCATAGCAGTTTCTTCTGGTAAAAGATCTGCAGAAAGTTGTAAAATCAAAAAGATCCTATGTGTACCACTCACTTGACAAGAACCTTGTTGATTTTGTTAAAGTTTTGAATGATCTCTGGGATCAGATGTACACGGCAGATTTAGCTACACGTCCTTAGCGAGATCGAAGTTCCTGTCGTATGGAAGGGAAGAATGTTAAGTTTCCTGGTTTCAGGATATGAGCTATTAGTTAAAGACACAATGCCGTTCTTGAAATATTAAGCCCTGAAACTTCACAGCGTTACAAGATGAAACGACTTTATCAATTTGATAGCACCAAGACAAATGCCATATTGTCATTCAGAGTGAGAGGACTGGGGAAGTGTAGTTTCTCAGAAGAAAATGTACTTTCAGTGCACTCAAGTAGCAACCTTTTCGGTATCATTTGCACATCAAACATTATTGCCCACGTTCGACACGAGAGATGAAATACCTGCAGTGTTGGCTTTAGCGAACCTGTCTAGGTGCAATCTCACGCTTACTATAGTAAAAGGTAAAAGTAAGTGAAGTATGAACTTCAAATGACACAACGAACCGTCTCGTTCTGCATTTGGATTCAAACCCAGGTCATGCAGACTAAGATTTCGTGACCGACAGAAACTAAACGTCATTCCTGACTAGGCATACAAAGAGTGATATACTTCAATTTCAGACAGTATCAATTAGCAAATATCAACTTTAAATTACATAACATTATTAACGGACGCGAATTCCTACCCAGCATCTATTGCCCCAGTTAACGAATTACGAGAGATGTTAGATATTGCTTTTTCACAAGTAACTTACTTGAAATGCCGTGATGTAAAGGTTTGTGTTGGACTTGGGATTCGAACCCAGAACCTAATCGGATTGTTATCGAAGCACAATAAACTGTGACATATCGGATTTTCTTGGCAGTAGCTAGATGTTTTAACTGAAATGACGAGACGAAACATAAATCAATCACTTTTGCTTCTCCCACGGTCAACTATACGAAGCTTGCTGTCGAGTAGGAAATTCGAAACATACATACCTCGGATAACCAAATGAAAAAATTTGTTTATAAAAAAGTGTTGTAAATAGTTAGAATATTATTTCATTAAAAATTTTTTGCCTCTTATACTTTAACAATTATTGCAAATGGTTATATGTTTTCAGTACAATTTTTTACCTCTTTAAAGTTTATCCTTTTATTCCAGCCGGCCACTGTGGACGAGCGGTTCTAGGCGCTTCAGTCCGGAACCGCGCGACTGCTATTCGCATATTGCCTCGGGCGTGGGTGTGTGTGATGTCCTTAGGTTACTTAGGTTTAAGTAGTTCTAAGTTGTAGGGGACTGATGACCTCAGGTGTTAAGTCCCATAGTGCTTAGAGCCATTTGAACTATTTGAACCAATGGATCCTAAAACGACCCTGATTGCTTTCTTTAAATAATCGCCTGGGAATTTACATCCGACCAAACACCACCCTGTGTAAATCCCTCTTAATCCTTGAATAAAATCGCAGTACTGTATATATGCTCTAATAATATGGCACGGTTTCTTAAACACTCTACATAAAAGTTGTTGAGTCAGCCACTAACTTTCATACGTATCGCATCTTCTCTGTAATACTAAAAATCTAAATAATCTTCTTATGATATTCGTACTGAGCAATTCAGCAGCAACACAAAAATTTTGTAAACAAAATTGCTACCGCAGTAATTCATGGACTGGTCATTTTATCTAATGATAAAATGATTTAACGAAATAGTCATCTTCTTTTCCATGTGAGAGAGAGGTTTTTACTATGATATGATACAACTGTGTAGAGCGAAAAGTGTGCACGACGTTTATACTGACTGTCCTCTGTATTTTCTATTTGTATATATATATATATATATATATATATATATATATATATATATATATATATATATATATATTTCAATTTCCAGGAGTGTATATATGGTTACATATTTCACATAGAGATTCTAGTGTAGAGGCCCGGCAGCTGCATTCCGTAGTTGTTTAAGTAATCTGGTTGAGTTTATATATAAAAAATTCTCCTAATCGTCCATTTGAATTCGCGTGATATGCTCATCACACTTATACACTCCTGGAAATTGAAATAAGAACACAGTGAATTCATTGTCCCAGGAAGGGGAAACTTTATTGACACATTCCTGGGGTCAGATACATCACATGATCACACTGACAGAACCACAGGCACATAGACACAGGCAACAGAGCATGCACAATGTCGGCACTAGTACAGTGTATATCCACCTTTCGCAGCAATGCAGGCTGCTATTCTCCCATGGAGACGATCGTAGAGATGCTGGATGTAGTCCTGTGGAACGGCTTGCCATGCCATTTCCACCTGGCGCCTCAGTTGGACCAGCGTTCGTGCTGGACGTGCAGACCGCGTGAGACGACGCTTCATCCAGTCCCAAACATGCTCAATGAGGGACAGATTCGGAGATCTTGCTGGCCAGGGTAGTTGACTTACACCTTCTAGAGCACGTTGGGTGGCACGGGATACATGCGGACGTGCATTGTCCTGTTGGAACAGCAAGTTCCCTTGCCGGTCTAGGAATGGTAGAACGATGGGTTCGATGACGGTTTGGATGTACCGTGCACTATTCAGTGTCCCCTCGACGATCACCAGTGGTGTACGGCCAGTATAGAAGATCGCTCCCCACACCATGATGCCGGGTGTTGGCCCAGTGTGCCTCGGTCGTATGCAGTCCTGATTGTGGCGCTCACCTGCACGGCGCCAAACACGCATACGACCATCATTGGCACCAAGGCAGAAGCGACTCTCATCGCTGAAGACGACACGTCTCCATTCGTCCCTCCATTCACGCCTGTCGCGACACCACTGGAGGCGGGCTGCACGATGTTGGGGCGTGAGCGGAAGACGGCCTAACGGCGTGCGGGACCGTAGCCCAGCTTCATGGAGACGGTTGTGAATGGTCCTCGCCGATACCCCAGGAGCAACAGTGTCCCTAATTTGCTGGGAAGTGGCGGTGCGGTCCCCTACGGCACTGCGTAGGATCCTACGGTCTTGGCGTGCATCCGTGCGTCGCTGCGGTCCGGTCCCAGGTCGACGGGCACGTGCACCTTCCGCCGACCACTGGCGACAACATCGATGTACTGTGGAGACCTCACGCCCCACGTGTTGAGCAATTCGGCGGTACGTCCACCCGGCCTCCCGCATGCCCACTATACGCCCTCGCTCAAAGTCCGTCAACTGCACATACGGTTCACGTCCACGCTGTCGCGGCATGCTACCAGTGTTAAAGACTGCGATGGAGCTCCGTATGCCACGGCAAACTGGCTGACACTGACGGCGGCGGTGCACAAATGCTGCGCAGCTAGCGCCATTCGACGGCCAACACCGCGGTTCCTGGTGTGTCCGCTGTGCCGTGCGTGTGATCATTGCTTGTACAGCCCTCTCGCAGTGTCCGGAGCAAGTATGGTAGGTCTGACACACCGGTGTCAATGTGTTCTTTTTTCCATTTCCAGGAGTGTAGTTTTTTTCGATCACTCGAACTTTACTCCAGGATGCTCTGAATATTCCTTTCGCTCGCACATTCTACGTATTCGTCAGCAGTTTCAATTTAGTTCGCATTAATCAGTCGTACTGTTCAACATCATCTATTTGCCGTTATTGTTATTCAGTGATTGCTGAACTGGATAATAACGTACATCATGATACGTACTGATGTGTAATATAAATCCAAATTTCAATAAGAAAAGAAGAGAAAAAATTCTGATAATGTATGAGTTAATTACTGGACGACCAGTGACGTAAGTTACGGGGTCGTGCCAACTTACTGCTCGAAATTTACTATAATCCAAGCAAATATTTGTTTTTCCTCGTGGAAGGGCCGTTCAGCGTATGATCCGAGCATTAAGGTCAACTGAAGAAATGTCGTGCCGACAGTAAAGTCCCTGTCGAGATACTTTGCTGTTGCCAGAAACTAATAGACAAACAAGGTATCGGAAAAACCTCTACGGTGTGGTAAAACTCTGCCTTCTCTGAAGTAATGACTACAACGCCCTCCTTTCGAGCTAAAGTGTGAACAGGCTGACTCACGTCGCACCGTCTGCCTGTTATGGCACCCTCCGGTGCAAGCTGTAAGTACATGTATAATAATGACCGTTAATTTTCGGCTCCGTAGATCAGGCTGACTTGCAGATATCACGGGGAATCTGATGTCTCACTTGAATCCAGTTTAACACAAGATGGCAAAAAGATCTGCAAGATGAACATATTTATCAGTTTCTAGAGCATGAAGATATAGACAACTTTCTCCCTCAAGTACGTTAGACAACAAAAACACAAACTGTATTAATCGAAATCTACAACTACAGAATTTTCTTCTTGAAGCTCTAGTTTATAGATATTTAACGTTCGTTTCCCGAACGCGATAAAACTAACTTGGGGACCTCTTTAACTTTCGAATTCGATGACCCGTCGAAAGTGGTTGCAGGAACAAGTTCACTGTTTCAGCTTCAAATCCACTTCGTGTCCATTTTAGAATTTTTGATTTTGCTACAGAAAGAGACTAGTAATTTTAAAACTTCAGTTTTGTCAATTGTTTATAACGGCTGAACATTTTATTTAGAGGAAACTCACACTTCAAACATTCATTAATTATAATATCCTATCACAAAAACCTGGGTTCTTGATATTTTTCAGATGTGAATATGCAACAGTCTTGTGTCTTTCTTTGAACACAAACGTGTGGCTATTTTTTCGACAGCTACAAAAATTAAACTGATACATGGATAATAACTTGAGTAGCGTGGCGGAGATGTAATCAAATACTAATTGATACTGCCCCTTCTCTTTCTTTTTATGACTACTGGTAATGTTTCAATACTAAAATGAAGCTAAATGTACTTTCGTTAGTGGACTGTTTGAAACTAAGTTTCACTCCTTTTTAGTGACAAACACTCTCTCTGCCAGAGAATTTGGTAAAAGGCAAGAGCAATTACAATTACTTACCGCAGACAAGAGCAGGATCAGTACAAAGGCTCAATGCAGCCGCTCACAATTAGAAAATCCATGATTACGATAGTCACACAGTAATAATAAAACAGCTCACTTCTCTGTTAGGTTGAAATAGATTACTAACGACCGATCAAGATTAAAGGTCTAAGTGTACTTCTGTGTTCAACGGATAAATGCAAAAAAAATTTACACAAACTGTGGAGCACTGGGCAGGAAGCGATGAAACTGGCCAACCCTACTATGTTTCAACGGGGATGTTCAGTTGATGAATCAATAACGTACCTCTATCCACGAGATATTCTGAAGTGTTGAAAATGCAACCTGTCGCTGTCGAGCACTTTTTTAACACAGAAAATTTGATTGGCTAGGGCGGGAATTATAGAAAAGATTTCTTGCTGTGTCGCATTCCTCTTTTTGGAAGCTCTGGCTTAGAATTTACGAGAAAGCAGTCTGACTAAGGGAGGCATTAGTTACCTCGTTACCTCGTTGTCGTTGATTTGTTCTTCGCAGTAAACGCGCTTTCGGGATCTGCCCTCTGCTGGTGCTAGACATAGAGACCAGAACAAGTCATTTCGGCGGTGATCCGTCATACTGTAATTAGTAAACACAAACTGTTATAAATCCTCCTTGTTTTTGTGAAGGACGATAACTGCGTTTTCTAAATGTTAAAACGTCGCATAGCGCTAAAGCATACAGATGTGTCCATCTACTACAACACTGCCAAAGAGCAACAATACGGATTTGTTAAAAAAATACCCAAACAACAACTCCTAAACAACGTTGTAAAGTATTAATAAAGCAGTTATCATTGTTTAGTATTACTGTGTAACTGGAAAGGGTCACTGCTTAGGGAGCTTAGAACTGTTGTAAAAATATCAGATGAACAACCATCCCTCCGCAGCGTAATATCTTCCTCACGGATGCATTCTATGTCCGCTTCTGTTCGAGGTAACTTTAATGAAGTGCCTTTAAATACAGTAAATGCGTGTAAAGCTTTCTGACTTGCGAATGATAGAAGCATAATTGCCACAGATCCAGATCAGAAACACAGGAACTGTTTTTCATGGACAGAAGTAAATCCTTCTTCATAAACTATAAACTGAATTCAGTTTCTTATACAAAACTCTGTGATTGCTCATTGTTAATGAAGTAGAACAGTATGGGACAGAGAAGAGCTGTCAGTCCTCAAATGATAACACAGTCCAGCAAGAGATGAATATATATCTTAACAACTGGAGTGTTGCAGACAGAACTAGTGATACACCTGTGACGGAATGTTGGTGTTTGGTCTGTCTGCACAGCGTTTCACGACGGAAAAATGGAAGGCCATATTAGCACAATACATCGTAATAGGACAACACCAGAAATAATTATGTGCAGTTCTGTACACAAATATGATCTGCTTTTACTGTATATCGATAATGCGACTTCTATGTGCGCAACACGTTGTTGTTATTGTGGTCTACAGTCTGAAGAGTAGTTTGATACAAGTCTCCATGCTTCATAGTCCGTTCTCTGTAACTCTTGATTTTTTGGAGCATTACTGCAACCTAGACCCTCTTACTCTACCTCTACGTAGTCATGCCTTGATCATCCTCCACAATTTTTGCTCTCACACTTCCCTCCATTACCAAACTGACAATTCGTTGTTGTCTTGAAAGTATCACATCAACCGATCCCTTCAATAAGTTAACTCTTTTCTCCCCAATTAGATTCAGTACCTCCTCATTTGTTATTCTATATGTCCATCTAATTTTCAGTTCTTCTTCGGCGTTACGTTTCAAAATCTTCTACTCTCTTCTTATCTAAACGGTTTATCGTCCTCTTTTTACTTTCCATGCAAGCCTACACTCCAGCCAAATATCTCAGAATAGACTTCCTGACAGATTTATACCCGAAGTTAACAAATACTTGTTTTATACAAAACAAATTTATTGCTGTTTCCCATCTACTTTTTATATTCTAACTGGATCGGTCGAAGTCTACTTTTTCCTGTCCAAATAGCAAAACTCATCTACTACTTTTACTGATAACCTATATCCCTCAGCATTGCCTGATTTATTTCGACTTCATTCAGTTACCCTTGTTTGACTTTTGTTGATATTCATCTTATACCCTTCTTTCACAACACTGTCCATTCCGTTTCTCATGTCTACCCTTGTGATTGGAGATCTGGGGGACTTCGGTCGTTCACTTGTGTAATAAAAATGGAAAACCTAAAGTCATGCTTATGATGTCTTTTATTATATGGCTACCAGTTGCGTTGCTTCATTGCACCGTCTTCAGGCCACTGATGAATCGTGTATACGGATGGTGTTAAGACCCTCAGCGTCACTTAAGCCCTGAGATTAGTGCAATGAACCACCGAAATTGGTAGCCATATAATAAATGACATCACAAGGACGGCTGTAGGTGTTCCATATTATTACACTGTTCATTCGAGTCAACTGCTTTTCCAAGCCCTTTGTTGTATTTGACACAAACACAATACCATCGGAAGCTAAAAGTTTATATTTCTACACCCTTCACTTATATTCTCTTTCCTAATTTCTGCTTGCTTTCCTTCACAGCTTGCTCAACGAACAAATTGAATACCTCCAAGAAGAGCCCACATTATCCATCTCTGGAAACAGCAAGCAAGGGATGAAGCCAGGTGTTTTGCTATGCCCCCTGTTATTTCTCTCAGAGGCAGTGAAAAACTGGTCAACTGTATGGAATTTTTTCCCTTCCTTTTTCTAACAAACATATATACAGTAAGACATAATTTGAGGACACTTTGAAATGGTATTTAAAAATTCATTTATGTTTGCAGGTGGGGATATTCAGCCACCAAATAATTGTTAAAATTCATGGTCAACCTGGAGGTGTCCTTTATTTTGCACAATTCGCTACTAGTTTCGGTCAAATGATCACTATCAAGCTAAGCTGCCATTTATGCCAGCTTAACTTGCTAACGGTCATTTGACTGAAACTACAGCGAGTTGTGCATTGCACAATTCGCTACTAGTTTCGGTCAAATGATCGCTATCAAGCTAAGCTGCCATTTATGCCAGCTTAACTTGATAACGGTCATTTGACTGAAACTACGGCGAATTGTGCAGAATAAAGGCAGCTGAGGTTCACCATGAATTTTAACAATTTAAAAACTCAGCTGAGAGTTGCGAGAAGCGTACATAACACCTTCTACAACGTCTGGTCTACACTCGGATTAGACACGTCCATTAAATTCTACTGCCCCTTGCTATTAAAGGTAACTAAGCATAAAATATGGTGCCCATGGCAACATGCCTCGAGTAAGCATCATGCTGATGCTTGATAACTCATAAAACCCATCTAAGTTTTTCAAGTGGGAGACTGCTGCCCCGCACCGGGCATTTGTAAATTTACATGTCACACGAAGAGACTCTCAGATCTCTTAATTCGTCTACTTTGATCACTGTGTTGTTATTGAATACAATTTTGTTAGATACCGTTTAAGCCCTAAAATATATGGGGAAGCTTTTTTCGCACTGCAGCTCTTCTCTTCAACCAAAGTGTTAACTCACCTTTCGATATCTCAGACCGCTGTTAAGGTAACACTACGTTCCCCAAATAATTGCAGCAAAAGAGCCATCTTCTCCTTCCAAACGACGATCGCAACAATCACAAGGAATTTTTGAGGACATAGCAGTATGGAAAGAAACCCAGCTAATGGGACCATAAGTGAATAAAAATAATTTTACAATACGTAGATGTTTCTGTTTTACCATGAATGAAACTCCGAATTCTTGTAAAAGAGACTTTTAAAGGTTAATGAATGCGAAGAATATAGAAGCACATGTTGCCAAAGAAGCATCACCGCGTAAAGAACAATGTTATGACCAACAGATTCGCAAGTGTCTTAAATGAGGTAATGTTTGGCGTAAAATGTAAACTTCTGCTTGAAACAACATGCAGGGTCTGACGGCGAAAGTGAAGCACCCCGATGAGGCGGAGGAAACGAAATGAAACTTTATGGGTTGAGCGGATATATGATGTCATTTCAGTGATCAAATCTAGTCAAATTTTCAAAGAAGTTGACAACATAATCGCACTAGCAGTATGACATTGTACTCTCTCTGGCCTGCATGCACGCACTGTTTCTGTTAGGAGGATTGTCTTAGGGCCTTTGTATCCTCTCCTGACGCAGGCTGATGCACAGCTGTTGTAACTGGTACTCGACATCCTGGACATTGACTCTGAGATGGAGTCGACGTCCGAGATAGTAGTACCATCTTCTATTCGGGACGGATTTGCGTATCTTGCTTGCAACGGAAGTGCCTCATCATCACGCATACAGTTTATACCAGTTGTTTCCAACCTGAGTGTAATTACTCACTGAGGGGTAAAGTGAAGTTTTCTGAGGGGTAAAAACTATACGTTTCGATTCTGTTTTAGTCATGAAAGTAAACTATTTTGAAAAGATCGTTACTACTATCACAATCTTGTAAGACTATAATACTTATTATATACTACTGGCCATTAAAACTGCTACAACAAGAAGAAATGCAGATGATAAACGGGTGTTCATTGGACATATATATTATACTAGAACTGATATGTGATTACATTTTCACGCAATTTGGGTGCATAGATCCTGAGAAATCAGTACCCAGAACAACCACCTCTGCCCGTAATAACGGCCTTCATACGCCTGGGCATTGAGTCAAACACAACTTGGATGGCGTGTACAGGTACAGCTGCCCATACAGCTTCAACACGATACCACAGTTCATAAGAGTAGTGACTGGCGTGTAGTGACGAGCCAGTTGCTCGGGCACCATTGACCAGACGTTTTCAATTGGTGAGAGATATGGAGAATGTGCTGGTCAGGGCAGCAGTCGAACATTTTCTGTATCCAGAAAGGCCAGTACAGGACCTGCAACATGCGGTCGTGCATTATCCTGCTGAAATGTAGGGTTTCGCAGGGATCGAATGAGGGGTAGAGCCACGGGTCGGAACACATCTGAAATGTAACGTCCACTGTTCAAAGTGCCGTCAATGCGAACAAGAGGTGACCAAGACGTGTAACCAATGGCACCCCATTCCATCACGCCGGGTGATACGCCAGTATGGAGATGACGAATACACGCTTCCAATGTGCGTTCACCGCGATGTTACCAACCACGGATGCGACCATCATGATGCTGTAAACAGAACCTGGATTCATCCGAAAAAATGACGTTTTGCCATTCGTGCACCCAGGTTCGTCGTTGAATACACTATCGCAGGCGCTCCTGTCTGTGATGCAGCGTCAAGGGAAAAGCAGCCATGGTCTCCGAGCTGCTGCAAACGTCGTCGAACTGTTCGTGCAAATGGTTGTTGTCTTGCAAACTTCCCCATCTGTTGACTCAGGGATAGAGACGTGGCTGCACGATCCGTTACAGCCATGCGGATAAGATGCCTGTCATCTCGACTGCTGGTAATACGAGGCCGTTGGGATCCAACACGGCGTTCCGTATTATCCTCCTGAACCCACCGATTCCATATTCTGCTAACAGTCATTGGATCTCGACCAACGCGAGCAGCAATGTCGCGATACGATAAACCGCAATCGCGATAGGCTACAATCCGACCTATATCAAAGTCGGAAACGTGATGGTACTCACTTCTCCTCCTTACACGAGGCATCACAACAACGTTTCACCAAGCAACGCCAGTCAACTGCTGTTTGTGTATGAGAAATCGGTTGGAAACTTTCCTCATGTCAGCACGTTGTAGGTGTCGCCGCCGGCGCTAACCTTGTGTGAATGCTCTGAAAAGCTAATCATTTGCATATCACAGCATCTTCTTCCTGTCGGTTATATTTCGCGTCTGTAGCACGTCATCTTCGTGGTGTGCCCGCATCTCGTGGTCGTGCGGTAGCGTTCTCGCTTCCCACGCCCGGGTTCCCGGGTTCGATTCCCGGCGGTGTCAGGGATTTTCTCTGCCTCGTGATGGCTGGGTGTTGTGTGCTGTCCTTAGGTTAGTTAGGTTTAAGTAGTTCTAAGTTCTAGGGGACTGATGACCATAGATGTTAAGCCCCATAGTGCTCAGAGCCATTTGAACCAGCCATTTTCTTCGTGGTGTAGCAATTTTAATGTCCAGTAGTGTATAAGTTATCAGTAATTACTTTTTCTCAGATAGTACCATTAATGCGGTGGAGGTTACAGGTTCCTCACATAGTGCACCCAATACAAATATACGTCGCGCTTTGTCTTGTGAGACACATACGTAACAAATGCTAAATATCTCAAGAAAATGTCTAAGTTGTAGACAGTATCTGCAGTAATCCAGAAATTGCTTCATTACTCACTTCGAAACAGATAAATGAATTAATTGACAGCACGACACAGCAGTAACTACGTAAGGGCTAGTATATTGTTATACACAGTTTTATTATTATTATGATTATTATTATTAGAGTGATTAGACACATAGTATGAACAGCCTGAAGTACTACAATTTCTGCCAGTTTAGAAGTAGGGAGTGCAACAATGAAGCAATTTACGAACTGTAAGTATAGTGCACACATAGTAACTTGTTTGATTTTAAATGGGGTTGCAGTGTGAAACTCAAGCAAGTGCCGCAATGGAGAGGAATAATGTCGGGGAAGCATGTTTTGTAACAAATGTGTGTCCTCACTTCTGTAAATCCTAGTCGCCAGTTTTGTAAAGACCTCGTCGCTACTGCTGTGAAGGCCGATTTGCCACTGTTGTTACGGTAGGCCGAGTTTGTGAGTTCGTGAAACGGCTTCTGGTATAGTACACCACTAATACAATTTCTCCCTGCCACTATTACACAGCGATGTCTGGTAACAGGATAGGCGAACGAGGGTTCTACAACACTACAACAAATTAGTAGCAAAGTCACACAAATGACTTAAATAGGTTTACTTGTTTTAGTGACTCGTTGAATTATTAAGTCTGCAACACTGCTTATAATGTAACACGAAAACGAGCCTCAATAGCTAAGTGCTAATAATCGTAGGTAAACTTCACGGTACACAGAAAATGTAATTTACAACTTTCTGTTCCCTTCTAAGAGTTCACTAAACGACGTTTCTTATCTAAGTCAGTCCTGGACGATGGTCTATCACCAAGCGGGAGAGACCTGGTCTTCTGAGTAGGCTTCTGTCCTTTGTTGTCCGGTCATTGGCGGATTGTACTCGACCGGCAGTTGGCCGCCCGTGGCACTGGTAGAACTCGTGCAAGTGGTGAGTCTCTATGGCAATGGTACCAGTTCGCATCTCTACGCCTGTGGTGCTTTTTGCCCTGGCTGTGTCTTGTTCGGACGACACAGCACTCACTGTGAATAGTTAGCTTCCTTTACCGAGAAGGAGTTGTAGGTAGCACTTGCGATGCATCACGAATGCTTTCGTCATTCATTCTAACACACACACACACACACACACACACACACACACACACACACACACACACACGCACACTCACAAAATGGCTCTGAGCACTATGGGACTTAACTTCTGAGGTCATCAGTCCCCTAGAACTTAGAACTACTTAACCAAGCTAACCTAAGGACATCACACACATCCATGCCCGAGGCAGGATTCGAACCTGCGACCGTAGCGGTCGCGCGGTTCCAGACTGTAGCGCCTAGAACCGCTCGGCCACTCCGGCCGGCTTGAAACAAAACTCGTCTGATAAGGCAACATGTTTCCAGTCATCAACAGTGCAATTTCGATGAAGACAAGCCCAGGCGAGGCGTAAAATTTCTGTCGCGCAGTCATCAAGGCTGCACGAGTGGGCCTTCGGCTCCGAAAGCACATATCGATGACGTTTCGTTGAATGGTTCGCAGGCTGACACTTTTTGATGGCCCAGCATTGAAATCTGCAGAATTTTGCTGAAGGGTTGCACTTCTGTCACATTGAACGTTCTCTTCAGTTGTCATTGGTCTCGTTGTTGAAAGGATCTTTCTCCGGCCGCAGCGATGTCGGAGATGTTTTACCGAATTCCTTATATTCACTGTACATTCGTGAAATGATCATACCGGAAAATCCCCACTTCATTGTTACCTCAGAGATGCTGTGTCCCATCGGTCGGGTGCCGACTATAACATCACGTTCAAACTCACTTAAATCTTGATAACATAAGAAGATAAAAAACAATAAAAGCAGGCGATAAAACGGTGATTTAAATTTTAAAACGGCGGAAAATTGTGGAAAGTTAAAAAATAAAACAAAGGGTGGGCGATGCTAATAAAATACACAGGAAGCACCCCGACTGGCACACACACTCACAAACCGAATATTATTCATGTTTTATCATTTTAAAAATAAAAGCGTTCCAAAAAAAGTTTAGTTAAGTGCTAAAGTTGGTGTAAAGTGGGGCAGGGGTGGGGGGAGCAACTGACGGTGGGATGGCGGGGGGGGGGGGGGGGGTAGGCGGGAGTACTTGCTAGCTAATGTCTGACTAGACCGCAGGGGTAATGGTCTAAGAAAGGTTGGGAACTACTGGTTTTGAGGGACACGTGCCATGTGTTGAAAAATGGGATCACGATGTCGCATGTGAGATAACACATAGTGACCCAAGATATCAGTGATGTAATGTTGTGCTGTCACTACCAACCAAGGTCGATGGATCTCCATACAGTGACACCAGGACAAACACCGCTGTGCCTCTCCAAAACATTAGAAGTATGGAACGGCTCGCCAGGTCGCCACCATACTCCCCAATGACGGTCATCCAGAGTGGCGACGTCACTCATTAGCAGCCAGTGTTCCCGCTAACAGCACCACTCCAATCACAGCTATTTGTGCTACGATGTTAACGGCAACCTAAGACGGTAATTCCCTAGTTCGCCTGTTGCTAGGCTGCGCCCAATGGTGCTTGATGACATACAGTGATCTCGGATATGGGAAGAGGGAAGATGTGTAAAGAGGTTACGATGGGACTGGTGCGCAATGCAGCGTTCCTCTTTTGTGGTGGTCGGACGAGGTCGAGTATGCCAGCCCTAACGTTCCCGAGCAGTCCAACATCGGGCGACTGTCACATCCCAGTGCGCCACAAATATATATGTTGCACGAATCGACCAGCTGGCCAAATGGAGACCCAGAATGAGGCCCCTTTCTTCGTGTCAAATGCTGATAACGTTTTTTTCATATGAGTACGCGGCATCTGCTTCTTCTTCGCAGTGATCGCTCAACATCTGAAGCCTTTCGCCAGGTCTGGTAACAATACTCAACATGAACAACAGTAACGTACCCTGGTGGTCGTATATTAGTTGTTTTTCCATCATTTTCGTTTGCTATTTATAATTTTTGCATAAATACGCTCTAAAACAAAATGCGATAATTGAACCTTTTGATTTTCAGGTAGTGTGTATTAATACTTCTTATACTTAGAAAATCATATTTTTCCCAAATAGTGTACGTTCCCCTCTATGTTTCCCGTATGAAATTTAACTCAAATTTACCTGCCACTCTATAAAATGTCTACGTATTAGCAAATCTATGTAGCAACAAACTCTTATCCAACCTTTAACTAAACAGAATTGAACTGTAACTGGTCTCAATATAACTTGTCTTTATAATAAATGCGCAACTGAAGTAAAACAATTATCTGGCCCTAATCAAAATTTCCACAATCCTCGTGTCTTGGCAGCATTGCCGCAGATTACACGAAAGCACAACAGCAAACAACAAGCAGGCAGCGATGTGGTAAAGCGATATGATAAATATCCTTTAAACAGTGGGATGGGAGAGAAACTATTCCTATGATATGGTATACCAACACAACGATTTTGGAATGAAGTATGTATTCAAAATGACAGAGAGAAACTTCGCTTGATCTTCACGAGTAACGCTGGGCTGAACAATACTATGCTTAATAAAGAGTACAATGATTTAAAAAGAGTACAATGTTAATATAAAATTTCTATAAAAACCAAACAATTTAATCAGTTGATACATTAACGCATGATTCATGAAAATCGGGCGGTCTTCCTCTCAGTTATGACTAAACGAACAAAGTTAACTAGCAGACAATAATCACTGAGACAAAGTAGCTGCCCTGTGCTACAGTCTTACCACAAACTTCCACAAAAAGAAAAAGCATTCAAAATTTATATCCTTTTTCGCCCTTTAGTATGTACATCTTATTCAACTTTTCTGTCCTTTACACTAAATCACTCTTCATCTAACAGATACAATTACAAGTCAACACAGCAGTACCGGATACGTCCATCACGTACTACACTTCAACTAAGAATCTATCAGACTGCGCAGAGGGACAGACTGCGCAACAAGACTGACGTGCACACCGATAACTTACAAAAAGCAAATGACACGCCCACCTTACAACAGCAGGAACTGTGCTGTCATACTAACTTCCCTTATTCGTCACAGGGGTGCAAATGTGGCGGAACGGAGTAGTAGATGTGCTTGATCAGGGCAACATGTGAACAAGTTTCATTAATTTCGATATATCCTCTCCGCAGTAGTACAATATCTAAAGCCACAGTAATACCTTTTTTCAGATAATTGTTGTCTATTTCATTCCGCTATGCTTTAATCACTTCATTGAAACTTCACATTTGAATTTCGATAACGAATAAGGGATTAATTTATGACAAAGCAGCTATTCGACATAAATTGTTTGAGGGAAATCTTTAGCGTTTCGTCAAATAAAACGTCAATTAAGATTCAGTTCTCTACTGAATTGTCTGTTATAAGATATTGTGTCTTCAGATTCTTCAAATCTCACATACCGATTTTGTACAAAAGCAGTTTTAGCGATAAATCACGTTTTGGCTTGTAGAACGGACTAATCGTCCACGTTTCACTTCCATACATGGCTACACTCCATAGAAATACTTCCAGAAACGACTTCCTGACACTTAAATCAATACTCGATGTTAACAAATTTCTCTTCCTCAGAAACGCTTTCCTTGCCATTGCCAGTCTCTCTACTTCGACCGTCATCAGTTATTTTTCTCTTCAAACTGCAAAACTCATCTACTACTTTAAGTGTTTCATTTCCTAATCTAACTCCCTCAGCATCACCCGGTTTCATTCGACTACAAGCCATTATTCTCGTCTGGCTTTTGTTGATGTTCATCTTATATCCTCCTTTCAAGACACTGTCCATTCCGTTCAACTGCTCTTCCAGGTCCTTTGCTGTCGCTCACGCTTTTTGCATACGGTCCGGTTGTCCCGATAAATACACTGAAGAGGTAATGAAACTGGTACACCAGCGTAATAGAATGTAGGGCCCCCACGAGCATGCAGAAGTGCTGCAACACGACGTAGCATGGATTCGGTTATTGTCTGAAATAGTCCAGGAAGGAACTGACATAATGACTCCTGCAGGGCTGTCCATAAATCCGTAAGAGTACGAGGCGGTGGAGCACAGCGCGTTTCAAGGCATCCCAGATATGCTCAATAATGTTCATGTCTGGCGAGTTTGGTGCCCAGAAGAAATGTTTAAACTCAGAAGAGTGGTCCTGAAGTCACTCTGTAGCAATTCTGGACGTGTGGGGTGTCGCATTGTCCTGCTGGAATTGCCCAAGTCGTTGGAATGCACAATGGACATGAATGGCTGCAGGTGATCAGACAGAATTCTTACGAACGTGTCACCTGTCAGAGTCGTATCTAGTCGTATCAGAGGTCCAATATCACTCCAACTGGACAAGCCCCACACAATTGCACTGCCTGCACCAGCTTGAACAGTCTCCTGCTGACATGCAGGGTCCATGGATTTATGAGGTCGTCTCCTTGCCCTTACATATCCAACCGATCGATACAATTTGAAACGAGACTGGTCCGAGCAGCCAACATGTTTCCAGTCATCAATAATCCAATGTCGGTGTTGACAGGTCCAGGCCAAGCGTAAAGCATTCTCTCGCGCAGTCACCAAGGGTACACAAGAGGGTCTTTGGCCCCGAAAGCCCGTATCGATGATGTTTCGTTGAATGATTTGCACGCTAACACTTGTAAGTAGATCGTTTAGGTTTTTATGTTGGTAACGCCAAGAAGTGCTCTGTATGAAAATCGCTGACTGCTATGTGTGCAGTCTGTGGCTGGGTGGACTCATTGTTGGAATTTCGGATGTCAACAGCGCATAGCGTTGGGCAGTTGGAGGTGAGCCGCCAGCTGTGGTGGATGTGGGGAGAGAGATGCCAGAGTTTTGAGCGGACGATCTGGACGTATGTCCATCAGAAAAAGGAAATTTGTTTAACTGGATGTCAGAAAATTGTATATATATTATGACTTTTGAACGCTATTAAGATAAATACATTGTTTGTTCTTATCAAAATCTTTCATTTGCTAACTATGCCTGTCAGTAGTTGGTGCCTTCAGTAGTCAGAATCTTTTATTTAGCTGGCAGTATTGGCGCTCGCTGTATTGCAGTAGTTCGAGTAAGATTTTTGTGAGGTAAGTGATTCGTGAAATGTATAGGTTATTGTTAGTCAGGGTAATTCTTTTGTAGGGATTATTGAAAGTCAGATTGCGTTGCGCAAAAAAATATTGTGTGTCAGTGATTATCAGAATAAGCAAAGCGAGAACTGTCTGAGTGCGTTCAGTTTTACTCATCTGTCTCTGTATCAAATAACGTAAGAGTTTTTCCAGCACTGTCATTCATAATTTTTCTAAGGGAACGTTTCACGCTTCTTGATGGCCCAGCATTGAAATCTGCAACTACATTTGCGGAAGAGTTGCACTTGTGTCACGTTGAAAATTTCCCTTCAGTCGTCGTTGGTCCCGTTCTTTCTCCGGCTGCACGGATGTCGAAGATTTGATGTTTTGCCGGATTCCTGATATTCACGGTACACTCATGAAATGGTCGTACGGGAAAATCCTCACTTCATCACTACCTCGGAGATGCTGAGTCCCATGTCTCGTGCGCCGACTATAACACCACGTTCAAAGTCACTTAAATCTTGATAATCTGCCAGCGTAGCATCCGTAACCGATCAAACTGCTGCGCCAGACACTAGTCTTATATAGGCGTTGCCGACCGCAGCGTATTCTGCATGTTTGCATATCTCTGTATTTGAATACGCATGCCTTTACCAGTTCCTTTGGCGCTTCAGTGTACATCACTAATGGCCAATGAAGCTGCTCTGAGAATTATTACCTTTCTTGCCATTGCAATCGCGACGCTAGGGAGTGTAGCAAATAAAGAAATTTTACTTATTGTATGTATACAGTGTAGTACGAACATACATGATTAAATTTGTAGGTTATTAGGTTGCGCAGGGTACGAAATGTATTAGATACAGGTAGCGGCTTTGGTACATCAACGGCTCTGTCGCGGTCGGACATCTTTCGAACAGAGCCTGGATCGGAGATTCCATGCCTCTTGAAATCCTTCCCAAAATTCATCAACCGCAGTGCCTAGCAAATAGCGGTGTGTTGGTGTCCCAGCAACCCATGGCGAGGTGTTTGTAGTAGGTGATAGATAATGCAGAGTAGGAAGATCAGAACAGCAGGGGCAACACGCACCCTGTGCTTCATCTTGTTGAGTGATGACGCGACGGAGACCTCGATGATACGACACGGTCTTAATATAATGATAATTTAACGGATGTTGTGCTAATTACCGGCATTAGGGATGAGAGGTCATCACGTCGTGAGCACAACATTACTCCATACCAGCACGCCAGGTTCTGTCCCACATGACGTCGACAAGGGCAGTCTGGCGACTTTCGTTTTCCTCCGAGGAGTACGGAGAACCAGAAATCGTCTGATGAGACGACATTCCTGAGTCCAGTGTCGTCGTCGGCGTGCTTCTCTCTGCTGTAGCATCAAGGGAAGCCGCAACTTCGGCAGCCATCCTCACATTCCGTGGTGTCCCAGATGGCGCTGCACTGCCCGTGCTTTGCTGCAAAGAAGTCCATTTCATCACTCAAAGTGTGTGACGCACTGTGAGGGTGGCAGGCCACCCCAAATACACCTAGAAAGAAAACATATGTCGTGGTGTGGTTTTCGCCAAGTTCTAGCGTATAGTATGTCAAATTTCCTGACGTTCACAAGTAATTTTCATCGTTTATAGTCGCCGAATTACCACATCGAGATTGCTTTTCTTTTCTATTGCAAGGTCTATTTGCATTCTTCCAACGTATCGAAGGCTTTTGAGTACACAGTCCACGAACAGCTTACCGATTGTTTAACATCAGATAATCTTTTAGGTGAATACTATTCCGGCTTCCGGCAAAATCGCAGCACGATGACTTCTCTTGTAAAAGCGACCGACAACTGAAACGAGGTATAGACAAACGACAGGTTACAATTATGTGATTCTTGGATTTCAACAAAGCTTTCGACATTGCTGAGTTTGACATTCTAGTTGCTAAGCTCACAAGGCAAAGTCTTTCTTCAAGTGGTTCCACTCATACTTTACAACCTGCCCACTGTGTGTAATGATTGCAAGTAAAAGGTAGAAATGAAGGATGTAGTTTAAGGTTCCCACGAGGAACAATATTGGGAACATGACTTTTCTCCTTACATGTTAATCATGTGTCACCTACTCTGTCCCTCTGAAAATATCACCTACACGCCGACGGCCTTCAGTTATATCTGCGTGCAAGTTCAACAAACTTGTACACAGCCATCCAGCACGTATTTACTTGCCTTATGTGAGTGCGTGCAGAAGCTTGAAGCATCTAAAACGCAACCAATCTTAGTCGCCCACTACTCGTAGGGTACTAAATACCTATTACGATGCAGTTCAGGGCATCTCTTCCACCATTAACACTAAATGGCACAATATAACCTTTTCCTCGTCTGAACAGAACTTGCGGTTAATTCTCGACCATCACTTAGACTAGACTGAACACAAAACTACAGTCTGTAAGAAGGCGTCAGCGTCCGTCATTCACTACACAAATATATGAAAAAGTATTTCCTTTCCAGCATAAAAAGAAGTTCATAGAGTCACTAATACTCCCCAGACTTGACTATTGTGATGCTATTCTCTAAGGACTACCGTGCGTAAGTTCACGCAGGCAAGAACTGGAGATGAATGCTTGCGTGAGATACATTTGTGACGTACACCGTTTCTGCCATACGAACAATTACAACTACTGCCGGTAAGCGTGTGAGAATACTCCATGTCAGCTCTATCGTCTTCTTAGTAACTGCATTCCACCTTTAAAAAAATGGTTCAAATGGCTCTGAGCACTATGCGACTTAACTGCTGAGGTCATCAGTCGCCTAGAACTTAGAACTAATTAAACCGAACTAACCTAAGGACATCACACACATCCAAGCCCGAGGCAGGATTCAAACCTGCGACCGTAGCGGTCACGCGGTTCCAGACTGAAGCGCCTTTAACCGCACGGCCACACCGGCCGGCTGCATTCCATCTTACCTTCAACCCTTTCACTGCTATGTTCTCAACACAGTAATATCTCTGCGCGCCATCACATAACACTATCATGTCCTCTAAATCATTTTCTTTATCAGGAACATGACTTTGGAATAATGTTCCTATAAAAATTAGAGAAATTAAATTTCTTGAAAACTTCAAAAGACACTTAATTGTACACCTTCTGTCAAAATAGTCATCCCTCCCATATACTAGTCTGCAGCTCATTCTCGTCTCTCCCCCCTGCCACACGACTTTTCCCTCCCCCACGGTCAGACGTATTTATTTTAATTCTATTATTTCCTGACAGCCTTTGTCACTGTCATTTCAAACTTCCCCTCATTCTTTATTCTTTTCACTTCATATAACACCGAAAGCAGCTTCAAATGAGCTAAGCAATCTGTACTCTTTATTATCATTGTTATTATCATTGTGAGCGTCGATTATTATTTTTGTTGTTATTATTCCTGTGCTTGTTTTTGCAATATCTTTGGAGTGTGTTATTCCTGGTCAGCTGTAAGAGAGAGCCTTAAGGCCTTAATCTGATCAAGCTAAAAAAGCAATAATTAAATAAATAAACTAAGTGCTCAAAATGATGGCCTTAAGCATTATTACACCCTATAAAGTTAGTCTGGAGAAACCATGTGGCACTTTGAATCTTATTCGAGTTAACGGCAGTACAGACCCGTGTTATAAAGGAGTCGTTGTGTTTCCTAAGAGACCTCTTGTTTTAATTTTCATCACAGTCAAAGGCGCACAAGTGATAAGTTTTGGAAAGTGTACAGACCATTTTGCGTTTCCAGAGTGACCTTTCCAGCGACCTTCATATGTTCTCTTAAGAGGGTCTGTCATTATATGTTCGGAATGGATGGAACATCCGCCGTATTGATACCACACTGATTGCCTCATTACTAGCGGGACATCATCCAATAGCTGCGGCAGCAGCACATTAGAACGTAATTCCTAAAGGAACTCGGTATACTTGAGTGTATTTATATTCCCACCAAGAGAACAGGGAACAATGATGGGGCTCTTGAAAAACACGCACCAAACTTTGATAGACCCAGAACGCTGTTTTTAGCCACTTCTTTGAATCAGAGTGGATTTTCAACTGACTGTTAGTGCATATTGCGAAGACTGAATTGACGATGCTTCTTCCTGAAACAAAATTCTACATATATATGCTGCATCACCTTGCACTCTTCGTAAATAACATTCGGCGAAATGCAACCAATTTTGGAAGTCATTGCCATGAAGATGTAGATGCAACTAAATGTGAAGAGGATGAAATGCGATGGAATGTATTGTTCGCAGAACATTCGTTTCGTTGAACCCTCTCGTACTTCCGAGATGCCTCTTAGTGACATTTGCATTGTGTTATCGCTCTTAAATATTAGTCTAATTTCTTCCATCAGTTGCCCTTTTTTCTCCTTGGCGTAATTTATTCTCGACACTTCCTCTTCCTAGAATTCCTTTTATAATGTCTGACAAAAAAAAAATGGTTCAAATGGCTCTGAGCACTATGGGACTTAATAGCTATGGGCATCAGTCCCCTAGAACTTAGAACTACTTAAACCTAATCAACCTAAGGACATCACACAACACCCGGTCATCACGAGGCAGAGAAAATCCCTGACCCCGCCGGGAATCGAACCCGGGAACCCGGGCGTGGGAAGCGAGAACGATCTGACATAAGCATCAGTGAGTGACTGCATGATCTGGATACTCTTCAGCACACAATCACGTCTGCTCTAATAGTTTCGTGACATTCGCCATGAACTCTAACATTGTTTCGATTGTCGCATACATTGTCTCGATAGCTTTACGTGCAAATTATCTGACAGCCACAACAGCAAAATATTAACTGACGAGCTTCAGGCACAAACATAAACACAAGAATCATGCTTACATTTAGTGTAACAGGCCAGAGGTTTGTAGAACCTCTTGTACTGGCGGTGGGACAGTGGTTCGCGGCGGTGTTATCTTAATACTACACTGAAGAGCCAAAGAAACTGGTACACCTGCCTAATATCGTAAAGGGCCCCCGGGAGTACGTAGAAGTACCGCAGCACAAGGTGGCATGGACTCGACTAATGTCTGAAGTAGCGCTAGAGGGATCTGAGATAGTGAATCCTGATCCTGCAGGCCTGTCCATAAATCCGCGAGAGTATGAGGGGGTGGAGATCTCTTCTGAACAGCACGTTGCAAGGTATCCCAGATATGCTTAATAATGTTCGTTTCTGGGGCGTTTGGTGGTCAGCAGAAGTGTTTAAACTCGGAAGAGTGTTCCTGGAGCCACTCTGTAGCAATTACGGGCATTTGGGGTGTCGTATTGTATTGCTGGAATTGCCCAATTCCGGCGGAATTCGCAAAGGACATGAGTCGGTGCAGATGATCAGATAGGATGCTTACGTACATGTCATCAGTCAGATTCGTATCTAGACGTATCAGGTGTTCCATATAACTCCAACTGCACACGCCCCATACCTTTACAGAGCCTCCACCAGCTTGAACAGTCCCCTGCTGATATGCAACGTCCATGGATTCATGAGGTTATCTCCATACCCGTACACGTATGGCTCTGAGCACTATGGGACTTAACTGCTGTGGCCATCAGTCCCCTAGGACTTAGAACTACTTAAACCTAACTAACCTAAGGACATCACACACATCCATGCCCGAGGCAGGATTCGAACCTGCGTCTGTAGCGGTCGCGCGGTTCCAGACTGTAGCGCCTAGAACCGCTCGGCCACTCCGGCTGGCTTGAAACAAGACTCGTCTGATAAGGCAACATGTTTCCAGTCATCAACAGTGCAATTTCGGTGAAGACGAGCCCAGGCGAGGCGTAAAATTTCTGTCGCACAGTCATCAAGGCTACACGAGTGGGCCTTCGGCTCCGAAAGCACATATGGATGATGTTTCGTTGAATGGTTCGCAGGCTGACACTTTTTGATGGCCCAGCATTGAAATCTGCAGAATTTTGCTGAAGGGTTGCACTTCTGTCACATTGAACGTTCTCTTCAGTTGTCATTGGTCTCGTTCTTGAAAGGATCTTTCTCCGGCCGCAGCGATGTCGGAGATGTTTTACAGAATTCCTTATATTCACTGTACATTCGTGAAATGATCATACCGGAAAATCCCCACTTCATTGTTACCTCAGAGATGCTGTGTCCCATCGGTCGGGCGCCGACTATAACATCACGTTCAAACTCACTTAAATCTTGATAACATAAGAAGATAAGAAACAATAAAAGCAGGCGATAAAACGGTGATTTAAATTTTAAAACGGCGGAAAATTGTGGAAAGTTAAAAAATAAAACAAAGGGTGGGCGATGCTAATAAAATACACAGGAAGCAGACAGGTAAAATAGTAGACAGACAATTAAGGAAACACGTCAACAGTCTGGTTTCTGTACGCAAGAGATATAAAAACCACACCCAGCAACAGTATGATGTCCCTTCGCAACACTTCAGAAAAGAGGCACAAAACTTAACCATCACTGGAAACACTGCACTAAAAAGTCGGCACGAAGATGACACACCACTGCCAAGGGCAGATGGTGGGGGGGGGGGGGAGGGGGGACCTGGACAGATGAGGGGAAAAAAGGTGGGGAGGAGAGGAAAGACGAAAGGGGGGACCGACGGAGGGAGAGGACTCATAAGGGGGCCAGGGCAAGATGCGAGAGGGAATGGGGAAAGGAAGAGGAGGGAAATGCAGAAGGACTCAGGGGAGAGAAAGGAGGTAGAGAGAGAGTAGGTAGGGGAAAAACAGGATGAAAGGGGGAGAGGGAGCCCAGTTGATGGGAGGGATAAATGGAGGGAGAGAGGGCATCACCCAGGAGGGGGAGTTGACAGAAGCAACCTTGGGAAAAGAGATGAAGGGTGTAGAGATGGAGGGTTGGGGGGACACAACAGTGAAGGTGCAGCAGAGGGCGGGGGTTGGAGAGGAGAGGAGCAACCAGGGGATGACGGGGATCAAGGGCGCAGGAGGTGTAGAGTATGCAGATATGTTCAAGGAATAGGAGCAGATGAGGGAAAGGAATCAGGGTATAGAGGATCCGTGTGCGGGACAGGAGGTATATATGGAAGGTGAGGCGGAGTTCATGGTGCTCGAGGATCTGGAAGGATTTATCGAATTGGGGGGGGGGGGAGTATCCAGGCAGGACTGGCATAACAGAGAATGGGGAATGGGACAGATTAAAGATTTGTAGGTGTGAAGGATGGTAGAAGAGTTCAACCCCCACGTCTGGCCAAAGAGGAGTCTGAGGAGTTGGAGGCAGTTGCGAGCTTTGGATTGGATAGAGAGGAGATGAGGGACCCGGGTGAGGTGACAGTCAATGGTGAAACCGAGATAGGTGAGGATTGGGGAGAGGTGGACAGGACAGGCGCAGATGGTAAGGAAGAAGTCAAGGAGCTGGAAGGAGTGAGTGGTACTACCTACTATGATTGCCTGGGTCTTGGAAGGATTGATTTTCAGGAGCCACTGGTTGCACTATGCGGCAAAAAGGTCAAGGTGATTCTGGAGAAGGCGTTGGGACCGTTGGAAGGTAGGAGTGAGGGCAAGGAATTCAGCGTCATCGGCATACTACCGGAGGTGTACTGGAGGAGGGGGGGGGAGGGGGTTGGGTCATACGTGCCATGTACAGGAGGTAGAGGAGAGGGGAGAGGACAGAGCCCAGGGGCACCCCTGTAGAGGGGTAGAAGTTGTGGGAATCGGCGTTATGGTTGGTAACATAGGAGGGGCGGCGGGAGAATAAGGAGGCAATCAGTCTGATGTAGTTGACAGGAAGGGCGTGGGTCTGGAGTTTAAACAGAAGACTGGGATGCCAGACACGGTCGAAGGCCTTTTCGAGGTCGAGGAAGACAAAAATGGCGAGCGACTGAAGCTGGAGGGAGAGGAGATGAGTGAGGCGTAGGAGTTGGTCATCCACAGAGAAGGAAGATCGAAAGCCACATTGGGTGTTGGGGAGAAGGTGGTGTCGGTGGAGGTGGTAATGGATGCGCCGGGTAAGGATGGATTCCAAGAGCTTACTGAACACCGAGGTGAGATATACAGGGCGATAGGAAATACGACACCACTTTCAGACTCACTGAAATATTGATAACCTGCCATTGCAGCAGCAGTAACCGATCCAACAAGAGCGCCAGACGCTTGTTGTCTTGTATAGACGTTGCCGACAGCAGCGGCATATTCTTCCTGTTTACATATCTCAGTATTCGGATACGCTTGCCTGTACCAGTTTCTTTGGCGCTTCGGTGTAGATAGGACTGTGGATAGAACACTGTACAGGAGCTCAAAGATGCAGAGTCCAAGGAACCTTTTGGCAGTTGTTACGTTTTTCATTATTTGCCTAAATTTGCTCTGCTGAAGGAATGCATCGTACTTTTAACGAGAGTCCTGGATATTTTCTGCTCACATTTGTGCAGTTGCGATCGATTACTCAGTTTTCGATGACCTCGATGCCTACGACAGGCAAAAGAGTACTCTTCTTTCATTCATCTCGACTGGATTTAGCTGAGCCTGGAATATTTGCGCGTCATCTGGTGGTCGTGTGGAGGAGGAGTGCTTTTATAATTTTGGAGCCACCAAAATAAGACGTCACGCTCGAAGTCGATTCCAGGAATTCTGTGAGAATTACGTACAAAATGTTAAGAGGGGAAGATGATAAATGGTAGTTGTTCACACGCAGGGCCATTGCTGCTCGAGGTCACGTGTTCTCGTAAGTGTTTCACAAACGTAGGAACTTAACCGGTTCGTGGGCTGCGTTGGCCTCGAAGATTCTGCGACCACGACAAGAGCGTGCGTGTCAGGCGACCTTCAGAGCCACAGTCACGTTTTCCAAAACCGGTCACCTAGCCCTTTTACGGTACGGCGTCATTAGAACGCGGAAGTAGCTCATCTCTTAAATAAAAGGCCTGTGTAGTTTACAGATTGCAAAGTATTATCGCACAAGGTGTATCAGCGAATGTAATTTTTTTTGAGTCATCAGTCTTCTGACTGGTTTGATGCGACCCGCCATGAATTCCTCTCCTGTGCTAACGTCTTTATCTGAGAATAGCACATTAAACCTACGTCCTCAATTATTTTGCTGGACGTATTCCAATATAATAAATTTGCTTAAGACAGGAGAGCTTTTATCAACAAATCTGCGTGTATTGAGAAAGCATCGCCTGTGCGAAAGCGTCTCTCGTGCGAAACTTCTTGCCTTTTCTTATACAAGACCCACCGATAAAGAGCAGGTTCAACATTCCTTGATTTCCTGAAAGCGTTTACTACGGTACCCCACTGCAGACTGTTAACGATGTTCCCAGAATGAGGAATGTCTCTAAGGCTTCTTAAGTGACAGAACCAAACACGTAGTCCTGGAAAAGGAATGTTCAGCAGAGACAAGTTAGGAATTCCTCAAGGATGTGTGATATGACAGACTTGTTTTCGATATAAATAAATGAACTGACGGACACGGTGAGCAGCAATCTGCGATGGTTGATAATGACGCTGTCTTGCACGGGAAAGAGTCGTTGTTGAGTGACTATAGGAGGATATGGGATGCCTTGAACAGAATTTGTATCTGGTTCAATGAACGGCAGCTTGCTCTAACAGTAGAAAAATGTAACTCAATGCAGATCAGTATCGAAAACAATCCTATAATATTCGAATACAGTATAGTGGTGTGCTGCTTGATACCGAGACGTCGATTAAATATCTAAGCATAAAGTCGCAAAGCGACATGTAATGAAACAGGGGCGTAAGCTTGGTAGTAGGGAAGCCAAATGGTTGACCTCAACGAATTGTAAGAATTTAGGAAACAGTGCACGTATAAATCACTTGTGCGACCTATTCTTGAGTATTGCTCGAGATTTTTGGACCCCAACAGTTCGGATGAAAGGAAGCCATCGAAGAAATTCAGGCGCATCCTGCTGTTAACGGTAGGTTGGATCAACGCGCGACTATTACGGCTTTGCTTGGAGAACACAAATTCGAATCCCTGCAAGGAAGACACAGTTCTTTCAGCGGAACACTACTGAGAAAATTTGAAGAACCGGAATACGCCGCTGAATGCAAAACTATTCCACCGCCGCTAACGTACATTTCGTGCAAGGACCGCGAAGACAAGATAAATCAGGCCGGAGGTATACAGACAGTCGTTTTTCCTTCGGTCCATTTGCGAGTGGAACAGGAAACGGATGAAATTTCCTGGCAGATTAAAACTGTGTGCTGGACCGAGACTCGAGCTCGGGACCTTTGCCTCTGCCTTCACAAAGGTTGAGACTTCGAGTCTCGGTCCGACACACAACTTTAATCTGCTAGTAAGTTTCATATCAGCGCACGCTCCGCTGTAGTCTGAAGATTTCATACAGGAAATGGAATGACTACCAGTGGTACAAGGTAGCCTCCACCATGCGCCGTATTATGGCTTGCTTATGTAGTTCTATATGTAGATCATCTGTGAGAGAAAGTGGACCACTCACAGATTATCAGTTCTCTGATACCGGAATAATGTAACAACCAGAGAGAGAGAGAGAGAGAGAGAGATTTGGGAGGGGGTGATATAAAGGCTGTATGCATATGAGCTATACTCGCATGAGGCTTACTCTACGACATAAAATATATTCAGTAACAGCCTTGTCAACTACATGTATAAAACACCGGATTGAAGTCATAGGAAAGAAGCATGCTTTACCAATGAAAAACATTAAACTTCTGTGTTCACTCAGAACAATGTTTCGTATTAATCTGTAATTTAATTACCGATATCGTCAATACACTGGTACACAGTGTAGTCTAATGGTTACAGAGTAGATAAATTATAAATTTAGACTGGTGCTGGCCACTGCATACGCGATGGGCCAGCTACGTAATCGCTTTGCTCGGTTTTCTCCTTTCCGTTTCGACGCAGCCGTAGCTCTAGCATTAGCTCGGTACTTGACATTTCATGCTTTTCAGATTCATTCCGACAATGACTTTCCTCTGACAAGCGTTTTCTACAATTCCGACCACTCTTTCTTTTGAGCTCACTCCCTTCAGTACCATGGAAGTTATATCTTAACACATCCTCAATAATCCTGTCCCTTCTTCTTGTCAGTGTCTCCCTTATCTTCCTTTCTTCGCCCATTCTGCAGTAGCAGTAGTTTTATACGTCTGTGGATTACTTTTCCAGTTACGCTGGACGAGTTATGGTATCATAGTTTAATATCAGGAACACGATAATTCAATGCAAGCATGAACATACTTACAGAGCTAGTTTGGCAGGAAAGCGACAAGTTGTTGGTTGTGCTTTTACGGTAGGAACCATACCGGAATTAGCCTGAAGCAGTTTAAGAAAACCACAGAAAACCAAAATCAGCATAGCCGAATAGGGAATACAGCATTCAGCCTCCCGAACAGTTTAAAACTGCGCAAACAGCGTTAACCGTGTTCATGTTTTGTGCTTTTGTCCATGAGATGAGTTCCATAGGTAACAATGAGAATCGATAATACACGTAGTGACACTGGCTGTTACTAATGGTCCGCAGCTCGTGGTCGTGCGGTAGCGTTCTCGCTTCCCACGCCCGGGTTGCCGGGTTCGATTCCCGGCAGGGTCATGGATTTCCTCTGCCTCGTGATGACTGGGTGTTGTGTGCTGTCCTTAGGTTGGTTAGGTTTAAGTAGTTCTAAGTTCTAGGGGACTGATGACCATAGATGTTAAGTCCCATAGTGCTCAGAGCCATTTGAACCATTTTTTGTTACTAATGAGCTTGTGTTTCATCTCCAATGGCTCAGTTAACGGTACATTGATCATCAGTCTTCCTTTCGTATGATGACAGGAAATATTCGAAGCTGGTAACTCCGACAAATTTAACTGAAAAAAGAGGTGCTATTCTCAAGCCGGCGGGCTTAAGAGCAAGAGTTTGATGTCCCAGAGGTCAGCAAAGGCTTTTGTTCACTTCGGCCTGGAATTTCATTGAATGGAGCAGAATTGTATTCAGCCATGAATCCCACTTCGATGACTAACAAAAACCTCTCTGTAGACGCCCGGGAATGTGGTGGGGGATCAATCTGCCTGCTGTTTCATTTCATATCAGGACCCCTTCGGTTGTCATCTGCATCACTCTTACATGTTGCCTGGTTGTACACGGCGAGAGTTTCGACCGATTTCCTTCGTACGGAGCAAGGTCGCCGGATCTGACCCCAACTGAGAAAATTTGCAGCATTATGGACAGGGTCCTCCAACCATCTCGGAATTTTTACGTCCTAACCCGCTAATTTGACAGAATTTCGCACTAGTCTCTCAGGAGGACATGCACCAACTCTGGCTATCGATTCTAAGCCGAATAACTGCTTGCATAATGGCCAGTGGTGGACTAAAGCGATTCTGACTTGCTCAATTTGTGAAGCTCTTTTCCTGAATAAATCATCCAATTTTTTTGAAGTTGTAATCATTTGCTTGTATGCACAGGAATATCACATTGACCGAATTCCGTCCAATTCAGACAATTCGTTCGTGGTGCTCCTTCCTTTTTGTCTTAGAGTGTAGTAACAAATCACAATATTCATCTGTTGTAAACTCAGAAGCTACTGTATTCCGAGTCATAACCGTTATCCTGGCAAAATAGTAACAAATAACAATATTCATGTTGCATGAACTATAGTATAAGACCACGTTTTTTTCTACGAAAAATGAATGATTATGAATTTTATCCTCTCATTTTTAACGATGTAGTGAGGTTCCTCGTAAAATACTGCTAGCCATCAGAATTACAAGATCGGGAAAGCTAGCAAATGATGCAGTTCTACTAAACGCGTGTGTACGGCATTGTAGAAAAGAACGTGATTGAATTTCCAGGTGGTTTGGGAGAATACTAGGTATGAAATTAAGTCTGCAGAGCTGCAACGTATGGCAACAAAAATGGCTCTAATATGGCTGAGCATCGAGTTGGATGACAGATACGGATACATCATGCCACGCTGCTTTAACTCTATGTCAGGATTCATAAATGGTAGCAGCTGAGGAGCAGTGGCTTGTTTGCCTCTTCGCAGCCTATGAACACATCTTTTCATTGTGCGAGAGATCCAGACAACGTGTCAGCCTTCTGTAAAGAGGAAGGACAAGAAAGCACGAGAAACGGGTTGTCTTGCGATGTCTTGTTGAAAGGTTACGAGTTTCCACCCGGCGACGGGATACAGTCACCGGCGTTAACACGTCCGAAAAGTAGTGTCTAATGTCCACGTTATCTACTGTCAAACAGGAATGCTCGTGTTGTGTACCTAATGGGGCATCACACCGTCATAATAGGGGCAGACCCGTATGACGACGATAGTTGATGTTCCTCGGAGCATCCACAAACTGATCCTGTGCACATACGTGGCCCTACCTGGAAAGACAACGTCGTGCCACTCCAGGCTGTCGGTGGTAGCACCCCCGTCGGTGCGACTCTCTCTGTTGCCGCGTCAAGGGATGCTACAACAACGGTCGCCGTACTAATTGACATTGATGCTCCAGATGTTCTCACTTTTTCCCTGACGTCATTTGTCTTGCTGCAATCAAACCCATGCCATGACTCAAGGTAGGTGATGAGACTGTACAATTCTAAATGGAGTCATCCATTGGCCGTTTATCGTGTTCGCCTGAGGGTGCAAGCAGCGATGTGGCGAAACGATGCACCGCAGGTTCTGAAGTCCATGATTTCTGAAAACAAAACCTGCTGCGTATCCTTGTATGCAGAATACTGGCGGCGATACTCTTTAACGTTCAGTGTAGCTGCGCTTAACTGTTTACTATTTTTGTTTCCAAGCATACCGTACATTTCATGCCAATTTACACACGTCTTATATGGTGTTGCATATTCTGCGGCCAGCACTGAATGTAAAAGATTTAGGGTAGATGATGACTTCCGAGATGAAATATCGTTTATGTTTTCAATTTGCTTGTCGTTGCTGGATTCACTCCTGTACCCTAAACACGAACCTAGGGTATCCATGCCACAAACCACACAAAATCGTGTAACTGGATTGCAATTACAACACACCTAGAATGAATAGTCGGATATGATGTCGTCATAGAATACCATTAAGAAAAATTATCACTGTATCAATATAATCCTCATCATTGAAGTGCAGCTCATGGCATGATCACTCATTAAACGTCAATATTCCATCATTAGTCCATAAAATTTGGTGCAGCACATGGCATGAACCCTCGGTAAATAATCTAACAATACTCTTATACGTAACACAAAATGTACAGAAAATATCATTAATCGTAAATCTGTATAGACAATCTAGTTTACCTAATACACCAATAGGAAAATGTTCATAAAGGCCTGCCAGGAATCAGTATGCGAAGTGTTACCGGTGTTCCAATGGTGTGTAGGTTTCCATATAAGTTGCTTATGTCATGGTTTCTGTGTACCGTCTTTTCTGCACTTTCATGTGCTTCTGTTTATGAGCATAATGTCTCGTTTGAATACAGTGAGACTTTGGTATACTGGTTCTGCAAAATATACAAAATGGATGAGAACATGTAATGGACATGAGTTACAGGGTACATTGATTTCTTAAATCTACATAGGCGAAATCAAGTAAAACAGTGACATCAACAAGTACAAGAGATATAGAAAATTAGAGTATAAAACTGGGCATAGATGAAACATGGCAAAATATGAAGTGCAAAGAGTGACAGTCTAACAAAAAATGTATTAATATTTCATTAGACAATGGCATACATTTCAGAATAGTTTCATAAAAACAAAACATTACCTGGTATCAGTAAAGACAAAATAGCATCAGAAATAAATGAACATAAGACAGATAGAATCTATATACCAAAAGACACAAATTCTTATTATGAAAAAAAAAAGTTTGAGTTACAGTTTGCAGCGGTCAGACCACCCAAGGGATGTGATCCGCTGGACACATGTCAATGTAAATGTTGTATCTTCCAGTTGTTGTTTTCGTGTACATCCATATGTAAACAGGAAAATGTGCAAGCCCTAAACTTACGGTAAAAGAACCGACCTGTAAGATTCTCCCTACCGGGCACGTCGCCACCTAATAAAATGCTGAATAATAAAGGAAACGTGAAAACAAGGTACCAATACAATTTGTATGAGCATGGGAAATACATCACGTAAAAAGATCTGTGTTGCGTCATATTACTATGTACATATGTAAATAGCAATACAAATATGTAAAAGCTGGCAATATAAATAAGCACATCTGTAAAAAAAATGGCAACTAGCATAGGTCCTGGAAAATAGCAAAAAAAATTTATAGAAAGCTGATCGGCGAACAAATATATTAATAGCAGTAGTGTAAAGTCTTCAGTATGCAATACGTCGAACTGAAGAAATAATTTGTGTCGTCAAGACTGGTGCAGCGTAAATGCAGCAGCTGGTTACATAAACTTCGTAGAGTACATTGCCGTAAAACTTTCTTATGAATTCTTTCTGCTGAAATGAGCGTCGTATTATTTCGTTCACAATCGCTGGCGTATTCTTGGCGCTAAAACTTACCTTATTGGTATTTCAGTAATATCTCACTTTTGCTATTCGGGGGAAATTGAAATACAGTACTTGTTCAGTATATATTGAGGTGCCGCATAGCTACAAATGACGTACAAAATAAACAAATTCAGTGTATTAGTGTCAAAATCGTGTGTAACGTCGAAAATAAAATCGTATAAGAACTAATTTACGTAATGGTAGAATCTGTTATGTTGTATTTACATAGCGCAATATAAGTGATCAAGCTCTGTGTTGGGCTTGGCATCATATTTTTCATATGAATGTAGATGTGATTAGTTTTGGAAATCGATGTTGTCAAATAAATATGTTTGACAGTTTGGCGCTAATGGTATTGAACCCTGGTTGTTTTATTGTCTACTGATTTGCTGCTGATGACTGTGCGATTAATTTCATAGGATCTGTGCACTGCTGGTAAACCAGATTTGCTTAGCGAGTAAAAGGAAGTAGCTTTGACGTCAATGGGCCTGCTATATGTGGCGCAGAGTTTTGTTTTGGTCACTCGCATTTCGATGTCACTTTTGAGTCGAAACCAAATCGGTCTGGGTTAGGGCACGTGTCGGCCTCGGGTATTCACAGACGCCGATCAAAACGTACGTATTAAGTGACCTCAATACCGCAGACGCACTGCCCAAAAACCGGTCGCCGAGCCTTTCCTGAGACGGATTCGGTGGGAGTCCGTTCCCTAATCACTTTTTATTATTAAAAAAAAAGCTTCGTGAAATCTGTAATGCAGTTTTCTAAACATTCTGCGTGGTGTCTGTTTGTTCTATATCGTGTCTCCCTACCACTTTCGCGCAACGACGCTCTGAGTGCGTTTTTTAGGGAATTGACTAGTTTGAACCTGGGACCTGTTGCTGGTAAGGAGCCGTCAGACCACACATGACATGTAGAATTAAGAAGAGTTCAGTGAGACTAGCGATGATATAACCAAATACTTAATGATTTCAGCGTCAGCTCCACTGCACTGCCTGTAAAGGAATCTTAATACTAACTAAATTTAGTGGAAGGGGTTCAAGGCTTTCCTATTTTTAGTTAGCTGGTAAAATAACGTCGAAAAAGCAGTTAATTTTACCATTGGAAATTTTATTCTACACACAAAACATCGTTTATAAGTTGCACTATTGAAAAAAGGAAATGTTTTAATACAGGATGGTAAAAACCAACTGCATTCAACAAAAATGTGAACGAATATTCCCTGAATGGGTTTCCAAGTTCTACAATGGTTCGAAGGATAACCTATGCCATATCACATCTATAATCTAGGTTTAAATTAAGTTTCACAAGAGAGAAAACTATCAAAATGGTCTACATCGCGTGCGGCATCGCATGCGTTCATTACCTTGTTGGTGTTCGTCAGGGGGCGGCGGCCAGCGCAGCTCCGTCCAGCTCGCCCTCTCGGAAGCAACTCTCTCTAACTTCTCCTTACTACAATTTACTGAAGTTGGTTTAAAAAAAACTATCTGGCTGTGTTTTCATCTGACCAATCAGGGTCTCAATCTTAACCTTAAGCTCCGCCTACAAAAATTCTGTCTATCCAATGAGATACATTATACTTTTCACGGTGGGGCAATGTTTTTAAAGTTTTCAACGTAACAGAGATGCGAAAAAGTCTCATGCTAAAACTTGCAGCTGGTGTGGTCCTTTTAGCATTATCGTAAGATCTATACTGTTCTTGTGGAGGGCTCTATCTTTTAACATGGGCTGGGGGGTGGTCCTAACGTAACAGAGACGCGAAAAAGTCTCACGCTAAAAACTTGTGGGTGGTGTGGTCGTAGCAGTTAGCTGGCGTTGTGGGTGTCCGTCCCTTATCGTAGGGCCTTCTTGCTTAACATGGTTCTGCTCTCGGCTTCTGTTCTCGTTTCTCCCCTCGGAACTGCGTCTGTCTCACGATGGGAAGGTATGACATGCATTTAGGCATTCTTGTGTTAGTCTGTGGTATTCCATTTGCTCACTCGTTACTCGTATTGCTTTGGTTAATTTAATGTCACGATGTATTCGGAGCTATGTGACATGCTACTGGATTTGCTTATCATGTCAGGGTTTTCATGGAATGTGTTGGATTTGCCTGACACCTTACATATCACCACCATTCGAACATAATTTTTGCACTGAAGTTAGGCAATGATTGAATTGTTGTCGAAGTCAGTCAAAAATTATTGCTTTATCTAAATTTTGTTGCCTACTGTTCAGCCACATTATTCTGGTTCTATGCTAGTTTGTATTACTAAGTTATATTTTTATATTCTTCCACATTATTCTTAAAAATGACAAGAGGAGAATATTTTTATGCTATTATAAATTTTTAATTATTTTCTTTCTTTATTTAAGTGTGAAGTTTGTTTTTTAAGAAGTTTGTTATCGAAAGTGAGGAGTCTTTCACATCGATTTTCTTAGAAATATAGTTTTTATAAATGTAGTAATTAAGCAAAATCTATTCCTAACACATTTTCTAAATATAATGTACAAGTAAAATGTTTTTGTTTCTAGACACTCATTTCAACATTGTTACACTAACAAATCAGAATTATTTCCAAGAATTGCTTTGACAAAGAAATATACATACACAAGTATTGAAATATTATCCTAACAAATGGTACAAATGTTAAAAAAAGGGAAAATATCCAAAGAGATAATTTTTTATTCTTTGTTTTTATAAGGAGAAAATACGTAAAATATAGTTATTCTTTTATTTTTATGAGGAGAAAATAAGTGGCATAATATTTTAGTGTTTATTATACCTTACTTTTGTTCTTTATATACTGTCCATTTCAGAATTAATGATTTATTTTTATCGATAGTCTATTTTTTACTTAAGTCCATATTCAATGACAGTAATTTTGTAGTTTATTAGCTGTCAGGTGTGCTTAACTTATTTAGTTTTTCACACATTTCTTTTGCACAATTCCTACATCACATAATTTGATTTCACACATTCACACAATCCTATGAATATTTAAGCATGAGGTTGGCGAATGTTTTTGCACGAAGGTGATGGACTTGAGCGAGATGGATGTGGGCGAGTATTTGATGTACAGCTTCGTTTGTCGCTCCTTGTTGGCTTTGCAAGTGTGTGTTGCTGTTGTGGAGGTCCCATGATGGAATGAAGCTGTGAGTGCAGTATCTCATGGTTTACTGGCTTTATATGTGTGAAAGTCATCGTTATGTGTCGCTGAAAGCGGTCGTTTTTCGTTGTAATACTTCACAGATGACTAGTTTACAATAGGATAGGGATTTGGGAAGGAATGTCATCTATTCTTCACCCATCTTCTTTCTCGGTCTCAATCTAGCAAATCTTCAACTTCTGTTCTTCCTGCTTTATCTCCGCTTCTTACTTGCTTCTTGGTTCTTCTCTGGGCAGGATATGGAAATATTTATTGATAACTAGTCGCTTTGAAGTTCTCCTCTTAGTAACCGTTTGATAAATTGTTTGGGCGTGTCATTTTTACTTTGTGGACGTTTTCTTCAGTTTCGTGCATCAGTGTGCTGTCTAATAGTGGTAGTGTGACTCTTACACATATTTTTTGCCGGTGGTGGCTTGCCCAAGCGGTGTTCTCGTCGGGCCGTTTTTTGCTCACTCCACTGAGTGGGGGCGCTCGGAGACCCTTCTGGCGTTCGGCATTTGGCGCTCGGCGTCCCGTCGCGTCTCTGCAGGGTTCTGTCACTGTGCGGCTCTGTGTTCCATCCCAGCAGCAGGATCCCGCCTAGCAGTTAGATTTATTATCCACTTCAGTTACAAGGGTCTTCTGTTGGTCTTGCTGTCCTTTCCCTTCTCTCGACGCTTCTGCCTTGTAGGAATCATGTCATGCTAATTACGTCCTTTTCTTTCTTGACACTTCTCGTGTTGCAACTTGTGGGTCGTTGCATCTGGTCTTTGCTGGAGTTTTTACAATGGTTCTTACAAAAAGTTTTACTTATATTCATCTAACATATGTCTAGTACCTACACTGTTTTACACCTTCTTAAAAAGCTTTACAAATTTTGGCGCCCTTTCCATGTTACAATTCTAAGATATTTTGAGTCTTAACTTGTACAAGAAACCGCAAACTCGTTTTTTATTTTTTGTGTAGTGTTGTGGTGTATAGCATTTTAGTATTTCATGCTGTTAGACTATCTATGCTTTATCCCTTCACCTTAATCTATGGTACTATTGGGGTTATTATTGAAACTACTTTCTTTTTCCCACCTTCCTCTGTCTTCATTTTTCTTTCTCCTGTCGATCTTTTCTGCAACATAATCTTGAAATATTGTGCTGATTGTTACCAGTAATAAAATTAATCTTCAAACTTGTACTGAAAGTGTTTAATACTGCTAGACTTAGGTAAAATACCCTCTAATTCTCTTTTACTGTGTTCTGAAATACCTTGAACTTCTTGCAATTTTTCGTCGATTTCTTTATCGACTTCTAACATGAGTTGAGGCGATTCCCCCTTTTGTGCATATCATTCTAATTTTTCATCCTCTTTATCTCGCATCATTCTTAATTGTTTGTTTATAACTGGTATTTTTTTATTTTTAGCTTTTGCTCAAAGAGAAGTGTGACATTCCCGAATGTTACGCTACCTTTCCCCGTATCTATTATCGCTCGTCTCTCATTTAAAAAATCTGCACCTATAATCAAATCTACAGTTAGTTTAGGTATAATCACGAAGTTGGATTCGATCTTTTGACCTTGGCATGAAAGAGTTAACCTCGTTTGTCTCGTAACTTCCGCAGCATTGTTTCTAATAGGACCTCTTACTTTAATCTTACGTGTTTTCAGAACTGGCAATTCCTCATATGCATTACACTGCATGAATAAATTTTCTGAGATTGCAGTCAGTTCACTTCCGCTATCAATTACACTATTGACTGGGATATGCTTTACCATGGCCTTCACGATTGGTTGAATTTGAAAGTGTTGGTTCTGTTCTTCTTCTTCTTGCATCAACGAATCCTCCACTGAATCATACATGAGTCTTTTTAGGAACTTCCCTTGTGAATTCGAACTTTCCGTAGGATGAGCTTCGACTGCTACTCATCTCTCTTTTATATCCTCTTCTCTATTTCTTCCTTCATTTACTCTTTCTTCAACATCCTCGTATATCTTCTCCTTCTTCGTCGCTACTTCCACATAATCGCATCTAAATGCTCTAATTATCGCTTCATAACTTCCTTCATTATATACGTTGCATTGTGTGCCCACTCGTAACTTATTTTCAACTTCTGTCGACTGCGCATTATCCTCATTGAATTCGCTTTCCCTGGTTTCCATCTCAAATAACTCTGCAATACTCATTACTTCGTCCTTTCCTCCTACATTCGTTGTGCATGCCTCTGGTAATTCATCTTCCTCGTCAGTATTCTCCCAATTAATTTCGTCCCAACACGATATTGTTATTTTCTTGTCTTCGTTTTCATCTGGTCCCTGCGGATTTGTTTCTTCCTTCTTCTCTTCTCGTGATAAGATTTTTACTTCTCTGTTCAAGGTGCTGCAATTGCCCTGGGTCGGTGCGTCATTCTCTTTGGCATGGGCGCTTAGCTGTCAATTCGAACGTTTATCGGGGTTTGGTGGTCTTACCTCCACCTCTTCTATGTGTATTCTCTTTTCTAGTTCAGCTTGTTGATAGTGGTTTCTTTGTTGATAATTTGTCGGTCTATTGGTTCTCCAGTACCCTTTCCGGTTGTCGTTATTCCCTCTGTAATAGTTGTTGCCGTTCCTGGGTGAATTCTCTTTTCTAGTTCAGCTTGTTGATAGTGGTTTCTTTGTTGATAATTTGTCGGTCTATTGGTTCTCCAGTACCCTTTCCGGTTGTCGTTATTCCCTCTGTAATAGTTGTTGCCGTTCCTGGGTGAATTATAGTTAATGTCATATTCTCTTCTAAATCCATAACCGGTTCTTTGTCGTTTCTTGATGCGAAGTTATCACATGGTTCGTAATTATTGTTTCTTCGTACTGTGTCTTGTGGATTCCACTGCTTTTTGCTTTCGTTTTCACGTGCTCTTCGTCTTTTTCTTGCGGCACCTTCCAAAAATATGAACTCTAGTTCCCTTAGAATACCTTTAAATGCTTCGACGTCATTGCCTCCGCGACCTACTAATGATTGCTGGTATTTCAATGGAAGCTTCATCGCGCATAATTTAATCAACTCTCCGTCACTGTATGGTACATCTAAGCATTGATTGTTCTTTGCCATTAATTCGAAAAATTTCACGGGACTCTTCTCTGCTGAATTTTCAAAATATGGGTTCTGTAATAATTCGTACTTCACTCTGTTCTGTGCTTCGCTGAACCAATATCGTGAGAGAAACTTCTCTCTGAAATCTTCGTACGATCGGCATGTCGCTGCAACATTCTGCATGGTTTCTGCGACTGTTCCTGACATGTATGCACATATAAAGTCTAATTTGTGTGGTAGCGTCCAGTGTTCTGGTAATCCTACTCGGAATTTATCAATAAAAGTTCGTGGATGTAATGAGTTTCCTTCTCGAAAGTGTTGAAATTTTCGACTGTGAGGAAATGATCGTCGTCGTACTTCGTCATAGATCCATATGTAATTCCCGATTCTTCGCCACTTTTGTTTCTGATCATTTCTCCCGTCGTTCTTTCCGGTTGTGGTAGATCCATTGGATATTGTCCACTGTAACTTTCGCCTACCCTTGCGTAGTATCGTTGGAGTGGTACGCAATAATTTTCTTCCATCGCTTGTGAACGTGTAGCTGAATGCATTACACTGTACTCTTCGCGACCTGGCTTTCCATTATCAGGTATTGGTTCGGTATCTTGTCTGGCTAAACTTACTGCTTCATTGCACGATCCAAACTGTCTTGAAACATACATTTGTGGTTCCGCATATGTTTTTGATGACGTTTGTTCATCAAGAATTTCGAAACGTGTTTGTTGCCGTGCAGGCTGTCTGATTTCACGTATGTTACTTTCCGCCTGTGATTGGAATCGCAAATGTGTAATATCTTCGTTAATTGCTTGTTTTTCCGGTGCTGTTACAGATACGGATGTGGTTGCAGACTCTGTGCTTGTTCGATCCTGTTCACTACGCTCTTCAATGGTTTGCAACAACTCTGTTCGCAATTTCTGAAACTGTTGCTTCGTTTGCGCTTCTATTTTGACTATGCGGTTATCATATCTTCGTGATACGTTTGTGTAACATACTGTTTTCAACAATTTCACGCGCTGTACCTGCTGCTTGTCTAGTAATTTCGTTTATCTGTTTCTCTAGTTTCTTGACTTCTCCCTGGGTGTTGATACGTAATGTTTTGATCTCGTCCTGAGTGTCATTACGCAATGTTTGTACGTCCGCTTGTACCTTGTCAATGTCTGTTCTCAATTGATTGTGTCCTGTTATTAAGTTTCCTATCACTTCTCGAGATTCTTTTGCTTCGTCTTCAATATGACTTAGGTGTAACTGAATTTTTTTGTTTTGTTCTTTAATCTCACGCATTTGTCTCGTGGTTTCTGCAATTTGTTTCGTCGTTTCTGCATTTTGTTTCGTCATTTCTGCATTCTGAATTTTAATTTGTTTCGCAGTTTCTTTATTTTGTCTTTTCATGGTTTCCGTCATTAATCGTAATAATTCTGCCAACTTGGTGGGTCCTATTGCGTTTTCTTCCGACGTCCTACGCTCTGTGTTTTCGCCCAAGTGTTGGTTCGCAACCGATTGCATTGAACTGTGCTATGACACGTTTCTGCTCGCATTCCTTGTACTCTGTGGTGAGGGAGCTCTGATTACTTATACTATGGGCTCTAAGTATTCAAGACGCAAGTTAGAATCCTCATCGACTGTCTCTCTACTTTCCTGCTCCTCTGTCATATGCGGACCTAGGTTTTCTGTGCCTTGACGTACATTATCATCGTTATGGCACGTTATATGTCCTATTTCTCGCGATACTGCATCGTCTGTTGTACTGTCCTCTATTCTCTGTCCGTTTTCATGCTGGGCCTCTACCTCAATTCGGCCAAGGTCTCGATTTGCCATTGCTAATCTTTCCGAATGCCTTATTTTCTGTTTTAAAAGCAATTCACGCGACCTACTTCGAGTCAACATGCGCTCATACGATCTCACGCGTTTCATAAACTTTTTGTTCACACGACTTGACACTACCAAGACTGACAATCCATTCACTTACTTGTTGGGTCAGAACCAACTTGTCAACGATGTATCCGCCACCTGTGCGGTTGCATTGGAAAGGAAACTTAATTCTAATAATATTAAAATTCATAACTTATTCATGCTGTTGTCTCTGCTAGAACGCCCATCTATTGAATACTTTGTTACTATCTATCGCTGCAGCTACTGTTTTCGACTATTTATGCCTTATAAATAAAAATTTTCAAAAAAAATTTTTTTTTATTACGAAAAATTTTTAAACAGGATATTTTTCTGACCTAGTTAGGCGTGTGGTCGACCTTCAATCATGGTGTTTTACCATCTTGGCAGGGTCGCCATTTTCTAAACATTCTGCGTGGTGTCTGTTTGTTCTATATCGTGTCTCCCTACCACTTTCGCGCAACGACGATCTGAGTGCGTTTTTTAGGCAATTGACTAGTTTGAACCTGGGACCTGTTGCTCGTAAGGAGACGTCAGACCACACATGAGATGTAGAATTCAGAAGAGTTCAGTGAGACTAGCGATGATATAACCAAATACTTAATGATTTCAGCGTCAGCTCCACTGCACTCCCTGCAAAGGAATCTTAATACTAACTAAATTTAATGGAAGGGGTTCAAGGCTTTCCTATTTTTAGTTAGCTGGTAAAATAACGTCGAAAAAGTAGTTACGTTTACCACTGGAAATTTTATTCTACTCACAAAACATCGTTTACAAATTGCACTATTGAAAAAAGGAAATGTTTTAATACAGGATGGTAAAAACCAACTGCGTTCAACAAAAATTTGAACGAATATTCCCTGAATTGGTTTCCAAGTTCTACAATGGATCGAAGGATAACCTATGCCATATCACATCTATGATCTAGGTTTAAATTAAGTTTCACAAGAGAGAAAACTATCAAAACGGTCTACAGTGACCATCAATTATCTTTAATTACTTATCTAACTTGTCGTAAATTACAGTGGCTGATGTGGCTTCTCAATAACTATATAACAGAAAAATCATCGAGTTCATATTTATACTTCAAGTCGCAAATGTGAACACCATGAGCTTTAATTGACGATCGACACTAGTATTACGTAAAGGGGATGTAACAGATGAGACCTCTGCAGTTCTGAGTGAAGCATTATGCGCTCAAAAATGCGGCATAGCGTGCGTTCATTACCATGTCGGTGTTCGTCAGGGGGCGGCGGCCGGCGCAGCTCCTTCCAGCTCGCCCTCTCGGAAGCAACTCTCTCTAACTTCTCCTTACTACAATTTACCGAAGTTGGTTTAAAAAAACTATCTGGCTGTGTGTTCATCTTACCAATCAGGGTCTCAATGTTAACCTTAAGCTCCGCCTACAAAAATTCTGTCTATCCAATGAGAAACATTATACTTTTCGTGGTGGGGCAATGTTTTTAAAGTTTGCAACGCGAAAAAGTCTCACGCTAAAACTTGCAGCTGGTGTGGTCCTTTTAGCGTTATCATAAGATCTATACTGTTCTTGTGGAGGGCTCTATCTTTTAACATGGGCTGGGGGGTGGTCCTAACGTAACAGAGATACGAAAAAGTCTCGCGCTAAAACTTGCGGGTGGTGTAGCCCTTTTTGTGTTATCATAAGATCTATACTGTTCTTCTGGAGGGCTCTAGCTTTTAACATGGGCTGGGGGGTGGTCCTAACGTAACAGAGACGCGAAAAAGTCTCACGCTAAAAACTTGTGGGTGGTGTGGTCGTAGCGGTTAGCTGGCTACGTGGGCGTCCGTCTCTTATCGTAGGGCCTTCTCGCTTAACATGGTTCTACTCTCGGCTTCTGTTCTCGTTTCTCCCCTCGGAACTGCGTCTGTCTCACGGTGGGAAGGTATGACATGCATTTTGGCATCCTTGTGTTAGTCTGTGGTATTTCATTTGCTCTCTCGTTACTAGTATTGCTTTGGTTAATTTAATGTCACGATTTATTCGGAGCTGTGTGACATACTACTGGATTTGCTTATCATGTCAGGGTTTTCATGGAAGGTGTTGGATTTGCCTGACATCTTACAGTTTGACAAGTATTTGACGACAGCATACAACTATAGAAGATCTTTTTGCCATTTGTTATCCTCCAGTGCTATCACGGAAGCTGAGGTTTTTCAGAAAATCGTTAAGTGGTCCTCTACAAATGGGCTCTCGTTAAATTTTGACAAAACACAGTATATACAGCTCCACACAGTAAATGCAATGACACAATTAATATATATGGACTTCGATCAGAAACCGGTAGCATCAAAGGTCTGACAGATAGCCATATAGCATTTAAAAGGAAATTAAAAGAATTTCTTAATGGTAACTCCTTCTACTCATTAGATGAATTTTTGGATATAGTAAGTGGGCAATTTCCCCAACCCCCACAAAAAAATTAAGTGTCATTTTGTGTAAGCCGTGGTCGGATATCTTGCCAGTATTAGTAATACGCAAAAATGGTCGAGGCTTCGATTCCGGAGACGCTGAACTGTCCAAGTACATAATTACGTTTGTACGAAACCCTCAGTGCGTGAGTGCTACTCACACCTAGCCAATTTTTTGTTCTCGTAATCAATACTAGAAAATTCACTGGAGAGAAATGAAACTTCTCAGCAAAGGTCTAAAATATAATTTACGTGCCTACCTTGTGAAAGATACTGTTGGCAGACTAATAGCGGTTGTTAGGATGAACCATACCTATATGCATTAACAACGTAATAGAATTCTCTTTCATTATTGTTATTTGAGCTAAAACGGATCCCTCTCCAATTCCAAAAGACATTCAAATACACTCTCAACAACTGTATTTTTTTTTTAACTATAAAATAATCTAGAGCTCTAAAGGCAACGAATACACAATATCCTGTTCTCCAGTTCCTACTTAAAATCCATCAAGTCGTTGCACGAAACACACCTAGTGTAAATACAAGCAACAGGACACCAACAACGGTTCTGGATCTGGCAGGACTATGGAACATGATCAGATACCAATCAACTGTTGGCTGTCTTCTGTACATATAGTAAACGTGTTTTCTAATTGATCTGTAATACCAAACATTTATATTATGAGTATATATCCCTGTACCTTATAAAAATGGATGTATGTATGTATTGTGTGTGTGTGTATATCTATTCAAAATCTCTTCCTAAAGTAATTGATCGGCTTCGCCCAAACCTGGTATACATATCTAACTGGGAAGAAGCACCATGGCGGTAAAGCTAGAGAGAGCTTTTGCGAGTAATATGTGCCGTGTAAACAGCGCCTAGAGTCAGATTGTGGAGAGACAGAAAATACCAAGAGAGTAGTGTGTATCATACATCTCTGCTCTGTACGAGAAACAAATAAAGAAGCACCCAAATAATTATAGGGGCATTAGTATTATGGCTTCTATCGGCACACTTTTTATGGATTTCCTGAGAAAGGGGTTGGAGAATGAGATTGAGGGAACGATGCGCTAGGAACAGGCAAGTTTTACAGTTGGGCGATTCTGCATGGGTCACTTTTTCAACTTTAGGCAAATAAAGGAGAAGGTGTATTCGAAGTGTCAGGATTTAGAGAAAGCATGTGACTCTGTATCCATCACAAGGCTGTCGAAAGCGATGGAGTATATAGGTGTAGAAGCACAGCAGATATCCCTAGTTCGAAGAATATACTAGCAATCGTACGCAGCAGTTAAAATAGGGAAGAATTTGAGCGATGCATTACAAACATTGATAGGACTTAGACAGGGCTGCAGTATGTCACTGATCTCGTTTAAAATATGTACCCAGTATATATTGGAATGGTGGAATCAGTGATGCAGAGATATGGGATTTCCTTTCCAGCATAGTGTATGCTGTCTGTATTGGAATGGTGGAATAATTCATGCAGAGGTATGGGATTTCCTTTTACCATTAATTTATTGTGTTTGTACATTGATTCATTCTCCACAAAATGAAACGTTTTCACATGGGCTTCATTTACAGAGCGTTCTTAAAAATTTACTCGTTTAAAGAGACAGCAACCTCTGTGGCTTAGAGCTCCCCAATGGCTGGTTTGTTCAAAATGTGTGTGAAACCTTATGGAACTTAACTGCTAAGGTCATCAGTCCCTAAACTTACACACTACTTAACCTAAATTATCCTAAGAACAAACACACATACCCATGCCCGAGGGAGGACTCGAACGTCCGCCGGGGCCATCCGCACAGTAATGGCTTGTTTGCATTGACACTTGGTACTATCTATTGATTATTATTTGTCAATCGTCAGGTACTGAAAGAAGAAAGCATTTGAAATTTATGATAAAGAAGTTAACGGAAGCTTTTGAGCGAGGCGGGCTTAGAATACATAGCAAAAGAAAATGTCTAGTAGTGGCAGGAGATGTACAGGAAATATAGTACTGCGGCTATGAAGTACTAAAGGTGTAAAGCAATTTAAGTACTGCGGATCGACTATCCATTCCTCGGGAAACTGTGAAGCAGATGTGAAAAGCAGGATCCAGCAAGCAAGAGGAGTAATTAAAATTCTAAATCGAGTTCTGGGGAGGTATGCAATAGCAAAAGAAACAAAGAAGAGGATCTGTAGACAGTAGTGGAAAGTATACTAACGTAATGTGCAGAAGGTGGACTTGGGGGGAGTGACAGAGAAGCAGAGCACAGCAGTAGAGATGGATGGCAGCCTGGGCATTCAGGACAGAGTGGAAAAACGAATAAATTAGGGAGGTGGGTATGGAACGACCAGTCGTGCAAAGAATTGAGAATAGAGCACATTAACGGTATGACCAAGAGTGACAAATAGAGCAAGGACGAAGCCCAATAGTAATCCTTGAGTGGTCACCGCCAGGGAGGAGGAGGCATGGACAGACGAGATTAACATGGAGAGCAGGAGAAATTGGAATGATGAGAAAGAGAAATCTGAAAGAGGAAGACTGCCATGATCAAGTAAGCTGGCGAATGGGAATACAGGGCAACTGCTGAAGCCCTTAAAAGTAAATAAGTCTTCTGATCATTAGTGTTTCTACTACGTCTCAAGGCGCGTTGTCACCACCACCAGTTTAGGGGTAATTGTAGGGATGAATGGCTAGAACCTTAGAACCTGCGTGATGCCTCTTCTACTGAATCTGCGGCAGTCCTTTGTTTTACAGTAATCATTTTGGACACATGGAAAGGCAATAAATAGTGTACAAATGGATCATGATTAGACAGATGAAGTGCATATGGTGGTATGAGAAGCTATGAAATGTTCTATCCATATTATTGTTGAACTGTTAGTACTAGCTACGTAAAAGTGAGGAAGTGTATTGCAGTGGCAAAATTAGAGAAAAAAGGTGGCCCCACTGACGAAGTTATGCAGTCATTGGTTAGTGAGATATCTCAGTTGAGAGCAGGGACTATGTTTGTAAATAATAAGATAGCAGGGAAAAATGGCAAGGCAGAACTATTCAAGTCGCAGCAACTTGAAGTAGAACCAACAGTTGTGACCTGAGTCCTCCATTTTCCGGTAGATCTACTGAGGATATGTTAGCATTTATACAATATCTCTTATCATTGGCTGCCTTCGGATTTGGTCAGATAAACAGTTGTTAAGAGAGATTGTAGCCGTCAGGAGAGATAAAGTCATTTCTACACTGCACAGAGGCACTGCACAAGGCAGAGACTTTTGAACAACTTCGGCAAGCACTAGAACAGCGAAACAGGAAGCAGAACAGTGCATAGCTTTCCGTCAGAAGTTGAGCGTAATTTCTAAAAGCCATAATAAAGCCAGAGAGGATTTTGCGGGTTAGTTTAGGAAATTTAATTAGCACATGTATGAGTTAAGACATAAGGAGAACTTGAACAAGATGTTGCTACAGGCAGCCGAGCAACAGGTGCATGATGCTCTGAACTGAAATGTACATGGAAGACTGTAGTTTCAATTGTTAAGGCTTTCTTTTAACTGGTGCTTGTACTACTTTCCATGTTCAATACCTCTTTTAGTTGACCCATCAAATATTGTTTTTATTTTGCTTGGTTCATTTATTTAATGCAAAAGGTTACATAGTCCTGTTATGAGTATAATGTTAATGTTTCTCCTTTTTGCTCCTTTTGTATTTGTGTATTGTTCAGCCTTTATACCTTTTAAAATGCAGTACCACCACACTCTCAAAGAATGCGTTTACTGTATGTTCCCTCACACTCCTCCATTTTCCTGCATTTATTCATTTCTGTTTATCTTATTGATGTTGCTTAAGTTCCTTGTATATTCTGTGGTTACACAGTTAATTGTTTCGTCTTTTAATTTGTTTGGGTACCACTCTTCATATTTTATACCTCCTGAAGTAGCGTTGTCAGACAGTAATTTTATTTTATTTTATTAGTTTTGTTCATTGATAGAAACTGTTACTCATATGTAGTCATGCTGTTCCTGTTTTGTGCTGAAGTTTTTCCTGTCTACTCTGTTTTTATTAGGTTAGTGTTCAGTTTTTTTAACTGCATTACTACCACACTGTCAGAGATGTTACTTACTGTATGTTTCTGCTCCAATCCAGACTAGTAATTTCTCTTCCAATGTTGTTTTCAAACATTGTAACTTCTTTGGTGACAATACTCTGTAAATGTCTGAAGATGACCTTGTAAGCCGAAAACCGGTTAACAATAAAACTAATACTGCAGAACTAAAGCAAACTAGTGCTTTTCATTTATTAGTTATTATATTCTTCTTGAAGTCTGAGGATATTTCGCCTGTCTCATACATCTTGACTACCAGATGGTAGAGGTTTGTCAGGTCTGGCTCTCCCAAGGCTATCAGTAGTTCTAATGAGATGTCTACTCCCGGGACATTGTTTCGACTTAGGTCTTTCAGTGCTCTGTCAAATTCTTCACGCAACATCACATCTCCCACTTCAGCTTCATCTACGTCCTCTTCCATTTCCATAATATCTATATAGTCCACCAACCTTTCTGCTTTCCCTTCATTGCTTACAACTGGTTTTCCATCTGAGGTCTTGATATTAATACAAGTGGTTCTCTCTTCTCCAAAGGTCTCTTTACTTTTCCTGTAGGCAGTATCCATCTTACCCCTAGTGAAATACGCCTCTACATCTTTACTTTTGTCCTCTAACCATCCCTGTTTAGCCATTTTGCACTTCCTGTCGATCACATTTTTGAGACGGGAATGAGATTTTCATTCTGCAGCGGGCAGCGGAGTGTGCGCTAATATGAAACTTCCTGGAAGATTAAAACTGTGTGCCAGCCCGAGACTCGAACTCGGGACCCTTGCCTTTCGCGGGCAAGTGCTCCACCATCTGAGCTACCCCACCACGACTCACGCCCGGTCCTCACAGCTTTACTTCTGCCAGTACCTCGTCTCCTGTTTTCCAAACTTTACAGAAGCTCTCCTGCGAACCTTGCAGAAGTAGAGCACTTGCCCGCGAAAGGCAAAGGTCTCGAGTTCGAGTCTCCGTCCGGCACACAGTTTTAATCTGCCAGGAAGTTTCACGTTTTTCAGACGTTTGTATTCCTTTCTGCCTACTTCATTTGCTGAATTTTTATATTTTCCCCTTTCATCGGTTAAGTTCAATATCTGTTCTGTAGCCCAAGGATTTCTACTAGCCCTCGTCTTTCACCTACCTTGATCCTCTGCTGCCTTTACTATTTCATCTCTCAAAGGCACCTATTCTTCTTCTACTGTACTTCTTTACCCAGTTCTTGTCAATTGTTCCTTATTTCTCTGAAACTCTCTACAGTCTCTACTCTCTACAGTTCTTTCAGTTTATCCAGATCCCATCTCCTTAAATTTCCACACTTCCGCAGTTTCTTCAGTTTTAATCTACAGTTCATAACCAATAGATTGTGATCAGGGTCCACATCTGCCACTGGAAATGTCTTAAAATTTAAAACCGGGTCCCTAAATCTCTGTCTTACCATTATATAATCTACCTGATACCTTCTAGTATCTCCAGGATTCTTTCATGTTTACTACCTTCTTTCATGATTTTTAAACCAAGTGTTAACTATGATTCAGTTATGCTCTGCGCAAAATGCTACCAGGCGGCTTCCTCTTTCATTCGTGCCCCCATTCCATATTCACCTACAAGTTTTCCTTCTCTTCCTTTTCCTACTCTCGAATTCCAGTCCGCATGACTATTACATTTTCGTTCCCCTTACTGTCTGAATATTTTATTTTATCTCCTCATACATATCTGCGATCTCTTCGTCGTCTGCGGAGCTAGTTGGCATATAAACTTGTACCACTGTGGCAGGCGTGGACTTCGTTTCTATCCTGGCTACAATAATGCGTTCATTGTAGCTTACACGGGCTCCTATTTTTTTATTCATTACTAAACCTACTCCTGCATTACCCCTACTTAGATTTTGTGTTTATCACCCTGTAATCACCTGACCAAAAGTCTTGTTCCTCCTGCCACCGAACTTCACTAATTCCCACCATACATAACTTTAACCTACCTATTTTTCTTTTTAAATTTTCTAACCTACCTATCCGATTAAGGGATCTGACATTCCACGCTCCGATACGCAGAACGCCAGTTTTCTTTCTCCTAATAAGGACGTCCTCTTGAGTAGTTCCCGCCCGGATATCCGAATGGGGGACTATTTTACCTCCGGAATATTTTACCCAAGAGAACGTCATCATCATTTAACCATACAGTAAAGCTACATGGCTGTAGCTTCCCCTTGGTTTCAGGCGTTCGCAGTACCAGCACAGTAAGGGCGTTTTCGTTAATATTACAAGGCCAGATCAGTCAATCATCCAGACTGTAACCCCTGCAACTGCTGAAAAAGCTGCTACCCCTCTTCAGGAACCACACGTTTTTCTGGCCTCACAACAGATATCCCTCTGTTGCAGTTGCACCTACGGTACGGCTATCTATATCGCTGAGGCACACAAGACGCAATAAATATAACGAGCTAATCTGAATGGTTTCGGTAGCACAGCAGTAACGTCACAATCTGCCCTGTAATATGAGATGGGTTCGAATATTGGCAGGTAACAACTTTTTTTTCTTTTTTAAATCTTCACCAAAAGACTGGTTATTATTTTCAATTAATTGGCGTCAATCTAATTTCTTTTATATTTTTAACCTTTTGTTGCATCATTTTCATTATCGTATTGACTTTTTTATTTTCTCGTTTCTTCCTATCATTCTTCTTTCTTTTGGAATCTTCTTGTGTCGCCTATAACCTGTAAATGAGTTCCAAACAGGACTGCTCATCGATCGGTATCGTGTCACCTCGTGTAGAAGAAGCGACAAGTTACAGTTCGCGTTTTGCACTGAAACCGAGTTCGTTTTCTGTCTTGAGTTTCCTCGTACAAGTCAGTTTCAATCGCTGTGAGCAAAGAGAGGGTGATTAACAAGTAGTTCTGCCGCAGGTTGCTAACCGCCCTTTTCTCGGTTACATTGCACATCAAGAGATTGTTGTTAGGATAGGACACGATGTGAATTCAGGGCTACCAAACGTATTTTCTGCTGCAGTTTAGTCAATGGTCGTTTAAAATCGGCTGTGGACAGAGCATCTCGTTTCCTGACCATACCTAAAGCCAGCAGCCTCCAGCACTTCCCCGCAGTACACGAACAGCATTTCAGCGCTTGTGAGGTGACCAGCCGTGTTTGCGTCTCGCCTTTGACCAACCAGTAACCGATGCGGCAACCATGTATCGCCAAGTGACAGTCGTCAAATATCAAGTAATTTTAAACGAACTGTAGATGAAGACCTAGCTGAGTGGCAGACAGCACAGACTGCGATGAGGGGTGGAAACAGTATAGCAAACAATGGAAACAGTATAGCAAGCAACAGTAATTTATCTCGTGTGATAGACCACTGTGCAAGGAGACGAAGTTGCAACCACGAGTGGACAGAGCATCTGGCACAAGTCAGCAAAGCTGAGGACGGTGGTTAGTAACTCAACCACCTTCCACACGGAGCACGTCCGTATCTCACGCAGTTGACGTCAACAAGTGTATGGGCCTGAAGATGACGTTGTTACAACGTTGAAAGTAGATGCCAAAATAAAACCGACACCTTAAATACAGCTGGAGGAATTTCTTCATATTTAATACAGGGTGAAAAGTATTTAAACCGACAAACTCTGGGAGGCTATAGGGGACATCAGAACAAATATTTTCCCTAATGTCATTTTTTCCTATGAGGATTATTTAAACCTGTGGAGGCCATATTACGCTCTTCAGTTGTTAGAGGTCGTATTACGATCTTCAGTTGTTAGAGGGCGTATTACATTGTTCAGTTGTAGGCAACTGCTGTCCACCAGTGTAGTAGTGCATTGTCTCTGTTTACTAATGGAGCGATACACCCCAAATGAGTACACTGATATGGTTGGTGCATACTACATAGGGCATCACAACGGACGAACAGCACAGCGGGTTTATCAACAACAATATCCTAATCGCCGTAATCCGCATCATACAACCTTTGCTGCTGTGTACCAACGTCTGCGTGAGACCGGGTCATTTAGCAGATTACCTGAACGGGACGCCGTCGCACGGTAAGAACACTGCAAGTTGAGGAAGCTGACTTGCAGCACGTGGAGCGGGATCCTTCAATCAGCACTCGTGCAATTGCACGTAACGTGGGGATGAATCTGACGAATGTAAGAACAGTCCTACAAGAGCAATTGTTACGTCCATTTCACTTACAGCGTGTCCACAACTTGGAACCAGTTGATTATCCACCCAGAGCAGTTTTCGCAGTGGTACCTGGAACAGTGTGAAATGCATCCTACATTTCCATCCTCTGTGTTGTTTACCAATGAAGCAACGTTTGGGCGTGATGGAGTCTTCAACACCCACAATTTGCATGTTTGGAGTGAGGATAACCCACATGCCACAGTTACTAGCGCTCATTAAGTGCGGTTCTTCGTTAATGTGTGGGTCGGTGTTGTTGGGGACTGTGTAATTGGGCCGTATCTCCTACCTAGACTGTTAAATGGCAGTCACTATTACAATTTTCTCGCCAGAGCATTGCCAGAATTGCTGGAAGACGTCCCGCTCCGTACAAGACAACACATGCCGTTCCAACACGACGGGGCGCCAGCACATTTCAGTCGTCGTGTGCGTCGATTCCTAGACCGATGGTTCCCAGAAACGTGGATTGCCAGAGGTGATCCTTTACCATGGCCTGCTCAATCCCCAGATATGTTCCTTCTGGACTTTTTGTGTGGGGAGAGATGCGCAGCCTTGTTTACGCAACTCCTGTTGCATCAGAAGAGAATCTTGTTGCCCGGATAGTAGCAGCAGCAGGAACAATTCAGGATACTCCTGGGGTTTTTGCCCGTGTCAGACAGAACATGATCCGTGTTTACGTGTCAATGAGAGTATTTTTGAAAATATACTGCAATTGAAATTGGGTTGTGTTAATGTGTTGTCCCTTGGTCATAAAAATGGAAATGTGTTTGTTGGTTCAATTAATTTGCTGCCAGAGAAATCTTCCTCTACCGGTTTAAATACTCCTCATAGGAAAAAATGACATTGGGGAAAAATATTTGTTTTGATGTCCCCTACAACCTCCCGGAGTTTGTCGGTTTAAATACTTTTCACCCTGTATAAATTTATACCAGCTGCCGTCCCACTGTCGTCCATTTCAACTATGGAAGCAGCTTTTATGATGCTCAGCAGAGGCCGATTATAGTTTCTTGATTCCAATTCAAACTATGCGAAGGTTGTACAGAGCCTTGTGACTGGTAATTCTTTCCCAATTACATCTCCGTTCAGGCGGCTGCTGATGAACACCACGTTCCTCTGAAATGGCCATGAGTTTGGTAGGCTTTCTTTAAACTGCCAAATCTATGTATTGGCATTTCTTTCCTATCTGCGTCGTCATTTTCCAGCATTTGTTTTGCACAGAACTCCCACGTTTCCGAGATTCGAGTTGCTTTGTGCAATGGTCGACACTGTTTCACAAGCTTCGTTAGTTTCACGCTTCTCGTCTGTCCATGTATCTTCCTGGTTCCAGGTAACGCACCTGCGCTGACACCTCTGTCAAGGAAAATGCAGACGCGAATTCCTACAATTCCATTGAATTCCCCTTGTTAAGAATTGCTTGGTTTTCTAGGTCGTGCTCGACTATGTACAAAACAAATGAAATCAGAATCTATTATAGAACAAGTATCTCTACCACGAATTTGACAGCCACTGTGCCGCCCTAACTGCCGAATATCAAAAGAAACCAAACGCGACATCCCGTATAAGCGTTAACGTGAAACTTGGGTCGCTGATCTGGATCGGAGTCGAGGAGAGTAAGTGCAACGCTCGTTGTAAAACAAATGATGTAAAGACCAGCTAGTGCAATACTTATTCTTTTCTACGATTTCTTAAATGGTCTTTGAATTTGGCCACTGTGCACAACGATAACACCATCACACACAGAACAACAAGCTTAGATGAACACCAGTTCATAGGCATTATTAGTCAGTCGCCTAACCTTGGAAAAGTAAGGGACACTGTAAAGGAGCTTGTAATCTATGTCAGGACAAAGATTAACAAAATTTACTGGCTGTAATGACTGACACCACAGGGCACACCAATTTGCAATAAAGGTAGTAGGAGTAATCAACTGAATTATAATCGACTGAATTACAGGCCCATATCATTAACGTCCATATGCAGCAGGATTTTGGAACATATATTGTGTTCGAACATTATGATTTACCTCGACGAAAATGGTCTATCGACACACAGTCAAGATGGACTTAGAAAACATCGTTCTTGTGAAACACAACTAGCTCTTTACTCACATGATGTGTTGATTGGTATTGACAAGCGATTTCAAATTGATTCCTCATTTTTGGATTTCCAGAAGGCTTTTGACACTGTACCATACAAGCGGCTTGTAGTGAAATTTCATGATTATGGAAAATCGTCTCATTTGTGTGGCTGGATACGTGATTTCCTGTCAGAGAGGTCACAGTTCGTACTAATTGATGGAAAGTCAAGGTAGTGTTATAGGCCGTTTGCAGTTCCTTATCTATATAAATGATTTGGGAGACAATCTGAGCAGCCGTCTTAGGTTGTTTTCAGGCGACACTGTCATTTATCGACTAGTAAAGACATCAGAAGATCAAAACAAATTGCAAAATGATTTAGAAAAGACATCTGTATTGTGCAAAAATTGGCAATTGAACCTAAATAACGAAAAGTGTGAGGCTATCCATATGAGTGCTAAAAGCAAGTCGTTAAACTTCGGTTACACGATAAATCAGTCGAATCTAAAGGCGGAAAATTCAATTAAATACCTTGGAACTACAATTACGAACAACTTAACTTGGAAGGAACACATAGAAAATGTTGCGGTGAAGGCTAACCAAAGACTGCGTTTTACTGGCAGGACACTTAGAAAATGTAACAGAGCTACTAAGGAGACTGCCTACACTATGCTTGTCCGCCCTCTTTTAGAATACTGCAGCGCGGTGTGGGATCCTTACCAGACAGGATTGACGGAGAACATCGAAAAAGTGCAAAAAAGGGCAGCATGTTTTGTATTATTTCAAAATAGGGGAGAGCGTGTCACTGAAACTATACAGGATTTGGGGTGGATTTCATTAAAACAAAGGCGTTTTTCGTTGCGGCGGATCTCTCTCATGAAATTCCAATCACCAACCTTTTTCACCGAATGTGAAAATATTTTGTTGACGCCGACCTAGATAGGGAGAAACGATCGTTATTACAAAACGAGGGAAATCAGAGATCGTATGGAAAAGTATAGGTGTTCGTTCTTTCCGCGCACTATACGAGATTGGAATAATAGAGAATTGTCCAGGTGGTTTGATGAACCCTCTGCCAGGCACTTAAATGTGTTTTGCAGAGTATCCATGAAGATGTAGATGTTGCATGGGGGCTTAATTAATCTATAATGAATGCAAATACTTTTTAATTTTTAGTCGCTGTCTGTCCGGTTACGCAGTCTCGTAAACGGTTGGCCCTGATTAGTATTAGTACGCAATCTGACTGCATAGAATAACAACAAAGAATGAGAGAAAACTTCCGTTAACACAATTAATTAATTAAGTCCCCAGCAACTATAAAACCTAGGAAGCAACAAAACACAAGTGTAGCTGTTCTGTGTGTGGAAGTGTGCTTCAACGTACTCATCTGGCACGGTTCCTCCTCAACAACACCAGATATTTTAAACACCATTTATACTGAAGTAATTAAAAAAAAAACAGAAATACTATAATTGCACATAGAAACCAGAAATACAGTCTAATGCAAGAACACGAGCCAGATACTTTGTTGACTGAACCTGTAACCAATAGACAGCAACAAATGACATTATTTCAGTAGAATCAGTTCCTTCAGTGGCACCCAGCAATGGTGAGCAGGTGCAGACACCAACAAGTGACATTATTTCAGTAGAATCAGTTCCTTCAGTGGCACCCAGCAATGTTGAGCAGGTGCAGACACCAACAAGTGACATTATTTCAGTAGAAGCAGTTCCATCAGTGGCACCCAGCAATGTTGAACAGGTGCAGACACCAACAAGTGACATCCGCTCAGTAGAAGCAGTTCCATTAGTGACACCTAGCAATGTTGAGCAGGTGCAGACACCAACAAGTGACATTTCAGTAGAATCAGTTCCATCAGTGGCACCCAGTAATGTTGAGCAAGTGCACGTAACAGTCCATAATATTCAATATCACTAATTAAACAGTTCATCACAGTTCATCAGCACAAATTAAACATTTCCAAGTGGCACCCAGCAATGTTGAATAGGTGCAAGCACGAACAGCAGTTTGAAGGCACACACAATTGCTTTTACAAAATTATTATCAATGCTCTTACACTAAACATACAATTTATAACAAACACACAAATGATATCAGATAATTGTCATATTAAATATTACAAATACACAAATATCAGTAAACCTATAATACTTATCGGTGTCAGTGCAAGCCACAACAAACAAGTAAAATAATATTTAGGAGATAGGTCGGTACCCATTATTTGGGATTAGGAAAGGAAAACACACAAAACACACTCACTCATCTTTCAAACACATTAAGTGCTACTGTGTAATTGAACAGTGTTAACTGTGTAAATGCAATTCTGTTAAATATTTGATGTTCGACATGTATATCAAGTAGTAGCGGCAACGGTGTATAACAGTCAATAATAGTTAGTCAACGTCATAGTCATCATGTCAAGACCAATGTTTGCCAAGCCAAATCAAATGTACGGTTGCTGAACAACTGTCAGTGTGCCAAGATATGTAAATACTTCCTCTCTCCAAAAAAAAAGTATATACCGCTTAGTGATTCAACAAAGTGTGTGTGTAGACTATCTTCCTTCTACTTGAGTGTTCTAGTCGGCCAACTTCATCTTCCTTGTTCCGTATAAACCAACAAAAAAAAATATGCTCCTCACTTACTTTACCTCTTATCCACCAAAACTCCAATAATCATCAGCATCACATAAACTTAATACTTCAATAATACCTCTTACGTCGCTACATATAAACCTTATCATCAATATCATTTACCTTAACTCTTGTCCACCAAAACTCCAATAATCATCAACTTCACACAATCTCAATACCTCAATAATACCTCTTCAATACGTCGACACATATAAAATTTATCGCCAATATCATTTCACTTCTATAACAACTCTTTCCTCTAGTCAGTCTCCTCGAACAAGTACAGATAAAATCCTAGTGCAAACTTCAATTCATCATCCCACGCAATCCGAAGACACAATGTCGACACACAACCTCTGCGTAATCCATCTGACCCAAATCTTCTACTCATTGTGAATTATAAAATACATTTTGGTTACCTTGTCCATCACTAAATAAAAGAAATGCATACATGACCTCTAACAGCCTTTAGTTTGAATAACTCTCAGTAAGTAAGTACGAGTACGGAGTTTTAATGATCGTAATATGTACACCACTTCAAGAATCATGGCAAAACAGAAGCAAACATGTTGAGTATTTCTTGTGTCAAGTGTCACTTACTATTTCAGTTGCTTACGAAGAATGCAGTGTAATAACTGTCAATGGTCTAAACCTAGTGTTGGTATGTCATGTCGATAGCTTCCTTCCTAGTAACATAAATTTATACAGCTTCCATAAAACCTCCAACTCATGTGACTTCTATGAAGTTTCTTGTACTAATGTCGTTCGTCGAATTATAGCAGTTCATTTTCTTATCTTAAAAATATAAGGCACTGAGCGTAAGCAAAACATGCAATAGCGAGTAAATATACCAGTGGAGAACAGAATGTCAACAAGTGGATGCAGCACAATTCCTACAACGAGGCTCTGCCAAGCAAACAATCTATAATTAATACCATAGTGTGACCTAAACTCCATGTTTGTACACCGCATATCAGCATTTCTATATACCAAATTAAAGAGTAGTTATGACAACAAACAGAAATGTATAAATATGGAATCCATACGCAAAGCAGCAAATATATATCTCACATAATAAACAGGTCATTATCATCATATCAGCATAAGCAAATAAATGTTCATATGTAATCTTAATAAGTAAACATGAAGGCGCAAGCAGATAAATCACAAGGTATAACTTACATACATAACCATATCAGCACAACTAATCAGGTGACAATTAAAATTTAAATAAATAAGCACAGCAGGTACATAATAGAAAAATATGACATCAGTGAAATAAGCAGTGCAGCCAAGCGATGCATAATATACATAAGTAACAACCCTGTTCATTAATAAAACATTGTCAAAATAAGCAAATGTACGCAAGCACGTCGCTTCACAGGTAAATTCATAGAACATAAAATTAACACAAAGTATAAATCACGTAATCGCGAGCAGCAAATTACGAATAAAGTACGTACCTAAGTGGAAATGTTACCTGAAAAATAAACTCAATTAATAGTTACCTTTTTAGTTTATTACTTTCTTCTTCGAAATTACATTCTTCCTGAAATTTTCTCGATAGCAAGTCCTCTTAACGTCGGACACACAGAATTTACCTGAAGTTCTTAAATATTTTATACAACTGTATCCTGAAAAATACTGAACGTTAATAACATAATTTATCAAGTCACTATAGCTTTATACTGAATTTAATCAGAGAAATTAGACTGTGTATTTGTTTACGGCTGTCAGTGCATTCGCACTGAGCGCTCGATCAGCTGTAGGCGCGTGACGTAGGAAGTGATTGTTTGCGGTCAACGACTGCCTTGTGCGTCGCGCAGACTTGACTGTTGCTTTGAGTATGTGCCGCCGCCGGAACACGGCGCGGTATCCTTGTATTCTCTGAATGTTTACGTATAACTGTTGATGTCTCAAAAGTATGTCATTCCACAAAAATTTTAACGTTCGATATATGATGTATTCCCTTAGAGCGCCGAGATTTAAGAGTTTCTACTTCGACCGTTTTATCATGAATAATTTTGCGAATCCTATATGGAGCGTTATAAAGCAGAAAAAAATTTGCGACACAAGCCTTTTCCTTTGTGAGACAAACAATGAGACTTAATTAACACCTTTTGACCAACTGACAAGGTTTTTTAAACGACCAGGGCGCTTAGCTGATTTCTCTCTTCTAGCAGCCGCTGATGCAATATTTTGCAGAGCCAGGTTCACAACTTCAGAATGCCGCAGTTTCCGTGTAGGCGGAAAAGGAACGATTTCAGAAATGCGATTTGTCGGTGCTTTATTTTTTAATATCAATATAGGCGGTATAGAAGTTGAATCATTAGGGAGTTCATTCAGAATGTTTTGAAAAATATGAAGATACTGATCCCAGGTTCTGTGGTTCTGATGACAGTAAAGTCGACACAATTTATTGATTTCCTTCATCCATCTCTCTGAAGCGTTAGATTGACGGTGAAAAAGTGAAATGAAAATTGGTTTAATCTTACTACGCCATAGAGTACGAAGCCAAATTTTAGAGCGAAACTGTGATCCGTTATCTGATATAACATTATCAACATGACCCACTTCTTTAAGAAAATGTTTGATGAAAGCATTAGACACTGAACGAGCTGTTGCATTGCGTAAAGGTGTAAAACACACATATTTTGATGTCAATTCCACTGTTACTAAAATGTACGCAAAACCATTAGTAGAACGAACCACTGGACCAAACAAATCGACTGCAGCCATGTCCTTTAATTTTGCTGGAATGATAGGAAACAAAGGTGCACTGTGAGAAATAGTTGGCGGTTTAGCCTTTTGACATAATTTGCCTTTGGCAAGAACAGATCGAATACGTTTTTCCATATTACTGAAGTAGCAATTTTCTCGTAATTTATGAAAGCATTTTCTGGGACCAAAGTGTGCATAACTGAAATGTGTATACCAAATCAACTTATTAACCCATTCATCAGGAATGCAAACTAACCAAAAAGAGTTGTCAATCGATTTTCGTTTAAAAAGAATATCATTGCTAACTAAATAATACTGTCTAACAAAAATCTTTAGATAAATCCGGATGTGAAAGAAGTGGAGCAGCAACTAAAGCACCACGAAGTTGTTCAAATTCTGACTGAGCTTCCTCATCCCAACACCGATTAGAATTCTTTCCGGATAGTTCACATAAACGAGGTGTGGCCAAATTGTCCAATCTAACAAAGCGTCTAAGAAAATTACAGACACCAAGGAAACTACGAACATCACGTTTTGTGGTAGGAACAGCATAATTACGAATAGCGTCTAGTTTCTCTGGATCAGGAAGAATATCTTCTGTAGAAATAATATGACCAAGAAATTTCACCTGAGAACGACCAAATTCAGATTTTTCCAAGTTCACTGTAATGCCAACTCTTGCAAAAATACGTAATAATGAATCCAAAGTTTTGTTGTGCTCACTCCAAGAACGTTTAGCAATAAGTATATCGTCAACATATGAAGTAATATTGTCACGAAGATAAACAGGTAAAATTTCGTTTAAACTACGAATGAATGCTGCAGAAGATATGGTAAGTCCAAATGGTAACTTCCGAAATCACTTTTGGGTAAAATAGTCATATCCGGTTATTCTTTACCGACTCTCTAGATAGATGGATAGTTGAAGAGTTGTTTTGATAGATACAAAGAATAGTAGAAGAGTAGGCAGCGGTGCAGAAAACTAAAAGGGAAATAGCACCACTGCAGCTCGGGGCCCTGTGCACGCTATGGCACATTTTCACTTAGTGTAGTGAATCCCCTGAGGACATAAATAGCCGCACATAATTTCCAGTTTGTGACTTAGTGGCCAATTTGGTGGAAGTGCGTACATAAATTGATCTAACCATGAACATGGATATATGTCGTTCTTAGAATTGCGAAAGATCTTAAATTTCCAAACAGTTAAGAAGTGTTTATAGTCAAAGTTTTCTCCTCGTGGCGACAAAGACCTACCGCGTCTGTCCCAGTCCGAATGTCGATTTTTGTCAAGTTCGCGCGCCTGGCGCTCTCTTGTTGCATCTCGTAAATGAAACAAATTATTTTCTTCAAACCCCTCTGCTATCTGTGATTCTAAATTTCTTCTGCTGTCTTTTCCTACGATTTCGCCTTCAATTTGTTTGACTTGCTTTTGTAATGCCTCAAATTCCCTTTTAACGCATTCATTAAATTTTCCCTGATTTTCAACATGTTTATTAATGCTCTGGTACTCTTCGGTTTCTGCAAATGGCAGTGGAGCTGTATCATCTGAATCTCTGTCCCCATTTAAACTAAGACTTGTCAGTTTATCTGAGATCTCCTCAACTCTTTCCGATGAGTCACCTAATTTTTCTTTCACAGAAACGTCTTCCGTAAGTGTCACGACTCGGGTTTCGGTATTGTCACATTTAGTAGATAACTGTTCATACTGTTGCGTTAAGTTATTTATTCTGTCATTTGATACGGATTCCTCGATTCTTTCAAGTATTTCTTCCTTATCGTGTGCACGTTGTAAATTTAACTCTGAAAATTTTTGTACTATCACGCGATCTCTTTCTTCCTGTTCTCTGTTCTGTTCCTCTTGTCTAATTTCTATTGAGATTAAACTATTATTGTGAGCATTCAAAATCGGTTGTACTTCTTCTCTAATTTCTTTCTTTGATTCATTTTTCGTATTTCTGAAACGTGTCCCTATCCGTAAGCTTAACCGTGTTGCCATTGTTTCCATCTCAGTTTCTAGCCGTGTTGCCACTGTTTTCAATTCAGATCCTAACTTTGATCCCAATGAGTCTAACCATATTTCCATTGTTCCCATCTGTGTTTTTAATTCAGATCTAAACTGTGTTTCCATTGTTCCCATATCAGTTTTAATTGTTCCTATTTGTGAGTCTAACTGTGATCCCAAATTTAATATTGCACTCATCAACTGCTCCATATTAACTTGCTCGAAATTCCTTTCGCCCCTAACATTTCCCGCAAAATCAACTTCTTCCGTCAAAGCTGTAAAGCTATCTGTGTTCGACACTATTCCAGAATCTTCTGTCGTTAATCTCGTGTTCTGAAAATTTTTTGATTGTGAAAAATTTTGAACTGGTTCCGGACTATTTTCCTGACTTATTAAATTGTTTTCAACTTCATTATTCATCATACTGTTCTCCTGTGTTGGCGAGTTCGCCATGTCAACAATTTCGTCATTCTGACTATCCATCATTTTTGCCTTTTTCATCGATCGCGTAATCATTTACAAAACATACAAAACTCGTCACTATATGAAAATTACACACAATGACACTTTATCACCAACAGTATCATTCACACGAAATGCTCCCCTCAAACATGATTAACGAACAATTGAAATCTTCATAATTGCACAAAATTGTCAAACGCGTATACAAGACATCAAAAATTAAATTCTGCAAAAAATACCATTAAAAGAATGACAATTACCAAATCTACACATGCAATATAGACTACAATTACCAAACTACAAATTACTACAAAATCCTACTGTCTGCTATTTTTACAATCAGAATAATTCCAAGGGGCGATCCTGGCAGGGTCGCCACGTGCATGGGGGCTTAATTAATCTGTAAAGAATGCAAATACTTTTTAATTTTTAGTCGCTGTCTGTCCGGTTGCGCTGTCTCGTAAACGGTTGGCCCTGATTAGTATTAGTACGCAATCTGACTGCATAGAATAACAACAAAGAATGAGAGAAAACTTCCGTTAACACAATTAATTAATTAAGTCCCCAGCAACTATAAAACCTAGGAAGCAACAAAACACAAGTGTAGCTGTTCTGTGTGTGGAAGTGTGCTTCAACGTACTCATCTGGCACGGTTCCTCCTCAACAACACCAGATATTTTAAACACCATTTATACTGAAGTAATTAAAAAAAGCCAGAAACACTATAATTGCACATAGAAACCAGAAATACAGTATAATACAAGAACACGAGCCAGATGCTTTGTTGACTGAACCTGTAACCAATAGGCATTATTGTTCAAGACTTTGAAATAATACAAAAAAAAGGATTTTTTTTTTACCTTCATATATATTGACGAAAAGCACATTACTGCATCCCTAATCCAACAACATCTGGTGTCTAGCCCATCAAAACAATACTATAAGTTCTGAACAAGCACACTCCATGGGAACTTCTCAATAACGACTCACCACTGCTACATCTCAACAAGCACTCTCCACCACGACTTCTCGACAAGAACTCTCCACTACGACTTCTCAGCAAGCACTCTCCACCACGACTTCTCGACAAGAACTGCCAGTGGAGGCGGCTGAATAATACTCTTTGGCGCAATCTGTGGCGCTGTGGCTCAGTGTAGCCACCTTTCAATGTAGAAGAGAGAACAAAGTTCTCTAAAACGCAAAGTAAATTACAAAATGTTGAGGGAAGGACAGGAACACAGCAATGTAACTTACTTAGGAATGAGCTAATAGCAAGTGCAGGGAATGCATGATCAAATGGCGGCAAACAAAATTCCACAAGAAATCGAAAGTACAATCAGATACCTTCGGTGTGCAAAACACACACACACACACACACACACACACACACACACACACACACACACACACACCTAGTCCCGAGCAGTGAAGATCCCTGACGAGGCCGGAAACCGAAGCCGGGTCCCCGTGATCGAGAGTCAACAACGCAGACCAGAAGACTACAAATTGCAGGAGCGTTCATTCGTATGTCATTGTTTTTGCCTCTATTCCAACTCATTGCGTAGTGCAGCAAACGTGCAGTTGCCTTAGTGTAGGTAAAGACTTCTGACTTAACTCTTATTTATTGTTGTATCTCCTTAAATACAAGCTATCCATTTCCAGTCAGTTCTACAGCTGTTATCGTCTTCTCTGTAGCGGACTGATGTACACAGTGCTTCAATGTAAGTACAACATCAGTGCAAGAATACGATAAATTGGTGAGTTACTTGTAAATGTAAATGTAAGAAATACTGTGGTACGTGAATGTTGTTTTAGATTTGCCTTAGAACACAGTAGGTCACATTTTCCATTGCATTTTACTTTCGTTCCATTGATTTATCGCCACTGTACTAGTACAGAAATGCTGCCATATTTATCTTAATGGTTCAAATGGCTCTGAGCACTATGAGACTTAACATCTTAGGTCATCAGTCCCCTAGATCTTAGAACTACTTAAACCTAACTAACCTAAGGACATCACACACATCCATGCACGAGGCAGGGTTCGAACCTGCGACCATAGCAGTCCCGCGGTTCCGGACTGAAGCGCCTAGAACCGCACGTTCACCGCGACCGGCATATTTATCTGATTTACGCGTATTATGTGAAACACTGCACATTTATAACATAATGATATCTATGATATTTCCTGATGATGAATTTGCACAATACTCTTGATTGCAATCGCTAAAAATCAAAGATTTCTTACGTACGGAACTGGACAACTACAATTAGATGAACCTCCTTCGAAGCCGTTGTTAAACGGTTGATCTGTGTGTCTCTTTTAGTAATGTTCATTCTAAACACGACAACTCCAAGAAACATTACGAATTTTCAAGTATTTGTCACGTTTTGTTTAATATTAATGGCTTTAAATCATTGTCCTTCATAGCCTGGCCATGAAAAGCATATTTTAGTGGAGCTGGAAATTATTATACATAACAACAGAATGTAAATTAATGCCGGCCGGTGTGGCCGAGCGGTTCTAGGCGCTTCAATCTAGAACCGCGCGACCACTACGGTCGCAGGCTCGAATCCTGCCTCGGGCATGGATGTGTGTGATGTCCTTAGGTTAGTCAGGTTTAAGTAGTTCTAAGTTCTAGGGGACTGATGACCTCAGCTGTTAAGTCCCATAGCACTCACAGCCATTTGAACCATTTTTTTTTTTGTAAATTAATTTAAAACTGGAAATGATTTTTGTGGAATTGTACTGGAACAAATAACTCTTTCCTATATGCGATAATTATATGTCAATCAACCATTCATTATTGCTCCATTATGGTGTTATCCGTGAAGCTGCGGGAATAATTGAAAAGTAATTAAATGACATCTAGGAGAAAAGTCAGGTGCAATTGTTGTCTGTTCATACTTCACAGTAGAGTGTAAAAGTTACCACAGATGACAATAAACGAGACTGATTGTAAAGCATTTTTGACAGGGAGAAGAAAGTTTTTTTCTGTTAGGTTCAAGTTTGCAAATGAGATTTATTGCATAGATATTTTTACATAGTCTAACGTAAAAAGGACGTTTAGATTATGTCTTCAACTGATAAACGTAAAAAACTAGTTAATTTAAGGCAATAGATTTCCGAATAAATATACAGAAATGAATTCCATTGACTAATCTACGTAAAATGTAGCAATTGATTCATCAGTGGTTGCATGATCTGAAACAATAACTAAGTGGGCACAGCTTTCAGATTAATTCATTTCTTTTCACACTAATGTTGCTATGAAATTCTGGTAATGTGACACTAACATCGCATCGAAGGACACACACATTGAAAGTAGAACAATATATCCGTGCGGCGACCAGGGCAAAGAGTCAAAGAAAATGCATGTATGGTCGTTATCGTCTTTAGCCAGAAAGTGTATTATTCAGAAATAGGAGGCAGAATAACTTTGTCTCAGTAGTAGTCACAGTGGTGTCGGTGTGGGTATCCGTAGTGACATTCACCACCCGTAGGGGTGGTTCCACCCATAGTCCGGGTGGGGGTTATCCCAGTACCAATGGTTATGATGCGGGTCAGCCAGCCACCGGGCTCGCCTGCAGCGTCGCGAAACACAGCACCAGCGTCAGCAGCACAGCCGAGACCACCTGTTGGACAATGAGAGGTTCCTGTCAACTTCAGCGGTTGTTGTGTACCACAACGAGATGCACAGTAAAGAACTTTCTTGATATTAAATATATAACAACCCCTTGTGTACTTTACGGTATTTCATTACAGTGTAGTTTGTGTGCAGTTTCCTTTCCAAAGCCCTAGTCGAACCACAACAAATGACTTTCATAAGAAAAACTGCCCTATGTAAATGCCTCATACCTCCGTAGGCTGTAGCGTGTAATATCTCTTTATATTCGATGAATTGTTGTTGTTGTTGACGTTGAATGACGTTTACTAATTTTCTATCTTCATACTCGCAGAATCCATGCGCAAAGTGGTTTCATACAATAGCTATGCCACAAGCGCATAATTATTCTTTGTAGTACTCTCGCTCTGGTGGTTGTTAGAAAAAAGCTTCCGAAAATTGTCTTCGTGCCGATTAGCATGAGCATTGTTTGAAGAATTGTAATCTGAATATTGAGATTTATGACAAAAGATAACTGATACGAAATTGTACGATTAAAGGGGATATATATATATATATATATATATATATATATATATATATATATATATATATTGCTCCTTCATACAAAAGATGTGTAACAATTTACATTATTTGACATTTGAGAATTAATGATATTCATCGATATATTGCGTAGTTGTTAATCAGAAGGGAACTTCCGAAAGACTGGATACGAACCTGTATTTAATAATCCAAGAGCTCCATTACTTCTTCGGAAGGTTTAACTTCATCAAAGCCAAATATCCGCTTGATCTGAGGTTTCCCGACTGATTATACAACGCTCCCAAAAATACGAGGCATTTTATTTGTACAGATTAGCGGACTGCCGCAAAGCACGAGCCTGCAGAGAAGAAGAATCATCGCCTGATTTCATTCTAACAAGTAAAATATCTGAATCATTTTGAGTGACTGAGTTATGACTGTGTTTCCTATTATGAATGATTGATTGCTCGATCGAATTGAGAACTACATAACTACATAATTACGTAGATAGGAGGAAAAATTACAAGAATTTTCTTTATTGTTTTCCTGTTTATTATCCTTGTGCTATCAGTTAGGTGGCATTTGAACAAAGTTACGTCGCTGCTGTCGTATGACTTTTCACTTGTCACAAAATGGACGAAATTTTGAGAGTTTTCTCACGTGCTGGTAGCGGTCGAAAGGAACGAAACCCCGCAAGTGAAAAGCTCGTTCGTATTTGGATATCTGGTTTCGCTAAATATGTATGGTAAGTTTAATTAACTTGTGGAGGCTACATTATTTACTAAACAGCTCTTTCTACCATATCACTTTTTAATCCCAGAAACCTGAAGGAAGAGACAGAAGATGTCGGGCGCATCAAACCACAAGCGTTCATATTGGGATACAGGGATTTTTGTATTAGACGTTCCCTATCCTACATATAATATTTAAAAGAAATTGTTTTTCTCTTTCTACTTTCTACTTCTCGATTCTCTCTTAAGTTCTGAAGGGATAAAGGTCTGAAACATTTCAGGCTTGTTCGCCCATATGTCGTAACATTATGGTTTGTGACGGATTTAGAGTTCACACGCTTTCTAACAATGTATTACTGTTGCCCCGAAAAAATGTGTTTTCCCTTCACTATGTAGAGCTTTCCTGTTTCGAGACATGCTGCAGTCCATTTCCACGCAAGCTAAATACCTTGTTATTTTCCACATTGCCACTGCAATATTTAACAGTTGCTAATAATTAGAAAGTTAGGTTGGAATCTTCATCCAGTTATAAGTATGTGCGCTATCAGTCAATGTGTGATGTGTTTCATGCGTACTTGTCACTTCTACCATTAATTCCAAATACAGAAATTAATAAGAATACAGTTTTCAGAGAGTACTATGTGGTAAAGGCCAAACGCTTGAGTTAGGTTGGAAATATAGTAAACCTTTGTTTCGTTTTCCCCTATCTTTCTGGAGCATTAAATATAGCCTGTATAATGCCATTACATCCAATTAACTATTGCATGAATCTCATTCAGAAACACTCCTAGAGAAAAGGAGGGCAGCAGCTCGCGGTTAATTAATGAAATATTATACGAGGCGCGTCCAGGAAGTAAGTCCATTTGGTAATAAACACAAAACAAGCACACACAGTAAATAGGTCTTTGTTAGAAATAAACTGCAGGTCTTGAAATATCTTCCCACATAGCTTCCACAGTTTTGTAGGCACTTGTCATAGCGCGCCACAAGTTTTTCTACACCTTCCTCACAAAACGTTGCCGCTTGTGTTATCAACCATGTTCTTTGAGCTCGTCGTCTTTGTGTAATTTTTTGACCACAAAAAAAGTTTGCAGGTGCTAGAAGATATGGAAGTTGCTAAAGGCTAGATCAGGGCTGTGTGGAGGATGGTCCAACTAGCACCAATTGCAATCCTGTAAAAGTTGTAGAGCGTTGTTAGTAGTGCGAAGTCGGACGTTATTATGAGTCAGCAATATACCGCAGTTTAACGATACAGTCGCAACGCGCACGCCTGTGAAAATTGTTATCATTTGAGGACGCAAGCGCCCCTAGCGACGAGAAATTCAGCAGTAAGATTAATGTTAGTTTTTTATTATTTTTCACTTAATTAACAAAATAGTGATTACATTTTTGCGTTTAGAACGTTAGTAAATTATAAAGAGACTTGAATGATCATGAAACTGCAGAGCCGAATATGACTGATTCAGTGACATATGTTACGATGTACTCATGAAGAATACGAGCGTAATTGCAACTTGCTCCGCTAAAGAAAATATAAACACATATTTCATGCTTCATGCTCTCCTGCGCCAACCTCTTCATCTCAGAGTATCACTTGTAACCTACATCATCAATTATTTGCAGGATGCTTTCCAGTTTGTCTTCTTCTATAGTTTTTCCCCTTACAGCTTCCTCTGTAAGGGAAAAACTCATTCCCTGATGTCTTATCAGATGTCTAACCATCCTGTCTCCTGGTCAGTATTTTCCATGTATTCCTTTCCAAGTCGATTATCCGGGGAATCGCTCATTCCATACCTTAACAGTACACCTAATTTGCAACGTTCTTCTGTAGCACGACATATCAAATACTTAGATTCTCTTCTTTTCCGCTTTTCCCGCAGTTCATGTTTCACTACCATACAATACTACGCTCCAAACGCGCATTCTCAGAAATTTCTGCCTGAAATTAAGGCCTACGTATGACGCTTCTAGACTTCTCTTGGCCAGGAATCCGATATTTGCCAGTGCTAGTGTGCTTTTGATGTTCTCATTGCTCCCTCCCTCTTTGGTTATTTTGCTGCCTAGATAGCAGAATTTGTTAACTTCATCTACTTCGTAACCATGAATCGTGATTTTCAGTTTCTCGCGGCTCTCATTTCTGCTACTTCTCATTGGTTTCATCTTTCTTCTATTTACTCTCAATCCATATTCCGTAATTACTGGATTGTTCATTCCATTTATCAGAACATGTAAGTCTTCATCACTTTCACTCAGGATAATAATGTCATCAGCGAATCGTGTCATTGATATCCTTTTCCTTGAATTTTAATTCCACTCCTGAATCATTATTTTATTCCCAAGAGGAGGAAGACCACATTCCTGTCTTACACCATTTTAATCCGAGCACTTCGTTCTCGGTCTTCCACACTTGTTTTTTCCTCTTATCTCTTGTACTTCTTATACATTACCCTTCTCTCCCTACAGCTTACCCATATTTTTCTCAGAATTTCGAACATCTTGCACCATTTCAGATTTTCGAGTGCTTTTTCCAGGTCGACAAATCCTATGAAAGTGTCTTGACTTATCTTTAGTCTTGCTTCCATTAGCAATCTCAACGCCAGACTGCCAGACTGATATTTTTCCCTTTCCTAAAGCCATACAGATCATCATCTAACACATTTTCAATTTTCTTTTCCACTCTTCGGGATGTTATTCTTGTCAGCAGCTTGGATGAATGTCGTGTAAAGCTGTTCGTGCGACAATTCACGCGTTATTAAGTCTTTCAGTATTGGGAATTGTGTGGATTAAGTTTTTCCTCAAGTCAGACGATATATCGCCGGACACAAACATTCTACACACCAAAGTGAATAGTCGTTTTGTTGCGTTTAGAAATACTGATGGAATGTTTTTCGTTGCCTTAGCCTCATTGGACCTTGAGTTTTCCAAAGTTGTTTTAAATTCTAATTCTAATACTGGATCCCCTATCTCTTCTATATCAACTCCTGTTTCTTATTTTCTTTCGTCATGAGACGAGTATTACCTCTCATAGAGGCCTTCAATGTACTCTTTCAATCTATCCGCTCTCTCCTCTGCATTTAACAGTGTAATTCCCATTGTACTCTTAATGTTAAAATCCTTGCTTTTTTACTTCCGACAACAATTATTTTGTCGATTTCTTCGGATTTTTTGTGCAACCATTTGGCCCACACTTCCGATTTAAAAGACTTGTATTTATGTTTGTACTGCTTACGGAGTTCCACAAAACCAAACAATTTGGCTCCGATTACCTTTCGCGCTACGACGCGGAAGAAGAAAGTTTTTTCGAAGGTTACTGTGAAGTGACTAAACTTGTGTGGCATACGTAAACGACGGAACGAAACGACAGTCCATTGTCTAGGGTCATACGAATTCTACATGCAAATTGAAGAAAGCCTGTCAATCTTTGTCATCGAGGAAGGCTATGACTACGATTTTCTTGGCATGCCGAGGGGTTTGCTGGTTAGATCATTCTAATGCCCATCCGGCCGTAAACATTTAGAAATCCTGTGATTTCGCTAAACAGCATAAGGTGAGTAATTGTGTGGCTCATTGAAGTAAACAAAGCCAGTTTCCTTTCTCATCCTTGCCCCGTCCGAAATATGTGTTCCGTGTCTAATCATCAAGTCGTCAATGGCACATTAAATGTTAATATACTTTCCTTTCTTATCGAAGAGAAATTTCATATACACTGCGTTATTAAGATAATGTTTGCTCTTTACGCTACGACTCTTTGTGTTACAGTCAACAATTACTAAACGTTGTATTGTTCTACAAAATGACAGGAATTGTAAACAATAGGTGAATTTTATCTCTGTCTATAATGACCAGTTTTCGATACCTCAAGGCTGACTCGTGGCGGCCATCAGCACTTAGCGGTCCAAGAGTATTCGAACTGTACAGTTTTTGAATATTATAATTACTTATAACATTCCAGAGTTATACAGAAATAAGTAAATAAGTACACTACCGGCCATTGAAATTGCCAAACCACGAAGATGACGTGTTACAGACGCGAAATGTAACCGACAAGAAGAAGATGCTGTGATAAGCAAATGATTAGCTTTTCAGAGCATTCATACAAGGTTGACGCCGGTGGCGACACCTACAAAGTGTTGACATGAAGAAAGTTTCCAAACGATTTGTCATACACAAATAGCCTTTGACCGGCGTTGCCTGGTGAAACATTGTTGTGATGCCTCGTGTAAAGAGGAGAAATGCGTACCATCACGTTTCCGACTTTGATAAAGGTCGGATTGTAGCCTATCGCGATTGCGGTTTATCGTATCGCGACATTGCTGTTCGCGTTGGTCGAGATCCAATGACTGTTAGCAGAATATGGAATCGGTGGGTTCAGGAGGGTAATACGGAACGCCGTGCTGGATCTTAACGGCCTCGTATCACTAGCAGTCGAGATGACAGGCATCTTATCCGCATGGCTGTAACGGATCGTGCAGTCACGTCTCGATCCCTGAGTTAACAGATGGGGACGTTAGCAAGACAACAACGTTTACAGCAGCACGGACTATCAGCTCTGGGACCACAGCTGCGGTTACCCTTGACGCTGCATCACAGACAGGAGCGCGTGCGATGGTGTGCTCAACGACGAACCTGGGTGCACGAATGGCAAAACGTCATTTTTTCGGCTGAATCCAGGTTTTGTTTACAGCATCATGATGGTCGCATCCGTGTTTGGCGACATCGCGGTGAGCGCACATTGGAAGCGTGTATTCGTCATCGCCATACTGACGTATTACCCTGCGTGATGGTATGGGGTTACCATAAGACGTTTCGGTCACCTCTTGTTCGCATTGACGGCGCTTTGAACAGTGGACGTTATATTTCACTTGTGTTACGACCCGTAGCTCTACCCTTCATTCGATCCCTGCGAAACCCTACATTTCAGCAGGATAATGCACGACCGCATGTTGCAGGTCCTGTACGGGCCTTTCTGGATACAGAAAATGTTCGACTGCTGCCCTGGCCAGCACATTCTTCAGATCTCTCACCAATTGAAAACGTCTGGTCAATCGTGGCCGAGCAACTGGCTCGTCACAATGTGCCAGTCACTACTCTTGATGAACTGTGGTATCGTACCGAAGCTGCATGGGCAGCTGTACCTGTACACGCCATCCGAGCTCTGTTTGACTCAATGCCCAGGCGTATCAAGGCCGTTATTACGGCCAGAGGTGGTTGTTCTGGGTACTAATTTCTCAGGATCTATGCACCCAAAATGCGTGAAAATGTAATCACATGTCAGTTCTAGTATAATATATTTGTCCAATGAATACCCGTTTATCATCTGCATTTCTTCTTGGTGTAGCAATTTTAATGGCCAGTAGTCTATTAACATAGTCTCCATGTCCTAAAATCCTGAGAATTTAGGTAGGGCTGCATTTGACACCAAAATTAAGCAAATAAAAATGGGGCTAAGAATGGTGTCGATCCAAGGGTGATGGTCCAAGTGTCACAGCCGATGCCCAGTAGACAACATAAACATGGTTCAAATGGCTCTGAGTACTATGGGACTTAACATCTGAGGTCATCAGTCCCCTAGAACTTACAACTACTTAAACCTTACTTAACCTAAGGACATCACACACATCCATGCCCGAGGCAGGATTCGAACCTGCGACCGTAGCGGTCGCGCGGTTCCAGACTGAAGCGCCTAGAACCGCTCGGCCACTCCGGCAGGGCCAGTAGACACAAAAAGCTCTTATTTGAACTGAGGCTGGAGGATGGAGAAAGGAAATGGAAGGAACGAACAACATCGTCTGCAAAGGGATTTTATGCGGAATCAACACCGAAAAGTGATAATGTGTGCTGAACCAGGACCAGAAGCTGCTTACGAGGCAGTGGCGTTAACCACTGCGCCACCTGGACATGGTGGTAATGGCGCCTGTGCAGACTGTCCCGGCACATTACCCGGCTCACACACTCCCACCTACGGCCACCTATACGCAGCCCTGTCCGTGTCCTATATGCTCGCTCATTTTCGATTCCCGCTGGAGATCGAACATAGTACCAAAGGTTGTGGATTCATGGCCCATCGAGACGAATCTATTTGGTGATTACATGGTCACTGCTCTTGTGAACACGTCCTAAAGAACTGATTTTTTTCTTTATTGTTATTTTGAAACCTGTTTACAGGCAGGCCAGCAGCAGCACACTACGCCGCTCTTTGGCCTCAGAGAAACACAAAAGATACAAATGAAGACATTTAGAGAAAAAAATATGGTGGACATATAAACGGAGACAAACACTTCTTAAAATACATGGAGCCGTTCACGGGCGTAGAGTGCAAGATAAAATTTGTTCAGACACCTGGACACATACATAGGCGAAAATTGTCACACGTGAACGTAGTTGCACAAAACGAATAACACTGAACCACTTAAGCACAATACGACGGCACACACAGAAACATGAGGCGTTGATCTCCGGCGCGCGAAAGTTCACTAACAGTGTACAAGTCCAGGGACCTGCCAAGAGAGGAGGAGGGAGGTGGGAGAGGGAGAGGGGAGAGCAGATGCCATAGGCAGGGTAGATAGGGGGAAGGGAGGAAGGAGGAGGGGAAGCCCGGGGGAAGAGGGGCAGAGGAAGGGGATGGGGGAAAAGGAAAGAGAAGGGAGGGAGGGTGCCTAAAGGAAAGGACACAGGTAGGGGGGAGGATCAAAGTTGATAGGAGGGGTAGATGGAGTGGGAGGAGGACATCATCAGGGTGGGGGAGCTGGCGGAAGCCACCTTGGGAGAGGGTAAGGAGGGTGAAGAGATGGAGACCGGGTGGGACGTGGGAATACAGGCGCGGCAGCGGGCGGGGGTGGGAGAGGATGGGCGAGATAAGCAGGTGAGGAGGATCGAGTTTGCGGGAGGTGTACAGGATGCATATCCTTTCAAGGAAAAGGAGGAAGGGAATGAGATCGTACAGGATCTGCGTGGGGGAGGGGAGACGGATGCGATAGGCAAGGCCGAGAGCATGGCGTTCAAGGATTTGAAGGGATTTATAAAAGGTAGGGGGGGGCAGAGATCCAGGCCAGATGGGCGTAACAAAGGATAGGTCAGATGAGGGATTTATAGGTGTGTAGGATGGTGGAGGGATCCAGACTCCAAGTACAGCCGGAAAGGAGCTAGAGGAGACGGAGTCGGGAGCGTGCCTTGGCTTGGATTGTCCGGAGATGGGGGCTCCAGGAGAGGCGACGGTCGAGGGTGACGCCAAGGTACTTGAGGGTGGGGGTGAGGGCGATAGGACGGCCATAGATGGTGAGATAGAAATCAAGGAGTCGGAAGGAAGGTGTGGTTTTGCCTACAATGATCGCCTGAGTTTTGGAGGGATTGACCTTGAGCAACCACTGGTTGCACCAAGCGGTGAACCGCTCAAGATGGGATTGGAGAAGGTGTTGGGAGCGCTGCAGGGTGGGGGCAAGGGCAAGGAAGGCGGTGTCATCGGCAAACTGGAGAAGGTGGAGGGGGGGGTGACGGCGGCGGCATGTCCGCCATATACAAAAGGTACAGAAGGGGGGAGAGGACGGAGCCTTGGGGCACTCCGGCGGAGGGAAAAAAGGTGTAGGAATCCGTGTTATGGATGGTGACGAGGGAAGGACGGTGGGAGAGAAAGGAGCCGATCAGACAGACGTAGTTAATGGGAAGGGCGAAGGTTTGGAGCTTGAAGAGGAGACCGGAAGGCCATATGCGGTCATAAGCACGTTCGAGGTCCAGGGAGAGGAAGATTGTGGAGCGACGGGAATTAAGCTGTTCGGAAAGGAGATGTGTGAGGTGAAGGAGAAGGTCGTCGGAAGAGAAGGACGGCCGAAAGCCACACTGGGTAACAGGAAGGAGGCGGTGCTGGTGGAGATTCTGGTGGATGCGTCGGGTGAGGATAGATTCCAGGACCCTGCTGAAGACCGAGGTAAGGCTGATGGGACAGTAGGAGGAGACGGCGGACGGCTGTTTACCAGGTTTAAGGAACATCAGGATACGGGAAGTTTTCCACAGGTCGGGGTAGTAACCGGTGGACAGGACTACATTGTAGAGCCTGGCCAGGACGGAGAGGAAAGAGACAGGAGCTTCACGAAGGTGGCGGTAGGTGACACGATCGTGACCAGGAGCGGTGTTGCGTTTTGTGCGGGGTTTAGCAATGAGATCCTGTGTAGTGATTGGGGCATTGAGTGCCGTGTGTGCAATGTTGTCCAAGTACTGGAAACCAGGTGCGAGGGGAGGGACAGAGATGTCAGTTCGATCGTGGACATCCGGGAAGAGGGAGTAATCGAAATGGGGATCATCGGGGATCTAAAGAACTGACACAACACTTTCATATAAGCAAAAACTTCTGGTAAAGCCTCTGTGATCGCTCAGCAGCTCAGTCAAGCAAATTCTACTGCCACTTCTGCAAAAGTGGAAACTCCACAGCTTCTGGGCAAAGCACGCCTTTTTATGCAAGCGGGGCAGGGTGAAAGGCAAATTCCCAGCGTCTTAACTGTGAATTTTAGACTAAGGGAGGAAACTCTGATAGAAAATTCTGTCGGGTCAGGCGACCATAAGAGGGCAGTACCACCACATGACTACCCTAGCGACCTGCTGGCGTCCTCTTACGGGGTAAACAGCAACCAAATAAGAGGGCCAGACGAATGTATTTGATGACAACTACTACAAACAATGGCAATTGCCACCTGGAACATAGGAAACGAAATTAAGCAATTGACACATTTGTGGTCTCAGAACCGAAGGAGAAACTAAAGTTTCACAAGAGTCAGGACATTTCGTATTTTTACAGACGCCCAGGTTCTCCTAGTAGACAGTGAATGCGCGTTACGAGAAAAATGAAACAAATGTTTCACAAGAGTCAGGACACTATGTATTTTTACAGAAGCTCAGGTTCTCCTAGTAGACGGTGAATGCGCGTTACGAGAAAAATGCGGTTAAACTGCATAATGTCTTACAAATTTATCGAACTGCTACATCTACTGTAAATAAAACAAAAGAAATGCAATAATACGGAAACATGTAAGAAGAGTAAAAATAGTGATAAACGGTAAAATAATAGAACAGGTAAATTCGTTTAAACATTTCAGGGTGGATAGACCAAAGTACACAAACAATTCAGATGTATCCAGAATGAGACTTTCACTCTGCAGCGGAGTGTGCACTGATATGAAACTTCCTGGCAGATTAAAACTGTGTGCCGGACCGACACTCGAACTCAGGACCTTTGTCTTCTCGGTCCAGCACACAGTTTTAATCTGCCAGGAAGTTTCATATCAGTGCACACTCCGCTGCAGAGTGAAAATCTCATTCTGGAAACATCCCCTAGGCTGCGGCTAAGCCATGTCTCCGCAATATCCTTTCTTTCAGGAGTGCTGGTTCTGCAGGGTTCGCAGGAGAGCTTCTGTTACGTTTGGAAGGTAGGAGACGAGGTACTGGCAGAAGCTTCAATTCAGATGTGGTTCAAAATATGCAGAAATATAACATTATGAATGGTTGACGGGGGTATTTCACATGATCTAGACATTTTATTTTCAATTATCTCCATCAACATGTCCTTCAGGCCAACGGAGAAAGCATTATGCATAGTTCGTGAGGCAATCACAGGTGGCTAGTGATAATTTCACTTTTATAAAGACTGAAGCTCCACTGCACTTCCACAAAGATGTCCAAGAGCTCTCCAGACCCAACACCAAATGATTTTTATCTGTAGGATTACATCGCAGACTTACGGCGACGTATGAGGGTGGCTGTGACACTGATGTAAGCGTCTTAGTCCTATTGCCGGCCTAATAGAACTACAGAATGAACGTGTGATGCGTGGTTACTGTTCACATACTGAAGATTTGTGAACATTACGCAAATAACTTCTAGTGATGCTGTTGTCATACATATATAGCGATTATTTCAATAGTGGTACAAGTCCATTACCTCCACTTTTCTGCCTATAATGCTTCTGAAATTAATGATCCAAACAAACAGAAAGGAAGAAAGGTTCATGTCTAGCAAGAAGCCATGTGCTTGAATATTTTTGGTATCTCAACTGCATATTTTTCAGCGTTCATTTAACTTAAGGACTCTGTATCTCACAGTGAGCTAAAATGGACTTGTACTGCTACTGAAATAAGCCCTTCATTTAATCGTGTAGTACCCAACCTCGAGTCAAACTTTTTTTACAATCGCTTGAAAATGTCTAGAATATTTTGCAAAATCCAGTATAATGAGACACTTCAGCAGAACTATGACGAAACAGACAATATTAAGACTCCGTATGCGGTATTGCGTAAGCAGTGAAAAATGGATTCTAAGACAAAGAGAACAACAAGGGAATAAAGCAGCTCATATGACATTCCTGACGTCACTTCTTGGATTAATATTAAGAGACATATCCGAAGTCAAAAGGTAAGACAGAAACTAGGCGTCAAACCAACAGTTGCAGGAGGGATCGGGGATGACCACATGAAAAGATACTACCTGAGACCACCTGAGCATCTTATATGACTGGTCTATTTTAACCAAACTCGAAGGCGGGAAATAAGACGCTGAATGAAGAGATGTTAAATCTCTTTCTTTCCCTTTTCTCTCTCTCTCTTTTTTTTTTTTTTTTTTTTTTTTTTTAACGAGCTAACACCCACTCCTTGAAATAATAATGGAAAAAATAATTTAACTAATATTCTCCTATTAAAACTACATTTTTAATGATGTAGGATGCTATTCGCTTAGCGATGTTTTCATGTCGCAAAGTGCAAAAACAACTAGACATGAAGAAGTAGGAAAAAGAATCGTTTGGATGTAAATATGTGTTTAGTTTTCACAAGTAAATTGCAAGTGCGTCTTTCTACAGGAGGGATAACACGAAAACCGTAAGGGCACGACTGGAAACTTGTCCACTGTAGATGTCTTTCGTATAAAAGACGAAACTCATCTAAGAATTTTAATGATGACACTGCAGCACTAAAAACGTTAATTGTTTACCAAAGAATGTAAAGCTCCGTTAATTATGTTAGAAAGAACCATTAATTTTTGTCATACATTTTCCACCCAAAGAGAATGCCCTGTAATGAAAAACAAAATGAACAATCTCTCTAACGCGTATTCCACAGTAATTTTCATAGTTACAATAAAATGTAGACCATAGGCTCTGTATACTTGAAACATTATATTTGTGAAAATGTTACGAGGCGGTATAATTCGCAAACTACCCTGGGTGGGAACGTCTCACATTGAGAAAACATTAGGCGACAAAAGCTCACCAGATGCCTGTTCATTTCGCCGTCGTCAGTATCTCACTATGGTCTCGTACGCCAAACGCAACAGAAGTGTCTGAGCGCTATCGGCCTAACCTTCCAAATATACTGTGAACTCTTGAGGAAGCTATTAGACGAGACAGAGAGTAACAGTCGTTAAGATAATGGGAAACACTGCAGACGCACACGGATCGACTTTATGACATCAGGCTCCCGCGACTGTCCTATGTAGATGACCAAAGGTGTCAACTCCATACTAAAAGCTGGTACTTTCGCAAACATGTACGTTGATATGTGTTTCACTCATGGGTCGTACGTGGAATTTCTATTTGAGGCACTGTCGAAATCGTAGCTATCGTTATACTACTGTTTTTTTGTGTTGTAATTTTGTGTGTTCGATCGTATGATTAAGATTCTTCTCCATATCCTGATATCAAATGCCCATGTTACTATCATCTGAAATTATTCACTGAACTGAACGAAAGTCAAGGTGTCATACACGCTTTTCATTGAATAATATCTCATTATTCAGACACACATTTCTTTGAAAATTTTTTCCTGGTACGTTGCATGAATGTATTTTTTTGTCTCCCCATTTGAAACTTAAATTACGCTGTTCTCTTTATGCGTTTTACAGGTATCTCTTTGTAGATGTACAAGTCTCTTACCAACCCTTTTTTGGGCTCCAGTCAGTCTTCATCTTTACTTCTTACTTTTTCGTCGGCCTTCTTTTCTCATGGCATGTGTCTTTGTTTTAACGAATACCGGAAAATGGTTTGAAGAATTTTGTCTTATTCCTAATTCTTGCCGAATACCTACGTTACGAAAAATGCCCTGTTTGCAAGATTTTGCTAACTTTAAGGTTGTTCTTGTCTTTGCATCGCCTACATAATGAAGATATTTTTTTACCTTACTTTTTTTCTTCCATTACACAAAATGCTCTATTCGCTCACATGCGGTAGAGTTTATCGCAATCTTTACTTTTGAATGCTAATCCGAGCGCCTGGTGCCTCTCACTTTTTTATCCAGTGCTCCATATCGGATGGGGTAATAAATGGCATGCATATTGGTCGTCTTCCTCCCTTCGTTGACGCAAGTTTAGCCCCTCTGCCGGTACATGGCTCCGATGTGTACCTTGTAACCGGGCGGTGTGAAACGGAATTATCAGGGAGTACTGAGAAACCCACAAAACACAAATTTTTAGAGTTCGTCCACACTTCGAGCACCCACGTATTCAGCACGACAATGCCAGAAGACGCACGAGCGCTGCGACGTCTCCAGCAATCCGACGCCTTGGCTTCGCTGTCATCTATCATCCTCCAAACAGTCCCGGCTTGACCCACTTCGATTTTTGCCTGTTTCCGAAATATAAAGACTACCTTTGAGGACTTCGCTTGCTTAGTGATGAGGTGGTGCAAAAAGAGGTGGGGTCGTAGCTCCGTCAGCAAAGTAAGACAGCCTACAGTGACTGTATCAACAAAGTGATCTCTTTTGGGGCGGTATGTGTTCACCACCAGGTTAGTTTGTTGAGAAATAAATATCTTGACATGAAGAATAAATATGTAAAATATTAATAAACTTGGCTTTATCTTAAAAGATTAAACAGTTTTCAGATAAAAAGTTCTAAGACACTACATTTCAGCACGCCCTTTCACACCGTTTTCAAGTGCTAAACAGTTGTTTTAAAAAATGAGTTAATTGCCACAATGAGAATTAAAAAGTCCGAGTAGTTTTATATAACGATTTTAGAGGTCCACCGCTGTTGTCAAATACATAAAGTTGTGAGGTAAATCCAAATCGTGAAAGATGTGGGATGTAACACCTATAAAGAAATGAAGAGAAAAGCTGAAAGACGCAAAGAATGGAGACAAGCTGCCACTGTAGCTGTTGCAAACCAATCCTTGGATTGACCACTACAGAAGAAGAAGTGAGGTAAATCGGTATAAGTGCATTGCACACTTAGCAGTCCTTTCAAAGTATCCTCTCCCTTTCAGAAATTTTATGGTGTCTACATAAGGTTTGTTCCACAACTTGTTGTTCTTTAAATGGCTTAGTTATATGTGGCGCACTGTTTCTGTTATGCAGTACTAATAAATCCAGTCTGCGTTATTTGTTCAAAATGGTTTAAATGGCTCTGAGCACTATGGGACTTAACTTCTTAGGTCATCAGTCCCCTAGAACTTAGAACTACTTAAACCTAACTAACCTTAGGACATCACACAGATCCATGCCCGAGGCAGGATTCGAACCTGCGACCGTAGTGGTCGCGCGGTTCCAGACTGTAGCGCCTAGAACTGCTCGGCCATCCAGGCCGGCCATTATTTGTAAGTTATAGAATTCTTACTTTTGGTCATACTTTATTTTCTTTGAGCAGATAAACGGTCATCATCGAATCTGTAAGAGAAAACTAAAATGACATTAATCTCAAAATATGTGAAACATGATTATAAACCTATGGCATACAAATGGCAAAGAAGTAAGCTTAGGGAGCAAACCACATAACGCTTAATCATTAACTTAAAGGCTTAACAATGTAACTGGGACTATAACACTATAATGGAATAATATTTAAACCACTGGAGCTAATAATTCTGGTGAAAGCTAATATTTACCGAGAGTAACTGGTTGTCAGAAAGCGTAGCGAAAAGTGACAATCATAAAGTTACCTACAGCATATATTTTATTCAAATGACCTAAGAAAATTTACTGTAATGGTTAAGTTGTGAATACAAAAAAGCATGAATTTATTAGATATAGAACGCTTGCATATTGAAAGTAGCAGTTCTAATTAAAAGTGCGGATACAATAACATATGCAAAGGAAATACACTTATTATGAGGTCGTGGCTGTCCAAGGTGACGTCAGGAGCTGTCTCAGTATACGGGATGTCCATCAGGATGCAGTAGAACGTCCATTAGTGAAGCAATTCCGTCAGCTTTCGATGAGCTGTGCCGATATTGTAGTCGGTGGCAAACAGCTCTTGGAATGAATGATAACCGCGAAACTGCCACAGCGCACTCTGTTACAGAAAGTAAAAATGCCGAAGTGCGCCCTGTGATAATATCCGCATTGTTGCAAACAATATGTTCAACATAAGCCGCCTTATATCTACGTTTGAACGTACATGCCTTTTACGGCGTGACAAAGCTTCCGTTTGTGTGTAACTGGTTGATATTCACATTTCACAGATTTTTGACCATTTTTGTTATTTTATTCCTGTACATCTGATGGTGCCTGTAAGGTCGAAAGCTGTTGTCTACTCAAGTAAAATGAAATGTGGCCTAGGCTGGGAATTCTACTTTTCAAAAAAAAAAAAAAAAGACGTCCGGCTATTCTACTTTTCAGTTAGGTATCAAGACCATCGATCACTTTCAAAGATAAAAGCGACCTTCCTCTTTGATCTTTATTTGTCTTTTCAAAAACTCGTCCCCACCCTCCCCCATACACACACACACACACACACACATACATACACACACACAAACACACACAATGGGCGAGACAAAGAGAGGGTAATTCTTCTTATATTTCCTTGTTCAAAATATCAAAACATTGGTAACTGTGTTCATTAAGAATCTTCACATTCCTACTGAAATATTTCTTCTTTATGTAGCATGCATGTCTGACCATATTCTTTTGGTGAGGGCTGAATGTCTTAACGTAATTTTTTTCTGTGTACGAAAATCGTCATTGTATACTACGCTACAAAACGACACTCAGCCTTACTTTCTCGTGCTGTTGCAGAGGAGGAAAAAATACCTGAAATAAAAGAAATACTACTAGCTGTCGAAACACCACATCCCAATCATGACAGTGCCATATTAATTAGGCCAGATATGATCGTGACCTCTGTCGCTACAGTCACAAATAAAGACATTTGCAATACTAACAATCGAAAGTGCAAATATCACAGTGACATCTATGCACAAAACTCCAAGAAAAAAATCTGCTTTCTCACCGCCAAAACCAAAATGCCAAATTCATTGTAGGAGGTTTCAATTTCCACAACATCAACTGGGGCTACAACGAAACAGATGAGATCGGGCACCTGCTGCACGAGTGTACAGACTTAATTGGTCTCTCCACCCCTCATCACAGGAAACCTCCATACTACGTTAGGAGTAAAATATGGAAATATGGCTACAACCCTGATAACATACAAAAATGTACGTATATTTCTCGAACCCAGCAGAAATCAACTGGGATACAGATGTATGACGCAGTTAAGAGCACTACGGTAGCCTTCTGCCGAAGATTTATCTTCAGGAAGGCCAGATGGACATCTTTTCTGGAGTAAGTTACCAGTCTTACATCTAAAAACATAGCAAAGAATCTCGAGACAACACTTTTCATGAGGCTGCAGACAGCGCTTCAACATGAGCCTGTCACACAGACTAAGAAATTCCTTGCTAAATAGTGAGAAACTATATCAGAAAGACAAACTGTATCAGAAAATCCCTTTAGCGAACCATAATATGGATGATGGAAATGCTAAGTGAAAATCGAAATGCTAAGTGAAGCGAGGGAAAAAAAATGGGTTGAGGAGATGGGCATGACACACAGCAGGAAAATAACCTTGAATCTTATCAAATATTTCAGCGGTGATTTAAAAGGATCCAGACAGCCTGCTGAGGTAACACCCAACCAAGTGGCACCCCAACTCCTTTTGAGTGGGAAGTCCAGTAAAGATCGACAGGGTCCTACATTCGGAAACCCCTGCGTTCTGAATGCCTTTCACAATGAAAGAACTCAACCAGGGCCTCAGCGCTATAAGAAAAGCGGCTGCGGTGGATTATATTTGCAAGAGGAAGATCAAACATTTTGGCACGGGTGCCAAAATGTGGATCCTGCGACTCTCCAACCATTGCTGCGATATTTATAATATCCTCAAGAAGGGCAAGGATAGTGGCGCTGCTGAAGCCTGGGAAGGTTCCAGACTCGCCAAAGAACTACTGAGCTATATTACTTCTTTGTAATCTGTACAAATTCTATAAGAGACTCAGTCTGAACAGCATGCATACTATATCGATCTGAAACTTATCCCTTACAAGTTGGTTTTGTACCTTCCAAATCATGCACCAATATAATTTTGCACCTGACAGAATGTACAGAAGAAGTTACCGAATGACGAAAATAAAATGTCCACACGGCTAACACTGGTCGACCTCAGCACCGCAGACGATACAGTCAACCATAGATTGTTCTTCCAGAAACTCTACAACGAACTGAGAGATTATCATTTTGTCATGGTCATTGATTCTCTCTTACAAAAAAGACAATTTTTCATCGGTCTATGGAAGGAAGAGCCGGTATAGGAACTAAAGATATAGAATGGCCCACGGAAGCGTTCTGTCCTCCTCCCTTTTTAAACTATACACTGAGACCGGCCAACACCTAATCATACTAAGCATACAACTACACTCCTGGAAATTGAAATAAGAACACCGTGAATTCATTGTCCCAGGAAGGGGAAACTTTATTGACACATTCCTGGGGTCAGATACATCACATGATCACACTGACAGAACCACAGGCACATAGACACAGGCAACAGAGCATGCACAATGTCGGCACTAGTACAGTGTATATCCACCTTTCGCAGCAATGCAGGCTGCTATTCTCCCATGGAGACGATCGTAGAGATGCTGGATGTAGTCCTGTGGAACGGCTTTCCATGCCATTTCCACCTGGCGCCTCAGTTGGACCAGCGTTCGTGCTGGACGTGCAGACCGCGTGAGACGACGCTTCATCCAGTCCCAAACATGCTCAATGGGGGACAGATCCGGAGAACCTGCTGGCCAGGGTAGTTGACTTACACCTTCTAGAGCACGTTGGGTGGCACGGGATACATGCGGACGTGCATTGTCCTGTTGGAACAGCAAGTTCCCTTGCCGGTCTAGGAATGGTAGAACGATGGGTTCGATGACGGTTTGGATGCACCGTGCACTATTCAGTGTCCCCTCGACGATCACCAGTGTTGTACGGCCAGTGTAGGAGATCGCTCCCCACACCATGATGCCGGGTGTTGGCCCTGTGTGCCTCGGTCGTATGCAGTCCTGATTGTGGCGCTCACCTGCACGGCGCCAAACACGCATACGACCATCATTGGCACCAAGGCAGAAGCGACTCTCATCGCTGAAGACGACACGTCTCCATTCGTCCCTCCATTCACGCCTGTCGCGACACCACTGGAGGCGGGCTGCACGATGTTGGGGCGTGAGCGGAAGACGGCCTAACGGTGTGCGGGACCGTAGCCCAGCTTCATGGAGACGGTTGCAAATGGTCCTCGCCGATACCCCAGGAGCAACAGTGTCCCTAATTTGCTGGGAAGTGGCGGTGCGGTCCCCTACGGCACTGCGTAGGATCCTACGGTCTTGGCGTGCATCCGTGCGTCGCTGCGGTCCGGTCCCAGGTCGACGGGCACGTGCACCTTCCGCCGACCACTGGCGACAACATCGATGTACTGTGGAGACCTCACGCCCCACGTGTTGAGCAATTCGGCGGTACGTCCACCCGGCCTCCCGCATGCCCACTATACGCCCTCGCTCAAAGTCCGTCAACTGCACATACGGTTCACGTCCACGCTGTCGCGGCATGCTACCAGTGTTAAAGACTGCGATGGAGCTCCGTATGCCACGGCAAACTGGCTGACACTGACGGCGGCGGTGCACAAATGCTGCGCAGCTAGCGCCATTCGACGGCCAACACCGCGGTTCCTGGTGTGTCCGCTGTGCCGTGCGTGTGATCATTGCTTGTACAGCCCTCTCGCAGTGTCCGGAGCAAGTATGGTGGGTCTGACACACCGGTGTCAATGTGTTCTTTTTTCCATTTCCAGGAGTGTATATGCATGTGACATTGGATACATCTGCGACATATAGACACTACTGGGAAGAGATCCGTCAGAAGGTGGCCTCCAGAAATAATATGTTAGGTAAACGGGTAAACAGTGAATGGGGAGCAAACCCTACTATACTGAGAACCACCCCACAAGCTCTACGCTTCTCTGCAGCCGAATACGCCTTCCCGGTGTGCACCAGATCAACTCACGCGGAAGAGATCGACGTAAGACTTAATGAAACATGTCGAATAACAACAGATTGTATGAAACCAATGCTACCACTACAGCTTTACAGAGCTGCTGGTTTTCCGAGTCACAGCTCTCAAAGAATATCTCACGAATTCATAGAGAGGCCCGAACCACCAGTGAAGGAAATCCTCTATTTGGCACGGCTTGCGTGCCTGCACGACAAGAGATCTAGTGAAAGATTGTTAAACACTGCCACTGAAGAACCATCACTGGACTATCCACCGACACAGGTAGTTCAAGGAGGCTCTACAACTAACTGAAAGACATGAGGGCATAAGAAGAGCGATGGCCCCAGTGGAAAACCAAATGATCAGGTCAAGTCGTGGTAACGTGGATGATGACAAGTGCGATTTTTGTGCTGTGCAAGACATGAAACACCTTCTGGCATGTCCAAACCGTCCCTACACAAACAACTTCGACGGTCTGAGGCTGTACAAGAAAGAAACTCTGAATGTGGCCCAATATGCTGAAGGATTGTGATTGGTTTTTGGACATGGATAAAATAAAAATAAAAGAAGTTGATATTACTGTGGCCTTCAGTCCAAAGACTGGTTTAATGCAGCTCTCCACAGTTCCCTATCCTGCTGAAGCCTCTTCATCTCCGAAAAATGGCCGTTACCAGCATCCATTTTAACCTGCTGATTGTATTCATCACTTAGTCTCTCTACAATTTTTACCTCTCATGCTACCGTACAGTGCAAAACTGACAAGTCCGTAACATCTATGAGTACATAAACGTAATGATGAAGGCAGAGCTAGACGCTGCAGCCAGCCTCTGTGACCGAGCGGTTCTAGGAGCTTCAGTCTGGAAACGCGGGACCGCTACGGTCGCAGGTTCGAATCCTGCCTCGGGCATGGATGTGTTTGATGTCCTTAGGTTAGTTAGGTTTAAGTAATTCTAAGTTATAGGGGACTGATGAGCTCAGATGTTATGTACGATAGTGCTCAGAGCCATTTGAAAAAATTGAATAGACGCTGCCTTTTCGTTCCTTGACGCCCTTGTCTGACGAAAAGCTTATGGTTGTCACAGCAATAGTGCTTTCTGAAAACCCACTAGACGGATCAATATCTGCACGCTACCAGCTGCTACTACCCAGCAGAGAAACGTTCTGAGCTTATGATCTTGGTGCATCGAGTTTCAGACGCTGGAAACCTGAAAAAACCACTGAGATTTTTACGAATAGCGTTCGAAGAAGACGACTACAAGTGTTGTCCAATTCCACAAGCTATGTCACTAAAACGCGCTAGCAGGATTCCCTTGACGAGGACAAGAAGAGGCTTGCACTTCTACCGTTCTGTGGCTCAGTGACATGTAAATTTAGCCCGACCTTAAACATGTATAAAATCAATTCAGTCTTGAGTCCTCCAGCCAGATTTCAACAACTCATGATGGATGTGAAAGCTGAGGCGTCAGAACGCCAAATGTGTACAATACACCTATGTGGGTATGCACAGTTTTATGTTGGACAGGTTTTACTCCTTCTGGAACGACTTCGCAAAGAACATAAAAGACGTATTGCTTTGTATAGCTTCTGAAAGTTTGTCATAGTGTTTGCCCACTTTCGATTAGCTCTTGACGATAGGTAAAGAACGTCCTTGGTCCACATAACATTCAACTGGAAGACTACACTTTCAGTATTTCTCCATTTTATTTTCATTACTGTCGAAAAGACGTCTCCAACGTCAATCTTTTTCCTGCTGCTATCGTTTGTTTTTCTGGCTATCCGCATAATTCCCAAAATATATCTTGCCAATGTGCGCTTACAACAATCTGCTTCACTCTTTTTCCCGTTAGCGCACCCCGAAGTAAGTTTCAAACCTACTCGACAACACTGCATGCGGTTTTTCTTTTCCAGATGCAAACAGGCAAACCCATAAAGTATATATACCATACGTTTTTATTAACACACCTATAATCCCTTATAACGATTCTCTATTTCCTGCAAAGTGGTTTACTCGAAGAAATGATTTGGCGATAGCTATTTTTTATGTTGCACATACTTTATCTGTGGAAATTGAGAAGTTGAGAATCACGTGTCACACTTGACATGTATTCGTGACACACCAATGTGTCGCGAGACGGCAGTTGAGAAACGCGGGCTTGGAAAACCTATATTTTTAAATGATTTCTGAACTAGAATTCTGTGTCTCACTTCAATAAATCGATAATATCAGTGCACACTGATAATGAAGTTTTAGTATCAGGCACGTGGGACTTATAGATCTGATATATTTTTATTCTTCTGTGTATTTCTATTCCTGTCGATATACAATAAATAAGAAACAGAAAATATTAATACAAACTGATTGTGATGTGTAATTGATAGGCACGTTGGAAGGATTGATTTGATATCTTTTTTTGTTCTTTATGTTTCTATTTCTGTTAATAAAGACAGTGTCTTAAGCTACACTAAATACAAAATAATACATAATCGTTGTATGATGAAGTTATTAACCAGTATAATTTTAATTTGTACTACCTGTGTACCCAGCATTGCCAGGTATGTATTTATTCTTCTTCTCCCCTTTCTCTCCATCTCCTCCACCCCTCTCTGTTTATCTCCTCCTGGCCCTTTCGTGTCCATCTCATCATTCTCCCACTGTCCGTCTGCTCCTCCCCCTCTCTCCATTTCTCCCGGCCCCATCTGTCCATCTCCTCCCACCCTCAATTAAGCCCATCTCCTCCATCCCTCTCTCTGTGTCTGCCCCCCCCCCCCCCAGCCTCTCTCTGTCCATCCCATCCCCCTCATCCTATTCACCTCCTCCTCCCTCTTATTTCTTTCCATCTCCTTTCTTTTGCCAATCTCTGTCCATCTCCTCCTCTTTCTAGTCTCTGTCCATCTTTTTCCGTTTCCTTGTCCATCTCCTCATTCCCCTTCTCTCTTCAAGTTACCACTCCCTCCACACCCGCCGAGTATTTCTCATCCTGAAACTTTTCCCTTCCAAACGGTAAGTAATATGTGTTTCAAATTTGATTGAAATCAATCCAGGGGTTTCACTTTTCCCCTGTATGCACATGTCACACATATTCCACATCTATTTAATACGTATCATTCATATTTGTACGTCGAACGTCGCGCTGCAGTTTCGTTTCCACGCAGCTCTATGTTTATGACGTCATATTGCGACGGATTTTTTACGTGCGTACTTGCGATGTACCAATTGCGACGGATTATACGTTGCTGCTGCAATGCAATTTCTTTTATAATTTTTGTTCACCTACCTCGTTACAGCGGTAGATCTTCGCACGTACAACTCCCGACTGCAGATACCTACGAGATCACAGAAAAGCAGTGTTGAGGAAACTAACCTCATAGCTACACGCCGGAGGCCGCTATAAGTAAAATTTGCTGAAAATTTTCTATGTACTTTAAAGAAATGATTCAGAAAGTGTTGTCACTGGTACTTTAAACATGAAGTTCAAATCTGAAACTGCAATAGATCTTTATTGCCGTTAAGCAAGATCATCAGCCCACATTTACGAAAATTACTAAAGTTTCTGCTCACAGTTATCACCATACCTAAAACAGCCAGAACTTTTACTTTCCCTTATTCCGAAACCAATTACTTGAACCATAGTCAATGATCTGCCAATTACTTCTACACACGATATTCAGTGGTTGTATTCCGTAAAAGTTTATGTTCGCCATAAAATACTCAGTAAGAATATACTCAGTACCGCCACGCTATATAATTCAAAGCTCACTCGCGATTTTCGCCGGAACGAATTATCACAACACTCTAAAGTTTTCATAAACAGTTTCTGGTCACTACCAGATACCATTAACACTGGACCATAACGTGGACGTTATCCCAAGACTTCATCTGACACATGATGCGAAAAGTCACATCCAGCATCACCGCCTCCAATCAAAGCTAGCTCGCGACTCCCTTCTCACTCTCCCACACTCAAAACTATATCTCCTCACTAGGCGGCCAACCGTCTCGCTTTTCATTCGCTGTCAGCACTTACGATCAATGAGAACTCACTTCTAGGGCGCGCCTCGCGCCAAAATCTAGCAAGCACCAACCACCTCTCTAGGCTCATTGACGTTATCAAATTAAGTAACACAAAACTCTCTAATTAAATAAACAAAGCAAAGTGAACTATAAGCTTTACTCTACACCTGGAAATTTATTGTGTAGTCGACAATGTTCTGGCTGTCTTATACATAAACATACATATTTGGACATCCGACACTCACTAGTAGGTGAACTACTAGTGGATTCGTTCCCACGTTACAGAGTTGGAACACTTGCCAGTGCCTGTAGAGAATTACATGAATGATTTTTAATAATGACGAACGTCCCACATACTCTCACGCACGCATTCTCATTCACACGCAACCTAACACACAAAACACATATTTACTTAGAGTTCTTGAAATTATTATTATAGAAAAGTCACAGAGGTTTTCTGAAACAAAAACTTTCCAAATTTATATATGAACACTGAAAGTGTTACCAGATCATCGTACATAGTCACTGAAGGTGAACTTTTACATCACTGTATTTATTTAAATTCTTGACTGTCGGAAAATTACGTTTTTTTATAGAATTTTGCTAACTTCCAAAATACAACTATTTTTGATATCAGACTTTGACATATTGTTTGTTTTCACAACAGAAGGTTGTACATCAAATATGACGTTCCTCAGGTTACTCCTTTATTAGTTACTAATATTTTTAGTTTCGTATAATGTAAGTGGCCTGCTTTCACACCTGCAGCTGCAACAGATGGTCGTGACGTCAGTCTGCAGGACACAACTCGTCCGTTACTGACCGTATAATACTCTACCGGCTTACATTGCAGCCCACATACATCCCGAAGAAAGCTTTTAATAGACAAATGGGCGATCGCGGACTAGTTGCGACGCCACAATATCTCTGAACTATGCGTCGCACAACAATATAATTCACCAAGTACGTCCAGTGGTGTACGTGGATACTGTCTGCAAAATCCGTTATGAATAGAGTAAATAGAAAGGAAGTAATAAAACAAAAGGATATGCACGATGTGGAAGCTGTTCATAGGTTTCGGTATTTATGCCGTCATATCTCCTGAACTATATGCCGTACAGTGCTATAATACTGCCTGAAAATACTGTGCCAAGTTTGTTTCAAGTGACAAAGATCTCTAATTCCTAAATACAGGAGGAATACAGTCTGGCTCTTTGCACGTCGTGAGCTACGCTGCGTTTTCACCTCTACCTCAACTCCTTTGCTAGGTAGATGATTCTTAACCGGAAGTGATTCTGGCAGTATGTGATTTTGCAACAAGTTTGGTTCACATCGGCCCAGTGGTTTAGGAGAAGATATGGAAAGGAGAAGGAATTGGATTAGAAAAAGAAATGGTTCAAATGACTCTGAGCACTATGGCACTTAACAACTGTGGTCATCAGTCCCCTAGAACTTAGAACTACTTAAACCTAACTAACCTAAGGACATCACACACATCCATGCCCGAGGTCGGATTCAAACCTGCCACCGTAGCGGTCGGGAGGTTCCAGACTGAAGCGCCTAGAACTGCTCGACCACCTCGGCCGGCTGGATTAGAAAATGCGACACTGAAAGTAGTAGACAACTTTTAGTATTTTGAAAGTAAGATATAACTGGCGATGGTCAATATAGAGAGAATATGAAACGTAGTCTGGCACTCACAAGAACAGCGTTCCTGAAGAATAGAAATTTGTTAACCAGATATAAATGAGTTAGAAAATACTTCCTGAAGGTACTTGTCTAGAGTGAAGCCTCCTACGGAAGTGAAACGAGAGCGATAGGCAGTTGAGATAAGAAGAGAATAGAAGCGTTAGAAAAACCGTTCTGCAGAAGAAGGCTGACGATAAGATGAGCAGGTACCATATCTAATGAGGAAGTGATAGTTTGTGGAACAATTTGAGTAAAACTAAGGATTCGTTGGTTGGACGCTTCCTCAGACATCATGGGATTTTCAGTTTGTTACTGGAGGATGATGTGGATGGTAAAAATTATAGAAAGAGATAAATAGATATACACAGTAATCGGAGTCGAATTGATGTAGCTTGCAGTAGTTATTCAGAGGTGATGAGGTTTGCACACATGGGGAAGTGTGGAGAGCTCCATTACACCAGGCTTTGGAATGAAGTCGACATTAACAACAACAACAACAACAAAACGGGAAAGTAAGGCTTTTTGCCGCTTTCCCCCATAGTATACACTATCGACTTCAGTATACTGGAAAAAAGGCAAGAAAAAACATCACGAGAGAACATTCCACTGTCACCAACAGAACGTGATTAGAAATGTAAGATGCCAAGCAAATATTTTAACACTTTTGTTACTATATTTTTCAGTTGGTGTGTAGAGATTTATAATGAATATAGTTAGCACGAACAGTCCATGGGTGAACTGCCGGTCCATAATGTCCAACGGGCACAATATTTCGGCGATCAGACACGTCGCCATCGTCATGTGCGCTGACGAACTGAGCTCCTGAGGGTGGGCGGCAGTATTAAATACCCTCCCCTCGCGAGGCGTTCTCTGCGCGGCTAGTGCTCGTGCGTCAGTAGTCACTGAGACATTGGCGTCGGCGTCTGTGGTGGCGTCGCTGTAATTGCCTCGTCCCTCCTGGTCTCCCGTTCGTTTCCTTTGCTCAGCGTCTTTTTAATTACACTCAATGCTGGTTCCCATACCCAGCTGAGGTCGTAGCCCCGATCTCGATTGATGAGTCCGTCCCACTTACGAATTTCAATAGCCTCTCTAACGACGCCGTCTCAATATTTAGATGTCTGTGCCAAGACCCTGGTATATTGGTAGTCGGCCAACCGCTGTGACAGAGCGGTTCTAGATGCTTCAGTCTGGAACCGCCCTACTGCTGTGGTCGCAGGTTCGATCCTGCCTCGGGCATGGATGTGTGTGATGTCCATAGGTTAATTAGGTTTCTAAGTTCTAGGGGACTGATGACCTCAGATGTTAAACCCACCGTGCTTAGAGCCATTTGAACCATTTTTATACGGCATAGTGGCGTCGGTTAATTGCCTCATCCGCCTCGACGCTACCAGAGATGTCGACGCCAGCGTTTCAGCGACCACTGACGCGCTGGCGCGGAGCGCTGAGAGAACGCCTCGGAAGGGGAGGGTATGTAATACTGCCGCCCGCCCTCAGGAGCTCAGTTCGTCAGCGCACATGACGATGGCGACGTGTCTGATCGCCGAAATATTGTGCACGTTGGACACTATGGACCAGCAGTACACCCGTGGACTGTTCGAGCAAGAAATACGCCTGGAGAAACTGAAGACTCACACCATATACCTCTACGGAGAGGAGATGTATCGCAGCATGAAGAAATTCGACAAGCTGCCCCACCGAAGGAGCCGTTTGTTGAGTGCTCTTGCTTTTCTGAGGAGATGACATACCGATCACGTTGTGCCAGACTTGGATAAGGTCAAGCAGCTAAGAGAATTATGAAGCATGCTAGCCTCTCCTTGGTTCGTGAGAGGGTACACTTTACCAGACGCAGCCTTGAGTACAACTCCCAGCAACTACCTAAACTACATCTACAACTAGCCAATCATTTTAAGTCCGGCACCTAGGACTGGATTAATGGTGTTACCTGGCTGACCGCCGAGTCTCCACGTAAGAAGACCTTGGGACGTCAGATATCTAAATTCTCTCGTCTCTCTGACAAACCATCGCAAGACGGTCATCAATCTCACGGACATTGAGCTGACTGAGGATGCAGTTTCTGTTCTGGGAAGGGACTTAATTTTGCTCCCACACCTAGGTTCACGCCGGTAGGCGACATTGTCAGTGCATTTGAACAGGTTGCTGCGCGACTACCACCTGAAGCAGCTGAAGAAGTACGCCAGGAAACCAGCCGTGCTCTGACGGAACTAAACCGATCAAGTCGAATACTACCAGCAGGGAGAGGGCAGCCATTCGATATCTGAGACAGAACCCTGAGATTGGTGTCTTACCGGCTGACAAAGACAATGCTACGGTTGTTCTTTCATATAAGGAATACATTGAGAAATGCAGAGCCTGCTAAATGACGAATCTTACAGGAAGATCCACGTTGACCTCACAAAGAAGATGGAGAACAAGACTAGAGCTCTTCTCGAGGACACAGATTTAGCAGAGGGTGTCGCCAAGAAATTGACAACTCCAGGGCCTGTACCGCCAAGACTCTATGGACTCCCTAAAGTCCACAAAGAAGGGGTGCCGTCACGCCCAGTTGTCAGCAACATTAGGGCATCTACATATTTGCTGGCCAAATACCTGGCAGAATTACTAAGTACTAAGCCCTTATGTGGGTAAATGCCTTCATCACGCTGGTAGTCCTGTGGATTTCGTAAAACGTCTCGACAACTTCAAGCTGAAAGACTCAGATATCCTGTTGAGTTCTGACGTAGTTTCATTATTCACTAGGGTGCTTCTTCGAGAATCAGTTGAGCTTATTGCACAGAAATTTGACGAGAAGACGACCGGCCTTTTAAAGCACGTTCTGACCTGCACGTATTTTCTCATTAGTGGAGATTACTATGAACAAACAGTATTTCGAGGAGGAAGTTTTTGCGTCATCCAAATGGAAACGTTTTCTACGTTATGTGGATGACACATTCGTGATCTGACCCCATGCAGGGGACAAGCTCCTAGACTTCCTTACACACATGAATACAGTATGGAGACCAAAGCCGAAAGAAGATTATCATTCCTGGTCGTCATGGTCAAAAGAAGAGGGGATGGCACCCTGGGCCACGGGGTATACAGAAAGAAAACGTACACCGGCCTGTATTTTCATGCGGGTAGCTGTCACCACCCCGCGCAAAGGAATTGGGTGCTAAAAACACTGGTGCACAGGGCGCGCACCATCTCTGATGCAGAGAGTCTGCCCCAAGAGCTGGAACATCTCAAAACTGTATTCCGGAAAAACGGGTACTCGAAATGGCAGATCAGACGCGCTCTCCGCCCCATCTCTACAGTACAGTGTGTGGAGACGGAAGAAGTCACGGAGAAACAGATAGCCACTGCCTGTATACCGTATACTGGCGCACTGTCAGGGAAAATAGGACGAATACTGGGGAAACACCGAGTATGAACTGTCTTTTGCCCACCAAATCAAACACGAGCATTGTTGGGAAGTGTCAAAGACGATCCCGATTTGCGGAAGGCCGGCATGTACCGGATTCCATGTCAATGTGTGAAGACATTTTGGACAGATAGTGCGCACCATTGAAGATCGTTGCCGAGTACATCAGAGGCACACTCAACTTGGGTACCCCAACAAGTCGGCAGTCGCAGAGCACTGTTTGCCCGAAAATCACGAAATGGACTACCAGCATACCAGGGTATTGGCATAGACATCTAAATACTGGGACAGCGTCGTTAGAGAGGCTATCGACATTCGTACCAGGGACGGACTCACCGAGGGAGATTACGGCTACAACCTCAGCAGGGCATGGCTACCAGCAATGAGTGTAATTAGACGCTCAGCAAAGGAAACGAACGGGCGACTAGGGCGAACGAGGCAATTTTACACCGACGCCACCACAGACGCCTACGCCAGCGTCTCAGCGATCACTGACGCGCAGGCGCTGATCGTGAAGAGAACGCCTCGCGAAGGAAGGGGATTTAATACTGCCGCCCGCCCTCAGGAGCTCAGTTCGCCAGCGCACCTAACGATGGCGGTATGTCTGATCGCCGATATATTGTGCCCGTTGGACACTATGGACCGGCAGTACACCCGTGGACATCTTGGGCAAGAAATACACCGGGAAAGACTGAAGAATCACATAATATAGTTAGCAGTCGATTGATACATTGAACAAAGAAATATAAACACAATTTCTGTGATCAGATAATGTTTATCTGTTTCCCTCTCTCTCCCCCTGTGTGAGAGTTTTTTTTAATTAATTTGTGTTCTTGCATTTGTAGGTATCACATTTTCAAAAGTCAAATAAAGAGCATAAAATATGAGGTCGCTTTTATCTTTGGAGGCGACCTTTGATCTTGGTACCTAGTTGAAAAGTAGAATTCACAGTTTCTTTTTTCAAATTTTATTTCGTTTGTACATATAACAACTTTCTACTTTATAATCATCACCAGGTCAGTACGAGGAAAATAAAAATGGAGCTTTTTGAGAATCTGTGGGAAATGAATATTAATAAGTTACACACAAAAGGAAGCTTTATTACGCTATAAGATCAAGATACGTTGGTTGGTTGATTTGGGGGATGGGACCAAACGGCGAGATCGTCCGTCCCATCGGATTAGGGAAGGACGGTGAAGGAAGCCGGCGGTGCCCTTTCAAAGGAACCATCCTGGCATTTACCTGAAGCGGTTCAGGGAAATCACGGAAAACCTAAACCAAGATGGCCGTACACGGGTTTAAACCGTCGTCCTACCGAATGCGAGACCAGTGTGCTAACCACTTCGCAACCTTGCTCGATAATGTAAGTTGAAAAGTAGAAATAACTCATAGAAACATTACAGACACACACACACACACACACACAAACTCACACACATACAGTACATACAAACGTACATCCATTTTTATGGGCAATATGTATGGATTAAGGCTATAATTGTCGGTGACCGTTTGTTCTGAAGGCAAACACTTAACATCATCAGATAAATGGAGGCCGTTCAGCATTGTCCCACTTGTAATTTCTCCTGCCTCAAACACTTAACATCATCAGATAAATGGAGGCCGTCAGGATTGTCCCACTTGTAATTTCTCCTGAGTCTTTCTAAAAGTATTCGAAATGATAACTTCCTCTAGGGTGCTGGAAATAATAACTAACCACTTGAAATCTTAATTTCATGTTTCGAGCTTAAGTTCAAATGGTTCTGAGCACTATGGGACTTAACAACTGAGGTCATCAGTCCCCTAGAACTTAGAACTAGTTAAACCTAACTAACCTAAGGACATCACACACATCCATGCCCGAGGCAGGATTCGAACCTGCGACCGTAGCAGTCGCGCGGATCCGGACTGAAGCGCCGAGGGCCGCTCGGCCACACTGGCCGGCTCGAGCTTAAGTGGCGCGGCAGTCATAACACATAACAAACTTTACCATGGGTCCGTAGCTGGAAAAAATAATTCTTCCACTTTTGCATTTCTTCTTTATTCAATTTGTATCTACTAAGGTAGTGTCGATACCCTATTTTCAAACTCTCATGCACCTCAAACAACAACTTAAGCAGCCACCGTACTACAAGTGTGCTGTATTTCTTTCTCATCTGTCTTCTCGTATCTAGGCAGCTTCTTCATAGGGTTGAGAAAATACGATTCCGTCATATAACTTGCCTCTGCTGACTGCACTTAAAAAATACGCCTTTCTACGCAGACAACTCCTCATAGGATGTTTTTTCCAGTCTTCAGAAGACGTACGATAAAACGTGATCACGTAAAATTTCTGATAACTCATTCAGTGAAGCTTCATGGGCTATTACCTATCTTGATATGGTTCATCTCGTCATGGCGCTAACTCAGGTATACAATGGGGAACTGCCATTAGACTCTTTTGAGCAGGAGAACGCAGTACCACTAGAGGGTGAACTTAGTGTCTCTTGTCTTTTGCCATTTAACAGTTAAAGGCTCAGGTAAGAGAACTATACGCAGCTCTACAATGGTGGACGATTTTGCGGTATCTACTATTTCTCCATTCTAGTAACAGAAAACTTCAGCTGCAACCGATGTTAAAGAGTTTGAAAAAGCGGATTGCAAGCATAGGCAATAAGTTCTTTGTTGGGAGAGCGGTCTGTCAGGAGGTTCATATTTCAAGAATGTAGTCCATCTAATACTTCCTAAAATTTCAGTATATATATATATATATATATATATATATATATATATATATATATATGGTTGAGACACATTTCATCTTACCTGCATTCCATTGTTCGTGTGTCAATGTACTGCTACAGAAACACTATGTCATGTTTTGCAGCTCCACTCGTATTATTGAAGTTCATGCTTTCCATCTATATAACGCAATGATATCTCTGATGTCTTCTGATGGCGAAGTTTTACGATGGTCTTGCTACTGATAGCCAACAATCAGTATGTGTGTGCAGAACTGAACGTCTGCAATTTGATTCATCTCTTCCGCAAACATTGTTCCAAAGTTTATTTGTGTCTCTCTTTTAGCAATGTCATTCTAAGCAAAACATCTGCTAGAAATATTAAATAATTTTTATGTTTCCCTAACAGTTTGTAAAGTGTTCTAGAAGTTAAACCATTGTTCGTCATGGCATGAGCATTGAGAAATGTGATCTAGGAGCAATTCCGCGACTCATTGTCGTCTGCTCATACTTCACAATAAAGAATAGACGTTACCATAATTGACACTGAAACTTGATTGATTGTAATGCGCTTTTGACACAGGAAATAAAGTACATTTTTTTCGGTTAGGTTCAACTTTAGGAACGTGATTTATTGCATAGATAAGATTCTTACATAGATTAATCAATACTGAATATTTTGCAATACGTCTTCTGTTGAAAAGTGGAATAAAACTAATTAATTAAATGGTATCAAATTTCGACCTAGGGGCGGATAGCAAAATGTATCAATTGGTTCATCAGTTGTTGCATGATTTGAAAACGAAACTTAGTGAACTTCGCTTTCATAGTAATCTATTTTTTTTTTAGATTGATTTGCTACGAGTTTGTTCCAATATGACACCATCATCGCATCGAAGTACATACACACTGAAAGCCGAACAACATATCTGTGAACCAACAATACGTGGACACATCAGACATTTGAATTTTCCAAGCTAACTTGTTTTTTTAAGCCAATTGAATTAAAATATTCTGTGTGATAAATATTTAAGTTAAAACATTAAGTACTCAAATATCCAACCAAATTCACATTTTCTTGCCGTTTTCTATTTAAAGTCAAAGAAAATGCGCGCCTAGTCGTTATTATTGTTAGACTCAAAGTATATTATGCAGAAGTAACCAAGAAGCCATCATAACGTTGTCTCAGTAGTAGGAGTGGTGGTGCCACGTATCTGGAGTCACAGTCACCACCAGTGCCACCAATGAGGGTGTGGGTGGTGCCAATGGTCGTGGTACCAACCATCCCATCCCCAATGCGGGTCTGCCACCGGATTCGCCTGGAGCACCGTGAAACACAATGCCAGCATCAGCAACACAGCCAAGGCCACCTGTTGGACAACGAAGGGTTCCTGTCAGATTCAGAGGTTGTCGTGTAGACAGTAGTAGAATCCGGTTCCACAACCAGATGCATTGAAAGGAACTACCCTTATTTTAAATACAAACCAAAGAACCCATCGTAATAATGAGCAAACAATTGCATACGAGAAATTTAATTTCTTAATCGGTTTTGGGAACGTAGTGCCCATCTTCATAAGGTTTACCGATGGCATTATTTACGAGTGTCAATAGTAAGATTCATTCAGCAAAATACCGTTGTCATGTGTTTCATAGTACATGTACTAAAATGGTATAAACAAGCTAAACAACAAGTGCAGGCGTCATATACCGAGTTCTGGCATAATGCTGCGTTTGGATTGTCTGTGCTGGTCCAGTGCTTAAAAAGAAGGATCATCAAAGTGTTAAGTTTCGTCGACAATGCGGCCCTTAGAGAAGGAGCAGATAGGGGGAGGAATTCGACTCTGTCCTTTCAGTGGGACCCATGCCGGCAATTACCTTAAGCCATTTAGGGAAACCAGTGAAATCTAAATCTAGATTAATCTTTCCAGCAGATTACAGTTATTCATCAGATCGGGACTGGAAGCTGTCACATCTGCCTTTCACTAGCAGATGCTCTTCCAATTTAGCTATCCATGGATATCTCAAGACCCGGCATCACAGCTTTACATCCACTACTGGCTCTTCCCCATTTTCCCACTGTTGTAAAGCTTCAAATCAACGCACAATCCACTGTAGAGTGAAAAACTGTTCTGGAAACAATCACCAAGGTTGAATTTAAACCTACTTGTGCAGTGCTCCTTCTTCCAGGAATGTTAGTCGTGGCCGATTACTGGAAAGTTTCTGAAAGATTTGAAAGTAGGAGAAAGGTATAGTCAGAGAGAAATTTTTGAAACTTGGTCGTGACCCGCTAATACTGTAGAGCGTTTGGCCGCGAAAGTCAAATGTATGAGGTTCGAATCTCGATCCGACAAACAGTTTCAGCCTGCCAGGAAGATCAATATCAGCGCATACACTATTTCAGAGCAGAAATTCGTTCTTTTAAATGAGGATGGCACGACCGTTTTTTTGTTTTATTTATTTTTTAATTCTTTTTACTGGTTTGATGTGGTCCGCCACGAATTCCTCTCCTTTGCCAAACTTTCCATCTCAGAGCAGAATATGCACCCTACATCCTCAATTATTTATTGGATGTTTTCAAATCTCTGTTTTTCTCTACACTTTTAACCCCCTACAGCACCCTCTAGTTCCATGAAAGTTATCCCCTTATACCTTAACAGATGTCTCATCATCCTCTCCCTTCTTTTTGTCAATGTTTTCCATACGTTCCTTTCCTTGCCGATTCTGTGGTGGTCCTCCTCATTCCTTACCATATCAGACCACCTAGTTTTCAACATTCTTCTGCAGCACCACATCTCAAAGGCTTAGATTCTCTTCCGTTTGGTTTTCCTATGGTCCATGTCCCATTATCATACATTGCTGTACTCCAAACATACTTTTGCAGAAATTTCTTCCTCACGTTATGACCTCTGTTTGATACCAGCAGACTTCTCTTGCCCAGAAATGACTTTTTCGCTGGTGCTAGTCCACTTTTTATGTCCTCTTTGCTCCATCCGTCATAGATTATTTTGCTGTCTAGACAGCAGAATTTCTTAAGTTCGTCTACTTCGCGATCCCCAATTGTAATGCTAAATTTCTTGATGCTACCTCCCATTACCTTTTTCTTCAATTTATTTTCAGTCCATATCCTATACTCATTAGTCTCTTCATTCAATTCATCACACTCCGCAATTCTTCTTCACTTTGACTGAGGGTAGCAATGTCACCAGCGAATCTGATTATTGCCTGACTTATACCTTGAATTTTAATTCCACCCTTGAAACTTTCGCTTCCTAGACGTGTAGATTGAAGAGTGGTGGGCAAAGACAGCATTCCCGTCTTACACCCTTTTTCATCCGAGCACTTCGTTCTTTGTCTTCCACTCTTATTGTTCCCTCTCAGTTCTTGTACATAATGTGTGTCACCCATCTTTCCCTACAGCATACCTCTATTTTTCTCAGAATTTCGAACATGTTGCTCCATTTTACACTGTTGAACGCTTTTTTCAGGTCGACAGATCCAATGAACGTTTCTTGATTTTTCTTCACTCTTGCTTCCATTTTCAAGAGCAATGTCAGAACTGCCTTTCTGTTGCGTTTACCTTTCCTGAAGCCAAACTGACTGGGATAAGAACTTTCTCCCGAATGAGAGGCCACTGTCTTAACATCTGAAGCAACTCGCTCGATTTCAAACGGTTGGAGACAAGTGCTATGGAGTATAATCTGTTGTTGCCTTAGTTTCTAATGAAAACGATTGAATGATAATGAAATGATTGTGAGCGATGCAGGACGTCCAAATGTCGTGGAAGAAGGTAAAAGATGTATGGTGCTACAATCAGGATCGTGTAACGCTTGAGATTCTCTAGTGTTCTAGTGCAAACAGTCACAAATGGGTCTCACAACCATGCCCCTATATCTACGTCCTTGTTTACCCAACAACGTCGTGGATCGTATGCACAGAGTACGGAAGTATCGGAACTAAAGCGTGGAAAGATAACGACCATTTGTGTAGTCAGATGCTAAACGTTTTCAGCTACGAGTATCGAGTATATAACGAACACTGCAGCGTCAGGACAGATGTCCGTAACAATGTTTACTGAAGCCCGCAATAGGTTTGTTGCGTATTTATGATATGACGTTTTGGGATTCGCAGCTGTGGTTGTTGCACAAGTCCGTGAAAAGATGTGCATTTTGAAAATGGTGTTGCTCATTTGTTGCACCCACCGGAAATTCTGCCTTTCCATTGAAATGTAATTACATAATTGTGGTGACCAATTCCGTTCTTGATTTGGAAAGAGCTCACCCAGGACCAAAAAACCGGCAGGGTAGAGGGAATGGAGGAGTAATATTAATTTTATACTGAATGGTAGAACAGTTTTGAGATATCACAGCTACAGTTCAGGGAAAACTTACCACTATATAAAAGTCATTAACAGTAATATCATCAACCTTACTTCATACTGCTATGAAATGATGCATTTGTTTGTGTGGCAGGATTGGATCAGAGTTCACATTGTAAAAATCATTTTTTTTTTCCTAATGAGTGGCGCGAAGCTGTTTCCATTATCTCCCCGCTGTTGTCTTCGTACCCAAGAAGTTGTGTGCCTTTTCTGTTGAACGTAACTTTCAAATCTACAAAGGCTATCTCAGAGTTGAATACGAGGGCGGTTTGGGAAGTTACTGTCGTTCTCTAGTGGCGTCAGTACACTAAAGATCCAAAGAAAGTGGTACATCTGCCTAACGTCGCTTAGGGCCCCTGCGAAAACTCAAAAGTGTCGCACGACGACGTGGCATGGACTCGACTAATGTCTGAAATAATGTTGAACGGAATTGACACCGTGAAACCTGCAGGGCTGTCCATAAATCCGCAAGTGTACGACGGGTTGGAAATACACTCCTGGAAATTGAAATAAGAACACCGTGAATTCATTGTCCCAGGAAGGGGAAACTTTATTGACACATTCCTGGGGTCAGATACATCACACGATCACACTGACAGAACCACAGGCATATAGGCACAGGCAACAGAGCATGCACAATGTCGGCACTAGTACAGTGTATATCCACCTTTCGCAGCAATGCAGGCTGCTATTCTCCCATGGAGACGATCGTAGAGATGCTGGATGTAGTCCTGTGGAACGGCTTGCCATGCCATTTCCACCTGGCGCCTCAGTTGGACCAGCGTTCGTGCTGGACGTGCAGACCGCGTGAGACGACGATCACCAGTGGTGTACGGCCAGTGAAGGAGATCGCTCCCCACACCATGATGCCGGGTGTTGGCCCTGTGTGCCTCGGTCGTATGCAGTCCTGATTGTGGCGCTCACCTGCACGGCGCCAAACACGCATACGACCATCGTTGGCACCAAGGCAGAAGCGACTCTCATCGCTGAAGACGACACGTCTCCATTCGTCCCTCCATTCACGCCTGTCGCCACCACTGGAGGCGGGCTGCACGATGTTGGGGCGTGAGCGGAAGACGGCCTAACGGTGTGCGGCACCGTAGCCCAGCTTCATGGAGACGGTTGCGAATGGTCCTCGCCGATACCCCAGGAGCAACAGTGTCCCTAATTTGCTGGGAAGTGGCGGTGCGGTCCCCTACGGCACTGCGTAGGATCCTACGGTCTTGGCGTGCATCCGTGCGTCGCTGCGGTCCGGTCCCAGGTCGACGGGCACGTGCACCTTCCGCCGACCACTGGCGACAACATCGATGTACTGTGGAGACCTCATGCCCCACGTGTTGAGCAATTCGGTGGTACGTCCACCCGGCCTCCCGCATGCCCACTATACGCCCTCGCTCAAAGTCCGTCAACTGCACATACGGTTTACGTCCACGCTGTCGCGGCTTGCTACCAGTGTTAAACACTGCGATGGAGCTCCGTATGCCACGGCAAACTGGCTGACACTGACGGCGGCGGTGCACAAATGCTGCGCAGTTAGTGCCATTCGACGGCCAACACCGCGGTTCCTGGTGTGTCCGCTGTGCCGTGCGTGTGATCATTGCTTGTACAGCCCTCTCGCAGTGTCCGGAGCAAGTATGGTGGGTCTGACACACCGGTGTCAATGTGTTCTTTTTTCCATTTCCAGGAGTGTATATTCTGAACAGGACGTTGCAAGGCACTCAATAATGCTCGTGTTTGGGGAGTTTGGTGGCCAGCTGAAGTGATAAAACTCAGACGAGTGTTCGTGCAGCCACTTTGTAGCAATTCTGGACGTGTGGGGTGTCGCATTGTCCTGCTGGAACTCCCCGAGTCCGTCGGAATGAATAATGGAAACAAGTGATTAGACATGATGCTTACGTACGTGCCACCTGTCATGTCGTATCAAGACGTATCAGGAGTCCCATATCACTCTAACTGCACACGCTCCATACCATTACAGGGCCTCCACCAGCTTGAGCAGTCTTATTCTGACATGCAGGATCCATGGATTGATGAGGTTGTCTCCATACCAGTTGAAGCCACACTTTCGTAGTACAGTAATGAAATATTTATTTTTATTGAATTTGAGTTATTTAGATGAGTTATTATGCCAATTTTTGTTCGAAATTTAGAATTTATTTAATATAATACAATAATCTAGATTTTCGAAGGAAATTAAAGGCTTCAGAATAACAAGCAGGTGTTACATTGTTCAATGTTCTGTTTTTAGCAGTAAATGCTTTAGACTGTAGCGATAGATTCTGTTATGTTAGGTCTCTCTCAGTTACAATATCGGCTACATTTATGTTTGTTGTTAAAAAGTGTTGTTTCTGAAAGTTTCGTTTCGTACGAGTTACGAATAAAACAGAATCAAAAGCAATCTCTCTTTCAGCTTTGTTATTTCTCGATTTTAATACGTGCAATTATTGAAGTGTTACAATTTTACATCTAAAGCTGATTGGTTTAAGATTACTAGACTGCCCGACTACACTGCAGCAACCCCTCTGATTTTCAGCGTGTAATCTGACGTGAAAACTTATTTACGACGAATAAAGGGTTTGCGAATAAACAATTTGCGACGATGTGAAGCTACGTTACGTCCGCTATTACTGTTTCAAAAGATTTTAATGTAGTTTGTGACCCTTTCTCCCAGCCGTAAATAAAAATAAACTGAACACGACCCGCGAAATCAAAGACATCGTCACCCAACAACCTAATTAACTAAAATTTAGTACCCACAAAAGACTACAAATGGAAGAGGAGCCACAATTGGCGTACAATGTAGGGCACGAAGATAATTAAGACGTAACGATTCAAAGGTCGCAAGAAACATCAAGATTACGTAATTATCAAGAATTCAATTGATGAAATTTCACGACGAGATCTTACGCAATGAAGGCAATATATGGTAATTATCAGTTGTTAAACTTATCATTAACTGTGAAATATTTACCGCGTGTGATATTTTGTGTGTGACTGTTCTGTTACATATAGCTAATATGTGTTCTATTATGTTGCATGACCCTGCTGTGTTTGCTGATAAAAATTTGTGAAGTTCATGAGTCTGTGAGAAGAATATACATACGAGTCGCGTGCTGATGGTTAATGCATGACAGATGATCTACCATCAGCAAAAGGTAAATACTGATAACGGTGACACCGCCTTAACTGTTTTTTTAATCTCGATGTGTACTGGATCAGTATGTTGTTGTTGTTGTGGTCTTCAGTCCTGAGACTGGTTTGATGAGCTCTCCATGCTACTCTATCCAGCATATCTGTAGTGTAACTAGTGTAAAAAAGGGGAGAGTTTTTTGTAGATTAACAGTAATTTACCAAGTGATAATAGAATATGTATGTGTACCTATAACGTGTGACGATTGGTTTTACCCAATAACTGTGAATTATTATTTAGGACATGATTAAGAAACGTAAGTGTATGATGCATGACAAGACAGCTGGAATGGGTTCAGTTGGGAGTATTGCTGACAATAATGAGACAGAAACGGAACAAATTCCGGCGTCCTTAATAATGTCTGCAGATAATAGTGAGTCGCATAACTCAACTACTGATCAGATGCGTTTAGAACAACCCAATGTGAATTCTGAAGTAGTTGATTACCAATTAGATCGTGTAGATGATGGTATGATTCCTAAATCAACTGATAACGCAGATAATTCGGAGGTAATCAGTAATTAGCGAACTAACCTTAATGCGTTAACGTTAATTTTAATGAAGTTAGCACAGAATGAAAAACGGGAAAGACAGAAAGAACGAGAGAAGTATGTACAGAGAAAACAGGGTGAACAAGAAAAGGAAGAGTGGAGAAAACAGAAAGATAAGGAAAGGGATGAGCAAGATAAGAAAATATTTTACCATCTAGCACTTATGAACCAAAGGTTAGGTAATATCAATAAAAAAATATGAACATTTGCCTAATGTAAAAGTCAAATGACTATATCAGTAGACGAGGTACAACGAAACCATCTGAAAGAATCGACGATATAGAGTCAACTAATCAGAACTAGATTGAGAATAGTAACTACGCAAGCGCAGAAGTGGAAAGAAAAGGTTTCTGATAGGTTGGAGGCAAAGAGCGGAGAAATAAATGAAAAAGTAGAATGTGTAGCTTCAGAATCAGTAAATAAAGTGTCCACTGTTAAACCATCAGACGATGTCGATTAATTTCAAGAGGTATTTTATAAGATTAAAGACAAAGTGATTTCAGAACTACCTAAGCGGCAGAAGGAAATTAATAAAAAGTTAGACTCGTTGGTAGACGAAACATCTATTAGAAGTGAAAGGGGTGTTACCTATAAAAACAGAAAGAACAATACTAATGATTCAGTGGGGTCTTGTGAATCAGCTGAAGGGAAAAGTAATAGACATTGCGTAGAAAATGAGTCGATACATAGTTGTCCAGCATTATGTGTCCTAAAAATAGGACCGACTGTTTCAAACGCACTGCTCGGAAAAAGATTTTCTCCACCCAGTAATCTTTACTAAAAGCTTTAGGAATATATTTCCAAGAACATGGAACGAATGACACAAAATTTGTGATTTCTCGTATTGTAGGAGAAGCAGCTTTGCGGGCAAATGACACTGCTGATTTCTATAATTCTTCTGAGGAGTTTGAGTGTAAATTCATTAATAAATTTTGGTCGTTTAGTAAACAAGAGAAATATCGTAAAGAAGTTTATAATCCAGAACATTATGATCATAAAAAGATACTTTGCGAAACATGTTAATAAAACTAGATACGGGGATGCATCTAGAGAGGTCATTCGTATTTTAAAAGCAAAAGTACTCATTGATATTAGAGAAGACTTAATTGATATACCAAAATTCTGTGAAGTGAATCAACGACAAAGCAAAGAGTGATATAACTCCTTGAAGGGCCTGGTTACTCTATCATAAACAGCCGTTTGCCAAGGAAGATGCGCCTTAGTACACAGATCATGTGAATATTGGAGAATACCTTACAGTCAGATGAAGGGCTTGCGAATTATTTTAAAGGAGACCAGGAACAAGAAGGCTGTAAGGAGAGATGGAATAAATCTGTAAATTGAAAAAAAAATCGATATTAAATGGAAACAGAGGATTGTGCAGTTCCTGAATGATAATTAGTATCTGATGAAAATTATAGACGAACCGGGGTATTATAATTATATACAAGAACCGAGATGAAATTGTAGGAGTATATTTTTTTAATTCTGCCAATAAAAGCTATTCATCAGTCATTAAAATGAAACTCCAGCCACCAGCAGAAACATTTTTACGAATGGAACGAGGCGTGTTATGTAAAAGCATATGCGTTTGTTCTAAAACAACCGACAGGAAAGAGAACAGCAAACTACTATTTCTGCTCTTCCTAGATTATGAGAAGACCTATGATAAGATGTCTCTAAATTTATTGAATGTTGTTAAACAAAATCTTAGAAGGGAGCATTTCTAAATACCGCACGAGGATGCAGAAGTAAAGCAACAAATTTGTAAACATTATTTTAGCTACAGACATTCATGTTCTCCTAGCAAATAGTCAATGCGCTTTACAAAAAATAAAAAAAATTGTGGTCAAACTGAATATTATTTTACAAACTTATCGACTGGATATATTCATTGTAGATAAAACAAAAGAAATGCATTGATAGGGAAACAAATAAGAATAGTAAAATCAGTGATAAAGGGTAAGCTAATAGAACAGGTAAATTCTTTTAAATATTTCGGGGCAGATATAACACAGTACTAAACCAGTTCAGACTTGGTTCAAAATATGAAGTAGGATGACACTATTAATGGCCGACACTGGTATTCCATATGATCTAGACATGTTCAAGTGATTGTAAGAAAGTGTTTATATTGAGGTAAGGTACTGTATAGTTAATACGTAGAAAATGCAATAGTTTTTTGTGACAGTGATCTCCATCAACATGTCTGGCAGACCAACGGGGAAGGCAATTTGCGCATTTGGTGCTGCAATCAATGAAGGATAGTGACTATTTCATTTTTCAAAACACTGAAGCTCTACTGCACTTACACAAAAACGTCCATGAGTTCCCCGGACCTGTCATCATATGGTTGATCACATCAAAGACACTGTTTTCACACCTGCACTACCCCACTACAATGCAGACTTAGGAGGACGTATTAGAGCAGCTGTGACATTGATGTCGACACTTTTGGCGTATTGCAGGCTGAACTGCAGCAGGCCGAACTGAACTACAGAACGGCCTAATTGCTCATATGATGAAGATTTGTCAACATTGCACAGATAACTTCTAGAGCTACTGTTTCATGCATACAATCACGTAGTACCTAAACTCTAACCAAACTTCTGTTACAATCACTGGAAAGTGTCTAAAGCACTTTGAATAACCCAGTACAAGAAGGCACCTTCACAGAACTATGAGGACACATACAACACTAAGACTGCGCACGCGATGATGGCTAAGCGTGCCTTAAATACGGCAGTGAAAAATGTAATCTAAGACAAGGAGAGTAGAAAGGAACTGAAACAACACAGATGATGTTCCTGAGGTCAGTTCTTGGATTAACATTAAGAGACATATCCGAAGTCATGACTACATCAAAATATGCCACTTGAGTGTCTTCCACCACCCACTCCTTGAAATGATGAGGAAAAAATGAATTTAACAAACAATTCTGGTTTTAAGACAACTTTCTTATTATGAAATTTGTTACAACTCACTTAGCAAAGTATTCATGTTACAAACACAGCAGTATATGAAAAAATAGGAAAACAAATAACTTAAATATAAATACGTGTTGAGTTTTTAGAAGTAAAGCGCAAGTGCGTCTCTCTATCCGAGGGGTAACATGTAAACTGTCAGGACACAAATGAAAACTTACGTCCACTGGAGATGTCTTTCGTATATAAGACGAAACTCTTTTAGGAATTTAGATGACGATACTGCAGCATTAAAAAGATAATTTGTTTACTAACGAATGTAAAGGTCCCTTAATTATGCTACAGAGAACTATTAATTTTTGTTACGTTGTTACTGTAATGTAAACCAAAATGAACAAACTCTCTAATTCGTACTACACAGTAGTTTTCGTGGTTGCAAGAAAATGTAGATCATACGCGCTGTACTCTTGAAACACATGCTAATATTTCTGAATACGTTACGAGACGAATTCAGAAACGTTTCTGGTTGGGAACGTCTCACATTGAGAGAAAAACAGGCGATGAATGCTCACCAGTTGCATGCCCATCTTGCCGCCGTCGCTACGTTCTCGTACGCCAAACGCAACGGAAGTGTCTGAGCACTGCAGGCCTAGCCTTCCAAATATATTGGCAGCTCTTGAGGAAGCTATTAGATGAGAGCGACAATACCATCGTTATGATAGTGGTAAACACTGCAGACGCACATAGCTTGACTTTATGACGTCAGGCTCGTTACCACTGTCCGACGTATGTGACGAACGGAGCCGACTCCGTACTACAAGCTGGAGCTGCTACTTCCGCAGACGTGTACGTTCATATGTGTCTCACCCTTGGGTCGTACGTTAAATTTCGCTTTGAGGCACTGTCTAAATCTTAGACATCGGTACAGATCGATTTTTTGTGTTAGAGCTTTGGTGTGTTTCATTGTATGTTTAACATTCTCCTCCAACTCCTGGCATCAAATGCCTGTGTTACTTAAAACTGAAATGAGTCACACGTCAGTGAACTGAACGAAAGTCAAGTTGTCTTATACGCTTTATGTTGAATCTCATCTAATTATTAAGACACGTATCTCTTTGAAAATTTTTCCTCGCACACTGCTCAAATTTCTGTACCATTACATATGTATTTTACTACTGACACTTAAGTGTTTTACAGATATCTATTCATAGATGTGAAACTCTCTTAGCAATTCTCGCTCAGTCTTCATCTTTACTTCTTAAATTATTGCTAGGTTTCTTTTACCACTGCAAGTATATTTGTTTAATCGAATACCGGAAAATGGTTTAAGAATTGTTGACTTCTGTTTCAGTCTTGCTGAATACCTATGTTAGAAATAATGCTCTGTTTTTAATATTTTTCTAATTTTATTGTTGTTCTTTTCCTTGCAATAGCTGTTTTCACTATTGTCTGAGAGGAATACACAACGAAGATTTTTTTTGCCTACGTTGTTTTGTTTCATTACATAGAATACCCTACTTAGTCACGCACGGAAAATTGTATCACAATCTTTACTTTTGATTGCTAATCCAAGGGTGCAGTGCCTCTCACATTTTTGGTCTGTTCCCCCTGTCGATTGACGTATCACGTGGCATGCATATTATCCGGTCGACTCCCCTCTTCGCTAACCCAAGTTTTCAAGCCTTTGCCGGCAGAGGACTCCAAAGTGTAGCACGTACTGAGGCGGTGTGTAGTATAGCTATGCAGGAGTACTGCGAGACCCTCAGAACACACAAAGCACGAATTTCTGGAGTTGGTCCACACATCGATCACTCACGCATTCCACGTGACAATGCCAGACAACACACGAGCCCTGCGACATCTACAACAGTCCGACGCCTTGGCTTCGCTGTCATCGATCATACTCCACACAGTCCCGAATTGACCCAGTCCGATTATTACCTGTTTCCCAAACATAAAGAATAGCTTTGAGGACTTCACTGTCATAGGGATGAAGCGGTGCTAGAAGTGGTGAGGTTGCAGCTTCCTCAACAAAGTAAGACAGCCTACAGTGACTGTATCAACAAAGTGATCTCTTTTGGAGAGGTATGTGTTCGCCGCCAGGTTAGTTTGTTGAGAAATAAATATCTTGAGATGAAGAATAAAGATGTATAAAATTATTAAACTTTGTTTTATCTTAGAAGCTTAAGGAGTTTTCCCATAAAAAGTTCTAAGACAGTACATTTCAGCATGTCCTTTCATAACGTATTCACGTGCTAAACAGTTGTTCTAAAAATGAGTGAAATGCCACAATGAGAATTCAGAAGTCCGAGTAGTTTTATATAACGATTTTAGTGGTCCACCGCTCTTGTCAGATACATAAAGCTCTGAGGTACATCGGTATAAGTGCATCGCACACTTAGCAGAACTTTCAAGCTACCCTCTTCCTTACAGAAATTTTATGGTGTGTGCATAAGGCTTGTTCCACAACTTGTTGTTCTTTAAAGGGCATAGTTATATGTGGAGCACTGTTCCTGTTCTGCAGTACTAATAAATCTAGTCAGCATTATTTGTCAGTGGCAGAATGCCTATTCTTGTTCATACTTTATTTTCTTTCAGCAGATAAACAGCCATTATCGAATGAATAAGAGAAAACTAAAAAGACATTAATCTCAAAACTTGTGAAAAATGACTATAAACCTGTAGCATGCAAATGGCAAACACATAAGCTTAGGGAGCCAAGCACATAACGCTTAGTCATTAATTAAATAGCTTAAAAATGTATGTGAGGCTATAACAATATAGTGGAATAATATTTTAACCACTGGAGCTAGTAGTTCTGGTGGAAGTTAATATTTAACGAGAGGAACTGGTTGTCAGAAAGTGTAGCGAAAAGTAACAGCCATAAAGTTACCGATGACATATATTTTATTCAAATGACCTAAGAAAATTTACTGTAATAGCTAATTTGTGAATACAAAAAAGCATGAATTTATTAGATATAAAACACTTGCATATTGAAAGTAGTAGCTCTAACGAAAAGTGCGGATACAGTAACATATGCAAAAGAAATACACTTATTATGAGAACGTGGCTGTCCAAGGTGACGTCAGGAGCTGTCTCAGTATACGGGATGTCCATCAGGATGCAGTAGAACGTCCATTAGTGAAGCAATTCCATTAGTTTCCGATGAGCTGTGACGATACTGTAGTCGGTGGCAAACAGCTCGTGGAATGAATGATAGTCACGAAACGGCCAAAGCGCACTCTGTTACAGAAAGTATAAATGTCGAAGTGCGCTATGTGATAAAATCCGCATTGTTGAAAACAATGTGTTCAACATAAGCAGCCCTATTTCTACGTTTGAACGTACATGCCTTTTATGGCGTGGCAATGCTTCCGTTTGTGTGTAACTGGTGGATATTCACGTTCCACAGATTATGGACCATTTTTATTATTTTACTCCTGTGCATCTGATGATGCCTCAAAGGTCGAAAGCTGTTGTCTGATGAAATAAAATTAAATTTGGCCAATACTGGGAAATATAGTATTCAGTTAGGTACCATGACCATCGATCTCTTTCATAGATAAAAGCGACGTTATTCTATGATCTTTAATTGTCTTTTTAAAAACTCTGCACACACACACACACACACACACACACACACACACACACACGCACACACACACACAGTGCGAGAGAGAGAGAGAAAGAGAGAGAGAGAGAGAGAGAGAGAGAGAGAGGTAAACAGCTAGATATTCACTGACAACAGAAATTCGTTTAATATTTCATTGCTCGAAGTATCAAAACACAGCTGCCTATACTGTTTATGAATATTCACGCTCTGACTAAAATTTGTAGTAATCAAAAATTAGCCGGCCGATGTGGCCGAGCGGTTCTAGGCGCCTCAGTCTGGCACCGCGCGTCCACTACGGTCGCAGGTTCGAATCCTGCCTCGGGCATGGATGTGTGCGATGGCCTTAGGTTAGTTAGGTTTAAGTAGTTCTAAGTTCTAGGGGACTGATGAAATATTCAAATTTGTGTGAAATCTTATGGGACTTAAATGCTAAGGTGATCAGTCCCTAAGCTTACACACTACTTAACCTAAATTATTCTAAGGACAAACACAATCACCCATGCCCGAGGACTCGAACCTCCGGCGGGACCAGCCGCAGGGACCGATGACCTCAGATGTTAAGTCCCATAGTGCTCAGAGCCATTAATCAAAAATTATAAATATTTCTTCTTCATCTCGCACGTATGACCTCATCACATTCTACTGTTGACGCTTGATGTCTTATAGTATTTGTTTTTGCTGTTTGCGAAAGTCGTCATTGTCCATTGTGCTGGAAAACGGCATATGGCCTTAGTTTCTCGCGTTATTGGAGAGAAGGAAAAACAACTGAAATACAAGAAATGCGACTAGCTGTGGAGGCACCAAACGTGGCAATAACATATTAACTAGGCCAAATATGATAGTGACCTCTGTCGCTAAAAGCAAACATAATGAGATTGCAATACTAACAATCGAAAGTGGCAACTCACTTTCACGTCTGTGTACAACCCTCTAGGAGAATAATTCGTTGTGTCACCGCTAAAAAATGTTAACAACTAAAATGCCAAATTCGTAGTAGTTTTCAGTTGTCACAGTATCAAGTGGGCCAACAACGAAAGAGATGAGGACGGACAGTCGCTGGAGGAGTGGGCAGACACAAGTGGTCTCTCTATCCTCCACGGCAGACAACTTCCCTGCTGCTTTACGAGTAAAATATGGAAGCGTGGCTACAGCCCTGATAACTGTATCACCAGCTCTAACACGTAATATGGTACGTATATCGGCACATTCCACGAATCCAGCAGAGACCAAATGTGATGCAGGTGTATGCAGCAGTTAAGAGCACTATTGTGCCCTTCCGCCGAAGATTTAACTTCAGGAACGCCAAATGGACATCTTTTCAGGAGGAACTTCACAAAATCCAGTGTGGAATCCAGCCCTACATCTGAAAATTACCAGGCATATTTGTTGTTGTTGTGGTCTTCAGTCCTGAGACTGGTTTGATGCAGCTCTCCATGCTACTCTAAACTGTGCAAGCTTCTTCATCTCCCAGTACGTACTGCAACTTACATCCTTCTGAATCTGCTTGGTGTATTCATCTCTTGGTCTCCCTCTACGATTTTTACCCTCCACGCTGCCCTCCAATGCTAAATTTGTGATCCGTTGATGCCTCAAAATATGTCCTAACAACCGATTCCTTCTTCTAGTCAAGTTGTGCCATAAACCCCTCTTCTCCCCAAATCTATTCAATACCTACTCATTAGTTATGTGATCTACCCATCTAATCTTCAGCATTCTTCTGTAGCACCACATTTCGGAAGCTTCTATTCTTTTCTTGTCCAAACTATTTATCGTCCATGTTTCACTTCTGCACATGGCGACACTCCATACAAATACTTTCAGTAACGACTTCCAGACACTTAAATCTATACTCGATGTTAACAAATTTCTCTTCTTCAGAAACGCTTTCCTTGCCATTGCCAGTCTCCATTTTATATCCTCTCTACTTCGACCATCATCAGTTAATTTGCTCCCCAAATAGCAAAACTCCTTTACTACTTTAAGTTTCTCATTTCCTAATCTAATGCCCTCAGCATCACCCGACTTAATTCGACTACATTCCATTACCCTTGTTTTGCTTTTGTTGATGTTCATCTTATACCCTCCCTTCAAGACACTGTCCATTCCGTTCTACTGCTCTTCCAAGTCCTTTGCTGTCTCTGACAGAATTACAATGTCATCGGCGAATCTCAATGTTTGTATTTCTTCTCCACGGATTTTAATACCTACTCCGAATTTTTCTTTTGTTTCTTTTACTGCTTGCTCAATATACAGATTGAATAACATAGGGGATATGCTACAACCCTGTCTCACTCCCTTCCCAACCACTGCTTCCCTTTCATGCCCCTCGACTCTTCTAACTGCCATCTGGTTTCTGTACAAATTGTAAATAGCCTTTCGCTCCCTGTATTTTACCCCTGCCACCTTAAGAATTTGAAAGAGAGTATTCCAGTCAACACTGTCAAAAGCTTTCTCTAAGTCTACAAATGCTAGAAATCAGGCATATTTTAAAACATTAAAAGGATCTCGAGATAGAACTTATCACGAGGCTGCAGACAGCACACCATTGCAGGGCTCTCACATAGATCTAAGAAATTCCTTGCTAAATATGAGAAACCATATTAGATAGACCATTTTACTGAATGGTAATATGCGGTACAGCACTGATGGTAATGCCAAATGAAGGGAGGCAAAACAAATGGATCGAGACTTTGCAGTGTATGGGCATGACACACAGCAGCAAAATAGTGTGGAGTCTTATCAAATAGCTCGGTGGTGATCCAGAAGGCTCCAGACAGCCTGCTGTGGCTACACCCAACCAAGTGGTTCACCAACTCCTCTTGAATGGAAAATCCAAGGCAAAATATCAAAAAGAATAAATCATTAGGATACTACAATCGGAAACCCAAACTTACTCAGTTCCTTTCACAATGATAATATTTATCCAGGGCCTCAGTACTATAAGAATGGGTAAGGCGGCTGCGGTGGATGATATGAGCCAAAATTTGGATCTTGCGGTTCTTTAGCCATTGCCGCAAAACTTATAATATCCCCAAGAAAGGCAACCACAGTTGCGCTACTCAAGCCTGGGAAGGAACGAGGCGTGTCAAAGAACTACCGACCTATATCATTTCTCGTCATCTACACAAATTGTGTGAGAGATTCGTTCGGAAAAGCTTGGCGGACTCCAACGATCTGAAACGTATCCCTCAACAAGCTGGTGTTAGACCTGGGAGATCATGCACCAGCCTAATTCTGTGCCAGACGATGTTAAGATTATGTGTACGAAAATAAAGTGACTACAGGGCTAGCATTTATCGACATCGGCTCCGCATACGATACAGCCAACCATAGATCGCTCTTCCAGAGGCCCTATGACGAGCTGAGAGATTCCCATTTTGTCAATGTCATTGATCCTCTCTTGCGGAGTAGACAATTTTACATCTTTGTTGGTGGAAACAAGAACCGATGCACAAACCGAAGAGTTAGAGTGGTCCAGGGAAGCGTTCTAGCTTCGTCCCTTTTTCACCTATACACTAACGAACCGCCAAAATCTAATCATTCTAAGCATACAACCTATCTGTGTGTGACTCTGGATTCATCTGTGACGTATAGGCACTACAGGGAAAAGATACGTCAGAAGGAATATTTTAAGGAAACTCGTAAAAAGAAAATGAGGAGCAAACCTACTATCTTGAGAACCACCACTTAAGCACTATCCTTCTCTATAGCAAAATAAGGCTGCCTGGTTAGGACTGATCAACTCACGTGGAAAAGGTGGACATAATCCTTAATAAAACATGTCGAATAACAACTGGGTTTATGAAACCCACGTCTCTACTAACGTTTTACAGAGCTGCAGGTAATGTAATTTCCAGCTCACGAAGAACGCCTCATGAATTCACAGAGAGGCTCAAACAAACCATCAGTGATCGCTATCTTCTCTTTGGCGTCGCATGCGAGCTTGGACGACTGAGACCCCGTAAAATGTTCTTAAACACGGCCACTGAAGAATTATCACCTGACTATCCAGAGGCACAGGTAGTGCATGGCGACTCTACAACAAATTGGAAGAAATGAGGACATAAGAAGAGCGGTGGCCGCGATGAAAAGCACACGTGATCAGCTGAGGTCATAGTAACGTGGATGATGACGAGTGCATTTCGTGTGCTGTGCAAGACATGAAACTGTCCAAACAGTCCTTTCACAAACAACCTCGAAGGTTTGTAGCTGGACAAGAAAAAAGCACCGGACGTGGTCCAAGGGACTAAAAGACTGTGATTGGTTTATGGATATTAAAAAACAAAAGTAAAAAAGTTGGTATAACTGTGGCCTTCAGTCCAAAGACTGGTTTAATGCAGCTCTCCACAGTTCCCTACCCTACGCAAACCTCCCCATATACGAAAAATTGCTGTAACCGACATCCATCTGAACCTACTTATTGTATTCATCTCTTGGTCTCTCTCTACAAGTGTTACCTCTCATACTACCGTACAGTACAAAACTGACGATTACATAATGTCTCAGAATGCGTCCTACCAACGGATTCTTTATTTGATTCATATTAGGCCGCAAACGTTTTGTCTTCCCAGTTCTACTGCTTCCTCATTAGTTACGTGATCTATCCGTCCAATCTTCAGCATGCTTCTGTAGAACGGTACTTCAAAGGATTCTATTCTCTTCTTGGCTCAGCTGTTTTTCTTCCATGTTTCGCTTCCGTATAAGGCTACACTCCAGACAAGTACCTTTAGGAATATATTCGATGTTAATAAGTTTCTCTCCTTCAGAAGCGCTGTTGTTGCCAATGCCAGTCTAGATTTTATATACTCACTATGTCCGCCATCGCCAATTATTTTACTGTCCAAATAGCAAATTTTTTTAGTACTTTTAGTGTCTCGTTTTCTAATCTAATTCCATCAGAATAGCATGATTTAATACGACTACATTTCATTACCCTTATATTACTTTTGCCTGTTTTCATCTTCTATTATCTTTTTAAGAAACTAACTGTTTCGTTCAATTACTCTTTCAATTCCTTTTTCTGTATCCCACAAAATCTAATGATATCAGCAAACCTCACTTTTTTATTATTTCTTCTCCTTGAACTTCAGTTCCCTCTCCAGATCTTCCTTCAGTTTCCTATACTGCTTGCCCAGTGTACGGACTGAATAGTATCTGAGATTAACTGAAACAATTTGTCACTCTCTTGTCAACACTGTTTCCCTTTACGTGTCCTTCGACTATTATAACTACCGTCTGGTTTCCGTACAAGCTGTATATAACCTTTATGTCGCTGTACCGCTGCTCCTTCATAATTTGACAGTATATTCCAACCACCAATTCCAAGAGTTTTCTCCAAGTGTAAAACGTTATATAAACATGTGTAACTTTGTTTAATGTATATTTAGAGATAGATAATAAGGTCAGTTTTGTCACGCGGGCATCGATATTTCTTCGAAACCGATATCATTATACCCCAACCTCGACTTCTACCAATTTTTCAATTGTTCTGTAATGAATTCTTGTCTGTATTTTGCAACCCTGACTTATGAAACATATTTCGATAATATTGACACTTGTCAGCAGCTCCCTTCTTTGGAATTGGGATTTTATGTTTTTCTTAGTCTGATGGCTTTTCCCCCTCCCCACACATTTTGCAGATAAGGTAGACTCTATCTATGAATGCTCTGTCAATTTTTTCTCGCAGTACCATATATCCCATCTCACCCTCCTCTTACTTTCCCATAACGCTAACTTCAAGTACCTTTCCCCTGTGTAGCCCCTCTTCCCCCACCTTTCAGATTTCCCGTCTTTGCTTAGCACTGGTTTCCCATTTTTGCTCCTTATATTCATGTAAATCTTCTGCCTCTTTCATTTTCCTATAGGCGGTATCTAGCTTTCTCCTATTGATACATGCTTCTTCCTTTTGTTCTCTAGCCGTTCCTGTTTAGTCAGTTTGACCGTCTGTGAATCTTATTTGTTTAGAGATCTGTATTTCCCTTCCCATGCTTAGTGTGCTGCATTTTTATATTTTCTTCTTTCATCAATTCAATATCTGCTGTAGCATCCGAGGAATTCTGCTGGGCCATGACTTTTTACCTATTTCTATCCCTGCTTCCTTCAATACTTCTTCTCTTAAAGCTAATCAGTCATTTTTTGTTGCTGTTTCAGCAATCATTCCCTTAAGATTCCTTTCGGAGTTTCAAGCACCTGTAGTTCTCTCAAATTTTCAGGGTGACTTATCCTTAATTTGCCCACATTTTGCAATTTCTTCAGTTTCAACCTGCAATTCACATCAGTTGGCAGCAATGGTGGTCAAAGACTTCCAGCATAAGAAGTCTCACTCGTTCTGGCAAAGGTCTTGTCGAAGAGGGTGTAGCAGCATACAGAGGTGCACGGCACTCTCTTCATCTTGCGGTGGGAAGCTGCCCTAAAAGGCGGAAAAATTAGCAACTATCACCAGCATTAAAATGCAGAAGGCAACGGAAACCGTTTCATTGGAGACACATAATGTGTCTCCACATGACAAGTTGTCTGCAATGAAAAAAGTGTCAGAAAGATCTCTGAATTGGAAAAAGACTAGTCCTCCATTCGGATCTCTGGGGAGAAGGGTGGCTGCCAAGGAGGAGATGAGCGAGAAAAAGACTGAATAACCAACGAAAGGATAGCGTTGTACGGGTCGGGGCGAGAAATGTCAGGAGTTTCAATCTGGTAGGAAGCTATAAAATCTGAAAAGAGACGTATTGAAGCTCAATATAGAGGTAGTGCACGCGAGTGAAGTGAAATGGAAAGAAGACGTAGACTTCTGGTCAGATGAGTATAGGGTAATATTTACAGCAGTAGAAAATGGTATAACGGCAGTAGGATTCGTTATAGATAGGAAGATAGGCCAAAGAGTAAGCTACCAGGAACAGTTCAGTGATAGGACTGTTCGCATCAGAATCGACAGAAAACCAACACCGACAGTAACAGTTTACATATACATGCTAAGGAAAAAGTGGAGAGACAGGAAAAGTATATGAGGATATTGAACGGGTTATCCAGCACATAAAGGTAGACGAAAATCTAGTAGCTAATAGTCATGGGGCCTGTAATGCAGTTGTAGGAGAAGGAGCAGAATGAAGGGTTACTGGATAATGTGGGCTTGGTAGTAGTAATGAGAGAGGAGGAAAGCTAATCGAGTTCTATAATAAATGTCAGCTAATAACTGGGAATACTAATTTCAAGAACCACAACACTAGATGGTATACTTGGGAAAGGCCGAGATACACGGGAAGATTTCAGTTCGATTACATCATGGTCAGGCAGAGATTCTGAAATCAGGCATTGGGTCGTAAGGAGTACCCAGAAGCATAAATAGACTCTGATCACAATTTAATAATGACGAAGAGCAGGCTGAAGTTTAAGAGGCTAGTCCGGAAGAAAATGGCATTTCCGAGTATATCTGTTTGGACTTAAATGTTCATTGCACATTTTTGACATTTTTGGAAATGCCATTCTCGACTATGTTATGATGATTTGTAAACAGATCTCGGCCCGAAGCTAGTCATCTAATGAATGAAAAGTAAAAATTTGCAACTGGGAATGGTGTTTCGTTCTACGGAGGAATGTAGTCCTTTCGACTCCCCTGTTGAAAGTATACATTAAAAAGCAATGACGGAAATAAAGGAAAAGTTGAAAGATGCGATTAAATTTCGAGGTGGAAGGATACCAATGATAAGACTTACTGATGATATTGCCATCTTCAGTGACAGAGAAGAATAATTAGAGGATGCATTGAATGGAATGAACAGTCTAATGGGTACAGGATATGGACTGTGAATAACTCGGAGAACGACAAAAGTAATGGGAAGCAGTAGAAATGATAACAGCGAGAAACTCAACATCAAAAGTGGATATCAAGAAATAGACAAAGTTAAAAACTCTGCTTGCTAGGCAGCAAAACAAGCCATGATGGATGGACAGAGCAAGGAGGGTGGAGAAAATATGCTAACACAGGCAAAACGGCATTTCGTGCCAGGAAACTAGTACCAACAGCGGCCTTAATCTGAAGAAGAAATTTCTGAGAATGTAGGTTTCGAGCACAACATTGTATGGTAGTGACTCATGGACTGTGAGCAAATAGGAATGGAAGATATTCGAAGCATTTTAGATGTGGTGCTACAAAATAATGTTGAAATTTGGTGGACTGATAAAGTAAGGAGAGAGAGAAGGTTCTCTGAAGATTGGGCAAGGAAGAGATTGTATGGAAGACACTGACAAGAACAAATGACATGTTAATAGGGCATGTTCTAAGACATCAGGGACTCACTTGCACGCTACTAGAGGGAGCGGTAGAGGACCCGTAGAGGAAAACAGAGATTGGAACACATACTGATGCTTCAAAAATAACTCTGCGGTTCATAACCAATAAGTTATACTCAGGGTCAACAACTGCAAGTGGAAATTTCTCATAATTTAAATCCTAGTTCAGAAATCTATTTATTATCAATGTACAATCTATCTGAAACCTTCCAGTTGTCCCCAGGTCTCTTCCGTTAGCACAATTTTCTTTCATGATTCATAAACCAAGTGCTGCCGATGATGAACTATGTCGTAGGCGAAGATATAACTGGTGGCTTCCTCTTTCATTCCTTGTCCGCATTGCAGGTTCTAGTGCTATTTTTCTTTCTCTTTCTAATCTGTAGAAAGTAAGTACCTTTAAAAGCAATAGGTTACAAATATACGAATGTCGCTCAGTAAGTTATGCACCATATATTTGTTCTGAAAGCCGATTGGTTTTATTCGGTATTCCAATACAACATGCTTTTCTCCACTCTTTTGGCTACAAAAGCCTATTTTACAACATAATCTCTGTTCAATGCAACAGCCATACTCCATCTTACCGGTAGCCATCGGCTGCAGCTGATGTCTACCTGGAGAAATACTAGATGTAGCAAAATCGTCCGCCATTATAGAGCACTGTACGGTTCAATTATCTTAGCCATTTTACTGATAGTGACAAAAGAGATTAGAGTGACACTACGTGCACCTTCTAGTGGTACTGCGTTCTTCTGCTCAAAACTCTCTGAAACGAGTTCCTCATTTGATATCTGAATTTGTGCGATGTCGAATGAATCATAGGTGCCGTGCGGGATTAGCCGAGCGGTCTCAGGTGCTGCAGTCATGGACTGTGCGGCGGGTCCCGGCGTATGTTCGATTCCTCCCTCGGGCATGGGTGTGAGTGTCCTTAGGATAATTTAGGTTAAGCAGTGTGTAAGCTTAGGGACTGATGATCTTAGCAGTTATGTCCCGTAATATTTCACATACATTTGAACATTTTTTGAATCATGGGTAATAATTCTGAAGCCCCTCTGAATGAGTTGTCCAAGATGTTATGCGTGCATGTGGTATCGTAGGCCTTCTGGAGATTGAAAAAAAAAAACTCCTATTAAGATTTGCCTGCATAGGAAAACATGTTTCTTAACTGAATCTAGCAGAGGCAAATTATTATCTATGTTGGAATTGCATCTTCCCCGACCCACATTGCTGGCTATGAAGAAGCTGTCTGGATTTGAGAAAACAGATAAGAAAGAAATGCAGCATACTTATAGCATGGTGGCTGCTTAAGTTGTTCAAATGAGCATGAGAGCTTGATAATAGGGTCTCGAGGCTGCTCTAGTAGATACCAAATTAATAAAGAACTAGTGCAGATGTGGAAGAACTATTCAGACGAAACTTAATCGGCTACGAACCCATAATAAAATTTGTTGTGGCTGCGACGTCACTTAATCTCGACAGATCAAATTCAGTTTTCAAAAAATGGTTCAAATGGCTCTGAGCACTATGGGACTCAACTGCTGAGGTCATTAGTCCCCTAGAACTTAGAACTAGTTAAACCTAACTAACCTAAGGACATCACAAACATCCGTCCCCGTGGCAGGATTCGAACCTGCGACCGTAGCGGTCTTGCGGTTCCAGACTGCAGCGCCTTTAACCGCACGGCCACTTCGGCCGGCAAATTCAGATTTGAGGACACAGTAATCAAAGGAGGTTGGCTATTACTAGAGCTATTTTTAGCAGCATAGAAGACGTTATCATATCGACTACCTGTAGAAAGAGACAGAAATACTTACAAGTGGGACAACTCAGAACGACCTCTGTTTATCTGATGATGTTAAGTGTTTACCTACAAAACAGATGATCTCCGACAACTACAGCTTTAATCCATACACATTATAATCGTCAAAATGGATGTATGTAGGTATGTGTATACGGGTGCACCTGTGTTTATATGTATTATTTCTACATTTCAACCTACATTAACGAGCGAGGTGGCGCAGTGGTTAGCACACTGGTCTCGCATTCAGGAAGGCAGCGGTTCAAACCAGCGTCCGGCCATCCTGATTTAGGTTTCCCTAAATTGCTTCAGGAAAATGCGAAGATGGTTCCTTTGAAAGGGCAAGGCCGACTTACTTCCCCATCCTTCCCTAATGCGATGGGACCGACGACATCTCTGTTTGGCCGGCCGCGGTGGTCTAGAGGTTCAGGCGCTCAGTCCGGAACCGCACGACTGCTACGGTCGCAGGTTCTAATCCTGCCTCGGGCATGGATGTGTGTGATGTCCTTAGGTTAGTTAGGTTTAAGTTGTTCTAAGTTCTAGGGACTGATGACCACAGATGTTAAGTCCCATAGTGCTCACAGCCATTTGACATCTCTGTTTGGCCACTCCCCCAGATCAACGAACCAACGTACCTTCCTCGTATGGTGTAATAAAGCTTGTTTTGTATGTAAATGATTGATGTTAATGTCCCTGTGATCTTGAAATGCCTTGGTTTTATTTTACTCATATAGACCTTGTTATGCCTATAAGGTAGAAAGCTTTTATTTGTTGAAATAAAATAAAATGTGACCAAAACTGTGAATTTTACTGTTCAACTAGGTACCAAGATCAACGATCGCCTCCGAAGATAAAAGCGACCTTATTTTATGCTCTTAATTGTCCTTTGAAAATTTGATACCTAAATGTACAAGAACACAAATTAATTAAAAAAAGCACTCACACAAGGGGTGAGAGAGTGAAGCAGATAAACATGCGAGGTGCCGGGGCTTGCAGTGTATTTAACACTAAATTCTTCTAGAATCTACATATGTAAATGATGCTCTAAGCCCCCCCTATTCTAACTCCGACTTTTGCTGTTGCACATGGATTAAAAAGATATGCGAACTGACTGTAATCAACCCTGCAAGTGGAGTAGAAAACAGTTTGGCACCTGCAATAATTTAATTTGATAAATAAGTTAAATAAAGGAAGGTTTCATTAATGTAGTGAGAAATGATAGGGTTGCTCTACCGATTAACAGAATGAACGTTCTGTCCAAAATAACAATATGATTTATTAAGACAAAACACATTTACAATACATCAAATTGGTTCAAATTGGATACTTAAATAAACGCTGTGAAGGTGAAGTTGTCCCTAAACTAGACTGTCACATTTATGACGAAGTGGTATGAGGACCCAGTTCCTTGCAACTCAGATCTTAAGAGAGACACACAGCTAACCCAACATTAATTGCTGCTCATTAGTGAGAACTCAGACAACGAACACCCAAGATAGAACAAAGTTAGAAAAGACGAACAGGCGCACTCTGATGAGCTCTGATTATCGCCTAGCAAAAATGCCTGCTTTGCCGGTGCTGCGGACGTACATTACCAAGCTGTCTTCTTAGCAGCAAGGACACGATCTGGCGTACTGGAAGTGATGGCTGGTTGCTTCGACGTCCCGTCGTGGTGATGATAATGTCGCGAGTATAGCCCGAAACAAATTGTCGTGGTCAGGTTGTTCCAGACTAAACACTTCCTATCAATACAAATGCGCCTCTGAGGGAGATGAAGAAGGCTCGCCACACAATCACTGACGGTACAGTGATTGATTTTCACAAGCGAAGTCACACAGTAACTCCGATACAGTCACCTTTAGCCAAAACTGCCCAAGACAGACAACATAGGCCGCTTGTACGCAGAACGCTCAATTGCCAACTGTACTCGGAAAGTTACATTGAAGTCGAAACTTCAGAAACTTCGTTAAACAGTTACAATCAAATAAAAGTATATTAGACAGCCAACGGAAGGCAGGCTACCTAGAGCAGCGAGAGCTCAGTGTTGTAACCTACTGCAACTGAAAAGCGACAGCCGACTACCCACAAGAGCACCCGTACAAACCGAACACAGAACATTCCCGCTCCCACTACAGTGGCCGTGGTTAACCGTTCGAATCAGCAACTCGAAAACCGGCGGAAAATCCCTCTCTATTGCCGGAGCACTACCATTCCACCAATGGAGATTCTTGGCGCCAATTTCTGCGCCGATTTTGCTACGTCACGGAGCTATGCCCTGAGCAATCCAATCACAGTTACGATTTTGCAGAAAGCGCGGGAATTTGCCTGCCACAACTGCCTGGGTACACAAGTCATTCCGACGCCTCGCTGGTAGCCCACCAGAAAGTGTTTCTGCGAAGTAACGGAAACTCCAGCCCAGCCGCTATTTCAGGGCGTGTCTCAGCTGCTATTCTACAATGTCGGCGTCTGGAAAGCATTCACTCGACTCCCTCACACCCGTCGGCTTACCGTTTCAAGATCAGCAAAACCCGCCTGTCACCGGACCACCCGGGTAACGAGAGACGCTGCGTGGGAAGTCCGCATGTGAAGGAATAGCAACTTTCCACCGCATGCAATTACAGAGGAAAATCGTAAGATAGAAATATGAGAGGGGACTCATGCCACCTCTCAAACATTATCCTATCATAGAAATTCTGCTTATGTATCTTTTTTGAAACACTGCTAACTGTTTTGATTGTGAATCTTTATGCACCAACTGAAAATTATAATAAACATAATTTTAAAATACTAATTAGGTATCTCTCACACATGATCTAATAACAGTGACAATTCAATGCTTTCTTGTGATATTTTTTCTTTTCTTTTTTTCTGTCAGTATACAGTAGCCGTTAATGTATACTACGGTGGAAAGCGGCATAGAGCCTTACTCTTCCGCTTCTTTGTTGTTTCTGTCTTTTTTCAGTCCACTTCATTACAAAGCCTGGTTTAATGCAGCTCTCCACATTTCCCAACCTGTGCAAGCCTCTGTATCTCCGAATAACTACAGCAAGCTACATGCATTTGGGTCCGGATACTGTATTTATCTTTTGATCGCTTTCTACAGTTTTTTCAATGCACACTACCCTCCAGTACCAAACTGACAATCCCATAACGTCTCAGGAAGTGTCCTACCAACGAATCCTTTATTTTACTTAAATTATACCACAAATTTTTGGTCTCCCCAATTCTGTCACTTCCTAATTAGTTACTTAATCTAATCATTTAATCTTCACCATTCTTCCGTATAACGATATCTCAAAGGCTTCTATTCTGTTCTTGTCTCAGCTGCCTGTCCTCACGTTTCACTTCCGTACAAGGCTACACTCCAGACAAGTTGTTTCAGGAACGATTTTCCAACACTTACATTTATATCTGATGAAAACATATTTTTCTTCTTGAGAGACGATGTTCTTGCGAGTGCCAGTCTACATTTTGTATCCTCTCTATACTGTCCATCGCTAGTTATCTTATGGTGCAAATACTAAAACCCGTCTACTATTTTTAGTGTCTCATTTTCGTATCTAATTCCTTCAGAATCACTTGATTTAATTCGCCTACATTCCAGAACCCTTGCTTTCTTTTTATCGCTTTTCAGCTTATAACTTCCTTCCCACAAATCCTCCTAAAACACAGCACCGATCCGAACCAAACTTGCTACACAATTACTTACAGGCTGTAGAGAATCGCTTGAGGGTAAGGAGTGGAGGTAGAGGAGGAAACGTAACGTAGCTCACGACGCGCACATAGCCAGACTGTTTGGCCATGAGAGCACTTTGTCACTTGCAACAAACTTTGCACATAATTTCAAACCTTTACTAAACTTTTTCTCTTTAACAACCCCTGCAAACGGATGAAAGGAAAAATTTTGAGCCGTACTACAAAGGTGTACAACTTGGCTTCCGCAGTTTGTCGATAGGTGGCGGCAGCGGTAAGTAGCGGTCGAAACAAACAGATCGCAGACTTCAGGCAGTTAGTTGGGCCTCGGTCAACACAACCTCATTCAAACATTAGTCGATTTGTGTCTGCATCATAAAGTTGGTTTTGATTGAAAATGTCAGTTCACGAACGTAATTCTCGTCATTTGCGGAAGGTATTACTGTTATCTTTCAGTATGAAGAATACAGCGGCTGAGTCTCATCGAATGCTCTCAAGTTCGTATGGTAAGGACGATGTTAGCGAAATAACGTGTCGCGAGTGGTTTCAACTCTTCAAGAACGATGATGTAAATGGCGTAGACCGGCATAGTGGTGAAAGAGAGAATGTTTTCGAAGATGCAGAATTGGAGCCATTGCTGAGTGAAGACTCTCGTTAAACTCAAGAAGAATTGGCACGATTAGTGGGAGTGACACAGCAAGCCACTTTAAAACGTCTCAACGCTATGGGCTTGGCTCAGAAAGAAGGACCTTGGGTCCCGTGTGACCTGAAACTAAGAGACGTTAAACGGCTTTTGCGTGTTTGTGAACAGTTGCTTGAGAGGCAAAAACGGAAGGGCTTTCTGCATCGCATTGTGACCAGGGAAGAAAAATGGATTCAGTACGATAACCGTAAACGCAAAATAGCAATGGGGATATCCCGGCCATGCTTCCACATCGACGGCTAAACAGAATATTCACGGCTCCAAGTCATGCTCTGCATTTGGTGGGACTAGCTCGGCGTCGTGTACTATGGCGTGTTAAAACTAAGTGAAACAATCAGAGGTGCTCGTTATCGAACGCAGTTAATGCGTTTGAGCAGAGCATTAAAAGACAAATGGCCGCAATACAGCGAGCACGATAAAGTGGTTTTGCAGCAACACAACGCTCGACCCCACGTTGCAAAAGAGATCAAAACGTACATGGAAACGTTGAAATGGGAAGTCCTACCCCACCCAACGCATTCTCCAAACATTGCTCCCTCTGACTATCACCTGTTTAGATCAATGGCGCATGGCCTGGCTGACCAACATTTCCGATTTCATGAAGAAGTCACAAATTGGACCGATTCATGGATCGCTTCGAAAGATGATCAGTTTCTTCGACGCGGTATTCGTACACTGCCCGACAGATGGGGGGAAAGTGGTGGCCACCGATGGACAATACTTCGAATGATACATGTCTAACCAATTTTTTTCATTAAAGCCTCAAATTTTGGGGAAAAATGGCAGAAGCAAAGTTGTACACCTTTTATATTTTCGGTATTCAAGCACCAAAACTACCGTATTAAAAATGTCTTTTTATTGGTTTATTTCTTTACTACGAAGTGTATTAGTGACACATTTTGCAAACACTATTCAAATATCCCTCTGAATGTACTTGGGAAATAATATCTCTGTACGACACATAGTCCAGGAGATATGACGTCATAAACACTGAGATGCATGAAGAACTTCCACATCGTGCATGACCTTTTCTTTTATTACATCTTTATTACTTACTCTATTCGCAACACACTTCGCAGATATCATCCAAATATACCACTGAATGTACCTGCTGAATTACATCGCTGTGCGACACGTGGTCCCGGAGATATGACGTCATAAACATAGAGCTGCGTGGAAACGAGACTGTAGGGCGAAGCTCACGAGACATACAGGTGAGATATGTGTACAAATATGTATGAATATGTTAAATAAATGTGGAATATATGTGACATGTGCATACGGGGGCAAAGTCTTAGGTGAGGAGCTAGTCCTAAAGCCCTGGATCGATTTTAGTCAAATTTGAAACATGTATTACGTACCATTTGGAAAGAAATACTGTGAGGGTGAGAAATACTGTAGAGGGGGGGACGGTAACTTGGGGAGAGAAGGGGGAGATTGCCCGGCGGAGGTTCGAATCCTCCCTCGGGCATGGGTGTGTGCGTTTGTCCTTAGGATAATTTAGGTTAAGTAGTGTGTAAGCTTGGGGACTGATGACCTTAGCACTTAAGTCCCATAAGACTTCACACACATTTTGCAAGGTGTCAGGCAAATCCAACACCTTCCATGAAAACCCTGACATGATAAACAAATCCCGTAGTATGTCACATAGCTCCAAATAAATCGTGACATGAAATTAACCAAAGTAATACGAGTAACGAGTGAGCAAATGGAATACCACAGACTAACACAAGAATGCCTAAATGCATGTCATACCTTCCCACCGTGAGACAGACGCAGTTCCGAGGGGAGAAACGAGAACAGAAGCCGAGAACAGAACCGTGTTAAGCTAGAAGGCCCTACGATAAGGGATGGACACCCACGTCGCCAGCCAACCGACAGGACCACCCCACAGCCCACGTTAAAAGCTAGAGCCCTCCTGAAGAACAGTATAGATCTTACGATAACACTAAAAGGGCCACACCAGCCGCAAGTTTTAGCGTGAGACTTTTTCGCGTCTCTGTTACGTCGAAAACTTTAAAAGCATTGCCCCACCATGCAAAGTATAACGTTGCATAGACAGAATTTTTGTAGGCGGAGCTTAAGGTTAACATTGAGACCTTGATTGGTCAGATGAAACACAGCCAGATAGTTTTTTTTTTTTTAAACCAACTTCGGTAAATTGTAGTAACGAGAAGTTAGAAAGGAGTTGCTTCCGAGACGGCGAGTTGCATGGAGCTGTGCCGTCCGCCGCCCCCTGACGAACACCGACAAGGTAATGAACGCATGCGATGCCGCATTTTTGAGTGCATAAAGCTTCACTCAGAACTGCAGAAGTCTCATCTGTTACATCCCCTTTTTACGTAATACTAGTGTTGATCGTCAATTGAAGCTCATGGTATTCACATTTGCTACGTAAGTTAAAACCTGAAACACGATGATTTTTCTGTTATATAATTATTGAGAAGCCACATCAGCCACTGTAATTTACGACAAGCTCGATAAGTAACTAAAGATAGTTGAGGGTCACTGTAGACCATTTTGATAGTTTTCTCTTTTGTGAAGCTTAATTTAAACCTAGATTATAGATGTGATATGGCATAGGTCATCCTTCGATCCATTGTAGAACTTGCAAACCCATTCAGGGAATATTCGTTCACATTTTTGTTGAACGCAGTTGGTTTTTATCATCCTGTATTAAAACATTTTCTTTTATTAATAGTGCAATTTATAAACAATGTTTTGTGAGTAGAATAAAGTTTCCAATGGTAAACTTAACTGCTTTTTCGGCATTATTTTACCAGCTAACTAAAAATAAGAAAGCCTTGAACCCCTTCCACTAAATTTAGTTAATATCAAGATTCTTTCACAAGGAGTGCAGTGGAGCTGATGCTGAAATCATTAAGTATTTGGTTATATCATCGCTAGTCTCACTAAACTCTTCTGAACTCTACATGTCATGTGTGGTCTGGCATCTCCTTACCAGCAACAGGTCCCAGGTTCAAACTAGTCAATTCCCTAAAAACACGCTCAGAGCGTCGTTGCGCGGATGTGGTAGGGAGACACGACATAGAACAACAGACACCACGCAGAATATTATATTTTGAAAATATTTGTTTGAAGGAGGAGATGGACAGAATTAGTGCGAGGAGGAAAGGGTAGAGAAAGGAAAGAGGGTAGGGACAGAGATAGGGATAAGATGGGCAAAGAGAGGGGAAGAGATGATTGACAGAGAAAGGGAAGCAGGTAGACAAAGAATAGAAAGAGGAGGAGACGGACAGAGAATAGTAAAAGAAGGAGATGGACAGAGAATAGTGAAAGAAGGAGAAGGACAGAGAGAAGAGCGAGGAGGAGGAGGTGGACAGGAAGAGGGTGAGGGGACTGACAGAGAGAGGCTGGAGGAGGGAGCGAACTAAGAGAGGGAAGGAGGGGACTGGTTTAAAAGGGACGGGGAGGAGATAGACAGATGGCGAAGGGGCAAATCGAGAGAGGGGGAGAAGTAGACAGTGAGTGGGAGGGGGAGGAAGAGATGGACAGGGAAAGGGGCAGGAGACAATGAACGGAGAGGTGTGGAAGAGAGGGAGAGAGGGGAGGAGAAGAATAAATACATACCCAGAAACGCTGGGTACTCATCTACGAGGGTTGCCCTGAAAGTAATGCACCGCATTAGCTGACTACGAAACGTTACTTATGCATTATTAGAAGTTTCCTGAGTCAGCACGCCAGGTTTCCGTTATTTCCGACAGATAGAGTAGCTGCAGAATAGTTTCAAAATGGCGTCTGTAGATGATATATGTTACGAGCAACGTGCCTTTATTGAATTTCTCACTGCAGAGAAAGAAACTGTTGGTAATATTCACAAACGCTTGTGCAAAGTATGGAGCATCTGCGGTCGACAGAAGTACAGTTAGTTGCTGGACACAGAGGGTGAGGTCATCAGAATGAGGTTCGGCAGAGCTCCACGACAGGGCTTACACGCCTTTGATTCGCGCTGGCGGAAGGCCACAGAATGGGATTGAGACTGCGCGAAAAGAAACGGTGTGTAGATAAAACACCAGTCTTCTGTGTGTGTAATTCTCATTATGTTCAATAAAGAATGGTTGAAGAAAAAAATGCGGTCCATTACTTTCTGGGCAATCCTTGTAGTATGAATTAAAATAATTCTAATTAACAACATCATCATACAACGATATGTATTATTTTGTATTTAGTGTAGCAGAAGACATATCTATACTTCCTACGTGCCTAACACTTAGGGTAGTGGAAGACACTGTCTATATCAATAGGGATAGAAATACACCGAAGAGTAAAAATATACCAGAGCTGTACTTTCTAAGTGCCTGATAACGGAACTTCATAATCAGTGTGTATTAGTATTTCCGACTTGTTGGGGTGAGACATAGAGTTCTGGTTTAGAAATCATTTTAAAATGCAGGTTTTCTAAACCAGCGTTTCTCGACCACTATCGCTCAACACATTTCTATGTCACGAATACATGTCAAGTGAGTCGCGTGATTCTCAACTTCTCCTATTTTTTTGCAGATAAAGTATGTAGAACATAAAAGAAGATATCGCCAAATCGTTTCTTCGAGTAACCCAGCTTGCAGTAAATCGTCAGTAAGTGTGTTAATAAAGTGTGTTAATACACTACTGGTAATTAAAATTGCTACACCAAGAAGAAATGCTGATGATAAACGGGTATTCATTGGACAAATATGTTGTACTAGAACTGACATGTGATTACCTTTTCACGCAATTTGGGTGCATAGATCCTGAGAAATCAGTACCCAGAACAACCACCTCTGGCCGTAATAACGGCATTGACACGCCTGGGCATTGAGTCAAACAGAGCTTGGATGACGTGTACAGGTACAGCTGCCCACGCAGCTTCAACACAATACTACAGTTCATTAAGAGTAGTGACTGGTGTATTGTGACGAGCCAGTTGCTCGGCCACCATTGACCAGACGTTTTCAATTGGTAAGAGATCTGGAGAATGTGCTGGCCAGGACAGCAGTCTAACATTTTCTATATCCAGAAAGGCCCATACAGGTCGTGCATTATCCTGCTGAAATGTAGGGTTTCGCAGGGATCGAATGAAGGGTAGAGCCTCGGGTTGTAACACATCTGAGATGTAATGTCCACTGTTGAAAGTGCCGTCAATGTGAACAAGGGGTGGCCGAGACATGTAACCAAAGGCACCCCATACCATCACGCCGTGTGATATGCCAGTATGGCGATGACGAATACACGCTTCCAATGTGCGTTCACCGCAATGTCGCGAAACACAGATGCGACCATCATGATGCTGTAAACAGAACCTGGATTCATCCGAAAAAATGATGTTTTGCCATTTGTGCACCCAGGTTCGTCATTGATTACACCATCGCAGGCGCTCCTGTTTGTAATGCAGCATCAAGGATAACCGCAGCCATGGTCTCTGAGCTGATAGTCCATGTTGCTGCAAACGTCATCGAACTGTTCGTGCAGATGGTCGTTGTCTTGCAAATGTCCTCATCTCAGGGATCGATACGTGGCTGCACAATCCGTTACAACCACGCAGATAAGATGCCTGTCATCTCAACTTCTAGTGATACGAGGCCGTTGGGATACAGCACGGCATTCTGTATTACCCTCCTGAACCCACCGATTCTATATTCTGCTAACAATCATTGAATCTCGACCAATGCGAGCAGCAATGTCGCGATACGATAAACCGCAATCGCAATAGGCTACAATCCGACCTTTATCAAAGTCGGAAACATGATGGTACGCATTTCTCCTCCTTATTATGGGAATTATTCGGATAGGCAGGAAAACAAACGAAAGCACCAGGAAGTGGACTGAAGTTAATCTTTACGAGAATAATGCAAATGAAATGGAAATGTGTTGAAAGCGTAGCCTTCCAGTTGAATTTTAGGTGGACCAAGTATGTCTTTTACCTATCGCCAAAGGCTTATGGTAAGTTGGTAAGTATTATGACAGATTTGCAGCAGTAATACACAGAAACTCACTTTTTAGGCTCTTTGCAGACCCGTTCGTGAGGGAGCACAATCTGTCTGACATAAAACTGCCCACACCCACGTACGTTTATTGTACATGCCAGGCGTTCCGTTGCCCTAGCTTTCACAGGCCTCATAAGCTGTTGAATTTTAGATGGACGGCTCAAGACTGCATTAATTTTGTACACATTTAAGATCCTGCTAAACTTAGATGTCACTGAGCCACAAAAGGGTAAAAGTGCAAGCCTCTTTCTGTCCTAGTCGGCGGAATTCTGCTAGTGAGTTTTTGTGAAACAGCTAGCATTCGTCTTCTTTGAACGCTATTCATAAGAACTTCAGTTAACTTTCCAGGTTTCTAGCGTCTGAAACCCGATGCACCAAATTCATAAGAACAGAACGCTTCTGAGCTGGTTGGTAGTAGCAGGTAGCGTGCAGATATTGATCTGTGTATCACTATTGTTAGACGTCGTGGTCTCCTGACGTTCATTGCTTACATATTCCGCCCTCACAATCATATTCCACACATCAAGACGCTTCATTCGAACCCAAACACGATAAGATAAAGGATATGTTGTATGAATTCATGTAAACGATATGCAAATAACTAATAAATTGCAAGTGCGCACCGTGGTTGAAATACTCGAGGCTGGCGTAAACACACACACATTCAAGACACAACAGTCACAAAAGCTTTTAGTTCGGGAGAGGCAAACACCACACACCAGGACGCCAGTCCCTTCAGAGGTTTTCACAGGGAGCTATCTAAGTCGGCCGGCGGCCGCCCGTGGAGCGGACAGCGTTTGCCCGAGTGAAAGGAAGAATGACCCCGTGTTTGGCTTAAAAGCAAATTCCGCTACATTGTGTGGGAGCGCCCAGCCTACGCATTCTTTGCAAATGTAGCACACAGTTTCAGAGATTTTCACATGGAGACAGCAAACGCCAAACGCCAATACTACAGATTTCCGGATTGGTCGCCCTAAACGAAACTTCATTCTCCCGTTTTAGAAAAGCAATGCTGATTGGCAGACGATATTTCTGGCGCCTTGAGGTGAAGGAGTATTGGAAGAGACTTAAAGATATACCTCTTCACGTCTGGCGTGGAGAGAGGCCGTTCTGTTGTTGCTCTTGGTGCGAGAACACATAATGAGTGCGTGCTCGCTCATACGTGTACTCAAAGAACGAGGAACAAGTCTCTCCTCAGTACTTCACTGGGAGAGCACCTCTGTCGAGAGTGAATCGGAGTGTGACACTATATTGAGTCCTTGCGATTAAGCCTTGTTCACTGTGTTGGCCACCACACTTATTGTGTAGCGTGAATGGACAGAGTTATTGTTAAACACCTGCGAGTGAATTTTTGAGTGGCATCACGGTGGACTGGTTATCTGACAGGTGTACCACGCCAATAGTTAGACTAGGGGCGAATAGGAGTCCTTGACTTCATCAAGGCATAGGGAGAGTTTGATTGGTGAAGGTCGATCCAGATAGAACGAGAGTTATCTTATTTGTCGGCAGCAAGCGGCACGGACAGCAGTCATCACAGCTTATGGTATTGTGCACTACAGCTCTTACGAGCCACATATTTCCTCCACAACAGTACACTTCACTGCATTTCACATGCTACAGCCTCAACTGTACCTAGCAACATTCTAACGGATAATTGTTCAAGTTGAGTTGGCACGGCTCTCAGCCATTCGGCCAAGTCAGTAACACTATTAAACTTCGTATAGAAATTTCATTAGCGAATCTTATCCTTGAGATGTAACTTCACATTCCAAAAAGAACCCGAAAATTGTTCAGTTCATAACTAAAGGTGCCATTGTGATTTCTCAGAATTTTAGCAAACAATGGCTCTGAGCACTATGGGACTTAACTTCTGAGGTCATCGGTCCCCTAGAACTTAGAACTACTTAAACCTAACTAACCTAAGGACATCACACACATCCATGCCCCAGGCAGGATTCGAACCTGCGACAGTAGCGGTCGCGTGGTTCCAGACTGTAGCGCCTAGAACCACTTGGCCACAGAATTTTAGCAAAATAAATAATAATTTTCGTTAGTTTCATGTTTTTCTAACACTAACTAGCACTACTCCAGTACCCAAGTGTCACACTAGTTATGTAAGAAATTTTGTGAATTTTTGTGTCATTTCCTTACAGTAGACTCCAGAAGATATTTCTTTCCAAAAGTTTTTCAGGCATATCTCTTTAGAACGTTAGGAACTGACTTCTGTAGTAGTGGAGGGGGAGGGGGAATTGCATCTTTGCAGCAGCCACAGAGTAAAGGGTGCATCTCAGATTAATCCGTTGCGCAGAATGAGAGAATAGCAACCCCATACGCACACACTATCCGTGTTATAGCTGTGTCAACCCTAAACGTTTCGCCGCACAAGGATGTCAAGGAACGGAGAGGCACCTTTTCTCTCTATCCCCATCGTTACGTTTATGTACTCACAGATCTTGCTCATATGGTCGAAGTATTCTCCTAGCTTTCCACACACATTAGGCCAGCAACTTGAACGGCGCTACGACGGGAAGCCCTTTAGCTTTACTCTGTTTATAGAGATTGCTGGAAACTCTCGTTGCTTTTCTGGTTACGGCGATGGCACATACGGTGTCTGGCCTCATTGTCATTAAAAATTGACAGTTCTAGGACCACATCAATAACACCAGCGTTCTGGAGGAGTACAGCATAAGATGTGTTGTATCCGATGTGAGGGATATGCTCTATACACTGGCTAAATAAATATTTAAATATCATAAGGCATTTTTGGCTGGGATTTGACATGGGCGAATTCAACTGCCTAACAGAAAGCTTCTTCTCCATCCATGCACACTGGCCCATTTTCTTGCGAATACGTGCGAATAATACGTGTATTTGTGGAGTATAGCTGAATATAATTTAGTGTGTATAGTCTTATGTTGTTAACTAAGTAAACACTATTTTTAGCCTTGTTTCACAATTTATTATTAATGTTATTACACAACCTAGGTTTCGGGCTATAAGCCCATATTCAATTACATAATGGGCTTATAACGCGGAACCTAGGTTCTGCAACAACATTAACAATAAATTGAGAACAAGGTTAAAACAGTGTTTGCTTAATTAATCTACAATGTTTTGCCAAGAACCCACAGTGGATTCAATTAAAATGGTCTTTTGTTTGTGTTGATGATGATGATGACGATGATGAGAGAGGGAAGAGAGTGCAACGCAGCACCTGAGTGCTTCAGCAACATCGGCTATGAAGACGGGTTATATGCTTGGTAACTCATGCTAGAGAACTAAGGAAAACGGCGGTGTTAGATATTTCAAAAAATAGTTAAAATCAGTACTAAATCTATTATCAAGCTGTGTTAAAAGCTCAGACACGAATAGCCAGTGCTGTTCGAGGAGGAGAAGAATTTGTGGTCCATTAAGACGTTCGTTACCGGATGATTACGTTGTAGAAGTTTAAACAGATATCAACTTCTCTTCCCTGCTTTACGATTAATCTCAGGACTTCAAAAATGGTATGAACAATATGAATAAGGTACAAAAGGAGATTTGAAAGACTCATACACTAAACCTGCAGATTTAGGGAAGAAATCGATCCAATGAAAATCACACCTGTTGAAAAAAGGATATTGTTTTCCTATTTTACAACAATGTGGTGACAGAATTGCGATATGCACATGTACAGATGGCCGCAGTATCGCGTACACAATGTACAAAACGGCAGTGCATTGGCGGAGCTATCATTTGTACTCAGGTAATTCATGTGATATTGTGTTCGCCTTGATTGTGGCCACACGATGAGAATTACTAGGCCTCGAACACGGGGTGGCAGATGGAGCTAGACGCATGGGACATTCCATTTCGGAAATCGTTTCGAAATTCTATATTCCAAGATTCACTGTGTTAAGAGCACGCTAAGAATACCACATTTCAGACATTACCCCTCCCCAAGTTCGGTAATTTTCACATCTGTCAACACCTGCTTTCTTTGGGATTGGAATTATTATATTCTTCTTGAAGTCTGAGGGTATTTCGCCTGTCTCATACATCTTGCTCACTATATAGCAGAGTTTTGTCAGGGCTGGCTCTCCCAAGGAGTGTCTTCTGCTCCCGTGGCCTTTTTTCGACTTACGTCTTTCAGCGCTCTGTCAAACTCTTCACGCAGTATCATATCTCCTACTTCATCTTCATCTACATTCTCTTCCATTTCTATAATATTGTCCTCAAGAACACCGCCGTTGTATAGACCTTCTATATACTCCTTCCACCTTTCTGTTTTCCCTTCTTTGCTTAGAACTGGGTTTCCATCTGAGCTCTTGATATTCATGCAAGTGGTTCTCTTTTCTCTAAAGGTCTCTCTAATTTTTCTGTAGGCAGTACCTATCTTACCCCTAGTAGTATACGCCTCTACATCCTTACATTTGTCCTCTAGCCATCCCTGCTTAACCATTTTGCTCTTCCTGTCGATCTCATTTCTGAGACGTTTGTACTCCCTTTTGCCTGCTTCATTTACTGGATTTTTGTATTTTCTCCTTTCATCAATTAAATTCAATATCTATTCTGTTACCCAAGGATTTGTATTAGACCTCGTCTTTTTACCTACTTGATCCTCTACTGCATTCACTATTTCATCTCTAAAAGCTACCCATTCTTCTTCTACTGTATTTCTTTCCCCCATTCCTATCAGTCGTTTCCTAATGCTCTCCCTGAAACTCTATAACCTTTGGCTCTGTCAGTTTATCCATGTCTCATCTCCTTAAATTCCCATATTTTTGCAGTTTCTTCAGTTTTAATCTACAGTTCATAGCCAGTATATTGTGGTCAGAGTCCACATCTGCCCCTGGAAATGTCTTACAATTTAAAACCTGTTCTGTAAATCTCTGTCATACCATTATATAATCGATCTGAAACCTTGCAGTATCTCCAGGCTTCTTCCATGTATACAAACTTATTTCATGATTCTTGAACCAAGTGTAACTATGATTAAGTGCAACATTCTACCACCTCTTTCATTCCTTAGCCCCATTCCATATTCACCTACTACATTGCCTTCTCTTCCTTTTCCTACTATCGAATTTCAGTCACCCATGACTATTAAATTTTCGTCTCCCTTCCCTATCTGAATAACGTCTTTTATTTCATCATACATTTCATCAATCTCTTCGTCATCTGCGGAGCTAGTTGGCATATAAACTGGTGCTACTGTGGTAGGCGTGGGCTTCATATCTATCTTGGTCACAATAATGCGTTCACTATGCTGTTCGTTGTAGCTTACCCGCACTCCTATTTTTTTATTCATTATTAAACCTACTCCTGCATTACCCTGCATTCATCTGACAAGAAGTCTTGTTCTTTCTGCCACCGAACTTCACTAATTCCCACTATATCTAACTTTAACCTATCCATTTCCGTTTTTAAATTTTCTAACCTGCTGCCGATGGCAGCTAAAATCCGAGTACGTCGTAATGAACAGTGAAGAATTAGACAGCATGTACACTTGCGTAAAATCATTAAACTAACAGAAGTAGATCTAAATGTACACGTTCTGCTACCTCAATAATTTGGAAAAGGAACAATAAAACTGTTATAACTATCAAATACAAATTATTTTGAATATTATATACCATACAGGGCCTATATAATATCATGGAAGGTAATCCTGGGGACAGTATGCGCACTTTGTCCCGAGCAGAGGAAATCGTGACTGGGCCGGGAATCGACCACGGGTCTCCACGATCGAGATCCAGCGACGCTAAAGACAAGACGACTACCTTCAGACGCATTCCGTCTTATGATGCTATTTTTGTCTCTGTTTCAACACAAAGCACATTACAGCGCCGATATTGTGGCAAAAGTGAAATTTCTGTAGAGTAGATAAAAGAATCGGTCTTAACTTCTAAATTTATTGTTGTATCTACTGAAATACTATTTATCCATTTCCAGTCAGTTCTGCAACTGTCACGATCTTCTCTGTATTGGACATACATACAGACTATTTTAAACTAGCTCCTTGGTCAGTAATGACACATCAGTCAAGAAGACGATGAATTGATGTGTTTCCTCTAGGTGTGAACGCAGGAACAACAATACGACATTCAAGTAGTTCTGTGGTAGGTGAGTGTTTTCAGATATGCCTTACTACATAGTAGTGCCATGTGTCCCATTGCATCTCACTTTTATTCCACTGTTTTAATGTGAATATACTGATACAGAAGCATTGTGTCATGTTTTGCAGCTCCACACTTGCTACTGAAGTTGATGTATTCCACCTTTACAACATAATGATGCCTCTGCCCGCTTCTGATGGTGTAGTTTTACGATCATCTTGATAGTAACCGCCAAAAACGATTTGGTGTGTACACCACTGAACATCTGCAATTAGATGCATCACATCCGCAATCATTGTTACATAATTTACTTGTGTATCTCTTTTAGCAATGTTCATCCTAAGCAAAAAATCTGCTGGAAATATTTATAATTTTTAGGTTTTCCTCGCGTTTTGTATTCTAGACCTTAAACCATTGTTTTTCATTGCCTGGTCATGGAGGTCCCATTTTCGTTAAGGAGGAACATTATACACAGTGAAAAGTCAAAGAAATTGGTAAATATGCCCAATATCGTGTAGCGCCCCCGCGAGAAAGCTTAAGTGTCACAATACGACATGGCATAGACTCGACTAATGTCTGCAGTAGTGCTGGAGGGAAATTACACCATCAGTCGTGCAGGGCCGTCCATAGACCTGTAAGCGTACGAGGGGCTGGAGATCTCTCATGAACAGCACGTTGCTAGGCATCCTGTTCAATGTTCATGTTCAATAATGTGTGCAGTCGTCGTTGACCTCGTGCTTGCAGGATCTTTTTCCGACTGCAGCGCCGCACCGATGTCGCAAAATGGTTCAAATGGTTCTGAGCACTATGGCACTTAACGTCTGAGGTCATCAGTCCCCTAGAACTTATAACTACCTAAACCTAACTAGCCTAAGGACATCACACACATCAATTCCCAAGGCAGGATTAGAATCTGCGACCGTAGCGGTCGCGCGGTTCCAGACTGTAGCGCCTAGAACCAGGCGGTCACAACGGCCGGCCCGTTGTCACAGATTTGATGTCCAAGTGGTGGGGGAGGGGGCGGGGGGGGGGGGGGGGACGTCTAGCGGGCAGCGCAAGTGTTTCATCTCAGAAGAGTATTCCTTTAGCCACTCTGTAGCAATTCTGGACGTATGGGGTGTCGCGCTGTCCTCCTTGAAATGTCCAAGTCCGTCGGAATACACAATAGACATGAATGGATGCAGGTGACCAGACAAGATGCTTACGTACGTGTCACCTGTCAGAGTCGTATCTACACTATCAGGAGTCCCATATTTCTCAAACTGCACGCGCCCCACACCATTACAGAGCCTTCAACAGCTTGAACAGTACCCTCCTGACATGCAGGGTCCATGGATTTATGAGGTTATCTCCATACCCGTACACGCCCATCCGTTCTATACAATTTGAAACGAGACTAGTCCGACCAGGCAACATGTTTCCAGTCATCAATAGGCCAGTGGTGGTGTTGACGGACCCAGGCGAGGCGTAAAGCTTTGTGTCGTGCAGTCATCAACGGTACACGAGTGGGTCTTCAGCTCTGAAAGCCCATATCGATGATGTTTCGTTGAATGGTTCGCACGCTGACACTTGTTGATGGACACTGAAATCTGCAACAGTTTGCAGAAGGGTTGCACTTCTGTCACTTTCAACGATTCTCTTCAGTCATCATTGGTCCCGTTCTTGCAGGATCTTTTTCCGGCCGCATCGATGTCGGAGATTTGATGTTTTAGGGTTCCTGATATTCATGGTACACTCGTAAAATGGTCGTATAGGAAAATATCCAATACATCGCTACCTTGGTGATGGTGTGTCCCATCGCTCGTCTGCATACACTATAACGTAACGTTCAGACTCACTTAAATCTTGATAACCTGCCATTATAGCAGCAGTAACCAACCTAACAACCGCGCCATACATTTTTTGTCTCATATAGGAGTTGCCGACAGCAGCGCCGTATTCTATCTGTTTACATATATATGTATTTTAATACGTACGCCTATATGAGTCTCTTGAGCGATTCAGTGCATAACAATAGTATGTATATTTATTAAATACTAGAAATTAATTTGCAGGAATTGTGTACCAACAAACCATTCTTTCCTATATGCTGTAATAATCTATCAATCACTCATTCGTTGCTCCTCCCACATTGTGGCGTTATTTTTGAAACTGCAGGAATAATTGAAATCCAGGAATAATTGAAATCTAGGAACAATTTCTAGTGTCTTTGTTGTCTGTTCATACTTCACAATAAAGGACAGAACTTACCACAGCTGACAATGAGACAAGATTGATTGTGAAGTGCTTTTGATATGGAAAATAAATTGCATTTTTCCTTTAGATTCAAGTTTCAGAACGTGGTTTATTACATAGATAAAATGTTTACATAGATTAATCCAAACTGAAATTCTTATAATATGTCTTATATTGATAAATGGAATAAAACTAACTGCTTTAAAGGTATGTGTTATCGAATAAACATAAAGTAATATATTTCATCGACTAACGTCGTGGCAGATACGTAAAATGTAACAATTGATTAATCAGTTGGTGCATAATCTGAAACAGAAACTTAGTGAACATCGGTTTCAGAGTAATCTATTTCTTTTTGCACTAATATGGTACGAATTTCTTCCAATAGGACACCAACATCGCATCCAAGTACATACACACTGAAAGTGGAACAAAATAACTGAAAACCAACAGGGTACGGAAACATCAAATATTTTAATGTTCCGAGCTAACTATAGTTTAAACCAGCAGATTTAAAATATTTTTAATGCTAAATATTTAGTTTAAATCAGTAAATATTCAAATATGCATCGTAATTCTTACGCTCTTGCTATTTTCAATACAAAGTCAAAGAAAGTGCACACATTGCCGCTATCATCGTTAGACTAAGGTATTATGTAGAAATAACGAAGGAGCCACAGTAACTTTATCTCAGCAGTGGTCGTGTTGGTGACTGTGGTGGTGGCTGTGTCATTATCTGTAGTCACCATCACCACCAATGGTGGTGTGGGTGATGCCAATAATGGGGCTGAGGGTGGTACCAGTAGTCGTGGTATCCGTAGTCACCATCATAGTTCCAATAGTGGTTATGATGCGGGTCTGCCACCGGATTCGCCTTCAGCGTCACGAAACACAGCGCCAGCGTCAGCAACACAGCCAAGGCCACCTGTTGGACAACGAGAGGATTGCTGTCAGATTCAGACGTTGTCTTATAGAGATACAGTAGAATCTGGTTCCACAACCAGATACACTGTGAAGAACATCCGTTACTTCAAACAAAAAACAACATATACATCGAAGCAATGATCAATCACTTACATAAAAGGAATTTAATTTCTTAGTCGATTATGGGCACTTAGTTCCCCTCTTCAGAAGGTTATACCTATTACATTTTTTGTTATAGTCAACAATAAGATGCATACAGCAAAACGCCGTGGTCATGTGCTTCACAGCGCCTGTACAAAAATGGTATGAAGAAGCCAAACAACAAGTGCAGGCATCATGTCACAAGCAACCGCTTTTTTTTCAGTCGTCAGCATTCCGACTGATTTGATTCGCCTCGCTACGAATTCCTCTCCTGGGCCAACCTCTTCATCCGAGAGTAGCACATGCAAAATACGTTCTCAATTATTTGATGGATATATTTCAATCTCTGTCTTCCTCTACAGCTTTGCCCTTTACAGTTCCCTCTAGTACCAAGGAAGTCACTCCCTGATATCTTAACAGACGTCCTATCATCTTGTCCCTTCTCGTTGTCAGTGTTTTCCACATATTCTTTTCCTCTCTAATTCTGCGCAGAACCTCCTCTTTCCATACCTTATCAATCCATCCAACATTCAACATTCGTCTGTAGTAGCACCGTATCTCAAATGCTTCGATTACCTTCTGTTCCGGTTTTCCCACAGTCCATGTTTCATTATCATACATAGCTGTGCTCCAAACGTATATCCCCAGAAATTTGTTCCTCAAATTAGGGCCTGTGGTATTAGTAGACTTTCTTGGCTAGGAATGCCCTTTTTGCCAACGCTTGCCTGCTTTTGATGTCCTCCTTGCTCCGTTTGTCATTGGTTATTTTGCTGCCTATGTAGTAGAATTCCTTACCTTCATCTACTTAGCGACCATCAATCCTGAAGTTAAATTTCTCACTGTTCTCTTCTCTGCTACTTCTCATTAGTTTCGTATTTCTCCGATTTACTCTCAGTCCATATTCTGTACTCATTAGACTGTTCATTCCATTCAGCAGATTATTTAATTCTTCTTCACTTTCACTCAGGGTAGCAATGCCCTCAAGAATTGTGTCATTGATATCTTTTTATCTTGAATTTTAATCCCTCTCCTGAATCTTTCTTTTATTTCCATCATTGCTGCTTCGATGTACAGATTGAACAGTACTGGAGACTGTAATTGTTCCCTCGTTCTTGAACATGTATTTTATCCGTCTCTCCCTATAGCTTTGCCTTGTTTTTCTCAGATTTTCGAACATTTTACAATATCGAATGCTTTTACCAGGACAACAAACCCTATGAACGTTATCTTGATTTTTCTTTAGTCTTGCCTCCATTATGAACCGCAGCATAAGAATTGCCTTTCTGCTGCCTTTACTTTTCCTAAAGCTAAACTCTCATCTAACACATCCTCACTTTTATTTTCCACTTTTCTGTAAATTGTTCTTGTCAGTAACTTTGGACGTATGAGCTGTTAAGCTGGTTGTGCGGTAATTCTTGTACTTTACAGCTGTCGCTGTTTTCGAAATTGTGTCGATGACATTTTTCCGAAAGTCAGATGGTATGTCGCCAACTCATACACTTCTACACATGAAAGAGAATAGTCGTTTAGTTGCCACTTCCCCCAATGATTTTAGAAATTCTGATGGAATGGTATCAATCCCTTTTGCCTTATTTGATCTTAACTCCGCCAAAGATGTCTTACATTCTGATCCTAAGAGTGGACCCCTGTTTCTTCTTGTATCACATCAGACAAATCTTCCCTTCGTAGAGGCCTTCAATGTACTCTTTTCGCTTATCCGCTCTCTCCTCTGAATTTAGCAGTGGAACTGCGGTTGCACTGTTAATGTTGCTTTTAATTTCAAGGAAGGTTGTTTCAACATTCATATATGCTGAGTCAGTCCTTCCGACAATCATTTCTTTTTCGATTTCTCTACATTTTCATGTAGCCATTTCCTGTTAGCTTCCCTACACTTCCCATTTGTTTCATTCCAGAGGTGCTTGTAGTCCTGTTTTCCTGAATTTCCATGAACATTTTTTACTTCCTTCTTTCGTCAATCAACTTTTAACCATGGTTTCTTCGCAGTCACCTTCTTTTGTTTTTCTTTCCTACTGATGTGGTTGCTCTTTCTAGAGATCTCAGTTCCTGTTCAGCTGTACTGCCAACTGAGCTATTCGTTACTGCTGTATCTATAGCCTTAGAGAACTTTAACCGTATCTTGTAATTCTTTAGTTCTTCCGTATCGCATTTCTTTCAGTATTGATTGTTCCTGACTAAACTCTTAAACTTCAGCCTACTCTTCACTGCTAGTACATTGTGATCTAAGGCTATATCTGCTCCTGGGTACGCCTTACAATCCAGTAACTGACTTCGGAATCTTTGCCTGACCATAATGTAATCTAACGTAAGTCTTCCCGTATCGCTCGGCCCTTTCCAAGTATACCTCTTGTTCTTATTATTCTTGAACAGAGTAGTCTCTATTGCTAGGTGAAATTTATTACAGAATTTAATTAGTATTTCTCCTCTCTCATCCGTTGTCCCAATCTCATATTCTCCTGTAACCTATTCTTCTGCTCCTTCCCCTATAACTGTTTTCCAGTCCGTCATGACTATTAGATTTTCATCTCCCTTTTGTACTGCATTATCCTGTAAATATCCTGATATACTTCTCTATGTCTTCATCTTCAGCTTCCGACGTCGGCATGTATATCTCAAAAATCTTTGTCGATGTTGGTCTGCTGTCGATTCTGATAAGAACAACCATATCACTGAACTGTTCGCAGTAACACTCTCTGCCATACCTTCCTATTCATAACGTATCTTACTCCTGTTATACCGTTTCCTGCTGCTGCTGATAGTACCCTATACTCATCTGACCAGAAATCGTTGTCTTCTTTGCTTTTCACTTCACTAACTCCTTTGCATTTCCTTTTTCAGATTTCATAGCTTCCCTGGCACGTTCAAGCTTCTGAACTCATAAGAGGAACGCTGCAATAAAAAATCCCGCGAAATGCGAGGAATAATCAGATTTCTAACGGCGCTAAATGTTTCAGCAACATATATTCATAGTGAATTGTGCCCCGCATACGTTCCAAACGTTATAAGTGAAAGTGTTGTGCGGTAGCGGATTCGATTTTTAATACTTTCATGATGAGAGAGGTCTCTTCTCCCTTCTGTTGCGAGTAATGATTTTGTCAAGGAAATTGACGAATAAGTTCGTGAAGATAGAAGATTCACTGTCATTTTTACGAACAATTTCCGCACATTTCTCTAAAAGTTTTGTACGACTCTCTCACTGATATCGAAATTGCTCACAGAGATCCATAAAACCGCACGAATAGGCTCTGTGTTATATTTCGTTTCACGTTACGACGCTGAAGCATTTTTTTTCTTTTTTTTAAGAGAATTCTGATTGTTGATGAAACTTGGGTGGTATACGAAAACGCTGGAACGAAACAACAATAGACAGCTTGGGGCCACACCAGTTCTCCATGCTAGTCGAAGGGAGCCCGTTTGACTTTGTCACGGGTTTTTGGGACCCCGAGGGATTTAACTGACTGGAGGTCTGGAACATGGAACGACGATCATTCAAATCCGTATCCGACTCTAAAATTTATAATTCCCGTCGACTCCATCCGACGCGTACAGAGAATTATGGGGTGATTCCTTTGAAGCAAATAAATCCAAATTCCTTTTCCATTTTTGTTGTATCCGAAAAATGGCTCCACGTCTAAACAGTTGGCCGTTAATGGGACATCATGAAAGAGATATTCGTGTTGTAATGTTGACATAGTGATTGTAAAATGAAATGCGATCGTTTTTCCTCTTTGCACTACGACACTTCGTGTAACAATCTGCAAATTTTTTATTGTTCTAGGCAATGAAGGGATTTGGAAACAATAAGTAAGATGTGTCTCTATCAATAATGATAACGTGTGTATGTTCCCGAGTGGTGGATGGGTATGTCTTTGTATTCCAAGAAAACTATAGCGACGGCCATTAGCGAATTCGGTTGGTGTATGAGATTTTGCCTGTGTGCTCTGAGAGTGAGTCACCCCTGTCATTCAGACTGGCAAGACTGGAAGTGTAAGAAGACAAGGTTTTAAATTTAATGTAGTTATGCTATGTCTAAATAAATATGAAACATAGTTGACACTCTATCTGCATGATAACCGCTATCGTAAAAGGGCCCGTACTTCATCTACAATTGCGACTGGAAGCAGCAAGAGGAATACATAATAATAAATTACAAATATTCGTTTCGGATTCCTAGTTTTCGGCGGCGCTAGGCGTCACTACATAGTGGTCGAAGTTTATTCGAACAGATGTCTAAATAACCTTTGTATAATATTATAAAGCTTTATTATCCTGTGGAGTCATAAAGTAAGAAATACATACGTATTAACTCAGTTTCGGCAGTCTTAAAAAGTCGAGAAATTGAGGTAGGGCTACATTTGGGACGAAAAGTAGGCAAAGAAACAGCGGCTGCATGCAGGTGTGGTTCAGAAAGTCACAGCCAGTGCCAAGTAGGCACTAAAACTTCGGGTAATGCCTCTGTGATCGTTTAGTAACTCTGCAAGCAAACCCTACTCCGACGATCACGAAAATGAAAAACGCCCCAGCTCCTGGACAGTGGACTCCATCATTAGGAGTGTAGCAGACGGGAGAGGGTTAAAGGCGAGTTGCCAGTGCCTTAACTATGACTTTTCTGTAAAGGAGAAAAGGAGAAAACTCAGACAGAAAAATCAAGCATGTCAGGAGACCGTAATGTGGCAGCACGACCACATGTCTAGAAAGAGGCTGCTGTCCCCTATGGAGAAAAAAGTGACTCACTCAGAAAACCAAGGAACAGGCCAGACGGGCGTATCTGATGACAACATGGGTGGCGGACAACGGACAAACTAGCAAGTGCAGCGACCATTGCGACCTGGAACATTAGGGACAACATTAGGGACATCAATCATATTCTGCCAGGTCGAGAGGGAACAGTTGGTTCCATCTTTCTACAATTAGTTTTTTGTTGCATTTTACTGAATATACTTTCAACATTTTTTTTTTTAGTTTAACTCGAGTGAAGAAGTGGACTAACAGTTTATTTAATTCATAATTACATCAATGCACTTCTTTTCCTTAATCCCTCTACGTTGCCTTGGATTAATTATGTTTGGGGTTTGTATTAAGAGTTCGTCTGCTGGCAGTGCCAAGGCAGAGGTGTGGTCACCATATAGGACGGTTTAGTGCCAACCTAAGCCTAGAGTAAAGACAGCGATGATGCACTTGTTTGCCACGGGGTAGTTCGGGGTTGGTAGCAGATTCCTCTCCCTTCCATGTAAGGGGAACGACCGTCGAGAGCCGCCATGATAAGGTCACTCTTGGGGAAGTGGCTGAACTGAGCGGACAGGATCGTGGGCGATCTCCGTCTTTGACGCCAGTTTCAATGTGGGATGAGGTATTATGTGTTGCACTGTTATTAATCCGCTATTTTTCAGGACTGAATTAGTTATCGTGTCGTTACGGCAATTCATTCATTCTTTGAGAAATTTTGCCTGTGCAATTAAAGTTTTGAGTTAGGGCTTTCTTTTCTAGAGATGAGCATGAGGGCTCGCGTTATCCATTTATAGTGGTGCAATCTCTTGGTGCCTTCAGCACACGAGAGCAGCAATAGCTCTAAAAAATTCGTATAGTTTCACTTTTAGAAGCAGCGTTTTGCAATGTTACAGTAACCTGGGGCCTTACACCACCTAGTTAACGGCTGATGCATAATTTAGATGACGATACCGTGTGAGACCTGGTAGGAGATGCGTGTGTTTCTTGTGAGTTACTTAAGGTTCTAAGCGTGTGATGTAGTTTTTTTAGGCCATCTCATAAATTTTGTTCACTGATCATTTTAACCCCTATTTGCAAGCAGCACAGCCTAACCACTTTAATAAAGAATAGGTTGAGCGTGTGAATAATTGTATAGAATGGAAAGCAAGAAAGAACAGAGGGGTGAGTACAAAGAAATTAGCTGTTGGTATCGGTCACCCTCGTGGTGTCGAATTGCACTACCAGCGAGCTACCAGTTCGTTCTTGGAAATTAGTTAGGGTGAGGATGCTTGCGTGTGCTGTTAATTGTTTATTTGCGTGTGCCATTTTTCACAGGACGTTATATTTTTTTAAGACTTTGTTTTCTTTTATGTATTTGGGAGACGTTCGTGTCTGCTTTGTCCCCCGTTTTCCCGCCAAAAGAATTTTTGTTATTCGGTCCAAGTAGTAATCTTGGGTGTGAATTTGGATCACTGTCCCAGCAGATGGACCACAAGGGCAGCAACGTAGATCCATCCTCTTTCCCAGTGCTTAAGTAGCAACGAGATGCCTGTTAGTTTAAGCATCTTCAGTGCGAGACAAAACTACAAGTTATTTGACTTGGCTTTGTTTGCTGCAATTATTAAGTTTGTAAAGGTACTGGGAATATCGATAATAAATGTCTTATAAACTCGATGTCATGGATTTAGTGGTCATTACAAACCCCAGTCCTGTGTAGAGAGCAAACTTATCAACAAAGTGGAGTCCTTATAGATAATGTTAGAGTGTGGCATTTGGTTGCTTGAGATCTCCCCCGCGTTATCCGTTGCGCAGTTTTAACTTAATAACTAGATGTCGGGCCGGCCCCCTTAAATTCAATCCTTCCGGGCAGTGAATCAAGCGGGTAATCACGTGTAAGTGATGCGCCTTGGCCACACATACGTCCGTCACACTCTAGCATAGATAGAAGGAAAGAGAGGAAGAGAGATACAAAGGTAACGATACATAACCAGATGGAAAACTTTAAAGATATAATAAACTAAGTTAAGTAGTTGACAAATTGGTTGTTTCAGCAAAGAAAATAGAACCAGAGTTTCACAAGAGACGGGAGAATATGTCTTCGTATATTGTGGGGTGGAAAAAGATTAATATAGCTTCGTTTGTAGAACGTGTAATATTGCTTAAGATATTAAAGCCTAGTGTCTTCGGATACTGTAGGATTAGTGACAGAATAACAACTCTGAAAAATATACACGGAAGATAGCACTGCAACATAGTTGGGGAGTATGCACCCATTTTATAAGCACCTGAAGCGGACGCTGAAGGACCTGCAGAAAAATGGGTATCTCATAATATCCAATGATTTGAAAATCAACATTCGATAAAAATACTGTACCTCCTATCACCAGATCACATTGAGAGAAAGTAAACTGGAACTGATGGCAGCTTATTGTATTACGAAAAGGAGAAAGGAAACCCCGCGATCGGGTCCTGAATTCCGATCGACGTGTCGGCCTCAGTCATTCATCATCGGATGCGGCGCGGTTGCGGGGGGCATGGAATCAGCACACCGCACTGCCGGCTGTTGGCGACGTCCCAATCTTGGAGCCACTACTTATCAATCAGGTAACTCCTCAATTTACATCCCGAGTATGAGCACATCCTGGTCCAGTCCTGTCTAGCTGTATCGGGTATCGAACCCAGGTCACTGCTACCTTTTATCAATGTAAAGACATCCATAAGTATACTTTGTCAGAATTGGGGAATAAGTCTTATATCGAGTTCATGATAGCTGATGAGAAATAGTTAGCGTATTTCCATGATACAAGAGTAATTATAGGTGTGGAGCTGATAATAATCGTATTTTACTGGGATAGAAGATTAAGGTTCCTGCCACATTACTGAAGAGAAACGAACAGTCCAGGAAATTAAAGCCTAACTTTTAAAGGCAAGCTATTAGAACAATTTCGGATCAGGCATCTATATCATATTGGTATGGAATACCATGTCCGAGGTAGAACAAGGGATACAGTATGACAGTGGAATAAGTTAAAGTAAATGTTAATTATGACTGCCAAGGAAATACTATCGACACAAAAATTTCGAAAATCAAATCGTTGAAACTATGGAAAGGTAAATCCAAGCTAGGTGTAATGATAAAGAAATAAACTATAGCTGACACGGTTTAAAGGGAAGAAAGTAGTAGACCTGATACAGTATAAAGAGCAAAGAGCGGTACTCTGCAAACTAACTTGACAAGCAGACACAGATAGTGACGAAAGTAGAATATGACTGAATTGGAATTCACAAATTTGAATTCAATGTCAAAAATTTGCATGGTGAAATCAACAACAAAACGAAGATTGCTATAATTCCAGGAATGGCATGGCTACAGTACTGCAAGCAGCTATTTGCCAAGAAAGATGAATCATGCTACACAAATCATCTGAGTATGAAAGATGCTGTTCTTTCACATTTTCAATGGGGAAATGCGCATTTTTTTATTTAAAATATGTGTAGATAGAAATACTACGTCAAGATCGCAAATTTTCTTTATTGACAACCAATTTCGGTTCACTGACGAGCAACAATCAGATCCATCCGAAATATTTGCAGTTGCTAAAGTAGTTACACATTGTCCTATTCTTAGAGCCAAGTAGCCCTAAAATGAAAAAAAAACTGGTTATGTAACTGACAACGTTAATCACTAATCTACATATGTCGGAATACAGATTTCGAAACTATTTACAAGGAGAGCAGGAACAGGCAGGCTACAGGGAGGGATAAAATAAATCTGGTAATTATGTTAAGACGTCAGCATTAAACGGAAAGAGCGATTTGTGTACTTCCTGAATGATATTTCGAGTTTGAGGAAATTTATTAACGGATGGTAGTAAAAACTTTAAGGATATTTGGGAATCTCCGTTTTAAATGTTGCATATACAATCTAGTTATCCATCATTAAAATTAAACTATAATCGGTAGCAGAAACATTTTTACGAGTGGATCAGTGCGGGTCACGCAAATGCAGGCTCCGTGCAGAAACGTTTGTTCCAAAACAACTGACAGAAAAGAGAAGAGAGTCAACAAGCCACGATTCCTGCTCTTCCTAGAATATGAGAAGCCCTACGCTGAGGTATGAATGATGGAATAATCGGAACTGAGTACAATGTACTTCTAAATTTGTTGAACGACGTTACATCACTATATGATAACTCCAAAATGATTATAAGCTATGATTTATTGGGTGTAAACCCGGTGTTATAAAAGAGGGTGTGGTCTCTCACCCAAATCTTTGGAAGAATGTAATTCTATAACCCAAAGAGGATGTTCACGTAAAGGAACAAATGTATTAAGAGTATTTTATTTTCAGGCGAACAGGTCCTTCTAGAAGACATAGAAAACGCTGTACAAGAAAGTGTATTAAAAATTGTGTAATGTTTTTAAAACATATCGAACGACTAGATCAGTAAGTAAAACAAAAGTAGTGGCGATGTTAGGGAAACAAGTAAGACGTAAAAAAAATATGAATGACAGCATTAAGTAAATTCGTTTAAATGTCTCGGAGCAGAAATATCAGTGTAAAAAACTAATTCAAATGTGTCCAAAATATACAGAAAGGTAACCTTAAAATGGTTGACAGGATTATTGAAAATAATTTACACAGTTGAAAGACGATTGTAACAAATCTTTGTATCGAGGCAAGATATTACACGATGTATACATGAAAACAGCAAGATATTTTTTGTTACAGTAATTTCCTTCAACATGTCCGCCACACCAATGGAGAAGGAATTTTGGCAGTTCATGCCGCAATTGCGGGTGGACAGTGACAACTTCATTTTTCAACAGATTGGTACTGCACTGCACTTTCACATCGATGTCCGGAGTTCTTGTATACTGAGCTACTACGACGATGAGTCGGTCTAGAATCAGATGGAAATCTTCCGTTACTGGCATGGCACCCACATCCTCTAGGCCTGACGCGGTGTCAGTTTTAACTGTGGTGTTGCATCAAAGACAGTGTTTTCAGGCCTCCGCTTGTGTGGACGTATCAGGACAGCTATGATTGACACCGATGTGAAGACTTTAGGGCAAACGCGGTGCGAAGTGGACCAGAGATTGGACGTGTTCCCTGTAGCTAACAGTTCACACACTGAAGATTAGTGAACACTGCACAAATAACTTCTTGAACTGATGTTTCCATACATATAATATAGTGCACAACCTCAATCCAAACAATAGTTTTACAATGATTTGAAAGTGTCTTCAGCATTTTGGTTCGTGAAGTATAAGGACGTACCTCGGCAGAACTGTGAGGAAAGAAGTGCTCCTGGGAAGTGTGATCGGACCACTCCATTATATATATACATAAATTATCTGGCGGACTTGATGGGCGGCAATCTACGGTTGTTTGCTGATGATGCTGTGGTGTACAGGAAGGTGACTAAGTACAGCGACTATAGGAGGATGCAAGATGTCTAAGTCAAAATTTCTAGTTGGTGTGATGAATAACAGCTTGCTGCAAATATATAAATATGTAAGATAATGCAGATGAGTAGGAAAAAAAATCCTTAGCGCTCGGATGCAGCAATAGTAGTGTTTTACTTGATACAGTCACGTTGTTTAAATAGTGGCGTAATGTTGCAAAGCGATATGAAATGTAACGAGCATGTAAGGATTGTGTTAGGAAAGGCGAATGGTCGACTTCGGTATACTGGGAGAATTTTGAGGATGTGTGGTTCGTCTAAAAGGAGACCACATATAGGACGCTGGCGATACCGTTTCTTGAGTCTTCCTCGAGTGTCTGGGTTTACGAAGAATCTTCGGGAACTCAAACGGTTATCCCGCAACGGAGGCGACGTTTTTTACAAGGAACACTAATGAGATAATTCAGAGAGAAAGCATTTGAAGCTGACTTCAGAACGATTCTACTGCCGTCAACATACATTTCGCTTAAGGACCACGAGCAAAAGATACGAGAAATTGGGGCTTATACGGAGGCACATGTACAGTCTTTTTAACCTCGCTCTGTTTGCAATTAGAACAGGAAAGGAAATGAGGAGTAGCAGCACAAGGTATCCTCCGCCATGCACTGTACAGTAGCTTGCCGAATGTCTATGTAGACGTAGATGTAGGAAGAGACAACACCAACAATGCACAACTTGGCAGGTAGTCCTTTTTTCTTATGTGTGAAAGTGAAAACTGTATTCTAAGAAAAGGAGCCGAATTATAAATTCATGCGGCTAAGACGTGAAAACATCAGTGACAAAGAGATCAAGCGTTACCAAAATAATGGTACGACCACATCGAAAGATACCACCCGAGCTGCTACCAAGAGAAGTATTACATTTTTACTAAACATGACGACGGGATTTAGGATGGCCAATGAAATAGCGCCAACAGTTCTTTTAAATTCCCATGGTTTCGGAACGGACCAACACCCATTCCTTGAAATGATAATGAAAAACATAAAAAAAATTACAGAGATAATTCTCCTTCTGTTCGTGAAATTTGTTAATAGTCACTTAGTTAAGTGTTCACGTCACAGAGTACAAACACAACAAGACAAAAGAAAGTATAAAAAAGAATAATTTTGATGTGAAGATGCCTTGAGTTTTCACATGAGGTGTAAGTACGTTTTTCTACATCAGAGGTAACATGAAAATTATCAACACGCGAATGAAAACTGACATCCACAGATGATGTGTTTAGTGTATAAGACTAAAAGCTCCTAGGAGTTCAAGTAACGAAACTGCAAGACGAGAAAGATTGTTTTTTAACAAACGAATGAAGAGGTCTATTAATTATGTTTCAGAGAGCTAATTGAGTTTTGTTTCTCGGTTTCCATTACTGCAAAGAAAACATCCTGTTATGCAAAACAGAATAAATTATCTCTCCAAGTCGTACTACGCAGTAATTTTTAGAGTTGCAAGAAATTGTAGAAAAGGGCTCACTCTCCTCTAAATAAGTGTTAATATTCGGTAAACTGTTGCGAGATGGAAAATGTCTCACATTGAGAGAACAATAAGCGGTAAATGCTCACCAGTTGCCTGTTCATTTCGCCGCCGTCGCTACGTTCTGGTGCTCCAACAACCGCAACAGGTCTGAGGCACTGCCGACCTACGCATCCAAATATACTGGGAGCTCTTGAGGAAACTATTAGATGAGAGCGATAACAACGGTCGTTTAGATAGTGGAAAATGCTGCAGACGCACAAGGCTGCGCTTTCTGACGCCAGGCCGTTGGGGCTGTCCCACCCCAGATAACGGATGGAGCCGTCTACATATAACAAGCGGCTACTTCCGTAAAGTAAAGGAAACGTCTAGTTGGAAGCGTTATATTCTGAAAGAAAATCAAATATCACCAAGATTACGAGTTCTGCGACGCACAGTTAATAAAGATAGCGGATAGCAGTACTGCAGAACTAAAAGAGGGCACCACATGAAACTTTCCCGTTTAGTGATCAAGTTATGCAAGAAGGTTTGAGCATCTGCCACAAAATTTCTTAAAGAGAGAAGATATTTCAGTGTTGTGTAAGTGACCAGTGTAGCCATACCGATCGAATCCAGATCTATATGTATTTGAAAACAATCGGTGCGCCGCAACAACTATCACTTAAAACTTGTCAATCTTTATCTTTTCTTTATCTCTTCTTCAATCTCTTCTTCAATCAACTTCAGCTTTCTTTTCCACTGCAAGTTGTTGTTGTTGTTGTTGTTATTGTGGTTTCAAGCAGATCTCCATATTACTATGTCATGTGCAACCTGCTCCATCTCCGAATAACTGCTACAATTTCTATCCTTCTATATCTGCTTGTATTCTCTCTTGGTCTCCCTCTACAATTTCTATCCCCCCCCCTTCCCGCCTGTCTCCCCCTCCACCCCCACCCCTCCCTAAACACCCACCCACCCACCCACCCACACACACACACACACACACACACACACACACACACACACACATCTCGAGTACTCGCCCATGCGTCGTACGTGGAATTCTTCTTTGACTCAGGAGAAAGTGCATCTTGGCTATCGTTACGCACCTAGTTCTTTGAATGTTGAATTTTTTTTTGGTATATTTGACATTCTGTCCCAGCACTTCACATTAAATGTGTTTGTTATTAGTAGCTGAAATTACTCACAACTCGAAGAACTGAACTAAAGTGTAGTTTTCATAAACGCTTCTATCGAATTTCATCTCATTCTGAAAGATTTTTCTTAAAAAATTTTCCGCGTCAGACATTAGAAGTCTCGTAGACGTCTATTTCAGCTACCCTCTGTCAGACTTCAGTCTTTATCTCTGCTTCTTAAATCACCTTTAGCTATTTTTCCACTGCAATTTGTTGCCGTTGTTATTATCGTTGTTGTTGCTGCGGTGTTCCATCCGAAGACTGATTTGATGCAGATCTCCACCCTATTGCACTCTGTGAAAGCTTCTTCATCTCAGAACGCAACGCAAATCCTTCTGAATCTACTGACTGGTTTCATCTCTTGTCTCTTGGGCCTCTACAGTCCACCCCCCCCCCCCCCCCACACACACACGTACATTTGTCTCCAATACTAGTGTGCACCCTGCCGCCGTTGGATAAGCGGCTGCCAGCATTTTTTACATAGTTTAATCCTTAATTTGCCGGCCAGTGTGGCCGAGCGGTTCTAGGCGCTTCAGTCTGGAACCGCGCAACCGCTACGGTCGCAGGTTCGAATTCTGCCTCGGGCATGGATGTGCGTGATGTCCTTAGGTTAGTTAGGTTTAAGTAGTTCTAAGTTCTAGGGGACTGATGACCTCAGATGTTAAGTCCCATAGTGCTCAGAGCCATTTGAACAATTTTTTGAACCAATTCTTAATTTCTTTGCGTGTTATTGGGTACTTGCACAGTTTAATTCACAAATTTCGGGCGTATTATATTATTTGAAAGTTGTAGCATCGCGTTTTAGTACCTGAATAGTGTAAAATCGCTTAGTCTCCTTCTGCCGCCGAGCAGTGTGTCAGCAGTGCGCAAGTAGCAGCATTAATATTACTGCATTTACTAGGCAATCTTGTATTTTAATAACCGTTTAAATTTTGTGTCGAATTGTTTGTGCTCTCTGTAGATCAGTTCAGACGTTCTTTTCACAACAGTATTTAGCATGAATAGGGACTGAGACTGCTGTGTTTCGATGCAGGCTGAGTTGGCATCCCTTCAATAATTCAAGAACAGTCTTAATCGGATTTATTATTGTTATAATACCGCCAACCGGTTTCAACCCGACGTAGGGGTCATCTTCTGGGCGTTTACACCATTGGTCGACTGCTGGTGGTGTCACTCCTGTCTACATAACGGCAGGAAACTTGAATTATTGATTAATCCTACTAATCGCTGCTCCTCTCCACAACCATGTTGTCCAAAGATCTATGGCTCCCAGCTTCAGGCGGTGTTGGCTTCCGTCACAAAGCTTGAGGCGGTTGTCAATAGGCATCACTGTGGGGGTCCAGACGGGGGTTTGTTGGGGACGGCCAGCTCGTCCCATGCATCCCCCTATCGGACTATGGCTGTGGCTGCCCGGGATACTGCCCACATTGAGGCTGACCCCTCACTCGTGGTAGAGTGGGAGGTCGTCTCGAGGTGTGGCAGCGGGCGAATGACATTCTGGAGGGCTGAACGGAAGGCCTCTCCAGTTTGTCTGACGAACTGATTCCAGGCTCTGTCTCCGGCTGATACTGATCTTCGGCCGGACATGGCTGCTTGTCCTGTTCCAGAGGCTGCCCCTCAGTCTGCAAGATCTGGGTGGTCACAGACGGTTGGATTACTGGTAGTTGGGAGCTCCAACGTCAGACGCATAGTGGGGCCTCTTAGGGATGTGGCTGCAAGGGAGGGGAAGGAAACCAATGTGCACTCCGTCTGCATACCGGGGGGAGTCATTCCACATGTGGAAAGGGTCCTTCCGGATGCCATGAAGGGTACAGGGTGCACCCATCTCCAGGTGGTCGCTCATGTCTGCACCAATGATGTGTGTCGCTATGGATCGAGTGAAATCCTCCCTGGTTTCTGTCGGCTATCTGATTTGGTGAAGACTGCCAGTCTCGCTAGTGGGATGAAAGCAGAGCTCACCATCTGCAGCATCGTCGACGGGACTGACTGCGGACCTTTGGTACACAGCCGAGTGGAGGGTCTTAATAAGAGGCTGAGACGGTTCTGCGACCTTGTGGGCTGCAGATTCCTCGACTTGCGCCATAGGGTGGTGGTGTTTCGGGTTCCGCTGGATGGGTCAGGAGTCCACTACACCCAGTAGGCGGCTACACGGGTAGCAGGGGTTGTGTGGCGTGGACTGGGCGTTTTTTTTAGGTTAGATGGCCTCAGGCAAGTACAGAAAGGGCAACAGCCTCAAAGAGTGCGGGGCAAAGTCATGACATGCGGGGACCAAGCAGCAATCGGTATTGTAATTGTAAACTGTCGAAGCTGCATTGGTAAGGTACCGGAACTTCAAGCTCTGATAGAAAGCACCGAAGCTGAAATCGTTATAGGTACAGAAAGCTGGCTGAAGCCAGAGATAAATTCAGCCGAAATTTTTACAAAGGCACAGACGGTGTTTAGAAAGGAAAGATTGCATGCAACCGGTGGTGGCGTGTTTGTCGTTGTTAGTAATAGTTTGTCCTGCAGTGAAATAGGAGTGGATAGTTCCTGTGAATTATTATGGCTGGAGGGTATACTCAACATCCGAGCTAGGTTAATAATTGGCTCCTTTTACCGACCTCCTGACTCAGCAGCATTAGTGGCAGAACAACTGAGAGAAAATCTGGAATACATTTTACATCAATTTCCTCAGCATGTTATAGTCTTAGATGGAGAGTTCAATTTACCAGATATAGACTGGGACACTCAGATGTTTAGGACGGGTGGTAGGGACAGAGCATCGAGTGACATTATACTGAGTGCACTATCCGAAAATTACCTCGAGCAATTAAACAGAGAACCGACTCGTGGAGATAACATCTTGGGCTTACTGATAACAAACAGACCCGAACTTTTCCACTCTGTAAGCGCAAAACAGGGAAACAGTGATCACAAGGCCGTTGCAGCATCCGTGAATATGGAAGTAAATAGGAGTATAAAAAATGTAGGAAGGTTTATCTGTTTAGCAAGAGTAATAGGAGGCAGATTTCAAACTACCTAACACATCAAAACAAAAATTTCTGTTCCGACGCTGACAATGTTGAGTGTTTACGGAAAAAGTTCAGGGCAATCGTAAAATGCGTTTTACACAGGTACGTGCTGAGTAAAACTGTGACGGGCGAGAAAAATCCACCGAGGTTCAACAACAAAGTTTACTGCGAAAGCAAAGAGAGCTTCACTGCAAATTTAAACGCAGCCAAAAACCTCTCAGGCAAACAGAAGATAAACAATGTCAAAGTTAGCGTAAAGAGGGCTATGCGTGATGCTTTCAGTGAATTCTAAAGTAAAATTCTATGTACCGACTTGACAGAAAATCCTAGGAAGTTCTGGTCTTACGTTAAATCAGTAAGTGGATCGAAAGAGCATATCTAGACACTCTGGGACGATGATGGTATTGAAACAGAGGATGACACGCGTAAAGCTGAAATACTAAACACCTTTTTCCGAAGCTGTTTCACAGAGGAAGACCGCAATGCAGTTACTTCTCTAAACCCTCGCACGAACGAAAAAATGGCTGACATCGAAATAAGTGTCCAAGGAATAGAAAAGTAACTGAACTCACTCAACAGAAGAAAGTCCACTGGACCTGATGGGATACCAAATCGATTCAACACAGAGTACGCGAAAGAACTTGCCCCCTTCTAACAGCCGTGTACCGCAAGTCTCTAGCGGAACGGAAGGTTCCAAATGATTGGAAAAGAGCCCAGATAGTCGCAGTTTTCAAGAAGTGTCGTCGATCAGATGCGCAAAACTATAGGCCTATATCTCTGACATGGATCTGTTGTAGAATTTTAGAACATGGTTTTTGCTCGCGTATCATGTCATTTCTGGAAACCTAGAATCTACTCTGTAGGAATCAACATAGATTCTGGAAACAGCGATCGTGTGAGACCCAACTCGCTTTATTTGTTCATGAGACCCAGAAAATATTACAGGCTCCCAGGTAGATGCCATTTTCCTTGACTTCCGGAAGGCGTTCGATACAGTTCCGCACTGTCGCCTGATAAACGAAGTAAGAGCCTACGGAATATCAGACCAGCTGTGTGGCTTGATTGAAGAGTTTTTAGCGAACAGAACACAACATGTTGTTCTCAATGGAGAGACGTCTACAGACGTTAAATTAACCTCTGGCGTGCCACAGGGGAGTGTTATGGGACCATTTCTTTTCACAATATATATAAATGACCTAGTAGATAGTGTCGGAAGTTTCATGCGGCTTTTCGCGGATGATGCTGTAGTATACAGAGAAGTTGCAGCATTAGAAAATTGTAGCGAGACGCAGGAAGATCTGCAGCGGATAGGCACTTGGTGCAGGGAGTGGCAACTGACCCTTAACATAGACAAATGTAACGTATTGCGAATACATAGAAAGAAGGAGCCTTTATTGTATGATTATATGATAGCGGAACAAACATTGCTATCAGTTACTTCTGTAAAATATCTGGGAGTATGCGTACGGAACGATTTGAAATGGAATGAACATATAAAATTAATTGCTGGTAAGGCGGTTGCCAGGTTGAGATTCATTGGGAGAGTCCTTAGAAAATGTAGTTCATCAACAAAGGAGGTGGCTTACAAAGCAGTCGTTCGACCTATACTTGAGTATTGCTCATCAGTGTGGGATCCGTACCAGGTCGGGTTGACAGAGGAGATAGAGAAGATCCAAAGAAGAGCGGCGCGTTTCGTCACAGGGTTATTTGGTAATCGTGATAGCGTTACGGGGATGTTTAGCAAACACAAGTGGCAGACTCTGCAAGAGAGGCGCTCTGCATCGCGGTGTAACTTGCTGTCCAGGTTTGGAGAGGGTGAGTTTCTGGATGAGATATCGAATAAATTTCTTCCCCCTACTTATACCTCCCGAGGAGATCACGAATGTAAAATTAGAGAGATTCGGGCGCGCACGGAGGCTTTCCGGCAGTCGTTCTTCCCGCGAACCATACGCGACTGGAACAAGAATGGGAGGTAATGACAGTGGCACGTAAAGTGCCCTCCGCCACACACCGTTGGGTGGCTTGCGGAGTATAAATGTAGATGTAGATGTACTAAATTGACGATCGATTGATGTCCCTATCAACCGATCCCTTGCTCTAGTCAGGTTGTGCCACAAATGTCTTCTCTCCCCAATTCTGTTCAGTACCTCATTAGTTTCGTGAATTTCCCAACCAATCTTCAGCATTCTTGTGTAGCACCACATCTGACATTAACTGCAATTAACTTAGTTTTAACGAATACCGGAAAATAATATCCAGAATGCTCTGTTGTTCTCAGTGCGATTTGAATACCTATGCTACTCAAAATGCCTGTTTTTAAGATTATGCTCTTTTTAGTGTTTTCTTCGCCTCTGAAAAACAGTTCTTTTAATTTTAGTCTGAGATGATTACATACTGAAGTTCTTTACCTTCCTCTGTTTTCTCTCACCCCACAAATACGCTATTTTGTCACATACGGAAGAGTGGTAGTGCAATGTTTAATTTGGCTTGCTCATATTATGTATTTCACAGACTAAACAGCTGATGTGAAAAATGAATGAATAGCGACAATGAGAACTCTCTAGTCAAAATAGTTCTGAGTGATAGTTGTGATGCGCCGCTCGTTTTAAAATACGTGTAGTTCTAGGTCCGATCGGTGTAACTACATTGCACACTTGCTCAAGATAACTTATGAAGTATCTTCTCTCTTTACGGAATTTTATGACAGATGCTTAAGCTTTTTAGCACAACTTGTTGGTCATTAAATGGGTAAGTTGCGTGTGATGCTCTCTTTCTGTTCTGCAGTTCTGCTATCCGCCATCTTCATTAATTGTAAATCGTAGAATTAGCAGTATTGGTAATATTTTATTTTATTTGAGAAGACAACAAGCTGTCATAATATCTACGATAGGCATAAAATAAAAATAAACTATTCTCAGAATTTGAGAAATATGAACATAAACATACTGCATACAAATGGCAGAAAAGGAAACCAGCTACTTTATAAGGCAGAGAACGCGTAATCAATACATGAAATGCTTAACAATATACTTGCTACTTAACAAATGGGTAATGTTTAAAATTGCCTAATGACACTGCTGAAAGCAAATACTTAGTATTTCGCTGTCATATGGCGTAGCGAAAAGTGACGCGCATACAGTAACGTATAATATTTGTTTTAGTAAAAACATGTAAGAAAATGAAGTGCAGTAGTTGAGTTCTGAATATAACAATGGCATGAATTAAATACTTATAAAATACTGACGTATTATAAGTTGTAGCACTAATGACTAGTGCTTGAAAGTACGAACGATGCAAAAAAATATGAAAAAAATTTGTATTAAGATATCGTGGCTGTTCGAGATGTCAGCTGACTCAATGTACGGGCAGTCCATCAGCACGCAATAGGACGTCCATTAGTCCAGACATCTCATCAGTTTCCTACGGGCTATTCCGATATTGTAGTCGCCCGGTAAACATCTGATAGAATGAGACTGAAAGATTATGATAGGCAGCAAACTTCTTATAGACACTGTCGGATTGCACTCTGATATGAAAAATTGTAAAAACGTCGATAAAATTCACATTGATCATTAGGGGAGCTGTCTTGATTATTTTTGAGATCCTGTTTCATCAAGTACATTAACTAAGACATACACCTGGGAAAATCTGGAATCTTCCAGTCTCATTGATTACCGGCCAAAGTATGGTCAGTGGCAATGATGCGTTCACCTTAGGTAAGTACGTTTGACGTGAATACCTCCAGTCACTCGATAAAGCTTACGTTTGTGTGTATAAATTCATATTCATGTAAAATTTGAAATATTTTTATTATTATTTTACTCATATAAATCTGGGGTTGCTTATAAAATCTGTGCAGACATCAGACATAATAAAATATGACCGAGACTGTGAATTCTACTATTAATTTAGATATCAATATGACCGATGTGTTCTAAAGATAAAAGGGATAGCAACTTCATAAATCAATAAAAACACACAGACACACACACACACACACACACACACACACACACACACACACACACACACACACACACACACACACAGAGAGAGAGAGAGATAGAGAGAGAGGGGGGGGGGGAGAGTGAGAGAAAGAAAGAAAGAGAATGGTAAAGAGATAAACATTCTCTGATGACAGAACTATTGCAACTTACATCCTTCTGAATTTGCTTACTGTACTCATCTCCTATTATCCCTCTACGATTTTGACCCCCCTCCCCCCACCCACACACATTTTCCTCCAGTACTAAACTGATGATCCCTTGATGTCTCAGAATGTCTCCTATCAACAGATCCTTCTTTTATTCAGGTTTTACCACAAATTTCTTTGCTGGCCAGTTCTATTCAGTACCTCCTCATTAGTTACCTGATCTACCCATTTAATCTTCAGCATTCTTCTGTAACGTCACATTTCAAAAGCTTCTATTCTCTTCTTGTCTAAAGTGTTTATCGTCCAAGTTTCATTTCCATACAGCGCTTCACTTCAAACAAATACTTTCAGATACGACTACCTAAAACTTAAATCTGTATCATGTACGCAAACTTTTCTTCAGAAACGCTTTTCTTACGAATGACAGTCTATATTTTATTTCCTCTGTGTTGGTTCCTGCCCACTTGTCTCTTATAGGGTTCCTAAAGGATGCTGCTTTCTCGGTTAGTTATACAACAAATCAAGCAAATCACATTAAAGGTTTTTATTAGAATAAATTAGAATGACAATACTTAACTTTGGTTTACAATGGTGTCACAAGTGATGGACGACATGCAAATAATCAATGTTCTCTTTATACAACGTCCATACAAGCAATTAATATAAGGCACAAGTCTCAGTATAGCAGTTAGGATGATGACTCTACTAGTGTTCGTCTTCCACTTCGTGGTTTCTAATGTGGTTCTGCTAGTGCCGGTCTACTAATGTTCGACCGAGGCTGGCAAAAGCGGAGCTTCTATTCGCTTCGGATAGAGGCCGCTCCTGTTGTGATGTGGTCTTTGTCAGCGGGCTATTGGCTGACGTCGTCTCACAGTCTTCTCTGCTTTTTCATTCTTCACTTTTGTGTAGTCGCTTGTCACTGTGCCGCAAACCTCTCTACTTCAGTCGTCATCAGTTATTTTGCTGCCCAAATAGCAAAACTGAACTACCACTTTAAGTTGGGGTTGGGTTGGGTTCTTAGGGGAAGGAGACCAGACAGCGCGGTCATCGGTCTCATCGGATTAGGGAAGGATGAGGAAGGAAGTCGGCCGTGCCCTTTCAGAGGAACCATCCCGAAATTTGCCTGGAGTAATTTAGGGAAATCACGGAAAACCTAAATCAGGATGGCTGGACGCGGGATTGAACCGTCGTCCTCCCGAATGCGAGTCCACTTTATGTTTCTTATTTCCTAATCTAATTCTCTCAGCGCCAGCTGATGTAATTCGTTTACATTCCAGTACCTATGCTTTCTTTTGTTGGTGTTCATCCTATATACTCCTTCAAAGACAGTGTCAATTCCGTTCAACTGCTCTTCCAAGTCCTTTGCTGTCTCTGACAGAATTACAGAGTCACCGACAAATCTCAAATGGTTCAAATGGCTCTAAACACTGTGGGACTTAACATCTGAGGTCATCTGTCCCCTAGACTTAGAACTACTTAAACCTAACTAACCGAAGGACGTCACACATATCCATGCCCGACGCAGGATTCGAACCTGCGACCGTAGCAGCAGCGTGGTTCCGGACTGAAGCGCCTAGAACCGCTCGGTCGCAGCGGCCGGCGACAGATCTCAAATTTTTATTTCTTCTCCCTCAACTTTAATTCCTACTCCAAATGTTTTTTGTTTCCTTTACTGTTTGCTCAACGTACGGAACTGCCGTCTGGTTTCTGTACAAGTCGCCCCCTGTGTTTTATTCCTGCTAACTTTAGAATTTTAGATATGGTATTCCAGTCAACACTGTCCGAAGCTTTCTCTAAGTCTGTAAGTGCTATGAACATCGGTTTGGGTTTCCTTAACCTAACTTCTAAGGTAGGTAATAGGGTCAGTAATACCCTGCGTGTTTCCACATTCATCCGAATCCAAACTGATCCTCCCCGAAGGCGTCTTCTACCAGTTTTTCCATTTTTCTGTATAAAATTCGTGTTAGCCTTTGTAAGCGTGACTTATTAAACTGACTGTTCGGTAATATTCAGACCTGTGAGCAACTGCTTTCTTTGGAATTGGAATTATCACATTCTTCTTGAAGTGTGACGCCTACTCCCGGGGCCTTGTTTCGGCTTAGGTATTTCAGTGTTCAAATTCTCGTCGTAGTATCTCCCATCTCATCTTCGTCTGTGTACTGTTCCACTTCTATAATATAGCCTTCAATTTAATCTCCCTAGTATAGACACTCTACATATTTATTTGTTTATTTATTGCTTATTTAGCCGATCAGATCAGGGCCTTAAGGCTCTCTCTTCTATCTTACAGGGAACAACACATACAAAAACTTATATAATAATCAAAATAATAGTAATCTGCAATGTTAATGAAAATAATACTTGGAAATAATAGTAATACTAATGATGATGGTGAAACAACGGAGGAATTAAGAATGATATTAATTAGTTAATGTCTAACAAACTCAATAATAATATTTACATTGCCAACAGCGAGTCGAGTTGGCTCGTTCTACCTTTTTACATCTTTGCCTACCGGCACTCTCAGTCTCTGTGTCTGGTCGACGGGTGGCACTTCGGCTGCCTGTTGCTTGAGTCGGTGGCTGTAGTTCCTTGGAGCAGCTGGTTAACCCCATCGGTAGTTAATAGGTCGCAATCAAGGAGACAGACAAGAGGCGCTTGTGATGTACGGTGAGCTGTACACGCACCTTACGGGCGCCTGACTGTGTAACTGGCTTGTGGTCGATAGTGTGTTGCTGGTCAACAATGCTCGGACCCAATGTCGACGCAGCCGGTCTACCCTGAGTTAACCAGCATAGTTGCTGATGTCGGTGTTGGAGTGCTGTTAACTTTCTGGTGCTGTCTGTTCTGTCCTTTGGGTGTTAGGTACTTCTTACTTGAGTAACACATGTGGTCCCATAGTGAAGTTGCTCCCGCTACGCTGAACTGATTGACTGTGGTTCTCCATCACTCTGTCTCAAGTGTTAAACTCATCCTTTGTTGCCTCTGTTTGAAATTGTCTGAACACCAAATTTGTGTGTTCTAAAATTTCATTTGATTACAACTTGTTCAATAACTGCTTATTTATCAGGTGCGTCTGATATTAATTGTCATATGTTCTAAGCCACCACGTATGTTAGTCACCACTGAGTTCGAAGTTGAGTCTTTCTTGTGCTGGCACTTGTTACTACCCTGACTAACGCAGCGACTGCTGACAACGGTCATGCTGAGCGAACGATAGCGGCCCAGTCAATCTTGGCTCATTTGGGTAGTTAAGTTTATAATCCTGGTGATATTTTGCGCCTTTCAATAAGATTAGTATATACTGTTCAAAACATAATTACCGTTGTAGTTATTTGAGTGTTAGCCCTCAAGATTTGCCTGTTACCTTTTAAGTCACTTACAGTAAGTTAATGTGTTTGAGTACCATGTGATTTCCTGATTATTACAGTAACTTTTTATATCTTGTTGTAAGATTTACTGGTTAATGCTTTTAATAATTTTTATTGCAAGATTCTTGTTGTTATCCGTAAGGTTTGGTTGGGTCTTGAATCCATGCACACATTGAGCTTCTTGTCTTAGTGTGAGCTTTTTCTTATGTTCTATGGATATTATGCATGAATTTTATGTTTGCTGGTTTACTGTTAGCAGCGACTGGAGGCGTTGTCCGTGGAGTTATTCGTTACCCGCCGGTTCATCGGACGTAGCCCGTCCGCGTCGGCTGTGTTGGTGCGCGCGGTCGGCTCGCTGGTTCCCCTCTCGCCGTAGCCTCTGAGACGTTAAGGCCTCCTGGCTTGCTACGACATCCCTCGTAAGTTGATATTCTGTCTCGCAGGAACCGGTTGTTAATTTAACCAGTAGTGCCCGTTATTTTAAGTCGTCTTACTCAGGCCTGGCCTGACATACCTACACCTACAATTTTTTTCTCGTTTGAAGTTTCGTGTTTTAGGTAATGGTTTTAATATTGGTGTAATGCTCAATTTTTTATGGTATTTTGTTATTTTTCCACGTAGTGTCTTGTATATGCCCAACCGGCTACTGTTATTGATCAAATATTAGATATTTGTGTTGATACCAGACATGTGTAAATCTATGCTACTACACTTCTGTAATTATGTTCATTAATGTTAAGCACCCCTTTGGCCAGCCAAATGTTGTAATAGTAAGCTTTCGAATCATTACTGTCATTGTTTGCCCAGCACTAAGTGCACGTTTGAGATATACTTAAATGTGCTATTTACTTGTTGGTCCTTCCTAAATTGGTGCATTTTGTTCGTTTAAATTAAGTGATTAATCATCCATTGGTTCAGCTGAAGGAATTCTGGAATAATTACCTAAATTTTATTAGTATTTTTTGTAGCTGTGCAACAAAAGATTGTTGTTCTGTGATGTAACAAATCGCCTGCACTTTTTCCACGCCAGTTTAGGTACTTTTTCACCCTGAAGCATCCACTGAAATTTGAAACAAAAGTTTTAATTTGCAGTAATAATAAGATTAATAGAAATTATAACAATAATAATATAATATTGGAGGCGCTCAGAATGATGTTGATTAGTTTACATTTTTGAGCCTTGTTTGATAGTAGAAGTGGTAAGGATAATGAAAGAGGAGAGGACTGAAATCAAAGTGAATGTTATTGCCAGGAAAGAAGATGATTTCAGTAGGTAACACACTAGATAAGGGGAGTGAAAAACTGATGGGGAGGGATGGCTGATGAGAGTGAGCTGCAAGAAGGGATAGCGCTCGAGGTAGAAGATGCGCCATTAGCTGTCTTTTGAAGTTTCAAAGGATATTAATTTCTCTACTGTTTTGAGGAAGATTCTTCCAAAGTCGGGTACCTGAGACAGAAAATGGTGTATTGTTCATGGCGCTGTTGTGAAGTGGTACAGACAGGATTTTACTGTTTTGGGACATAGTGTTTCGGCTGTTTCGTTCAGACAGTAGTGTAACGGTTGAGGATAAATATGACTGACAATGAGAAGACGATACAACAAACAAAAGCTATGATAATCTCTACGCTTACTGGTACGTAGCCATGTTGATAGGCAGGAAAGATATAGTCAAGGTAGCATACATTACAAATGTATCGCACACAAGCATTCACCCCCAGCACCAACCGACGTGAGGTCTCATACGAAAGTCTATGAGGTATAGTATCACAATAATCACGGATGGTGAGTGTTAGTGACTCTACAATTTTATTTTTAAGTTCAAGGGGAAATACTTTTTTGTATTTACGTAACGAATGAAGTGTTGCTGACACTTTCTTACAGACTGTGGTTGTGTGTTCAGCGCAGTCTAGCTGATGATCCAGAATAATCCCCAATTTTTTTGCAGAAGATGAAATTGTGATTGTTGTGCAGTGTAGGACTAATAGTGGAAGAGATTCTCTGAACTGAGCAGTAATAAGTCTTTTGTGGGTGAGTTTTACATGGATTTAGTTTCGAATCTATGTTCTGAGCTCATTCCGATAAAGCAGGTAAGTTAGGATTTACGTTCTGGGTGACTGTGCACAAATTTTTTGGGGTTGCACTTAGTTATAACTGAAGGTCGTCAGTGTATAAATGATATTTGCTGTGGGAGATAACAGTAGACACATCATTGACACTTAATGAGAAAAATAATGGGCACTATACTGATCCATTGGTATTACCTTTTAAACGATTTTTTGCGTTTTTGTAATCAATCGGCCAGCAAGTCGATTTTAAGCTTAAATCTCAATCTGTCATTCGGATGTAATTTATTGGTGCAGTGTGACATACTTTTCCAAGTATTATTACTTAAAACCTATAGCTGGTTCTGATCAGAGGTATTGTGTTTCCCTGTTATTTTATTTACTTAAAAAAAAGATCTTTGCGGCCAAGAACTTAAGCATTCAGAACGGTCCTCGTACAGTTTGCTTTGAGCCCGGAGTTACCGGCTCTAGGTAACTGAATGGCCTTCAAGCAATCCTTAGAAACTGTAGAGGCTATCTTATGCCAAAGAATGTGAGTAATATTGCAGAGAGACTGTCGGTTTTTTTCTCATTCTTAACATCAGGCTTTAATATGAGCCCCCACCTGTTCAGTGCCTGTCCGGGATTTGTTACTGTTCTTTTATATACAGGGCTATTACAAATGATTGAAGCGATTTCATAAATTCACTGTTGCTCCATTCATTGATATATGGTCACGACACACTACAGATACGTAGAAAAACTCATAAAGTTTTGTTCGGCTGAAGCCGCACTTCAGGTTTCTGCCGCCAGAGCGCTCGAGAGCGCAGTGAGAAAAAATGGCGACAGGAGCCGAGAAAGCGTATGTCGTGCTTGAAATGCACTCACATCAGTCAGTCATAACAGTGCAACGACACTTCAGGACGAAGTTCAACAAAGATCCACCAACTGCTAACTCCATTCGGCGATGGTATGCGCAGTTTAAAGCTTCTAGATGCCTCTGTAAGGGGAAATCAACGGGTCGGCCTGCAGTGAGCGCCGAGTGTGGGAGGAACTTGATTATCGGCTTGATGTCTGCCGAATCACTAAAGGGGCACATATCGAACATTTGTGAATGCCAAAAAAAACTTTTTGAGTTTTTGTATGTGTGTGCAAAGCATTGTGAAAATATCTCAAATAATAAAGTTATTGTAGAGCTGTGAAATCGCTCCAATCATTTGTAATAAGTATAACGGTTAACGATGTCTAACTGATCCTTGTCCCAGCCAATCCTCAATATGTCTGGGTTGTTTTCCCTAGTAGCACGCCTGGCTGTGCCATTCCATTGCGCACAGGGTGACGACCCTCCTACTGATGATGTACTGCCTTATGACGCCCTGGCACGACGACACGTCGTCTCTTCCCACCTGCTTGACCAGTTATTTTCCACATTCGGACACCGTTCTTCCTCCGCCTGTGTCTGATGCAGTTGGCCCTCTTTCTGTGTCTGACGCAACCTGTCGGCGCACCTGTGACAGTGTCTGACTGAACTTGCCCAGTGAGATGACTGTCTTCTGGGCGGAAGACGGGGAGAATGGAACCCCTTTCGTGGGGTCGGCTCCCTCCCGGTCACAGTAATGTGGCCTTCCATGGGGGCCTAATGGGCACCTCCCCCTGCTCCGTATGTGTCTGCATCACCCACCATCCCGGAGACGGCAGCTTTTAAAACTTATTCCATAGCCACGGTCAATGTCTACATGTACATATACATCTACATATATACTCCGCAATCCACCATACGGTGCGTGGCGGAGGGTACCTCTTACCACAACTAGCATCTTCTCTCCCTATTCCACTCCCAAACAGAACGAGGGAAAAAGGACTGCCTATATGCCTCTGTACGAGCCCTAATCTCTCTTACCTTATCTTTGTGGTCTTTCCGCGAAATATAAGTTGGCGACAGTAAAATTGTACTGTAGTCAGCCTCACATGCTGGTTCTCTAAGTTTCCTCATAAGCGATTCACGAAAAGAACGCCTCCTTTCCTGAAGCATTTCCGTAACACTCGCGTGATTATCAAACCTACCAGTAACAAATCTAGCTGCCCGCCTCTGAATTGCTTCTATGTCCTCCCTCAATCCGACCTGATAGGGATCCCAGACGCTAGAGCAGTACTGAAGAATAGGTCGTATTAGTGTTTTATAAGTGGTCTCCTTTACAGATGAACCACATCTTCCCAAAATTCTACCAGTGAACCGAAGACGACTATTCGCCTTCCCCACAACTGCCATTACATGCTTGTCCCACTTCATATCGCTCTGCAGTGTTACGCCCAAATATTTAATCGATGTGACTGTGTCAAGCGCTACACTATTAATGGAGTATTCAAACATTACGGGATTCTTTTTCCTATTCATCTGCATTAATTTACATTTATCTATATTTAGAGTTAACTGCCATTCTTTACACCAATCACAAATCCTGTCCAAGCCATCTTGTATCCTCCTACAGTCACTCAACGACGACACCTTCGCGTACACCAGAGCATCATCAGCAAACAGCTGCACATTGCTATCCACCCCATCCAAACGATCATTTATGTAGATAGAAAACAACAGCGGACCTACCACACTTCCCTGGGGCACTCCAGATGATACCCTCACCTCTGATGAACACTCACCATCGAGGACAACGTACTGGGTTGTATTACTTAGGAAGTCTTCGAGGCACTCACATATTTCGGAACCAATCCCATATGCTCATACCTTAGTTAGGAGTCTGCAGTCTGTCAATAACATTCATGTTCGCCATAAAATTCCGTTACTCAATAAAGTGCTGTATGCTGTGGACGTTGATGTTGCGCTCCTGCAGAAGGTGCATCTTGCAGACTTTTGTGCTCCCCTTAGCCTTAAGGCACTCGTCTTCCATGCTTCCCCTATTGGTACTTGACTGGTTACCCTCTTACGTGATGTAATACTCATTCAGTTGCCTATTTCCCTGATGGGTCTTGTGGCGTCGATAGTTACGATGCCACAACGCAGGTGCACGCTCTCGTAAGTTGACACTACGAGAGAAGACTAACTACGCCGACCACAGTGCCCTCTGGGCGACGCTGTGGAGCTCAGCGAGTGCCGTCTTGATTTGTGTCCCCTTTTTCGTCAAGAGCGGACGGCCTGGAAATATCGCTTCTACTACCGAGTGGGCTAGCTTGCTATTGAAACATTGTGTTAGTTACGTTCAGTTAAAGTCTGGACAGCAACGTGTATTTGTTAGCTTTGAGATTATACAGAACAGTCTTCCTAACTTCACAGGATCAGACACTGACAACGGCTTCACACCTACGTGCTCATCCTAGCCAAAGTTATGTATGTATTTGATATTTACTTGTGTTTTCACTCTATTAAAATTGTTAAAGTTACATGCAGTACGGAAGTGCTTCACCTATCCTGCTCCTAATCACTTCCTTCACTCTCGGCCTATATTAGAGAAGCTGTTCACAAGAGCAGACCAACGTGCCGCCTATCCAGGCGCGATATAATAGGTCTCACGTTTAGTGACGTCAGGGGCGTCAACGACTATGCGCCATCTAGTTTGCGTGTCCACAGCGATCGTTCCACTTTCTTCTCCGAAGCAATCGCGCCTCTCTTACTGGGTCGGCAGCATGCCTCAATCATGCGCCAAAAGACGAACTGCCAGGCTACTCTCCGTGTGCTTCGGCAGCGACAATCGTCCAGCACCTACACAATGTGGAATCTTCGGAGCATGTTCATGCAGTGAATAATCTGCTTGCTGACGCCATGGAGGACCGAGTCCATGATGCTATCCTGGTATGTTTTATGAACAAGTCGCCCAGCCCTAACGGACTTCCCTACTTGCACCAGTGAGAACGGAAAATTGTCAGGAGCTTATGTCGCCTATCGTGCTGATCCCAGACGGTTTCCTCGACAGTCTCATCATCATTCACATCCACAAGCCTCTGTGGACATCACTGATATGTAATCGCCGCCCTCTCATGTTGCTCAACAGCGACACTAAGATCTTGATCCGGCTGTTGGCTGCTTGACTTAAACGGACGGCCTGATAGGTGTTTTACCCTGATCAAAGCTCTTTGGGAGATGCCCATAATATTCACACTGCCGTCTGTCGCTATCGAGACATAAACGCTCTTGCTCACGCTCGTCGTGTGTCTGGACTTTGGGTCGCTCTTGACTGGACCCGGCGTAGATCGGGTCGATTATGACTACATGGAAATGGGTGGTCCGCAATAAAGGATACCCTTATGTTACCGTCGACCTCATTATGCGTCTCCTTCGCTGAGCGACGTCCCTTGCGGTCTACACTAACCATCTCAATCATTCCATCTTGTTCCGTCATTTGGCGTGTCAGGGCTGCCCACTCTCTTCAGTGCTGCATTCTTTCTCCATGTAATCGTCGCTCTGCGGCCTCCGTCAACGCCCGTTTCGGATGTGTCTGTGGTCAATGTATTCAGTTTCAGTACTTATGTAGACGACCTCGTTCTCGTTCTTAGTAACGATGCGGAGGTCAGATAATCATTGGCATGGGTTGCCACCTAGGGCAAAGCTTGTAATAGCTGCCTTAATGTCCGCAAATCGAGCACTATGGGTATAGGTCCGGGGCTTTCTGCCGACAGCGCTGCACCATTAGGTATAGCTGCTACTGTCGAATGCTTAGGACTCGATGTAGCAAATGATCTGGTGATCTTAGGCACACGGACAGCCCTCAGCTGCCAGCGTCTACTGTCCCAACTACGAAGTTGGCTCGTAGGTCATCGATCCTTGATCTTCTGCGTTGGACACAATGTGTAAATGTATATTTGGCGTCAAGCATCCTCCATATGGCACAGACATTCCCCATTCCGCCGTCCATGGCCCGCAGCATGGTAGTGGGACTGGGTTCATATGTTAGACACTGCTTGCTGTCCACGATACTATACGAGACTTTGACCCAACTGTGGTGCAGGAGCGGTTTAGTCTGTGTCATGTCCCTGACAGAGAGATAGCTCTCTTTTCCAGCTCTCAAATGGCGCTGTGATGCTGTTGCCCCACATGCCTTATTATCCTGTTGCTGGAGGCCCTTGCACCACTCTTTCAGCCCCCATCCAGCTTTAGAACGTTCCACCCACTTCTTTTACTTCTGTCATTTTTTCCTCGAAGTGAATTATGTCCTTACTGCGATATTGCCAATACTCTTGATGTACACGAAAACGATCTACGGCTTCCTTCTGCAGAACAGGTCATCGAACGTGGTTGAGCGGAAGCGTCCTAACGTCAACTGGCGTGTCGTCTGGCCATCGGTGTGCGCTCCTTATTTTGACCATGACGTCCAGTCAGCATGGTTCCATTAGGTCAATGGAAACCAAGTAAGCCAGTTCTGTGTCGCCTGTGATGTTCTGAACAGGAACGAGGATCGCCTGGTGTGTGGAGCGGTGACATGTATCTGCTCCTTCGTGCAACAGATGCTGGCCTCAATTACTCGGACGACTTCTCATCAGATACTTCCTCACCTGCTCCTGTTTCCGTACTCGGGGTACTTCCATAAATGAAGACAAATTCCACGTAATGGATCTGCGGACACGCAGTACACTACATGTTTGCTGAAGGAGAGGAAAATATCCTTGATTTTTGGCGCTTCCTTAATGAACGACATTATGCTGTGGTCCACAATCCCAAATACAGACAGTTTTTCTCCAACTTCCTTTGTAGTGTCTTTCTTAACCCACCCCAGACTTCTGGGTGTTACTGCAGTGAAGAGATGGTCCATGCCATTTCCACTCTTGGTACCGGTAATTCTCTCGTCATTGAAATGTTCTCTGAAAAACTATAAGTCGATAGTCCCAACATGTGTGCCTATTAGCCGCTCTTCCCTACTTACGACGACGCTTTCCTGCTACGCTTGGTGCTATTAAAAATAAAATAAAATAAAAAATGGAAAAAATTCAATACGAAATAAAAATAAGAATAAAAACAGAACACCATTGATGTGTTTTGTACATGTACTCCACATCCCCTACCCTTTCCATGGTTTCTGGAAGGGGGGGGGGGGAGGGAGCGGGGAAGGGGAACGAGGCATGGTAGCCTATCTTCGGTGTGCGACCGCTGCCTACTTTGCTCCCACCCATGCCTTTGAGCGCCAGGAAAAGACAAAAGAAAAACCGTTGCGGCCTTGACAAAAATTTTAATTCACTATCTCAGCTTCTGTCCTTATAGAAGATATGTTTATAACACTGACGAGATATCAACAGTTCACTGTAGAAGCCAGTGGAAGAAAACGATGAGTCGATAACAATATACTCAGAATCACATGCGTGGACAAAATGCTACTACGCGTGTGTGAGAGAAAATAATCCACGATTTCTTTGTCATGAGCTCATGTGCTTCAGTGTAACCCACCGTTGTGCCCGGTATAGTATTCTCAAACGTCACCAAATGATTAGCAGCCAAGAGTAACGCCATTCGTATTGTGATTATAAAGATAGGTAACACAGCAAGGTTCTGGATCAGGAATCTCATTTGAATAATGTCTCAGAGAACAACTTGTTACGCTTCGTGGAAGAAGGAGAAAAGGATATCAGCACTTGTCGTCATAAGACAGCGGCAGAATCGTGGCCTTGCGAGCCCCCAGGTTTTTCGCGTTGTCCAGGAAACAACTGTAGAGCGAATATAGGATTGACCCGTTCAGGACGGTCATAGGATCAGGCAGGGTCTCAACGGTCCAGTGCGTGAGGACTACATATCTGCACAACAGTCACTGCATTTCTGACATGGCTGTGTCTTATATTCGAGTCTCCCCATAAGTTACCTTTCAACAAGATAACTCAAGACCGCAAGTCGTCTGCGCTGTTCATGATTTATCTTCATAGAAACTGTTTCCGCTTCTTACCCTTTCCGACACGTTCTCCAGATATCTCATCCACTGAAAGGTCTGGTCACGGACTTCCCAGAGATTAGCACGCCACAAATCGCCGATCACTGTGCTTTATTAACTCTGTCATAGAGCTGAATTATCATGGAATGATGTAATTTGTTTCTGTCACCCAGGCTCATTTCGACAAGATGCACAGCCAGATAAGTCATTTTTGCTCTTTGTACTTAACTTCCGCCCTATGAATCCCCGAGCCAACCGCAAATATAACGTTATCTTTCTACAACACTTTATACCTACATCAAGCATAATTGGGTCATTTCACATCCTTCCTAGAGTTGCAGTTCTGATGGCTAGTAGTGTATTATAAGGAATCTCACTATCTCTTCAGAAATATGAGTGGGAAATATGTAATCAGGCAGTGACTGTTTTTATACTTTAGCACGTGCCGAATATAGAAGACACGAATATTGTGATTTCTTAGAATTTTAATACGATAATGTATATACCTCCGGCAAATTCTGAAACCAACAGACCGTCGGCCTTCGATGATGGTTTCCTCCTCTACAGTTCTGAAATAGAAACGGTGCTTTGACTGCTGCTGCTTGCTTAAGCCATCAGTGTTTACCGACGTCAGGAAACCCTACGTTTTTTCTAGGTTCTGGCGGATCAAACCCTTGATCTAAAATAGAACAACACTACCTTCAGTAGCGAGACGTCATTGGAATTCGGGGAACAAACACATTCTGCTAAATTAATAACACTGACACACTACGAAATTACTACCAACAATCTGAAAACTTTTTGGGTATTAAAGATAGAAGTACTTGCCTTCCTACACTCCTACAATAAAGCTGAGGGATTAGAGCTTTGTCATGATTAGGAAATTAGAGATTAAATTAAGGTTCATCAGTGTGTAGTGTGGTGTCACCGCCAGACACGACACTTGCTACGTGGTAGCTTTAAATCGGCCGCGGTCCATTAGTACATGTCGGACCCGCGTGTCGCCACTGTGTGATCGCAGACCGAGCGCCACCACAAGGCGGGTCTCAAGATACGGACTAGCACTCGCCCCAGTTGTACGGACGACGTAGCTAGCGACTATACTGACGAAGCATTGCTTATTAGCCGAGCCAATAGTTAGAATAGCCTTCAGCTAAGTCCATGGCTACGACCTAGCAAGGCGCCATTAGTAACATTGCATGTATCTATGGAGTCTCACTTATATCGTCAATAGCGATGTACCAAGGATGGAATAAAGTTAAGTATTCCAGAAGCTACGTACTTTTCTTTATAACATTCATTACGTATCCTGTTACAGACCTATAACTTGCCTGCTAAACGCGTGCCTTTCGGCTACTTCCGTGGTGTGGCTGTCTTGCTACGCCACAACATGTAGTATCCAGTGTCATATTTACACTTAGTTTTTAGCTATGAGTTTCTTTTCTTGGAAAGAAATGCAAAACATTATTTTCAAACTAAAGTAAGCGAATAATAACCAAATGAAGAAATCGGCCTCAAGGCAGGACCTGTTCACATCATTCGTTATTTTAACTACAAAATGTGAGAACTGTTATCAGTCTGTTATGCACATCAGAAATGACCTTGTTAATTCCTAAATATTAAACTCTCTGCAACCACGGAACATGATACAAACTGAATAAGTCAAAACAGCCATTTCTACCACGGAATAAAATCCTACAATAATCCCTAGGACATCAAAAAAATTACAAAGATATATCTGTTTTAAAAATTTATATGCAATGTAGTTTGCTTGCACAACACATAAGCATATGCTACATTAGGTAAAGTATAATAAGAATAATAATAAATGGAACATGTGTCATTTGACGTAACGCTTCAGCACTACGATTACTTTTTGTCTTTCCTGTTTTCTGGAAAACCTTATTTCCATAGCTCTACTATGAGTAATAATAACACCTTGTCCTGTTCTATGTTCAACATACCACTCATTATGCCAAAATACTGACTCATTTTCGTGGTATTGTTACAATTTATACTTCTGTGACGTCCCAAATATTGTGACTTCTTTAGCAAACATCGTGCTAAGTACATCCAACGAAAACGTTAATAAACACGTTTTTCTCGTATTTTCTTGAATTTTCTAAGCCTTAACACAAAGCTGCAACAGACATGAAGTTTACATTTTAACAAAGATGGAAGATAACTATTTGTAGCAGTAATGTGTTAATCAGTTAATTTAAAACTAGAACTGAGTTGATCAGGAGTAGCTTTGCTATAAATCGTTCTTTCCTGTAAGCTGTAATAATATGCCATTCAATCATTTGTTGCTCCCACAGTATGGTTTAGATTTGAAATAAATGATGTCTCCAGGGGAGTAATTAACTGTTACAGAGGAGCAATTTGGTGTAGTGGTGTTGCCTGTTTATTCTTAAAAACAGAATATATCTGGGATCATAGAGCGTAATGAAAAATAATTCATCTTAAAGGACTTTTGACATAGAAAAGGAAAGCCGGTTAACAGAGATACTCAAGTTTGCGAATGTGATTTATTGTATAGAATTTCTTTATTGTATATAAAGATTAACCTAAATTGAATGAATTGAATGTTTTACAATATGTCTTCAGTTCACAAATGGAAAAAGGTATTCCATTAAAATAATAAATTCTTAAATAAACATAGGCCAAAGTATTGCGCCAACAAATCTAGAGACAACGATGTAAACTGTAGGTCTTCAAGAACTTATCGACTGATTCATCAATGGGTGTCGGATAAGACACATAAACTTAGTCGACAATACTTTCAGATTAATCCAATCTCTTTTACATTATTATACTATGAATTTTTTCCCCAACATGGCACTAAAAGTGTCCAGTTTGTTACACGCAGAATGCATAACAAGTCTGTAAGAGTAGCAGGACACGGAAACAACTAAACACTTGAATTTTCTGAAGTAGTTCAATTAAAACATCGTCAGTGCTAATCCTTTGAATTAAAATAGTCAATAAATACTCAAATATACATCTCACATATCGCTATTTTGACCACAAGAAAATGGACTCATGATCGTTATCACTCTAAGCCTGCCAGTCTCTTATCCTTAAATAACCAAGGAGCCGTCACTTGTTCTCAGTGGTAGTCGTGGTGATGCCCGTGGTGTGGGTGGTGCCTATGGTGTGGACGGTGCCAGTCATGGTGGTGATGTCCAGACCCATAGTCGTGGCCACCACCCCTGTGGTGATGACGTGGGTCAGCTACCGGGTTCGCCTTCAGCATCGCGAAACACAGCGCCAGTGTCAGCAGCACAGCCAAGACCACCTGTGGACAAGGATAGGTTCCTGTCAGCTTAGGATGCCTTTTTCCACAGCGCCAGCAGAGCCTGATATCAGAACCAATTGTATCTGTGGCGTTCTAGGCACAAATCAACAAAAGGACCTAGTAACAGCGTGATGTTGGAGATTTTACAGATGAAAGATTGTTATTGCAATCTTTATTTTAGGTTGTTGAAGTAACGTATTTCAAATTCAAAAAATCTGTGTAAGTTTATTCTGTAAAACTCATCAGTAGGAAATTACAATCAGTTTACCGATTCCTACCGATTTAGCTTTTTCAGCAATTATTTACTGCGTCAGTAACTTGACACAACGGTCTTTCATTATATATATATATAATGCTAAGAAGTTAAATTGTGGTCGTTACTGAAACACTTTAATAGTTAAAGAGCGTAATAAAGAGTATAAAAGGTAACTTCTGTAATATCTGTCAAGGTAACGAAATAACGCAGAAACTGGCAGCTGTACGTTAGTGCATTCATTTCATACCAGAGTTGTCGTGGAATTACGAAATGATACTGCCGCTGGTGACGTAAGAACACGTAACTTGTGAAACCTGTAAGCGTGTGTTGTGGTAATAGCGCTTATTATAGCGATCTACTCCTGTTCTTGTTCTGGGAATCACAGTGAGTAATAGGACAGGCACTTCGAAACCACAAACATGAAGCAGGAACAACCGATCCTTAAGGCCGACCTCAGAGGCGATTGTTTGACGGGTAGATGGCAGTGTTCTTGATTAAGCAGCAGAAATCTATTTGACTGCAGTTAAGAACGACTCTAAGAGACAAAACTGTAGTTTCGAGTTTGCTGGACGTTACCATTAGTAGGAAGCAATCCATTTAATATTATGTCACAGAAATATATATTACTGTAACGCTAGGCAGAAATGTTTCGCGGGTAAAAGTACATGGCACTCAGAAGGGTGAGAGGTGATGAATATCGTCAGTGGTGCAGATTGTGTGGATGCTACTCGTGCTTTGCAGCTATTTTATTGGTGAAAGGTTCATTGAAATAATCTGCTTATCATTACATCTTCCTATAGCCATGGGTGCAAGCATTCTTTCACGAAAAGAGATGATAATGGTGTTGAATAACTCAGTTTCTTCGAGGTACAGTTTCGAAAAATTTAAATTCTATGAGTTTCTGTGATCGCTACTACACAGATACAATTCATGTTACATCCAAACTACCATATTAGTTCCTTCTGCACAATAGTTACTAACTGGCAGAAAGAAAATGCAACACTTCCGTAAATTCATAATTTCCATTAAGACACTAATTTCACAATTTAGGCCATTAAAAAGGAGTGTTTGTTTTAGTGCAAAGTGTAGTGACTTACTGTCGCCGACTCTAATTTTCATAAACTCTCTTAGTGGACGACAGGTAAAATTAAAAACAACAACAGTGTAGAGTCGGAGTTAGAGGACGAGCGGTAATACTGGGAGGAGTGCAATGCAGATCCCGGTCCATCCAGCCACCTGTGATTTCTCTAATTTGCCTAGACAATTTCCAGGAGTGCTGCTGTGAAGAAAACAAGTGCAGCTTCTTTTCGCCGGGATCACAAAATCCGAATATGTGCACCTTCTCTAGTGACATACTCGTCGACGGGAAATTAAAGTTTAATATTCCCCCCATTCTTGACGTAAAGGTATTTGTTTCGCAATATTTATATACTGTAGACAGTTAAATCAAATACGAAAAATTTACACTTCACGCCAGGAAAGTAGGCCTAATAAACAACTGTCAAATATTTTATTGTAATAGATCATAACACGAATCAGAAATTATTACCCGTTTATCTCTCTCTCTCTCTCTCTCTCTCTCTCTCTCTCTCTTTCTTCTTGTAATGCTTGTGCGTGTAGCAGCGATGTATTCGACCTGAATACGTTCCAAATTTATGTAATTTAAGTACAGGTGCGTCTTTCTACTTGTGTAGAAGTAATACGGAAATTATCAGATCACTAAGATGTCTTGGAGACAGAAGACAGAATGCCTCCACAATTTTAACTAAAACATTGCAGCACGAAAAAGCGAGCTGTTTAAAAACGAATGTAAAAGTACATCAGTCATAAGCAGCAATTGTAATACACACGAGAATTATTCTTTCCTACACAGTATTCATGATTGCAAAGAGAATAGCCTGTAATATAAACCAGAATGAGAAACTATTAAATGAGAAATTATTACTACAGAGAAAAGTTTACATTTACACGAAAATGTAGACATACACTCAACACAGTCGAATTATACGTTAATCTTTGCGAAAGTGTTACGAGGTGGTATAAGTCAGAAACAATAGTGATTGCAAATGTCTCACGTTAAGAAAGCAGTGGACAGTAAACGCTCACCAGATGCCTGTTCATGTCGCCGCCGCCACTGTGTTCTCGTTCGCCAACCTCAACGGAAGTGTCTGAATAGTGACAGCCTACCCTTCCAAATATACTGGCAGCTCTTGCGGAAACTGTTAGATAAGAGCGAGAGCAACAGTAGTTGGGAAAGTACTGCAGACGAACACTGCTTCACTTTCTGACATCAGGCCCTCACGACTGTCCCACATAGATGACGAACGAAGCTGACGCCATAGGAGAAACTGTTACCCACTCAAACCTAAAGCAAACATTCAGCTCGATCTGTGTCCCGGCTTAGCTTTGTATGGCAAAATCGCCTTTGAGGCGCTGGAGAAACAGTATCCTAGTTGCCGTCACACTTGTTTCTGTAGAAGCTGGAATATTATTATTTTTAGTACTGTTATTATTATTTTAGCCGTCTTCTGATTGATTTGATGAGGCCAGCCACGAACTTTTCATTTGCGTTAACCCCTTCATCTCAGAGTAGCTCTTGCACACTACGTACTGATTTCTTTCATTGACATATTGAAATTCCTGTCTTCCCGTACCTTTTTTAGCCTTTATAGGTCCCTCTAGTACGGTTTTCCCATCTGTCCGCGATTCACTACAATAGAATGCTGTGCTTCAGAATTGTGTTCTCAGAAAATTTACCCTCAAATGGTTCAAATGGCTCTGAGCACTATGCGACTTAACTTCCGAGGTCATCAGTCGCCTAGAACTTAGAACTAATTAAACCTAACTAACCTAAGGACATCACACACATCCATGCCCGAGGCAGGATTCGAACCTGCGACCGTAGCGGTCGCTCGGCTCCAGACAGTAGCGCCTAGAACCGCACGGCCACTCCGTCCGGCATTCACCCTCAAATTAAGGCGATAGCTTGATACCAGCAGTGCCCTCTTTGACATCAAACGCCTTCAAAAGAGGAGATAGTTATGCTGAGAAAATCTGCTACATAGTTATGCAGAAATAATAGAGAATAAAATCGTATCCTCTACGTTATTCTCCCGCTTACAGCTTCAAATATGCTTTTTGGTAGTATTTAAAGTTACTGAAAACTCAGTGCAGTGAGCGAAAGTCTTTATATTGATTGCCATCTCATTAATACGACACGCTTTACTTTGAAAATTTTCCCGTTACGCAATTGAGATCTCTATTCGAATTTATTGTTTATGTCTCTGACCTGAAGTGAAAACTCTCGTGTTTTACAGACGTCTGTTTCTAGATGTTATCTCTCTTAATTGCGCTCCGTCGGACTTCAATTAGTCCTCATCTCTGCTTCTTCAATTACTAAACTTCCAGTTTTCTTTTTAAACGGCAAGTATCTCTCTCTCAGCGAATACCGGCAAAGGTTATGAGGAATGGCTCCTTGTTGTCAGTCCTTACTGAGTACCTATGCTATTAAAAATCACGTGTTTGGAAGGTTTTGCTCTTTCTATTGTCAGCCTTGTCTTCGCCTCTGAAAAGTGCGTGTTTCATAATTGTATGCGTGGCTACATATTGAACTTCTGCTTCCTTTCTTTTCTCTCACAACACAAATGTGCTATTTCCTCCCACACGGAAGAGGATTATCGAAATATTTAATTAGGACTGCCCAAATAATGTATTTCGCATGCTATATATCATGAAATGAATTTAATGGATAGGAACAAAATAGTCAGAAATCAAATTAGTTTGAAAAGGCACTTGTTGGTCTACCGTTTACTCTGGAATACGTTCCATCCTGTGTTCGACCGGTATAAACATGTAGCAAATTTTCTCATCTTAACGTTTGAACTAGCTACTATTTTTAAAACATTTGAAGTTGAATCCTATGGGACTGTCCACTTCTCGTTGCTTATTAAGTAGTGAAGCTGCGTGTAGTGCATATTTTGCGCTCTGCTAACTGCAATTTTGGTTGTATTTGGCTACATTTAAATCTTACTCATGGTCACATTTTCTTTGAACAGGTAACCGGGTATCATCGTATGTATTAGATGAAAAATAGAAATAAATATATCTCCGAATTTGTTAAAGATGAACGTACATACAGCAAACAGGTAAGCATGCCAGCCGCTGTGGTCGAGCGGTTCTAGGCGCTTCAGTCCGGAACCACGCGGCTGCTACGGTCGCAGGTTCGAATCCTGCCTCGGGCATGGATGTGTGTGATGTCCTTAGGTTATCTAGGTTTAAGTAGTTCTAAGTCTAGGGGACTGATGACTTCAGTGTTAAGTCCCATAGTGCTTAGAGGCATTTGAACCAGGTAAGTATATTGCCTCAAACAGCGACATAGGGAACGCGCAGTGGTTAAGAGGATGGCTTAAACATAAAAGTGATGCTTGAACAATAGGCAAATATTTCCCATCTTGACGCTAATTGGGCTGGTGGAAGCAACTATTTATTGACAGTAATTAAAATACAAAAACTGTTGCGAAAAATGACGTTCACATATTTGACAATTACATTTACCATTGTTATAGTAAAATTATCAAATAAAATGTAGTTAAATTGTTAAGATCTGAACATAAATAAGCGTGAATTAATCACATATAAAATAAACTGATATGTTAAAACTAATGGTACCAATTTAAATTGCCCTGAAAGTATAAAAGATGAGAACGAAAATGAATATAAATGGAATTTAGTTATGAAGGCTGTCAAAGGTAAAGTGAAGAGCTGTATCAGTGTACGGGAAGTCCATCAGAATGTATCAGTACAAATAGTGTACTTTCCGCAGGGCTGTGCCGGTGTCGTCATCGCCAGCAAACAGCCTATAGAATGAGAACAGAAGGTTATAAATGCAACGAATCTTTTTGTGGTACGACTGTAGTGCTCACTATTACAGAAAGCTTTTTTTTACATGTCGAAGTATGCACTATAACAAAATTCACCTTCCTCATGAAAGAAATTCTCACGATTATTTTTCAAAATGGATTTTTTCAGAGTGGATACGTATCGGTTGTTTCCAGAACATTAAATAAAATTCACTGCGCTCGTGATTTGGAATCATTAAATAGAGTGGAATAACGGCCACAGGAAGACTAGTGACGACGGTGTGTTAACCATTTGCAATCTTATTACTATGTCCTAACAACTATACAAAGTATCGAGTGATAAATTTTCCGTTTGTGTGTAATATGTTCAGCTTCGTGTTCCTCTAGTTCTGAAATACCGTTGTTACCATTCTACTCCTATTCATCTGGTGGTGGCTATAAAGTTGATTCTGGTTATCTAGCCAAATTAAACAAAATGTGACAAAGACTGAATCCTAAGATTTATGTAGGTATCACGGACACAAACTTCCAACAGAGATACAAGCGTCCTCATTTCACGCTCACTGTTTGTGTTGGAGAGAGAAATACACGTTATTAGATCACAGAAGTAGTGTTTGTAATTCGTTGTTCAAAGATCATAAAAAATATACTGTTTTGATTATGAATCTTATGCTGCATCTGAATATTATACATATTTAACAATAATTTAATTTTTTTCTTCTCTAAGTAGCACGCATGACGTAAACCATCCTGCTGGTGATAGTTCATTGTTTTCTAGTAAAATTTCTCACTACAAGTATATGTAGAATTCCTGTGACGTGTGAGGTCAACGTCCAAGTGCCACAGCAGAACCGTTGCCATATTTTGTACCCTACGTAAATGCATGGTGACATATGATGATAGCAGTGCTCTGAGGCAGCTATCGAGAGAATATCTCCGTAAACTAAAACATATCACACAAATTAATTCAGAAAAAAGTACATTTGGCAATAAGTTTAAATTTACTCGTGTATTAGATATTACTGTCACACGCAGCCGTTACGTGTCTGATTACTCTGCTGCATATCGAATTAGTAGTCGTCATTGAAATTAATAAGTCATAAAGTTTAAAATGGAACGTGCACCCGACCGGAGTGGCCGAGCGGTTGTAGGCGCTACGGTTGTAGGTTCGAATCCTGCCTCGGGCATGGCTGTGTGTGATGTCTTTAGGTTAGTTAGGTTTAAGTAGTTCTAAGTTCTAGGGGACTGATGACCTCAGAAGTTAAGTCCCATAGTTCTCAGAGCCATGTGAACCATTTTTTTTTGGAACGTGCAGCACAAATTGAAGTCACCTATAAAAGTATTTATGAGCATCAGGCGTTATTTTTTTTCCTTTCATTACAATTCATTGTCAAAAATTTTTATATTTCACTTACTGTTGTAAAATCTGTTAACTATTATTTTTGTATGTTTTTATGCAATTGATTATTGCCTGCTCCAATTCAATAATGTGTATTTTCTATCACTTTCGCTTTCTTCAATTGTGAGATACTGCAGTTAACTCGTTCTTTCGATCTGTGTACCACGCATTTGTTGGTTAGAGTGAATATTTTAGCGGCATTGATCTGGGCCGAGAAGATTGACGGACGAAGGAGTGAATTCACGAACGGATCACTACTGGACTACTAAATGACGAACGTAGTTAGTGTCGGGGCATAATCACACTTTAACAGGATTATTGCCAGAAGTAAATACTGTACTTTCAACCCTACTTGCGTACAACAACTGCAACTGGGTTAATTTTGGGGAGGCAATCTGCGCTGTACTTATCCCAGTGAAGGGACTTCGTGTGTTGTTGATGGTCCTCAGCAGGTCTTAATAAAATAATCATTTATCATTTTGTTTTGTTGAGTAATTAATTCCATCATTTAATTGTAAAACTCCATTTTTCTGTCTTCGGAGCTTCCTTGGCGTCGCGTCAAATCCTTTCCGAGGACTGGGAGAGAATCCACATTCCCTTAGCAACGAGCGGCACGCGATGCAAATTATACAACGCATTGCTTCGCATATTTACTCATAAACATTTATTTGCGAACTTGCTTTGTTTCTCTGCGCTGATACACTTACATAATCAGTAAGGTTGAAGATCGCCAGTCTTGCATTCATCATAGAGGTGTTAAAACTGTCGCTACTCCTACGCCCTAAAAGTGCCCTGCAGCAGTCAGGAAGAATCTGACATCCGATCTCCGGGCAGGAAACTGAACACCGCTAGCAGTTCACACAATGTTTCCAGCGGCCTCCTACCTACATACCCCGACTATCTCCACCAAAAACGATACACGATAGCACTTAGAGACAGTAGGCAACAAAAGACACACAAATACCTCACCCTTCAGGCTTATCCGGAAACACACATTCTATTTGACTTCAATTAAACCTCAGCAAGTCCATATCGTGTAGTGAACAGGTCAGCCATGTCGCTCCGTTACCTCCATGCTTCTACCCATTTATCACATGTGTTGTCTTCAACGGCAACAGTCGCCTGAATCAGAAGTAAGTGCCGGTGCACACAAACGCACTCTTTTCAACCGACAGCTGAAGTGAATCTTTCGGTGTTCGCATAAGTATCCTGCAGACATTTTCACCTCCCGTGTGATCAACGAAACAGAGTCGCATCGCTTCGAATATGACACTAGGAATAATCTGGAGCATTTCCCGCTATTCCTACGGTAAATGTTCCTCATTAATGCTGGAAAACAATTTCTCGGGCGTTCGGATAACATGGGGAAAGCTGCTGACTAACATCATCCACAATCGCTAATAATTTAACAGGTGAATTCGCCGTCGTTTTCGAGCAGCAAATGACTCGAGAGGTTGCTGTACGTGGCAGCTTAAGCCATGGACGAGCGTGGCTGCGTCAACCACAAACAATAGACTGCGTAATTAGAAAGACAAGAGAAAGCATAAAATAATACCGCCACCATACAACCACAGACAAAGAACACAGAATGTTACCGATAGCTAAATATTAACACGTGGTGAGTAAGTGGAAAGACGGGAGATTTCTTGGGGGACATCAACACCGTCAATTACACGATGGATATAGAGGCAGACCGTGTAATAGCGTTCTTTGACGTCGCTGTCCGCCGAAAATCAAAAGATTCTCTCAGCCACAGTGTTTATCAAAAACCACCCACTCTACCAGGTAGCCCATGCAGCATAGATATGTTTTGTTCTAGGACGTCGGAGCACCGAACATAAGCCGTTTCAGACGCTAAAATCTTGACAGACGAACTGAGACTCGTACGGAAAAATGTTAAGAGAAGACGGCTACGACTCAAGCCATTCCACGAAAGACTCGTAAGCAGAAGGTCCCTAAGCAGGACACGAAGAGGCTAACGTTTTCCGAATGTACTGGGCATTTCATCTGTCTTGGTAAAAAGGATTTTTAAAATTTTAGGATATTTAGCCAGTACATAACTAATATGCCAATCACTCTCTAGTACGTTCTTAACGGCAGCAGACTACCTAGCTTTCACCACCTGAAACCTAATTTCAAGCAACGGCTTAGTACTAACAGCTAGTGGTTTGCAATAGCCAACTTAAAGCAGTTGTCACAGATAATTTTAAATCTGGGACAACCACAGCTGAGTAATTATACATAACTGACATTTAATACAATGCAACACAGATGTTTACATACAGGTGTTAAAACTTTTAAAGTGAAATACTGTACTATATGCAATGTCCTATAGTTTGCTACAGCTGTATTTATGGAACTCAATTAGAGACTCACACATCCTATTTCACAACTTTTATGTGGCATCTTCTGGTGTATATAATGCGCTGTTATATGGAGTAGGGAGCAATAACAGAATGCCTCAAAGTAACAGTTGGTGTGGCGAGGCAAAGTTTCTTTAGTTGATAAAAAGCCATCAACACTGATGAATGTCCATTTTTTGTTAAAATCACGATAAACTGTCATTACTTGAAGAATTGAAATATATACCTGTGGACCGGTAAGAGACGATGCCCCTCGTCAATGTTACACTGTATGAATGATCAATCAATTACGTACAGATGCAGGTGGTTGTTTCTGGTATGGCAGTAAGCTGGGGAATTGAAGGTTGTTGTGCAGTACAAATGTATTTTCATCATTTATTAATGGATACAGAAATAGCATTTCACACAATACGAAAACGAATTCACGCTGGCTAGTCACAACAGTTACGTCTTCTTACCTATTCATTATATCTGTCTGTAACACAACAAATCTGTAATCTTATAAAATGACTAGCAAAGCGTCCACTGCTTCGCTCTCCTATACTGGATCGCCCGCACAGCTTTTTTGTTTTATCGAATTATTCAAACACTGCAACATCATCTAAACTTTTCACACTAATTATGGCCATACAAGCATAGTCTTTTCTGAGCGTAGTTCTGACCAGAATCCGATTCTGGTAGCTAGAGAAGGAGATCTTTGTTAATACTGCCTTTTAAGTTTTTGTGGTCGTATTTCCATAAAAATTTTCACCTCTAGTACATATTTCTTTAGAATTCAAACATCAATTTTCATAGATTAATCTTTAAACATTTTTTAATATATATCAACATTCTCATAAAACTTTTCGTTCCCTTTTTCATCCCCTTAGGAGCTGAATTTCCAAAAAGCTTCAAAATTGCCTTTTCCTAGGAAACCTTTCATCTCCTATTTCACCCCCATAACGGTGGAATTTCGAAAAATCTCTTGTTTAATGACAGCTACGGTATATGACCAGCACCGTCTACAAATTTCAAGATTCTACATTTAGCGGTTTGCGCTGGGCAGTGGTGAGTCAGTCACGATATTGTCTCCTACATATAGAGATATCAAAATGTATGCCCACTGTCTTTGATGCGCATTTTATTAAAACAACAAATGAACTCATGTATACACATTATCAAAATATAGTGGTACACCAAGGGTGATAAACTGAGTGCTAATAGCCAACATTAAAACTCAATATTAATGCAAGTCTTTCAGCGAGTTCATTAAAGTGAATAGTCACACAAAACTATACACAAGAGCATACATGGCATGTATGCCAGTTACCTGAGAGACGTAGAAAACTTTGCGTCTCAATAAAGCAAGATAGTTCTTTGAACCACTTAATCACATGAATACAGACATAAATACGCGACACTAACAAACGGGAGCGAACGAGAACATAACTTGGCGTCACATGCAAGATCAACTCACTTATACGAGAGGCCAACAAACTGGCATACACCGATTAAAGAGGCACTAATTCACGTGCGGTAGGCAACACCAACACAGCTTCAGAATAATACTAAAAAGAAAATAAAAGACAGATAAATCTCTATACATACAGGTCAATATCCTGACTGACTGACTGAATGACTGACTCATCATAGAGCAGCCAAAACCGATAAGGATAGAAACTTGAACCTTGGAGAGGGTGTGGGTCTTATACTGTAGGTGTCGTTAAAAAAAAAAGATATTACAACCTAAGGGTGTGAAATAGAAGATGAAGGGCTTTTTGAAAAAGTCACTATTAAGGCAATTTTGAAGCTAGAATTACGAAAATTGGTATTTAAGTTCTCGGTAGGAAATAAAGAAATAATGTTCCAGCATTTTTGGAAATTCAACCCTATGGGGGTGAAATAGTGGGTGAAGGCTTTCTTCTGAAAATGAATCATTACTAAAGAAATTATAAAGTATTTTTAAAGCTACATCGAAGAACAATGGTCTTTTATTTCTCGGTTACAAATTAAAAAAAAAAACACGCTTTTCACTGTTCTTGGAAATGAAACCCCTAAGAGAGTGAAATGGGCGATGAGATTTCTTGTGAAAATATGTTGTTATGAAAGCATTTTTAAGGCGACATCTTTGAAAATTTATCTGGGCTTGCCAGTTAGAAATAATAAAACGGGTATCACTGTTTTTGGAAATTAAACTCCTATGGGGGTGAAACGGGCATAAAAGATTTGATGGAAATATTTCGTTGTGCAAGCATTCTTAAAGCTAAATCTATGAAAATTTGTATTTGGATTCTCTGTTAGAAATAAAACATATGCATGTCGCTGTTTTTGGAAATTCAATCCCTAAAGGGGTGAAATAGAGGGTGAACCATTTTATGAAAATGCTTCACTGCGAAATCATTTTTAAAGCTATATCTTTGAAAATTGGTACTTGTCTTCTCGTTCAGAGACGAAAAATACGTGTTTCACTGTTTATGACAAGTAGTATTTGACTTCTTGGTCAGAAATAAAAAAAATACGCCTTTCAGGCTTCCTGTAAATACAACACCCAAGTGAGTGGAATAGAGGATGAAAATTTTTAAGAAAACATTTAGTTACATTTAAAAACTTTTAGAGCTAAATTATGGAAACTGATGTTTGACTTCTGGGTTGGATGTAATGATATTTTTATTAGGGCATGAATGTTACTATGGAAATATCTTTAAACAGCATAAAAGGCATGATTAACAAAAACTTGGGACTGCAGCTACCAGAATTGATTTTTGGTCAGAAATAGGTTCGGAAAAACCCGTGCTTATACGGTATTAGAGCGGTTCTAGGCGCTACAGTCTGGAACCGCGCGACCGCTACAGTCGCAGGTTCGAATCCAGCCTCGGGCATGGATGTGTGTGCTGTCCTTGGGTTAGTTAGGTTTAAGTAGTCCTAAGTTCTAGGGGACCGTTGACCTCAAAAGTTAAGTCCCATAGTGCTCAGAGCCATTTGAACCATTTTTATACGGTCTTAATTAGCGTGAAAATGTTAGAAGGACCTGCAGTTCGTGAACAACATAAAAATTTGTTTAAATGAAAACAAAAAATCTCTGCAAGCCTTACGGTCCACGCGAACAAATCAGCGGAAGCTAAGCTACTGTCGAATAAAACACAGCGCAGTTCGAAGCATAATGACCGACAGAGCAACGTGGCTCACACACATCATCAACCTGTAGCAGCTTCAGATGAGCATCAGGCTAATGTCCACAGTGTGCTGTAATCCAGTCGCATAGCGGAGAGAAAATGGTAGAGGGGACAGCTTACACCCTTTGCTGGTGAGTCCAAGACCTCCATATGGGCACCGTATTCCGTACGCGGCATCGAGGTAACGACAAGCCGACAGTCTGTACCCGACGCTTGTTGCTCCGTAACATCCAAACGGCCTTCGTCCTCCTTCATGACACAGAGAGATGGCTCTGAGCACTATGGGACTCAACATCTGAGATCATCAGTCCCCTAGAACTTAGAACTACTTAAACCTAACTAACCTAAGGACATCACACGCATCCATGCCCGAGGCAGGGTTCGAGCCTGCGACCGTAGCAGCAGCGTGGGACACCGAGAAGAGGCAGACAGAGGAACAGCCTGGAGTCGGTGTGCACAGCATAGAACTGCCCTGGGTGGTCAGCGGTCGCGGCCACAATTTAAATGCACAGACCGCCGAGTGCTCATGACACTGCAGAGGGCCACGTGCACTCACACTTGGTCGTGGGCAGACTCGTGCATGAGGCCAGGCACCAGCCAACAATGGTCGGCTTACACCTCGGCCACACATTACCAGCGCCACAGCGTACTCGCGACAGACCTCTATGATACCGGCTGCCAGGAACGTGCGGCATGGCGCAGAGTCACCCACGATCTAGTGATCCACACGCTTGCACACACATTCGCCTCCAGAAACGGAAGCGAATTTAGATCTGTACGAGAAAGGAACTTGTAACCAGGACAACCGAAGCAATGATAAAGACAAAGTACGTAACCAACCAGGATAATCACCTACGCTCGGAAGAAAAATCCAGCAGTTACATTTGATTCCTTGACCAGTTTCTTCACTACGCGATCTCTACGAAATCTCCCTTCATAGAGGGCTACGAAATGTCTGTCACGGTACAACACCAAAGCATGAAAAACCATTAATATTACCGGAACTGTTTCCAAAACTTACTGAAAGCTAGGAGTAGGCATGTTAGATGCCTATTAACAAACAATACTCCACGGTACGATCATTACTGAGCTACAGGGGTGAAAATGTATGTCACCGATAGATTTATTTTTAAGCCTTTGCAGTGGAACTACCACTTCTGGTAAGTTATTGACTAAGTGACATACGCATCAAGACACCCACAGATGAGCAAAGGTGCTGGATCTTTTTACTTCAGGGCTCAGTTTAAAAATTCGCCGACAGTCAGTTGGACCTGCGTTAGAAATCTCGACATAAAGGGCGGCGAAGAGACTTGTGTATGTGCACTCATTTTGTTTATTACCCTCCACGTTTAGAATTGGAAAGGAACTCACGTCGTCAGGTGTCATTTCATTGAAGATGGGCAAACTGCTGCCTAAGAACCATTCATATGCAAAGTTTATTTAACAGAGATGCATTTAATTTCAAATACGTGTAGAGAAGAGGAATTTTCAGTTGCATTTAATTTACTTTATCGTCCAATTAACTACACAGAAGATACTATTTTAAGTTCTGGAAACATGTTTAATTACGAGGAATGGTAAACTGCAGTTTTCAACAGACATGAAGTAATTTCCTGAAACAGTTAAGTCAGGAAGAAAGACAACTGGTTTCGCCTGAGAAGAAGTTCTTGTATTACATAAATAAGCTTTTAACCGCAAGTATAAGATATTCAGAAAGAGAAATAGCCATACAATTTTTAGTATGGCATTCAAAGATTACTGAAGAAGGCACTTAAAGAGAGCAATGACATGGGCAAACTAGTAACCAAAACGTCGTGGGTTCTGGAGCTGAACATACCAAACATTTTGAACAAAATCAGCAACTGTGGCAAAATAAATGCAGAAAAGGAAGTCACCCTCGTTCCACCAACGGACATGTCAAAGGCAGCGGAGGAGAGAACACAGGATCAGGTAACTCTCTTTCCTCGGGGTGCGAAAGTGCTCCTAAAGGTCGAAGAATCGCCAATGATCCACGGCATGAGGATGCAGAAAGCAATGGAAACAACTGGATTAAAGAAAAATAATGTGTATCCAAAGGACATAGGGCCTGTAATTGAAAAAGGGTCATAATGACCTCTCCATTTGCAAAGGACTCCGGACTACTCCGCCATTCAGATCTTCGGGAGGAGACTGCCATGGTGGAGGTGACCATGAGAAAAAGATTGAATAACCAACAAAAGGATAACGTTCTACGAGCTACGGCGTGAAATGTCAGTCTTGAACGTGATAGGGAAGCCATAAAATCTGGAAAGGGAAATGCCAACGCTCAGTATAGATACAGTGGACGTCAGTAAAGTGAAATGGAAAAAAGACAATGATTTCCGGTCAGATGAGTATAGGGTAAAATCAACAGCAGCAGAAAATGGTATAACGTTAGTGGAATTCGCTGTGAATTGCAAGGTAGGGTAGGGAGTAATTACTGTGAACTGATCAGTAACAGTGTTGTACCCTCCAGAATCGACAGCAAACCAACGGCGACGACAATAGTTCAGGTATAGAATCCGATGTCGCAAGCGGAAGACAAAGAGTTAGAGAAAGTATATGAGGATACTGAAAGCAAAACTGTATACCGAGAGGGAGATGAAAATAGAATAGTAATGGGGGACTGGGATGTGACTGTAAGAGAAGGAGTAGCAGAAAGAGTTACACGAAATTTTGGTCTTGGTGGTAGTTAGGAGAGGAGAGGAAAGTAATTGAGTTCTGCAATAAATTTCAGGCAGTAATAGTGAATACTCTGTTTAAGTGTCAGAGTAGGAGGAGGTGTACTTGGAAAAGGCTGGTAGATACGGGAATTCCAATTAGATTACATCGTGGTCAGGCAGAATTGGCGACATCAGATATAAGATTATAAGGCGTACCGGGGAGCGATATAGACTCATGGTGTGAGCAATTACATGGTCAAACTAGTAACCAAAACGTCGTGGGTTCTGGAGCTGAACATACCAAATATTTTGAACAAAATCACAATTTAGTAATGATGAAGAGTATGCTAAAGTTTAAGAGACTAGTCGGGAAGAACCAATACGCAGAGAAGTGCGGTATGGAAATGCTGTGGAATAAAGAGATACACTAAAGATTATCTGAGGCTATAGATGCTGCAACAATGAATAGCTCAGTAGGCAGTTCAGTTGGCGGGGGATGGACATATCTAAGAAGGGCAATCGCAGTAATTGGAAAGATAAACGTAGGGTCAAGGAAGGTAACAGTGAAGAAACTATGGGTACCACAAGAAAAAACACAAGTCAAAGAAATTAAAAGTAAGGGCGGTAACAATAAGAGCGCAATGGGGTAACTCTGTTATATGCAGAGCAGTATATTGAAGGTCCGTGTGAGGAGGAGGACTTGCCTAACGACCTGAAGGAAGAAGAAATAAGAGTCGACAGGGAAGAGCTAGGGGATCTAGTATTAGAAACTCAATTTAAAAGAGCTTTTGAAGACTTACGATACAAGAAAATAGAGGAGATAGATTACAGTGTACTGCTTCGTACACAATGGTATGGAGAGGTGGGCTGTGGAGTGGTGCAGCAGCTGGGGTCGCAGCGAAGCCGGAGGGGAGCAGAAATGATTAGCGAACATGTAAATACAATAAACAGAAGTTTTACGTAACTTGTAACTTTCTCGAAGCGTGGCGAAGAAACTTGACAAAAGAACAAACAGCAATAACCTCCTGCTATTGCAAGAAGGAGACGAGGAGCGTTGTGAATTGTGAGGGACCCGCTACTAATGCACGAGCGACTTGTCGAAGGCTGACAAAGACTAAAAATTGTCGAAGAATGCAACTGAGAACAAGGCAAGTGCCATAATCCGATATCTCAGAAACTTCGCTCAGCTAAAGAGAAGTCAAAATAAACACCTGTATCAGGTTATGGGTAGATATTCGACCGGTTCTGATAAAACGACATTCAAAGTTTCCGACGTCGTTTAAATCTCTTTTGTCAGCACAACTATGTTTCTACGATCTTTAGTATTGAAGGGAATACACAAAATCTTCCTGCAGAATAAATACGAAGATACATGGTGTCCGTCTTAACTCAGGGCATTGAAATATTTCGAAAACCATACATCGGATCAAAAAAGTTATAACTCCAATTTGTTTGTCTCAGAAAGAGACATCTAACGACACCACACTTGACCCCCACCCCACTCCTTGCTTAGGTGGCGGCGGGCAACTTAGGAGCATGCTGCATGGAGGTAGGGACCATATGCAGCGACACAAAGAAAATGCTCCAGACAAAACTTATGTAGATTTTGCCGTTGAATCGTAGCTGCGATAAAAAATGGGAGCTCCCATTGAGGATTTCAAAGTTGACCTCCCCCACCCAGCACCCACGAACGGGGTGGGATGGAGGGTGAGGGTCGAGTGTCCCCACCGAGACAAACAAACAGGAATGATAACCTCTTTTTGATCCGATGTGTAGTTTTCTAGATATTTCAACGTCTTTGGTTGAAATGAACACACTGTTTACTTACGTTTATTCTTCAGGAAAACTCTGTGCGCTCCTTTCGATGATACCGATCGCAGAAAGATTTGAAATGTAGAAATTCCGAAAAGCATCAGCATCATGCGAAGGTGAATTTGCCTTAGCGACATTTCTTCTTACGAATCTGACTCAGGAAAGAAATTTTAACATTGCTTTGGCAATAACTTCGCGGCAGATTACACATAACGTATTACTTTCTCGAAAACTGGCACATGCAATTCATTACGAATCAAGATACACTACAGAAATTTCGCTGAAAACAATTTAAAATAAATTTTTTATTCATTCGCCAGACGTACTAGTAGTCGATAAATAAGATCAATATTATTTCAATAGAAATTGTAAAACATTTGTATAGGAATCTTCTACGGACGTGGATAGACAAGCGAAAACCAAAAATAAAAGTAATAACCGTGTTTCGAACACGGGGCATAAAATTGTGAAGCTGAGATGCATGCCACTGAACCACCACTTCGGTTGAACGATTTCTTCGCTCAGCCGCACACGAAGCACCTCGGAAACTTTCATCGTCACTTTCTCAAAAATGTTCGAGTATTCACAGATGAACCTAGAGACATCTCCACTTATTTTGGCTACTCTGCGATTCAGCGAAGTTTCTGGGAAATCAGGTTATGTATGCCACCTGCCTTGTTCTAGAGAGACAGAGCCGTGTAGCTGCCGCCAGCCATCCCACACTGTAGGGCCGAAGAAACTGGTTCACCTGCCTAATTTCGTGTACGGTACCAGCGAGTACGCAGAAGTGCCGCAGCACGACGTGGCATGGACTTGGCTAATTCTGAAATAATGCTGGAGGGAACTGACACCATGAATTCTGCAGGTCTGTCCATACAACCATAAGAGCACGAGGGGTGGAGATCTCTTCTGAATAGCACATTGCAAGACATCCCAGATATTGAAATAATGTTCATTCCTGGAGAGTTTGGTGGTCAGCGGAAGTGTTAAAACTCAGAAGAGGGTTCCTGGAGCCACTATAGCAATTCTGGACATGTGGGGTTTCGCATTGTCATGCCCAAGTCCGTCGTAATTCACAATGGACATGAAAGGATACAGGTGATCGGAGAGGAAGCTTACGTACGTGTCACCTGTCAGAGTCGTATCTAGACGTATGAGGGGTCCCATATCACTCCAACTGCACACTCTCCACACCACTACAGAGCCTCCAACACTTTGAACAGTCCCCTGCTGACATGCAGGGTCCATGGATTCATGAGGTTATATCCATACCCGTACACCTCCGTCCGCTCGATACGATTTGAAACGATACTCGCCCGACCAGGCAACATGTTTCCAGTTATCAATAGTCCAATGTCGGTGTTGACGGGCCTAGGCGAAACGTAAAGCTTTGTGTCGTGCAGTCGTCAAGCGTACACAAGTGGGTCTTCGGCTCCGAAAGGCCATATCGATGGTGTTTCGTTGAATGGTTCGCACACTTGCTCTTGCTGATTGCCCAGCATTGCAATCTGAAGCAGTTTGCGGAAGGGTTGCTCTACTGTCTCGCTGAACGATTCTTTTCAGTCATCTTTGGCCCCGTTTTAGCAGGATCTTTATCCGGCCGCTGCGATGTCGGAGATCTGATGTTTTACCGGATTCCTGATATTCACAGTACACTCGTGAAATGGTCGTACAGGAAGATCCCCAATTCATCGCTACCTCGGTGGTTGGGTTGTTTTGGAGAGGAGACCAAACATCGAGGTCATCGGTCACATCGGAGTTGGGAAGGACGGGGAAGGAAGTCGGTCGTGCGCTTTCAAGCGAACCATCCCGGCATTTGCCTGGAGCGATTTAGGGAAATCGCGGAAATCCTAAATCCTCCCGAATGTGAGTCCAGTGTACTAACCACTGCGCCACCTCGCACGGTCTAACTCGGAGATGCTGTATCCCATCGCTAATGCGCCGACTGTAACAACACGTTCAAATTCACTTAAATATTGATAACCTGCCGTTGTAGCAGCAGTAACCGACCTAACAACTGCGCCAGACAGTTGTCTTATGTAGGTGTTACCGACTGCGGCTTCGTATTCGGGTCTGTTTATGTATCTCTGCATTTGAATACGCATGCTTATGCAAGTTTCTTTGGCGGTTCAGTGTGTATTGAGGCAGCCGAATGCGCTCTTAGTCGCAGCGACCGAAGGCGTGACACAGCAGGCGCACGTCAGTGCAGTCTCTGCGTCCCAGCGTGACTGCTATCGGTGTCTGTCGGAAACGTGCGTTTCCGTTGACAACAGTGTGAATCAACTGCGGGTTGTATCGATCTATGACACGACAGACATTCATTCATTATTTCCAAAATCATTGAAAGAAGTGTCAACAAAACGACTATTCATGTCAGTGTGTAGAAGGAATGATATATATGGCGATGTACCATTTGGCTTTCGGAGGAACATCATTCACACAATTTCGAAGACAGCGAGAGCCGACAACTGCGAAAACTATCGCACAATCAGCCTAACAGCTCGTACATCCTAGTTGCTGGCAAAAATTGTACACTAAAGAATAGAAAGAACTGAGTATGTGTTAGATGACGATCAGGTTGGCTTGAGGAAAGGTAAAGGCGCCAGAGAGGAAGGTCTGACACTCTGGTTCATAACAGAAGTATGACTGAAGAAAAATCGGAACACGTTCATACGATCTGTCGACCTAGAAAAGCTTTCAACGATGTCCAATGGTGCAAGATGATCGAAATATGAAGAAAAATAGGGGTAAGCTATAGGAAGAGACGTATAATATACAGTACGTAGGGCCTATAAGAAGCAAGGGGGAACGGTAAGAGTGCATGATCGAGAATAAGGTTCTGGGATTAAAAATGGTATATGACGGGGATGTAGTCTTTCTCCCCCCACCCCCCAACCCCACCGCCCTGCACGTCAGGGGATTAGAATAGGCCCGAGGTATTCCCGCCTGTCGTAAGAGGCGACTAAAAGGAGTCTTACACGTTTCGGACTTTGTGATGGTGCCCTTTGGGGTCTGACCTCCATTTTTTAAAATTTTACCGAAGAGCATCGCGTTCATCATGCGCTGAGACCTACTGCATCCTTCGTCGACGTGGATTTTCTCTTCTGATGATTCTCTAACTGTTGGGTGAGGTCACCCTCCTGGGCGCGTATTTTTCCATCAACTATGCAGTATCGTTTTCTATGCTGACGATGATAATGGACTAAGTTGCTTGGTTGCACCTGATATCCAGCACAGTAGGCAGTCCATTGTGGTGGGGCCACCATGTACCCTGTTGGTTGTAGCCCCCTGATGACACAGGGATCGTTCTGATGATGCCTCCGCACAGGGATCGCTCTGCTGATGCCTGCGCCTTTAACTCCCCACATATGGCGAGGGGTAGATGCCCATCCTCCTGGGGCATTGGGACTCCTGCCAATGGCCATCCTGCCAGGTGGCCTTCGCTGCAGCTGGGTGGCGTCCGTGGGGAGGGTCCTTGGTCAGAGTGGGTTGGAGTGGAGCGTAGTCCATCATCACTTGCTGGTGGTTACACACCAGCAGACTCTAAACATTCACGAGCTCAATTCAATGTACAGAAGTATGACCCCAAATCGTTCTGCTCCCTGGCCACGCCATGGGAGGAATGTCAGGCTAAGGGTGGCAGCGCATCTTATTTGCCCCGGTGCCTTGTATGTTCGAGAGCGGATGGGAAATCTTTCACGATGATGAAGCCTCAGTTCTTTGTTGAGCGTTTAGTGGACAAGTTTGGGGAGGTAGAGGGATTGTCCATAATGACAAGTGGATCAGACTTGATCAAAACAGCGTCCTCCGCCCAGTCATGGATGTTACTCGCTTTTGACAAGGTGGAGGGTGTTTCTGTAACCATTATACCCCATGAAAGCTTAAATATGGTCCAGGGTATCATAGTTCACAGGGACCTTCTTTTGCAGTCTGATGATGATCTGCGCGCCTATTTAGAGCGGCAAGGTGTACATTTCGTCCACCATCTCCACCGGGGTCTGAGGGATAATGAGGTTGCCACCAGTGCCTTCATTTTGGCCTTCGAGGGTGATACATTGCCCGAGAAGGTCAAGGTGATGGTCTACTGCTTTGATGTAAAGCTCTATATCCCTCCCCCGATGTAGTGCTTTAAGTGCTGGAAGTTTGGCCGTATGTCTTCCTGCTGCACTTCCAGCATCACATGTGGAGATTGCTGACGCCCGTCACATCCCAATACATGTGCCCAGCCTCCCATCTGTGTCAACTGCGGAGAACACCATTCGTCTTGCTCTCCAGACTGCAGGATTCTCCAGAAAGAAAGGAAAATCATGCAGTACAACACTCTGGACAGACTGCCCTACACTGAGGCTAAGAGAAAATTTGAACGCCTGCATGCTGTACATATGACATCGTCTTACGCGCCACTACAACAGTTCTGGCACCATTCTGGGATTAAAAATGGTATAAGATGGAGATGTAGTCTTTGGCCTCTACTGTTCCCCCTGGAAGACTACGCCTGCCCCCTTCATGGTGGGGGGCATGAATGCTGGACATTTGCCACGCGGGACATTTGCCATACCAGACATTTGCCACACTTGCCCCTAACGCCAGGCAGCTTGAGTAGCGATCCCTCAGGTAAGGGACGCCCTTCCCCGTACTACCTGTGTCCGCTTTCAATCCGCCGTCTCCACATCTTACTCGATACAACCAGTACGTAAGGGACCTTATTCTTCGTCATCTTGGCCAAATACAGAGCTTTTTTTCTGAACTCGAAATATTTATAACTTTTGGGAAACGAAAGCAATACCGACGATTATATCAGTATGTAATTAGTTCTGCCAAGTATAAATATAGATTCCTCTGTCTGTACAGTATCTTCCTTTCACGCTTACTGATTACGATAGAAACAGTTCATCGGCATGGGAGCAACAAGAAAGGAACGATGTAACGAGGATGCGAATGTATGCTAATCATTTCTTTTTGATAACTGCATTTGTGCCTACTTTAATGACTACAACTGCATGCCCAAAAGACAATAGGGAAAGAATAAATGGGTATGTGAATGTTTGAAAAGAAGAACGACATACTCCATATTATTTTTTTCTCTAAAAACATTAGTCAATAAAGTGTAGCGGGACAATGTTCAAAACATAACTGAAAACACGTTCACTAAATAGAGGTGAGAACATCTATGATTGATATTTACTATTAAAAACAGTCTTGTTCACGATTTATTTATCAAGGTGACCGGTTTCGACCACTATTGTGATCATCTTCAGACCATTGAGTAGGAACCTCTTTCTGTTGGAGAACAAAGAAATTCACCAAAAATAAACGCGAAATATATCTATTTATAAAAGCAGCTAATAATTCGGGTGACATCTTTCTAAGAGATAGTCTCCAATCCTTCCAAACTATGTAAATGAAGACCATATGTGGCTTTTCAAAGAAATAGTATCAACAGCACTCGAGAGATTCATACCAAATAAATTAATAAGAGACGGGACTGATCCCCCATGGTACACAAAACACGACAGAAAGCTGTTGTAGGAGCACCGCAAAAGTCACGTATACTTTAGACGAACGGAAAATCTCCAAGACTGGTGAAGTTTTACTGAGGCTCGAAATTTGGTGCGGATTTCAATGCGAGATGCATTTAATAGTTTCCACAACGAAACTCGCTCTAGAAATGTGGCGGAGAATCCAAAGAGATACTGGTCCCATGTTATGTAAAGCAGCGGAAAGGCTCAATAAGTGCCTTTACTACGCGACAGCGACGGTAATGTTACTCATGACAGTGCCACTAAAGTGGAGTTAGTAAATGCATTTTCCGAAATTCCTTCACCCAAGAGGACGAACTAAACATTCCAGAATTCGAAATGAGAACAGCTGCAAACATAATTTAGAAGTAGATATCCCTGGTGTTGCAAAGCAACTGAAATTACACTGTCACTGACAGAAGAAATGATCAAATATCTTTCCAAAAAGTCTCTAATGTATAAGAAAAGTAGGTCTAATACATTTGTTTCTGATGTCTTTAAAATGGTTCAAATGGCTCTGAGCACTATGGGACTTAACTCTGAGGTCATCAGTCCCCTAGAACTTAGAACTACTTAAACCTAACTAACCTAATGACATCACACACATCCATGCCCAAGGCAGAATTCGAACCTGCAACTATAGCGGTCGCGCGGCTTCAGACTGTAGCGCCTAAAACCGCTCGGCCACTCCGACCGGCGATGTTCTTTAATAAAAATTAATTTTCAGTAGTAAGCTCCTTGGTTTTACTGACCTATTTAAAGATAAACAACAATTTAGTAAGAAATTTTAATTTTTAAAGGACTATATCTAAATGTACTTAAGTAGATTTACATCTACTATAAATGTTTGCAGCTAAACTTAAATAAAAAATATTTGAGGTGTCAAAATTGTCAACCTTAGGATCAGATCAGTTTTGGGATGTCAATTTGGGGTGCAATTCAAAGGTTGAGAACCCATTTTCTTTTACAAAAGCGTATACTATCAGTTTAACAAACCATGATATTTTAGGTGATAGTTGCGATTCTGAAGCTTCAGAAAATTATTTCAGAACTCAAAATTATTTAATAGTATGGCCATAATATTAGAAGGTTGAAGAAAGTTATCTTAATGTGACAACAATAGGGGCACTTTTGTGAGGCTTGAAACACTTTTTAATTTTTACATTAAAGGCTGATTCGCATCACACTTTGCACAGGCTTTGGACCGTGAAAATGATAGTGACCATTTACCATTCTGACGTGTGTAAAATCAGTCTGAACACGCTGAACTAATGTACACTCTATTTACAAATAAAACTTAATATCAGCTCCGATAATGCTGCTTCAATTTTTTAATAATTTTATCTTAGTAATCTGCAAGGACTCAGTGGTCTTCATAGTTTTTTAATACTTTATTTTTAACATATTTTAGTCCGTTTCTGAATATGGGCAATGGCTTTCAAGCAAGGCCTAATGCTGCCAGTCTCTATATAATTCTTTACGATTCTCTCTATCCTGTCGTCCAGCTTCAAGTACTTCTTCTTCCTCTTCTTGCCTTCAAGATTCATGTCCAATTTCATGTACATGCAGTTTGTGAGCTCTGCTTCCTTTTTCGAGCACTCCGCCAAATAGTTGATTTTAGGGTGAGGGCCGGCCGGAGTGGCTGGGCGGTTAAAGGCGCTACAGTCTGGAACCGCACGACCGCTACGGTCGCAGGTTCGAATCCTGCCTCGGGCATGGATGTGTGTACTGTCCTTAGGTTAGTTAGGTTTAAGTAGTTCTAAGTTATAGGGGACTTATGACCACAGCAGTTGAGTCCCATAGTGCTCATTTGAACCATTTTTCTAGGGTGAGGGTTTCCAATAATACTGTTTATTTTGTTGTGCCACCCTTCAACAGCATTCGTCGTTCGGTGCCTTTTTCCGTAACAGTCCTCATTCTCTAGCTAGTTATCCACAAAGTAGTCAAAAAATTGAGAGAACCTTCCGTTATCAGGAGCCTCTGCATGAATCTTAATCCATCCATTGCTTACGTCCTCCGGCTTTACAACTGCCAGCGCTGCACACATGCTGAAGCGAAGTCTTAAATCCTCGTTCTAGTGGTACTTCTCAGTTAGACCGAGAACTCGAATTATTCTCCATAAACTCTTCTTCATATGGAAATAGAATCCATTTATTTCAGTTGTGGGAAAAACTTGACGAATGTCCGACATCGCAGCTGCCTCAAAGTCCACCTTTACTTGTTTAGGACACCACTCAGAGACTGCCTGTTTTATCAGACGAAACAGACGAACATATATGTCTTTCTTCTTATTAGAGAGCAGTGCAAATATAGAAAGAATGTTTGTTTCTTTAATCGGGCCTCCTAAGTCTACGTGTATGATGCTGATCTGTGCAAACTGCTTGTTGTATCTCTTAAATGCTCCATCCATAAAAAATGGGAAAATGTTTTAAACTTTCTTTTCCTTTGCTTCCACTAAAAATCATTATTCTCACCTCTAATCTATCGTCTTTCAGAAGAAAACTGCTGTCACCTCCCATTTTCAATAGATCTACATGAAGATCTATTTCAGAAGAGTTCTTAGGCTCTTGGTTACCCCGCTCTTGACTCCATCGACGACGCATGGTTCTCTTCATAGATTCTGAATTAGGCATCACTGTAACAAAGTCATAAACTTTATTATGTAGATATCCCATTTCATCCGCGCATATCTCCGATAACTGTGTAGTTTCTTCTCGAGACCTTCTCTTCGCCCTTTCCACTTGCTTTCTCACTTTCAGAGCCGCATCGTCAGGTGGTCCACAGAGATGTTCTAATACGTTCAACATTTCTCCGTTCCTCGAAAGCAGCTTTCCCTTGCAATGATCCGCTTTTCGGCGTAAGCACATCCATGTAACTACACCTTCTTTAGATTCCCTCTGTTTAAGATACACGTAACCTTTGTAATGAGCAGGAGGCCTGCCCTTGTTTGTTGTAAAAGCTTCCATATTGATAGTCACGTTAGGAACTTCGAAAGCAAAAGGGTGGGCGGGTGAGGAGGAGGAGGAGGAGCAGGAGGAGGAGCATGAGGAGGGGGCGGGAAGACAAGGGACCCAACCCTTTGGAGCAGGTAAAATCGTGGCAGATGTCCGGCGTGGCAAATGTCTGGCGTGGCAACTGTCTGGACACCGGGGGGCATTTCCCTCCCTGTTGCACCTGCACCACCTACTTTGGAAGCAACACCCCCCCCCCCCAACCATCGGGGATGTCTGTCCCCACTTATAAGCCAGAGAAGTGTGGGGGTCCCTTGGGTCACTTCCCTCCCAGGTTTCTGCTAGTGGGAAAGATGACAGCCACCAGTGGATGAAGAGCTCAAAAGCAGCTGGTCATAGGGCTTCACACTCAGTCCCTGAGACTGAGCCAATGAAGTCCTCCCAGCCAGGGAAACCCAAGGAGCAGAGTGAGAAATCCAAAAAGGAGAGCCTTAAGACCATGGAAATTTCGGTGCCACCCACACAACCACTAGCTGCATGCTCTGTGTCTGAGGATGATGGGGTGGAGATTCAGGCATCTGCTGAGGACCTATACCTCGCCAGACACTCAGACACAATGGATATAGACTGCTCAGGCAATATGTCAGTTGCAGCAGGTGCCCTTGAGGCGTAAAATGCCTCATTGAACGTTCCGTGTCTTCCCAGTCTCACGATGGCATCACCCTCCAGTGGAATTGCTGCGGTTCTTTCCACCACCTGGCTGAGCTATGGCAAATTTTAAGCTTTACATCTGCTATCTGCATTGCCTCCAGGAAACCTGGTTCCCAGCAATACAGCTATAAGGGATATTACAGGAACTGTAGCGACTATAATCGAGTGCCAGGTGGAGTTTGCGTTTATGTCTAAGACTCAGTCTGTAGTGACACTGTGCCCCTTTAAAACCCTCTTCAAGCTGTGGCTGTCAGAATACGGAGGATAAAGGAAAAACTGTCTGCAATGTATATCTTCCTCCGAATGGTGCAGTAACCCTGAATGTATTGGCTGCACTGACTGATCAACTACCTAAACCTTTCCTACTTTAGGGAGATTTTAACGCCCACAACACCATTTGGGGTGGCACCGTGCTTACTGGCCGCGGCAGAGATCTCAAAACATTACTGTCTCAGTTCCACCTCTGCCTCTTGAATACGGGGGCCGCTACAAATTTCAGTGTGGCTCATGGTAGTTACTCGGCCACTGATTTATCAATTTGCAGCCTAGGACTTCTCCCATCTATCCGGTGGAGAGCACATGACGACCTGTGTAGTAGTGACCACTGCCCCATCTTCCTGTCACTGCCCCGGGGTCAGGCCCACAGACGCCTGCGCAGATGGGCTTTAAACAAGGCGGATGGTAAACTTTCATCTCTGATGTCTCCATTGAATCTCCCCCACACGGTAACATCGATGTGATCGTTGAGCAGGTGACTACAACAATTGTTTCTGCTGCAGAAAACGCGATCCCTCGCTCTTTACGGTGGCCCCGGCGAAAGGCAGTCCCTTGGTGGTCGCCGGAAGTCACTGAAGCAATTAAGGAGCGTCAGCGAGCTCTACAGCGGCACAAGCGGTACCCTTCCCTGGAGCAGCTCGTACCCTTTAAATGGCTCCGTGCCCGCGTTCGCCAATTTATCAAACGATGGAAGCAGGAGTGTAGGGAGAAATACATTTCGACCATTGGGTGCCATACGTCACCTTCCCAAGTCTGGGCAAAGATCAAACGTCTTTTCAGGTACCAGACCCCAACACGTGTCCCTGGTGTTGCCATAAATGACGTATTATCTACTGACGCAAACGCGAATGCCGAGCACTTTGCTCGAGCCTCTGCATCGGATAATTAGCCCCAGCCTTTCGCACTCTCAAATGATGGTAGAAAGGGAAGTCCTCTCATTCACTACATGCCACAGTGAATCCTATAACGCCCCATTTACAGAGCGGGATCTCCTCAGTGCCCTTGCAAATTGCCCCGACTCAGCTCCTGGGCCTAATCGAATCCACAGCCAGATGATTAAACATTTCTCATCTGACTACAAGCGACGTATCCTCTTCATCTTCAGCCGCATCTGGTGTGACGCTTTCTTTCCATCGCAATGGCGGGAGAACACCATCATTCCAGTGCTCAAACCCAGTAAAAACCCGTTTGATGTGGATAGTTATCGGCCCATCAGCCTCACCAACATTCTTTCTAAGCTCCTGGAACGTATGGTGTGTCGATGGTTGGGTTGGTTCCTGAAGTCACGTGGCCTACTGGCTCCATGCCAGGGAGGCTTCCGCCAGGGTCGCTCTACCACTGATAATTTGTGTCCCTCGAGTCTACCATCCGAACAGCCTTTTCCAGACGACAACACCTGGTTGCCATTTTTTTTACTTATGTAAAGCATACGACACGACCTGGCGACATTGTAGCCTTGCCACATTGTATGAGTGGGGTCTCTGCGAATCGTTTCTTGTGTGTACTGACTCCAAAACTTCCTGTCGCTCCATACTTTATGTGTCCAAGTTGGTGCATCCCATAATTCCATTCATATCCAGGAGAATGGAGTCCCACAGTGCTCTGTATCGAGTGTCCCTCTATTTCTAGTGGCCATTAATGGTCTAGCAGCAGCAGTCTGGTCCTCTGCTCACCTCTGTATGAAGACGACTTCTGAATTTCGTACTGCCTCTCCAGTACTGGTGTTGCTGAGTGTCACCTACCCCTCGACAAGGCGCAGTCGTGGTCTCTTGCCCAAGGCTTCCAGTTTTCCGCCATGAAGACGTGTGTCACGCATTTCTGTCGGCGTCGTACCGTTCATCTGGAACCTTAACGACGATCCACTCACTGTAGTGTAGACATATCGATTCTTACGTCTGGTTTTCGAAGCTCGTTTGACTCGGCTTCCTCATCTTCGTCAGCTTAAACGAAATTGTTGGCAGCACCTCAATGCCCTCCGCTGCCTGCGCAACACCAACTGGGGTGCAGACCACCCCACGCTGCTACAGCTCTACAGAGCCCTTGTTCAATCCCGCCTTGACTATGTAAGTGTGATTTATGGTTCGGCGGCGCCCTCAGCATTACGTTTGCTCGACCCATTGCACCACTGCAGAGTTCGACTAGCGACAGGAGTTTTAAGGACGAGTCCAGTGACAAGCGTACTGGTGGAGGATGGAGTCCTCCATTGAGGATCAGACGTGCACAACTGCTCGCCGGTTACGTTGCACACTTTCATAGCTCTCCTGAACATCCTAATTACCGTCTTCTTTTCCCAACCAAAGCGGTTCACCTCCCGCATAGGCGGCACAGGTCAGGGCTAACGATTGCAGTTCGCGTGCGATCGCTTCTGTCTGAACTGGAGTCATTCCCTTCACCACCTCTGCTCAAGATCTATTCACGTACACCTCCGTGGTGTAGCTGTAGGCCGAAGCTTCGCCTGGACCTTTCACGTGGCCCTATGGACTTCGTTAACCTTGCGGCTCTCCGCTGTCACTTCCTCTCGATTCTCAGTGTTCCGGGGCTCTGAAGTGGTTTACACCGATGGCTCGATGGCTAGTAGTAATATTGGCTTTGCCTCTGTCCACAGAGGCCATATTGAACAGCATTTCTTGCCGATGGCTGCAGTGTATTAACTGCAGAGCTGGTGGCCATATCTCGTGCAGTTCAGTATATCTGTTGATACCCCAAGGAATCGTTTCTTCTGAGTACTGACTCCTTGAGCAGCCTACAAGCTATCGACCAGTGATACCCTGGACATGCTTTGGTGCCGTCCATTCAGGAGTCCATCTGTGCCCTGGACCTGTACCGTCGTTCAGTGGTGTTTGTGTGGACCCCAGGACACTTCGGGATCCTAGGCAAAGAACTTGCCGACAGGCTGGCCAAATAGGCTACGCGGAAACCGTTTCTGGAGATGGGCATCTCTGGATCTGACCTGCGTTCTCACTTACACTGCAGGGTTTTTCGGCTTTGGGAGACGGAATGGCTTAACACTACGTACAACAAACTGGTGTCATTGAGGAGATTATGAATGTGTGGATGTCTTCCATATGGGCCTCTCGCAGGGAATCAGTTGTCCTCTGCCGGCTCTGAACTGGGCACGCTTGGCCGACCCACGGTTATCTCTTGTGCCATGAAGACCCGTCTCAGAGTCAGCGCGGCGCCTGGTTGACAGTGGCCCATATTCTGGCCCACTGTCCCACTTTGACTGCCCAGCGACGAAATCTTGCGTTACCGGACTCGTTGATGCTCATTTTATTTGACAACGGCTCATTAGCTTATTTAGTTGTACGGTTTATTCGTGAGGGTGGGCTTTATCATTTGATCTAAGTTTTTCCGAATGTCCCTCGTCCCTCTGTGTCCTCCACCTTAGTGCAGAGTGACTGGCTTTTCCTATTTATTCACGTGGTCTGCCATCCACTGTAATCTGCTTTCTGGTTTTACTCTCTTCTGTTTCTTGCATCCCTTTATTGTTTTCTTGTCATCTTTTGTTCCTTTTAGGGTTCGTTGCCTTTCATTCGTTCTTGAGGTTTTTCCTTTCATTCCGTTTTGTGTTACATGTCTCGTCTGTTTTATTCTGACACTTGTTACATTGTTTTATTAAATCTATACATCGAAGAAGCAATGACGGAAATAAAGGTTTAACAGTGGGATTAAAATTTAAGAAAAAGGGATATCAGTAATAAGATACGCTGATGAAACTGCTATCCTTAGTGGAAGTGAAAAGAATTACATTGCGTGTTGAATAGAATGAAGAGATTAATGAGTACAGAATATGGACTGACAGTAAATCGAAGATAGATGAAAGTAATGAGAAGTGGCAGGAATGTGAACAGTGAGAAGTAGATGAAGGAATTCTGCCATCCAGGCAGCAAAATAACCCATTATGGGCGGAGGAGTAAGGTGGTCATAAAGACCATATCAGCGTTGGCAATAAGGGCATTTTTGACCAGAAGAAGACACCTATTATCTAACATAGCTCTTAATTTCAGGAAGAAATTTCTGAGAATACATGTTTGGATCGCTGAATCGTATGATAATGAAACAAGGACTTTGGGAAAACTCGAAGAGAATAGAAATTGAGATGAGGTGCTACAGACGAATGTCGAAAATTTGGTGGACTGATAAGTGGTATTAGAGAGAGCTGTAGAGGGTATAAACTATAGAGGAAGACAGAGATTAGAATACAACCAGTGACTAATTATGGACGCCGGCCGAAGTGGCCGTGCGGTTAAAGGCGCTGCAGTCTGGAACCGCAAGACCGCTATGGTCGCAGGTTCGAATCCTGCCTCGGGGATGGATGTTTGTGATGTCCTTAGGTTAGTTAGGTTTAACTAGTTCTAAGTTCTAGGGGACTAATGACCTCAGCAGTTGAGTCCCATAGTGCTCAGAGCCATTTGAACCATTTTAATATGGACACTGGTAGCAATTGCAATCTGGCAGGAGGGATGACTCAAAATAATATATATGTACGTCGCAATCAGTGGCTACAAATAGTAGCAGTATGGCGGCGTGGAAGCATGCAACTGTGTTAAATGAAGTATGAACGCACAAGTGTGTTAAATGAAACATGAATGAAATCAGTTAACATTGGATGAAAACGAAATTGAAGAACGAAATATGAAAAAAAAAGTGGTTGTGCTCCGTACTGGTGTGATGGGTGCCTGTGCAGCGCTGTACTCGAAAGACTGTGTATCTGTCTTCAAGCGGATGCACGTATGGCGCGCCTCTGAGCCCGAACCATAGTCCTTCTCTCTGAGAGGCTTTCTGGCAGATCTACGACGGTAGAGAATATCCTGTAGCATGTCATTTACCAGGGACCCATTATTTTAACATATTTTATTCTAATCACAGTTATGCATCTTTTGTGGATTCATATTTTAATATGCTCTTGAAGATGGGACACATGTCCTGAAACTGGGTTGTGCTTTCCTTTTTAGAAATAAATAATATTTTTTCAGCTGTAGCCGATTTTGTCATTATCAAACACAGATGGATAGAGATAGCAGTGGGAGCAAAAGAGAGAAAAGACAGTGGAAATGAAAAATGCAAATGAGTGGAGACCATAGATTGCCAACACGATGGTACAGGTGAAAACGTAAGTTGGACCCCCAGAATCGTTTGAGAAGTCAAGGTATGATGGAGACAGTGGAAGTGAGAAACAAAGGCAAAAGGAGACTGTTGATTTTTTGTGTTGGGAGAGAGGACCAAACAGCGAGATTATCGGTCCCATCGGATTACAGAAGGCTGGGGAAGGAAATCGGACGTGCCCTTTCAAAGGAACCATTCTGCATTTGCCTAAAGTGATTTAGGAAAACCACAGAGAACCTCGTAAATAAGGATGACCGGACGCGTGTTTGAAACGTCGTCCTCCCGAATGTGAGTCCAAAGGAGACAGTCTGAGAAAGAGAGGAGACAGCGACAGTGGTACATACTGCAAATCAATGGGAGGGAAAGGAGACAGTGGGAGAAACACATATACGATATAGCAGGTTGTGCTGAGAAACAGCTATTAAGAAAAAATGGAGTCTTTGCGCTGTTTGCGACTTATTTTAACTCGTAAACGCCACAACGAATCGATATACAGTTAGCCAATTAGGCCGTTACGAGCACAAATTCAAGCGGTCAACATTATACAATTAGCTTCAAGTGTTGTCGTAGCGTAGATGAGAGCGGTGTGACGGGTCAGCCTTGAGCTCCAGTTCGACCCCATTGTATCGTAGCCTACTAAAGTACTGGAAGAAATACAAACACGGTAATCAGAAAATCAATCGTCAGAGATTCTTTTACCAGCTAACCTTATCATTCTATTGTAAGCTGTTAGCTGGCAATGACCACATTGACACATCCCGTTGATATCGACTCGTATTGACGATCCCTGCAGGTGTAATTTTGTACGTGTATTCGAAAGTTAGAGGATTGTTTGTCCTACTCGTCTGCATTAACTTACATTTTTCTACATTTATGGCAAACAGACTTTCATCGCAGCAAATATAAATTCTATCTGCGTCATACAGTATCCTTCCATGTTCAGTCACCGACGATAATTTGAGGTATACTACAGTTCATCAGTAAACAGACGTAGACTGGAGTCCTCTTGACGATAACGTTATCTCTCTTAAATAATCGTACTGGGCTATATTACTTAAATAGTTTAGAGCAACTGACCTAAACGGGAACCTATTACTTACACTCGGACCTTTCTTAGAGTCTGCTTTGGGCCAGCATGACAAACGCTTTCCGGAACGAATATCGAGTCTGGCTGTCGCCCTTCATCCATGGCCCGCAGAATTTTATGTGAGAAAAGGGTAAGCTCAGTTGAGCGCTTGCAGTGCCTTATAAGTCCATTTTATTTAGAAATTTTTCATGTTCAAATATGTGAAATAATTCTGCAACATAGTGATGTGAAGATATGAGACCGGTATTTTGCGGCACTGATTCTTTACTCCTCTTATATACGGGAGTTACCTGGGCTTCTTTCCATTTGCTGGGCGAAAGATTCGCGATGAATGCAAGGGGGCTTAGTACGTAATCCAGTTGTGATTCCACACGAGCCTTCTTGTCGGCTCTTTCAGTTGATTCCCAATGCTAAGGATTCCCGTTTCCATAATCTCTACACGAAAGGCTTTGCGACGGTCGAACGATGGTATATCTGTACGATACACCTGCTTAAGTGCCTTTTCTAAATGCATAGTTTAAAACTTCAGTTTTCGTTTTGCTTTCTTCCACTGCCACACCAGATTGGTAGAAAAAGACAATGCGATACATAAATCAAGTCAAACCGTTTTGCTCTAGACTCATTGTACTTACATTCACGGAACTGTTGCTGTTTAGACTGTTCAGACGTCCGTGTGGTATCAAGTAATTGCGTCTGCGAGCAGAGTAAATAGTTATACCCGCCAAATAACATACTCTTTTATTTTAGGTACTGCATGTCGTCATACTACATATTCTTCATGCTAGAGGATACGCAACGCTGAAGTAACTCATTTAGAAGAGGTATAGGTGGTGTTGAAATCTCCGACGTAACATTGGAACATTTAAAAGTTAAGTTCCATAGAACTGGCAGTCGTTAAACTCTCATCCTGCCCCGCCACACAAGCAGGTATATCAATTCAGTATTAGTTTGAAGGAAGGCGGAATATGTAGTGGATACTAACTGTATATAGCAGCAAGTGAACCTTGAAAAACGATGTCCATGTCTTACACCTTTTTTTAATACTAGCATTTCGTTCTTGACCTTAGTTCATGTAAATATTGTGTACCGGTCCTTATTCTATAAACAAATTTTCTGAGAATGTCGAATATATTGGAGCATTTTACGTTCTCGAATCCCTTTTGTTGATTCACAAGTCGGTTGAACGTTTCTTGATTTTCCTCAAGTCCTGCTGCCTTGATCAAATTATCAAGCGCAACGTCAGAACTGTCCGTCTGATGCCCTTACCTATCCGAAATCCAAACTGATAGTCATCTAACTGATCCTCAATTTTCTTTTCCATTATTCCGTATATCAGTCATGTCACCGACTTTTCTGCACAAGTTGACTACCTGACTGTATGATATTTCTCGCACTTATCTACCACTGGTTAGGTGGATGATATTTTCTCGTAAGTCTGATGGAATGTCTCCAGTCTCACATATTCTGCACCTCAACATACATATTCGCTTGGTTGTCCCTTTCACCAACGATATCAGAATTCCGGAAGGAATGTTATGTATACCTTCCCCCTCTTTGATTATAAGTGTCTCAAAGCCACGTTCAACTCTGACTCTAAACCTCTCAAAGCCCTGTTTAACTCTGACAAATATTGCGTGCTTCATATCTTCCATATCGACTCCATTTCACCGTCTATCACGTCATTAGTCAGTTTCTTCCCCTCGTAGAAGTCTTAAATGTACTCTTGCCACCTAACAGTTCTCTGTTCGGTGTTTAAAGTGGGTTACCCATTGTACTCTTTAGGTTTACACAGAAGGTTGTTTTGACTTTTCTGATGAGGAATCAGTCCTCCGACAACCATTTGTTTTTCGATATCTTCCCATTTTTCCTGCTTCCATTTCGCATAGGCTCCCGTGAGTTTCCTATTTATTACATACCTAAGTGAAGTATTTTTGTATTTCTAAATTTATTTGAATATTTTTATACTTTCTTCTTTCATAGATAAATTGAAGTTTTTATTATGTCACCCATGGTTTCTTTGCTGTTACCTTCCTTGTATCTGTGTTCGTCTGTCCAGCCTCAAACATATCCCATAATTCTTCAGCACGGCTGCAGTCCATTCTTTGTACCTTGATTGTTCCGGATGATTATCTTAAAATGTACTATATTTTTCATTCCTCAGCTAGCATTCGAGTCTATATTTGCTCCTGGGTACGCCTTACAGTCCAGTACCTGATTTCTTAAACATAAACGAAACAAAAAGCGGGAATGTACATTACAATCATGAACATAATCCGAACGATCAATGCGCTAACACGCGTAGAATTTCTGACTGTGCTTGTTGGAGTGTTACTGCACAATGTCTTCAGCTTCATTTCCAATCCGTTCATTTGCACGTTCAGGAGAGATAAGACTTCTGGGCACTGAACCAGTCTTAAGCAGTTTAGTGAACCCACAGTAAACACTCTTGAATCTGATAATCTTTGGTTGGGGAATCGTCTATCGTTTTCTCCACTGTTAGAAGCAGGGTCTCCAGTATAAAACCAAACCACAGGCATCATATCCGCGCACTCAGTATTTGTAAATACTTTCGACACGCAAAAATGATACAGCAGAATTGACCAACAAAACACAATTACAGCTGAAAAACTCAAATATCTAGTTTCAGGAACAACTTCACAACATGAACTTCAAAACAAAATTGACAGCATATAAACAAATGCATACTCCTTTGTGGTCAGCCGTGGAAACAGGCACCTCACAGATTTAGGTTGGGGAGTTCCTGCTCTGATCAACGGCTCATGAAACTTGCAGCGTTGCCTGTCATAGCGTCAACACCCTAGTATCGCATGATTGACGTCAGCAAACTCAAATGTGTGGACTTGGCACTAAGGAGATGGCGGAACTTTCATCCTACAAAGGTGTGAAGTATAACAGCTATGACCAAGCCGAGCGCGTTGTAGTAGTGGTACGACGTCTGGATAGCTTGATTTGGGAGAATCAGGTTGGATAAAAACTTCTCTCTGCATGAAGAGGTATCTCTGCAACTAAAGAAAACTGTACATGTATTACAAGTAATGTAAGTCTATAGTGACACCTTGTGAATCATTTGCTGTTCCTCGTTAAATGTTTATAAGCGAGAAAGTATATCTACGAGAATTTCATTCCACTGGCGGTATCTTGGATAGCAACACGATGAGCAGTAATGTACAACATCGAAAGATTTAATAAATACTCCAGTATAACACTAGGAATAGGTCATTTCTCTTATTCTTGCTTAGCTCGCCCCAGTTGCTTACCGTTGTGACACTGTATTCTGCTGATGCTCTACACCATAGCATCCGAGAGTGACAGGAACCTCTCGTTGTCCAACCTGTGGTCTCGGCTGTGCTTCTGACGCTGTAGTTGTGTTTTGCGAAGCTGAAGGCGAATCCAGTAGCAGAGCCGCGACATCCCCACTGGGGTGGTGGCTACGGCTACGAATACGGACATCACCACCACCACTGGCACCAACCACACTACTCCTGAGAATACGTTATGCTAACTCTTTGCTCATTTCTGCATATCAGGCTTTCAGACTTAGAACGATGATGACCTTGGGAGTATTTCTTTCACTATAGAGTGAAAATAGCAGTATATTGAGAATTTGGATTATCTGAGTATTTATTGACTATTTCATTCACACGATTAACATTAACCAAGTTTCAATTAAATTAACTCGAAACATTCACGTGTTTTGCTGTTAATAATTTTTGAAGCCATCCAGGAAATATAGCGATATCCTTAACCAGAATAACGAAAACACACAGTCTAGATCCCCACACATATAAAACTGAATGTACCCATTATAGTGTTTTACTGTTTCCATGTCCTCTTACACTCATATAATGATCTTCACTCAACATGCAGCGACATATTAGTCTGGTTTCAACATACATAAATTTGGATGCACTTTCAATTTCATACTGAACAGAAATTGATAGAACAATAATATGAAAATGGTATGAAATGAAGAAAAGGATATGAAAGAAACGTTCAATAAATTTGTGTTTCATATTATGTACCTATTTATCACTTAGTTTAGATAAATCCTAATAAAAATAGGTTTCTATGTCATAAATCATACATGCAAACTTAAATATAACTGAAAAAAGGGGGTTTTCTTTCTATCTCAAAATGTTCTTCAAAATAAATGATCATTCCTTATTAATTGCTCCCTCCAGTTACACTTAATTCCGAAGTGCGAATATACAACAGTACACGAAATTGCTCGTGGGTCACAGTTTATTACTCCCGCTGAGACCTTGTATTGTTTCGAAACCAGCACCATACTGTAGGCGACATATCGACTGATGGACAGATTATTATCATGTACAGGAAATAACGGTTTCTATCAATAAAATTCTTCATCAACTCATTTCTAGCTTTCAATTTGTTTAGTAACATATTTTTGTTATGTATATTTATTTTTGACTCCAGCTTAAAGGTACGCTTCATGTACTAATCACGAAGAACGATGTGTTAACAAAAAATGGTTCAAATGGCTCTGAGTACTACGGGATTGAACATCTGAACATCTGAGACCATCAGTCCCCTAGAACTACTTAAACCTAACTAACCTAAGGACAGCACACACATCCACGCCCGAGGCAGGATTCGAACCTGCGACCGTAGCAGCAGCGCGGTTCCGGACTGAAGCCCCTAGAACCGCTCGGCCACCGCGGCCGGCGATATGTTAACAAATAAAAAACTAAAGTAAACGTGAGAGTATCATAAAAATTATGGATTTTAGCAGATACTCTGCTTAGAATTTCCTTTACTGAAAGAGTCACAGTGTTTGCATCGTTACAGAAATACACGTTATAAGAATACCCAAAAATTGAGTCTGCATACCTCCATAATAGGTGAGATGTTTAGTTCAGAAAAAGAATAAGGTTGGTTGGTTGGTTGTTTGGGGGAAGAGACCAAACAGCGAGGTTATCGGTCTCATAGGGTTAGGGAAGGATGGGGAAGGAAGTCGGCCGTGCCCTTTCAAAGGAACCATCCCGGCATTTGCCTGGAGCGATTTAGGGAAATCACGGAAAACCTAAATCAGGATGGCCGGACGCGGGATTGAACCGTCGTCCTTCCGAATGCGAGTCCAGTGTGCTAAGCACTGCGCCACCTCGCTCGGTAAAGAATAAGGTGTTGGTACTGCAGATAGTAGAGGTTTTTCGGTAAGGTTTGTCACAAAACAAAAAACCAATGTGAAGTACTGTGTCAAATGATGTACCATTATTATTATTATTATTATTATTATTTACCTGAGTTACTAAATTTGTGCTATTTGTGGTGCAATTAACGTCACATTTTATAGAATGAACTTCTTAACGGGTACACTGTAACTGTCTTTTTAAATAGACTATGTGATCAAAAGTATCTGGACACAACCAGAAACATCAGGTGTAATGTGTTGCCACCTACAGCCAGGTACTCCATATCAGCGACCTGAGTAGTCATTACACATCGTGAGAGAGCAGAATGGAGCGCTCCGCAGAACTCACGGACTTCGAAAGTGGTCAGGTGATTGGGTGTCCCTTGTGTCATACGTCTGTACGCGAGGATTCCACACTCCTAAGCATCCCTAGGTGCACAGTGATAGTGAAGTGGAAACGCGAAGGAGCATACACGCCGACCTCGTCTGATGACGAACAGAGACCGCCGACAGTTGAAGAGGGTCGTAATGCGTAACAGGCAGACATCTATCCAGACCATCACACAGAAATTTCAAACTGCATCAGGATCCACTGCAAATACAGTGTGATTCAAAAAGAATACCACAACTTTAGGAATTTAAAACTCTGCAACGACAAATGGCAGAGCTAAGCACTATCTGTCGGCGAATTAAGAGAGCTATAAAGTTTCATTTAGTTGTACATTTGTTCGCTTGAGGCGCTGTTGACTAGGCGTCAGCGTCAGTTGATGCTAAGATGGCGACCGCTCAACAGAAAGCTTTTTGTGTTATTGAGTATGGCAGAAGTGAATCGACGACAGTTGTTCAGCGTGCATTTCGAACGAAGTATGGTGTTAAACCTCCTGATAGGTGGTGTATTAAACGTTGGTGTAAACAGTTTACAGAGAATGGGTGTTTGTGCAAAGGGAATAGTTCTGGACGGCCGAGAACGAGTGATGAAAATGTAGCACGCATCCAGCAAGCATTTGTTCGCAGCCCAGGAAAATCGACTCGCAGAGCTAGCAGAGAGCTGCAAATTCCACAATCAACTGTATGTAGAGTCCTACGAAAAAGGTTAGTTATAAAACCTTATCGTCTGAAATTGGTTTGAAGCACTGTCTGCAGCTGATAAGATTAAAAGAATCGATTTCTGTGATTTTATCCTTGCTCAAATGGAAACAGATGAATCTTTCGTTTCAAAGATTGTGTTTAGTGAGGAAGCAACTTTCCACACTAACGGGAAAGTCAACCGTCACAATGTCTGTATATGGGGCTCTGAGAATCCGCGGGAAACAACTCAGTATGAACGTGACTCGCCTAAGGTGAACGTTTTCTGTGCCATTTCAGCCAATAAAGTTTTTGGTTCCCTTTTCTTCGAAGGTGCTACTGTAACTGGACTACAGTATCTGGAGATGTTAGAGAATTGGCTGTTCCCTCAGCTCGAACAAGAAGCACAACAATTCATATTTCAGCAGGATGGAGCGCCACCACATTGGCACTTATCTGTCCGTAACTACCTGAACGTCAACTACCCGAGGCGATGGATCGGCCGCCAGGCAGCCAGTGACAGAACACTTCATCACTGGCCTCCAAGAAGCCCCGATCTTACCCCCTGCGATTTTTTATTATGGGGGTATGTTAAGGATATGGTGTTTCAGCCACCTCTCCCAGCCACCATTGATGATTTGAAACGAGAAATAACAGCAGCTATCCAAACTCTTACGCCTGATATGCCACAGAGAGTGTGGAAGGAGTTGGAGTATCGGGTTGATATTGCTCGAGTGTCTGGAGGGGGCCATATTGAACATCTCTGAACTTGTTTTTGAGTGAAAAAAAACCTTTTTAAATACTCTTTGTAATGATGTATAACAGAAGGTTATATTATGTTTCTTTCATTAAATACACATTTTTAAAGTTGTGGTATTCTTTTTGAATCACCCTGTACTATGACAGTTAGGCGGGAGGTGAGAAAACTTGGATTTCATGGTCGAGCGATTACACATAAGCCACATATCATGCCGGTAAACGCCAAACGACGCCACGGTTGGTGTAAGGAGCGTAAACATTGGACGACTAAAAAATAGTGGAAAAACGTTGTGTGGAGTGACGAGTCACGGTACACAATGTGGCGATCCGATGGCAGGGTGTGAGTATGGCGAATGCTATATGCCAGCGTGTGTAGTGCCAACAGTGGAAATGAGCGTTTGGCGTCATTGGCCGGGAGGCCCCTCGCGGGGCAGGTCCGGCCGCCATATCGCAGGTCTTATTACATTCGGCGCGACATTGGGCGACCTGCACGCCGGATGGGGATGAAATGATGATGAACACAACACAACACCCAGTCCCTGAGCGGAGAAAATCTCCGACCCAGCCGGGAATCGAACCCGGGCCCAGAGGACGGCAATCCGTCACGCTGACCACTCAGCTACTGGGGCGGACAGTGCCAACAGTAAAATTCGGAGGCGGTGGCGTTACGGTGTGGTCGTGATTTTCATGGAGAGGGCTTGCACCCTTTGTTGTTTCGCGTGGCACTATCACAGCGCAGGTCTACATTGATGTTTTACTCAACTTATAGCGTCCCATTGTTGAAGAGCGATTCGGGAATGACGACTGCATCTTTCAAAACGATCGAGCATTTGTTCATTATGCACGGCTTGTGGCGGAGTGGTTACACGACAATAAAATACCTGTAATGGACTGGCCCACACAGAATCCTGACGTGATGCCCATAGAACACATTTGGGATATTTTGGAACGCCGACTTCGTGCCAGGCCTCACCGAGCGACATCGGTACCTGTCCTCAGTGCAGCACTCCGTAAAGAATGGGCTGCCATTCCCCAAGAAACCTTCCAGCATCTGACTGAACGTATGCCTGCGAGAGCGGAAGCTGTTATGAAGGCTAAGGATGGGACAACACCATACTGAATTCCCGCATTACCGAAGGAGGGCGCCACTAACTTCTAAGTCATTTTCAGCCAAGTGTCCGGATACATTTGGTCACTTAGTGTGAGTACATTTTATTAGCTTCTGAAACACTAAGCAAGCTAAGAACAGGAAGTGATGAGCCTGGTCGCAAAAACATATCACTCAAAAGGAAAAAAAAATATTTTTTGAAGTGCACTCCAAATACCCTCCCCCATGATCCATCGACCTTGCTATTGGTGGGGTGGCTTGCGTGCCTCTGCGAGACAGATAGGAGTACTGTATGAGCAACCACAATGGAGGGTATCTGTTGAGAGGCCAGAGAAACGTATGGTTCCTGAAGAGGGGCGGCAGCCTTCTCAGTAGTTGTGGGCCAACAGTCTGGATGACTAACTGATGTGGCATTGTAACAGTAACTGAAACGGCCTTGCTGTGCTGGTACGGCGAACGGCTGAAACAAGGGGAAACTACAGTCGTAATTTTTCCCGAAAACATGCAGCTTTACTGTGCGATTAAATGATGATGGTGTCCTCTTAAGTAAAATATTCCGGGAAAATTCGGATATCTGGGAGGGGACTATCCAGGACGACGTCATCATCAGGAGAAACAAAACTGGTGTTCTGCGAATCGGAGCATAGAATGTCAGATCACTTATTCGGGCAGCCAGGTTAGAAAATTTAAAAAGGGAAATGGATAGCTTAAAGTGAGATACAGTGGGAATTACTGAAGTTCGGGGGCAGGAGGAACACATCTTCTCGTCAGGTGAATACAGGGTTATAAATACAAAATCAAATAGGGGTAATGCAGGAGTAGGTTTAATAATGAATAAAAAAATAGGAGTGCGAGTAAGCTGCTACGAACAGCATAGTGAATGTATTATTGTGGCCAAGGTAGAAACGAAGCCCACGCCTACCAAAGTAGTACAAGTTTATATGGCAACTGTCTCCGCATATGACGAAGAGATTGAAAAAATGTGTGATGAGATAAAAGAAATTAATCAGATAGTGAAGGGAAACGGAAATTTAATAGGCATGCGTGACTGGGATACGATAGTATGAAAAGGAAGAAAAGGGGAAATTATAGGTGAATATGGAATGGGGGTAAGGAACGACAGCAGAAGCAGCCTGGTAAAATTTTGCACAGAGCATTATTTAATCATAGCTAACACTTGGTTTAAGAATCATGAAAGAAGGCTGTATACGTGGAAGAGGCCTGGAGACACTAGAAGGTTTCGGACGGATTATACGCATAACGGTAAGACAGAGATTTAGGAACCAAGTGTTAAATTTTAAGACAATTCCAGGGGCAGATGTGGACCCTGACCACAATCTACTGGTTATGAATTGCAGATTAAAACTGAAGAAACTGCACAAAGGTGGGAATTCAAGGAGATGAGACATGGATAAACTGACTAAACGAGAGGTTGTAAAGAGTTTCAGGGAGAGCATAAAGGAACAATTGACAAGAATGGGGGAAAGAAATACAGTAGAAGAAGAATGGGTAGCCTTCAAGGATGAAGAAGTGAATACAGTAGAAGAAGAATGGGTAGCTTTCAGGGATGAAGAAGCGAAGGCAGCAGAGGATCTAGTAGGCAAGAAGACGAGGGCTAGTAGAAATTCGTGGGTAACAGGAGAGATTTTGAATTTAATTGACGAAAAGAGAAAATATGGTAATGCAGTAAATGAAGCAGGAAAATGGAATGCAAACGTCTCAAAAAAGAGATCGACAGGATGTGCAAAATGGCTGAGCTAAGACGGCTAGAGAACAAATGTAAGCATGAACGAACTGCAAAAAGGTAAGACAGATACTACCTACAGGAAAATTAAAGAGATCTTTGGAGAAAAGGGAACCACCTGGATGAATATCAAGAGTGCAGATGGCAAGCCTTCCGGAGTGGCCGAGCGGTTCTAGGCGCTTCAGTCTGGAACACGCAACCGCTACGGTCGCAGGTTCGAATCCTGCCTCGGGCATGGATGTGTGTGATGTCCTTAGGTTAGTTAGGTTTAAGTAGTTCTAAGTTCTAGGGGACTGATGACCCCAGCTGTTTAAAGTCCCATAGTGCTCAGAGCCATTGTTTTGCAGATGGAAAACCAGTCCTAAACAAAGAAGGGAGAGCAGAAAGGTGGAAGAAGTACACAGAAGTTCTATACAAGGGCAATGTACTTGAGGACAATATTATGGAAATGGAAGAGGACGTAGAGAAAGATGAAACGGGAGATATGAAACTGCGTGAAGAATTTGACAGAGCACTGAAAGATCTGAGTCGAAACAAGGCCCCAGGAGTAGACAATATTCCATTAGAACTACTGATAGACTTGAGAGAGATAGCCCTGACAGAACTCTATCAACTAGTGAGCAAGATGTATGAGACCTGTGGAATACCCTCAGACTTCATGAAAAATTTAATAATTCGAATCCCAAGGAAAGCAAGTGTTGACAAGTGTGAAAATTACCGACCTATCAGTTTAATAAGTCACGGCTGCAAAATACTAACACAAATTCCTTACAGACGAATGAAAACGTTGGTAGAAGCCGACATTCGGGAAGATCAGTTTGGATTCCGTGGAAATGTTGGAACATGTGAAGCAATACTGACCCTACGACTTATCTAAGAAGATAGATTAAGGAAAAGCAAACCTACGTTTCTAGCATTTGTAGACATAGAAAAAACTTTTGACAATATTGGCTGCAATACTCTCTTTCGAATTTTGATGGTGGCAGGGGTCAAATACTGAGAGCGGAAGGCTATTTGCAATTTGTACAGAAACCATATGGCAATTATAAGAGTCGAGGGGCACGAAAGCGAAGCAGTGGTTGGGAAGGGAGTAAGACAGGGTTATAGCCTATCCCCGATGTTATTCAATCTATATATTGAGCAAGTAGTAAAGGAAACAAAAGAAAAATTGGGAATAGGAATTAAAATCCATGGAAAAGAAATAAAAGCTTTGAGTTTTGCCGATTACATTGTAATTCTGGACCTGGAAGAGCAGTTGAATGGAATGGACAGAGCCTTGAATGGAGGATATAAGATGAATATCATCAAAAGCAAAACGAGGATAATGGAGTGTAGTCGAATTAAATCAGGTGACGCTGAGGGAATAAGATTAGGAAACGAGACGCTTAAAGTAGTAGATGAGTTTTGCTTTTTACCGAGCAAAGTAGCTGATGATAGTCGAAGTAGAGAGGATATAAAATGTTTACTGGTAATGACAAGAAAAGCGTTTCTGAAGAAGAGAAATTTGTTAACATCAAGTATAGATTTCAGTGGCCGGAAGTCTTTTCTAAACTGAATAATGAAGTACCTCCTTCCAGTCACCCCATACAGAGACTATTGGAAAAGAGCTTGATCCGCTTCTAGCGTCAGTTTATCGTAGATCGCTGCCATAGTGAAGGCTGCCAGTGATTGAAGGCTACCAAGGGATTGCTAAAAGGCGCAGTTGACATGCGTTTCCGACAAGGATCGTCGGATAAAGGCATATATTATTGTATTTTATGTCTGGCGTCCGTCTATTATAGAATTGTGGAACACGTTTTATTTGGGCGAATTATGACCTTCTTGGAAAACAAAAATATCTTCTTTGATAAAGAACATGGATTCTGGAAAAAGAGATCTTAAGAAACTTAACTGAAAGTGTTCATGCATGAGATCTAGATTACAGTAGACGGTGCCGAGGTTTGTTCCAAGTTCGTCGATTTTCAGAACGCATTCTATTCAATTCCGGCGGGATGGTTCCTTTGAAAGGGCACGGCCGACTTCCTTTCCCATTCTTCCCTACTCAGATGAGACCGATGGCTTCGCTGTTTGGTCTCCTCCCGCAAACAACCCAACTATACAGTTCCGCACTGATAATTTGCGAACAGAATATGAGCTTACCGAATATCGAACCTCATTGTTTGTAACGTTCTTTTATAAAAGTTTTTGAGTTGTTTGTTTGCCAATGAATATGAAATGCGTGATGTTTGTGTCATGCACATTTACTGTATGATGTATTCTTGAGCAAATGACTTAATCTGCAAAACCAATATGCAATTTTCATAATGAAATCAATCATTCTGAAATTTACCCAGTCTCGTGAGCACTGGGTTCTATGGCCCTGTACAATAAACTGATAAAACCCCCTAAGCAAATACGCAATGAAATAAATTTTACTTAGCTCTAGAGTCTCAACTGATGTAATGCTGGTATCCTATTCTCTCCACAGTACACATAGAAAACACTGAATCTTGGCATAGCGAAGTGCAATGCCAGCCGTAATATAGCTTCATACAAATAATATCAATAGTTTGGTTGATAAATGAATAACCTCTCAAATGTTCAGTGAAAATACTGGATACTGGCTCAGCGCTGTGCAGTGCTGTCCGCATTTAAGCTGTTACGAACATTAATACTTTTCTGATAATGGCACATTAATATTTTTCTGACTCTGATTGAACAATGATTTCTTTAAAAAAATACTCATTAGGTTCTAATAAACACGACGTGGGAAAGGATGAGGTACTGATAAGGGGCTGTCCTAAGATCAAATGCTTCAGTTGTATTCAAAATAAACTTCCTCCTCACAAAAATTGACATGAAATACACTCCTGGAAATGGAAAAAAGAACACATTGACACCGGTGTGTCAGACCCACCATACTTGCTCCGGACACTGCGAGAGGGCTGTACAAGCAATGATCACACGCACGGCACAGCGGACACACCAGGAACCGCGGTGTTGGCCGTCGAATGGCGCTAGCTGCGCAGCATTTGTGCACCGCCGCCGTCAGTGTCAGCCAGTTTGCCGTGGCATACGGAGCTCCATCGCAGTCTTTAACACTGGTAGCATGCCGCGACAGCGTGGACGTGAACCGTATGTGCAGTTGACGGACTTTGAGCGAGGGCGTATAGTGGGCATGCGGGAGGCCGGGTGGACGTACCGCCGAATTGCTCAACACGTGGGGCGTGAGGTCTCCACAGTACATCGATGTTGTCGCCAGTGGTCTGCGGAAGGTGCACGTGCCCGTCGACCTGGGACCGGACCGCAGCGACGCACGGATGCACGCCAAGACCGTAGGATCCTACGCAGTGCCGTAGGGGACCGCACCGCCACTTCCCAGCAAATTAGGGACACTGTTGCTCCTGGGGTATCGGCGAGGACCATTCGCAACCGTCTCCATGAAGCTGGGCTACGGTCCCGCACACCGTTAGGCCGTCTTCCGCTCACGCCCCAACATCGTGCAGCCCGCCTCCAGTGGTGTCGCGACAGGCGTGAATGGAGGGACGAATGGAGACGTGTCGTCTTCAGCGATGAGAGTCGCTTCTGCCTTGGTGCCAATGATGGTCGTATGCGTGTTTGGCGCCGTGCAGGTGAGCGCCACAATCAGGACTGCATACGACCGAGGCACACAGGGCCAACACCCGGCATCATGGTGTGGGGAGCGATCTCCTACACTGGCCGTACATTACTGGTGATCGTCGAGGGGACACTGAATAGTGCACGGTACATCCAAACCGTCATCGAACCCATCGTTCTACCATTCCTAGACCGGCAAGGGAACTTGCTGTTCCAACAGGACAATGCACGTCCGCATGTATCCCGTGCCACCCAACGTGCTCTAGAAGGTGTAAGTCAACTACCCTGGCCAGCAAGATCTCCGGATCTGTCCCCCATTGAGCATGTTTGGGACTGGATGAAGCGTCGTCTCACGCGGTCTGCACGTCCAGCACGAACGCTGGTCCAACTGAGGCGCCAGGTGGAAATGGCATGGAAAGCCGTTCCACAGGACTACATCCAGCATCTCTACGATCGTCTCCATGGGAGAATAGCAGCCTGCATTGCTGCGAAAGGTGGATATACACTGTACTAGTGCTGTCATTGTGCATGCTCTGTTGCCTGTGTCTATGTGCATGTGGTTCTGTCAGTGTGATCATGTGATGTATCTGACCCCAGGAACGTGTCAATAAAGTTTCCCCTTCCTGGGACAATGAATTCACGGTGTTCTTATTTCAATTTCCAGGAGTGTATTTTACATTGACTTCAAAATCAGTGAACTGTTTTACAATTCTCGCTTACTGTCGTAATTAAAAACACTTGGATTTTTACACGACAAAAAGTCTGACGTCGTTTGACCAAATAGATCCCGAAATTTAACTTTCCTGTTTCAGAATAAAATGTTCTCCTGTTTCCAACCGCGTCAATTACTTAAAACTTCACGAACTTTCGGCCAAGCACTGAGTTGACAATGGCCAAGGAGTGCTTGGCCGAAAGTTCGTGTAGTTTTAAGAAATTGACGCCGTTGGAAACCCGAGAACATTTTATTCAATGTTATCGCAGCGAGACTCTGCATTCACACATTCCTGTATCAGGTTTACAGAACACACAAAATACTACAAATCGTGTATATGTAATCAACCAACACATTAAATCTGATGGAAACTACTTAGTTTCTTCAATCAAGGGTCAGAATTACAAAAATTAACGAAATTCACATTGCGTTGCAGCATACTTAAAACTAAATATACAGAATTTCATTATCTTACAAATTTCTCCCAGTTTCTTTACCTTTGACTTACAGTATAAATTCATTACTCTTCTATAATTGCCATCACTTCAGTTCCTGATAAACTTACAGCCTCACAAACCAATAACGCACTTTACACTTTTATAGAAATAACTACGACCTAACATTTGCAGGCTGTGTGTGATTGCAAACAATATCATACATCCATAGAGCAACAACTAAATTCTCCCAGCTAGCCACTAGCTTTAAGTCTTTCATCCTGCCTATGACTGAGTGGAACGGCAACAGCTACTGCGCTCCGCGCGCCCCTACTTACAATCGATTCTGCCACTCAGGCAACAACTTTGGTTCAGTAGTGTCAAAAACACAATCTCTTCTACATATGACAATCGTTTCAGGTCATTTTTTCATGAATTACATTACAAAATCGGGCTCCACGTACAAGTGGACCCCTCACAAGTTGATTGGATTCGTGACTCTCTTCCACACAGAACTCATCCCGCCATCAATAAAGGAAAGAAATCAGCAGATTTAAAGGTATTTTCTGTAGTAATTAGTGAACAAAATTGGACTTGTCGAATACAGAATCCGATTTGTGAATGGATTCAGGACTTCCTTGCAGATAGAGTTCAGAATATCGTTCTTAAGGGGTCTAAGTCATTACATGTAAAGGTACTTTCGAAAGTAACGCAAAGGAAGTGTTATAGCACTGTTACGGTTTATTTTATATAGAAAAGACCTACTGAGGCTTTTCGCTTACGGTGCTGTTGTCTTTAATAAAATTCCAATGACAAAGAAACTGCACCGAAATGCAGGAAGACACCCAGAAGATCGCTGATTCGTCCAGGGACTGGACACTGAGCATGAATTTATGTAATTGTAACGCACCTCCTTATAAATAATCGAAGAGATCTATTACCGTTTCGATTAAGCCATTGACCATAAGTCGGAGTACAACAGCTAGGATTGACAGTCTGGAAGGACCTGAATTGGGATGATGACATATAGCTGAGATTTCCCTGTGTACAACTCCTGCATCTTTCAGTGGAGGATGATTGGTACAGTGAAAATGTTCTTTCGACGTCTTAGTAACTTCACAGGTTCACGTGGAAAGCACTACACTTCTTTTCCGGTGACTTCCTCTCCAGTATTTGTTCCTTCAGCAGAAAGCTTTTTAAAAATATGACACTCTGTTTTACAAGCGGACTTTTTTCCTCTAGCGTCTAGCACATGATTCCTTCAGTTTCTCGAATGCGAGTTTTGTATCCTTGTGTTTTTCTGACGATTATGTTACTAAAATTTAGTCTATCAGAAAAATGAATGTTCCAAGGAATTATTTCGAGGCTCCAGCTGCTTTAAAAAGTGAGATATTTTTGACTTGATTATATACGTACTGAATCTCTTCTTGGATGCCTGTTTTAGCAAAACATTCTTGGGCTGCAACATCTGTATTTATGAAATTAAAAACATTATTCCCTTCACTGAAATGCTTCGTGAAACGTGGTACAGCTTGTAACCACGTTCCCACCGAGCTACAAGCCAAATTTGGAAGAAGTTCACGGAATTTTTGAACTGTAATTGGTGATTTGACAAACACTTTCTTCACAATGGAAACAAGAAGGTCGACATCGTTTGCTGGCTTCTGACGACACGATGCACATTGCGACCGTCTCACGTCAGGTTCACTAATTCATGGCGAAGAACTTTTTATCGAGTTCCCGCTTGAACGATATATGGAGCATTATCTATGACAAATGTCAGGCCCCGATAGCTGGCTGGTCAGCGTGACAGAATGTCAATCCTAAGGGCCCGGGTTCGAATCCTGGCTGGGTCGGAGGTTTTCTCCGCTCCGGGTTTGGGTGTTGTGTTGTCCTAATCATCATCATTTCATCCCCATAGACGCGCTAGTCGCCGAAGTGGCGTCAAATCGAAAGACTTTAACCCGGCGAACGGTGTACCCGAAGGGAGGCCCTAGTCAGACGACCTTTTCTCATTTATGGCAAATAATAGTACCAGATCCCCTCTGGCCACAATGAAGTTGACGTGTCATTGAAAAATTTGACAACTGTGGTGTGATTTACTCGACCGAGTATTTGTATATAAGAAGAAATAATCTGCTCCCTGCATTCACAACACCGACGTCAGCACTAAACACACACTCTCCCGAAGCTTCTGTGGTCCCGTCCGTAGAAATCCACGTGTTTTCGTGCTTCAGTGTACCCCAAACACTACAAATTATTTCCTGAAAACTGTGTGGCATATAGTTGTTTCGCAATGTAGTTTCATCTAGTAAGCTTTTGTTTGTGTAATTTTCTAAAAATACACGAAGCTGCACATGAAAATCAGAACCCACGAATTCGAAACACAAGTTTTTAAAGAATGTATTACTACATTTCTATTGTTCGTCAACATTGTTTTTAATTAGTTTAACTGAGATTCCTTATTAAGCCTCTCCTTATGCTGCCTGGTATTAACGTCCTACACAATATTACGTTTTTTCTTCGCAGAAACATACTTTTCACACACCAAACAAAATAAGACATTGCCGTTTTCACTGAAAATATTTCTTGCAAACTCGTTTACGCATTTGTATAAGAATGCTGATTGAGAGGTTTTTGTGAGTATCATTACCTTAGTACAACAACGAGCGATCATGTACACTTAAACTAACAAGCGTTGCACAACACGCTGCATCTTGGAACTCGGGAACTCAGAGCCCATGGCAATGACATCATTCCGATGTGATAAATGACTCATCTGCCCGATCACAGCACGTTTTTCTCCTTGCAGTATTATTTCACAACATCCTGTGCCTTAGCATTGCTTTCTTACGCATTTTACGGTAGTTAATTCTTTTAAATCGATAAAAATGGTATTGACTGATTGCTAAACGTCGGCTAGGAGTGATATATGCACTTCTAAAATCAGAGTTTTCGGCAAAATATGCTGCTTTAATGAAATTAATAAAATAAGTAAGAAAAACGTTTTCTCGTAAAATAAGCGTAAATAAGCACAAATATAATTAAAACTACTTACTTAGGTGTGTCTTACGAAATATAACTTTACTGCTCATCCCTAAGAGTGTGGAAAAAATTTTGCATTTTGCTTAGATATCCGCGCTTAACTTATCTGACTGGATGGAAAAAAAAAGGATAGCTAACGTCTAATAAAGAGCGGTTCGTTTCGTTAACGGTCGGTTAGCAAGCTAAAAGTGTTGCAGAGATAATTAAGAAACGGCAAGAAAAGCTTTCCACAAGATGAAGAGTCTGTTGTTAAAGTTCCAATACTGTACATTATAAGAAATTTTGGGCGACGTGTTGCTTTGTCCAGCACACACTCCGCGAAATAACCACGAAGAGAGAATCCGACATCTCATTGGGAGGTTTCGCAATGGTCATTTCTCCCACGCGCTATGCAGGAACAGAACTGATTATTGGCGGGAGGGGGGGGGGGCGATATGGGAGGGGATGGGTGGGCAGGGATATGATTGATAATGTTACCTGAGGTACTCTTCGCCTCACTCCGTTAGGAGCCATGGCCATGTAGAAGAGGAAGCAACTAACTCTGACTGGACGACGCCTCACTGAATTTTCCAGGATGTTGCTTCTCCTCTTACATCGAAAATAAAGGCATAAAATGTTTTTACGACTCTCAAATGCTATTTGCTATTCCGTATAGTGTATGGCACAGTTTCAATTTAGCAAAGGATTCACCGTCATGCAGAATACAGAAATTCATAAGTGAAATGTTGCATTGCATTAGATGTGGAGCGCATATACAGAAGCAACCAAGGATGTTAGGAACGTGTCTAGATGTACGAAACAGCATTTTGTGGCTAAACTGCATTTGAGTCCACGCGGAGGTGATATTGGCCAATTTTTCGAGGATTTCCGAGGGTGCTATTAAACTGCGATGTTATGGCTGACCTTAAATTGAAACGAGCAGAGCTATAAGTACTGAAATTTTTCGGGGTAACAGTGTATATTTCAGTGGTACTGAATACCAGCATACCTGAAGTGCAGTAAACACTCGACAAGCAGCGGTAAATGGGTACTTGAAAACAGCATATAATCGAATTCCGCGGATAATCCATAGTAAAGTGCACAGTAATGTGTTAGGATTGTTCGAAAATAAGAATTAGTTACAATATTATAATTAAAATCATTGAATAATGTTTACAATAAATTCTTCTTTAATCACCATGGTATATGTGAAAATTCCGTATTTACAACGAATACAGTACAATACATTTTCACTTTACTTACACTACTGTGAAACAAAATACAGTCCAGTTATTGCAGTGTTCGAGCAGCACATTATAACACTTCCTTGGGGAACCCCAGATATTAGTTATGTTTTACTCGATGACTTTCCATTTATTACTACGAACTGTGACCTTTCTGACAGGAAATTACGAATCCAATCGCACAACTGAGGCGATATTCCATAGGCACGCAGTGTGGTTAGAAGACGCTTGTGAGGAACGGTGTCAAAACCCTTCTGGAAATCTAAAAATATAGAATCAATTTGGCATCCGCTGTCGATAACACTCATTACTTCAAAAGTATAAAGAGATAGTTGCGCTTCACAAGAACGATACTTTCTGAATCCGTGCTATGAGTCAATAAATCGTTTTCTTCGAGGTACTTCATAATGTTCGAACACAGTATATATTCCAAAACCCTGCTGCAAATCGACGTTAGTGATATGGGTCTGTAATTAAGCGCATTACTCCTACGTCCCTTTTTGAATGTTGGTGCGACTTGAGCAATTTTCCAATCTTTAGGTACGGATCTTTCTGTGAGCGAGCGCTTGGATATAATTGCTTAATATGGAGCTATTGAATCAGCATAATCTGAAAGGAACGTGAGAGGTATACAGTCTGGACCGGAGGCTTTGCCTTTATTAAGTGATTTGAGCTGCTTTGCTATACCAAGGATATTTAGTTCTAGGTTTCTAATCTTGGCAGTTGCTCTTGATTGGAATTCAGCAATATTTACTTCGTCTTCTTTGGTGAAGGAGTTTCGGAAAACTGTGTTTAATAACTCTGCTTTAGTGTCATCAGTGACTTCACCGCTGTTATCGCGCAGTAAAGGTATTGATTGCGTCTTTCCACTGGTGTGCTTTATATATGACCAGAATCTCTTTGGGTTTTCTGCCAGATCCCGAGACAAAGTTTCGTTGTGGAAATTATTAAAAATCTCTCCCATTGAAGTACGCGCTATATTTGGAACTTCTGCAAAACTTTGCCAGTCGCGAGGGGCAGCTGTCACTGGTGCATCACTCTCAGATATCCTAAAATAGTCATCTTCTGTCTGTAGTCAAATCGGAATGTGTGTCTGCAGGCGTTGGGCATGCGACGCTTGTGACTGTTGTGAAGGGGACCTAAGCTCTGTGGTCTACAGGGCTGCTGCAGGCCACCACTGGGCCCGGGACAAGATATAAGATGGGGCCCCCCTCTCCAGATACAGCAATCCAATTTTATTCTTGTTTTAAAGAATGTTTCACGTGATTTAAACGTAACACTAATCGGGGAATACTGGAAATACGAAAAAAACCTCACTGAGATGAAATATATAATAAATAAAATTTCTTGTTAAACACCAAACACATGTTCACAAATGCAGTGTATACAATGGCATTGCACTTTGCACGGGATATTGCGTAGAATTCGAGCCAATGAACAGTTATTTACTGCGCATTCAGTTGAATCAGAGTATGTGATAATATACACACATGTGGTTGCGTGTTGGATGCAGTGTTATCCTTTATTTCAGAGCATGTAAATATTTGAGGATATCATATACATTACTCCATGTCACTGCCCTGTATTTAGAAGGCAGAGGCCCCTGGAGTAACAGCGCGAATTTTTCCGATGTAGGGTAAAAGATATTTAGATATACGATATACTTTAAGAGTAACTTTACCTAATATTCTCATGTCGAAGAGGACATGAACGTAAACACTGTTTACCAAAAATACAGTGTCTGTAAGTGCTTCATTTGCTGTACAAAACCAGTGCTCACCATTTAGATTTTTGAGGTTTTTGTTACAGCTGCTATTCTTAAAATGGAAACAACGAAGTACTGTTAAATATTAGTCTTTCAAAAAGCTTGTAGCAGCAGCTGAGTAGGGAAATGGGGCGATAGCTGAGGACTCGAAACAACATCCTCCATAAGCTATGCGGAACTACCTGGGGATCTTCAGCAACCACCCTGCGAACTTCAGCTCTGGGCTTGATATACTCAAATGTTGAGTATTGTGCACCTGTTTGGATGAATAGTCATGATACAAGGCTTGTTGATACCCAGCTGAATACGACAATGCGCATAATATCTGGCACAATCAGATCTACTCCAGTTTATTGGTTTCCACTGTTAACCGGTATAACGCCTCCTGATCTACGCAGATGTACTGCCCTTATGAGAGAATTCCACAAGATCTCCAGGAATTCTAACCTACCCGCGCATAGCGACCTGCCACTTTTAAATCGCAAGAGACTGAAATCACGTCATCCAACTCTGTGCGATGCTGCTGACATGGTTGCTAAGAATTTCAAACCTCTTGAAGAATGGAAAGGTCGGTGGGAAGCAGTGACAGATGTGCACCTGCATAACATCTTCTCAGGTGCTAAACTTCCAAGTGGATTCGACTTACCACGCAAGACGTGGTCTACTCTCAACAGAATCCGTACCAGCCATGGGCGATGCAGGGATGCTCTCTTTAAGTGGAAGAAGCTGCCTGATCCAGCTTGTGACTGCGGGGCTCCATACCAGACTGTTCACCACATTGTCAGTGAATGCAGGATTCGAGCCTATCACGGCGCCAAAGAGAACTTCCTGCTAGCAACTCCAGATGCAGGGCGCTGGATTGAAGGACTGGATATTCAGTTGTAAAGAAAAACTTAAGTTTCTTGTGTGTCAATATGTACATATGTATATGTAATTTCATGATATGTCTGTATTAGCCATACGTTAAATAAAAATAAATAATAATAAACGAACTACTGAAGTTAGTTTGTGATTATAAGTCACAAAACATGTTCTATGAAACCTGTTTCCTTAGTTTCGGGTAATAAAATTCATAACATTGTTTTCCTGTGAAATTGCAGGAGAGACTTCCCAACAACAGACCTGCCACTGAAAGTTAAAATTCCTGTCTCAAATACGTATTTTTTTTATGAGCACATTTTCTGCGATCACATTTCATATGCACACACATTTTAAATCAGAATTAGAATGGATTGAGGTAAATACAAATTTACGGAACATTTATAAATGTATTTACAGTTTTTAATATATTTAAATACACCCCCGGGAAAAAATAACAAAAAAAAAATTAATGTAGTGAAACGAAATTTCGGGAATGCACTTGGCTAGGTAATATCGAAAGATAACAGGTTAATGTAATCGTGGGATTACCAATTGCAATGTGAAATGCTGTTACGTTTATAACCGGTTTAAACGCAAGAATGTTTAATGCAAGCATGCATAGTTGTATGGGTGCCGGATGTTAGTTTGTGGGATGCTGTTCCATACCTGTAGCACTTGGTCGGTCAGTACAGGGACAGATAATGCTGTTTATGGATGACACTGGAGCTGTCGTCAGATGATGTACCATATGTGCTCGATTGGAGACAGATCTGGAGATCGAGTAGGCCAAGGCAACATGCGACATTATGTGGAGCATGCTGGGTTGCAACAGCAGTGTGAGGTCGAGTGTTATCCTGTTGGAAAACACCCCCTGGATCATCCTCATTAATGGCAGCACAACATGTCGAATCACCAGACTGATGTACAAATTTGCATTCAGAGTGCGTGGGATAGGGAAGAAAATAATCCTGCTGTCATAGGAAATCGCAACGCAGACAAAAGTTCCAGATATAGTTCCAGTCTGTCTATCACGTAAACAGATTGGTTGCAGGCCCTCAACTGGCCTCCTCGTAGGCCTAATCAACACACGGTTCTCACTGGCACCAAGGAAAATACAGCTTCCATCACAAAACATAATAGAGCTCTCTCTTGACACCACTAAAATCGCAAATGGTGATGGTTTTGGGATCAGTGGAATGCACGGTGCACGGCGTCTGGACTGTAGATGTCCTTGAAGTAACCCTATTTGGAACCGTTCGTTGTGTCACTGTGGTGCCAACTGCTACTCAAAATACTTCTGCGGATGCAGTTCAATGCGTCTGAGCCATAAGCCAAACACGATAGTCTTTACTCTCCTTAGTACAACGTGGCCGTCTGGAGACCGGTCTCCTTGTGACCGTACATTCCCCATGACCACCAATGCCTGCAATCGTGTATAGTCGCCACATTGCTGTCAATTCTTTCTGTAACAGAAGGAATATCCAGTATCTCATAGCCCTATTACCTGACAATGTTCAAACTCAGTGATGTATTTATAATGGTTTCTTTCTCACATTAAAGGCATTCTTGACTAACATCATCTCACCAGGATCAATCTCAAAGGTAACAAACGCGCGCGGCCATTACAGCACGTATTTCAAGCAAATGAGACTTCCCTCCTCATAGTGCCATAACAACTTCCATTAACATCGCACAACTCCTTCTTGATGTGATTTTTTTTTCTGTCGTTGTTCAAATGGTTCAAATGGCTCTGAGCACTATGGGACTTAACTGCTGTGGTCATCAGTCCCCTAGAACTTAGAACTACTTAAACCTAACTAACCTAAGGACATCACACACATCCATGCCCGAGGCAGGATTCGAACCTGCGACCGTAGCGGTCGCGCGGCTCCAGACTGTAGCGCCTAGAACCGCTCGGACACATCGGCCGGCTTCTGTCGTTGTATTTATACGGAATTATCTAAGGAAAAAGTTGTCACGGATTCAAATGTTCAAATGTGTGTGAAATCTTATGGGAATTAACTGCTAAGTTCATCAGTCCCTAAGCTTACACACTACTTAACCTAAATTATCCTAAGGACAAACACACACGCCCATGCCCGAGGGAGGACTCGAACCTCCGCCGGGACCAGCTGTCACGGATTAAAACTTTATGCAAGAGCGGAACTCGAGCTCAGATGATTGTTTATCGCTAGCCCTTCTCGTACAGTCTGAAAACTTCCATCTATTTCCCACTTTCTACGACAATCGAGCCTCAAAGGGACCCTTTTTTGTCACCATCTCTGACAGACATGACTATGAGTAAAACTTCTCTCCCACATTCTCAGGACAAACTCGCCCCCAAACCTATCCCTCAGAGTAGAAAAGGTTTAATGAAATGGAATATGGACGAAGAGTAAATCGAAGAAAGACGAAAGTAGTGAGGAGTAGCAAAAATGAGAACAGCGAGAAATTTAACATCAAGATTGGTGATCACGTGTAGATTATGTTAAGAAATTCTGTTACGTAGACAGCAAAATTTTGAATGACGTATAGAGCAAGGAGGACATAAAAAGCAGCCTAGCACTGGGAAAAATGGCGTTCCTGACTAGTATAAAAAAGTCTTCAATGGAGGAAGAAATTTCTGAGAATATACGTTTGGAGCACAGCATTGCATGGTAGTGAAACACAGGCTGTTGGAAAACGGGAAGAGAAGAGAATCCAAGTATTTGAGATGTGGTGCTACAGAAAAATGTTGAAAATTAGGTGCTCTGGTAAGGCAAGAAAAGAGGAGGTTCTCCACAGAATCGGAGAGGAAAGGAATATATGGATAACACTGACATCATGTCTGATACGACATTAGGGAATAACTTACATGGTACTAGACGGAGATGTAAAGGGTAAAAGCTTTGAGAGGGAAAGGTAGCTACAGGAGAGTGATTCGCGTCGGACCGCATCGAGACAGCGCAAGATCGCATGTACTGTCGTGACGTACCTTAATGGAGTAAGTGTTTGAGTGTTTGATGGTTGCCCTGGTCGACACATTCTGCTGTAAGCATCTGATTATGGATTTTCGGGACACTACTACGCCACCACTCACTAGTCACTACGATTTACGAATTGTGGCACAGAGTTGAAGCAGGGCGGAGTGGTGTACCCGTACCTCTCGTCGCAGTCCTGTCCGAATCGACGTGCAGCCAGATAACAGTTGTTTTTGTTTCCATGTGAAACCTTTGTATACCACATTTCACACCTTGTGTACACGCAGATCACCTACAGATTTAACTTTAATCTTCCCGAAACTCTCTATTAGCCACATTAAATAGCATTTCGTCATTTATTATCCGGTCTGTTGTAGTTTTAATATACATCAGTGTGTTTCGTGGAACCTACATGCATTGTCGGACTTGAGAGTAAAGTTTCGGAATGTTATATCTTTTGTTGAGATAGCCGCCGTTTTATGCTACAGACAGATTTCGAGTACTGGAGACGTGAATACTGAAACGTCTTATTATTTTCCTAGCGTAAAGAGTGTGCCTCGTGATACGAACAAGTGTTATGAAAACAACAGACTGTCGTCCTTCGACGTTACGTTCCCTCCCGAGAAATTCTGAATCAGAGACATTGGTGGTTTGGCTGGTTGCCGCCTGCTTAACCTTCAGTGCTTACAGATGTTAGTCAAAACATGCATATCTGCTGACCTCTGATATATCAGGTGGGTGTTCCAGAACCAGTCTGGCCGGCCGTGGTGGCCGAGCGGCTCTAGGCGCTTCATTCTGGAATTGCGTGACCGCTACGGTTGCAAGTTCGAATCCTGCCTCGGGCGTGGATGTTTGTGATATCCTTAGGTTAGATAGGTATAAGTAGTTCTAAGTTTTAGGGGACTGATGACCTCAGATGTTAAGTCCCATAGTGCTCAGAGCCACTTGAACCAGAACCAGTCCTCTCTCCCTTCAGCAGCGAGCCGTCGTTTGAATTCGGAGGAGCAACATTTACTGCTAAATTAAAAACACAGACGTGTAAACTATGAAAATACACTAGAAGCTTTGAACGTATTGTGTTTTAAAGATGCCTCTATCTGCTTTCCTATACTCCTATACTAGACCACGCTGGACAGTTAGGCCAATAGAGCGTGTAACAGTCAATGTACACTCATTCTTAGCTCTTAAGTTCATTACTGGGGAACAAATGCTGAAAATATGAACAATGATTTCGATCATTAAACAAAAGGGCCAGGTGGACAACACCCAAAAGTAGAAATCGGGTCTCAGGTAAGGATCTGTTCGTAACATAGGCTATTGTAACTTCTCCATGGGAGAAAGTTTACGAGCCTGTTATGAACATCAAAAGTAACATTGTTAATTAACTAACATGGAACTCTAAACCATGGACCCCGCCCTAGACTGAACTCTCATTTACCAAGGAAAAAATAAACATGATTCTCAAAACAACGTTTTCTAAAGGGGCAAAATCCTACAATAAAGTATTCAGTGCTATTCCATGTAACTTTGTGCCTACGTATTTCATGACAGAGTACAGATATTAGCATAAATTATAATGAAACATGTTGGATTTTAAAGCATTTTAGAGGTTGAAAAGAAAGTCAGTTTCATTGTTTATATATCAGTTTGTCAATTTGTGAAAGTGATTTATTGCATAGATAATTGGTTTACATCGATTAACTTAGTTGAATGTTTTACAATATATCTTGAACTGATAAACAGAAAAAAAGTAATTACTTGTAGGAAACTGATTTTTAAGTAAACATAGAAAAACGTATTCCATCAACAAATCTACAAAGAATTAAATAAAATGTAACGTTTGAAGAACTTAACACCTGACTCATGAATAGATAGAAGATCGAAAAATACTTACTAACCATAGTCATCGGATTAATCCGTGTTTTTAGATTATTACGCAGTGAATTTTTACAAACTGTTACCAACAATGCATCCAAGCTGGTACACGATGGAAACAGAACAAAATGTCTGTGAGTCTAATAGGACAGGGGTTTTCACTGTTCCAAGTAAATTGAAATTGCATTAAATAATTGATTATACTAAACCTTTACGTTAAAATAGAGAATAAATACTGTCATATACATCCTTATTTTCAGTTTATTGTTATCTTCACCATGAGTCCAAGGTTGTGATATGTATCGATCTCGCTGGCCGGAGTGGCCGAGCGGTTCTAGGCGTTGCAGTCTGGAACCGCGCGACCGCTACGGTCGCAGGTTCGAATCCTGCCTCGGGCATGGATGTGTGTGATGTCCTTAGGTTAGTTAGGTTTAAGTAGTTCTAAGTTCTAGGGGACTGATGACCACAGCAGTTGAGTCCCATAGTGCTCAGAGCCATTTGAACCATTTTGTATCGATCTCTGCTGTATCGTTTATGCATAGCGCATGTATTTACAAGTCCTGGTTGTGGCGACATGCTGCTGACACTTGTAGAGAAGACAGTAGACACTTCGCTAACCCAGCATCAGACTCAAGGGTGTTTACTCGTGTATTCACTGAACTGCGTGAGACTGGCGCAGTGCACAGCTGTCATTTCTCACCTTAACTTGCAAATGAATGGAATTTAGATGAAGTATGAGACACTAGCCAGTATCCCTCCAACTAGGCAGTCGCCCTCCAACAAGCACGCTACTTGTTTTTAAGCCCAGAAGCCACAACGCAGAAAAGAAGACGCTTGGATTAACAAAACCGGCAGATTTGGGATTGAGATGATGACTTTCTTTGTATTATATTAGAGATCCTGTGTCCTACACAGCCGGCCGTTGTGGCCGAGCGGTTCTAGGCGCTTCAGTCTGGCACCGCGCTGCTTCTACGGTCGCAGGTTCGAATCCTGCCTCGGGCATGTATTTGTGTGATGTCCTTAGGTTAGTTAGGTTTAAGTAGTTCTAAGTCTAGAGGGATGATGACCTCAGATGTTAAGTCCCATAGTGCTCAGATCCATTTGAACAATTTGTTGTCCCACACAAAATATTAACCAGTGCTTGTTTTCCTGATTTCCGCTAATGAATGTACACACTGACTTTTCTCGTTTCTGTTTTCAGTCCTCAAGGCAAGAAGATCTGTGACGCTTCTTTTATTTTCAGTATTGGATTGTGTCATAAGACTGTGGACTGAGGGACAGCCAGAGTGCGCCCCTTCTTTCAACAAAGATCGACTATGTGTTACTGTAGTAAGGGCAAAATAGCGTATGGAATTTTATGACCTACGAGTAAAATACATGCAATGATGTATGACCAGAAAAGGTGAGTCAGACTCAAATACCTCTGTCAAAAATCCCAGTATTATATTTACTGAAGAAATATAGACCCAGCCAGTAATTGTGCATGTTTCAAATACCGGGTGATCAAAAAGTCAGTATCAATTTGAAAACTGAATAAATCACGCAATAATGTAGATAGAGAGGTACAAATTGGCACACATGCTTGGAACGACGTGGGGTTTTATTAGAACCAAAACAATACAAAAATTCAAAAAATGTCCGACAGATGGTGCTTCATCTGGTCAGAATAGCAATAATTAGCATAACACCAAAGCCAATAATCGCACGGACTGAGGTCTGGGGACCTGGAAGGCCAAGCATGACGAAAGTGGTGACTGAGCACACGATCATCACCAAACGACGCGCGCAAGAGATCTTTCGCGCGTCTAGCAATATAGGGTGGAGCGCCATCCTGCATAAACATCGTACGTTCCAGCAGGTGTTTATCAGCCAGCCTGGGGATGATGCAATTCTGTAACAAATCGACGTACCTCTCACCCGTCACGCTAGCAGTCACTGACCTTTTGCTGTCCAGCGCCATGTGTCGGACATTTTGTGAACTTTGTTCTTTGGTTTTTTTTTTTTTTTGGTTCTAATATAACCCCATGTTATTCCAAGCATGTGTGTCAACTTTTACCTCTCTATCTACATTACTCCGTGGTTTAGTAAGTTTTCAAATTTATACCGACTTTTTGATCACCCGGTACTTTGACGAAAATGATAACAGCCGCCTCGTTAGTATCCGCAATGTTGGAAACTACGTTGAAAAAAGGAAATTACCGATTCCCTAAATCATAAAATTTTACTGAATTAAGCCAACCTTCCAAAAAAATATCATTTCAGAAATCACCTGGATGGCATATAGAGAACATTTAGATTGAATTGGTTGTCTTTGTATCTATTCCATATTTATTACAACCCAGCTAAATGTGCGCGTTCCAAGTTTTGCGAGTTTCCATGCCCACTTAGAGTACGGCTGCGATCATGGCGCATTCATAAACCAACCATTCCCAGGTTTACAAAAGTTTCACGAGGCTGCAAAAATGCGTATGAATGCCGAAAAGGATTAAGATGCAGTAATTTCCTTAGGAGGAACACTCCACACCGCACCCTCCCCCTCCGCCATCCCCTTCCACTCAGATTAGTGGTTAGAGGGTCCAGCTGACGGCCCGTCAAAAACTGAACACAAATCAAGAATCAAAACAGGAAGAAGGTGTATTTAACTATGAAAAAAAAGCAAAATATGGTCAACGGTCCAGGGACAAATAGCGCAGTATAGGGCTGGTCGAATTACTAAAGGTGTCGTGGTTAAGCGATCACGGTGTTAGACTGCTACGCGGGCCAGTCGTGTTTAATCATCACTTGTGCCAAACATTTCCCTTCCTCGTTGTTCGCTATATTCAAATTTGTGCAGGTGTCGTGGTGTATTGGTCTGCAACAGCGACATGTAAGGGAGGGACTTATAATGACAGCTGATTCTGCACAACTACTCTATTAGTAGCCCACAGGAATTGGTTTTCGAATGGGAATCGGAAACGTTTAATGACAAAGCGACAAGCCAACCGAATCTTCCAACAGAAAACAGTCTGCTGTGTCGTACACGGCATTAGTGAACGTACGTGTGTCATAGGAATCCCTTATGGACGCACCTAATTTCTATGCCTTGCAAATGAGTGAGATATGTCTCCCTGCCCGAGTTAGGTATTCGAATGAATGTGAGTGTGTCTCACTCCCAAGGAAATTATGAAAACATAATAGTTTTCACACAAGCTGCAACAAATGAACACAACAAAGTCACAAAGTTTCTCTTGTGCTCTGACAAAATATATGTTTTTTAACGGTTCTGAAGTTGTGTTCCGTTTTGGAAGTTTTGACTCTTGAATTGCTTTGTTGCGACATACTTCACATCCGTTCATCTGTTGCTTTCATTTCTGTGAGACGTCTATATGATATCTCAGCTCTCCTCACTGTTCATCACGTTTACTCACGAGAGTAATGTACCCTTACCACATGACTGTCCGCCCCAATAGCTGAACGGTCAGTGCGTTGGAATGTTACGCACGGGGGCCCGGATTCGATTCCCGGCAGGGCTGGGAGATTTTCTCTCCTCAGGGACTGGGTGTTGGGCTGTCCTCATCATCATTCCATCCCCATTGTCGTCGCGCATGTCTCCGATTGTGGCGTCGGACTCAATAAGACTTACACTTGGCGGCTGACCATCCTGCTTGGGAACTCCCGGCCACTGACGCCATACGCTCATTTCCATTTTACCACATGACTCATACTCTATAACCAATGTATAGTATGACAGCCACCAAGACTACAGAAAGAGAACAGACATTTCAATGATCTGACGGGCAAATCATAATGTTGTGCAAAAAAAGAAAATAAAAATAAATTGTACGAAGAAGTTTCGAGCACGACTCCTCTGCATGACAGTCCGACACCGCGACCACTTAACCACGACACCACGGTTGTTTAGACATTCCTGTTGTTTGCGACTTGTACGTCTTGGCTTGGACCGCTGACTTTATAGTTTGCATTTTTACAGAGTTTAGTACACATTCTTCCTACTATCATGCTTGATCAATGTCCAGTTCTTGACGGGCATCTTACGAGTAAATATGATTGGTGAGCGGTGGGTAGTTTCCCTTCTTAATATTGAAGACTCTGCAACAGAGATGCTCAGTAGCTCGGTACGGGCTTTTGTTGAAGTTTTGAGAACATGAAAGAATCATGAAAGATGGTTGTATACATGGAAGAACCCTGGGGATACTAAAAGGTATCAGATAGATTATATAATGGTAAGACAGAGATTTAGGAACCACGTTTCAAATTGGAAGACATTTCCAGGGGCAGATATGGACTCTGACCACAATCTATTGGTTATGAACTGTAGATTTAAACTGAAGAAACTCCAAAAAAGTGGGAATTTAAGAAGATGGGACCTGGATAAACTGAAAGAACCAGAGGTTGTACAAAGTTTCAGGGAGAGCATAACGGAACAATTGACAGGAATGGGGGAAAGAAAAACAGCAGAAGAAGAATGGGTAGCTTTGAGGTATGAAATAGTGAAGGCAGCAGAGGATCAAATACACTCCTGGAAATTGAAATAAGAACACCGTGAATTCATTGTCCCAGGAAGGGGAAACTTTATTGACACATTCCTGGGGTCAGATACATCACATGATCACACTGACAGAACCACAGGCACATAGACACAGGCAACAGAGCATGCACAATGTCGGCACTAGTACAGTGTATATCCATCTTTCGCAGCAATGCAGGCTGCTATTCTCCCATGGAGACGATCGTAGAGATGCTGGGTGTAGTCCTGTGGAACGGCTTGCCATGCCTTTTCCACCTGGCGCCTCAGTTGGACCAGCGTTCGTGCTGGACGTGCAGACCGCGTGAGACGACGCTTCAATCCAGTCCCAAACATGCTCAATGGGGGACAGATCCGGAGATCTTGCTGGCCAGGGTAGTTGACTTGCACCTTCTAGAGCACGTTGGGTGGCACGGGATACATGCGGACGTGCATTGTCCTGTTGGAACAGCAAGTTCCCTTGCCGATCTAGGAATGGTAGAACGATGGGTTCGATGACGGTTTGGATGTACTGTGCACTTTTCAGTGTCCCCTCGACGATCACCAGTGGTGTACGGCCAGTGTAGGAGATCGCTCCCCACACCATGATGCCGGGTGTTGGCCCTGTGTGCCTCGGTCGTATGCAGTCCTGATTGTGGCGCTCACCTGCACGGCGCCAAACACGCATACGACCATCATTGGCACCAAGGCAGAAGCGACTCTCATCGCTGAAGACGACACGTCTCCATTCGTCCCTCCATTCACGCCTGTCGCGACAGCACTGGAGGCGGGCTGCACGATGTTGGGGCGTGAGCGGAAGACGGCCTAACGGTGTGCGGGACCGTAGCCCAGCTTCATGGAGACGGTTGCGAATGGTCCTCGCCGATACCCCAGGAGCAACAGTGTCCCTAATTTGCTGGGAAGTGGCGGTGCGGTCCCCTACGGCACTGCGTAGGATCCTACGGTCTTGGCGTGCATCCATGCGTCGCTGCGGTCCGGTCCGAGGTCGACGGGCACGTGCACCTTCCGCCGACCACTGGCGACAACATCGATGTACTGTGGAGACCTCACGCCACACGTGTTGAGCAATTCGGCGGTACGTCCACCCGGCCTCCCGCATGCCCACTATACGCCCTCGCTCTAAGTCCGTCAACTGCACAAACGGTTCACGTCCACGCTGTCGCGGCATGCTACCAGTGTTAAAGACTGCGATGGAGCTCCGTATGCCACGTCAAACTGGCTGACACTGACGGCGGCGGTGCACAAATGCTGCGCAGCTAGCGCCATTCGACGGCCAACACCGCGGTTCCTGGTGTGCCCGCTGTGCCGTGCGTGTGATCTTTGCTTGTACAGCCCTCTCGCAGTGTCCAGAGCAAGTATGGTGGGTCTGACACACCGGTGTCAATGTGTTCTTTTTTCCATTTCCAGGAGTGTAGGTAAAAAGACTAGGGGTAGTAGAAACCCTTGAGTAACAGAAGAAATATTGAATTTAATTGTTGAAAGGAGAAAATATAAAAGTGTAGTAAATGAAGCAAGCAAAAAGGAATACAAACGTCTCAAAAGTGATATCCACAGGAAGTTCAAAATGGCTAAGCAGGGATGGCTAGATACTGCCTACAGGAAAATTAAAGAGACCTTTGGAGAAAGGAGAACCACTTGCATGAATATCAAGAGCTTTGATGGAAACCCAGTTCTAAGCAAAGAAGGGAAATCAGAAAGGTGGAAGGAGTATATAGAGAGTCTATACATGGGCGATGTACTTGAGAACAATATTATGGAAATGGAAGAGGATGTAGATGAAGATGAAATGGGAGATATGATACTGCGTAAAGAGTTTGACAGAGCACTGAAGGACCCGAGTCGAAACAAGGCCCCCGGAGTAGACAACATTCCATTAGAACTACTGACAGCCTTGGGAGAGCCAGTCCTGACAAAACTCTACCATCTGGTGAGCAATACCTATGAGACAGGCGAAATACTCTCAGACTTCAAGAAGAATATAATAATTCCAATCCCAAAGAAAGCAGGTGTTGACAGATGTGAAAATTACCGAACTATCAGTTTAATAAGTCACAGCTGCAAAATACTAACGCGAATTCTTTACAGACGAATGGAAAAACTGGTAGAAGCCGACCCCGGGGAAGATCAGTTTGGATTCCTTAGAAATGCTGGAACACGTGAGGCAATACTGGCCCTAAGACTTATCTTAGAAGAAAGATTAAGGAAAGGCAAACCTACGTTTCTAGCATTTGTAGACTTAAAGAAAGCTTTTGACAATGTTGATTGGAATACTCTCTTTCTAATTCTGAAGGTGGCAGGATTAAAATACAGGGAGCGAAAGGCTATTTACAATTTGTACAGAAAGCAAATGGCAGTTATAAGAGTCGAGGGGTATGAAAGGGAAGCAGTGGTTGGGAAGGGAGTGAGACAGGGTTGTAGCCTCTCCCCGATGCTATTCAATCTGTATATTGAGCAAGCAATAAAGGAAACAAAGGAAAAGTTCGGAGTAGGTATTAAAATCCATGGAGAAGGAATAAAAACTTTAAGGTTCACCCATGACATTGTAATTCTGTCAGAGACAGCAAAGGACTTGGAAGAGCAGCTGAACGGAATAGGCAGTGTCTTGAAAAGAGGGTATAAGATGAACATCAACAAAAGCAAAACGAGGATAATGGAATGTAGTCGAATTAAGTCGGTTGATGCTGAGGGAATTAGATTAGGAAATGAGACACTTAAAGTAGTAAAGGAGTTTTGCTATTTGGGGAGCAAAATAACTGATGATGGTCGAAATAGAGAGGATATAAAATGTAGACTGGCAATGGCAAGGAAAGAGTTTCTGAAGAAGAGAAATTTGTTAACATCGAGTATTGATTTAAGTGTCAGGAAGTCGTTTCTGTAAGTATTTGGAGTGTAGCCGTGTATGGAAGTTAAACATTGACGATAAATAGTTTAGAGAAGAAGAGTATAGAAGCTTTCGAAATGTGGTGCTACAGAAGAATGCTGAACGTTAGATGGGTAGATCACATAACTAATGAGGAGCTATTGAATAGAATTGGGAAGAAGAGGAGTTTGTGTCACAACTTGACTAGAAGGAGGGATCGGCTGGTAGGACATGTTCTGAGACATCGAGGATCACCAATTTAGTATTGGAGGGCAGCATGGAGGGTAAAAATCGTAGAGGAAGACCAAGAGATGAATACACTAAGCAGATTCAGAAGAATGTGGGCTGCAGTAGGTACGGGGAGATGAAGAAGCTTGCACAGGATAAAGTAGCATGGAGAGCTGCATGAAACCAGTCGGAAGACTGAAGACCACAACAACAACAACACCTTCACCGAGAAGTCAATCAGTATATTGTTCCCTCCTATGTATATCTCGCGAAGAGACCTTGAGGATAAAATCAGAGAGAGCCCACAAAGAGGCATACCGACAATCTTTCTTTCCACGAACAATACGGGACTGGAACAGAAGGGAGAACCGATACAGGTACTCAAGGTATCCTCCGCTACACACCGTCAGGTGGCTTGCAAAGTATGGATGTAGATAAATCAAAACAAATTTTATAAAACTTCGGGTAAGTACCCACCACCCAAGTTTTTCAGCGCCTGCATACGGGTTTTCATCGACGCAGCCACTTCCTCACGTTTAAACTTAGTTCACAATCTATATTTTTGTCACCCACTTTCACTTAGGCAAATACTTTCAGCTCACGAAAGCTCAGAAAGAAGGAACTGATATCCGCCAACCGGAAGAAAAATCTATTGAATAGAACATTACAGATAGAAGGGTTTGGATGTGGAGTGGCGGATCGGACGGTATGAGATTAGAAGAGGGCGTGGCGTCGATTTTAATTACTTCGCTTCTCTCTATGCTGTCCGCATAACTTGGGGAAGGGCTAACCGAGGGTCAGTTCTATTGGAAATGCATTTATGCTATCCGAACTGTACAGGCATTGTTGTTTTTCAGGTACTTTGCTGCCGGAGTACCCTTCAAAATTCTGTCTTTCGCTTTGAGTTGGAGCTATAGCAGTAACCAAATCAAAGAATTACGGATTTTTTTACGACCTATAGATATGCCTGAACCTTCGAAAGAAGCGCTTCTTCGTACAAGTCATGCGTTTATGCATCTTCTGAATTTTCGTAAATGTGTGGGGTGTATTGATGTGAACCTCCTAAGACTTACTTACTCACTCTCAGGAACAATGTTTGACGGTTATAAAAAGTTTTATTCAATAGCGTTGCAAGTTGTCTGCGACGCTCAGTACAGATTTGCTATAATTGATGTTAGAGGCTTGGGAAAGCAGAACGATGTAGCTACTTTTGCAGCTTCCGATCTGTACGAAAAGATAAAACGTAATCAGTTAAACATTACAGAGGATAACAAATTACCACGGACAGATGTCAAAACACCTCTTGTGTTTCTTGGTGATGAAGCGTACCCTCTATAACTTACGTTCCTAACCCCTGACTGTGCTGTAAATTGAACTATAGACAAAAATACTTTCAATGCTAGACACTGAAGGGCAAGGGAAAGCATTGAATGCACATTCTCCATTCTGTACTCTAAATGGGGAATACTGCCAAAAAGTATTGAAACAAAATAGGAAACTGGAGATTACATAGTAAAGGCAGTCTGTGTTCTTCAAAATACTATTATTGACATGGAAGGTTTTGAAAGACATCGCGCAGAAGTAACTACAGATAAAACTCGTGGACGTGAACAACGACAATCAAGACAAAGATGGTGACACAATCTGCAGCTATGCTACTGCGTGGCTCATTTAAAGTCTACTTGCAAGATAATCCTGCTAAATGCATCAATCTCGACTAATTTCATACCTAGATGTTTAAACAACAATGTTCTTCATTACCTCAAGATTTATGAAAATTATGTTGGAAAACAAAATTTTTTTCCTGTGCAGTTGTTTTCCTTGTTTATTTCCTTCCACAAGCGATCTAGAGTACCTATTGTGATGTTCATTCGTTTGCTGGGCCCAAATAGCACGTCGATCCCTCACAAATAAAAGAAAACTGTCAAGGTTCATTGTTTTCAGTTTGAGCGCAGCGTCTCGACTGGAGCTGCGATGCAAAGAAATGGGGGCTGAATTGCCGACCAAAGAGTCAATGTCTCGCCGCTGCATACAGCGCTGTTGGACACTCAATTATGTGTTAACACTGGACTACATGCGTTATTAGAAGCGGCGCAGCTACATACACCGCTTAACTCTTGAACTCCCGCTCAACTGTGTTCTCACCCTTACTCACTGAATGCTACATGATACCTGCAGATACAATACAATATTGTAAAACTGGATGTAAGGAAATGAAATGTGGCTTACACAGAAGGTGTAGCTTACAAGCTTCGGTTTTTTACACTGATACTATAATGCTAGCCTGTTATACGTCACTCTTCCCTAACTACCGAACGCTTAGTCCTGTCACAGGAAAAGCCACTTATAATGCTAACTTGCCACGTATGTTGCACTAGTGTGCCGTGAAACAAGCTACCGTTACCCTCTGAGAGGATATCGGATTTTGACCGGGCGTATATCTAATGGGCAAAGGCATCGGACTATAATTTTGAATGTGTTTAAATTAACAGAAAAACTAAACGGACTTTAACCTTGGGAGTTAATGGAAGTGGTAACAATCGTATGTGAATGAAAAAATGAACAGTCACCAGCCCAATTGGGCACATTAATTTGGAAACACTGTTTAAGAAAATTGAACATTGGTTATTAAAGTTACTTTCGTTGATATTTCCCGAAAGCAATGGCAAACCACCTCCATTAGGACCTTGCCTAGTACGGCGGTGCGGGCCTCCCGCATCGTTCCCCTACGCTCCGTCACGGAGTATGGGACTTCCATCATCATCATCATGAGCGCACAGGATACAAACTGACACAGGACACTCTAAGTTGGATGTAGCAGCAGTTATCAATAGCACACACATAAGTAATTATGGAAAGTAAATTTGTGCCAAGCTCATAGTAATAACAGCTACACTCAAGATCATTACTTAAACCAATACTGAAATGTTATTTCATCTGGACATGAGGGTCTTCTATCTTCACTGACATGAAAAAAGCACAAATAAAGATAAAAAATATCATAAATATACTGTTTATACTCCTTTACATATACCAGTTTTCCTTAGCAGCAGTAATAGTCCAATTATCTTTCTAATATGTGGAGGACATTATGGGACCCATAAACTAGTATAATGTCACTAGTCAAGCTTTATCATTATCTTAGAAGGAAAGACTAATCCTTCCATTCACTTGGAGTAGTTCATAATTCACTTTACAAGAAAAAAAATCAGCACTGAGCTTAATTAACTTCGAAAAAGGAACCCTTCATGATAGAAATTAATACCACACTATGTTTAAAATGAGCTTAACTTACTTGCCTTTTTTATCACCTGCGAAGCAGGTACTTTAGACAATAACATTTACACAATATGGCACTGTATTCTTGAAAAACGATACTTTGCAATAAACTGAGAGTGCTTTAGCCATATCCTGTCTAACTTCATTTTTGTGGTTTTTAACTTCAACTTTTACTACTCTTTTGCATTTGACCAAAAAAAAAATCACTTTGAAGTATTTGAAGGCCAGATTTGTTCAATTACAACAGGATACTCAGTTTTAGTAGCACTTAGGTGAGGACCCTGCATAGGTTCGTGATCAGGATAGAAAATATCGTTAAGGACACACATTTCTAATATTTGGGTTATTGTTAAAACCACACACAATTTAGCTGGTCCATGCCAATATTCATAGCTGGATGTATCAAGTTAGTAAAGCAGTTGCGAAGTTTTGGTGGCAAGCGATATGGCGGCTAACTGTACTCACTGCTCTTGATGTTCGAATGCTCTATAAAATCTCTTCTTGGCCTCGGATTTCGGAGATATTAGAGCCACTCCTTTCTGCCGAGAATACCAAATAATAGCCAGATCGGCATCTGAGGCAAAAATCCGTTGTAAAGCAGCTTCCAATTGCCTCTCTTATCACCGTCAAAGTGTACCGAGCTACGGCTAGCCACGTACTGCGTACTGTTCACACCAAGAAGCCGCTCAGTTCGACCGCCAAAACCACCTTTTACATCGCGCCATGCCACTTCGTTGCAAAGGAACCTTCCTACGTCTTTTACTTACTACAAATACATGTGCCCTAAGTATAACCATTGTCTTTTTATAAACATATATTATAAAAATTTATAATTTTAATAAATTAATCTGCTTTTTTCATATGTACATTACAAAACTCTAAATCCCCTGTCACAAATCAATGACTTTAAATTTCAACGAATACACACTCCATAATTCCAGATACACAGGTACATATTATATACCTATTTCTGATCGATACAAGTGCTACAGTATCTTACAAGCTCCGGTTTATACACCACAAAGGACCGTGGGCTTAGCATGTGACAAAATTTTCGGCTTCATACGTCTATCCGTTCTGAGAGAAAGGGTTTTTAACAATTGTATATGCCTGGTATTGTCAGGGTAGGAGGCGATCTAGATTAAAGCAGAAACAAAAGTAAAACTGCCAACAGCCAGGATCGCTATTGCACAGCCTTTATTGCGATGTCCAGTTTCAACAAACTACGTTACCATCATCAAATCTTCTGCACTACATTTCACTGAATATTGATCAAGTGCACGCTATAAGATGTGTTTGGTCAAGATTCAGTGAAATACAGTGCGGATGATTTGATGATGGCGACAGTTTTCTGAAACCCGTCATCAGAATAACGATTGCACAACATCGATATTGGCTATTTCAAGTTGTCCTTTGCTTCTTTTTAACAGTCAGACAGACAGACAGACAGACGGACAACAAAAGGTTCCGTTTTTACCAACTGGAGTGTGCCGCCCTCAAAGGCACATTAATAGAACACATATGTGTTACAGGATCGTCAGTTTGGTAACGTAAATTTGGTAGCGGATAAAAATAGTAGAGGGAGTGCGAGGATTGAACACAATAACCAGGCTCATATAAATGTAGGCTGTGGTATCTATGCAAACATAGGCTTGCAGAAGATTTACTAATGTGGAGAGCTGTTTCCAACTACACCAGAACGACAACAACGAGTTGCTTCTGGGAAACGTAAAGCTTCTCTGCGTGGAATAAATATGGCAGAATATCCTACCCGTAGCAGGGTAGACATTATCATCTCGATAACAAATATTTCTTCGGTCTCTAAGTATGAAACAAACGTCACAGTCGGCACCAACTGTCTTAGGGGACAGCATCCTTCCAGCGGCACTATAAAATTGGTGTTGGTCGTTAGTCAGTGATCCTTAGTGATAAACGAGGGAATTTTAGAAATACTGAAAACCTACATGAATCCAAGAGTGCGTTTGTGTGCACCGGCGTTGACTTCTGATTGAGCTATAACCGGTTTCCTAGGCGACTGTTGCCGTTGAAGACGAGACATGTGATCAGTGGGTAGAAGCATGATGGTAACGGGGCCACGTGGCGGACATGTTTACTGCACGATGAGGACTTCCTGAGGTTTAACTGAGGTCAAGTAGAGTATGTGTTTCCGGATGAGCTTGAAGGGTGAGGTCTGGTTCAAATGGCTCTGAGCACTGTGGGACTTAACTTCTGAGGTCATCAGTCCCCTAGAACTTAGAACTACTTAAACCTAACTAACCTAAGAACATCACACACACCCATGCCCGAGGCAAGATTAGAACCTGCGACCGTAGAGGTCGCGCGGTTCCAGACTGTAGCGCCTAGAACCGCTCGGCCACCCCGGCTGGCTTAAGGGAGAGGTCTTTCCGTGCCTTTTGTTGCCTACTTCTAAGTGCTATCGTGTATTGTTTTTGGTGGAGATTATCGGTGAATGTAGGTAGGAGACCGCTGGAAGCTTTGTACTAACTGTCAGCGGTGTTCATTTTCGTGCACGGCACTTATTATGGCGTAGGAGTAGCGACAGTTTTAACACCTTCTCGATGATGAATGCGAGACTGACGATCCTCACCCTTTCTGATTATGTAAGTGCATCAGCGCAGAGAATGAAAGCACGTCCACAAATAAATGCGTATGAGCAAATATGCGAAGCAATGCGTTCCATAATTTGCATCGCTCGCAGCTCGTGTGGATACTCTCCCCATCCTCGAATAGGATTTTACGCGACGCCAAGGAAGCTCCGAAGACAAAATGGAGTTTTACAATTAAATGATGGAATTAATTACTCAACAAAACAAAATTCTGAAGCATTATTTTATCAAGACCTGCTGGGGACCACCAACAACACACGAAGTGCCTTCATTGGGATAGGTACAGCGCAGATGGCCTCCCCAAAATTAACGCAGTTGCATTTCTAGTACGTGTGTGTTGGGGCAAGCAGTGTTGAAATTACGCTGATTACTACTTGCAATAATCCTGTTAAAGTGTGATTTTAAATGGTTCAAATGGCTCTGAGCACTATGGGACTTAACAGCTGGGGTCATCATTCCCCTAGAACTTAGAACTACTTGAACCTAACTAACCTAAGGACAGCACACACATCCATGCCCGAGGCAGGATTCGAACCTGGGACCGAAAGTGTGATTATGCCCTGACACTAACTACGAGCGTCATTTAGTAGTCCAGTAGTGATCCGTTCGTGTATTCACTCTTTTGTCAGTCAGTCTTCTAGTCTCAGACCAAATGCCACTGAAATATTCACCATAATTTACAAATACGCCCTACATGTGTCGAAAGAACTAATTAGCTGCATCTCTGGCAGTACCTCACAATTAAAGAAAATAAGAGAGACAGAAAATACACATTGTTGAATTGGAACAGGCAGCAATCAGTTGAATGCATAAAAACATATAAAAATAATAGCTAACAGATTTCATAGCAGCGAGTGAAATACAAAATTTTTCGACAGCGAATTGTAACGAAAGAAAAAGTAATACCGCCTGATGTTCATAAATACCTTTATATGTGACTTCAACTAGTGCTGCAGGTTGCATTTTAAACGTTATGACTTATTAATTTCATTGAATGTTACTAATTCCATATGCAGTAGAGTGACCAGGCAAGTAACTGGTGCGTGTGACATTAATATCGAATACACGAGTAAATTTAGACTTACAGTTAGATGTACTTCATTTCTAAAAGAACGTCTGTGATATGTTTTTAGTTTACGGAAATGTTCTGTCGATAGCTGCCACAGAGCTCTGCTATCTGCTTATGTCGCCATGCATGTACATAGGGTACAAAATAGGGCAACGGTTCTACTGTGGCACTTAGACGTTGATCTCACACGTCACAGGAATTCTGTATATACGTATCAGAAATTTTGCAAGAACACAATGAACTATCACCAGCATGATGGTTTACGTCGTGCGTGCTACTCAGAGAAGAAAAAAAAAAATTCTTAAATATGTATAATATTCAGATGGAACATAAGATTCGTAATCAAAACTGCATATTTCTCTTTTGTTCTTTGAACGACGAAATACAAACACTAGTTTTGTGACCTAATAACGTGTATTTCTCTCTCCCTCCCTCCGTCTCTCTCTCTCTCTCTAAATATATGTGTACACCTGTGTATGTGTGTGTGGGTGTTTGTTTGTGTGTGTGTGTGTGTGTGTGTGTGTGTGTGTGTGTGTGTGTGTGTGAGCGTAGGTGGGTGGGTGTGATAGTATTAATTTGCAGTCTTGCTTCTATAGTTATTACAGATTTTTAAAACACAAACAGTAAAGGTGAAATGAGAACGCTTGTATCTCTGTAGGAAGTTTGTGACCCCGATACCTTAATAAATCTTACAATTCAGTCTTTGTCACATTTTCTTTCGTTTGGCTAGATAACCACTTTCAGCTTTATGGCCACCATCAGATGAATAGGAGTAAAATGGTAACAATGGTATTTCAGAATTAGAGAAACACGAAGATGAAATTATTACGCACAAACGGAAAATTTATCACTCGATACGTTGAATAGCTGTTAAAATAGTAATAAGACTGCAAATGGTGAACACATCGTCGTCACTAGTCATACTATCGCCGTTATTCAACTTAATTTAATGATTCCAAATCACGAGCGAAATGCAACTTATTTAATGTTCTGGAAACAACTGATACATATGCGTTCTGAAAAAATTCATTCCGAAAAAAATCCACTCTGAAAAATAATTGTGAGAAATCCTTTAATGAGGAATGTGAATTTTGTCAAAGTGCATATTTCGACATTTAGAAAAAAAGCTTTCTACAACAGGGAGCGCTACCGTCGAACCATAAAAAGATTTATGGATTTGTAACCTTCCGTTCTCATACTATGGGCTGTTTGCTGGTGATGACGACATCGGCGCAGCTCTCCGGAAACTGACTATTGGTACTGCTGGTCGTTCTGCTGCATGCCGATGTCCTCCCCGACACTGATACAGCTCTTCACTTTACCCTGCACAGCCATCAAAACTAAATTCCTCTTATATCCAATTTAATTCTCATTTTTTGTACTTTCAGGGCAATTTACATTCGTGCCAATATCTTTTACAAATCAGTTTATTTTATATGTAATTAATTCACGCTTATTTATGTTCAGATCTTAACAACTGAACTACATTTTCTATGATCATTTTACTATAATAATGGAATATGCAACTGTCAAATGTGTGAACGTCATTTTTCACTACAGTTTTTGATATTTAATTACTGTCAATAAACAGTTGCTTCCGCCAGCCCAATTAGCGTCAACATTTTAAACATCTGCCTATTGTTGAAGCATGAATTTTATGTTTAAGCCATCCAGTTAACCATTGCGCGTTCCCTATGTCGCTGTTTGAGGCAATAAGCTTACCTGCTTGCCGTATGTACGTTCATCTTTAACAAATTCGGAAACATACTTATTTCTGTTTTCGTCTAATAATGGTTCAAATGGCTCTGAGCACTATGGGACTTCACTTCTGAGTTCATCAGTCCCCTAGAACTTAGAACTACTTAAACCTAACTAACCTAAGGACATCACACACATCCATGCCCGAGGCAGGATTCGAAGCTGCGACCGTAGCAGTCGCGCGATTCCAGACTGTAGCGCCCAGAACCGCTCGGCCACTCCGGCCGGCCTCGTCTAATACATACGATTTTACCTGGTACCTGTTTAAAAAAATGTGACCACGACTACGATTTAAATATAACCAAACATAACTGAAATTGCAGTTAGCAGAGTTGCAGAGCGGAATATATGCACTACATGCAACTTCGCTACTTAATAATCAATGAAAACTGGATAGTCCCATAGCGTTCACCATCAAATGTTTTAAAAATAGGAGCTAGTTCAAAAGTTAAGATGAGAAAGATCGCTACGTATTTAAACCAGTCGATAGCAGAACTGAACGTATTTCAGAATAAGTGGTAGACCAACAGCTGCCATTTGAAACTAATTTGATTTCTAACTTTACTTTTTTCATATTCGTTAAATTCATTTTATGCTGTATAACAGGCGAAATACATTACCTGAGCAGCCCAAATTAAATATTTCGATAATCCTCTTCCGTGTGGGTGGAAGTAGCACATTTGCGAACTGAGAGAAAAGAAAGGAAGCAGAAGTTCAATATGTAGCCGCCCAGACAATAATGAAAGAAGCGCTTTGCGAATGTGAAGACAAGGCTGACAATAGAAAAAGCAAAATCTTCCAAACAGGTGATTTTTAACAGCATAGGTACTCAGCAAAGTCTGACAACAAGGATGTAATCCTAGAAACATTATCCGGTATTCGCTGAGAGAGAGTACTTGTCGTTTAAAAAGAAAACTGCACGTATAGTTATTGAAGAAGCAGATATGAGGACTAATTCAAGTCCGACGGAGAGCAATTAAGAGAGATAACATCTAGAAACAGACGTCTGTAAAACACGAGAGATATCACTTCAGGTGAGAGAGACACAAACAATAAATTCATTCAGAGATATCAACTGCGTAAGGGGAAAATTTTCAAAGTAAAGCGTGTCGGAGCAATGGGAGATGACAATTGATATAAAGTGGGGTTTGGGGAGTTTCGCTGACTATACTGATTTTTCAGTAATTTTAAACACTTGCAAAAAACCTATTTGAAACCGTAAGCGGGAGAAGGACGTAGAGGGTATGATTACATTCTGTATTATTTCTGTGATGGCAAAGAGGGCATTCCTGGTATCCAGCTATCCCCCTAATTTGAGGATGAAATTTCTGAGAACATGGCGTTGAAGCACAGCATTCTATTTTTACTGATTCGTGGACAGTGGCAAAACAATCTATAGAGGCTAATAGTAGTACGGGAAGACAGAAATTTGAATACGTCAATCAAGTAATTCAGGATGTAGTGTGCAAGTGATATTCTAAAATGAAGGGGTTTACGCAAATCAAAAATTCATAGCGGGGCGCATCATATCAGAAGACTGGGGACTAAAATAATAATAACAGAAATATAAATAATAATATTCCAGCGTCTACAAGAATAAGTGTGACGTCTAGTATATGTTTCTCCAGAGCCTGAAAGGCGATTTCGCCATACAATGCTAGGACAGGATGCAGATCAAGCTGTATGTTTGCTTTGGGTTTGCGTGAGTAACAGTTTCTTGCACGGCCTCCGCTCCGTACGTCATCTATGTGCGACAGTCGCGAGGCCCTGATGTCAGGAAGTGAAGCAGTGTTCGTCTGCTGTACTTTCCCAACTGCTGTGGCTCTCGCTCTTACCTAACAGTTTCCGCAAGAGCTGCCAGTATATTTGGAAGGGTAGGCTGTCACTATTCAGACACTTCCGTTGCGGTTGGCGAACGAGAACATAGTGACGGCGGCGACATGAACGGGCAACTGGTGAGCGTTTACAGTCCATTGCTCTCTTAACGTGAGACATTTGCAATCACTATTGTTTCTGACTTATACCACCTCGTAACAGTTTCGCAAAGATTAACATATAATTCGACTTTGCTGAGTGTATGTCTACATTTTCGTGTAACTGAATTTTTTTCTCTAAAATAGTTCCTCATATAATAGTTTCTCATTCTGTTTTACATCACAGAATATTCCCTTTGCAATCACGGATACTGTGTAGGAATAAATGACACTTGTCTGTCTGTGTGTCTTATAATGAAGCTTATGATCCACGTACTTTTACATTCTGTTTTAAACAGCTCGTTTTTTTCGTGTTGTGATATTGTTATTAAAATTCTGGAGGCGTTCTGTCTTCCGTCCGAAAGAGATTTTGTGATCTGACAATTTCCATGTTACTTCTCGTGAATACACAAGTAGAAAAACGCACTGGAATTTAAATTACATAGATTCGCAGGTATTTACGTCTAATACATTTGTTGTCGTTTTTACCATATTTTGTCGTGTTTGTAGTAGTATGTGATGTGAACGCTGACACACGCATAGCCATTATAAGACAGAGAGAGATTATACCTATAACAGTTTCTGATTCGTGTTGTGGTCTATTACACTAAAATATTTGGTAATTATTTGTTAGAAATATTGTCCTAGCGTGAAAGATTTAATTTTTTCATATTTCATTTAATTTTCGACAGTAAATAAATATTGCAAAAAAAATACCCCTAATTCAAGGACGAAAGAAATATTAAAACTTGCATATCTCGTCACGTCATTAGAGTAGGTGCATAGATTCGGACTGGGAAAGCCTGCGTGAAAGAAACTGGCTCTGATCTCTTCAAAGCAGCATTCCTGGAAATGGCCTCGGCGAATTAGAGGTATCAAGAGGTGGCTGGATGGCCCGGGATCAGAACCGCACTCCTTCCAATCATACTGCTCGTCCTCTAACTCTCACTCTACGCTGTCGTTGTTTTTAATTTTACCTGTCGTCCACTAAGAGAGATTAGAATGGGTGACAGTAAGTAACTACACTTTTCACTGAAACACATCTCCTCTTTAATGGCCTCCATTGTGGAATGAGTGTCTTAATTGAAATTATCAGTTCATGTAAGTGTTGCGCTTTGTTTCTGGCAGTTAATAACCACTGTGCAGAAACAGCTAATATGCTAGATGTAACATGAGTGATATCTGTGTAGTAGAGCTCACAGAAACTCATAGAACTCAAAATTTTTGAAACCGTATCTCAAAGAAACTGACTTATTCAACTCCTTAATCGTTTGTTTTCGCAGAAGAATGTGTACACCACTTGGCTGTGCGAAGAGATAATCGTAAGCAGATTATTTCACTCAACCTTTGACAAATTCAGTACTTTAAGCACGAGTATTATCCACACAATGTTTACCACTCAGGATATTCGTCATCTGTCGCCCTGCTGAATGCGATGTACTTTTTCCAAGTGCCCGCGAACCGTATTTACCTTGTGTTACAGTACTATATATTTCTTTGATATCGTATTAAATGGGTTACGTCCTACTAAGAGTAACATCCAGCAAACTTGAAATTACAATATTGTCTCTTAGAGTCATCCTGTACTGTAGTCAAAATAAATTTCTGCTACTTAATCAAGAACATTGACATCTCCCAGTCAAACAACGCCACTGAGATCGACGCAAAACATCAGTTGTTCTTGCTTCATATTTTTGGCTTCGAAGCGCCTGTACCATTACTCAACGTGATTTGCACAACCAGAGCAGGAATAGATCGCTATAATAAACGCTATTGCCACAACACACGTATACGGGTTTCACAAGTAACATGTTCTTACGTAATCGGCAGCAGTCTTATCTCATAATTTCACGACCACTGCCTCGTACGAAACTAGTGCACTAACGTACAGTTGGCAGTTTCTGCGTTGTTTCTTTAGCTCGATAGATATTACGGAAGTTACCTTTTATTCTTTTTATTAGGTTCGGTAAATCCTGTAGTGTTTCAGTCACGCTCCCAACTGAATTCATTGGCAATATATGATGAAAAATCGTTGTATCACGGTACTGACGCAGTAAATAATTGCTGAAAAAGCTTAATCAGTAGGAATGCGTAAACTGACTGTAATTTCCTAGTGATGATATTTACAGATCAAACTTACACAGATTTTTATAATTTGAAAAATGTTTCTTCAGCAACCTAAAATAAAGATTGCAATAACAACCTTTCGTCTGTAAACTCTCTAACATACTGTGACTAGGACCTTTTGTTGATTTGTGCCTAGAACGCCACAGATACAATTGGTTCTGATTTCATCAGGTTCTGCTGGCGCTGCGCACTAAAGCATCTGAAGCTGACAGGAGCCCCTTGTTCTCCAACAGGTGGTCTTGACTGTGCTGCTGACACTGGCGCTGTGTTTCGCGACGCTGAAGGCGAACCCGGTAGCTGACCCGCGACATCACCACAGGGGTGGTGGCCACGACTATGGATACGGACATCACCACCATGACTGGCATCGTCCACACCATAGGCACCACCCGCACCACGGGCGTCACCACGACTACCATTGAGAACAAGAGATGGCTCCTTGGTTATTTATGCGTAAGAGTCTTACAGGTTTAGAGTGATAACGACCATAAGTGCTTTTTCTTTAGGTGAAAATAGCATTATGGGAGATGTAGAATGTATATTTGAGTATTTATTGACTATTTTAATCCAAAGGATTAGCATTGACAATGTTTTAACTGAACTACTTCAGAATATTTCACGTGTTTTGTTGTTTCCGTGTCCTGCTACTCTCACAGATTTGTTGTTATGCATTCTGCGTCTAACAAACTGGACACTTTTAGTGCCATGTCAGGAAAAAAATCATAGTATTATAATGTAAAAGAGATTGGATTGATCGGAAAGTAATGTTCACTAAATTTCTGTATCTTATCACACACTCATTGATGAATCAATCGATAAGTTCTTGAAGAGCCACAGTTTACATCGTTGTCTCTAGATTTGTACATTGGTCTATGTTTATTTAAGAATGTATTATTTTAATGCAAATCCTTTTTTCCTTTTTTGAACTGAAGACGTATTGTAAAACATTCAATTTAGGCTAATCTTTATATATAATAAAGGAACTTTTTGCAATAAATCTCCTTCCCAAACTTGAGTATATCCGTTAACCTGGCTTCCGTTTGATGTCAAAAGTCCTTTGAAATCAATTTTGTTTCATTACGCTCTATGATTCCAGATATATTCTGTTTTTAAGAATAAACAGGCAACACCACTACACCAAATTACTCCTGTGTCACAGTTAATTACTCCTCTGGAGCCATTCATTTATTTCAAATCCAAACCATACTGTGGGAGAAACAAACGATTGATTGGCAGATTATTACAACCTACAGGAATGAACGGTTTGTAGCAAAGCTACTCCTGATCAACTCAATTCTAGTTTTCAGTTAACTAATCAACTCATAACTGTTACAAATATTTATTTTCCGTCTTTGTTAAAATGTAAACTTTATGTCCGCCACGAACAGCTTTGTGTTAACGCCTAGAAAATTCAAGAAAATATGAGGAAAACGTCGTATTTCTTAAAGTTTTCGATGGATGTACTTAGCACGATTTTTGCTAAAGGAGTCACAATATTTGGGACATCACAGAAGTATAAATTATAACAATACCAAGAATATGAGTCAGTATTCTTCCATAATTAGTGATATGTTGAACTTGGATCAGGACAAGCTCTTATTATTACTCATAGTAGAGGTTTGGAAGTAAGGTTTTCCAGAAAACAGAAAAGACAAAAAAAGTGATCGTAGTGCTAAGGCGTTACGTCAAATGATACAAGTTCCATTTATAGTTATTCTTACTTTACTTAATACTACTTTGTATATAACTTTTTAAAATACATATGTCTTTGTAATTTTTTAATCTCCTAGGGATTATTGTAGAATTTTATGCCATTTTAGAAGTTGCTGTTTTGACTTACTCAGTTTGTATCCTGTTCTGTGGTTACAGATAGAGGTTAATATTTAGGAATTAACAAGGTCTTCTCTGATGTGCATAGCAGACTATTAACAGTTCTCACATTGTGTAGCTAAAATACCGAATAATGTGAACAGGTCCTGCCTTGAGTCCGATTTCTTCATTTGGTTATTATTCCTATGGACGTTTAGTTTGAAAATAATGTTTTGCATTTGTTTCCAAGAAAAGAATCCCATAGCTAAGAACTGAGGGTAAATATGACACTGGATACTCCACACTGATGAACCTGAATCTAATCTCTAATGTCCTATTCGCCGACAAACCTCTAATCCCTCAGATTTAGTGTAGGAGTCTAGGAAGGCCAGTACCTCTATTTTTAATATCCAAAAAGTTTTCGGATTGTTGCTAGTAATTTCATAGTGTAAGTGCCAGTGTTTTTAATTTAGCAGAATGTGTTTGTTCCCCGAATTCCAATGACGTCTCGCTTCTGAAGGTAGAGGTGATCTGTTTTGGATCAAGGGTTTGTCCGCCGAAACCCAGCAAAAACGTACGCTTTGCTTGACGTCGGTAAACAGTGAAGGCTTAAGCAAGCAACAGCAGTCAAAGCACTGTTTCTATTTCAGAACTATAGAGGAGGAAAGCATCATCGAAGGACGACGGTCTGTTGGTTTCAGAATCGGCCGGAGGTATATGCACTATCGTATTAAAATTATAAGAAATCACAATATTCATGTCTTCTGCATCCGGCAGTGCTACAGTATAAAAACGATCACTGTCTGATTAGAAATTTCCCACTCTCATTTATGAAGAGATAATAAAATTCCTCATTATACAGTACTAGGCATCAGAACTGCAACTCTAGGAAGGATATAAAATGACCAAATTCTTCTTGATGTAGGTAAAATGTTCTGTAGAAGGTATTAGGTAATATTTGCGGGTGGCTTGGGGATGTATTGGTCCTAAAATTAAGTACAAAGGCAAAAATGACTACTCTGGCTGTACATCTTTTCTGAGACTGGATGGCAGAAACGAATAACATGGTTCCGTACTGATTCATCTATATGTCAGAGTTGATAGAGCGTAGTGGTTGGCGACTGGAAGCGTGCCAATATCTGGAAAGTTCGTGAGCAGGTGTTTTTAGTGGGTGACTATCTGGAGAACGTGTCGGGAAGGGCAACAGTCGGAAACCATTCTTATGGAGATAGATCGTGGACAGTGCAGACAACATGCGATCTTGCGTTATCTTGTTCGATGGTAACTTATGGGAGACTTGAAGACAAGACACAGCCACTTGCGAAATGTAGTGGCTGATGACAAAAAACATGTCGTCCTCTCGCATGAGGACGTTGAGACTCTGCCTGTCTCTGAGTACAGCCATTCTGAACGCATCGATCCCATATTCTTTTGAGAGTTGTGGTATCCTAGACAACGTGAAACGATAACCTGGAGGCTCGCAAGGCCACGATTCTGCCGCTGTCGAATGACCGCACGTGCTTGTAAACGTTTCTCCCTCTTCCACGAAGCGAAACAAGGTGTTCTCAAAACCATCATTCAATTGAGATTCCTGGTCCAGAACCTTGCTGTGTAAGCTATCCTTATTGTCACAGTACAGATGTCGTTCCTCTTGCCTGTTAATCGTTTGGTGATGTTTGAGAGTACTATACCAGGCTCGACGGTGAGGTACACTGAAACACTTGGCGAAGAAATCATGGATTATATTCTCTCACACACACGAAGTGTCATTTTCCCAATACATGTGACTTTCATGATATTGTTATCGACTCATTGTTGTTCCTATTAGCTTCCACAGTACACTTTTAGTACCTCGTCAATGTCATAAAATATCTTGTATAAGGACAGATGCTGAAGTCACGAATTAAAATTTGTGCCAAGCCCGCGGCGTTTTTCTTTCTTTTTTGTCCTTGCGCCCAAAGTGGCGGGTGGGACCAAAGTGGACAGCGGACGCTAGTCGCAGCAAACCGAGGCCTGGTCACCATGTGTCGTTCGCTCCTCCCGCTCCCCCCAGTAACCAAAGAAAGGACAGCGAAGGTGAGTAGAGGTACAACGCATATGAATGATTTTGTTTGTTCTTATTCTTACATTAAACTTTCTGTCATTTTTTTAAATATTTTAATACCATCAAGCATAACAGGAAACCGACGTCGTAAGTGGGAGAGAACGCCAAGTAACCACACTTAGTGGGACTATCGATGCATAGGTTCTCAGAGAACATTCCAACGACCAGAGAATAACCGATACTATGAGTGGAAAAGGCATCGATCAAGTCTTTATTGCAGTAACACCCAAAACTCAAGGGTGGGTTAAAGACACCACAAAGAAAGTTGGAGGAGAACTGTATTTGGGGTTGTGGACAACGGCACAACATCGTTCATTAAGGAAGTGCCAGAAATCAAGAGTATTTTCTTCGCCAAGTAGTGTACTGCGTGTCCACAAATCAATTTCATGAAATTCGATTTCGTTTGTGGGAGGTATCCCGCGTACGGAAAATGGAGCGGGTAAGGAGGTATCTGATAAGGAATCGAACGGTTAATTAGGGCCAGACTCTGTCGCACCAAGGACCAGATACCTATCCACACACCAGGCGATGCTCGTCCGTGTCTAGAACATGTCAGGCGACACACAACTGTGTGTCTGAAAGGTGAATCCCGTACTGGCTTACTTGGTTCCCATTGACCAGCTCATGCTGACTGGACGTCAGTGACAAAATAAGGAGCGCACACCGATAGCCATACGACACGCCAGTCGACGTGGGGATGCTTCTCCTCAACCATATTCGGTGACCTGTTCTGCTGAATGAAGCCATACGTCGCCTTCGATTACATCAAGAGTATTGGCAGTATGGGCTCAATTCAGTTAGATGAAAAGACGGTGGAAGTAGGAGGATGGAGGATCGTCCGAAAGCTGGATAGTGGCTGAGAGGGTGCATGGTGCAAGGGCCTCCAGCAACAGGACGATAAGGCACATGGAACAAAGGCATCACAGTGCCGTTTGAGAGCTGACAAAGAGAGTTACCGCTCTGTCACGGACATAATATAGGCATAAACCAACCCTACACCACAGTTACGTGAAGGTCTGAACAGCTAGCAGTGGCAAACATATGAACCCAATACCACTACCATGTTGCGGGCCATGGACAACAGAATGGAGAATGTCTCTGTCACATGGATGATGCTTGATGCCAGATATACATTTACACGTTGTCTCCATTGCAAAGATCGAGGTTAAATAATCGATTAACTAAGAGCCGGCCTCATACCTGTGACAGTAGGCGCTGTTAGCTGAGGGCAGTCGTGGGCCGAAGATCACTAGCTCACTTGAAATCGAGTGCTAAGCATTCGATAGTGGTAGCTACACGCAATGGATCAACGCTGTCCGCAGGAAGCCCCGCAACTATAGCCCGACTGAAGGACATTAAGGCAGTTGCTAGAAGCTTCACCATAGGTGGTAACCCATACCAGTGATTCACTGACCTCCGCGACGTTACGAAGAACGAGGACGTGATCGTCCGCGTAAGCAGTAAAACTGAATACATTGACTACAGACATGTACCAAACAGATGTTGACCGAGGCCGCAGAGCGACGATCGCATGAAGAAAGCATGCAACAGTAAAGAGACTAGGCAGCCGTAAAGCACCGAATTACAGATCAAGGCGGGAGGAGTGAGATGCCCAATGTAGAGCACAAGGGACGTCGCTCCGCGAAGGGTATCCTTTATTGCGGAGCAACACTTTCCAGGTAGTCGTGATCGACCCGATCTAACGCCTGGTGCAGTCATGAGCGATCCAAAGTCGAGACGCACGACGATCGTGGGCAAGAGTGGTTATGTCTCGGTAGCGACATAGGGCATCATGGATTCTATGGGTACCTTTCGAAGAGTTTTGATCAGGGTAAACCACGTACCAGGCCGTTCGATTAAGCCACGCAGCCAACAGGCAGGTAAAGATCTTCGTGTTGCTGTAGAGCAACGTGAAGGGGCAGTAGACACATATCTGTGATGTACCCATAGGCTTGTGAATATGAATGATGATGATGATGATGAGACTGTCGAGGAAACCGTCTGGGATCTACACGATAGGTGACATTAGGTTCTGACAAATTTCCATTCAGACTGGTGTAAGTAGGGAACGAAATGTCGGATAAAACGAAATTCTAGTGGGAGACCATTAGGACTGGGTGACTTGTTGATAGAACCTACCTGGATAGCTTCGTGGACTCTGTCCTCCATGGCGTCAGCAATCAGATTCATCATTGCATGAACATGCTCCCAAGATTCCACATTGTTGAGGTGCTGGACAATTGTTGCAAGCGCCACAAACGGGGAGTACCGTGGCAGTTGTCTTTTGGCGGATGGGTGGAGATGAAGTCGCCTCCCATGACTGAGGCATCCTGCTGATCCATAAGAGAGGCGTGATTGTTTCAGAGAAGAAAGTGGAACGCATAGCCGTTGACGATCCTGACGTCACTAAACGTGAGACCCATATCTCTGGCATCAGGGAGATAGGCAACTGAATCAGTGAGTATTACGTCACATAAGAGGGTCACTACCCCACTATCAGTAGGGGAAGCGTGGGAGACGTGTGCCATAAAGGTAACTTGAGCACAAAAGTTTACAAAATGCACCTTCTGAACATCAACGTTATTGACCGTGGTTACGCAATAAGCTTGAAAACTCCCATCGCCAGGAGGGTGGGTGATGCAGACACGTGCGGAGCATTGGGAGCTGCCATTAGGCCCTCACGAAAGGGTACATTACTCTAACAGGGGCAGATCCCATCAAAGGGGTTCCTTCCTCGTCGTCGTCCGGCCATCTCGCTGGGAAAGTTCAGTCGGACACTATCAGAGGTACGCCGACAGGTAGCGTAAGACACAGAAAGGGCCAAATGCATCAGACACAAGCGGAGGAAGATCGGTGCCTGCAGGCGGATAATGACTGAACAGACTGAACAAGGATGTGGGGACAGACGTCACATCGTCCAGTGGTAGGGCGTCAGAAGGCAGCACATTGTCAGTAGGAGGGTCGTTATTCTTTGCGCAATGGAACGGCACAGCCAGGCGTGCTACTAAGGGAAACAACTCAGACATATTGAGGAAAGGCTTGGACAAGGCTCAGTTAGACATCATTCACCGTTATACAAAGCCTTATTAACATACATATATATACAAGAACAGTAAAAAATCCCGGACAGGCACTGAACAAGTGAGGGCTCGTAATTAAAACCTGACGTTAAGAATGAGAAAAAGGAAACGGCAGTCTCTCTGCAATATTACTCACATTCTTTGGCATAAGATAGCCTCTACAGTTTCCCAGGATTGTTTTAAGGCCATTCAATTACATACAGTCGGTAACTCCGGTCTCAAAGCAAACGGTGTAAGGACCGTTTTAAGTACTTAATTTCCTGGCTGCAAAGGCCTTTTTTTAAATGTAAATAAAATAGCGGAGAAATACAATACCTCTGGCTATAGGTTTTATGTAGTCATACTTGGAAAAGTATGGCACAGTGCGCCAGTAAATTACATCCGAATGACAGATTGAGATTTAAGCTTAAATTCGACTTGCTGGCAGATTGATTATAAAATCTAAAAATCGTTTAAAAGGCAACACTAATGGATAAGTATAGTGCCCATTATTTTTCTCATTATGTGTTAATGATTTGTCTGCTGTTGTCTCCCACAGAAAGTGCCATTTATACACTGACGACCTTCAGTTATAACTAAGTGCAACCCCAACAAATCTGTGCACAGTCACCCAGAACGTAAATGCTGAGTTACTTGCTTTCTCAGAATGGGCGCAGTACACAGGTTCGAAACTAAATCCATGTAAAATGCAAGCAATCTTAGTCGCCCACGAAATACTTATTACTGCTCAGTTCAGAGAATCTCTTCCACCATTAGTCCTAAACAGCACAAGAATTACAATTTCATCTTTCGCAAAGAAATTGGGGATATTTCTGGACCATCAACTAGACTGGACTGAACACACAACCAGAGTCTGTAAGAAAGTGTTAGCATCACTTCATTCATTACGTAAATATAAAAAAAGTATTTCCCCCCCCCCCCCCGAACTTAAAAAGAAACTTGTAGAGTCACTAATACTTACTATCCCTGATTATTGTAATACTGTTCTCCAGGGACTTCCGTATGAAGTTGCTCCCGCTACGCTGGATTGCCTGTGGTTCTTGCTTACTCTGACGTCGGCTGGAACTGGGAGTGAATGTTTGTGTGCGATACATTTGTGATTTACACTGTTTCGACCGTGTATCCCCTACCTATGAAGATGGCTACGTGCCAGTAAACGTACTAATTATCATACCCTGTGTGGTACTCAGAGAATTTCGAACAGAGGCACCAAAGGATAACTTTAACACTTGAGACAGAGTAAGCAAGAACCACAGGCAATCCAGCGTAGCGGGAGCAACTTCACCATGGGAGCACATATGTCAATCAAGTAACGAGTACCCAACACCCAGAGAGCAGAACAGACAGTACGAGAAAACGAAGAGCACTCCAACACTCACATCAGCAACTATGCCTGGTTAAAGTTTTTGGATGTGAGGTCCGTCAGTTATGCAAAACACCGTTTTTCTCAGTACCCTGCCCGCAGCTCGTGGTCGTGCGATAGCGTTCTCGCTTCCCACGTCCGGGTTCCCGGGTTCGATTCGCGGCGGGGTCAGGGATTTTCTCTGCCTCGTGATGGCTGGGTGTTGTGTGATGTCCTTAGGTTAGTTAGGTTTAAGTAGTTCTAAGTTCTAGGGGACTGATGACCATAGATGTTAAGTCCCATAGTGCTCAGAGCCATTTGAACCATTTTTTTTTCTCAGTACCAAGACATGCTTCGGCACCACTGTGCCATCATCAGTGGGTTTCCCTGTTTTTATTTATTCTTTACATTTGGTGTGCATGAATTTTCTGGATCAGTTTCGTGTTAATTATTACAGGTAGCTTGTCATGTTTTCGTGTGGCAAGGGCTTCCATTCTCCGCATCATGCTGAGATGTGATGCATACGTAATTATAACAAGTATTTTCCACAAATAACGTAGTAAAACACTTTTCACTACACCAGATCACAGTGTGATTGTGGTTTGTGCCTGGTTAATCTGGGTAAACGGGCTGCGTCGACATTGGGCCCAAGAATTGCCGACCAACACCAGTCTATCGACCACTGGCCACTTACACATTCGTGCGCTCGTAATGGGTCCGTGAACAGCTCACCGTTACGTCATATGTGCCTCTTGTCTCTCTCTCTCTCTCACTGCGACCGACTAACTGCCGATGTGGTCAACCAGCTGCTCCCAGGAACTACAACCAATGACTCAACTAACAGGCGACCGAAGCGCCACCCGGCCACAGCACCGAGACCGATCGCGCCGTAATGCAAATATAATTTTTGAGTTTGCTATATATTAACTAATTCATATCATTCTTAATTCCCCCATTATTTTATCATCATTATTAGTGTTACTATTATTGTTATTACTATTATTTCCCATTATTATTTTCATTAATAATGCAGATTCCTGGTAAGATATAAGAGAGGTCCTTAAGGCCCGGATCTGGTCGACTACACAAGCGATAAATAAATAAATATGTGGAGGGTCTATACAATGGACATAAAATTGAAGGCTATGTTATAGAAATGCAAGAGGATGTACATGTAGATGAGATGGGAGATACTGCGAAAAGAATTTGAACACCGAGAGATATAAGCAGAAACAAGGTTCCGGGAGTAGACGACATTCCGCCAGAATTGCCGATAGCCTCCGGAGAGCCAGCCACGATAAAAATCTTCCATTGTGCAAGGTGTATAACATAGGCGAAATACCCTCACACTTCAAGAAACATGTAATAATTCCAGTTCCAAAGAAAGCATTTGCTGACGAGTCTGAGTATTACAGAAGTGTCACTTTAATGTCACGGCTGCCAAATGCTAACACGAATGCTCTACAAACGAATGGAAAAAACTGGTAGAAGCCGACCCTGGGGAAGATCAGTTTGGATTCCGTAGAAATGTTGGAATACGTGATGCAAAACTTACCCTATAACTTAACTCAGAAGATAGGTTAAGGAAAGACAAGCCTAAGTTCATGCATTTATACACCTAGAGAAAGTTTACTCTCTTTCAATTCTAAAAGTGGCAGGGATAAAATACAAGCTGCGAAAGGCTATTTATAACTTGTACAGAAACCAGGCGGCAGTTGTAAGAGACGAGGGGCATGAAAGGGAGGTTCTGAAGGGGGTAACACAGGGTTGTAACCTATCGTCAGTGTTTTTCAGTCTGTACGTAGAGCAAGCAATAAAGGAAACAAAGAAGAAATAAAAAAGTGGAGTAGGAATTGAAGGTCAGGGAGAATAAATAAAAATATGAAGTTTGTCGATGAAATCAATCAAAGCATAACAAGGATAATGGAATGTTGTCGAATTAAATCAGGTGATGATGACGGAATAAGATTAGGAAACGTGACACTGAAAGTAATAGTTGATGGGCAGTAAAATAAATGATGATGGTGAAAGGAGTGAGGAAATAAAATGCACACTGGCAACGGCAAGAAAGGCGTTTCTGAAGAAGAGAAATTCGTTAACATCTCGTATAGATTTAAGTGACAGACAGTCTTTTCTGAGAGTATGTGTACGAAGTGTAGCCATATATGTAAGTGCAACAGGGACGATAAACACTTTAGAAAAAAGGAGAATTTAACCTTTTGAAATGTGACGCTACAAAAAAAATGCTGAAGATTAAATGGGTAGATCAGGTAACTAATGAGGAGGTACTGAATAGAACTGGCCAGCAAATAAATTCAAAAGAAGGGATCGATTGCTAGGAGACATTCTGAGACGTCAAGGGATCACCAGCTTAGTACTGAAGGGAAATGTGGTGGTGGTGGTGGTGGGGAGATGAATACAATAAGCAAATTCAGAAGGATGTAAATTGCAATAGTTCTGTCTTCACAGAATGTTTATCTGTTTACCATTCTCTCTCTCTCTCTCTCTCTCTCTCTGTGTGTGTGTGTGTGTGTGTGTGTGTTTGTGTATGTGTGTGTGTTTTTATTGATTTATGAACTTGCTATCGCTTTTATCTTTACAGCACATCGGTGATATTGACATCTAAATTAATAGTAGAATTCACAGTCTCGGGCACAGATAACAGCTTCGGATTTTATCAGAAACCCCAGCTTTATATCAGTAAAATAGTAATAAACGTTTTTCAAATTTTACATGAGTATGAAGTTATACACACAAATGGAAGCTTTATCAAGTGACTGGAGGTATGCACGTCAAACGTAGTAACAATACTACTTAAGGTCAACGCATCGTTGCCACTGACCATACTTTGGCCGGTAATCAATGAAACTGGAAGATTGCAGATCTCCCAAGGTGTATGTCTTAATTAATGTACTGGCTGAAATAGGATCTCAAAAATAATCACTAGAGCTCCCCTAATGATCAATGTGAATTTTATCGACGTCATTACAATTTTTTCATATCAGAGTGGTCCGCACAGATAGCTAGATGGTCAGCCTGACGGACTGCCGTCCGAAGGAGCCCGGATTCGATTTCCGCCTGGGTCGGGGATTTTCTCCGCTCAGGGAGTGGGTGTTGTGTTGTCTTCATCATCATTTCATCTGCTTCCGACGCGCAGGCCGCCCAATGACGCCAAACGCTCATTTCCATATCAGAGTGAAATCTGGCAGTATCTATGAGTTTGCTGCCTAACATAATCTTCCGGTCTCTTTCTATGAGCTGTTTACCGGCAACTACAGTATCGGACTAGCCCACAGGACACTGATGAGATGTCTCCACTAATGGACGTTCAATTGCGTGCTGATGAACTGCCCGTACATTGAGTGAGCTGCCGGCGCCGTCTCAGACATCCACGACCTCATAATACATCTATTTCTTTTCACATGTTTTTGCATTCTTCGTACAATCAATCACTGTTCATTAGTGCTGCAGCTTTTAACACTTCAATATTCTTGCAAGAATTTAATTCAGCCCCTTTATGTTCAGAACTTAACTACTGCACTTCATTTTCTTAGATCATGTGACTAAAATAAACGTTACACTTAACTGTATGAGCGTCTCTTTTCGCTAGGTCTTCTGATACTGAGCTACTCTCAATAAATATTTGCTTTCAGGGGCATCATTAGCCAGTATTTTAAACATTACCCCATTAGTTAAATATCAAGAATATTGTTAAGCATTTATTTATTCATTACGCGTTCTGTGCTTCGTTGCCTTATGAAGTAGTAAGCTTTAATTTTTGCCGTTTGTATGCAGCAGGTTTATGTTCATGTTTCGTAAATTCTGAGATATGTTTATTTCTATTTTTTTCTATAGTAGATGTAACGACGGCTGGCTATCTCCCAAAGAAAGTAAAATATTACCAAGACTACGAATTCCAAAATTTACAATTAATGAAGGTCAGAACAGATAGAGTGCACCACACGTGACTTTCTCAATTAATGATCAACAAGTTGTGCAACAAAGCTTGAGCATCTGCCATAAAATTTTTTAAAGAGAGACGATACTTCAAAAGCTATGTTAAGCAAATGTGCATTGTGGTTTTACCGATCGACCCATAACTACACGTCTTTTACAACGAGCGGCGCAGCACATCAACTATCAGTTAAAACTAATTTAACTATGGAATTCTCGTGGCTATTCATTCATTCTTCACAACAGCTGTTTTGCAAGTGAAATACATAACTTGAGCAGTGCAAATAAACCATTGCGTTACCACTCTTCCGTATGTGACAAAATAGCTTGTTTGAGGAGCGATAGAAAACAAAGGAAGGTAAAGAACTTCAATATGTAGTCATCTCTGAGGAAAATTAAAAGAGCTGTTTTTCAGAGGTGAAGACAAAACCAAAAGGAAGATAATCTTCAAAACAGGCATTTTGAATAGCATACGTATTCAGCTCGCACTGAGAACAGGAGAGCATTCCAAATATTATTTTCCAGTATTCGTTAAAACAAAGGTACCTGCTGTGTATGTGAAATGTAATGCCTCACAAGGATGCTGAAGATTAGATGGGTAGATCACGTAACTAATTAGGAGGTACAGGAAAAAAAGTGGAGGGAGAAGAAATTTGTGGTACAACCTTACTAGAAGGGATCTGTTGATAGGGACATCAAGCAATCGCCAGTGTAGTATTGGAGGCAAAAATGTGTTCATGTGTGTGTGTGTGTGTGTTTGGGGAGGGAGTGGGGGGTAAAATTGTAGAGGGAGCCCAAGAGATGAAATAAATAACCAGATTAAGAAGGATGTGCGTTGCAGTAGTTATTCGGAGATGAATAAGCTTTCACAGGAAGGAGTAGCGTGGAGATCTGCAGTCTTCGGGCGGTATACAACAACAACGGCAACACTTGCTGTGGAAAAATAGCTGAAGGCGATTGAAGAAGCAGAGATAAAGACTGACTGAAGTCTGATTGAGGCTAACTGAAATAGAATGAATAGATGTCTGTAAAACATACAAAGAGTATAGCCTAATTTTAGTTGTTTAAAGTAGAGAGAAATAATAAATTCGTACAGAGGCTTCGACTGTCTAACGGGGTAAATTTTTCTGAGAAATGCCATTCTGTGTGATGTGATGGCATGGGTTCAAAGGAGTTATGAAGACTTGACTTTCATTCAGTTCAGTGTGTTGTGAGTAGTTTCAGATGTCATTAATACCCACATTTGATGTCAAGAGCTGGAGAAGAACCTCAAACATACCATTAAAAATTCCAACGTTCAAAAAAAAAAATCGTGTAACGATAGTTGAGATGCAATTTCTGCAGAGCGTCAAGGAAGAATACCGCGTATAACGCTTGGGCGGGTACTGGAGGCAAGTGTGTGTGGCGGCTGGTTCGGGAGGGGGGGGGGGGGTTGAAGGGAGTGGTGAGGCCAGGGGAGGGATGGGGGAGGGGTAAAGGGAGATAAAAATTGTTGAGGAAGATCAAGAGAGAATACAATAAGCAGATGCAGAAGGATGGAAGTTGCAGTACTTATTCGGACATTGACAATCATCTACAGGAAAAAGTAGCGTGGAGGGTTGCTTGAAACCAAAACAACAACAACAACTTGAAGTGGAAAACAAAGCTGAAGATAATTGAAGAAGCAGAGATAAAGACTGATTAGTTTAAAGTGATAGTTGTTGTTGCGCACCGCTCGTTTTTAAACACTTACAGACGTGGATTCTATCGGTGTAGCTACATTACATACTTACTCAACATAACTTTTGAAATATCTTTTCTCTTTAAAAAAATTTGTGGCAGATGTTCAACTTGTTGATCATTAAATGGGAAAGTTTCGTGTGGTGCACTCTTTCTGTTCTGCAGCACTGCTACCTGCTAGTTTAATTAATTGTAAATCGTAGAACTCGTAGTCTTGGCATTATTTTATTTTCATTAAGAAGATAACCCTCCACACTACACGTTTCCTTTACCTTACGGAAGTTGCCTCTTTGTTGTATGTATTCGGCTCCATTCGTTACCTGGGGTGGGACAGCCCTAAGTGCCTGATGGGAGAAAGTGAAGCAGGGTGAGTCTGCAGTATTTTCCACTATCTTAACGACCGTTATTGTCACTCTCACCTAATAGTTTCCTCAAGAGCTCCCAATATATTTGGATGCGTAAGTCGGCAGTGATCAGACCTCTTGCGGTTGTTGGCGTATCAGAACGTAGCGACGGCTGCGAAATGAACCTGCAACTGGTGAAACTTTAGCGCTTATTGTTCTCTCAGTGTGAGACATTTTCCATCTCGCAACAGTTTCCCGAGTGTTAACATATATTTAGAGCGAGCCTTTGCCTATAATTTCTTATACCTCTAAAAATTACTGCGTAGTGCGAGATTATTTATTCTGTTTTACATAAGACGTTTTCTTTGCAGTAATACAAACAGAGGAACTAAAATTAATTCTCTTTCTGTAACATAATTAATGGACCCTCTACACTTGTTTGCAAACATATGATCTTTCTCGTCCGGCAATTTCGTTACTTAAATTCCTAGGTGCGTTTAGTCTTCTACACGAATCATATCTTCTGTGGATATCAGTTTTTATTCGTGTCCTGATAATTTTCATGTTACCTGTCGTGTAGAATGACGCACTAGCACTTCACGTGAAAATTCAACGCCTATTCACATCAACATTGTTGTTTTTCTACTTTCTCATGCCTTGTTGTGTTTGTACTCTGTGACCTGAACACTTAGCTAAGTGAGTAGTAATCAGTTCCACAACGAGAAGGCAGAATTGGTCCGTACCGAAACCAAAGGAGTTTACCAGAACTGTTGCCTCTGTCTCTTCATTGGCTGTCATAAATCCCATCATCCAGTTTGGTAAATAAGTAATACTTGCCGTGGCAGCCGATCAGGTGGTATCTTTGGATGTGCTCACACCATTATTTTGCTAACACTTGATTTCTTTTTCCATTGTTGGATTCACGTCTAGTTACTGTCTTATCAATCCGCATCCTGCCTCTTAAACGACGTGACCTCAGAAACTTCATCTCAGCCGCTTGAATTTTTAATTCCGCTCGTTATCTTAGAATCCAGTTTTCACTACCGCACGTAAGAGGAAGGCTTAGCCACCACGTTCTTTAGCTTTAGTGTTGCCTCTTTCTATATCTACTTCTGCATAGTTACTCTGCAAGCCACCGTAAACTGGATGGCGGAGGGTAACTTGTAGCACTACTCCTCATTTCCTATCCTGTTCTACTTGCAAATAGAGCGAGGATAAAACGACTGTTTATATGCCTCCGTATAAGTCCTATTTTTTCTGATATTTTTCTCGTGGTCCTTAAGTTGGCAGTAGAATCGTTCTTTAAGTCAGCTTCAAATGCTTGTTCTCTAAATTTTCTCGTCAGTGTTCCACGGAAAGAACGTCGCCTTCCTTGAGGGATAACCGTTTGAGTTCCCGAAGATTCTTCGTAATCCCAGACACTTGAGCGATACTCAAGAAATGGTATAGCTAGTGTCCTGTATGCGGTCTCTTTTACAGATAAACTACACTTCCTCAAAATTCATCTAATAAACCGAAGTCGACCACTCGCCTTTCCTAACACAATCCTCACATATTCATTGCATTACATATCGCTTTGCAACATTACGCCGCAATATTTAAACGTGATTGTATCAAGTAAAACAGTATTATCGCTGTATCCGAACGTTACGGATTTCTTTTTCCTGCTCATCTGCATTAATTTACTTTCTTTTATATTGAGTGCAAGCTGGTATTGATCACACTAACTAGAAATTTTGACTTAGACGTTTTGCATCCTCCTATAGTCGCTGTACTTCGTCACCTGCCCGTACACCACAGCATCATCAGCTAACAACCGTAGATGGCTGCCCATCAAGTTCGCCGGATAATTTATGCATATATATAATGGAGTGGTCCGATCACACTTCCCTGGGCCTCTTCTTTCCTCATAGTTGTGTCGAGGTACATCCATACACAGCATGATCCACAATACTGAAGACACTTTCAAGTGATTGTAACAAAAATGTTTGCATTGAGGTTGGGCACTATATGTTTATCTGTATGGAAACATAAAAAATGGTTCAAATGGCCCTAAGCACTATGGGACTTAACATATGAGGTCATCAGCCATCTAGACTTAGAACCACTTAAACCTAACTAACTTAAGGACATCACACACATCCATGCCCGAGGCAGGATTCGAATCTGTTACCGTAGCAGCAGCTAGGTTCCGGACTGTAGCGCCTAGAACCGCTATGGAAATATCAGTACAAGAAGTTATTTAGATTTAAGTAGTTCTAAGTTCTAGGGGACTGATGACCTCAGAAGTTAAGTCCCATAGTGCTCAAAGCCATTTAAACCATTTAACTCCTCCAATATTCAGATGATTTGTGTAGCAGGACCCATCTTTCTTGGCAAACAGCTGCTTGTAATGCTGTAGCCATGCCATTCCTGGAATTACAGCTATCTTCCTTTTGTTGTTGATTTCACAATGCAAATTTTTGACATTGAATCCAAATTTCTGAACTCCAATCATATTCTATTTTCGTCATTATCTGTGTCTGCTTGTCAAGTTAGTTTGCGGAGTATCACTCTTTACTCTTTATACTATACCAGGTCTACCACTTTCTTCCCATAGAGTGTTTCCCATACAGTGTTTCCTTAGCGGTCATAAATAGCATTTTTTAACTTATTCCGCTGTGATTCTGTATCCCTTGTTTTACCTCTGACATGATCCTCCACTCCAATCCGATACAGATGTCTGATTCCGAGTTGTTCTATCAGCTCGCATTTAAAATTTAGATTTTGTTTTCCTGGATTGTTCGTTTTTCTTCAGAAACGTCCCAGGAAATTTAACCTTCGATCCCAGTAAAATATGATCATTATCAGCTTCAACCTCTTTAAATACTCCTGTATCATGGAAATACGCTCGCAATTTCTCATTAATTATGATGCATTCGATAAAAGACTTATTCCCCCATTCTGACAAAGTATACTTACCGATGTCTTTATGTCGATAGTAAGTAGCAGTCACCTGGGTTCGATACCCGACACTGCTAGATAGGACTGGACTAGGGTTCACTCACCCTCGGGATGTAAATTGAGGAGTTACCTGACTGAGAAATAGCGGCTCCAAGATTGGGACGTCGACAAATCCGGCAGTGCGGTGTGCTGATTCCATGCCCCCCGCAACCGCGCCGCATCCGATGATGAATGACTGAGGCCGACACGTCGATCTGTCTGCAGGACCCGATCGCGGCGTTCCGTTTCTCCTTTTCGTAATTCAATAAACTGGCGTCAATTCCAATTCACTTTCTCTCCATGTGATCCAATGATAGGAGATACAGTATTTTTACCGAATGTTGATTTTTAAATCGTCGGATATTATGTGATACTTATTTTTCAGCAGGTCCTTTAGTGTCCGCTGCAGGTGCTCAAAAATTGGTGCACACTCTCCAACTATGTTGCAGTGCTATCTTCCGTATATACAGGGTGTTACAAAAAGGTACGGCCAAACTTTCAGGAAACATTCCTCACACACAAAGAAAGAAAATATGTTATGTGGACATGTGTCCGGAAACGCTTACTTTCCATGTTAGAGCTCATTTTATTACTTCTCTTCAAATCACATTAATCATGGAATGGAAACACACAGGAACAGAACGTACCAGCGTGACTTCAACCACTTTGTTACAGGAAATGTTCAAAATGTCCTCCGTTACCGAGGATACATGCATCCACCCTCCGTCGCATGGAATCCCTGATGCGCTGATGCATTCCTGGAGAATGGCGTATTGTATCACAGCCGTCCATAATACGAGCACGAAGAGTCTCTACATTTGGTACCGGGGTTGCGTAGACAAGAGCTTTCAAATGCCCCCATAAATGAAAGTCAAGAGGGTTGAGATCAGGAGAGCGTGGAGGCCATGGAATTGGTCCGCCTCTACCAATCCATCGGTCACCGAATCTGTTGTTGAGAAGCGTACGAACACTTTTGCTGAAATGTGCAGGAGTTCCATCGTGCATGAACCACATGTTGTGTCGTACTTATAAAGGCACATGTTCTAGCAGCACAGGTAGCGTATCCCGTATGAAGTCATGATAACGTGCTCCATTGAGCGTAGGTGGAAGAACAAATGGGCCGAATCAAGACATCACAAACAATGCCTGCCCAAACGTTCCCAGAAAATCTGTGTTGATGACGTGACTGCACAATTGCGTGCGGATTCTCGTCAGCCCACACATGTTGAATGTGAAAATTTACAATTTGATCACGTTGGAATGAAGCCTCATCTGTAAAGAGAACATTTGCACTGAAATGAGGATTGACACATTGTTGGATGAACCATTCGCAGAAGTGTACCCGTGGAGGCCAATCAGCTGCTGATAGTGCCTGCACACGCTGTACATGGTACGGAAACAACTAGTTCTCCCGTAGCACTCTCCACACAGTGACGTGGTCAACGTTACCTTGTACAGCAGCGACTTCTCTGACGCTGACATTAGGGTTATCGTCAACTGCACGAAGAATTGGCTCGTCTGTTGCAAATGTCCTCGTCGTTCTAGGTCTTCCCCAGTCGCGAGTCATAGGCTGGAATGATCCGTGCTCCCTAAGACGCCGATCAATTGCTTCGAACGTCTTCCTGTCGGGACACCTTCGTTCCGGAAATCTGTCTCAATACAAACGTACCGCGCCACGACTATTGCCCCGTGCTAATCCATACATCAAATGGCCATCTGCCAACTCCGCATTTGTAAACGTTGCACTGACTGCAAAACCACGTTCGTGATGAACACTAACCTGTTGATGCTACGTACTGATGTGCTTGATGCTAGTACTGTAGAGCAATGAGTCGCATGTCAACACAAGCACCGAAGTCAACATTACCTTCCTTTAATTGGGCCAACTGGCGGTGAATCGAGGAAGTACAGTACATACTGACGACACTAAAATGAGCTCTAACATGGAAATTAAGCGTTTCCGGACACATGTCCACATAACATCTTTTCTTTATTTGTGTGTGAGGAATGCTTCCTGAAAGTTTGGCCGTACCTTTTTGTAACACCCTGTATATTTCAGAGTTGTTATTCTGTCACTAATCCCACAGTACCCGAAGTCACTAGGGTTTAATATCTTAAGTAATATTACACGTTCTACAAACGAAGCTATATTAACCTTTTTCCACCCACAGTATAAGAAAAAGTATTTTTGTGTCTCTTGTGAAACTCTTGTTCTATCTTCTCTGCTGAGACTACAAATATGTCAGCTACTTAACTTCCTTTACTGTACCTGGTAGAATATGATTGAGGACCCTGATGTTCTAGGTGGCAATGGTCGCAGCACTTGGTAGTTTGTTCATTGTCTGCCACCCATGTTGTCATCAGATACGCCGGTCTGGCATGTTCCTTGGTTTTCTGAGTGAGTCACTTTCTTCGCCATTGGGAGACAGCAGCCTCTTTCTAGCGTAGACATGTGGTCGGGCTGCCATATTACGGTCTCCTGACATGCTTGGCTTTTCTGTCGGAGTTTTCTCCCTTTCTCCGTTGCCGAAAAGCCATAGTTAAGGCACTGGGAACTCACCTTTCACCCTCTCCCATCTGCTAACTTTTAGGGCCGGATTGGGGTTTGAATGATCGTCGTTCCATGCTCCAGACCTCCAGTCAGCTAAATCCCTCGGGGTCCCAAAAAACCGTAGCCATAACCTTCCACGACGACAAAGTCCAGCGGGCTCTCTTCGACTAGCATGGAGAACTGATGTGGCCCCAGGCTGTCTATTGTTGTTTCGTTGCAGTGTTTACCTATACCATCCAAGTTTCGTCAACAATCACAATTCTCTTAAAAAAACATTTTGCTTCCTCGTCGTAACGTGAAACGAAATACAACACAGAGCCTATTCGTGCGGTTTTATGGATCTCTGTGAGCAATTTCGATAGCTACCCATCCAGGACAGTTGTTTCGGTAGCCTAAGTTATCAGTGACAGACTCATACAAAACTTTTAGAGAAATACGCGGGAATTGTTCGAAAAAATGATGATGAATCGTCGATTTTTACGAATTGATTCGTCATTACTCACAACAGAAGGGAGAACAGACCTCTCTTCATCATGAATGTATTAAAAATCGAACCCACTACCGCACAACACTTACACTCATAACGTTTGGACCGTCTGCGGGGCACAATTCCCTATGAATGTCTGTTGCTGAAACATTTTGCGCCGAAAGAGATCTGATTACTCCTCGCATTTCGCGGTAGTTTTTATTGCTTCGTTCCTGTTTTGAGGTCAGAAGCTTGAACATGGTAGGGAATCTAGGAAATCTGAAAAAGGAGATGCAAAGGGGTCAGTGAAGTGAAGTGTAAAGGAGACAACGATTTCTTTTAGATGAGTATAGGGTAATATCAACAGGAGCATAAAATGCTAAAACGGGAGTAAGATTCGTTATGACCAGGAGGGTAGGACAGAGAGTGTGTTACTGTGAACATTTCAGTGATAGGGTTGTTCTCATCAGAATCGACGGCAAACCAACATTGACAACGATTGTTGAGGTACGCATGCCGACGTTGCAAGGTGAAGATGAAGAGACAGAGAAGACGAAAATCTAATAGTCATGGGAGACTGGAAAACAGTTGTAAGAGAAGGAGTAGAAGTAAAGGTTACAATATAATAGGGGCTTGCGACAAGGGATGAGAGAGGAGAAAGACTGAGTTCTGTAATAAATTTCAGCTAGCGATAGGGAATAATAATAATAATAATAAGAGGTGGTATACTTGGAAAAGTCCGAACGATACGGGAAGATTTCTGTTAGATTACATCGTGGTCAGGCAGAGAGTCCGAAGTCAGATGCTGTATTGCAAGGCGTTACCAGGAGCGGATATAGACTCAGATCACAATGACCTAGTGATGAAGAGTAGGCTGAAGATTAAGAGATTAGTCAGGAAGAAACAATACGCAACGAAGTGGGATACGTTAGTATTAAAGGATTACAAGATACGCTTAAAGTTCTCTAAGGCTATAGATACAGCAGTAACGAATAGCTCAGTAGGCAGTGCAGTTGAACAGGAACGGAAATTTGTAAAAAGAGCAACCACAGAAGTAGGAAAGAAAAACTGAAGTACAAAGAAGGTGACTGCGAAGGAACCTGGATAAAAGTTGATCGATGAAAGAAGGAAGTATAAAAATGTTCAGGGAAATTCAGGAACACAGGAATATCATGGCTCTGTGGAGTGAAACAAATAGACAGTGTAGGGGAGCTAACAGGAAATGGCTGCATGAGAAATGCAGAGTAATGGAAAAAGAAATGATTGTCGGAAGGAATGACTCAGCATATAGGAAAGTTGAAACAACCCTCGGTGAAATTAAAAGCAACATTAAGAGTGCAACCGGAGTTCCGTTGTTAAATTCAGAGGAGAGTGCGAATAAGAGGAAAGAGTATATTGAAGGCCTCTTCGAGAGGGAAGTTTTGTCTGATGTGATAGAAGAAGAAACAGGGATCCACTATTACGATCAGAATTTAAGAGAGCTTTGGAGGAGTTAAGAACAAATAAAGCAGAAGGGGTAGATAACATTCCATCAAAATTTCTAAAATCATTGGGTGAAGTGGCAACAAAATAACTATTCACGTTGGTGTGTAGAATGTATGAGTCTGGCGACATCCCATCCGATCTGGGTTTCCGAAAAATATCATCCATACTATTTCGAAAACTGCGAGAGCTGTCAAGAGCGAGAATTATTGCACAAGCAGCTTAACGGCTCAGACGTCCAAGTTGTTGGCAAGAATAATTTACAAATGACAGTTTGCCTTTAGGAAAGGTAAAGGCACCATAGAGATAATTCTTACGCTGCGGTTGATAGTAGAGGCAAGACTAAAGAAAAATGAAGACAAATGTTGGTGTTGGCACAGCAACCAACCACAAATTTACTTTCAGTTCCTTTACTCAAAGGGTACCGTTACCGCTTTCGAATCGTTGTGATTCATCCTCAGACGGTTTACTCGCATTCTTTATGATACGTGGCATCTTTTTTTTAAAGATTAATTGTTCTAAAATATAAGTAATACACAATTATAAACACGTCACACGTAGATGGTTGCGTTACAGATTTTAGTTGCATGTGACTTACATGAAATGTCCGTTTGGAGTGTTTGTTTTCATAACATTCGTCCAACAGGTGTGAATACATTCCCACTGCATTCTTATTGTAGCACACGTAAATTTTTTTCGCCGAACACTTTACATTTGTCACTGAGAAGATTTCTACCAGACACCACATGTTTTGATACACACAGAGAGCTTACAAACATATGAATATCGAAGATGCTATGATGTTTCGTAACATTTGACGATGATGTCATATGTTGGGAAAGGATCATATATTTATTTACACAACTGTAATGCCGAGGTTCATGGTGTGGGTTCCTGTAGTCATGTTCTAGTTCATGAACCACGGGCAACGTATGAGTGGCCAAGTATGTGGTCCCGACAGTTGGGATACCAGTTACTTTGGAATAAGGCTGGGCATCTCGGACGTATTCTGAGTCGTGGTCACCTTTGTGCTCATACGGCAAAGACTACCAAATCCACCGGTTAGTCCCTCAGCCGTTAGGGGTAAAACCCAATGGGACTCGGGGCAAGTAAGGCTAGCAACCTGCTTCCCTGGTACTTTAAATATTATGCTGGCAACAATCAGAGCAAAATGCCTCGGACCTTTGGAGGTGACGGAGTCCCACCTCTAACTGACAAACCAGGGACTCCTAAGATACGACTTGGCAAACAAATGGTAATGAGATGGGGAGCTATTAATATCAATGGGGGCTATTCTTGGAAGAAGGTAGAGCTGGCAGAGGCTGCCAGTAAGATGGGGCTGGACGCTTTAGCTGTTAGTGACATTGGATTTTTGTGCCAGTATGGGCTTAGTAATCACAAACTCCTTTTTTAAACATAAGAACATTCACTGGTATACGTGGGAAAGCAGGGGAACCAGATCTGTCATTGACTATATAATAACAGATCAGGAATTCAGGAAGGCTGTGAGGGACACACGTGTATTCAGGGGATTCTTTGACGACACTGATCATTATTTAATCTGCAGTGAAATTGGGATTGCGAGGCCGAAAGTGCAGGAGGTCAGGTCCATATGTAGGAGGATAAGAGGGGAGAAACTTCAGGATAAGGAAATCAGGCACAATTACATAACAGCGATCTCAGAAAGGTACCAGTTAGTTGAATGTAGTCAATTACAGTCATTGGAAAAGGAATGGACAAGGTACAGGGACACAGTACTAGAAGTGGCTAAAGAATGTCTTGGAACAGTAGTGTGTAAAAGTAGGAGGAAGCAAACAGCTTGGTGGAATGACACAGTCAAGGCAGCCTGCAAAAGGAAAAAGAAGGCGTATAAAAAATGGCTACATACTAGAACTCAGGTAGACAGAGAAAGTTATGTTGAAGAAAGAAACAAAGCCAAACAGATAATTGCAGCATCCAAGAAGAAACCTTGGGAAGACTTTGGAAACAGGTTGGATACATTGGGTCAAGCTGCCGGAAAACCATTCTGGATTGTAATTAGCAGTCTTCGAAAGGGAGGTAAGAAGGAAATGACAAGTATTTTGGACAGGTCAGGAAAACTGCTGGTGGATCCTGTGGATGCCTTGGGCTGATGGAGGGAATATTTTGAAGAGTTGCTGAATGTAGGTGAAAATACGATCAGTAATGTTTCAGATTTCGAGGTAGAATGGGATAGGAATGATGATGGAAATAGGATCACGTTTGAGGAAGTGGAGAAAATGGTCAATAGATTGCAGTGCAATAAAGCAGCAGGGGTGGATGAAATTAAGTTGGAACTCATCAAGTACAGTGGAATGTCAGGTCTTAAATGGCTACACAGGATAATTGAAATGGCCTGGGAGTCGGGACAGGTTCCATCAGACTGGACAAAAGCAGTAATCACACCAATCTTTAAACATGGAAACAGAAAAGATTGTAACAACTACAGAGGTATCTCTTTAACCAGCGTTGTGGGTAAAATCTTCTCAGGTATTGTTGAAAGGAAAGTGCGAGTATTAGTTGAGGAGCAATTGGATGAAAATCAGTGTGGGTTTAGGCCTCTTAGAGGTTGTCAGGACCAGATCTTTAGCTTACGACAAATAATGGAGAAGTGTTATGAGTCGAACAGGGAATTGTATCTATGCTTCATAGATCTAGAAAAGGCATATGACCGGGTTCCTAGGGGGAACTTATTGTCTGTTCTACGAGATTATGGAATAGGAGGCAAACTTTTGCAAGCAATTAAATGTCTTTACATGGACAGTCAGGCAGCAGTTAGAGTTGACGGTAAATTTAGTTCATGGTTCAGAGTGGTTTCAGGGGTAAGACAAGGCTGCAACCTGTCTCCACTCTTGTTCATATTATTTATGGATCATATGTTGAAAACAATAGACTGGCTGGGTGAGATTAAGATATGTGAACACAAAATAAGCAGTCTTGCATATGCGGATGATTTAGTTGTGATGGCAGATTCGATTGAAAGTTTGCAGAGTAATATTTCAGAGCTAGATCAGAAATGTAAGGACTATGGTATGAAGATTAGTATCTCCAAAACGAAAGTAATGTCAGTGGGAAAGAAATATAAACGGATTGAGTGCCAAATAGGAGGAACAAAGTTAGAACAGGTGGACGGTTTCAAGTACTTAGGATGCATATTCTCACAGGATGGCAACATAGTGAAAGAACTGGAAGCGAGGTGTAGCAAGGCTAATGCAGTGAGCGCTCAGCTACGATCTACTCTCTTCTGCAAGAAGGAAGTCAGTACCAAGACTAAGTTATCTGTGCACCGTTCAATCTTTCGACCAACTTTGTTGTATGGGAGCGAAAGCTGGGTGGATTCAGGTTACCTTATCAATAAGGTTGAGGTTACGGATATGAAAGTAGCTAGGATGATTGCAGGTACTAGTAGATGGGAACAATGGCAGGAGGGTGTCCACAATGAGGAAATCAAAGAAAAACTGGGAATGAACTCTATAGATGTAGCAGTCAGGGCGAACAGGCTTAGATGGTGGGGTCATGTTACACGCATGGGAGAAGCAAGGTTACCCAAGAGACTCATGGGTTCAGCAGTAGAGGGTAGGAGGAGTCGGGGCAGACCAAGGAGAAGGTACCTGGATTCGGTTAAGAATGATTTTGAAGTAATAGGTTTAACATCAGAAGAGGCACCAATGTTAGCACTGAATAGGGGATCATGGAGGAATTTTATAAGGGGGGCTATGCTCCAGACTGAACGCTGAAAGGCATAATCAGTCTTAAATGATGATGATGATGATGATGATGATGATGATGACTGTAATGCCTCTTACAGTAGTACAGAGACATTGATTTTTTGAGTTGATATTGTTACATTAATTATGAAGTTGTATATATATATATATATATATATATATATATATATATATATATATATATATATATAATTTACAGTATACGTATACAGGGTGAGTCACCTGACATTACCGCTGGATATATTTCGTAAATCACATCAAATACTGACGAATCGATTCCACTGACCGAACGTGAGGAGAGGGGCTAGTGTAATTGGTTAATACAAACCATAAAAAAATGCACGGAAGTATGTTTTTTAACACAAACCTACGTTTTTTTAAATGGAACCCCGTTAGCTTTGTTAGCACATCTGAACATATAAACAAATACGTAATCTGTGCCGTTTGTTGCATTGTAAAATGTTAATTACATCCGGAGATATTGTAACCTAAATTTGACGCTTGAGTACCACTCCTCCGCTGTTCGATCGTGTGTATCGGAGAGCACCGAATTACGTAGGGATCCAAAGGGAACGGTGATGGACCTTAGGTACAGAAGAGACTGGAACAGCACATTAGGTCCACATGCTAACACCTTTTTACTGGTCTTTTTCACTGACGCACATGTACATTACCATGAGGGGTGAGGTACACGTACACACGTGCTTTCCGTTTTCAATTACGGAGTGGAATAGAGTGTGTCCCGACATGTCAGGCCAATAGATGTTCAATGTGGCGGCCATCATTTGCTGCACACAATTGCAATCTCCGGCGTAATGAATGTCGTACACGCCGCAGTACATCTGGTGTAATGTCGCCGCAGGCTGCCACAATACGTTGTTTCATATCCTCTGGGGTTGTAGGCACATCACAGTACACATTCCCCTTTAACGTACCCAATAGAAAGAAGTCGAGAGGTGTAAGATCAGGAGAACGGGCTGGCCAATTTATACGTCCTCCACGTCCTATGAAACGCCCATCGAACATCCTGTCAAGGGTCAGCCTAGTGTTAATTGCGGAATGTGCAGGTGCACCATCATGCTGATACCACATACGTCGACGCGTTTCCAGTGGGACATTTTCGAGCAACGTTGGCAGATCATTCTGTAGAAACGCGATGTATGTTGCAGCTGTTTGGGCCCCTGCAATGGGGTGAGGACCAATGAGGTGGTCGCCAATGATTCCGCACCATACATTTACAGTCCACGGTCACTGTCGCTCTACCTGTCTGAGCCAGCGTGGATTGTCCACGGACCAGTAATGCATGTTCCGTAGATTAACTGCCCCGTGGTTTGTGAAACCCGCTTCATCGGTGAACAGGTAGAACTGCAACGCATTCTCTGTTAATGCCCATTGACAGAATTGCACTCGATGATTAAACTCATCACCATGTAATTGCTGATATAGCGACACATGAAACGGGTGAAAGCGGTGACGTTGCAGTATGTGTATGACACTACTTTGACTCAGTCCACCGGCTCTCGCAATGTCCCGTGTACTCATGTGTGGGTTCATGGCAACAGCACCTAACACACCAACTGCACCCGCTTCTCCTGTGAAGGGCCTGTTACGGACCCGTTTGCGTGCTACGATCATACCTGTTGTTTCATTTTTCAAATAAGGGAAGTTCTTCACAATGCATGTGAACCCGGATTCTACTGTTGCTCGATAAAACAACCTCTGAATCTGACAGGAATGTCTCATTGTCCGACAGGTAGTCTTGGCTGTGCTGCTGACGCTGGCGCTGTGTTTCGCTACGCTGCAGGCGAACCCGGTGGCTGACCCGCTTCATAACAATCATCGCCGGTACTGGGAGTATGATGGTGACTACGGATACCACGACTATTAGTACCAGCCTCACCACCATCGGTGGCATCACCCATACGACCACTGGTAGTGAGGGTGATTACAGATATGGACAGAGCCACCACCACGGGCAGCAACACGACTGCTACTGAGATAACGTTGTTGTGGCTCTTTGGTTATTTCAACACAACATACATTCAGTCTGACGATGATAGAGACAATGCGTGCATTTTCTTTGACTTTATATTGAAAATAGCAAGAACTTGAGAATTAGAATGCATGTTTGAGTATTTACTGTTTTGAGCTAAATATTTGGCTTGAAAAATATTTTAATTCAGGTGGTCCAAACTATAGTTAACTCGGAACATTCAAATATTTGATGATTCCGTATCCTGTTGGTTCACAGTTATGTTGTTCCGCTTTCAATATGTATGTACTTGGATTGCGATGTCTGTGTCGTATTGGAAGAAATTCGTAGCATGTTAATGCAAAAGGAAATAGATCGATCTGAAAGTGATGTTCTCTATGTTTCTCTTTCACATTATGCATCAGCCGATTAATCAATTGACACATTTTACATATCTGTTCATATGTTAGTCGATGAAATACATTACCTTATGTTTATTCGACAATAGATATCATTAAATCAATTAGTTTTATTCCATTTATCAATAGAAGACATAGTGTAAAATATTCAATTTGGATTAACCTATGTAAACATTTCATGTGAGCAGTAAACCACGTTCGGAAACTTGAATCTAAAGGGAAAAAAGTACGTTATTTTCTGTTTCAATAGCGCTTGACAATCAATAAAGTTTCACTTTCAGTGATGGAAAGTTCTGTCCTTTGTTGTAAAGTATGAACGGGCAACGACACTCGAAATTGCTCCTAGATTACAGTTAATTACATTTCAATTATTCCTGTATGAACAGACAATGGCACTCGAAATTGTTCCTAGATTGCAGTTAATTACATTTCAATTATCCCTGCAGTTTCAAAAACAATACCACAATGCGGGAGCAGCAATCAGTGAATGACTGATAGATTGTTGTAGCATATAGGAGAGAATAGTTCGTTCCTACAGAATTCCTCACAATTAATTTCCAGTTTTTTTATAAATATACATACTATTGTCATACAATGAAGCGCCAAAGAAACTGGTATAGGCATGTGTACTCAAATACAGATATATATAAACAAGCAGAATACAGTGCTGCGGTCGGCAACGCCTACATAAGACAATAAGTCTCTGGCGCGGTTATTAGGTCGGTTACTGCTGGTACAGTGGCAGGTTATCAAGATTTAAGTGAGTTTGAATACGGTGTTGAAGGCGGCGTACGAACGAAGGGACACATCATCTCCTAGGTAGCATTGAAGTGGGGATTTTCCGGTACGACAATTTCACGATTGTACCATGAATATGAATATGAATAGGAAATGAGGCACTTATTAGGAAATGAGGCACTTAAAGTAGTAAAGGAGTTTTGCTATTTGGGGAGCAAAATAACTGATGATGGTCGAAGTAGAGAGGATATAAAATGTAGGCTGGCAATGGCAAGGAAAGCGTTTCTGAAGAAGAGAAATTTGTTAACATCCAGTATTTATTTAAGTGTCAGGAAGTCATTTCTGAAAGTATTCGTATGGAGTGTAGCCATGTATGGAAGTGAAACATGGACGATAAATAGTTTGGACAAGAAGAGAATAGAAGCTTTCGAAATGTGGTGCTACAGAAGAATGCTGAAGATTAGATGGGTAGATCACATAACTAATGAGGAAGTATTGAATAGGATTGGGGAGAAGAGAAGTTTGTGGCACAACTTGACCAGAAGAAGGGATCGGTTGGTAGGACATGTTCTGAGGCATCAAGGGATCACCAATTTAGTATTGGAGGGCAGCGTGGAGGGTAAAAATCGTAGAGGGAGACCAAGAGATGAATACACTAAGCAGATTCAGAAGGATGTAGGTTGCAGTAGGTACTGGGAGATGAAAAAGCTTGCACAGGATAGAGTAGCATGGAGAGCTGCATCAAACCAGTCTCAGAACTGAAGACCACAACAACAACAACCATGAATATCAGAAATACGGTAAAACATCAAATCTCCGACATCACTGCGGCCCGAAAAAGATCCTGCAAGAACGGGACCAACGACGACTGAACACATTGAACATATCAGGGATGCCTTGCAACGTGCTGTTAATAAGAGATCTCCTCGTACTCTTACAGCTTATGGACTGCCCTGCAGGATTCATGGTGTTAGATCTCTCCGGCACTACTGTAGACATTCGTCGAGTGCTGTGGCACTTGTGCGTGCTCGCGAGTTTACCAGTTTCTTTGGCTCTTTAGTGTATATAACCTTCCTCCTTGTCGGAAATGTGATCTCCATGCCCAGGCCATGAAGAAGAATGGTCTAAAGCCTCAAAAAATGTCAGGAAAATCTGAAAATTATTAATATTTCTAGCAGTGGTTTTGCTTAGAAGGAACAATGCTAAAAGAGACACACGAGTAAATGATGTAACAAAGATTGTGGATGTGGTGCATTTAATTGCAGATATTCTGTGGTGTACACACCCAATTTTTGTTAGAGGCAACTAACAAGATCATCGTACAACTTCACCATCAGAAGACAGCAGAACAGCAGTGACATAATTGTGTTGTAAATGTGGAATACAGCAACTTCAGTGAACCGTGTGGAGCCGCAAAACATGACACAGTGTTTTGTATCAGTACGTTGACATTAAAACAATGGATTAAAGGTGAGATGCAATGGAACGTATATCGCTACTACGTAGTAAGGCACATTTGAAAACATTCAGACGATACAAACAAGTTCTTGTCGTATATTTTATCTCTAAGCCACATTCACACAAACCAGGAGTGCAAATATATTAATCATAATATGGATAGTTATTGAAAGTAGTTGACTGTTGTATTGTTGTTCTTGCGTCTACAGTTACAAGGAACACGTCAGTTCACCGTCTTCTCTACTAATGTACCATTACAGACCAAGGAGACATGTAGTTAGATTAAACCATTCTGTAAAGCTGTCCGATACAGAGAAGACTGTGACAGTTGCGGAACTGACTGGACATGGATAGCTAGTATTTCAGTAGATACAAAAATAAATATAGACGTTGAGACAGATCTTATTATCTACTGTAAAGAAATTTCATGTTTTTCACACTATGGGGGCAGTAATGTGCTTTGTGCTGAAACAGGTACAAAAGTAGCAACACATGACGGAAAGAATCCGAAGGTAGTCGTCTTGTGTTCAGTGTCACTGGCTCTCGGTCGCGAAAACCCTTGTTCGATTCCCGGTCCAGTCATGGATTTTCTGTGCTCGGAACTAGATGTGTATGCTTGCCCAAGGATTACTTTCCATGATATTTGATAGGCCCTGTGTGGTATAGAAAATTCAAAATAATTTACATTTGACAATTACAACAGTTTTATTGTTCCTTTTCAAAATTATTGGCTCAAATGGCTCTGAGCACTATGCGACTTAACTTCTGAGGTCATCAGTCACCTAGAACTTAGAACTACTTAAACCTAACTAACCTAAGGACATCACACACATCCATGCCCGAGGCAGGATTCGAACCTGCGACCGTAGCGGCCGCTCGGCTCCAGACTGTAGAGCCTAGAACCGCATGGCCACTCCGGCCGGCCTCAAAATTATTGAGGTAGCAGATTGTGTACATTTAGATTTACTTCTGTCAGTTTAACGATTTCACGCAACAGTACATTCTGTCTAATTCTTCATTCTTCACTACGAAGTACTCGGATTCTTAGCTGCCATTCCCCACGCTCTCTCCATTGAGATCAATGAATGTGTGAGTGCTTCTTCGTTTCATTCATTTAAATAAATCAATTCACTTGAATAAAATGACATAGAACTCGTATGGGAATGAAAAGATCATAAAACCTTTCTTTAGATAAAGTGAAACCCGGCCACACTACACACACGGAAGATATACATATGTACATATAGCCGTGAAAGTGTAAATAAGCATCAGTGCTAAGATATTTTGAGTTTTTTGCGTGAATAAATGTGTGGAGTTTAAGCTAAAGTGAAATTAGATGAAAACGTTCAGTGCCAAACGCAGGAAGTCTGTAAAATGTGCATGATAACACTTAAAGGAAAATCAAACTAAAATGTACTATGTAAAAGTAACACTTCACTATTTCTTGCAATGAACTGTTCCTGATCGTATAGGAAAACCGAAATTATAAATGCGTTAGCACTCACTGGTATTTTAAATGAGTAAAAGAACGCGTATGGTAAAATAAATATGCTTTTTTAGTATCTCAAAAGATTAACTGGAAATAACTTCAATAGTTTCAGGGCCTACGTAAGCTACAGACACAATAGCAACTCAAATTAAGAATTTATAGACTGTGTATAGCATTGTCTATGTAAAAGTATAACTTTGTTTTACAGTTGTACAACCATTGTGGAATACAGTAAAGTTTAGACGATACAAACAAGTTCTTGTCGTAAATTTATCTCTAAGCCACATTCACACAAACCAGGAGTGCAAAAATATTAATCATAATATGGATAGTTATTGAAACACTACACAGGACTCCGTTATTGGACCACATTGACTTGAATGAAAGAAAATTTTGGTACAGTAAAAGTTGACTGCTTGAAGTCGGGAGGAATGTAATGAGTGAGCCTAATTGGTAACCAAGACGTGACTCACGAACAACATTAACGCAACAAGAAAAATATTTATTTCTATTCCTGTAAGAATCAACCATTATAGAAGATGTACATTCCTCAGCAAGTAAGTCATTCTCTGGACAACGAAACCAATAGCAACAACATGAGCAAGATACTAAGTTATATATGTATCTGCATGGTTTGGAATTCTGTTGTTTAGGAAGAATTAGATGGACTACCTTCGTGAACCATGAACGTCTTGAAGTGCCACTCCCTCAACAAAGAACTTACAGCCCATGCGTGAAGTCCTTTTTTCCAATCTCTTTAATATCGGTTGCGTCTGACGTCTTCCTGTTACTAGAATGGAGAAATAGAAGACATAGCCAAATCGTCCACCATTTTAGAGCACTGTACGCTTCTACATCTACATGGATACTCTGCAGATCCGTTTTAAGTGCCTGGCAGAGGGTTCATCGAACCACCTTCAGAATTCCTATTATTCCAGTCTCGTATAGAACGCGGAAAGAACGAACACCTATATCTTTCCGTACGAACTCTGACTTCCCTTCTTTTATCGTGGTGATCGTTTCTCCCTATGTAGGTCGGTGTCAACAAAATATTTTCGTATTCGGAGAGGAAAGTTGGTGATCGGAATTTCGTGAGAACATTCGGTCGCAACGAAAAACGCTTTTCTTTTAATGATGTCCAGCCCAAACCCTGTATCATTTCTGTGACACTCTCTCCCATACTTCGCGACAATACAAAACGTGCTGCCCTTCCTTGAACTTTTTCGATGTACTTCGTCTGTCCTATCTGGTAAGGAAACCACACCGCGCAGCATTATTCTAAAAGAGGACGGACAAGCATAGTGTAGGCAGTCTCCTTAGCAGACCTGTTACATTTTCTAAGTGTCCTACCAATAAAACGCAGTCTTTGGTTAGCCTTCCCCACAACATTTTCTATGTGTTCCTTCGAATTTAAGTTGTTCGTAATTATAATACCTAGGTATTAAGTTGAATTTACGGCTTTCAGACTATGTAACGTGCGCGTGGAGTACACAATACTCGTTAAAGCCTGTACTATGGGAAGTGAGTGGGGTTCATCTTATGAGAGAGGATTTTTGTATCCATATCGACCGCGTGTACCTGAATGGTGGCAAATCAGACATAAACCCACTCTGTAATAACAATGGTCCGTCAAGTAAGTTCAAACTGCAATTACACGTCACTATGGACCAAAAGCAACCCAGATGATGTTACCAGTTTAATAATAATACGGTCGCCAGCCTAATTAGGCATTAACTGAATTTCTTCCCTGTACGAGTTGGTGTATATTCATGCAAAACAACACGTAGTAACACTGCATAATATAGTAGAATTTTTGAACCAGAAAATCTATTGAACTGATAGTTTCACGTTCTGTACTGATATGGAAAACCCACGAATATATAATACTACACTATAATGTATACTACAAAACTTCGTACTGTCTATTGATCTGATTAAAATCGGACATAGGTTACCCTAGAAATAGCACTTTCGAGCCACACACAAAATGTCAGTTTTAATAAAGATAAAACACTGATAAATATTGGCTTTTATATTGACTTTAACTTTTGCTGGTCAAACCAATTTAGAACACTTCAGAATTCAAATGGATAAAGGGGGGGAGGGGGCCTGAAACTATTATGATCACTGTATTAAAAAATTGATTACTGAAATTATCATGCGTTCAAGATTTCCAGTAAATGAGTTACTACTCTTTTTATCTTATTTACTTCTCATTTAAATACCTTTATATCTGTCTCGAAATAACTGAACTTCATTACTATATCAATATTAAAGTTATCTTTCAACTTCGTTAGACCTTCGTTATTCTTTTACTGGTTCATTAACAAAACAGTTCTTTAAACACCATTCTAACATAGTTAGGTCTGCAAGTAATTATTATTAACACAAAATTTAATTTTTCATTTCGGGACACTCGGATTGCACAACATTTGGAAAGGACCCTGTCTAGGTTAGTTGTGAGGATAATTAAATGATGGGAAAGTTCTGGTAAAATTTAGGTTATTATTGAACAGTTCACTCTATGGTCCATACGGATACAGCACTAAAAGTTTCAACCTGCTTGTATCGATGCGGCGATTGCCGGGCGGCTACATGGCGAGGCATAGAGCACACATAGAACCACAGCTATGGCTCTTGACGTATCGGCACTGTAATTCTTCTTACCGTCGCAATACTTTTCCATTTAGTGCCTATGGAATTTTGCCATGCTGTGTGGGCTTTGGAACAGGCATACCCGAGGCTCAGTGAAGCTAAGTCTTCCAAGAGAGCCTCCTCGCTCCAGAAGGTGTTGCTCAAACCAGTGCCAAACTCCAACTACTACTGCTGAGCCCGTTGTGCCGTGCAGTGCCCATGCGCATTTTCCCGCGCTCGCCTGTCTTCCACCTTTTACCGCTCCCTTACAGACAGGGTATTCACCCGAGGTTTTGCATTCTACATATCCTAACACATTGCCTACGTATGGACCAGACGCACAGTTACAGTTTTAAACATCTTACAACAGTTTCAACATTTGTTACATTTCAATTCTTTTACAATATTACTTGACATTTGACATAAACATTAATCTTCACATTGAAACTTGTTTACAGTTTTCTTAACACAACGGCATGAAACAAAAAAGAAATGAAAGCAGAACATTAATTACACAAGTTTTTCGAAAAATCAGAAAAAAATTACTTATTTGTACAATAGTACAGCGTTGTTGTTGTTACACATGCTCTTGTTTCCCGTAAATTTCACTAAGTGCAAATTTGATGGGAACACAAAACTTTATATTTATACAGGGGTTCTGAATCTTTGTGTGAATATGCCATCATAAAATTTTATATCACAAAACTTCCTTTCGGTCACATCATATAGGTCTATACTTTTTTAATATATCGAGAACATTTATCTATCATTTACTTAAGTGCCTTTGGCACAGTCCAACTTCCTATCACAATGTGATTGAAGTAGCAAATTAATCATTATTAAATTTCTCAGAGAAATAAAATCTAAATCTGGAACACAAACACTTAACTACAAGCCATATACAAATACCTATATACACTATAAAACAATTTGTTGCTTCTTGCATTGAATTGCAGTCCATTTCCTTATTCACTAATAAACACACAATACTATTTAGAAAAATCACTACACATATTTGCTGCCTATTATTCAGATTTGGGCAGTCCATTTCGCATCATTTTATCACATCACCTGTACCACATTTACAATTCTCCTTTTGACTATTTATCTGCCCTCTTTGGTGTTTGGCAGTCCTTTATATTATGGCTCACATACTGCCCTGTTTGGTTTTAGGCAGTCCTATCTTTTATTTGGCTTGCAGCATTTGCCCTTTCTTTTCAGCCCTTTTTTTCATACATCTTTACATTTATAGTACATTTCGTAATCTGAAGTACATCTTACATAAGCACATTAGCACATTGACATTAGTATACATACATTTACAAAGATTTGTTACATTTAAAAGTTTCATCGTAAGATACAGCACATTTACTGCAGATTGCTTTCTGAGTGTACTTAGGTCACTCACTCTTAGGAACATACAGTTTCAGGTCCACAACGTTTCTTACACCTAAAGGTCTCTTGGATTTTGGGTAGATCAGGTAGTAAGCATTATCGCGTGGAATGTTTTGTATTATATATGGTCCATTATAAATATATTTAAATTTGGAAATTTCATGATTCAGTTCACTAGATTTTTCGTGGGTTTTTAAAAGAACATAATCCCCAGTTTTAAATTTTGAAACTTTCAGGTTTTTATCATGTCTTTTAGATCTAGATTCAGCTTTTTGCCTTGCCCTTTTTCTGACTAATTCTTTTTTTGACTCAACCCCAAGCTTGTACAAGGTGGAAACTCTAGTTTTTCCTCAATTGAACTTTTACTTCTGCTGCCTAACAAAATTTCTTCCGGTGGGAACCCAGTAGTTTCATGATGTAAGGTGTTCATGACATTCTCAATGTCCAATATAAATCTGCCCCAGGCTCTGCGGTTATGACTGCAGTACGTTCTACACAATCTCCCGATTTCTCACATGTACCTCTCAACCAGGTTGCTAGCTGGGTGGTAGGCTGAGATATATTTAACCTCCACACCACTTTGCTCCATTCCTTCTATCCAAATTTTGGATATGAACTGGGATCCATTGTCAGATAGTACTGCCTTGGGTTTCCAGATGGTTCTGAAGTATTCGACCATCCTATTAAATACAGCTTTTGCTGTTGCCTTTTTCAGAGGGTATAATTTCACAAACTGAGAATACTTCCAAAATTATAGAATATACGCACAGTTTCCCGAAGTCTTCGGGAGGGGACCATACAAATCTACTGATAATAATTCTAGGGTGTTCTCAGGTAATGTACTTTGGACCTCTACTAGTTCTGTTCGGTACTTTGGCCCTTTGACAGACATCACACGACTTAATTCGTTCATTTACCTTCTTACTGATACTACCAGCAATCACTATTACATTATTCAGTTTATCCAAACATTTCTTTGGCCCACTATGCCCCAATGCTAAATGAAAATAGTCTATGACATCAGTATCAAACTGGTGTGGCCAACATACTCTCCATTCCTCAGTGACTAAATCTTTCCTGCTATATAAAATACCTTTAAAGATTTTGTAGTATTTCTTAATTTGAGGATACTGCACACTGTCAAAATTTACCTTCACGGATTTCCATATCGGATCCTCATTTTGATGGTACCTCATATTTTTACATATTTGCTCAATTTTCCTTTTTCATGAAACCTCTTTCATATACCTTATCTGGAAAGTACCCTCTTCACCATTTTCATCAGGCACTTCACTCATACCATTAGGCAATCGAGATAAAGCATCTGCCACGTAATTCTCAGTACCCTTAACATAGCAAATCTCATAATCAAACTGCTGTAGGTACAAAGCCCAACGAGTTAGCCTGCCATAAAAGTAAACGACAATCTTCAAGAAAAGTTAAAGCTTTGTGGTCAGTATGTATGATGAGCTTATGGCCCCACAGATAATTTCTGAATTTCTTTAATCCCCATATAATGGCTAAAGCCTCCTTTTCAGATGTAGTGTAGTTTCTCTCATATTTTGTTAGAGTTCTACTTGCAAAGGCGATAGTCCTGTGTTCGATTTCTTTGCCATCACAAATTTCTTGGAAAACTTCTATACCAATCCCATAAGCACTACTGTCAGTACTCTAGTGGAAAGGTTCTGTCAGTATGGGGTGATGCAAAATATTGTCATTCAAGAGTTCACTTTTTAAATTTTCAAAATCTCTCATGCACCCTTCAGTCCAAACAAAAGCACTATTTTTCTTATTATTCAAATGAGGACTATTAAAAGCTTGCCCCTTAACGAATTTTCTATAGAACGCACATGAACCTAAAAAGGCTTTCAACTGTTTTCTATTTCTAGGAACTGGACACTCTGCTATTGCACTTAACTTTTCTGGGTTCATGCCAATGCCAGTCGTAGTAATAATATTTCCCAAAAACTTTATTTTCGACTTCACGAATTCACATTTCTTCCACTTTAGTGTCATGTGCCCTGCTTGTAGAGCAACAAAAACTTTCTGCAATAATTCACAATGCTCTTGCCATTCCTCAGTAGCAATCAGTAAGTCATCTACATAAATGGTTAGCCGGGAACTCAATTCTCTCCCTACTACAAAGTCCAGTGCCCTAATAAATACCGCCACAGAAGTGCTAAGCCCAAATGGCACTACTTTATACAAATAGCATTTCCCGGCGAATAGAAAAGCGGTATATTTACGAGATTCTTTGCTCAATGGGATTTGCCAGTATCCAGCGGTCATGTCCAGACTGGTTAGATACTTCACATTATAAAACTTTTGGAGCATTTCGTCCAGATTTTCAGGTCTGTCTATTTCCGTCTTTACAATTTTGTTCAAAGTCCTGGCGTCAATGACTACTCTTACTCCCCATCCGTTTTATTAACGATGATAAGGGGACTATTATATTCGCTGCTACTCTGTTCGATTACACCCCATTGTATCATTTTATCTATTTCCACTTGAACGGCCTGCCTCTTTGATATGGGTACTGGAAACGGTCTTGCAAAGAAAGGTTTATGCTCTAATGTCTCAATCTGGTATTCAAAGTTCTTAACTAGGCCAGGTTTGTCCCAAAATACGGTGCTATTACTTTCTAAAAGATCAAGCAATTCTATTTTCTGATCATGAGATATCTCCTTCAAATTTTCCACAATTTCTTTAAAATCATGCCCCTGCCTATCACTCTCATCTATTAACCTCTGGACATGGTACATTTCGTACATGTTTGTCAAACCATCATTCACTTGATCGATCTCCAATCATAAAGAACCAATTTCTGAATCGAACACCTTCCCATTCTCCTCAAATTTTATTTCCAAATTCGTAGATGCATTATTAATTTTGACCACTTCATGGCTGCAATCAATAATAACTTTTTCTTTATCTAGCCAATCTATACCCAGAACCATTTCAGTACTCAAGCCTGGCACAACCAAAAAATCATGTTCAAACTTTTGTCCTTTTATACTAAATACTGGTTTTTTACTGGCTTGCTACTCTTGCCAGTAGCGCCAACGATTTTTACACCAGTCACTGACATAATTACTAGTCCAGGCTTATCACAGATGTGTTCGAAGAACGATTGGGAAATCGCACTTATCAGAGATCTCGTATAAAGAAGTACTTGCAATTTCACATTATAAATTTCAACTGGTATTACAGTTTGTTTAATCGTGAAATGCCTTTCATTGTTGTGTTCTTCCCTAAGCAGATCTGGGTCGATGATAACATCGTCCCAAGATATGCTTTTGACCTGCACATCATCTATATCTGGCGGTTTCTATGGTTCCGGGAGTCCAAAGTCATCAATTACTTGAACTCTTTGTAACATTGACACTGAGTCGTCCGATGGCTCCTTTTTTCTGTGTTCAGTCTCAACATCTGGGTTTTGTTTTGAAACTTCGTCATCAGTAGGTACAATATCGCAATTAGCTGTATTCCCATTATTTTCACTAGCACCGAAATACTCGTCATCTGAACTATCGTCAGAGTCCGACCATTTGGATCGCTTTCGGGTTCTAACATAAAAGCTTTTCTGAGACAGGCACGAAGTTCTTCCTCTGCATTTTCGTCAGGCTTTAATTTTAACTCAATATTTTCTTTAGGCTAAACGACCTCATTATCAGCTTTACTCACATCCACTGTTACTTCATATTTAGTGTAATCCTCGTGGACTTCAATTACTCTTAGGTAATTACCTGCCCCTTTGGTAACAGCTTGTACTGTTGGCGGATCGTTAACAGAAGTTACTTCCTCGTCAATGCTTAGGATTTCGTCCTCCAATTCCTTCCTATCTTTAACCGCCGTCCTATCGGCAGCACGCGTACTTTGCGCGGCGCTATTTACTCTCTCCTCTTTAAATTCGGGCCACGTCACCTTATCGACGTCCCTACTATTTCCTTTTTCACTAATTAACCTCCTTGCCTCATATTCCTTCTTAAAATCCTCCCACTCACATCGCTTGAGGCCCTTGTACAGATCGTCGATCTGCACACACTAATCAGTTGCTTCTGCTAATTCATTCTCGCCATTTACTTCATTACCAACACTGCTAACCGCACCTCTCTGTGTATCCACTCTTCCATCTACTATTTCCTTCGCCATGGAATTACCACTCGTAATGTATTCACCAGCTCTTACGGTAATGTTTGTACCTAATTCTGCCGCCTTGCTAGCGGCTTCTCTCTGAACAGCTGTCATGCTAGGCTGGGCCGTTGCCCTCTGATGCTCCACTTGCCTGTTAACATGTATCGCTCTGCGCCGCGAAGATGACTCATCTGCGCACGCACCTGACACTTGCTTCGCCACAACACGCTGCGTCGTTCCACGCCTGTCCCTAACCTGTCTCATAACTTCACTGTCAGTCCAGTAATGTTTCTTAAATCGGGGCCGGTATGTTCTGTCCGCTTCCGTTTGGCCCGCAACGTTCGCGGAAATCAGTTTCCCTCGTCGTTATTATTGTTCGAGGTGTATCCTCTACCGCGACCTGGATAATTCCCTCTTCCTCTTCCTCTACCTCTACCTGTCTGTACCATGTTGACGCGAAAACCATCGCCTTCATTCCTCCCATCATTATTGCGGTTATTCCTGTTACTAAAATTCTGATAATTGGCACGACTTTCGCGCCAGTGGTCTTCGTCTTCGACCCTTGCGAGAAACGCTTGGAAGCTGCGATGGTTGCTTCCCACATATCTCTTCGAATCTTCTGGAAGCTTTTTATATAGCTCCCATACGATTTCAGAATCGGATCTTCCCCCTCTTAAATGTGTCAACTTTCGGTACCAATATTAGCAGAAATCTTTCAAAGAATTCCTGCCCCTGTTATCATGAGGTTTGGCCATGATAAACTCGCGCCACAAATGATCCTGTTTTTGTTTGGACCAGTATTCTTCCGTAATTTTTTGTTTAAACTCTTCGAACGTCAGTAGTTCGGTATTCAAGTTAATTCCCCAGCGATTAGCGTCACCTGTTAAGGCGCCAATTACTACGTTTATTTTCTCCTGACCAGACAAGTGTTCAGGAAACATCCTCTCGCAGTTTTTGATGAAATCCAACGGATGCCATCCGTTATGTTTTTTGGCAGGATCGAAGCGTTCCTCACCTTCCAACAGCTTCGTAAGTGGCGAGCTATTACAGACAACACCAGGCCTATCTTTGATTTTACTCTCGAGGTCGAAAATTTTGCCTTGAATTTTCGATGTGTTTTGTTCACACTTTTGTACACATCCAGTAACTTTTTCGCCTAAATTTCTTTCAGTATCTGAAACTGCCTTTTTCAACGGTGATATTCCATGTCGGCATTCGTTTACGAACTCAGTTTTAAGACCGAAAACTTTTTCGCCTACTTTTGTTTCAACTAGAGGCTCTACTTTCTTTTGGATGTTGAGAACTTCAACATCAAACCTACTGTTAATGTCGTCAATTTCCCCCTGCATATTATTCATATTTTTATTAAGTGTGTCAATTTCAGACTTCATCGTATTTACTGCAGAACTTAAATTACCCACCTTTTTGTTCTACCTGTTCTATTTGTTTACTAATTTTAATTCCTTGTTCTTCGACCTGTGCTTTAAGCTGACCAACTTGTGTTTTAAGCTGGTTATTCTGTGGTCTGATCTGATTACTTTGTGTTTTAAGCTGCTCGTCAACGTGTGTTTTAAGCTGACAAACCTGATTACTAACTTGTTTTTGAAGCTGATCATTCTGTGTTTTGAGCTGCTCACTCTGTCCTGCAATTTGTTTGGTTAATAGTTCAAATAAGTCGTTCATGCTTAAAATTTTCACACTGTTTTGTTCTACAGAATCGGTGTGTTCCGATCCTACTTCATAATTTTCTTTCGGTTCTTTCTTTATCTGTGGTGAATCAAACATGTCAGTGGACTCATTCACATACACACTATCATCTACAAAGTCGTCCTCTACTTCCTGTTTTATTCCTTGCTGTGTTCTAGGCAATCTCGTCACATCTACTGTGTCTACGTTCTTGTCCATACTGAACGCAAATTACACTACACTACCGTACTTGACGCTCACTACTATTTACTTTACTGAATAATATTGCAATTTGTGCCACTGAACATCCACTGTTCGGTATTCACGTTAATTTGTGATCGACAACTGAATGTCCTGTCACTGGGAAGCCACTTGTAACGTGCGCGTGGGGTACACAATACTCGTTAAAGCTTGTACTATGGTAAGTGAGTGGGGTTCACCTTATGAGAGAGGATTTTTGTATCCATATCGACCGCGTGTACCTGAATGGTGGCAAATCAGACTTACACCCTCTCTGTAATAACAATGGTCCGTCAAGTAAGTTCAAACTGCAATTACACGTCACTGTGGACCAAAAGCAACCCAGATGACGTTACCAGTTTAATAATAATACGGTCGCCAGCCTAATTAGGCATTAACTGAATTTCTTCCCTGTACAAGTTGGTGTATATTCATGCAAAACAACACGTAGTAACACTGCATAATATAGTAGAATTTTTGAACCAGAAAATCTATTGAACTGATAGTTTCACGTTCTGTACTGATATGGAAAACCCACGAATACATAATACTACACTATAATGTATACTACAAAACTTCGTACTGTCTATTGATCTGATTAAAATCGGACATAGGTTACCCTAGAAATAGCACTTTCGAGCCACACACAAAATGTCAGTTTTAATAAAGATAAAACACTGATAAATATTGGCTTTTATATTGACTTTAACTTTTGCTGGTCAAACCAATTTAGAACACTTCAGAATTCAAATGGATAAAGGGGGGAAGGGGGCCTGAAACTATTATGATCACTGTATTAAAAAATTGATTACTGAAATTATCATGCGTTCAAGATTTCCAGTAAATGAGTTACTACTCTTTTTATCTTATTTACTTCTCATTTAAATACCTTTATATCTGTCTCGAAATAATTGAACTTCATTACTATATCAATATTAAAGTTATCTTTCAACTTCGTTAGACCTTCGTTATTCTTTTACTGGTTCATTAACAAAACAGTTCTTTAAACACCATTCTAACATAGTTAGGTCTGCAAGTAATTATTATTAACACAAAATTTAATTTTTCATTTCGGGACACTCGGATTGCACAACATTTGGAAAGGACCCTGTCTAGGTTAGTTGTGAGGATAATTAAATGATGGGAAAGTTCTGGTAAAATTTAGGTTATTATCGAACAGTTCACTCTATGGTCCATGCGAATACAGTACTAAAAGTTTCAACCTGCTTGTATCGATGCGGCGGTTGCCGGGCGGCTAGATGGCGAGGCATAGAGCACACATAGAACCACAGCTATGGCTCTTGACGTATCAACACTGTAATTCTTCTTACCGTCGCAATACTTTTCCATTTAGTGCCTATGGAATTTTGCCATGCTGTGTGGGCGTTGGAACAGGCATACCCGAGGCTCAGTGAAGCTAAGTCTTCCAAGAGAGCCTCCTCGCTCCAGAAGGTGTTGCTCAAACCAGTGCCAAACTCCAACTACTACTGCGGAGCCCGTTGTGCCGTGCAGTGCCCATGTGCATTTTCCCGCGCTCGCCTGTCTTCCACCTTTTACCGCTCCCTTACAGACAGGGTATTCACCCGAGGTTTTGCATTCTACATATCCTAACACATTGCCTACGTATGGACCAGACGCACAGTCCAGTTTTAAACATCTTACAACAGTTTCAACATTTGTTACATTTCAATTCTATTGCAATATTACTTGACATTTTGACATAAACATTAATCTTCACATTGAAACTTGTTTACAGTTTTCTTAACACAATGGCATGAAACAAAAAAGAAATGAAAGCAGAACATTAATTACACAAGTTTTTCGAAAAATCAGAAAAAAATTACTTATTTGTACAATAGTACAGCGTTGTTGTTGTTACAACTAGTCTGATTTGTCGTGTAACCTACGTTCCTTTTAGCACTCATGTGGATGACCTCACACTTTTTGTTATTTAGCGACAGCTGCTAATTTTCGCACCATTCAGATATCTTTTCTAAATCGTTTTTCAGTTTGTTTCGATCTTCTGATGACTTGATTAGTCGATAAACGACAAACAACCGAAGACGGCTGCTCAGATTGTCTCCCACTACCTTGGGGAACGCTAGAAATCACTTCTGTTTTACTCGATGACTTTCCGTCATTTACTAGGAACTGTGACCTCTCTGACAGGAAATCGGAAATCCAGTCACATAACTGAGACGATATTCCATAAGCACGCAATTTCAGTACAAGCCGCTTGCGTGGTACTGTGTCAAAAGCCTTCCGGAAATCCATTAATATGGAATCGATCTGAAATCCCTTGACAATAGCACTCAACACTTCATGTGAATAAAGAGCTAGTTGTGTTTCACAGGGACACTGTTTTCTAAACCCATGTTGACTCTGTGTCAATAGATAGTTTTCTTCGAGGTAATGCATAATGTTGGAACATAATATATGTTCCAAAATCCTGCTGCATATCGACTTTAACGATTTGTACCTGTAATTTAGTGAATTACTCCTGCTACCCTTCTTAAATATTGGTGTGACCTGTGAAACTTTCCAGTCCTTGGGTACGGATCTTCCATGGAGCGAACGATTGTATATGATTGTTAAGTATGGAGTTAATGCATCAGCATACCCCGAAAGAAACCTAATTGGTGTACAGTCTGGACCAGAGCACTTGCTTTTATTAAGTGATTTAAGTTGCTTCACTACTCCGATTATATTTCATCTGCGTAACTCATGTTGGCAGCTGTTCTCAATTCCAATTCTAGGATATTTACTTCGTCTTCTTTTGTGAAGGCATTTCGGAAGGCTGCTTTGGCAGCACTGTCTTCGATAGTGTCTCCATTACTATCGCTTAGAGAAGGCATTGACTGTTTCTTGCCGCTAACATACTTCACATACGACCAGAATCTCTTTGGGTTTCCTGCCAGATTTCGAGACAAAGTTTCGTTGTGGAAACTGTTATAGGCATCTCACATTGAAGTTCCCTTATCTTAGCCCTTTTACTGTTAGTGACGAAAGAGACACTACATTCACCTTCTGGTGGAGCTGCGTTCTTCTCAAAACACTCTGATACGAATTCCTCGTTTGATATCTGAATTAGTGCGATGTCGGGATGAATCATAGGTAATAGTCCTGAAGCCCCTCTGTATGAGTTGTCCTAGATGTTACGCGTCCATGTGGTATTGTAGGTCTTCTGAAGACTGAAAAAAAGCTCCTATGAGGAGTTGGCCGCGTAGGAAAGTATATTTTTTAACTGTATCCAGCAGAGGCAAATGATTATCTGTGTGGGAATTGTATTTTCTCGACTCCCATTTCTGGCTATGAAGGAGCTACCTGGATTTGAGAAAGCAGTTGAGTAAGAAATACAGTATACTTACAGCACGGTGGCTGCTTAAGTTGTTCATATGAGAAATGAGGACACAGTCCTTCAAGGAGGTCGGTTATTACTAGAGCTGTTTTCAGCAGTAGAGAGGAAGTTATCATATCTACTAACAAGTGGGACAATCGTGAATGACCTCCATTTATCTGATGATGTTATGTGTTTGCCAAAAGAACAGATGATCTCCGACTACTACAGCCTTAATCCATACACATTATACTCGTCAAAATGGATGTATGTTGGTATGTACATGTATGTTTATATGTATTATTTCTACGTTTCAATGTACATTACTCAGCGAGGTGGCGCAGTGGTTAGCACACGTCTCGCATTCAGGAGGACGGCGGTTCAAACCAGTGTCCGGCCATCCTGACTTAGGTTTCTTCATATTACTTCAGGAAAATGCCAAGATGGTGCCTTTGAAAGGGCACTGCCGACTTCCTTCCTCATCCTTCCCTAATCCGATGAGACCGACGATCTCGCTGTTTGGTCCCCCTCCCGCAAATCAACCAACTAACGTACCTTTCTCGTATGGCGTAATAAAGCTTCCTTTTATATGTAACTGTCTGATATTAATGTCCCACAGATCTTGAAATACCTTGGTTTTATTTTACTCCTATAAACCTGGTGATAGAAAGCTTTTATTTGTCTAAATAAAATAAAATGTGACCAGAACTGTGAATTCTACTGCTCAACTAGGTATCAAGATCAACGATCGCCTCTGAAGATAAAAACTAGTTTATTTTATGCTCTTTATTTGTGTTTTGAAAATCTTATACCTAAAAATGCAAGGTCATAAATTAATAACAATAATGATAAAACACACAGGGGAAGAGAGAGGGAAACAGATAAAGATTATATGATCACAGAAATTTTGCTTATGTTTCTTTGTTCAAAGCATCAGCTTATAACCTCCTTTCCACATATCCTCCTAAAACCCTGGACCGATCTGAACCAAAGTTCTTGTATAATTACCTACAGCCCCGAGAGAATTGCCTGCGGGTAAGATCCACCTACCCATCAAATGTGTGGAGGTAGAGGTGGAACCGTAGCGTAGGTCAAGACGCGCAAATAGCCAGACTGTATTCCTCCAATATGTGGGCATAAGTGCAGTTTGTCACTTGCAACAAATCTTGCACATAATTTCAAACCTTTACAACTTTTTCTGTGACAAACCCTACAAACTGATGAAAAGAAAAAATTAAACGCGTGCTATATTTTCGCTATTCAAGCATCAAAACTACCGTGTTCAAAATGTCTTTTTATTGTTTTACTTCTTTACTACCAAGTGTAGTAAAGACACATTTTGCAAACAGTATTCACATACAGCACTGAATGTACCTGCGAAATTATATCATTGTACCACACATATTTCAGGAGATATGACGGCATAAAGATCGTGCATGACCTTTTATTTTATTACATCTTTATTATTTACTCCATTTGCAACACATTTTGCAGACATCATCTATATGTACCACTAAATGTACCTGCAGTATTATATCGTTGTGCGACACAAGGTTCAGGAAATATGACGTCATAAACATAGAGATGCGTGGAACGAGACTGCAGGGCGATGTTCACTAGACATAAAGGTGAAATACGTGTACAAATATGTATGAAATGTGTTAAATAAATGTGGAATATACATGACATGTGCGTACAGGAGCAAAATCATAGGTAAGAAGCTAGTCCTGAACCCCTGGATCGATTTCAATCAAATTTGAAACACATATTACTTACCGATTGGAAAGAAATGCTGTGAGGGTAAGAAATACTGGTGAGGGGGAATGGTAACTTGGAGAGAGAATGGGAGGGAGGAGCTGGACAGAATGAGTGCGAGGAGTAAAAGAGAGAGAAAGGAAAGAGGAGCGTGACAGAGATAGGGAAAAGAAGAAATGAGCAGAGAGAGGGGAGGAGGAGATGAGCAGTGAAAGGGAAGGAGATGGACAGAGTAGAGAAAGAGGAGGAGATGGACAGATGGTTGGTTTAAAGGCGGGAGAAGGGACCAAACTACGAGGTCATAGGTCCCTAGATGAACAGAGAACAGTAAAAGACGGAGGGAGCAGACTAAGAGAGAGGAATGGAGGAGATGGGCTTAAATAGGACTGGGAGGAGATGGACAGATTGGGAAAGGACAGATGGAGAGAGGGGAAGGATCAGACGGAGAGTGGAAGGGAGAGGAAAAAATGGATAGGGAAAGGTCCAGGAGGAGATGAACAGATATGTGTGGAGGAGATGGAGAGAGAGGGGAGGAGAAGAATAAATACATATCCAGAAACGCTGGGTACTCATCTACGAGGTTTGCTCTGGCAGTAATGCACCGCATTTTCTTTCTTAGCCGAATACGAAACGTTACGTATGTATTATTTGGAGTCTCCTGAGTCAGCTCGCCATGTTTCTGTCACTTCCGACAGATAGCGTAGTTGCAGGACAGTTTCAAAATGGCGTTTGTAGGTGATGTACCTTACAAGCAGCGTGCCGTCACTAAATTTCTCATTGCAGAGAAAGAATCTGTGGGGAATATTCACAAACGCTAGTGAAAAGTCTATGGAGCATCTGCTATCGACAGAAGTACAGTTACAAACAATCCTGTTGGAAGAAAACCCGCAACTAAGCATTACACCAGTGGCTGAAAATACCGCTTCAGTTGTAAATATCTTTAATTATCCCATGACCGGTTTCTGGCTGTTATAAGCCCATCTTCAGATATCGTAGCTGTGGTGTGGCCCCCGAGCGCCGCGGTGGACGTGTACTAGACGCTGTGTGCTATCTATGAGCGCAGGACTACCTGGCCTTGGGCAGCTACAAACCTCGTAACACCTATATTTCTTTTGCATATGTTATTGTATCCTTCGTACTTTCCGTACGTTTCGTCAGAGCTCCTATTTTCAACACATAAGTGTTTTATATGTAATAAATCCTCGCACTTTTGTATTCAAAACTAAAACTTTGCAGTACAATTTGCTAGATGATTTCAATAAAATAGATGTTGTAGGTAACGTTATGGTTGTAACTTCCCTCTTCGCTTTATGATAACTAGTTACTCTCATTAAATATTGGCTTTCACGAGCATCATTTGCTCCAATAATTCAAACATTGTTTCATTGTAGTGTATAAGTACCAAGTATATTGTTAAGGTATTTGGTTACTGACTACGCGTTCTGTATTTCGCTGCCTAAGCTTACATGTTTGCCATTTGTATGCAACAGGTTTATGGTCATGTTTCACAAGTTTTGAGATTAATGTCTTTTTATTTCTCTATTATAAATTCTATGACGTCGGTTTATCTGCTCAGAGAAAAGAAAATATGATGAAGATTAGGAATTCTACCAGTTATAAATAACGCAGAATGAAGTACTTAGCACTGCAGAACAGAAACAGAACATACAACTATGCCATTTAAAGAGCTGTGGAACAAAAATTACGCACATATTGTAAAATTTCTGAAAGGGAGAGGATAGTTTGAAAGTTCTGATAACTGTGTGCAATGCACTTATAACGATTTAACTTTATGTGTTTGACAAGAGCGGCAGACCTCTAAAATTGTTACGTAAAACTACTCCGAACTTTGAATTTTCGTTGAGACAATTCACTCATTTTTTACAACGGCTGTTTAGCATGTTAAATACGTTATGAGATGGCGTGCCGAAAAGTAGTTTAGAACTTTGTATGTGAAAACTTTTTAAGCTTTTTAGATAAAGCAAACTTTATTAACATTTTACATCTTTATTCTTCATGTCAACGTATTTATTTCACATCATACAAATCCGACGACAAACATATATCTCCCAGTAGCAGACCAGTTTGTTGATACTGTCTCTCTAGACTGTCTCACATTGTTGACGAAGTTACGACCTCATCTCTGCTTGCACTGCTTCATCACTATCCAAATGAAGACCTCGAAAGTATTCTTTAAGTTGTGGAAACTGATGAATATCGGGCTGGGTCAAGTCGGGACTGTGTGGTGTATGATCGATGACAGCGAAGCCAAGGCGTCGGACTGTTGTAGATGTCGCAGGGCTCGTGTGTTGTCTGGCATTGTCACGTGGAATGCGTGAGTGATCGATGTGTGGACCAACTCCAGAAATTCGTGTTTTGTGTGTTCTGAGGGTCTCGCAGTACTCCTGCATAGCTACACTACACACCGCCACAGTACGTGCTACACTTCGGAGCCATCTACCGGAAAAGGGTTGAAACTTGCGTTAGCGAAGAGGGTAGTCGACCGGATAATATGCATGCCACCTAGTACCTCAACCGATTGGGGGAACAGAACAAAAAAGTGAGAGGCACTACGTCCTTGGATTAGCAATCAAAACTAAAGATTGCGATACACTCTCCAGTACGTGAGTGAATAGCGTTTATTATGTAATGAAAGAAAACAAGGGAGACAAAATAATCTTCAGGGTCCAGTCCACTCAGACAATAATGCAACAGTTGTTGCAAAGACCAGAACACCAATAAACTTAGCAAAATATTGAAAACAGAGCATTTTTCACAACATAGGTATTGAGCAAGATTAAGCACAAGACAACAACCCTCAAACCATTTTCCGTTATTCGTTAAAACAAAGATACTTGCAGTGGGAAAAAAGAAGCCGGCAACAATTTAAGAACTGAAGATGAAGAGTGACAGGAGCCTGGGCGATAGCAGCTAAGAGAGTTGCACATCTATGAATAGATATCTGTAAAACACAGCAAGAGAATAGTGTAATTTAAGTTTCAGCAACAAAATATATATATAGTTGTACACAGATTTCAGCAGTGTGCGAGGAAAAATTTACAAAGAAATGCGTGTTTGAATAATATATACTACTAAAAATAATATATGCTACTGAAACCAAGCCGGTCGGAGTGGCCGAGCGGTTCTAGGCGCTGCAGTCTGGATCCGCGTGACCGCTACGGTCGCAGGTTCGAATCCTGCCACGGGTATGGATGTGTGTGATGTTCTTAGGTAAGTTAGGTTTAAGTGGTTCTAAGTTCAAGGGGACTGATGACATCCGAAGTTGAGTCCCATAGTGCTCAGAGCCATTTGAAGCATTTGAACTAAAACCAAAACATTGAACAATGTAGTACCTACTTGTTATTCTGAAGCCTTTAGCTTCCTTGAAAACCTAAATTATTTTATTATATTAATAAACTTATAAATTACAAACAAAAATTGACATAATAACTCATCTAAGTACCTCAAATTAAAGAAAAATTAATATTTAGGTTACCCTACTACGGAAGAATGCCTTCAACGTGTATGGAGACAACCTCATGAATCTATGGACCCTGCATGTCAGATGGGGACTCTTCAGGCTGGTGGAGTCTCTGTAATGGTGTGTGGCGTGTGAAGTTGGAGTGATATGGGACCTCTGATACGTCTAGAAACGACTCTGACATATGACATGTACAAAAGCATCCTGCCTGACCACCTGCATCCGCTGATGCCCATTGTGAATTCCGACGGACTTGGGCATTCCAGAATTGCACACGTCCAGAATTGCTAGTGAATGGCTTCAGGAACACTCTTCTGAGTTTAAACATTTCCTCTGGCCACAAAACTCCCAGACGTGAACATTATGTACCAGTTTATTTGGGTCTTCAGTGTACTAGCGCCACGCCAGGTCTACAGTTGCTTTCCAATCCGCCCTCGTACTAAAAGCCAAGTATGAATAACTGCTCTAGATGAGATTTAGTTGATTCGTCAACTCTGAGATAGCCTTTGTAGACTTGAAATATACGTTCAACAGAAGTGGCATACAATTTCTCAGGTAGCAAGACAACAGTGGGGAGAGAATGGAAACAGCTTCGTGCCACACCTTAGAATAAAAAATGATCTTCACAATCTAGACTCTGATCTTGTCCTGCCATACAAACAGAGGCATCATTTCAGTAACAATAAGAAGTAAGGTTGATCATATAATTATTAATGACGTTATATAGTAGCAAGTTTTCCCTGAACCACCTGCTGCGATATCTCACAACTATTCTATCATTCAGCATGAAATTAATATTCCCCCCCCCCCCTCTACCATCCTTTCTTTTTGGGGGGGGGGGGGGTCCTTGGTGAGCTGTCGCCAAAACGAAAATGGAGCTGTATAGTAAAATAAATACGTATTTTTAGTAACTGAAAAGACTAACGCGATATAACTTCAATGGTTGTAGCGCCTCCATAAGCTGTAGACATAGCACCAACACAAATAAAGAATCTAGGTGAAAATATAGTTTTATTCTACATTTGTACAATCATTGTGGAAAATAGTAAAGTTTAGGAGATACAGACGAAAAATAATCACATAAACCAGGAGTGCACATATGTTAATCATGATGTGGATATCCATGAAATACTACTTAGGTCTTCATTCGTCGACCACTTGGACTTAAATGAAAAAAAATTTTGCTACAATAAAAATTGTGTGCTTGATGTCAGAAGCAATGTAATGATTGGGCCTGAATATTAACCGAGATGTGACTCATGAAGGAAAGTAACCCAACAAGATAAAGATTTTTTTGGTCTTTGTATGTGAATCAAACGTTATAGAATATGTATGTTCTTCAGCAAGTAAATTATTGTCTGAATAATGAAACCAAAAGCATATTATATATATATATATATATATATATATATATATATATATATATATATATATATATATACACGAGGGCTGTCCATAAAGTAAGTTCCGATTGATCGCGAAATGGAAACCACAGTGAAAATCAGAAATGTTTTATTTGTAACAGTTAGTCACACCTTCCAGCTACTTCTCTACGTAGTCGTCGTTCTGACTTAGACATTTGTCTTAGCGTTGTACCAACTTTCCAATACCCTCATCATAGAAGACAGCCGCCAGTGCTTTCCGTCAATTCCGTACGCTGGTCTATAGCTCGTTTTCCGTGCCAAAATGTTGTCTTCATAGCCATAGCCGGCATCATGGTGTGGGGAGCGATCTCCTACACTGGCCGTACACCACTGGTGATCGTCGAGGGGACACTGACTAGTGCACGGTACATCCAAACCGTCATCGAACCCATCGTTCTACCATTCCTAGACCGGCAAGGGAACTTGCTGTTCCAACAGGACAATGCACGTCCGCATGTATTCCATGCCACCCAACGTGCTCTAGAAGGTGTAAGTCAACTACCCTGGCCAGCAAGATCTCCGGATCTGTCCCCCATTGAGCATGTTTGGGACTGGATGAAGCGTCGTCTCACGCGGTCTGCACGTCCAGCACGAACGCTGGTCCAACTGAGGCGCCAGGTGGAAATGGCATGGCAAGCCGTTCCACAGGACTACATCCAGCATCTCTACGATCGTCTCCATGGGAGAATAGCAGCCTGCATTGCTGCGAAAGGTGGATATACACTGTACTAGTGCCGACATTGTGCATGCTCTGTTGCCTGTGTCTATGTGCCTGTGGTTCTGTCAGTGTGATCATGTGATGTATCTGACCCCAGGAATGTGTCAATAAAGTTTCCCCTTCCTGGGACAATGAATTCACGGTGTTCTTATTTCAATTTCCAGGAATATATATATATATATATATATATATATATATATATATATATATATATATATATATATATATATATATATACTGGTCTGGAATTTTCTTGCTTAGTAAGTATTAGATGGACTACATTCTTGAACTATGAACATCCTGACAGACAGATCTCTTAACAAAACTTATAGCCTATGCGTGCAGTCAATTTTTCCAATCTCTTTAACATCGGTTGCAGTTCACGCATTCTTGTTACTAGATCGGAGAAACTGTGGATATAGGAAAATCGTTCAATATTGTAGAGCTACGTAAGGGTCCCTTATCTTAGCTCTTTAACTGCTAATGGAGAAAGAGAAGAGACACTAAGTTTACCGCCTAGTGGTACTGCATTCTCCTGCTCAAAATAATCTGATACGAGTTCCCCATTCAGTACCTGAATAAGTGCTATGACAGGATGAACCATACCAAGGTAGATAATAGCCCATGAAGCCTTACTGAACGAGTTGTCAGAGATATTATGCATTCACGTGTTATTGTACGTCTTCTGAAGACAGAAAAACACCTTGTATGAGGAGTTCCCTATGTAGGAGACCAAGTTTTTTAAGTTTATCCAGCAGAAGACAATTATTATATATGTAGGAATAGTATTTTCTCAACCCGCATTGCTAGCTATAAAGGAGATGGCTGGATTTGAGAAACCAAATGAGAAAGAAATACAGCATACTTATGTATGGCGGCTGCTTAATTGGTTTCAGTGTGCATGAGAGCTTGAAATTAGGGTCTCGATACTAGCCTAGTAGATACCAAATGAATAAAGAAGTATTGCAGATGTGGGATAATTATTTCTTCAAAATGTGAAGAGCTATTTACCCATAACAAATATTGTTATGGCTGCCACGCGACTTAATCCCGAAAGATAAAATTAGGATTTGGGAACGCAGTATTTCAAGGAGGTTAACTATTACTAGAACGATTTCCAGCAGCCCAGAAGAAGTTATCATTTCGAATACTTGTAGAAAGGGACAAGAGTGCCTACAAGTGGGACAATCCTAAACGACCTCCGTTTATCTGATGATGTTAAGTGTTTCCCAACAGTACAGATGATCTCCGACAACTACAGCCTTAATCCATTCATATTTTACTCATCGAAATGGAAGTACGTACATATGTATACGCGCGCGCGCGCGCGCGCGCGTGTGTGTGTGTGTGTGTGTGTGTGTGTGTGTGTGTGTGTGTTTCGTGTGCACTTATGTTTGTATGTATTATTTCTACGCTCAACGTACATTACCGACCTATGTGGCGCAGTGGTTAGCACACTGGTCTCGCATTGGGGAGGACGACGGTTCCGACCCATGTCCGTCCATCCTGGTTTAGGTTTTCCGTGATGTCCCTGAATCGGTGCAGGTAAATACCAGAAAGGTTCCTGTGAAAGGGCACAGCCGACTTCCTTCCCCATCCTTCCCTAATTCGGTGGCACCAACGACCTCGCCAGTTGGTCCCCTCCCCCAAACCAACCAACCAACGTACCTTCCTCATACAGCGTAATAAAGCTTCCTTTTGTGCGTGACTGATTAATATTCATTTCCTGCAAATTTTCAAACACTATTTTTTATTTTACTAATACTGATCTGGTGTTGCATATAAAGTAGAAAGTTCGTGTATGTGCAAGTAAAAATGTGACAAAAACTGTGAAGTCTACTATTCAAATAGGTACCAAGGTCAACGATCGGCTCCAAAGATAAAAGCGACCTTGTTTTATGCTCTTTATTTGACTTTTGAAAATTTGATACCTAAGAGTGCAAGAACACAAATTAATAAGAAACTCTCACACAGGGGGAGAGAGAGGAAAACAAACATGATCTGAGCACAGAAATTCTGCTTATCTTTCTTTGTTTAAAGTATCAAAACACTCCTAACTATATTAATTATGGAGCTCTACGCACCAAGTGAAAATTATAATAACAAAAAAGTTAAAATATTAACTCGGCATCTCGTACGTATCATCTAGTCACGTTCTATTGGTGACAGTTGAATGGTCTCTCGTGATATTTTTTTCTTTTCTTTTTTTCAGTAAACTATAGTCGTTAACGTATACGGCATACAGCCTTATCTTTCCGTTTTATTGTTGTTGTTGCTGTTAATGTCGGCTTCATTCCAAAGCCTGGTTTAGTGGAGCTCTCCACATTTCCCTATCTGTGAAAACCTCGTCACCTCTGAATAACTACTACAAGCTACATCTATTCGACTCCGATGACTGTGTTATTTCTTGACCTCTTTCTACAATTTTTACCATCCACACTGCATTCCAATACAAACTGACAATCTCATGATGTCTCAGGAAGCGTCCAACCAACAGATTCTTTATTTTACTCAACTTATGCCACAATTTTTTTGTCTCCCCTATTCTATCACTTCCTCATTAGTTGCGTGTCCTGCTTATCTCATCATCAGATTCTTCTGTAGAACGGTATTTCAAAGGCTTCTATTTTCTTCTTATCTCAACTGCCTGCTGCTCACGTTTTACTTCCGTAGAAGGCTTCACTCTATACAGATACCTTTAGGAAGGATTATCTGATGTTAACAAATTTCTCTTCTTCAGAAACGCTGTTCTTGCGAGTGCCAGTCTACATTTCACATTTTCGCTACATTCGTCATCGCCAGTTATATCTTACTGTCAAAACACTAAAACTCGTCTACTACTTTTAGTGTCTCATTTTCTAATCCAATTTCTTCAGAATCGCTTGATTTAATTCGACTACGTTGCAGTACCCTTGCTGTGCTTTTATGGGTTCTCAGCTTATAACCTCCTTTCCACATCTCTTAAACCATTGAACCGGCCAGATAAAGATCCAAAGGAAGCAAAATCTTACAGTCCCACCTGCTTACTGGACCTGCTGGGGAAACTTTTTGAGATGCTGCTAGCAGCCGGACTGACAGCACACCGCGTTCTGTGTGGGATGAGTGAGAGACAATTCGGCTTTCGGTCGGAGTGACACCATCTGACTTAACCGGCCTGGCTGCGGAGCTCTGTGACTCAGCCCCACACCAGTTGTCGGCATCATGGTGGACATCAGTGGCGCCCTTGACAAACTGTGGTGCCCTTCGCTCTTCTCCTGCTTGCGGGAGAAGAAGTGTCCAGGACTGCTATATGGCTGTCTTGGGAGCTATTGTGAAGAAAGGACGGTCTGCCTTCGTTCCCTAGCGGGAAAATCACTAAAAAGATAACAAAGGGGTGTTCACAGGCTCTGTCCTGGGGCCACTCTTTTGGGACATTAACGAAGAACCCCTCTTGGACGACTTAAAGAACAGCAATGATGTGCTAGACGTCCTAGCCTACGCAGCGACCACTCCTGCTGGTTGGCGGTCGTAGCCGCGAAGATTTAGAGCCAAAAGTCGAAAGGGCCACATCCATCTTGACCACATGGTGCCGCAAAGCAAAAATGACGCTAGCACCTAACAAGTCTACATACTTACTATTAAAAGGACAACTTGCAAGGAACTCAACACTTAGAATAGACGACTCACCAGTTCTTCGGCGCCGTGAGGCCCGATATCTAGATGTACTCATCGATGAGAAGTGGAACTATACATCACATATTGACACTGTAACACAAATATCCCTGGAAAACCTTAATAATTTAATTGGGATCGGGCACAAATGTCTCCACCTGACACCACACTTAATTATGTCATGATAATATCCTCACTTCGATTGCAGGATATGGATCAGGAGTCTGGGCACACCGGCTCACAAGGGTCATGCCCGCCATTGCTGTAAGAAGAGTGCAGTGATACATGCTCCTGCATTCGATAAGGACATAGAGAACAACTCCGGGAGGATCACTACTAGTATTAATAGGATTCTGTCCTCTTGATATAAAAATCAGAGAACAAGCAGCCTGGTACTGGGTGAAAAAAGAAAAAAGGCAAAAAATTGTTGCAATAATGAGGATTTACGCCGGGGACAAATCTGGAATTGAAAGAAGGGGTGAGGACTTATGGCAGGAATAGTGATATAATGAAGAATCGCGGCGAAGAACACACGAGTTGCTGCCAAACATTTAGGAGCGTCTACAGCTTAGATATTTCAAACGAACAAGAAGACTGCCGCTGCACTTTCTAGCTGGACATGGACGCTACGCGGCATACGTATGCCGGTTTGGGAAGTGGGCTACACCAATGTGTGACTGTGGTGCCGTACAGGGCACCCCAGACCACGTGGTGTATGAGTGCCCCATCTTCGACGACGTAGCAGCACAACTTAGACAACAACTTCTCAATCACGGCACTTACCACCCGCTCAGGCTAGAGGAAACCTTTCACATCTTAAAAAAACTTTCAAAGGAAATATCAAGTGAAGTCATGAAAGAATTTCAGAGGAACAAACGACACTAAATAAAACCCAATTTAGACTCCGTGCACCTGTCCAGCTCCTCCGGGGCGTGAACTTGGCCAGCCGCTTCACGGCTGGGATCCGCCACGTCGTGGATTAGGTGGAGGGTGTACATTCCAACCGATTATGACACGCACCAGAAATGACAGTAGAAATAAGAATTAGGTTTAGAACCGCAGCGATTCCAACATCTTAGGCCAGGCCGATGCCAGGGTCATGCCCACTGGGATTAGCTCGGTGGGCACGGCCGAGAACGTAGGTTTCTAACATGCTGGCACGCCTGTAACGCTGCAGGTAGTGTAGATTAGCTTAAGTATAGATAGAGTAGAATATAAATAAAAGATAGCAGTAGTGAACAAATCTCAAGTAACGCAGTAATGAAAGAAACATGTTGCAAAAGATATCAGTAAAACTTAGCAGTGCCCATAGTGGAAATAGTAGTAGCACTAATAGTAGCACTAACACACCTGTAGTAATAACAATCCAAGCTGCAGTATTTGTAATACAAATATAAATTGAGGAACCACTAGTGTATAGGTAGTGGGTTAAATATGTATTATGTAGTTTTCTGTATAAAGAAATAAAAAAAAACACTGGACCGGTCTGAGCCAAACTTAGTACACATTCACTTACTTCCGGGAGAGAATCAATTACGGGTAAGAACCACCTACCTACAAAAGGAGTGGGGATAGAGGTGGAAACGTGGCGTAGCTCACGACACGCAAATAGCCAGACTGTTTGGCTATGTGAGCACTCTGTCACTTGCAACAATCTTGGCACATAACTTCAAACCTTTACGAAACTTTTCCTCTCTAAAAACACGTGCAAAATGATGAAAGGAAAAATTTTAACGCTTGCTACATTTTCGTTGTTCAAGAACCAAAATTATCGCATTAAGATTGTCGTTTAATTGTTTTACTACCTTACTATCAAGTGTATTAGTGAGATATTTTGCAGACAGTATTCTCTTGTATCACTGAATGCATCTGCAAAATTATATCAGTGTACGGCATACAGTTCAAGAGATATAACGTCATAAACATTGAGATGCATAAAGAACTTCACATCGTGCCTGTCCTTTTATTTTATTACTCCTTTAATACTTGCTCTATTCGCAATACATTTCGCATATAATATCCACACATACCACTGGATTGTACCTGCTGAATTACACTACCGTTTGTGAATAATGCGCCGGCCGCGGTGGCCGAGCGGTTCCAGACGCTTCAGTGCGGAACCGCGTGACGGCTACGGTTGCAGGTTCGAATCCTGCCTCGGGCATGGATGTGTGTGATGTCCTTAGGTTAGTTAGGTTTAAGTAGTTCTAAGCTCCAGGGGACTGATGACCTCAGTTGTTAAGTCCCATAGTGCTCAGAGCCTTTTTTTTGTGGGAAGCCTTTTTTTTTGTGGGAACTGCAGCACCACGAAGGAAACGAATGAATTCTATTTATTTAATAAGACAGGTTAGGTACATGCCAAGTAACAAATGATTACCTTTTCTAATCTGTGCATGTCCGTTGAGCCCTATTATTCAGTATGTCATGTGGCCACTATGCGCTGCAATTAGAGCTGCTATACGCTGTGCCATTGAATCAATAAGGTTCTGAATACATTCCTGATGGATTTCCCTCCACACAGTTTGTATCTGAGCCCACAAATCCGTGACAGCAGTAACTGGAGGACGGAAACGTTCCAGGTGCCGACCAACTACATCCCAGACATGTTGGATGGGCGACATGCCTGGCGAACGTGTCTGCCAGGGAAACAATGGTACCCATCGCTCTTCGAAGAAAGCCTGTACATTCCTCGCAATATATGGCCGGGCATTGTCCTGTTGAAATGTGTCCTGTGGAGATGCCTGAAGTAGAGGGAGTACCTCAGGCTCCACAACCTCCGTTAGGTACAGATTCCTGTTCAAAGTGCCCGCAATACAAACGAGACGAGATCGATTGTTATAACCGATGGCACCCCAACCCATGGCGTGGAAACGAAACTGCAGGGCGAAGTTTGCTAGACATATAGGTGAAGTATGATTACAAATAAGTAATATGTTAAATAGATATATGTGAAACGAGTGTAAGCGGGCAAAATCATCGGTAAAATGCTCCTCCTAAACGTCCTACAATCACATATTACTTACCGTTTGGAAAGAAATGCTTTGACGGAGAGAAATACCGGGTGGGGGGAAGGGGGGGGGGGAGGAGGAGAGTGGTAACTTCAACTTGAGAGAGGAGGGGAAGGAGGAGATGGACACAGATAAGGGAGAGGAGGAGCTGGACCGAATGAGGGGGACGAGGAAAGGACAGAGAAAGGAGAGAGGAAATGGAAATGGAGAGAGACAGGGAAAAGAAAAGTTGAGCAGAGACAGGGGAGGAGGAGTAACCTAGTTTGCAGGAATTCGTCATTCAGTACACGGGATTATACGCGTGTTAATAAAAACATATATTCTATATATTTTTTATACTTAATGTGTTTATCGCTGTGCACCAAGGAGAAAAAAATCACATGCAGTGGTGTCGGCAAGTTTGGAACGTACTTCTGTCTGCCCCAGCTGGAAAAAAAAAAACTGAGGAACACGATTCTAAGCGATCATTGGCAAGATTTATTTTGGGAATTATTCTGTTAGGCAGGAAGACAAACTAAAGCATCAGAAAATAGATTGGTGTTGGAGGTGTCTTCATGACAATAATGAAAATGAAGTGGAGACGTGCTGAAAATGTAGCCTTTCAAATGAATGTTAGATGGACCAAGAATGTTCCTTACCTATCACCAAGAGCTAAAGCCTAGTTCATGAACTTGTGGAAAATGGGTAAACACAATGAGAAATATGCACGAGTAGTACATAGCAACATACCTTGAATGTTCTTTGAAGCGCTGTTCGAGAGGGAGCACAATCTGTCTGACATAAAACAGTCCACACGCACACAGGTGTATGGCACATGCTGGACGATCTGGCGCCCCAGTTTTCATGGGCCTCATGAGTTGTTGAAATTTGGCTGGAGGCATCAAGATCGAACTGAGTTTAAACATAGCTACGATCAGGCTAATTTACGTGTCACTGAGCCACAGAACGGTAGAAGAGCACGCTCTTCCTGTCCTCGTCGGCGGAATTCTGCTGGCGAGTTTTAGTGAAATAGGTTACGAAATTAGTCAACAGTTGTAGTCGTCTTCTTTGAATGCTAATCTTAAGAATCTCAGTAACTTTGGTAGGTTTCCAGTGTCTGAAACTATATGCACCAAGTGAGCCTTGTGCGGCTCGTGTTGGTGCTGTTGGAAGGTTGACATCATGTAATATGGATTGTGGCGTCCAGTTTTCTTCTTTTATTTACTGGCGCCACTACTTTTTCTAGCATTGACTGTCCACAAGTGGCAGCAGCAGCGCTTATCGATATCTAGTACTGTGGTACTATCTTTGGAAGGACGTTGTTTTCCGGGTCGGGTGTGTGGGCAGTTCGGTTGGGACGGAGCAGCAGTGAGGTCCGGCAGCAAGAAGACATGCCAGGACCGCTGGCGGCATGCAGGCCTGTCAGATCGAGATGCTGCAGTTGCGATGACCACAACCTCATTGTCCGCCGGAACCAGGACGTTTGAGTTGAGTGAACGTTAACCCAATACTGAAACCTCCACTATTTCTCCTCTCTTGATTTAAATCTAGTGTCTAGCAGATTGAATTGCACCCTAATTGCCGCAAATATACGGTCTTCCTCAGCTTTGGCATGTGCTATCTGTTCCGTAAACTTCCTTTTGGATTAAAAGCTTCGTCTGCAGTATTCATCAGAGGTTTAAATTCTATTTTACCAGAGCATTTTAAAAATAAGATTACCACTTATGTCGATGACATTCTCATATCCGAAAAGACCTGGGATGAGCACAATGATACCTTGAATTCTTTGTTACAAGTGTTTTCTGACCATGGTGTTACAGTCAACGTAAGCAAATCTAAATTCGGCAAATCTGATATCAAATTTTTAGGTCACGTTATATCTGTTCTGACATTGAACCTGACCCGGATAAATTGCCAGATACACGTGACATCACCACACCCACTTCCAAACGTCAGGTCAGAAGTTTTCTCTGTTTCGTAAATTTTTTCCGTCGTTTTGGCATTACAAGACTCTCGATACCCCGAGTTTGTGCCAACGTAGCGGCAGAAACTCCAACTGGTTCTGGGACAACCAAGCACAACAAGAATTTGTCAATTTAAAACAAGCTTTACTAAACGCTCCTATACTGTCTCATCCTAATCTTCCACATGACTTCTGTTTCGCCATTAACTGTTCTAAAACGGCCATTAATGTCTCTCTGTTTCAAGAGGTCGAAGAAGACGGCATTGTTGTTAAGAAAAGTATTGCTTTCGCTAACCGCATTTTGTCTCCAGCTGAATGTAACTATTTTAAAACAGAACTTGAATGTCTAGCAGTCGCGTGGGCCTTTTCCATATTCCGTTACTTCTTATTCGGCAGACATACCAAGCGTTGAAATTTCTTACGTCAGTAAAATTTTCTCATGAGAATTTACCTCCTTGGGCCATGTATTTACAAGAATTTCGCTTTGCGGTCATCTACATTCCCGGCGTTGAAAATATTGTCACTGATGCATTATCTCGCTCACTTGGTGGTACTCTGGTTTTTCAACAGAATTTTGTCACGCCAATTTCAGTGTGTTATACATTCATCAAGTATCTTTCGAGAACTTTATTTCTTCGGCGATGACCGACATTTGTAAAGAGCAAGTCTAGGATCCGATTTGGAAAGACACCAAACGGCAATGGTGCGTCAGAACCAAGCCACCTCTCAGACTCTACTATCTCGTTCGCAATAACATCTTGTTTAAACGATTACACCTGACAGTCCCACCTGGCTTTTGTGCGTTCCCGAACATCTAGTTAACAAACTCGTGTGGTACATCCATTTCAGTTACGCTCATTATGGAGCCCGCAAATGCTTTTTCATTCTTATTCAAATGAGTTAATTCTTTAATAAGGAGAAACGCAAAAGTCGTTTTCTTACGACATGGAAATTATGCCAGAAGGCCAAGACAATATCGTTCTTTTATGCTTAGTTGTAGCCGATCGTTCCTGTAAAATTACGTCATCTAGCAGCCATTCACTTACACGGTCGTATTGTTACCAGCAGACATGGTTGCTCTTATATTTTCGTAGCTGTAGAGTTCGCGTCATAATTTGTTTCATTCACACCTTTGAGTAAAGCTACTGGCAAAGCTGTGTCCGCAGTCTCTGTTAAGAATTTTTTAACAGGAGTTGGTCACGTTGACAAGGTCATTTCAGACAGTGGTCCGTAATTTAGGTCAAGTTACTGGATTCGCACACTGTCGAACAGGAAAATCAAACCCATTTACATTTCTAGCTATCACGTTCTTCAAATCCAGCTGCACGCATTGTGAAAGAGTGGGTAAATTATGCAGATTGTACTACCACAAGAAACACAGGGATTGGGACAAATACATTTACGCATTGCAGGATATTACCAACTCTATTCCCAACGTTTTTGCCTTACTTCCTCCGTACCTTGTACTGAAAAACAAACTGCCACCTGACAGAATCAGAAAACTTGTACTGATACCTCAGTCACGTTGCTTACGACACCATCAAATTGTGGAAATAGCTTTACGAAACATCAAAAGAGCTGCAAAAAAGAGGATTCAACGCCTGCAGCCTTCTTGAATCAAACGAGCATTTCAGGTAGGTCAAAAACTACTTGTCAGATCTCAGAGATTGTCACATAAAGGAAAATGCTTGTTCAGCTAATTCTTTCTTTGCTATAATGGACCATACAGAACTCCTCGTATTTGACATCTGAACGCTTTAGAAGTGGAAAGTTTGAAAATCAAACGTAGTATGGGTATACACCATATTACGAATGTCAAAGAGTTTCATGAATAAGGAACACTCACACAGCTTTGCCGACAAGCTACCTTCACTGAGAACTTCGTCTACTAATGGACTGACATGACCTCAGCCTGCTTTGTTATTTATTGTTTTATAGTGTTCAATTTTCCCTGATTTTGTAACTTCTCAAAGAGTTCTATGAATAGGACAAACATACACAGCGTTACAGATAACACACACTGTGATATAGATTACTAGTGGACTGATATCAATACAGTCTATTTGTCTTCTCATATCTTATAACTTTGGACTTGTTCTTTTATTGCTGTTACTCTGGAGAATTTTCTGCCATTTATTTGACGCTATCTGTAACCTGTTGCTTTCATATATTTTTGTCTGCTGTCAGAAGCAATATTTGCTGAGAGCTATAATTTCGATTTCTCAAGATCTATTGTCATTACAAGTGTTTTTTGTGCAGTATTTGGATGTTTTGTACTTATGGCTTTGGAGTGTTTTTGTGTGGAAGGCAACTGCTGAAGACAGAACAGGGATTTTTATTTTGGTAGATTTCAGATGTGTTATATTATGAAGTTTATATATATATATATATATATATATATATATATATATATATATACTGTACTGTACTGCCATATATATATATATATTTGATGAAGATGATTACTGATGATATTTAATGAGGTATATGATTACGATTAATGTGGCTTAGGTGTATGATATATTATGTGAAGTTACTGATGAAATTATGATAATGAATAATATTGAGGTAATAGTTAGGACTTAGGGACACTGTTTTCGTTAAAGTCGATATTTTATTTCACATGATGATATTTCTGGTTCATGAGTATAAAAGGTAAGTTTGAATCAGTCGTGGCAGGTTGACAATAATAACTGTTCTGCCGCTATTTGCTAGTACACTAAAGTTTCTTTTGTATGATATGCAGTTGTCACTATCTCGAGATGTTTATGCAACCCTGGATGTACTTGATAACTTTTTTCTATTTCAGATCAACGAAACAGGCTACAGCCATGCTACATCTTACAGCAATGTACATTTCTGGTCTAATTACTACTACATAGTATGACTTGTTTTCTTTCTTGCCTAATAATAACCTGCTGCATTTATTTGTTCTTGTGGAAGCTATGATTTTCTCATGTGTACTGAATGAGTTCACAGCTTGACAGACAACATACTCACGCAACTGATACTACTACACCTAATTTGTGTCTATCATTTTCTATACTCATGCTTTGTCTTTTCAAGAACATTGTAATCAGGTCATACAATACTTTATTTGTCTTATATTTTGGATAGATTGTAGAGTGCTTTGCCAACTGGTTTGTTACCTATAGGCAGTTACATTATAGACTATGGCATATATTTTCTTTGATGTTTATGGTGAACCTTATTCTTGCAATTTTTTACCACTAGCACATGTTAATCCTATGTAATTAACTGTTACAGACCCACCTTGTGTTTGTAAATGTTTCCATTTTTTCCATCGTCGTTCTATAATTTTGTTAAGGAGTGACAGACCTATATACTTCACCAGCTTGGTACAGTCACCTTAGTATACAAAGAAGTAAATGGTAAGCGTTCAGGTAGTGGTCATGTGGCAAACGCATAGACATCATGGTTTTGCACATGATGAATTTTCAAAGTTTGTACAAACCTATTTTTTTAACAGGTCATACTGGACTGAGAATAGTTCAGGTTTTGGCTTTGTCGGCAAATGAATGATGTTTATGATATTCTGTATGTATGTCTAGTGTTACAAAGAATCTTTATTACGTATTTATTTTGAGGGTATTCTATTAAGGAGAGACTTCACGTAGAGGATGACATTTCCTTGGGATTTCATGATGATATTTTGTTTCTTGTATAGGAGGTGTGAGATTAGGATTACTTTTAAGTGATTTGCTGCTTTGCTAGGCTCCATTTCTTTTTCTCTATGATAATTTGTGGTTAGATGGCTGAATTACTGTAACCTGATGATTACTCATTTTCTGCTATGTGATGATATTTATCTTGCCAAGTCTGACACACATTTATTATTTTGACGAAGTTCTTCTTGTTGCTATGTTGTCTGACGCATGACAAACGACTTTAAATTACTTCTTTCCACAGGAACAATTGGCCTACTGCACTATACTAAAATACCTTTTTCTCCTCATGTCCTATTTGTTCCCTTAGTTATTGGAGCTCCTATTTTCCCACCATGTGTGTTTACTCTGCAGATATAGTTAGCCTGATTATTAGTATAAATATTTTTATTTTTGCTAACAGAGAACCGAAAATATCTTGTCATAATGCAACTATGTTTGCACACTTCTCTGAATGTATGCAACTATTTTATAGAACTGTGTTACTCATGTTACCGAGTGTGACATATTCTGCTATGGATAACTATTTTCCACATGCCGCCACTGTAACTTCGTGTACAATGATTCTGGCCAACTTAGTTCACACATTACACTGTATGTAACGGGGTGTTTCCATCCCATTTCTCGGTACTGTGATATATTGGACTTTATATATGCTTTTTTCTTCCTGATATGGATATCTTGGTTATTTGTATAGTCTTAAGACATTTCGTCAGTGTTCATATGTACTGTGATCTGGTATTTTATTCCTCATTCTCCTTCTCGGTGTAATATGTATACGAGTTCACCTTTGTATTTCATTGCCTGCACAAACCCCCTTGTACTTTATTTGTACCCTGGACAGATGTTGTTGTTGTTGTGGTCTTCAGTCCTGAGACTGGTTTGATGCAGCTCTCCATGCTACTCTATCCTGTGCAAGCTTCTTCATCTCCCAGTACCTACTGCAACCTACATCCTTCTGAATCTGCTTATTGTATTCATCTCTTGGTTTCCCTGTACGATTTTTACCCTCCACGCTGCCCTCCAATGCTACATTTGTGATCCCTTGATGCCTCAAAACATGTCCTACCAACCGATCCCTTCTTCTAGTCAAGTTGTGCCACAAACTTCTCTTCTCCCCAATCCTATTCAATACCTCCTCGTTAGTTACGTGATCTACCCACCTTATCTTCAGCATTCTTCTGTAGCACCACATTTCGAAAGCTTCTATTCTTTTCTTGTCCATACTAGTTATCGTCCATGTTTCACTTCCATACATGACTACACTCCATACAAATACTTTCAGAAACGACTTCCTTACACTTAAATCTATACTCGATGTCAACAAATTTCTCTTCTTCAGAAACGATTTCCTTGCCATTGCCAGTCTACAGTTTATATCCTCTCTACTTCGACCATCATCAGTTATTTTACTTCCTAAATAGCAAAACTCCTTTACTACTTTAAGTATCTCATTTCCTAATCTAATTCCCTCAGCATCACCCGATTTAATTTGACTACATTCCATTATCCTCGTTTTGCTTTTGTTGATGTTCATCTTATATCCTCCTTTCAAGACACTGTCCATTCCGTTCAACTGCTCTTCCAAGTCCTTTGCTGTCTCTGACAGAATTACAATGTCATCGGCGAACCTCAAAGTTTTTACTTCTTCTCCATGAGTTTTAATACTTACTCCGAATTTTTCTTTTGTTTCCTTTACTGCTTGCTCAATATACAGATTGAATAACATCGGGGAGAGGCTACAACCCTGTCTCACTCCTTTCCCAACCACTGCTTCCCTTTCATGCCCCTCGACTCTTATAACTGCCATCTGGTTTCTGTACAAATTGTAAATAGCCTTTCGCTCCCTGTATTTTACCCCTGCCACCTTTAGAATGTGAAAGAGAGTATTCCAGTCAACATTGTCAAAAGCTTTCTCTAAGTCTACAAATGCTAGAAACGTAGGTTTGCCTTTTCTTAATCTTTCTTCTAAGATAAGTCGTAAGGTTAGTATTGCCTCACGTGTTCCAACATTTCTACGGAATCCAAACTGATCTTACCCGAGGTCCGCTTCTACCAGTTTTTCCATTCGTCTGTAAAGAATTCGCGTTAGTATTTTGCAGCTGTGACTTATTAAACTGATAGTTCGGTAATTTTCACATCTGTCAACACCTGCTTTCTTTGGGATTGGAATTATTATATTCTTCTTGAAGTCTGAGGGTATTTCACCTGTCTCATACATCTTGCTCACCAGATGGTAGAGTTTTGCCATGACTGGCTCTCCCAAGGCCGTCAGTAGTTCTAATGGAATGTTGTCTACTCCCGGGGCCTTGTTTCGACTTAGGTCTTTCAGTGCTCTGTCAAACTCTTCACGCAGTATCGTATCTCCCATTTCATCTTCATCTACATCCTCTTCCATTTCCATAATATTGTCCTCAAGTACATCGCCCTTGTATAGACCCTCTATATACTCCTTTCACCTTTCTGTTTTCCCTTCTTTGCTTAGAACTGGGTTTCCATCTGAGCTCTTGATATTCGTACAAGTGGTTCTCTTCGCTCCAAAGGTCTCTTTAATTTTCCTGTAGGCAGTACCTATCTTTCCCCTAGTGAGACAAGCCTCTACATCCTTACATTTGTCCTCTAGCCATCCCTGCTTAGCCATTTTGCACTTCCTGTCGATCTCATTTTTGTGACGTTTGTATTCCTTTTCGCCTGCTTCATTTACTGCCTTTTTTTATTTTCTCCTTTCATCAGTTAAATTCAATATTTCTTCTGTTACCCAAGGATTTCTATTAGCCCTCGTCTTTTTACCTACTTGATCGTCTGCTGCTTTCACTACTTCATCCCTCAGAGCTACCCATTCTTCTTCTACTGTAATTCTTTCCCCCATTCCTGTCAATTGTTCCCTTATGCTCTCCCTGAAACTCTCTACAACCTCTCGTTCCCATCTCCTTAAATTCCCAACTTTTTGCAATTTCTTCAGTTTCAATCTGCAGTTCATAACCAAGAGATTGTGGTCAGAATCCATATCTGCCCCTGGCCATTATATAATCTATCTGATACCTTCTAGTATCGCCAGGATTCTTCCAGGTATACAACCTTCTTTTATGATTCTTGAACCAAGCGTTAGCTATGATTAAGTTATGCTCTGTGCCTAATTCTACAAGGCGGCTTCCTCTTTCATTTCTTCCCCCCAATCCATATTCACCTGCTATGTTTCCCTCTCTCCCTTTTCCTACTGACGAATTCCAGTCACCCATGACTATTAAATTTTCGTCTCCCTTCACTACCTGAATAATTTCTTTTGTCTCATCATACATTTCATCAATTTCTTCATCATCTGCAGAGCTAGTTGGCATTAAAACTTGTACTACTGTAGTAGGCATGGGCTTTGTGTCTATCTTGGCCACAATAATGCGTTCACTATGCTGTTTGTAATAGCTAACCCGCACTCCTATTTTTGTATTCATTATTAAACCTACTCCTGCATTATCCCTATTTGATTTTGTATTTATAACCCTGTAGTCACCTGACCAAAAGTCTTGTTCCTCCTGCCACCGAACTTCACTAATTCCCACTATATCTAACTTTAACCTATCCATTTCCCTTTTTAAATTTTCTAACCTACCTGCCCGATTAAGGGATCTGACATTCCACGCTCCGATCCGTAGAACGCCAGTTTTCTTTCTCCTGATAACGACGTCCTCTTGAGTAGTCCCCGCCCGGAGATCCGAATGGGGGACTATTTTACCTCCGGAATATTTTACCCAAGAGGACGCCATCATCATTTAATCATACAGTAAAGCTGCATGTCCTCGGGAAAAATTACGGCTGTAGTTTCCCCTTGCTTTCAGCCGTTCGCAGTACCAGCACAGCAAGGCCGTTTTGGTTAATGTTACAAGGCCAGATCAGTCAATCATCCAGACTGTTGCCCCTGCATCTACTGAAAAGGATGCTGCCCCTCTTCAGGAACCACATGTTTATCTGGCCTCTCAACAGATACCCCCCCGTTGTGGTTGCACCTACGGTACGGCCATCTGTATCGCTGAGGCACACAAGCCTCCCCACCAACTGCAAGGTCCATGGTTCTGTCCCTGGACAGATACTGAAATATTTTCATTGGGAGCCACTGTTAGCTCTCATACTTTATTTGATTATACCCTGGCTTGTGATTAGCGTGTACTGCACTAAAGAATACACATATTGTGGAGATATCGTGGAGACTTGTTTGTAATGAGTGGTTAGGTTCTTCCTACAGTGTGGATGTAGTATTTTTAGCACATTCTGAGCTTGCTACCATCTCATTACTGCCAATACCAAATTTTTCTGATAACAGTGCCAGTGGGACTGCAAGATTGTCCTGCACTGGTTGGTGACATTGAGCACGTCTCATGTTCGTGACAGTGGACTGCAATATTGTCCTTATTGGTCAGTTCTCTCGGATACTTCTCATGTTGGTGTTAGTGGATTGCAACATTGTCCTGCACTGGTCTGTTCTAACAAATACTTCTGATGACAGTGCCAGTGGGTCTGCAAGATAGTCTCACTGTGCTTTTCAAATAATATTTACACTGTCATTGTTGTGGGACAGGAAGATTTTCCCTCAATCTGTCATATAGTTTGCCTACACACTTAATGGTTGGCAGTTGTATACAAGTTTTACTGCTCTTTGGACACTTTTTTGTGCCGCAGCTTAGGATGGTGATAAAAATTTTCTAGGCACTTTGGACACTACTGTGTGCAGTGCATATATGTATTCTATCAGTTCTCTGTACTGAGAGTTTAAGACATTTAATGCAGTGTGCGGTCCAATGAGGGTACCATAATATTTCAGAAATACTACGCTTGTTACAAAATGTTCATGTCAAGCAATGATTTGTACCTATTTTCAGATATGCAACTGTTGATGTCCAGCAACAATTTGCGCTTATTTTCTGTCATGTATAGTTTTATTATTACTTGTGTATTCGTATTGTACCTTTAAACTTTCGTATTCACTGTTCTACAATAGTGTTTTTGTAAAGTAAAATTTCCCAGACTCAGCAACGTCAGTGACATCACCTCGCCTGTGAAAGTTTGGTCCACCGGACCGCGGGATAAGGTAGGCGTCATGCATCATTTTGGTATGTGAACTTTTAGTATCTGAATCGATTGTGAGCGAGCAGCGACGTTGTAAGCCGTATCGCAGAAGTTAAGCTAACACCTTTCAGGTGTGCGAGGGTGCACTGAGGGCAGACTATGTTTAGCTCTGGTAGCGAGTGGAGTCGATGTTCAACTGTGTTAGAGTTAAGCTGATAATTTTAAGCAGTGATAGTGAGGAAGCTATGGTTATGTGAATCTCAGGTAAACACATTAATGATGTTATTCTTTTTTTCACTATTGCTGCGCCATCGAAAGAACTTGGTTATTGCACTGAAAGTTGTTAGATCTGAGAGATAGAAACTGTATTGTTTGAATGTTGAGAATTTCATTAAATTTAAAATCTTCCTTGAGCACTTATTCTCAATATATATAAAAAAGAGTCTTGTCACTTAGCACATATTTCATTTTCTTATCAACCTTTCTCTTACAATTCTTTTAATCGGTGATCCAATTAAGTATGTTCGATTTGCAACTAACAGAGAACTCATTGCACCTCTAGAGTGTCTTGCAGATACAGAAATTTGCAGATTTAGCATAGTGATGCGCATGACAGAGCAGTACTGCAACGCGTTATCCAGATTTGCGTAGAGTAGAGATAAGGGGAAAATATTTTGATTGTGTTATTTATTCAATCAGGGCCAACATTTGTTATTCAGAGACAGTTTTTGTGATCAAATTTTTTAAAGGCAATGACTCTAGGTTACATGTGCAAATTAATTACTCAGGCAGCTTATACTGCTCAAAATTATTGCAGTCAGATTGCTTACTTGTACAGTATGAAAGACTACCTGTTTCATTGTGACAATTAATTATTCTTACAGTGCAGTTTTGCGTTCACACTATGACAGTTCGCTTATCATTGCAGCTCAGGCTTACAACCAGAAACAGAGTACTTCGGATGTATTTTGATTATTTAGATAACTTTCAAGTATACATGTGTTTGTGTTGTTGATGATGAGATAAGGAAGAGAGTGCAACAGATCACAGACTCATAACCAATTCCCCTCGAACAGAACAAAAACGGGTTCCCAACTCAGCATTCCCATCCGACAGATGGATCACCGTCAAAACTGTCACATGCATTCACTTTGTCATTTATTCTCCAAGATTGTGGAATTTAATCCAGGATATCGACGCAAAGACAGGGGATCAGGAACTATACTTAACCACCTCTCTTCTTACTGCCGGCGAAAGAGTGGCACTGAAAATTTACTACAGCGTACGTGCCAACGTATCTCCAAGAGATTAATACCGTCCTCATGTTTCTAGTAGCTTGTAATGGATAACCGCTGCCACTTTACTGTAGTCCCCGCATCCTCCCACTAACAATGTGACAAAGAAATTGCATCACTACTGCATACCACTGGCTTCCTGCCGACGTATCTCCAATAGACTAATAGCACTCTCAGGCCTCTAGTAGCTTATAACCGATTCAACACTGCCACTTCACTGTAGTTCCACACCCTCAAACTGACGATACGTCACACAAATTGCTTTGATATTGCATACTACAGGCTTCTTTCCGACGTATCTCCAAGATAGTAATACTACCTTCAGGTCTCTAGTAGCAACTGCCAGATGGACCACTGCCACTGTACTGTAGTCCATGCTATGTCATACTGCCAATGCAGCACAGACATAGCTTCGCGATTGCATACTACAGGCTCCATGGCGACATATCTGGAAGAATAATACCCCCATCCCTCCCCAGGTCTCTAGCAGCTTCTAACTGACGCACCCCATCCACTTTACTGTAGTCCCCGCACCCACACACTGACGATGCAACACAGGAATTGCATCGCTGTGGCATTCTAATGGCTCCTGCCGACGTATCTTCAGGAAACTAATAACACCCTCAGACCTCTATTAGCAACTAACTGATGTACTGCTGCCACTTTACTGTAATCCCGGCACCCTCACACTGACAATGCGACACAGAAATTGCTTCGCGATTCTATACTACAGGCTCCATGCCGGCGTTTCTCCAAGAAAGTAATAGCTCCCACAGGTTTGTATAAGCTTCTAGCTGATGAACCTCTTCCACGTAACTGTAGTATCCCCACCGTTATACTGACAATACGACACAGAAATTGTTTCGCAATTCTATACTACAGGCTCCATGCCGACACATCTCCAAGAGACTAGTAGCGCCCGCAGGTCTCTTGCAGCTTCTACGTGATGAACCTCTGCCACATGACTGTACTATCCACACCCTCACACTGACAATGAGACATAAAAATTGCTTTGCTATTGCAGACTACAGGCTCCCTGCCCACGTATCTGAAGCGACTAATACCACCATAAGGCGCCTAGTGGCTTCTAATTGATGCACCGCTTCCACTTTATTGTAGTCCCCGTGCACTCACATTGACAACATGATACAGAAATTGCTTCTTGATTGCATACTACATACTCTAAGCTGACATGTCTCCAATAGATTAATACCACCCTCAGTTTTATAGTAGCTTGCACTGATTCACCGCTGCCACTTTTCTGAAGTCCTCGCTCCCCCAGACTGACGATGCGACAAAGACGTTGCTTCACAACTGCGTACCTCAGGCTCCCCGATGTATCTCTGTGAGCCTCATACCGCCCCGTGTCTCTAGTAGCTTGTAACTGATTCTCTGCTGCTACTGTGCCATACTCTCCGCACCCTCTCACTGACTGTGGGATTCAGAAATTGCTTTGCAATTGCAGTACAGGCCCCCTGTGACGTATCTCTAGTTACCATAACTACCTTCGAGTCACTAGTAGCACGCAACTGTGCATTGCTTCCACTTAACTGTAATCCACGCACGCTCACATTAACTGCGACAGAGAAATTACTTCGCAATTGCATACTGCAGGCACTATGCAGATCTATATCCAGGAGATTAACACTACCCTCAGATCTATAGTGCTTGTAACTGCTGCAACGCTGCCATTTTATTATAGTCTCCGCACTCTCAAACTGACAATGAGAAAAAAAATTGCTTCCCAACTGCATAGTACAGGCTCCTTGCCGACAGTTCTAGAAGAGACTATTATGGTCAATATGACTCTAATAGCCAGTATCTGACGCACTGCTCTCACTTTACTGTAGCTTCCGCACCCTCACACTGACGATGCGTCACAGAAATTGGTAGCCGGCCGCGGTGGCCGAGCGGTTCTAGGCGCAAAGTCCGGAACCGCGCGACTGCTACGGTCGCAGGTTCGAATCCTGCCTCGGGCATGGATGTGTGTGATGTCCTTAGGTTAGTTAGGTTTAAGTAGTTCTAAGTTCTAGGGGACTGATGACCACAGCTGTTAAGTCCCATAGTGCTCAGAGCCATTTTTGAACAGAAATTGGTTCGCGATTCCGTACTACAGGCTACCTGCCAACGCATCTCCAAGAGACTAACACCTCCCTCAGGATTCTATTCGCTGGCACCTCTGAACACATTAGTGTAGTTCCCGCACACTCACATTGACGATGACACACAGAAATTGCTTACAATTACATACTACAGGTTCCGTTCCGACGTATCCCGAAGACAGTGATGCTTCCCTCATGCCTCTAGTAGAGGGTAACTGACGCACCACTGCCACTGCTACTGGTTCCCTGCCGACGTATCTCCAAGAGAGTAATACGGCCCTCAGGCGGCTAGTAGCTTGCAACTGATGAACTGCTGCCACTTTACTGTAGTCTCTGCAACCTCACACTGACGATGCGAGACAGAAAATGCTTCGCTATTCCACACTACAGGCTCCCTGCCGAAGTATCTGGAAGATACAAATACCGCCCTCAGTCGGCTAGTAGCTTGTAATTTATTGTAGTCCCTGCACCCTCACACTGACAACGTGATACAGAAATTGCTTCACGATTTCATACCACAGGCTCCCTGCGGACTTATCTCCTAGTGACTAATACCACCCTCTGGTCTCTAGGAGCATATACCTGTGCAATGCTTCGACTTGACTGTAGTCCCCATACGCTCACACTGACTGCGACAGAGACATTGCTTCGCGATTGCATACTGCAGGCAGAATGCCAATGTATCTCCAAGAGACTAATACCACCCTTAGATCTACAGTAGCTTGTAACTGTTGGAACGCTGACATGATATTGTAGTCCCAGCATCCTCACACTGAGAGATGCGCCACAGAAATAGCTCCGCGAATACATACTACAGGCTGCCTTCCGAAGTATCTCCAACACACTAATACCACCCTCTGCTCTCAAGCAGCAACTAACAGATGCCCTGGCCGGCCGGTGTGGCCGTGCGGTTCTAAGCGCGTCAGTTTGGAACCACGCGACCCCTACGGTCGCAGGTTCGAATCCTGCCTCGGGCATGGATGTGTGTGATGTCCTTAGGTTAGTTAGGTTTAAGTAGTTCTAAGTCTAGGGGACTGATGACCTCAGTAGTTAAGTCCCATAGTGCTGAGAGCCATTTGAACCATTTGAACAGATGCCCTACTGCCCCCCTCCTGTAGTCCCCACACTCTCACACTGACAATGCGACGCAGATATTTCTCCCAGATTGCATAATAGAGGCTCCCTGCCGACATATCTCCAACAGCCTACTATGGCTCATAGATCTCTAGTAGCTTGTATCTGATGCACTGCTCTCATTTTACTGTAGCCTCCGCAAACTCAGCCTGACGATGCGACACAGAAATTGCTTTGCGTTTCCATACTACGTGCTCGCTGCTTATAGATTTCCAAAAGACTAATACCGCCTTCAGGACTCTATCAGCTGGTAACGGATGTGCCTCTGACACATTACTGTAGCCCCGCACCCTCACACTGACGATGTGACAAAGCACTTGCTTCGCAATTTGCATTGCATACTACTGGCTCCTTCCCGACGTACCTCCAAGATAATATTACCGACCTCAGGTCAGTACTAGGCTGTAGTTGACGCAGCGCTGCCTCATTACTGGAGCTCTCAGACCCACACATTGAGGGGGCGACACAAAAATTGTTTCGCAATTGCATACTACAGGCTACATGCCGACCAATTTCTAAGAGACTACGGTGTATAGTAGCAACTAACTGATCCACAGCTGATACTTTACTGTTGTACCCGCACCCTCTCACTAACAATGCTACACTGAAATTACTTCTCTATTCCATACTACAGGCTCCCTGCCGACGTATTTTCGAAGAGACCAGTCCAGCCCTCAGGTCTCTACTAGCATGTAAATGATGAAAGACTGCCACTTTACTGAAGTCCTCGCACCCTCACACTAACGATACGTCACAGAAATTGCTTTGCGATTGCTTAGTACAGACTCAGTACCGACGGACCTCCAAGAGCCTAATACCACCCCCATCCCTACAGTAGTTTCTAACTGATGCACTTTTGCTACACTTCTTTACTCCCGACACCCTCCCCCCTGACGATGCGATACAGAAATTGATTCACCATTGCATACTACAGCCTTTCTGGGGACATATCTCCAAGAGACAAATATAACCCTCTGGTCTCTAGTAGCTTGCAACTGTTGAACCGTTGCCACTTTTCTGCAGTCACCGCAACCTCACACTGACGATGCGAAACAGAAATTGTATTGCAAGTGCGTACTACAGGCTCCCTGTTGACATATCTCCAAGACAACAACCATCAGGTCTCTAGTAGCTTCTAACTGACACAACGCAGCCTCTTTACTGGAGACCCAGCAATCTCAAACTGACGATGTGACTGAGACTGTTTTGTGATTGCATACTACACCTTCCCTACAGACGTATCTCCGAGACACTATTACAGCCCTCATGGTTCTAGTAGGTTCTAACTGGTGCACCGCTCCCGCTTTACTGTGGTACCCGCATTCTAGCACTGAATATGCGACACAGAAATTGCTTCCCGATTGCACACTACAGGCTCCCTGCAGACGTATCTCCAGTATCCTAATACCGACCCCTGGTGTCTAGTAGTTTGTAACTGATTCATCGCTGCCGCTTTCTTTTAGTCCCCGCACACTCACCCTGACGATTCGACACAGAAATTGCATCACGACTGAATACTACACGCTCCTTGGTGATGTATCTCCAAGCAATAAATACCACCCTAAGGTCTCTAGTTGTTTGTACCTGATACACCGCTGAAACATTACTGTAGTGCCCGCACCATCACACTGATGAAACGACAGAGATATTGTTTGTGATTGCATACTACAAGCTCCCTTCTCACGTATGTCAAAGAGACTAATACCACCCTAGGTTGTCTAGTAGCTTGTAACTGATGAACCGCTACCACTTTACTGTAGTCCTCGCACCTTCAGACTGAAGATTGGGCAGAGGATTTTGCTTCGCAATTGCATAATACAGGCTACCTGGCGATGTATCTCCAAGAGACACATACCACCCTCAGGTCGTTAGTAGACTGTAACGGGCGCTTCGCTACCGCTTTACTGTAGGACCCTGACTCTCAGACTGACGATGCAAGAAAGAAATTCATCCATGGTTGAATACTACATGCTCCCTGTCAATGAATCTCCAAGAGACCAATAACATCCTCAGGTCTCTAATAGCTTATAAGTGTTGCACCGTTGCCTCTTTACTGTAGTCTCCGCACCTTCGCACCGACTATGCAGCTCAGATATTGTTTCGTGATTGCGTACTACAAGGTCCTTGCGACCTATCCTCAAGAGATTCATACCAGTCTCATGTCACTAGTAGCTTGTAACTGATACACCGCTGCCACTTGACTATAGTCCCCACACTATCATAATGATAATGCAACAAAGATATGGTTTATTGATTGCATACTAAAAGCTCCCTGCTGACGTATGTCAAAATACAAATACCACCCTCAAATCTCTAGTAGCTTGTAACTGATGCACTGCTGCCACTTAACTGTTTTCCCCGCGCCCTCTAACTGACAATGAAACACAGAAATTGCTTCGCGATTGCATACTACATGATCCCTTCAAATACATCTCCTAGAGACACACACCACCCTCAGGTCTTTAGTAGACCGTAACGGACGCTGCGCTGCCACTTTACTATATTCCCCGCACCCTGTAACTGACAACGCAACAAAGATGTTCTACGTGATTGCAAACATCAAGCTCTCTAAAGACGTATGTCGAAGAGACTAATTACACCCGCAGGTCTCTGGTACCTTGTAACTTATGAACCGCTAACACTTTACTATAGTTTCCGCACCCTGACACTGACATTGTGATGCAAGAAATTGCATCGCGATTTCGTACTACAGGCTATCTGCCGATGTATCTCCAACAGACTAATACCAGCATCAGGCCTCTAGAAGCTTGTAACTGATGCACCGCTGCCACTTTACTGTAGTCTCTCCACCCTCAGACTGACGACGTGTCCCTCAAATAGTGTCGTGACTGCATACTAAAGACTCAGATTGACGTATTTTTCCAAGATACTACAGGCTCCATTCCGAATTAATTCCAAGAGACTAATACAGCCATCAAGTCTCTAAGTCTCTGGTAGATTTACTTCAGCCCCGCACCCTCACACTGACGATGCTACACAGAAATTGCTTCTCGGTTGCATACTACAGTTTCCCTACCGACGTATCTCCAAGAGTCTAATACCGCCCTCAGGATTCTATTAGCTTGTACCTTATGGGCCGCTACCACTTTACACTGTACTGTAGTCCCCGCACCCTTACACTGACATTGCGACACATTATTTGCATTCAGATTCCATACTACAGGCTATCTGCCGACGTATCTCCAAGAGATTAATACCATCGCCAGGTCACTTGTAGATTGTAACGGATGCACCACAGCCACTTTACGGTTGTCTCGCACCCTCATACTGATGATGCGACACGGAAATTGCTATGCGATTACATACTACATGCTCCCTGCCGCAGTATCTCCAACAGCATAGTACCGCACACAGGTCCCTAGTAGCTGTTAACTGATGCACTGCTGCCACTTTACTGGTCTCCCCCCACCCTGACACTCACGATGCGACACGGAAATTGCTCCGCATTTGCATACTGGAGGTTCATGCAGACAAATTTCCAAGAAACTAACACCACGCCCTGGTCTCAAGTAGCTTCTAACTAATGAACCGCTGCCAATTTACTGTAGTCCCCGCACCCTCACTCCGACTATGATTCACAGAAATTACTTCGCTATTGTATACTACAGGCTCCGTGTTGACGTATCTACGAGAGACTTATACCACACTCATATGTCTAAAATGATTGTGGCTGATGCACTGCTGACACTTTACTGGTCTCCGCCCACCCTGACACTCACGATGCGACACGGAAATTGCTCCGCATTTGCATACTGGAGGTTCATGCAGACAAATTTCCAAGAAACTAATACCACGCCCAGGTCTCAAGTAGCTTCTAACTAATGAACCGCTGCCAATTTACTGTAGTCCCCGCACCCTCACTCCGACTATGATTCACAGAAATTACTTCGCTATTGTATACTACAGGCTCCGTGTTGACGTATCTACGAGAGACTTATACCACACTCATATGTCTAATATGATTGTGGCTGATGCACTGCTGACACTTTACTGGTCTCCCCCCACCCTGACACTCACGATGCGACACGGAAATTGCCCCGCATTTGCATACTGGAGGTTCATGCAGACAAATTTCCAAGAAACTAATACCACGCCCAGGTCTCAAGTAGCTTCTAACTAATGAACCGCTGCCAATTTACTGTAGTCCCCGCACCCTCACTCCGACTATGATTCACAGAAATTACTTCGCTATTGTATACTACAGGCTCCGTGTTGACGTATCTACGAGAGACTTATACCACACTCATATGTCTAATAGACTGTGGCTGATACACTGCTGACACTTTGCTCCAGACCATGCCCATCACACTGAGGATGCAACACAGAAATTACTTCGCGATTGCATCCTAGAGGCTCCTTGCCTACATATCACAAAAAGACTAATACCTCCTTCAGTTGCTTCTAACAGATGCACCGCTGCTACTTTACAGTAGTCGTCACACATTTACATTGACGATGTGACACACAAACTGCTTTGCGATTGCGTACTGCAAGCTCCCTGGGTACAAATCTCACAGCGAGTAATACTGCCCTCATGTCTCTAGTGGCTTGTAACTGATGCACCACGGCTACACTGCTGTAGTCACCACACCCTCACACTGACGAAGTGATACTGAAATTGCCTCGCAGTTGCATACTACAGGCTATGTACCGAGATATCTTCAAAGGACTAATACTCCCATCAGGCTGCTGGAAGCTAGTACCAGTTTACTGTAGTCCCACCGTCGTCACCCTCACGATGCGAGCCAATAATTTCTTTCCAATTGCATACTACAGACTCCATACCTACATATTAAAAAGAAAATAAGCCCGCCATCAGGTCTCTAGTTCCTTGTAACACATCCACGCTGACACTTTACTGTACTGCCCGCACCCTCACACTGACATTGCTACACAGAAATTGTTTCTCAATTGCATACTACAGGCCGCCTGCCGACGTACCTCTAAGAGACGAATACGTTCCACAAGTGTCTAGTAGCTTGTAACTGATCCACCACTGCCAGGTTACTGTAGTCTCCACGCCCACGCTCTTATCATGCGACACAGAAGTTGCTTCGCATTTTCATAGTAGTCGCCTTGCCGAACAATCTAGAAGAGCCTAATACCGCCCTCAAGTCTCTGATAGCTTGTCTGTTATGCTCCGCTGCCGTTTTACTGTACTCCGTACACCCTCACCATGACGATGCTACACATAAATTGATTTCCGATTGCATTCTACGATATCAATGCCGACGTAGGTCCAAGAGAATAATACCACCCTCAAGTCTTTAGTAGGTTGCAACTGCTTCACCGCTGCCTCTTTACTGTAGTCCCTGCACCCTCACACTGGCGATGCAAAGCAGAATTTGTTTCGTGATTGCATACAACAAGCTCCGTGCTGATGTATGTCCAACAATCTAACTAATCCTTCAGGTCTCTAATAGATTTTAACGAATGCTCCGCTGCCACCTCACTGTAGACCCCGCACCTTCACACAGAAGATACGCTGCAGAAATTGCTTCGAGATTGCATACTACAGACTCCCTGCTGACGTATCTCCAAGAGACTAATACTGCCCTCAGGACACTTGTAGCTTGTAACTGATGCACTGCTGCCACTGTACTGTAGCCCTTGTACCCTCACACTGACGATGTGATACAGAAATTGCTTCATGCTTGCATACTACAGCCACTGTGATAACATATCTCTAAGAGAATTTTACCGTCATCAGGTATATAGTTGCTTATAACAGAAACACCTCGGCCACTTTACTGTAGTCCACGCACCTTGACACTGACAATGCAACACGGAAATTACTTCGCGATTGCATACTACAGGAACCCTGCAAAAGTATCTTCAAGAGACTAATACAGACCTCAGGACTCTAGTAGATTTTCACTGACGCCCTTATTCCATTTTACTGTAGCCTATGCACTCTCACCCTGACGATGCAACAAACAAATTGCTTTCCGAATGCATAGTACAGGCACCTCGCCGACGTATCTCCATAAGACTAATACTACCATCAAGTCTCCAGTAGCTTGTAACTGATGCCGCGCTGACTCTTCACTGTTTTCCTCGCACCGTTACACTGAGGAAGCGACACAGTAATTGCATCATGATTGAAAACTACAGGTTATCTGCGGACGTATCTCCAAGAGATTAATACCGCGCTCAGCACTCTTGTAGGTTGTAAATGACGCTCTGGAGCCACCTTACTGTAGCTCCCACATCCTCACACTGACGATGCAACAAAGAAGTTGCTTCACGATTGCATACTACAGGCTCTCTGTAGGCGTATCTACTACAGCGTAATACCAGCGTCAGGGATCTAGTAGCTTCTAACTGATGCACCACTGCCACTTACCAGTATCTCCACAGCCTTCCGATTGCCGATGAGACAGAGAATTTTCTTCGGTATTGCACACTACAGGCTCCGTGTCGACTTACCTACAGGAGAGTAATACGATCCCCAGGTCTTTAGCGGCTTGTAACTGATGCACTACTGCCACAATACTGTAGTCCCTGCACACTCACACTGACGATGTGACACAGAAACTGGTTCATGAATGCATACTACACTCTCACTAACAAAGTATCTCAAACTTACTGATACTACCCTCCGGTCTCTAGTAGCCTATAAGTGACGCATCGCCACAACGTTACTGTAGTCCCTGCACCATGACACTGAGCCGGCCGGTGTGGCCGTGCGGTTAAAGGCGCTTCAGTCTGGAACCGCGTGACCGCTACGGTCGCAGGTTCGATTCCTGCCTCGGGCATGGATGTGTGTGATGTCCTTAGGTTAGTTAGGTTTAAGTAGTTCTAAGTTCTAGGGGACTGATGACCACAGATGTTAAGTCCCATAGTGCTCAGAGCCATTTGATCCATTTCACCATGACACTGAGGATGCGACACAGAAATTGCTGCAATTTTGCGCACTGCCGACATATCCACAAAAGACTAATAGCGCCTTCTGGACCTTGGTAACTTGTAACTGATCAACCGCTACAACTTAATTGTAGTCCCCTCCCCCTCACACTGACGACAAGTGACAAAATTGGGTTCGTGATTGCATACTATAGGCTCCTTGCCGACGTATTGTCAGGAGACTAATACTTCCCACATGTCTCTAGTAGCTTCTAATGGATATTCTGCTGAAACTTTACTGAAGCTACCGCAACCTCACACTGACGATGCGACACGGAAATTGCTTCACAATTGCATACCACAGGCTCCCTGCCGACGCATCTCCAGGAGACTAATACCATCCTCAGTTCTCTATTGACCTGTAACTGAATCATGGCTGCCAATTTACTGTAGTCCCTGACCCTCACACTGACGATGCGACACTCAAATTGCATTGCCATTGCATACTGCAGGCTCAAACTGCTGACGTATTTCCAAAATACTAACACCACCGTCAGGTCTCTAGTAGCTTGTAACTGATTCATTGCCACCACTTTACTGTAGTCCCCGCACCCTGACACTGACGATGCTACATAGAAATTGCTTCGCGATTGCACACTACAGGTTCCCTGCTGACGAATCTCCAAGAGATTATTAGCGCCCTGAGGACTCTGATAGCTTGTAACTGATGGACAGCTACTACTTTATCTTAGTACCCTCACCCTCACACTGACGAAGCGACGCAGAATTTGCTTCACATCTGCATATTCCAGCCTCCCTGACGACGTATCTCCAAGAGGCTAAAACAACCTTCAGGACTCTGGTAGCTTGTAACTGATAATCCGCTAACACTTTACTGTAGTCCCCGCACACTCACACTAAGAATGAGACACGAAAATTAATTTGCGATTGCAAGTTACAGGTACCCTGCCGACGTATTTCCATCAGAGTAATACTGCCCACAGGTCTCTAGTAGCTTGTAACTTTGTACCTAATGCATGCTGTCACTTTATTGTAGTCCCCGCACTCTGTCACTGACGATGCGGCAAAGAAATGATACGGCTACTGTCTGTAGCTACGGAAATTGTTTTTGTGTACAAAATTATTGCCTGGATCACTCTGCGAAACTGATTGCTGCCGTGACTGCTGTTGCGGCACAGGATGACCTATGTGATGTCCGGAATTAACAGACTGCTGACCAGACTGTTGAAAATAGTGATTCTGCTGTTGGTAGTTATTAGGAAGACTTTGATTCTGCTGCAAGTGCCGTTTCTGATTACGACTAAAATTCTGGTTATTGTTGTCAAATTTTCTGTTACATTCCCAAAATAGTTACTCTTCTGATTATTGAAAAATCTGCCAGAATGATCACTTTTGTGTTGGTAGCGAAAAGTACGGTTGATAGAAAAGTTATTATCATTCTTCTGCTCAGAAAACGACTGGTCAATCTCAAGTAATTATAAAACGTCACGAGAAGCATATATGTTAGATCTCTGTTGACCTGCTGTTAACGCACATTTCAAATTTCCTTTAAGTTCTGAAATACATAGGTGGATCAAACCAGACGTGCTGAATGGTACAAGTTAATGCTGGTTGTATTGTACCATGTATTTAAAGTATTGTGTTAACGTTTCAAAATTCGGGTTGTTGGAGTTCGGTAAATTTATCACTTTGTCTTTTACATCACACTTAGACCTGTACACTGCGAGGAAAGCGCTTTGAAATTCTTGAACTGAAAGACACTGGCGTGCAATAGGTCGCATTCTCGTTGACGGTTCCACTCCCAGAAAGCTACAAATAAATTCTAATTTATGAGAGACTGGCAAGTTTGGCGGATGTAGACGATTAGGACCATTACGAAATACTTTGAATTTCCTGACAGATAAAAAATTCTTGTAATTGAAACCATCAGGTCTAAAATAACCAAACGTATGCTGTTGGTTGAAAAAGGTGCGAGAGTTGTCATGTCATTGTAAAGTGCCACTTTCTCTGACCGGTTTAGTAAGCTGAGGTTGCAAAGAATGTTCTATTTTCCGATCGATACAATGCATGGCAAAGTTATACGGGAAGTCCTGAGAAATGGATCGTTCTTATGGTCAGACAAGCGAGTGTTAAGTTTAGTGAGTTCCTGTTTGATTTGACGATAAATTTGTATCTGTCCCTGTCGAAAGTTTTCCAAGTGATTTAAATTCTTCAGTGTCAATGAAGTGTACTGGTTGTGTACTTTCAGAGTGATTTTCATGATATATGCCCTGTGGCTAGGGCCTCCCGTAGGGTAGGCCGTTCGCCTAGTGCAAGTCTTCCGGGTTGACGCCACTTCGGCGACTTGCGTGTCGATGGGGATGAAATGAGGATGATAAGGACAACATAACATCCAGTCCCTGAGCGGAGAAAATCTCCGGTCCAGTCGGAATCGAACCCGGACCGTTAGGTATGACATTCCGTCGCGCTACCCACCCAGCTACCAGGTGCGGACAGACGTTGTACAATTTTAATTGTGCTACTGTGTCGGAGAGTCAGTCATATTCAGCTTTCAGATTGTCGTATTGTTCGTGAGTTTTGGTAGTATCATCTTTAAGCGACTGTAACTGTATAGGATGATTATGCGTTTTTTTTTGTTTTTTTTTTTATCAGAGCAACAACAATTTCACTGGGTACTGACTTTCTAACTTTAGCAAATAGTAGGGTTTTGTCTTGCCACTGAGTTTCAGAAATGATATTAAGTTGTTCATTAACTGCTGCTTTTGATTAAGGTTGTCATGAACTGTAGTTAGTTCGCTTAAACGAGACGTGACATTGGTAACCTGTGTTGAAGTATCATTTGCGTGATCTGTTAAAGCTTTGTGACTGTCTTTCAATTCATCAGAGAGTGCTTCCTGAGTATCACGGAGCGCATCTAAAGATCTTTTATGCTCTTCGAATTTGTGATTAAGCTCTTCCAAATGAGTAGCCTGTGCATCAAAACGTTCTGTAAGAGATTCATGATTATTAGAAAATTTATCATTAAGTTCTTCAAACTGCTTTGTGACGGACTCGTTACCTTTTTGAAGTTCGTCAAAACGAGCGGATTGTTCATCAGAACGTTCATTACTCTGTTTTTGCATTTTACCTAAGAACGGAAACAAACGATCGAACTGAGCTTGCGGTGAGGAAATCATACTGTGTGTAGTGAAGTGAAGCTGTTACGAACAGTTCTGTGGGAAAAATTTCGTAAAGGCTGGGTGTCGGATTTTCGCAAAGGTAGTGTATCTTCCATTTTCATGAGTGTGATATTAGTATTCTCTGACAACGAAATATCAGAATTACCACAATCATTATTATCTGAATGCAGAGTCATGTCTGTATCAAGAGTGTCTACATTCTTAGTGACGTGACTATGCGGCTGCAAAGACACAGCGTCTTACGTCAGAATTACGGTTAGTATTAGTTGCAGCACAATGATCAGCAAATGTATTGTTGGTTCCATTTTGCAAATTAGATTTTTGCGAATTCATCGTAGTGTGTGATTTGCAGACAAACGTACTATGCGGTATGATAATAGGGAAATATAAAAACAAATCACAGATGTAAAACCAACGTCGAGAACAACAATATAAAAGCTGAAAGGCAAAACACAGTATTGGCAAAATATGCTTCGTGCTGAAGTACAATAAAAATTAAAGTAAGACAAAGCAGTGTACAATTTCTTATTGTTTCTCAAAATATTCCTACGGCGCCCGTACTGTAGAAGGACATAGCCAAGTGAAAGTTCTCTTTAAATAAATAAAAATATGATTATCTGAATACATTAAAATACGACTGAAGTACTCTTTTTCTGATCGTTAGCCTAAGCTGTGGTGTCGGAACCGCGCGACTGCTACGGTCGCAGGTTCGAATCCTGCCTCGGGCATGGATGTGTGTGATGTTAGTTAGGTTTAAGTAGTTCTAAGTTCTAGGGGACTGATGACCACAGCTGTTAAGTCCCATAGTGCTCAGAGCCATTTGAACCATTTGAACCTAAGCTGTGTTAATAAATGAACTGTCTTAATGAAACTTGTACTGTCGTAATGTCAAAGACAAGCTGCACATTAATATCAATTAAATGTCGTAATGAAAAGGGAATGGTTTCATACTGTAGAAGTCGGTAATCTAACTGCAAGAATTCTGAACAGTATAAACTGCCTCAATAATTAACTTGTACAAGAAACCTAGAGCAATTGGATTTGCAGAATTTGACCACAAAAACTGTCTCTGAATAACGTAAGTTGGACCAGATTGAATAAATAAATAAAATCATAAAGTTTTCTTCTTACCTTAATTCAGCGCAAATTTGGATAACGCGTTGCAGCATTGCTCTGTCTTACGCACCTCTATGCTAAAGCTGCAAATTACTGTGTCTACACAGAGACACTCGAGAGGTGCAATGCGTTCTCTGTTAATTCCAAATTGAACAGTTTATCGAACATATTTGGTTCGATGATCCATTAAAAGGAATTGTAAGAGAAAGCTTGGTAAGAAAATGAAATATGTGCATGGAAAAGACTAAGTTCTTTACATACTGTGAAAAAGTGCTCAAGGCAGATTTTAAATTTAATGAACTTCTTAACATACAAACAATACACTTTCCTATCTCTCAAATCTAACAACTCTCAGTACAATAACCAAGTTAGCTCGATGACGCAGTAATAGTGAAAAAGTAACATCATTATTGTATTTACCAGACATTCTATTAGATTTCTTCCTTCACAAATCAGTTTCATAATCATGTCGATTGAACAAAATGATAAATTGGGACATGAAATTTTAGTCATAATATTGCTATAGCTTCCTTACTAACACTGCTTAATATTTTCAGCCTACCTCTAACACAGCTGAACTTCGACTCTCTCTCTACAAAGCTAAACAATGTCGCGCAGATCAAAGTTGCTTATCTTCTACGATACAGCTTATAACGTATCTGTTCGCTCACAATCGATTCACTTACCAAAAATTCATATACAAAAATTGTACATGACACCTACAATTCGAAGTATTTTATTTTGTGAATATCAATCTGAAATCGAAACCGCGTGAAAAATTCCTGGGAAGAACCATGACTCGTGTGACATATGTCTGAGTGAGCATGGTTTTGCAAAAAGGCAGCCAGAAAATAGGTTAAAAATGGAATAAATTTGTTATTTAATTTTAGAATTATTTACACTTTGTATGGTTTATAATTAAATATAAATAAACTGAAGTTTTACCTACATAAAAACTGAGACTGGATAAGAGAGGATTTTGCGGCGAGAATTATCTAGGAAGAACATCATAAGCCATCCAGCATTCACAACTTTCTGCACAGACACAGAGGTGCTCTTAGGCAGAGCTCTTAGGCAGAGCTTCCGAACCACTGTACCGCTCACATCATGTCAGATCGCCCTTCGCAAATTGTATGTAAAATGAAGAATTAGAGATCTAAAATCGTTTCAGATACCACTAACAGAGAACTACTTGATTGAGAAACGTTCTTATGAACGTTTGGTAATTTTATGTGCTTTCGTGTGAAAGATAACCGCATGTGAAATATTCTTGTCGAACTCAGAAAATCCACAAGGCATGTTTCGGAATAGTATACCGAGTACATGTATTAAGGAAGACCATTGAATGATGGAATGTTTAACTAACGTAAAGTAGGCCAGTGAATGTTTAAACCATGAATAACATTCGGGTCCAATTTGCAAGTTTCTGGCTTCATTCGTGTGACTACGTGTAGCACATCTTTATAACCGTAAACTTGCAGATAAAATATAAGTGCAGACGTAAATACGGACTTCATAAACACATAAGGTAGAATCCGAATGCCCGAAATTTATCATGAACTTTGAGGAAGTGCTTTCTAACATGAGCTTCGTGGCCTCTACGTGGTAGGTATTAAATGTTGGTTTCTTTCATTCCACTTTGCACCACCTAGATAGTAACTGCAAAGACGGGGTGAAGGGATAAGGAGCAGACAAGAAGCCTGTGAGGCCGGTGAACTGAACTGTGTTAATCTGATAACAGTACGAGGAGAACCGAACCCCGGTACGCTGCACTCTGTAGGATGTTTACGCGAGACCAGAATGCTTAGCTGAATTTCAGGTGGATGAAATGTTTGATTTTATTGCTAATTCCCCCTCCTAGAAATCCACTGATCCGGACGGCCTTCCGAAAGAATTTTATTTCCATATGTGGACTCTCTTGGATTCTACTTTTACTTCCATTTCAAACGAGATTTCATGAGGGAGAGGTGTGTCTGTGAACTTCAAGATGATGAAAATTGTTCTCATTCCAAAGCATCATGGCTGACTTTCGTCCCCTCACGCTACCCAGTATTGGTTAAATACTGTTGCGCAGGCTGTGAACAACAGATTGTGCTTATTGTTTGGTTGTGTTGTGCGATGGGCAAATATTAATATTGCCCCCGTGCTAGTCGACGGACGGCCGACGCCGCCGGATTTTCTCTGTCGGGCAGTGCCTCAGTGCAGTCCGGTCTCTATGCCTTTGTTTGTTCTGAATATCAATCGTCGATCACAGTACTGACCACAATAACAACATCCAACTTATTACAACTGTGATTAGTACAAATGCAGCGTATATCAAAAAAGATTCAACGGATTAAAAAATAATAAAAATATTACGTTATTTGAGCTATGTGCGTGAGCAACGTTGTTGGCAAGAGCAAACTCTCGAGTTTTACATTGTTCCCCCTAGATAGCAGCAGTTAGCGCCCACTTCAGTTCTCGTACAAATGGTGTCGGAGCAACAGAAAGCATTTTGAGTTCTGCGTTTTGCGCAGTGCGGGTCAGTACTAACTGTTCAGCGTGACTTTCGTACTAGGTATAGTGTGGATACTTCTACAGCATAGAGCATCAGACGATGACATGAACAACACAGATGCCACACTGGCATCTGGAAGTGCTGCAATTTTTAAATCAAAGGATTACTGAACGATGTATCGGCCGCACTGGACCAAATGATTCAACCTTACATTACCTGACGGTGTGTGATTACTTCTTGTGGGGGTTTATATAAGACTCTCTTTATGTGTCTCGTTTACCAACAACGATGAATGAACCGAGACATCGCACAACACCAGCTGTGACGCTGTAGCTCAAGACATGCTCGCTGCAGTGTGGGAACAATTTGAACACCGCATTGACATATCCATGCATCTCAACTGGGACATATTAAACACCTACGAAAAGGTATGAGAAAGCTTTTTGAGTTTCTCGTTTTTGAAAAAAGAAAATTCATTGTATATGTACGTTAGTGTCAGAATTATAGACATGCCAAATAGGTTGGTTCTTTTTGATACCCTGTATTTATTAAAATACTGGGAATGTCTCTTTGATTACGAAATTTTGGGTATCGTTTAAGTGAAGTGTGTAAACTAAACTAAAGGGTGAATGAAGTTTTACCTAAACCTTGCCTAGCCGCTCCACGTTCTCTTGACCTTCTTTCTAATACCGTTATTACGCTTTGTTTGGCGGTGCCAATAGCATTTGAAGGTATTGTGACGAAGGAGAGGGAAAAAAGCGGTAAAGTGAAGAAAAAAAATGTTTTTGGTGTAGGTGCCTACCACGCGGAAGAGTCGGGATTAAAAAATAAAACAAAAATGTGGAAAAGTACGAGACTGGAGACTGTAATGTGGCGGATCGAATCGATCGAATCCTGGTCAGACACCCGAGTTTTTCATTGTACCTATAAGCTAGCCAGTAACGACACGTGGTTCAGATTCCACGTCAAGATGTACGCCCCTTTCAGTGGTAGTATCACTGTGGTAGGCTAAGGGCGCGCAACTCGTCGATGTGACGTCCAACTGAATTAACTTGCAAACAGGCAGCTGAATATCTCTTCTGAAGGACTCTCATACGAATTTACTTTGCTTTGGGTATACAACCGTTGTGGTTTTTAGACTCGTAATTGGATAATGTTAACGCTAGAGGTTGTATTTTGTCTTCGAGGTATCTATCACGTTATTTTTCAACAAGATAATGTAATACCACGGGTTTCCCGTGCCGTCTTGATCTACCTCGGTATAGAGATTGCTCGGCTGATGTCCTAACGAACACGTTCCCCGGATCTCCCACTTGAGAGACTTGCACTCCACCGTTCTTACTTACTGTGCATGGTTGCTCTGAAAAGCTAAGCAGTTCCATATGCAAGCGACACAGGCAGCATGGTTTGACGTACACCACTGGTGCACAATAGCGTAATTCAACTCCATGGCAGCTACTTTGCAACATTGTGGCTGTCACAGGCACCCTGTGTACTGAATCGCGTACCCTGTATACTCCCAAATCACTTACAAATGTAGTCATGTGTTCTTCCTACTTTTAGAAATATGACCAGTAATTAGAATCCATCTATGTGTCAGTTTTAAGATGCAACTGTGTATTACCACCAATCTCGTTACATCGCCAGAAATAGCAAAAATTTCGCAAACGGTATTGTTTTACTAGGGGAATTCGAAGCAAGACTAAAGAAAAATCAACACACGTTCATGGATCTGTCGACTGGTATAGAGGCATATCCATCTAACGTGCCATTAATATGTAAACATCATTCGACGGTTTCGCAATACAACACTAACAGGAACGGTAGGACTAGTATTGTCGAATCAAGCGAATGTGAATGATGTATTCTTTCGAAGAACAAGTCGATATGCTTCTCATTTTCGGAGAATGCCAACGAAATTCAGTGAGAGCTAGAGACTTATACGCTGGAAGATATCCTCAACGTACTCACACTGCGCGTCGTGCATTTAAATATGTGTATGATAAAGTGAGAACAACTGGATCTTTAATGCATCGGAAACATATCGGGCAAAGGATAGCTACTAACGAGGAAAGGGAAATTGATACTGTTGCCACTGTGGTTCGAGATCTTTGTTTCAGTTCGCGTCAAATCGCAAGGGAACCTGGCATGAGCCAAAGTATTGTTGTTCGCGTTCTGCATCGCCATAAATATCATCCTTTCCATATCAGTCTCCACCAAGAATTAACTGGTACGGATTGTATGCGTCGCATGGAATTCTGCCAATGGGCTCACCATCAGATTCAGAGGGATGACACATTTATTGATTTGATTTTATTTACTGACGAGGCTACTTTCACGAACGATGTAAACGTTAATTTGCGTAACATGCATTATTGGGCCACTGAAAATCCATGTTAGCTGCAGCAAGTTGCACCCCAAAAACCGTGCTCGGTGAATGTGTGGTGTGGGATTCTGGAGGACAGAATTATAGGCCCCTATTTCATCGAAGGAAATCTTAATGGCAGGAAGTACACCACATTCCTGCAAGAAACATTGGGTCTGTTATTGGAATAAATCCCTTTAGGAACAAGGACCAGAATGTGGTATCAGCACGATGTGTGTCTGGCACATTTTTCGCAGATGACTAGAAATGAGTTGCAGAGACAATTCTCAAACCGTTGGATTGGACGCGGAGGAGATGTGTCGTGACAAGCTCGTTCTCCGGATTTGACGCCTCTGGATTTTTTTCTTGTGGGGATTCGTAGAAGATATTGTTTATAAAGACGATCCAACTACGCCTAAAGATATGTGAGAGAGAAATGTCAGAGCATGTGCTTCGATAAGTGCCGAAGTGATAAGGAATACCACTCAATCCACGATAAGATTGCAGCACTGCATTGATACCAATGGTCATCACTTCAAACACCTTCTGTAAATGGACATTCATGCCAACTTTTTGACCTTCGTTGACCTTCAAAGACCTTACTGCTACACATCATTGGATTCGTCTCGATAGCCGCTATTAGAAAATAGGTACCAAACTATAGCATCCCATTAAAAAAAATGTTGACCTTCATATCACAGAAGTGACCCCACCTAGAACCAAAAAACCAACGTCATATTACGGCCCCCGTTGTCCCATACAACATTTGTCCACAAACGCTTCAGCTCCTATCATACTTTCGGAGTTATTCTTGGTGGCAATAATTAGTGACTCACCCTGGGGCACAACTGAACAACCCTTGTCTCTGACGAACACTGGCCGTAGAGGACAACATGCTGGGTTCTATGAGAAGTCTACGAGCCACTTACTTACCTGTGAATTTATTCCATCTGTTCGTACCTCCGTTAACAGCCTGCAATGGGGTACAGTGGCAAATGCTTTCCGTAAATCCAGAAATATGAAATCTGCCTGTTGCTCATCATGTGAGAAGAGGGCAAGCTTAGTTTCACACGAACGATACTCAGCTAGTGGCGCAGCAGCGAAATCTTTTCTAAAATTTCAGTTTAAATACACGGGTAAATAGCAACGTCATAACTTCGAACTTCATGTGTGTACTGAACTACAAGCTATCAATTTCCTGTCACTAAGATCTCTGTAGCGGACAGTTATTGCTATGATCTCACTGAATGTCAGTGAGTAGAGATACGCCAGTTGCAGATTAGGAGAATTGTTATTTTAAGTAAACGAGAGAACTTCATTTCTGTACTCAACTAGTGCTGCAGCACAGGAATCTTTTCAGACGTATGTGAGAACCAAATAGTATTCCACTCATGGAATTCTATGCATCAGAACACAACCACTAAGCCATTTTTTCTGCCCCACACACATTATTAGAAATTGATGCTCTCTGTCTTTACTATCCGATAATGTTGCCTGATGCTGAATTTGTACAACGGTCTTGGTAGTAACTGCTGATAAAGGAAGATTTATTGTGTCCATCGTTGGACATCCACAATGAGATAAAAAGCCTTCGCAGTCATTGGTATAAGTTTATTTCTATATTGATTGAGGTGCTGTCACTGCCGCAGTGAATGTCATTCTAAACAAAACACGTGTCAAAAGCATCAATAATTTCCATGTCTTTTTCAAGTTTTGCTTCGTATTCTAGGTAACACATATTTCTTCATGGCATAGATATGGAGAGTACATTTTTGCGATGGTGAAAAATGAATATCTGCATTAAAAAAAATAGATCAAATGTGTGTGAAATCTTATGGGACTTAACTGCTAAAGTCATCAGTCCCTAAGCTTACACACTACTTAACCTACATTATCCTAAGGACAAACACACATATCCATGCCCGAGGGAGGACTCGAACCTCCGCCGGGACACCTGCATCAGTAATATGTAAATTATTTAAAGCTTTAAAATGAATTGATGAGAAGTAATATTGTAACAAATCCTTCTTTCTGTATGTGATATTAATATACCTATCAATTAATCATTCATTACCGCTCACACATTATGCTCTCAACTTTGAAATCGTAAGAGTCACTGAAATATAATTGTGATCTAGCAGCAATCTCATGTGCCGTTGTTGTTTGTTCATAATTTACAGTGGATGGTAAAAGTTGTCATAGCTTTTCGATTGTCTTCAAGTTTGTGAACGTGATTTACTTCTTAAATGAATTTTTGCATTGGATAATATGCATTCGTAATTTTTACAGTGTATCTTTAGTTGATAAGTGGGGAATACTTAAATAGGGCAATCGATCTTTAAACAAACATTGAATACAGTATTTGAGCGATGCACGGCTCGTATTTATCCCATTGATTGTTTGTCATCTTCTATTAGGGTAGTGCCGCCTCGTTTTCTTATTCCATTTACTGGCGTCACTAACTTCCTGCCTTACTTGCCCGTGAGTGGCAGCAGCAGCGCGTATCGGTAAGCGCACTGTCGTACCATCTCTGGAGCGACCTACAGTATTTCCTGGTCGTCGTGAGTTGGGTAGTCAGTGAGTGGGAGACGCACCAGCAGGGCATTCGCGACGGAGCAGCAGTCGTGGACGGACCAGCAGCCCAATCGGTCGGTTGGCATGGAGCAGCTAGCAAACCCCCGTCGCGCAGAGTTGGGCTGGAACTGGTGGGGGCGCGTACGCGCGGTTGAAGTGTGAGGTGCTGCTTGCGAGTGCTACGAAGTTCGTCACCGACCGATCTTGGACATGAAATTTGAGTCTTCGCTTGACTTACGATCGAGCTTCAACTGTTTACATTTCTTCGTTTGATCTTGGTTGTCGCTTTTGGGACATTCCCACGAGCACCTGCCGGAGTGGCCGTGCAGTACTAGGCGCTACAGTCTGCAGCCGAGCGACCGCTACGGTCGCAGGTTCGAATCCTGCCTCGGTCAGGGATGTGTGTGATGTCCTTATGTTAGTTAGGTTTAATTAGTTCTAAGTTCTAGGTGACTGATGACCTCAGAAGTTAAGTCGCATAGTGCTCAGAGCCATTTGAACCATTCCCACGAGCAACAACATGTGTGTATTTAAGTCGACTAAGATTCCTGCCGTCTTCCTGTGAAATTTAAGTTAATTTATTCCCTGTTACGGAAGATCAGTGGTATCTTCTGCCTTGTGGCCTTTGACGATCCGGTTACCTGCCCTGGTCGTTGACGTTATTTTAGGCTGTATATTCTCCTCGTTGTGTTGTTGCTGTCCTGCACGACATGTAGTAGGACGGCTGAGGTCTTGTTGGTCGCTGTGGGCGCCAATATTCTGTGTGTCGTGTATTAAAATTTTGTGGCCGTTCTGCTGGTTGCGTGGAGCGGAACTGATTTGGTTGATTCGTCTGTCGGCTGGCTGTCTGTCGGTTGGGTTGCCTCCAGATTAAGAAGTCGATGGACAGGCTGCCTGTCACCTACACTGGGCGTTAGTGTTACAATCCCTTGCCGACCCTTGTAAACTTCTGAGCGCCGTTCCCTTGTGTGTTATGTAGTAATTTCCCTGTTTAGATTTTAGTTATTCCGTTGATGTGTGGCTTTTAGCCGAGTATCAATATCTCTTAAATGAATGTTATTGTCTTTCCCTTAAAGGATGAGTTTGTTTTTCTTTATTTTGTATTAAATGTTTTAAGGTACGGCCTTCTGCCCTTTAAAATTGAAATTCTCCTTTCTGGGGCTGAAGCCGTTAAATTATTTGTTGGTGAGCGGCCTTCAGCCGAGTTTTAATATCTCTTAAATTAATATTTTTCTGCCGCCCTTAATGCATAAGATTGTTATGCTTTTGAAGGGGGCCTTCAGCCCAATTTGCATGAAATGTTTTAAGATGAGGCCTTCTGCCTTTTGACTGAAACTCCTCTTACTGCTAAATATGCGACCTCCAGCATAGTTCCGTTAAAATTAAATTGGTAAGGCATTCAGCCGATTAGATCGAAGATTTAGAAAGTATTCTTGGGTGAAACCTCCAGAGGAATCTTGTATTTCAATTTTGCTTAAGCCTTGTGTCTTGGATTTTGAATGAGGCCTTCAGCTATGTTTGGAGTGTTTTGTGTCCTTGTTGTAAAATTGTGTGTTGATAAAAAAATTGTGTATGTTGAGTGCAACTGACAGGAACTCATTTTGGCACCTTTCCACAGCCTAATCCGTTCTGTCCTGCTAGCCCAGGCATTTCAGTATTGTATCAAGAGATGGTCAGAAACGGAATCTTTCTGAACAGTGCTTTCAGATTATTCAATTTCTTCTTACACTATTGTGCAACGCATTATTTCCCAGTATAACACCACGTTGTACCCAAGCTGTTACACACTAAAAGCAAGTCGTCTTTGAGTCTAAAAAGACAGGAAAATAAGAAACACTTTAATGTTCCAAGTTAAATGAATTTAATCATTCCTAATGCTTAACTGTAAACACTCAAAAATGTATCGTAAATCTCAGTTTATTGGTATTTCCAAAATACAGTCAATGAAGATGTACGCATAGTCGTCACCGTTGTAAGGCAGGAAGTCTGTTATGCTAAAATACTGCTTGGCGGAGCCAGTCTGACTTCTTCTCAGTAGTAGTCGTGGTGGTGCCAGTGGTGGGGGTGGTGCCAGTGGTGTGGGTGGTGCCAGTGGTGGTGGTGTCCGTACCCGTAGCCACCACCCCATCCCCAGTGCGGGTCTGCCACCGGTGTCGCATGCAGCACCGTGAAACACAGCGCCAGCGTCAGCAGCACAGCCGAGACCACCTGCTGGAGAACAAGGGGCTCCTGTCAAATGGTTCAAATGGCTCTGAGCACTATGGAACTTAACTTCTGAGGTCATCAGTCCCCTACAACTTAGAACTACTTAAACCTAACTAACCTAAGGACATCACACACATCCATGCCCGAGGCAGGATTCGAACCTGCGACCGTAGCGGTCGCGCGGTTCCAGACTGTAGCGCCTAGAACCGCTCGGCCACCCTGGCCGGCAGGACTCCTGTCAGCTTCGGAGGTTACCGCGTACAACACCAGCAAGACCCGGTATCGCAACTACATAATGCGCCTTGTTGCAGTTGCTTTTCCAAGATAGTAAGCGGGCCAGAAGCAATGACTGTTGTAAGAAAAACTGCCATTTGCAATACTTCATACTAACACCTGTTACGACGTAACATAGTCCCTTTAGTTGCTTGTTTTAATGTAGCATTTTCGTTACTGCATTCTTCTTAATTATTCTTTTGCTATCGGTTAGGGACGAACAGATTAGGTCTCTGCTAATGAGACATTTAGACTTGTCATAAAATAAATGAACTTTTCGAAGCTCGTTCTTGTGTTGGCAGCAGTCGAAACGAGCACACGAGCGAGAGAACTGCCCTGGCATTTTATGTTTGTTTTCGCTTAATATATATGGTGACTTTAATGAATTTACGTTACCTAGATTATTTGAGTAATACCTTTAATAGCACTATCTCGTTTTAAGATCAGATGCTTTAAAGCTGAAAAGAAATATGGAGTACCTAACCATGAGATTTGAGATTAATACCTACAGATAATTTTTATTGTATCAGACTTTCAATGCCTCACAAAAAATATTAAGCAAAAGTTCTTTTTTCTTCATGCAAACGAATGTACACATAAATTCGTTTCTTACAGTCTGGAGGGGATAAGGATTTGAAACGATTCCGGCTTGTTCGACGGCACATCGTAAGATTGTGATATGTGAGAAAGCTGTGGTCCACATGTTATTTAACAATGATGGACTATTTACTACTTTTGCCCTGAAAAAATGGAACTTCGTTTTCTTTTCATCTTGTACGACATTTCTGTTTCACCTTTGAGACATGTTACAGTTCACTTGCAAAGTGCGAGTAGCTGAATAACACGTTACTTTCCACATTTCAATCTGAATGCAAAGTCGTTGCTGAAATAATTGAGATGGAAACTTCGTTGAGTTAAACACGGGTGCACTGTAAGTCAAGCTGGTGACAGGCATCAAGTGTAATTCTACCTCTACAATCCTTAGTTACAAAACCCAAAACTAATAATAGCACAATTGTCAGAGACTACTGTGTAGTAAACGGCAAACACTTAAGTTTGTTTGAAAATATGACAAAACTTTCTTAGATTTATCCTCTATCTCTGTGGTGGATCAAAAGTAACCTGCACAATTCCTTTACATCAAATTCACGATAACAGGAATGTTGTTCAGAAATTATTTTACTTGAAATAGAGCGACATCTTACGTTTAATTAATGAGATGCGTCCAGAAAGTAAGTTCCGTTCAGTAATAGAGACAAAAGGAATGAATATAGAAAATAATTTTTGTTAGATAAAGAACACACAAAACCTAAAGTATCTTTCCACATACTTCCCACTATTTTGTAGGCATTCGTCCCAGCGTGGCACAAGTTTTTGTATAACTTCCTCACAGCTCGTTCCCGACTGTGTTGTCGACTATGTCGCAACGTTTTTTGAGCGTGTCGATGCTGTTCATCGCTGTTGAATTTCTGACCACCAAGGAACATTTTCAGGTGGAAAATGCAATGAGAGTAGATGGTGGCGAGGAAAGGGCTGTGTGGAAGTTGGTCAGACTGGCTCCAGTCAAATTCCTGTAGGAGTTGTCCTGCCCACAGTGTGAGGTCCGACTTGCAATCAAGAAAAACAATACCGCTTATCAGCTTTCCGCAGCGCTGCACGAGACAAGTTCGTAAGCGTCTCACAACAAATGTTTGCACTGACTGTTTCAACTCTCGGAAAAAATGAAAAATAAAAAAATCGCCACTAGAATTCCGTGTCTATCCCAAAAGACAGTGCATTTTTCGAGATGACACGATTTGTTGGATTTGCTCTTCACTGTTGACGCAGTGTGCCTCCATCCCATTGAATGTCGTTTCAACTAATGGTTTTCATAATCGAACGAAGTATCATCCGCAGGCACTATCTTGCTTACAATTTCACTGCCGTCTTCGTTGTAATGTGTCAAAAAGTTAGGTATACTGCTCATATACTGTTTTTATGACGTATATATGGAGAGCATATAGATTCATTTGACTGTTGCTGCTGTTACTTGGTAAGAGGTTTTGGCTCCAAACGAGAAAACAGTTTTCGAAAGTTTAGTTTCTCAGGGGAAATTTCATGTAGAAGTTATCTTGGAAAGTTCTTAGAAAGATCGGCTCTCCTTCACGCGTTCTTTAACTATACGAATCAGTGCTTCAGAATCCTATACAAATCAGTACTTCATAATCCAAAATTGGAAGTCCACTTCATTCGTAATTGTGAACTTGATCACACCATTAATTGCACTGTCAAGTCTCATCTCCCTACAACTGACACTCACTGCAGTTTCTTCGTAAATTTCGCACATCTGTCGATGAATGGCGACTGGTTTAGCGTCCTTATTTCATACACAAGGACTATAAGATAATGTAGATTTGTAGTGCATGTACGACTTTAATATACGCTGTTCCTGGTCTAAGACATGCGTAAGAAATAACATGTGGCTTGCTTTGATCTAGCCAAATAGTCGACTACATACTAACATAGCGAGATACTTCTTCTAACCTCCAGGCGTGTTACCTATGTGTCACAGTAGATCTGTGTGCCTGCAAGAGGCACCTAAAACACAATTCATCCTCTTCATAGTGCTTCCCAACGACGAACATATCCGGTTTAAGGCGCAAGCAACTCAAGCCGCCGGTTGGGCACCAAGCTGAGAGGGGCGTCAGCTACGCTACAGCTCTAAGATTCCTACACACGAGGTATCAAAACTAGTGGAGGCCGCTTGGGGCGTCAAGCTGAGACGGGTGCCAGTGGAACCAAAGCGCAAGATCTGCATACAGTGCCGTATCACAATTAGCAGCAAATCTGGCATGGGTGAAAGTGTACGATGAAAGAAAGAGGTGAGAGAAGTGGAAGGAACGAGGCTCTAAATTAAAAGTCGCTAGTGTGCAAAAATATTCTCAAATAACCCGTGTTTGACGGATGAGTAGTTTCATTCTGTTATAGACGTATGTGTGAAAAAGCAGCATCTCGTTAACTAATGCCGATTACCAAGTACCTTGAATGTCAAACTCCAAACACCTGTACTGACAGAAGGAAACGCAAAGAGGAAAAAATTTGGCTTTGGTGGAGATACACTACTATAAGTTCACTTTGTAATATGCTTCAGTAATATTTGACTTAAATTACACGGTGAAGGTAACAGTTTAACCGTACTGTTTTCGTAAGGAGATACTTCTCTTCATCTGTGGAGCAAATATTGCTTTTACATTAAAGGTAGTCAGTAATTCCCCTTGGGAACAGTTCTGTGTTCTCGTTTGCCGAAGCATTACATCCACCTCTCTATAAACTGAAATCATTCGAGGACGACGTATGAAAGCTAGGCAGCACACAGTAGGGTCAAAATAAAAATGGAGAAGACTCCGGATTAAAGTAACTTGGCGGGAGATTGTCTGTGAACATTACCTCTTAGAAAGAAGGAGCATCAGTCTTCCCTCGACGATGCTGTCCTAAATGGAATTCGACTGCGTCATTTTGTTGGGACCTGAGCGATTTAGGCAAAGTGCGGGACATCTAAATCGGGATGAATCTTCCTGGTAGACCACGGCTGTTCACCGAACTGGAATTCGAGCAAATGCTGTACCTATTGAGCTATCCAGGTACCACTAACGACCCACCATCACAGCTTTACTTCGACCACTGGTTTTTCTGCTTTTTCACTACTGTCAAGTTTCAAATCAACGCACACTCTTCTTTAGAGTAAAAATTCCTTTTAGAAGGAATCCTCTAGGTTACCTCTAGGCCTTTTTCTCTACAATATCCCTTCTTCCAGGAGTGCTAGTCCTGCTAGGTATTCAGGAGAACTTCGAGAAGACTGGAGACTGGGAGAGCTGTACTGCCGGAAATAATGCTGTGAGGCCGGCTCCTGACTAATACACTGTTAGCTAAACCTGTAGAGCATTTGCCCATAAGAGTCATAGATACAAGGTTCGAGTCTCGATCCACTACACAGTTATAACTTGCCACACCGAGTTCCACATCGGCACATGCTCCGCTGCAGAGTGGAAATATCGTTCTGCTAACTGTGGTTGGCTGGACGGGGATTCGAAACGCTTTTCTCCCGAATGCGAATACAGTATATTAATGTCTCCGCCAACTCGCTCGATCCCAAACGGCTGGAAACAATTATCGTGGTGTATGACTTGCCGTTGTGATCAGTATCTACTGAAAACGGTTGACTGGTACGGGATGCCGAAGTTTCATGAAAGAACGCGGACGATTTGTGACGCTACGGACAGAAACGTGTAACGGTTGGGTTGCTCAAGTGTTTTCCTGCACGTAGATACAAATTGGTCTCACAACCTGGTCATTCGCGCTTAAGCACTTGTTAACCCAATGACGTTGTAAATCGTTGGCAGCGAGTACGGGAATATCGTAACCGGCTGTCGGAAAATAACGACAAATTATCTGGTCAAATGTACAACGGGTTTCAACTATATGACGAACATTGCAATGACAGGAAAAGTCATCTTGGACAATGTTTACTAAAGCTCTAATACTGGAATCCGGCGGTTGCTGCGTATTTATGATATACGTCTTCAGATTCACAGATGTGGTTGTTGGAGAAGTATGTGAGAAAATTTGCATTTTGACACTGCTGTTGCTAATCTACTGAACCTACTGAAGAATCTATCTTTCGTTTGAGATTTAATAACATTAATTTACAGCATTGTAATTAAGTAACTGTGATGACTGCTTCCTTTCTTTGTCTTGGCAGTAGCGAAACCAAGACCCGAGTGAAAGGATTTGAGGGTGCGGATATGGAGGAAAAATAATATCAATTTCACGCTGATTGCTAGAACGGTTTTGAGATTTAACAAGTGGTTCAGGGAAAAATTGCTACTATATAAAGTCAATATCCATTACATTATCACCGAGCGAGGTGGCGCAGTGGTTAGCACACTGGACTCGCATTCGGGAGGACGACGGTTCAATCCCGTCTCAGGCCATCCTGATTTAGGTTTTCCGTGATTTCCCTAAATCGTTTCAGGCAAATGCCGGGATGGTTCCTTTGAAAGGGCACGGCCGATTTCCTTCCCAATCCTTCCCTATCCCGAGCTTGCGCTCCGTCTCTAATGACCTCGTTGTCGACGGGACGTTAAACACTAACCACCACCACCATTACATTATCCGTCGTCTTCCAATGCGATACTGAAATGATGCGTCTGTTTGTGTGGTGAGTAGGATGGGAGTTCGAGTTGTGAAGATATTTTTCAGGAATGGTAGCGAGGAGGTGTTTCCACTGTGCCCTCGCTGGTGTCTTGGTATCCAAAACCAATTAATGCCATTTCTGTTCAACGTATCTTTGAAGTCTTCAAAGATTACCTCATGTATAGCAAGCTACCTACACCTATGGCGATTACTTCTATTTTGCATAGAAGTATTACATTCTCTAGACGTGAACATGAGGTATATATAGCATAATGGTATATCAGAAGGTTAATATAACGATTCATTCTTGTGGCTCATGACCTGCTAGAAGCTTTCGTGTAAATAATTTTGATGGAAATGGAAATGAGCGTTTGGCGTCATTGGCCGGGAGGCCCCTCGCGGGGCAGGTCCGGCCGCCATATCGCAGGTCTTATTACATTCGGCGCCACATTGGGCGACCTGCACGCCGGATGGGGATGAAATGATGATGAACACAACACAACACCCAGTCCCGGAGCGGAGAAAATCTCCGACCCAGCCGGGAATCGAACCCGGGCCCAGAGGACGGCAATCCGTCACGCTGACCACTCAGCTACTGGGGCGGACAATAATTTTGATGAGAGTTGGGCAAAGATCTGATTGATTAGTTTACGTTTCATCTAGTCTTTGCGGCCAATATCATTAGCCTGCTGTTTTTCTACTGTTGCGAGAATTAAACTGATAGAAAAGAAGAATCTCGAGAATAACTTTTGACGCGGTGTATCCAATTTGAAATGCAAACAACAAAAGAATACAACAACTGTAAATAGTATGGCATAGTGTGGTGGTGGTTCGCACGATTGCGGTGGAGCGCCTCTGTGGCAAAGATATAGCGGTTTCATTTGATAGGTGGGGCAAGTGATGTGTGCCGAGAGCGTGCATGAAGTTGAAGATAGGCAGCCGAAAGCGTCAGGACAATTCCGACTGAGGTGACAGTTGTCAGTTACTAGCCGTCTGTAGCTGAAGTAGTATCTAGAGCGCAGTAATAGCTCTTGGAGAAAGCGACGTTAATTCGGGACAGTCTGACAGTACGGTGGTTACGAGGCACTGTGGCATCGGGCACCTTGCTTATTCTACTCGTAGTTTGTGTCACAGATGTTTACTTGTCGAACGGAGCGCTAATGTCTCCGGACGAGAGCAGTTTCACAGGCACACTTTACGGCAGGCTGCTAAGCATGGCTGTGTTCACCTCGAAGTGAAGATCTGGCGGCTTTCACCGAGCAGCACTGTGCTGGACAGAGGCAAGCGACCCTTTTCTGCATGATGTTTGTCGGGTCACTCCTCTACTGCCGCATGTTTCTGTGATGTGACTGGATTCTCAGTTTCTACTGCACGTACTTGCTGAACATAACTGACTTTCAATGAATGTTAGCAGGCACAGCGCACGTTAGTGGCTTAAGGTTGATGCCACCCCATCGTATTAAAAATGGATACAAATTACCTCTACTTTTTAAAGACTGAATTCCTAACTGTGGTATTTTCTGTGGTGCGCTATGAATTGTGTTGAACTATTGTACCAAATGCTGGTTGCATAACCGGGTTAACTCTGTGCATTCGAACAGCCATTGGATGAGCTGTATTTGAAGTCTATGTGGTTCAGGGAACAATCCTCATTTGAGAAAAAGGCAATGTGTTCTCATGTATGATACTGAACCCGGCTCATGTTGTTACGAATAAGTAACGAAAATAGGACACTCCCCAGCAATATTTTCACAGGGTATTTCGAGGATTTATGATAAAAGAGTTGCTGTGGGTTTAGAAAATCTCTTTGACTTGTAGTGTATTATATTTTTAGTATTTGGGAAGGTTGTCACTCTCCTTTCGAAGTTTTGCTGTCTCTTGAGAAAGAATTTCTGAAGTAGGGCTATTAACTATTTGATAAAGTTGTATTCATTAAGTTGTTATACTTTATGTAATGATTCGATATGTTTTGTCAGTATATTCAAAAGCTGGAAATTCTGTAAGTTCTACTGAGATATTTGAGTCATTTTTAAAATTGGTTATTGTAATGACTTATTTTATTGTAATATTATATCGACTGTACTGTCAGAAGTTTATTTTATTGTTGTGGAAATCTTATTCATGTTAAACTGAGTAACTGTTCAATCTGAGGGAAACAATTAAAACTGATTTTGATCTGATACGTATGCTAACGTAATTGAGACTGAAAAATACTCAACATCACGTACAAAATTTTGGAAGGGTGTTACATTTAAAGAAAAAATAAAATGTTTATGCATTTGAAAAAACTGTGAGCACTTTGGTTGTATACCTGCCCCCTTTCCCAGTCAACCAACGTAAATAGGGCCGGATGTCAGTAACGCCACAACAGCTACATTCGCTTTTCTCAACAGAGAGAGCATCACATTCGACTCGTTCCACATCATTACGAAATATCGTATTCATGATCCATGGAACTAGTATTAATCTAATCTAATCTAATTTGGTTGAATTTTGACAGAGTAGAACGTAGCAGGTCATTACTAGCCCCTGACTCATTCGTCTAACAGTCACTGTTAGATTACGGGACAGAGTACATCATAGCCGCGCGGGGTAGCAGCATGGTCTTGGGTGCCTTGCCACAGTTCGCGCAGCTCTCACCGTTGGAGTATCGAGTCCTCCCTCGGGAATGGGCGGGTGTGTTGTCATCAGCGTAAGTTAGTTTAAGTTAGATTAAGTAGTGGGCACTGGGTAAGAAAGATCATTCAGAAAATATTTGATTTGACATCAGAAGATTTCTGATATGAACTTAGGGAGATATAACTCAGGAAGCCTGTACGCGTGTGTTATGGTAACAGCACTGATTATAGTGGTCTAGTCCTATTCTCATTCTGCCTATCACTGTGAGCAACGGGACAGGCAATTCGAAACCGCAAACCTGATGTCAGCACATCCGGTCTATAGTGTTGTCCCAGAGACCGGTTCTTCGACGGCGAGAGGTCAGTGTTCATAATTCCGCAGCAAAAATTCGAAAAGACATCGAGAAACTAAAATGTAGTTTCGAGTCTGTTGGATGTTATCTGCAGCTGGAGGTGGCCCATTTAATACAACAAAAAAGAAATGTTAATTCAAAAAATGTGTGTGAAATCTTATGGGACTTAACTGCTAAGGTCATCACTCCCTAAGCTTACACACTACTTTATTATCCTAAGGACAAACACACACACACACCCATGCCCGAGGGAGGACTCGAACCTCCGCCGGGACCAGCCGCATAGTCCATGACTGCAGCGCCTGAGACCGCTCGGCTAATCCCGCGCGGCAAATATTAATTATTATGACGCAAGGTAGAAATGTTTGCGAAGAGTAGTAAAGGAGATCGTATTCGTAAGGATGATAGGTGATATAAATATTTCCAGTGGGACATAATATATAGATGCTGCTGGTGCCTCGCGATATTTGGAGAGATGAAAGGTTTCTGAGATAATATCTATTACCTCTTCGCATGCTATGCTCCCATCAAGCTGCTATCATTCGTGTTACATTTTAACTATCAGGATAAATCATAATTTATTATATTAGTTGCTCCCACACAGCCGGTGTTAAGTGTGAACGAGAAAGTGCCAGTTTTACGTTAAGTCATGATTCCCATCGACTGTTTACTGCTACTTTTATCATTTTCTTCGTGAGGGGTAAGAGTACCGGGTATTATCATGTCTGTACTATATTTCCGAGGCCGTGCTAAAAAGTGATTTTTTACTTGAAGTTTCTTAAAACTTTGTAAATAAAACAAAGGTTATTAATATTCTAACCTCAATTCTTCATGTATACGTATTTATTTCACAAAATAGTCACCCTGTCGTCGAACACATTTCCCCCAACGAGAGACTGATTTGTTGATACCGACAGTGTTGAGTGTTTGTTGACGGAGCCACAACTTCACCTCTGCTTGCACCACTTCATCACTATGAAAGTGGAGTCCTTGAAGGTGTTCTTTAAGTGTAGGAAACAGATGAAAGTCGGATGGGGCCATGTCGGACGTATGGAGGAGGCTCGATGACAGTGAACCCAAGCTTTCGAATTAACATTAATGTCATAGCGCTCGTGTGTGGTCTGGCGTTATCATGCTGACGCAGAGGGTGCTCCACCCGAGGACGAACTCTTCAAAAACTCCATTACAGCAAGCCGTCTCTCACGCACGGAAATAGTTACGTTACACACCGCAGTGGTTGCACTCTACAATTCGGAGTCCTCTAGCGGCACAGGGCTGCAAATATGTAGACATGAATAACAAAGATGTAGACTGTCAATAACGTTTGTTTTGCTTAAAAATCCCTAAGAATTGCTTGTTTTGTAAGTAAAACCTATTTGTTGCAGCAGGAATAGGTGGTTTTATTTACAAGACAAGTATTTCTATTCTTGCTGCGGGGGATGACCACGCAAACAAACTTATTATCCTTCAGAGTTTTCACACAAAAATTCGGAGGCTTTCGCAGCTCACCCTCGTATATTTAAGAGGCCTGGAATTCGTGAAGGACGATGTAGTGCATGTGCTTCATTTTGAAATGAACCTATTCAATGCAGTTCGTAATGTTTATTAGACGATACATAAAATTGTAAAGAAAATGGACTTGCGTTTAGGAATTTGGTGATTTGAATCCCCATCTGGCCTGAGACATTTAGAATTCCCATGCTTTCCTGACCCAGGTAAGGTGAATTACGGGGTGTTTCCTTTGATGAAAACAAAGGCATTTTTAATCCTATCCTTCCACTATGAGAATATGTGCTCCGCGTCCAACCACGTCGTTGCCGCTACGTCATCGTTAATATCACTTCCTTCCTTACCGGAGACAAATTTGTGCTACTTATTTATATACAAGGCAGTATTAAATAAAATGAGAAAGCTTTTACGCTTTTTTTATTGTTCTGCGCCATGACACGAATTGGAAACAATAGTTAAAATCTCCGTCTGTCTACAATGATCATGTGTGTATGTGCCTGGATACGTATTGGTGTGCCATTGTGTTTCAAGAGAAATAGGCCAACTACCAGTACCAAGTGCTGTTGGTATATGAAGTTTTGCCTGAAAAAAAGTGCTTTTAGAGTGAGTCACCACTTAGGATTCAGACTGGCAGGATTGAAAGCGGAAAGTATGGAACGTCTTAAATTTGGCAATGTCATACCTGAAGAAATACAAGAAAATTTTAATACGCTGTCTCGATAATAATTCGTACTTTAAACACGCCCATACCTATCCTAGAAGTGCGACAGGGATCAGGAACGGGAGTACATGGAAATAATAATAAAAATTCAATATTAGTGTCGAATTCCTAGTTTTCAATGCCGCTAGGCTGACTGGTGGCAGTCATAGCGATCCACCTGTATTAACTCTGCAAAACTTTTTGAATATTGTCATTAAGAAATCCCCCCCCCCCCCCCCCATGAACTATAGACCTTGCCGTTGGTGGGGAGGCTTGCGTGCCTCAGCGATACAGGTAGCCGTACCGTAGGTGCAACCACAACGGAGGGGTATCTGTTGAGAAGGCCAGACAAACGTGTGGTTCCTGAAGAAGGGCAGCAGCCTTTTCAGTAGTTGCAAGGGCAACAGTCTGGATGATTGACTGATTTAGCCTTGTAACACTAATCAAAATGGCCTTGCTGTTCTGGTACTGCGAACGGCTGAAAGCAATGGGAAACTACAGCCGTATTTTTTTCCGAGGGCATGCAGCTTTACTGTATGGTTAAATGATGATGGCGTCCTCTTGCGTAAAATAATCCGGAGGTAAAATAGTCCCCTATTCGGATCCCCGGTCGGGGACTACTCAACAGAATGTCGTTATCAGGAGAAAGAAAACTGGCGTTCTACGGATCGGAGCGTGGAATGTCAGATCCCTTAATCGGGCAGGTAGGTTAGAAAATTTTAAAAAGGGAAATGGATAGGTTAAAGATAGATATAGTGGGAATCAGTGAAGTTCGGTGGAAGGAGGAACAAGACTTTTGGTCAGGTGAATAGAGGTTTACATATACAAAATCGAATAGGGTAATGCAGGAGTAGGTTTAATAATGAATAGAAAAATAGGAGTGCGGGTAAGCTACTACAAACAGCTTAGTGAACGCATTATTGTGGCCAAGATAGACACGAAGCCCACGACGAATAAAGTGGTACAAGTTTATATGCCAACTAGCTCTGCAGATGATGAAGAAATTGAAGAAATGTATGATGAGATAAAAGAAATTATTCAGAGAGTGAAGGGAGACGAAAATTTAATAGTCATGGTTGACTGGAATTCGCTAGTAGGAAAAGGAAGAGAAGGAAACGTAGGAGGTGAATATGGATTGGGGGAAGATATGAAAGAGGAAGCCGCCTGGTAGAATTTTGCACAGAGCATAACTTAATCATAGCTAACACTTGGTTCAAGAATCATAAAAGAAGATTGTATACATGGGAGAAGCATGGAGATACTGACAGGTTTCAGATAGATTATATAATGGTAAGACAGAGATTTAGGAAACAGGTTTTAAATTGTAAAACATTTCCAGGGGCAGATGTGGACTCTGACCACAATCTATTGGTTACGAACTATAGATTAAAACTGAAGAAACTGCAAAAAGGTGGGACGTGGATAAACTGACTAAACCCGAGGTTATAGAGAGTTTCAGGTAGAGCATAAGGGAACAATTGACAAGAATGGGGGAAAGAAATACAGTAGAAGAAGAATGGGTAGCTTTGAGTGATGACGTAGTGAAGGCAGCAGAGGATCAAGTAGGTAAAAAGACGGGGGCTAGTAGAAATCCTTGGGTGAGAGAAGAAATATTGAATTTGATTGATGAACGAAGAAAACATAAAAATGCAGTAAATGAGGCAGTCAAAAAAGAATACAAACGTCTCAGAAATCAGGTCGACAGGAAGTGCAACAGCTGGCATCGGTAGAGGACAAATGTAAGGATGTAGAGGTTTATCTCACTAGGGGTAAGATAGATACTGCCTATAGGAAAATTAAAGAGACCTTTGGAGAAAAGACAACCACTTGCATGAATATCAAGAGCTCAGATGGAAACCCAGTTCTAAGCAAAGAAAGGAAAACAAAAAGGTGAAAGGAGTATATAGAGGGTCTATACAAGGGCGATGTACTTGAGGACAATATTATGGAAATGGAAGAGGATGTAGATGAGGACGAAATGGGAGATGTGATACTGCGAGAAGAGTTTAACAGAGCACTGAAAGACCTAAGTCGAAAAAAGGCCCCGGGAGTAGACAACATTCCATTAGAACTACTGACAGCCTTGGGAGAGCCAGCCCTGACAAAGCTCTACTATCTGGTGAGCAAGATGTATGAGACGGGCGAAATACCCTCAGACTTCAAGAGGAATATAATTATTCCAATCCCAAAGAAAGCAGGGGTTGACAGATGTGAAAAGTACCGAACTATCAATTTAATAAGTCACGGCTGCAAAATACTAACGTGAATTCTTTCCGGAGGAATGGAAAAACTGGTAGAAGCAGCCCTCGGGGAAGATCAGTTTGGATTCCTTAGAAATGTTGGAACACGTGAGGCAATACTGACCCTACGACTTATCTTAGAAGCTAGATTAAGAAAAGGCAAACCTACGTTTCTAGCATTTGTAGACTTAGAGAAAGTTTTTTGACAATGTTGACTGGAATACTCTCTTTCAAATTCTGAAGGTGGCATGGGTAAAATACAGGGAGCGAAAGGCTATTTACAATTTGTACAGAAACCAGATGGCAGTTGTAAGAGTCAAGGGGCACGAAAGGTAAGCAATGGTTGGGAAGGTAGTGAGACAGGGTTTTAGCCTTTCCCCAATGTTATTCAATCTGTATATTGAGCAAGCAGTAAAGGAAACAAAAGAACAAATTGGAGTAGGTATTAAAATCCACAGAGAAGAAATAAAAACTTTGAGGTTCGCCGATGACATTGTAATTCTGTCGGAGACAGCAAAGGACTTGGAAGAGCAGTTGAACGGAATGTACAGTGTCTTGAAAGGAGGGTATAAGATGAACATCAACAAAAACAAAACGAGGATAATTGAATGTAGTCGAATTAAATCGGGTGATGATGAGGGAATTAGATTAGGAAATGTGACACTTAAAGTACTAAAGGAGTTTTGCTATTTGGGGAGCAAAATAACTGATGATGGTAGAAGTAGAGAGGATATAAAATGTAGACTGGCAATGGCAAGGAAAAACGTTTCTGAAGAAGAGAAATTTGTTAACATCGAGTATAGATTTAAGTGTAAGGAAGTCATTTCTGAAAGTATTTGTATGGAGTGTAGCCATGTATGGAAGTGAAACATGGACGATAAACAGTTTGGACGAGAAGAGAGTAGAAGCTTTCGAAGTGTAGTGCTGCAGAAGAATGCTGAAAATTCGATGGGTCGATCACATGAAGAGGTATTAATAGAATTGGGGAGAAGAGAAGTTTGTGGCACAACTTCACTAGAAGAATGGATCGGTTGGTAGGACATGTTCTGAGGCATCGAGGGATCACCTTTTAGTACTGGAGGGCAGCGTGGAGGGTAAAAATCGTAAAGGGGGACTTAGAGATGAATACACTTAAGCAGATTCAGAAGGATGTAGGCTGCAGTACGTACTGGGAGATGAAGCAGCTTGCACAGGATAGAGTAGCGTGGAGAGCTGCATCAAACGAGTCTCAGGACTGAAGACCACAACAACAACTGTAAGAAATATAACCGCCCCCCCCCCCCCCCCGCAGTCATAAATAAATAAATAAATAAACACAGGTTAACTCGGTTTCGCCTGTTTTAAAAATCTACGAAATTGATGCAGACCTACATTTGCCACCGAATGTAAACAAGGAGGGGGGTGAAGACTGGTGTGGTCCCAAGGATCACAGCCAGTGCGGAATAGGCTGTGGTACTAAAACGTCTCATAAGGATTCAGCAATCGCTGAGCCACTCAGCCAGCAAATCATACTCCCATCTTAACGAAGGTGAAATCCACGCAGCCATTGACTAATGTGTTCTGTCATTAGGAGTGTAGCAGATGAGAAAGTGAGAAAGGTGAGTTCCCCGCGCTCTAACTGTGATTTTTCGCCTAACGAGAAAACTCCGACAGAAAATTCAGACGGATCAGGAGATCGCAAACTGGTAGCACACAAACTGATTACGCTAGCACGAGACTGGTGTCCTCTTAATGGGGAGAAAGCAACCCATTCAGAAAAACCATGGCTGTACCTGATGACAACTTTGGCAGCGGACAATGTACACTCCTACTACAAACAATGACCTGGAACATCAGGATTCAGTCACTAACAACCAAATACGGTAAATGAAATGAAATAATTGTCATACTGGTGGTCTCAGAAACGAAGAAGAAAACAAATGATTCACAAGAGACAGGAGAGTACCTCTTCCTATACTCTGGAGGATAAAAGAATAAGAGAACAGTGTCCGGGGAAGGTATTACATTTCATAAGAGCTTAAGGCGAAGGGTCTTACAAGGATACTTTCTGATCAGTAATACGATAAAACTTTAAATATTGAAACCGGAAGATCACATTGCAACATTACTGCAACAGATACGCCAACAGTGGGAAGAAAGAAGAAATACATGTGTTTTGTAACCAGCTGCTGGGTGGTTGGAAAAATGACTATCTCATAATATCTGGTACCTTGTAAACAACAGTTAGTAAAAGAACTGTACCTCCTATGGTAGGACCACATGTAGAGCAAACTCTGAAATCGAACGGACGCCAGCTTATTGGAGAATAACCAAGTCTTATCATCGACATGAAGATATATGTACACTTATAATGGCGGAAGAGGTCTTCTATAGATTACGCGATACCTAATCAGAAAGTTTGGTCATATATTCAGGACACAAGAGCGTCTAGAAGAGCCGAAGATGATAGTGATCGCTTTTTACATGGTACCATGACTAAGTTTCCTGGGTACTTTCTAGGAAGAAACAAGCAAGTCGGGAAAATAACAGTTCAATTTTTAAAGGGGAGCTATCTGGACAATCTGAAATCAGACACCTGTCTCAGAGAGAATTGTGTCAAAGGTAGGACAAGGATGTAGAACATGTTGGAATGAGATAAAAATGTTGATTGGGACTGTTAAGGAAACAAGTGAGACGAAAACGACGAAAACCAAATCGGCTGAAATTATGGAATGATGAACTGAGGCGAGCTATGATTCAAAAAAGGAACGTATTCTGACTTGGACTAACATGAAAACATAGTACAGTATAAAAGAAACAAAAATCGCTAGTTCGCAAATTTATTGGGGAAGAAAACTGATATACCTGGGAAAGAATAACAGAATATGATTTAACTGGAACTCAAAGGTTTGGATTCAAAGTATTCGGAAACTTACATACGGAAATAAATGGCGAAATAAATACCTGGAAGTGAAAGATTATAGTGTTGCAAGCAAGTATTCGTCAAGTAAGATGAGCCTTGCCAAACAAATACTGTGAACTTGGAATAGGAAGGCTATAGGCAAAGATGAAATAAATCTGGAACTCTTAAAATATGCCAGTATTCAATGGAAAGAGATATTTGTGCCCTTGCTGAAAGGTATTTGGCTCCTGGGGCAGAGAAATAGATGGTAGCAAGTATTGTAAGTATACACAAGAAGTGAAATGAAAAGGAATGATCAGATTGTAGGGGGTATTTATTATTTAAAATAATGCGCCTTATGAAATCTAATAGCGTATCTTTAAAAGGAAACTGAAGCGAATAGCAGAAAGATTTTTACTAGAGGCCCAATGCGGCTGTCGTAAAAGCAGGTTCAGTGCATATGCAGCATTGTTTTAAAACGGTTGGTAGAAAAAAACGAAACTTCAACAAGACACTGTTTCTGCTTATCCCAGATCATGTGAAGGCCTGTAGTAAGGTACGAAGGATGAAACTGTGAGGAATATTAGCTGGATAGAATGTACTTCTAAACTTTTTAAATCTCACTAAATCACTGAATGTTAACACTGAAATTATTATCAATGAAGAATAATTGGCTATAAACCAGGGACTAAAATATGGAAGTCGCCTCTCACCATTTTTTGTGTATATTTATCAATAAAATTGTATACGAATGGAAATGCAGAAGCCCCAACAGAATGGTTCTGGAAAGGAACAAGTTTATTAATGCTGTTTTATTTGCGAACGAGCGGTTCTCCTAGCAGAGTGAAAGCCCTTTTCAAAAAAATGTGATTAAATTTTATAATATTTTACGAACTTTCGAATGGTTGTATCTGTAAATAAAAGGAAACTAATGACAATGAAAGAGAAACACGCAAGAAGAGCAAACTATAATGATAAAAAATAGTATAATAGAATAGGTAAATTCACTAAAATATCTCGCCAAAAACATATCAGTACGTAAACTAATTCAGATGTGATTCAGAATGTAGAGCAATATAATGCTGGAAGTGGTTGTCTAAGTAGTAAGCTTGCCACAACTATGAGGAAACAGATAAAACTAAGACCACACAACCCACTGGATTAGTCTGCCTTAAACGTGCTAGTGAAAACTGGATTCTAACAAAAGGAGAGCAACGAGCAGTCGAGGCAGCTGAGATGACGTTTCTGGGGCCACTTTAGAAAGAGAACTTAAGACGTAAGACAGGAACTAGGAATGGAAACATTGACAGAAGATTTTCCAAAATGAAAAATATATCTACATCAAAATGAAAAAGTCTGAGCGCCTGCCACAGTAATCACTACATTTTAACCAAAGTGAAGACGGGATGTATGATGACCAATGAAGAGATGCAGCCAACATTTCTGATAAATTCCTTTGGTTTATGAACCAGTACCTAGTACTTGAAATAAAAATAAAAGAATTAAATAAGGCAGCAAACAGTTGTGCTGTTACAACTGTCTTTTCGTGATGATGTGGTTACTAGACTCTCACTGGACCAATCGTTCACGTTGAAACATCCCCTCTGAAAAATTAATAAATTACTGTGCTGATAAACCTCTACGTTGTTTGAATTTTAAACAGCCGAGCAAAACTGAACGTACTCAGACATTACTCTCTTTACTAATTCTGATCAACACTAAACTCACACACAATATTTTTAACGCAACGCAATCAGACTTTTAAAAATCCCTAGAAAAAAATGGCCCTGAGTAACAATAACCTATACCTTTCATGAATCACTTACCTCACAAAAATTTTTGTTACTCGAACTACCGCAATACAGCGAGCGCCACTACTGCCAACTAAATAAAAGATTCTAACTACTGAAGGCACTAACTACTGATAGGCGTAGTCAGCAAACTGATAGAGAACAAACAATGTATTTACCTCAATAATGTTCCAAAGTCATAATATATATATATATAAGTTCATGATGTCCAGCATTACAAATATACTCTTTTTGGCGGACACACGTCCAGATCGTCCGCTCTTAAAATTCTGCCATCTCTCTCCCCACATCCACCACTGCTGGCGGCTCACCTCTAACTGCACAACGCTATGCGCTGTTCACATCCAACTACCCAACACTACAATAGCGAATATTCCAACAATGCGAACCAGCCACAGACTGCACACAGCACAGTCAGTGATTTTCATACAGAGCGCTACGTGGCGTTACCAACATAAAAACCTAAACTACCTACTTACAACGTCACAGAGTACAAACACCACAAGATATGAAAAAGCAAGAAAACGAATACTTTTGAAGGGAATATGTGTCGAGTTTTCGTAAATAAAGCGCACATGCGTCTTTCTTCACAAGAGGTATCATGAGAACTGTCAAGACACTAGAAACAACTGGCGTCCAAGTATGATTGGTACAAAAGACGAAACGCCATTAGGAACTTAAATAAGAGCATTGTAGCTGGAAAATGACAAATTGTTTACAAACGAAGGAAAATGTACTCTGATTCTTTAACAGAAAAGCGTTAATTTTTGTTATACAGTTTCCGTGATTCCAAAGAGAGCATGCTGTAAAGTAAAACGGAACGAAAAATGTCTCTTACTGGTACTATACGATAATTTCAAGAATGACACAAAATGTGGGGATAGACTTAACATATTCGGAATATATGTTAATATTTGCAAAACTGTTACGAGATGGTATAATTCGGAAACGATCCTGGTTGAAAATGTCTCACGTTAAGATACCAATTGACAGTAAATGCTCACCAGCTGCCTATTCATCTCGTCGATGTCACTATGTTCTCGTACGCCAACCGCAACGGAAGTGTCTGACCACTGCCGACCTTCACTTCCAAATATATTGGGAGCTCTTGAGGAAACAATAAATTATGTAGAAGCGAGAGAAGCTGTCGTTAAGCTAGCTGGAAAACACTGCAGACGCACACAGCTTCACTTTCTATCATCAGGCTCTCCCGACTGTCCGTCGCAGATGACCAGCCGACGTCTTACGACGAGCTGTTACTTCCGCAAACTAAGGAAAACGTGTAGTTTGAAATGTGTCTCCCGCACATGCGTCTTATGTGAATTTCTTCCTTGGGGTTCTGGAGAAACTACATCTCAGCTATCATTGCAAAACAGTTTTTTTATGTTGGAATTATCGTGTGTTTAATGGTTTGTTTAACATAGTTCTCCAACTCCCACAAACAAAATCTTATGTCTTGATGTTTAAAATTACTCTCACCCCAGTGGACAGAACGAAAGGCAAATGGTTATATACGTTTTACACTGAATGTCGTGTCTTTATCACGACAACACTTTTCTTTGAAAACTATTCAAATTAGACAGCTGAAATCTTTGTATGAACATATCCTGTAAGTATCTCCCACTCGCAGCGACAACCTGGTCACACTATACTCTTAGTGTTCTTTACAGACACCTGTTGATGGATTTCAGTCTTTACTTCTGATCGGGCTTCTGTCAATCTCATATCTACTTCTTAAAATACTTCTAGCTTTCGTTTTCAACAGCAAGAACCCTTGTTTTAGCAAATAATGGCAAATGGTATCAGAAATGTCTCCTTGTTCTCAATGCGTGCAGAATACCTACGCTACGAGAAATTCCTTTTTTTGAAGATACTGCTGTTTTCATTCACAGCTTTCTCTTCGCCTCTGAAAATCGGCTCTTTTCATTGGCCTCTGGAGTTCTTTAGCTGCCTTTGTTTTCTCTCATTCCACTGACATGATATTCAGTCACATACGGATGAGTCGCATCACAAATTTAAATTTTTATTTCTCTTGTGGTGTATTTCAGATGCTAAACAACTGTCGGAAAAATTAAAATTAATGGATGGCTTCAATGCTAATTCAATAGAATTAGTTTGAATTGACAATTATTAGTATCTGACGCTTCGTCTTCGAGTAAATTTAGTGTTGAATCCGATCGGCAGAACTTCAAAGCACACTTCTTCACAATAACTTTTAATGTTCCTTCCTTTGTTAAGACAATTTCTGATAAATGCTCGAGGGCTGTTTCATTGCTTGTTGATCCTTAAGCAGCAAATCTGCATGTGGTGCACAGTACTCGTACAGCAGTATTATGTACTAGCAAACCTAGCAACGTTTCGCAATTCCTAAATGCGTAGTGAAATTGAATGTACTTCATAATCTCCGTTTTCCTCCCCCTCTCCCCTATCCTCTCTCTGTTTGTCCATCTCTTCTTGCCCCTTTCTTAGTCCATCTCCTCCTCCTCCTTCCTCCTTCCTCTATCAACTCCTCTCCCTCTCTCTTTCGTTCTTCTCCTCCCCCTTCCCTCTCTCCATCTCCAACTTCTCCCTCTCTATGTTGATTTCCTTTCCCTCTTTCTGCCCAGCACCTCTACCCCCTTCCCCCATCTCACTGACTTTTAGCCTTGTTTATTGGTGTGGGAAAGGAAACCTTGATTGGAAATGGGAGCCGCTTAAAATGAATTGATTAATTGGTTGGGGTCATTGGCTATGAAAGAGACGTTTCCAAGTGCTCAATTCGTGATGATAGTAGCTTCAACGACAGTATTCCGCATGATTTTAGTTTACGAACGGATAAGACTACAAAATTTCGGACGATTCAGATTTCATATTAATATTCTAATCATAAGCCGATAATCCATCAACATAACTTTCATGTTTTCTACGAGGTAGCAAAAAAAAAAACCATGGCAGACAGAGCAAGGAGGATGTAAAAACCAGACTATCACTGGCAAAGAGAGTATTCCGGGCCAAGAGATGTCTAGTAGTATCAAACATAGTGTAAGTAGCCTGTTTATATGTTAGTATGTTGGCAGCGCTATAGACTGTATTAACATCAGTGACAGCGCTCTGCGCCATCGATAAGAGACTCTTTGGTAGGACGGACTTGTAGTTAGCAGTTAGCGGTTAGCAGTTAGCGAGCGGACGGTTTGGACGTGTGTCCTTCTTGGAGATTCAGTGTTGGTAGGACACACATTGTAAAATGATGATTGATGTATGTGCTAATGTTTCGGTAGAGGAATTAATGACGATTATATAATTTTTGGAACTGGATGTCACATTGTAATATCTCTTTATGTTCGATGAATTATTCAGATACAATTCTACCCTTGAATGACGTTTACTAATTTTCTATCTTCATACTCGCAGAATCCATGCGAAAAGTAGCTCATACAATAGCTATGCCATGAGCGCATAAGTATTCTTTGTAGTACTCTCTCTGGTGGTTGTTAGAAAAAAAGAAAGGGAGCTTCCGAGATTGGCTTCGTGCCGATTAGCCTGAGCTTGGTTTGGAAGAATTGTAATCTGATTATTGAGATTTATCACAGAAGATAACTGATACGAACTGTACGATTAAGAGGAAATGTATATAGATTGCTCCTTCAAATAAAAGGTGTGTATTGGAAGTATGAGAATTAATGATATTTATCGATATATTGCGTAGTTGTTAATCAGAAGGGAACTTCCGAAAGACTGGATACGAACCTGCATTTAATAATCCAAGAGCTCCATTACTTCTTTGGAAGGTTAAACTTCATCAAAGCCAAATATCCGCTTGATATGAGGTTTCCCGACTGATTATACAACGCTCCCAAAATTACGAGGCATTTTATTTGTACAGATTAGCAGACTGCCGCAAAGCACGAGCCTGCAGAGAAGAAGAATCATCGCCTGATTTCATTCTAACAAGTAAAATTTCAGAATCATTTTGGGTGACTGAGCTATGACTGTATTTCCTATCATGAATGATTGATTGCTCGAACGAATTGAGAGCTACAGAATTACGTAGAAAAGATAGGAAAAAAAGTTACAGTGGCGCCAGTGTGACAGGACTCTCTTGGATTGTTATATGATATATGTATTTTTTCTTTCATGAAAACCAACGAGAACGAGAGGTAACTAATCTGAAGAGAGATTCGGTGCCCATAGTAAAAGATTGCTGATACCAAGAAACGATGTCAACTATTGGACAACACCGAGACTACAGAACAAGGCCAGAGAAATCTAATTTTTTTATCCTGTAGTTAAAATAGTTTGAAATCAATTTCGATAGAACTTTTTCCAGATAGTAGTTAGATTGTAGAACTGTATATTGTGTGATTTTCGTATCTGAACATTGAACTTTATACCATCTGTGAAGTAATTTGAAAGTAAAGTGTGTCTACGACAGTAAATTTGAAACTGTATTTAGTGACTGGAACCTTATATTGACAGTTATTTAATGGTATTGACTAGAGCGGCATTTAAAATGTCATTGAATCAGCAACGAGAAGTGCAACAGCCTTCAGCTGTTTGCGCAGGAGCAGGGGCCACGGATAGCAATTCTGAGACTGTTGTGGCTAGCGGGAGCAATATAAATATTCCCGCTGGTTCAGAAAACATGCATACAACAGCTGATCAGGCTGTTGTTGACACATTAGTTGTTATTATGCAACAGCTGTCTCTATTAGCCGAAGGCCAAGCGGAGGTAAAACGAGACTTAACCGTTATACGAAATGAATTCAAAAATCAATTAGCCGTAAATCAAACAGAATTACAAAATCAATTAAGAGCAACCTTTACCAAATTAGATCAGAGATTAAATACCCAGACACAGGAAATAAAAGAACAGGCAGAAAAGACCGAACAGAATCTTATTGCTCGAATTGAGCAGGTCCGCCAACAATGCCAAGAAAACAATAGTAAATTAAAAGCGGAACTAACCGAATATGTATCCGTCAAAATTGACACGATACAAAAACAAGTAGAACTGTTTCCTCAAGTAATACAAGCTCAAAAGGACATACAGTGTTCCATAGCTATGATACCAGAAATTATAGAATCCCAAGATAATCTAAAGAAGCAATTTGACAAAGTGAAGGAAAAACAGACGACAGTGGAACATAGAATGAATGTACTTGCGGGAAAGTTTTCAGGAATGACATTAGAGCGGCAAAATTTTCCTTCGGAAACCATAGAAGAAACTGTGAAAGTAGCTTTACAGTCAATTTCAGAGAGTTCCAAGGATAATTTTTTTAACAAAGGGTTAAAGGAAGTTCGAGTACAACTTGGCGAAGATTTCTCGCGTTGGAAAGAAAATATCGAAAGATCACTAAATCTCTCGCAGGAGGATTTTGAAACAGCGAAAAGTAGGAAACAACATTCTCAATCTGCGCGTGAAATTCCGTCCACGTCAAAATCCGATGTAGACAGAACTGGTACGTCACAAGTTAGATTCGATATAATGGATAGCAACAGGGAAGAGTACGAACAGGATGATTTTTGGAATCGTAGTACCGTTGAGGAGAAGATGATTAAACAGAGACAATTTCAAATCTTTAACCCTGACAAAAAGAATGTTCATCCTGTAGTCTTTATTCGAAGTTTCAGTGGTCTATTTCCACGATCTTGGACAGAATGGCAAAAGATTAGTTTTGTATCTGGATATATACAAGGAACAGGAGCATTGTGGGCATCCGAACAAACATCTTCTTGTAAATGTTACAAAGAATTTGAGCAGGCTTTTCTAGCAAAATATTGGTCTGCTGGAGTACAAGAAAGACTTAAGCAGGAAGTATTATATCCTGAGCCTTTCTCATTTTCTAGAGGATCTCTAAAGAGATATTTTGAGAAATACATTAATAAATCTTTGTATTGGGATGTACTGATTCCTTTGCAGGATATACTTAGAATACTCAAGTCCAGACTACCCACGAGTATAAGGAATCAGCTGTTATATATAAATGATAAGGATATAGACTCATTTATGACTACGCTTGATCATATTGATATAATTGAGGAGGACAATAAAAGGGCAAGAGAAATGTCATATCAAAGAAGAGCAATAGAAGCGAATCCGAGCTGCAAATCGAGTGGGAATGGCAGTAATGGTAGCAGTAACAATAATCATAACCAACTACACTCTCCGAGGAGACTTAGCAATGGACAAAATGCAAACAATAATTATTACCATAATGGAAACTTTAGTAATGGTGCAGCGAGGGGCTATTTTAGGAACAGTAGGAATTTTAATCGATATAATTCAATGTATGGCAACACAGGACAGTTCTACCAACACCAGCAGAACAACAACAATAATTACACGAATCAAGCAAGACAACATAGACAGAATTCACCACAACAACCGATAATCACTGAAGTAGCTGAAGAGACAAATACCAATCCGACCAATAATAGTCAAACTAAACATGACCGCATCGTGCCCCGGAGGAGCGGTCAGGGGATCTGTTAGGGGCGAAACAGCAAAATTACAATTGTTAAGATATATTGATGGTGAGCTGTTGACTGAAGAGTTAACAAAAGATTTAATAACGTGTCATAATGACAGATCGAGTGTTCCGGTATCGGAAGTATTTGTTGAAATAGAGGAAGTTCCAACGAATGTGATATTGGACACCGCCGCTTCCGCCAATGTCATCTCAGGCGCTCTTTTTCGGAGAATTATTAGGAAGAAGAAGGTACCAATTTTGCCAGTACAGAACTGCAAAATCATCGGAGCTGTTGGAGCACGCTCTCCCAATGTCAAAATACAAACACAATTAGAGATGAAAATGGGAAATGTAGCAATAAAATGCGCGTTCCTTGTAGTGGAGAAGTTATTAGTGGACTGTATTCTTGGTATTGGGAGTATGCAGGAGTACGATTGTCAGATTGATTTTTTGGAAGGAATAGTTAAATTTAGATTAAATGGAGAAGACATAGCACTGGATTCAAATAGAAAGGAAACGGTGCACGAGAAATACTGTCGCGGTGCCATAATTCAATTAATTGACACTACAAACGGTCGTTTTTCAAAGGATTTGATACAACAGGAGGACTTCAACCAAACAACAATGATAAAAGCTAGTGAATCAAATCAGCTTACCGGAGAACAAAGGCAGCAGCTTCATTATTTGTTAGAGGCATATGAAGAGATTTTTGATGAGAAACCAGGAATTATTAAAGGGTATATTTGCCACCTACAAGTGAAGCCACATCAGACTTACTGTTACACGCACTATCCGATCCCCTGGCGTTTAAAACAATCTGTTCAAAGGGAGATAAATAGAATGTTAGAATGGAACTTGATTGAGCCATCAACTAGTCCATATTGTTCTCCGCTCTTAGTCGTTCGAAAACCTGGAGGCAACGTAAGATTAGTTCTGAATGCGAGAGAGATTAATAAAATAATAGTACCTGTAAGAACTCATCCGGAAAATATAGATGAATTAATTCAAAAATTCCAGGATGTTTCGTACTTAACTAGTGTTGATTTGAGAAGTTCGTACTGGCAGGTCCAAATGGATGAAGAATCTAGGAAATATACCGCATTTATCTATGCTGGGAGAAGTTACCAATTTAGAGTTGTCCCGTTCGGACTTAATATTAGTGCCAGAATATTTATTTCAGCTTTGGATTATGTTCTTGGACCAGAATTGCGTAGTCGTATAACTGTGTTTGTTGACGACTTATTAATAGCCATGAAAACATGGGAAGAGCATTTGCATATTTTGGAAAGGATTTTTGCTGCTTTCAAGAAAACCGGAATTACAGTAAACTTACAAACTTTACCACAAATTAAGTTCTTAGGAGATTTGATAGATGCGAAAGGTATCCTGCCTACCGAGAAGAAAATAAGTGCAATTCGCAATTTTCCATCACCACGGAATAAAAGACAGCTGAAGGGATTTATAGGTATGGCATCGTTCTTCCGTCGTTTCATAAAGACTCAAGCCATGAATTCTGAGGCATTAAACCAGCTTCTACGGAAGGATGTGCCATGGCAATGGACTGAAGAATGTGAACTAGCTTTTCGAGACATTAAAGACCAACTCGTTAACGCATTCTTATTATATCACCCTGATATGAATTGTGAGTTCTGTCTGTCCACGGATTCATCGGATGTTGGATTAGGTGCTTGTCTCTTCCAAATAAAGAAAATAAAAGGGGTACCAACATTCTGTCTGATAGCATTTGCTAGTCGAGTGTTATCGCCCTGTGAAAGAGCTTATACGACCACAGAACTTGAAGCACTTGCGGTTATCTGGGCATTCAAGATGTTTAACTATTATTTATATGGTTCGAAAACGATTGTGTATTGTGACCATCAATCACTAACCTTTTTGCAAACATGTAAATTATTACATCCTAGACTGTCACGTTGGACAATGACACTACAACAGTACCAATTTAAAATTATTCATGTGTCTGGCAAAGAAAATATTATTGCGGATGCGCTGTCAAGATACTTCGGATTTTCCAATATTACTGTTGCAGGACAATATCTACAAGACTTATTATGTACATCTTTGTAGAGATATGGGAAATTTACGACGAAAAGACCCTCGATGGAAGAAGATAATTCAGCTAAAGGAACAACAAAATTCAAGGGCTAGTTTAGATCATTATAAATTAGTAAATGGAGTATTACTCTTCAGATGTGGGAAGGACAACAATCCACGGTGGTGTGTACGTATCCCGAAGGAATATGAGGAAAAATTAATTTGGTTTACCCACTTATCATGGGGACATTTTGGTGTAATTAAATGTGCCAATAAAATAGGAGCATACTGTTATTTTCCGAATATTCGGAGAGAAGTGCACCAAACAATACAAAACTGAATTGAGAGTTACAGAATTACGTAGAGAAGATAGGAGGAAAAATTACAACATGATTAAGGTAAAATCTGCTAAATACATTGTTTGCTCTTCAACAAAATCTTCTTTTGCTAACCATGTGCCTATTAGTAGTTAGAGCCTATAGTAGTTAGAATCTTTTTATTCAGTTGGCTGTAGTTGCTGCTTGCTATAATTGCTGTAGCTCGTGTTATGAACACTTTTGTGAGGTAAGTTAGTTATGATATGTATGGGTTATTGTTAGGATTTCTTCGAATTCTGAGCCATTCTTTAGAGTTAATTACTTGAAGTCGTTTCATCATTTCACAGCAGTCAGATTACGTTGGGCTTGTATATTGTGGGTAATAAATGAATAGGTTACGTTTGAGTTGTCTTTGTCAGGGAAAATTCCGTAGGTCAATGAGACACTAGGTTCAGTTTCATGCATCATTTTAAGTAAACACAAAGAATTTTCACCTACTCAGTTATTTCAGCAGACTAAAAAAAAAAAACAAAATTTTCAGTAGACCCTAATTTGAGGGAAAAATTTATGGGAATGTAGGGCAGTGATACATGGACTGTGGCAAAACTAGGAAAGAAGAAAATCGACGCATTTGAGATGTGGTACTACAGAAGAACGTTGAAAATTAGGTGGACTTGATAAAGTAAGGAATGAGGAGGTTCTCCAAAAATCATCGACGAAAGGAATGTATTGGAAGCACTTAGAAGAAGGGACAGGATTGAAGGGCATCTGTTAAGGTATCACTGAATAACTTTCACGGTACTTTAGAGAGCTGTAGAGGGTAAAATCTGTAGATGACAGAAGTTGGAATACAGTACATCCAGCAAATGGTTGAGAACGTCAGTTGCAAGTGCGACCCTGAATAGAAGATTTAAACCGGTAGCGAGGATAAAAGGAAACAGTATATTGTTTATGCAAATTTTGTTTGATGTTATATATGAGAAATATGAGTATCTATAGCGGGAACAATTTGTCTGATAGTTTGAATGTCCTGACATCGTAGTTGCAATTGACTGTGAGAAAGAAAAATAAATCATAAATTTCCACAACACAGCAGTTATTTCTCACAGTTGTTTTTAACAGAAAGCCTTTACATTTTTGTTACAAATATAAAGATAGCCTCTGTCTATGCCAATCCGAATTTTATTTGAGAATAATGTAAAAATTTGCAGCAAATCGGTCAAGAACTTTCCGAAAACCTTGCAAACAATATTTCCTCTTTATATAATGTATAGATATATTTATACAAGATATATTTAAAAATGTTTTCTATGTCCGTCTGAAATTTTATTGGCGTGTCGTATAAAAATTGAAAGTAAATCAGTGAGGAAATTCCCGAGTTTTTTATCAACAACGTATCCACTTTATGTGGTATATATAGATATTTGTACATGAGCTACAATTTTTTAGAGTGTTGTGTAAAAATTTGAAGTAATGGGTCAAAAACTTTCCGAGCCTTTTACCAAAACATTTGGCCATTATACAGTACATAGACTTAACCACTAAATAAATTTTTAAAACATCTGTAACCTATGTCTGCCTGGACGTTTACTAGAGTCACGTGCGAAAATATGAAGTTAATTGGACAAAAATTATTCGACATTTCTGTGAACAATTTTACCCTGCAGATTTTGATGATGCTTGTAGTTAAAACTCGTTAAGGTGTACTTCAGTACAGATTTATTATTAGTATAGATAGATACACGTTAAAATAGAAAATAGATGAACTCTCAATAGTGATTTTGATCTCTTATGCGCAAGCATTAACGTATCCCTATAGAACTTCGTCACTTTCTGTATTTCCTGGTTTCCGGTTTTCATGGCTAGTAGCGTATTACCAGGATTCCAAATCATAATCAGACAGTGGCATTTGTTTTTATACGATAGCGACTGCCGTACACGGAATACAGAAAGTATTTTGATTTCTTACCGTCTTCATAGGATACTACGTATGCCTGTGGATATCAATAACTGTTCTAACAGCAACACACCGTCGTCTTTCGATGCTCCGTTCCCTCTGTGCAGCTCTGATGTGGAACACTGGTGGTATGGCTGGTTGCCACCTGCTCAAGTTTTCACTGTTTACTCATGTCAATAAAAGAGGGCCTGTTTGTTGATCATCGGCGGATCCGAACCATGCTACAAAAGCGACAGCATCTGCCTTCAGTAGTGAGGCGTCATAGGAATTAGAGATACAAACACCTTCCGCCAAATAAAAAGAACAGGCATGTAAACAACGAAATTACTCGCTGGAAGCAGAAAACTGTTTGGATATTGAAGACCGCGATACTTCCTTCTTTATATTCTGCACTAAACGTGAGTGTTTAGACCCCCGTTGACGACAACGACATTAGAGATTAGAAAACAAATTCATCGTTGTCTAACATCCAGTGTCTTACGTAAATTGAGTTCTTAGATGAACATAGCTTCCAAACTTTATAACACCTTCATTAAAATAGTAACCAAGAACAGAAATCGTTCTCATTTTAGGGATCTGTTTATAATATTGAATATTTTAATTGCAGCATCTGAAAACATTTACCAGTCTATTATTCTTGTCTAGTATAACTTTACTAATTACTAAAAATATATCTCTGTGTATGAATGTTGAACAGGATGCAACAGATAAACAAATTACTAAAACGTAGTTATTTAAAAATGCACCTGTAATTTTCTATCTGTTAAGAACTATATTCTGTACAGTGACGGATTATATTGACAACACAGACACAGAGAAAATAAGTGAAGAATAATAGCAGTAATAATGATAATAATAATAAAAATAATAATAATGATTTTTCTAATGTATGTAAATACTATTAGCAATAATAATAATAGTAATATCAATGATTTTTCTAATGTAAGTAAATAGTAATAGCAATAATAATAATAATTTATAATACATCTCTGTCATTTCAAAGAATACTTCAACACATCAACGATTTTCTTTCCATTTTTTGTTTTCTGAAAATCTTTAGTCCCAAAGTTCTACCACATGTAATAGAAAAATGTTAAGAGACTATCTTCCTTCTGAGCTCATCATCTCATTCGTCATACATGAATGCAGAATAAATTTTTGGGTTTGGTCACAATTTGTATTTCTATGATGTTGCAGATATTGTGACTCTTTTAGTGAAGCTCATTCTAAGGTCCTATTCGAAAAAAAAAATTTTTTTAATTTTTTCTGCAGTTTTCTAGATGTCAACACGATGTTCTTCAAGGTGGACTTTAAGTTTACATTTTAGCAAAGGCGGAAAATAAATTTATGTACGAAAGTGGAATTGTGTTTTTGAGGTATAGCTCTAGTACGAATCATCATTGCCTCAATGTTATAATTATCCACCAGTCCGTCATATTTGCTCCCAGAGTATAATGTTCTTTATGACCTTGGTATGATGTGCACATTTTAGTGAAGATGGCAAATAAATAATGTAACAATAATACATTATTAAACTAATTAAAACTGAATTGATAAAGGAACTGTATTGATACAAATCGTTCTTTTCTGTGTGCAATTTCTCAAGCAATCGTTTAATATGATGTTATCTTCCAAGCAGATGAAACTCTCCACAGGAGGAATTAATGGTGACACAGGAGCAGTTCGTGTACCATGGTCGTCTGTTCATTCTTCACTACAGAATGTAGGTCTAATCATAAATAGCTTTTATAAAGGAACAATATTAATTTGAAAGGACTTTTGATGAAAAACAATTTTTAGTTTTTATTCAAGTTTGAGAACATCGTTTATTTAATACAATTTCTTTCAAGCATATTAATCTAAATTGAATGACTTACAACTTGTCATCAAATGATACATGAAAACAAACCAACTACCTTAAGGCAATCAATTGTTAAATAAACAATTACAAGTGTGTCGCTGTAACAAATATAGACAGCAATGTGAATTACAGTTTTACAAGAATTCATCAATTGGTCATCAACAGGTGCATTATCTGAAATGGAAATCTGGTGACCATTACATTGACATTAATACTTTAATTTTACATTATTTCCAACCAATTTTTTCCCAATGTGGCACCGATATTGCGTTTGTGTTGGTACACATTGAAAACAGAACAATAACTCGATGCATGTAACAGGACTTGTAAACTGCAAGACACTTGAATCTTCAAAAGTAATTGACTTGAAACATTGTTAATGAGAATCCTTTAGATTAAAACAGTCAACAAATACTCAAATACACATCCTGTTTCACAGTTCATTACTATCTTCGCCACAGTGCCAAAGAAAATGCACACAGGGGTGTAATCCTGCGGAGCATACAAGTCTGTTATGGAGGAAGCACCAAGAAACCAATGTAAGTCCATCTCAGTAGTAGTGTGGGTAGTGCCAATGGTGTGGGTGGTGCCAGTGGTGCGGGTGGTGCCATTGGTGGTGGTGATGTCCGTATCCATAGCCGTGACCACCACCCCAATGGTGATGACGTGGGTTAGCTACCGGGTTCGCCCTCAGCATCGCGAAACACAGCGCCAGCGTCAGCAGCACAGCCAAGGCCACCTGTTGGACAACGACAGGATCCTGTCAGCTTTGGATGTTTTTGTGTAGAGCACCAGCAGAATACAGTGTCACAGCTAGATGCAGTCAGGGAAAAATGAGCTATTCTCACTGTGATATCGTAGATTCTGCGAAAGATTATATAGCTCTATATTGCTACTCAAAGTGTTGCTGACAAAAATAGCGTCAATGGTATGAAATTTTAGTATACAAACTTCCTGGCTTTTTGAATATGCAAACTGCTTCAGGAATAGAAGCAAATGTTTTATGAGATGACAGTACACACTAATTCGAATAAGAAACTACTTAACACATGTACTCATTTTTTATTGGTTGCAGAGGTAACTCTTCGTTTTGGCTGATGGTATTTTACTTTCTATGGGTTTTTTACACGTTGTTATCTTTGTTTTGATGCTCTAGTTCTGAAGTAGTTCTTCAGTTTACATCAATTAATTCTTCCATTGCGAATTTGACAAGTTGGCAAACTGTCCTGTACAATATACATGCACCCGAACGTATTTACAAAAAATGAGTTCTCTAGTATGGGATATGTGCACGGGTTTTGTAATTGAAATACTGCTGCTACATATAGAGAAAACGGTAGACGTTTCCCCATCCCCGTAGTACCAACCAGACTGAAGAGTATTTACTCCATTGATCACTAAACTTCGTGAGACTGATGTACTGCCGAGCAGTCGTATCTTATCTGAAAGTGCAAATAAAGAGTACATAGATGAAGTAGAGGATACTATGCAGTAGCTCTCCAACAAGCACACTCAGAAGTCGTATATTTATTAACGAACTAAGTGTTCGGGCTGTATATAGTACCACTCTCATAAAACAGCGCGAAGGAGATATACACGTGGGGTGAAATTGACAACAAAAGTTGATATTTGTAATAGTTCATTCCACCCCCGACTGCGACAAATCGCAGTTTCGAGGTTGTAATGTAGCATTATTTTTCGTCCATGATTCATTTGGTATTGATTACGTGCATTTTAGTAAAAATATATCTATGCTGCAGATTCATTTTCACTTGTGACGAATAAATGAAAATTTTCATTTTTTTTGTGTGACCAGAAACCCTTGTCTTCCTTGCAATTCATTTCACTGACCCCAATTATATCTAGAATGAGCCTCAGCATTTCCATTTTCAGATTTTTTAGCTTTCCTATCACGTTCAGACTACTGCCTCTGATGATGTAGTCATCGAGGGGAAAATATACCTTAATATTTCTTCCTTATCGGAGAGGAGTCTGTGATGTAATATTTATGTGTACTGTGACAATAAAACAAGAACGGATTCTTAAGTTTTACTTTTTACGCTATGACAATCTGTGTGACAGTTACAACATTTTTTAGTGTAATAGGTGCTGCAAAAGGGTATCACCCCAAGCATTCAAATTGGTGGACTGAAGCAGGAAGAAGGTAACGTCTAAAAAATGAAGTGGCATGACTGAAGAAATACAAAATTTTATACACTATCTGAAGAATAATTGCTTCGGCTAAAATGCACATACCACCTCTAGGAGGACGATCGAAAACTGGAGATTACGTAGAAATCATCATAAACGACCAACATTAGTACCGAATCTCTGGTTTTCGATGCCACGAGGTTAACTTGTGTAGTATTAAACATGTAGTAGTGCACCAGAACACTGAATAATCTTTTGACTATTATTACGCATAAATATTACTCTGCAGAAGTATAAAGAAATAACTAAACAAGAGGTAGCTTCGTTTGGACTGACATTAAACTTAATAAACAATTCTGCAATTAAAACTGCCTTCTCCTTCTGCAATGTGAACTGATCACATGTTACAGACACAATAAGGGTGCGAAAACAAGAAAATTAATAATGTTGACAGGATTGCGTGTCGATAAAAGTAGATTGAGAGCAACTGGGTCTTTCTACACGAAAGCTAACATGAAAATCGTGAGGACGCGATAGAAAACTGACGTCCCCTGAAGATGTATTTAATGTAAAAGACCGTATGCCTCAAGGAATTGAAACAACAACATTGCAGCACGAAAAGATTTGTTTGGAAACTGATGTAAGCCTACATCAGTTATGAGATAGAGACAACTATTACTCCTTTGCTACACAGTATCCGTCATTGAAAGGGAAATATTCTGTAATACAAAACAGAATGAAATCTCTGTTTATGACTATAAAAAATATCTACGTTAGTAATTGCAAATCTGTTTCGAGGTGCTAAAAGTTAGAAACAATCCTGGCTGAAAAATCTCCTCTTAAGAGAATTATTTGCTCACCAGATGCCTGTTCATATCGCCGCTGTGACTATGTCCTCGTACGCCAATCGCAGCGGAAGTGTCTGACCACTGCCGGCCTACCCTTCCAAATATACTGGCAGCTCTTGAGGAAGCAATTAGGTAGGAGTGAGGGTAACAGTAGTCTGGAAAACACTGCGGGCGCACAGGCTTCGCTTTCTGACGTCACTGGCCCGCCTGGATGACGACCTGAGGCAACGCCATACTTAAAGCTGTTACTTAAGCAAACTAAAGGAAAAGTGTAGCTCTATAAGTGTCTCGTCTAAACTTTTTATGTCAGCATCTTCTCTGAGACTCTGGAGCAAACCGAGCGAGATTGATCAAATAACGTACTTCATACACTAAACAACTGTAGCAAAAAATGGATTTAATGAAGAGAAGAAAAGACAATTCCACATTCGAATTAGTTTTAAGTGATAATAGTCGTCGTCCACCGCTAATTTTCGTACACGTTCTGTCCTGCGTTCAATCGGTACAACTAAGTGGCACGATTTCTCAGCATAACTTTTAAACGATCTTCCGATTTTAAGATACTTTGTGGTAAATGTTTAGGACTGTTCCACTGCTTGTTGAATATTAAATTGCAGATTTATGTGTAGTGCATATTTTTTTTCTGCAGCACAACTAACTGCTATCTTCATTACTTTTAATTCATAGAATGTTTCTATTTTAATTGATAGAATTTTCTTTGAAGAGGTAACCAACCAATTTCATACATACAAGGGGAAAATAAAAATAGTGATATGTCAGTATTTTTGAAACCTGAATATAAACCTATTACGTACAAACGGCAAACAAGTGAGCTTGTTACCTCATAAGGCAACTACACAGAGTAAGTGTCATTGTCAACTGAATTGTTTGTCAGTGTACGTGAAACTTATATTATCGGCAAATGTTTCAAATATTACCGCTATTGGCAATGTTGGAAGCACCTATTATTGAGAGAAATTAAACGTCAGTAATTGTAGAGAAAAGTTACGTACTAACATTTGGCAATTACATATAATAATTATTCCAGTACAATGATCTCTTCCTCTCCTCTTTCTTACGCCTATCTGCATTTGAATGTAATAACTAATTAAGTACAATGATATGTTAATCTCGTCCTCCACCTCTCTCTGCGTATCTCTTCCTCCCTCTGTCTCTACCCATAATTTTTTTTCTTTTCATCTCCTCCTCCCCCTACCTGTGCCATCTTCTCTTCCCCCTTGCTGCCAGTCCATCTCTTGATCCCCCATATCTCTCCACGATATCATGCTCACAAAAGTTCTTAGAGTGATGGCTGTTACCCCTATAGTTCTTTTTTCCGCACGGTATCTAACATGTGTGCGACATTTGCTTGAAATCGTTCCAGAGGTTTCACACGTATTTAACTTATTTAATACGTATTTATATAGATATTACACGTGTCTCTAGCGAATTTCGCCCTGTACATTCGTTCTCACGCAGCTTCATGATTATGGTGTCGTATCTGCTGAACTATGTGCTATATAATGATGCACAATGACATAATTTTGCAAATACGTCCAGTGGTATATGTGGCTACCGTCTGCGAAATGTGTTTCAGTAAGGTTTGCATTAAAGAAATAATAAATTAAAATGGCGTGTATAATCCGGCAGTTTTCACGCATCTCAGTATTTATGACGTAATGGATCTTGAACCATGTCCCTACAACGATATAATTTTGTAGATGCATTCAGCGACGTATGTGGAAACTGTCTGCAAAACGTGCATCTCAGTATCGATGTCATACCCCAGAAATTATGTGTCGTAGAATCATATATTTTTGTAGGTAAATTCAGCGACATACATGGATATTTTCCGTGAAATATGTTGCCAATCGAGTTAGCAGTAAAGACGTAATAAATGAAAACGTGATGCATAATGCGTCAGTTTTACACTCATCTCAGTAGTTAAGATGTCAGAGGTTCTGGACTATGTGCCGAACAATGATATAAGTTTTCTGATACATTCAGTGGTATACGTGAGTACTCTCTGCAAAACGTGTCGTGACTACAATTAGAAGTAAAGAGGTAATAAATTAAAACGTCTTTTTATATGTAAAATTTTTACTGCATGAGCAGCGAAAATGTAATAAGCGAAAAAACTTTTTTCCTTTCACCATTTTGTAGCGGACTTCAGCGACAAATGTTTTGTAACAGTTTGAAATTATCCGGTCGGTTTGTTGCAAGTCGTCAAGTACACTGATTCTCAAATATTACATGCCTAAAGTACAGGTTTTCACAAGTCGCTTTTTTTCTATCCCCGCTCATTTCATAGGTAGGTGGTTGTTACCCATACGTGATGATTCACAGACGGTGAGAGATATGCTTACCACGTTTGTTTGAAATCGGTAGAGTGATGTAGCAAGAGATGTGGAACATACATACATACATATATACATACATACATGCATGTTTATGATATTTATGCTTTGTTACTGGAATTGAAACAAATATTTCTCTTGTAATGCTAATTTCGTTGATGATTCAAGTTACCGATACTGTACCGGCTCGCAGTTTGCACTGCTACCGACATCGAACACACATATTTGTATTGCACCAAAATTTTCCTTTGTTAAAGTCGAAGAGGTCCATTAACGATATCCCATATGGTGTTCCAGTGTCTGTACACAGTATAATTTATTTGCACTCTTCGTTGGTCTAATGGATACAATTCATGATGTGAATCCAACATAATCTTCCTAAATGTAGTTGCTTTCCACTATGTTTGTACAAATATGCAACAAAACTATGCATTTAGCTAGACAATAATAACAGAACTGTACAAATTCTTTATTGATGTTGTTATGGTATTTGTAGTTGTTGTACAAGTGTCAAAGATATTTCCGAGTCAGTCGTTATAGCTACTGAAAATTCATATCTATTCTAATAGATGGATTTTATTTTTCTAATTCAAAATAGCATCTGGGATCTAACATATTTCTAATTATGGTTTGATTACATATCTAGAAACAGTTCGTTACAAAAGATGTTGAAGTATTATTTTACGTATTGTATGTTTATCTGCTATCCGTTTTTATCGTTTACGTGCACATTTTGCAGCTATTCATACGATTTCACACAGATGTGTTTCATCTAATTCACTTTACTTCAATCACTACACGTAACTTGATGTGAAAAATCACAGCCTTGCTCCATTAATGTTTATTTACACTCTCCCTGCCAAAATATGTTTGTATGTCATGTTTGTAACGTTGCGAATTTATCTGCTTCTTAATGTTTTAATTTTATCTAAAATTTGTCTTATCTGTTCAGTGCTTTGCAGTTTGTGACTACATAATTTTAATTATGTTCATATTAACCGATTTAAATATTTGAGTGTAGTCAAGGAGTCCTGTGGGATCCAATGATATAAATGGGGAAACGTCGAGGGAGGGAAGAAGGGGGGAGGGGCTAAGGGCGAGTACCAGTTAGGGAACAGCAAATGCACATTCATAAGAAGGAAAAATAGGACGGTGATGAGACAGAGAGGGCTGGGAAGACGTAGGGACGGAGAGAGACAGAGATGTGATGTGTTCATTGACACTGTATTGTGCCTGTTTTCCATTATTTATACCGTTCATATAGCTGTGTTGGGAAAGAACAATAGCTTCAAGTCCTAACAGAAGCTACTGAAGCTCAAATGGTATAAGTACGGAAAACTGGCTAAAGCAGGAAATAAGTTCAACCGAAATTGTTTCGAACGACCTAATAATGCTCAGAATCGATAGATTAAATACAGTTGGGCGTAGAATATTTGTTGCTGTCAGAAAAAGTTTACGTTGTAGTCAAATTGAAGTGATAGTTCCTGCGAAACAGTGTGGGTAGAGGTCATACTTGACAATCGGACTAAACTATTAACTGGATCGTTTTACCGAGCACCTCCCCCCTCCCCCCCCCCCCATACACACACCGACTCAGGATGTAGAGTTGCTCAACAATTCGAAGAAAACTTGAGTCTCATTTCAAATAGGTACCCCCTCATACAATAATAGTCGGTGATGACGTCAATCTACCCTCGATATGCTGGAAAAATTATAAGTTTAAAGTTGGTGGCAGTCATAATAGGTAATCCGAAATTGTACCGAATGCTTAGTGCATGAACCCACTCGAAGCGTAACTGGTTGCGAAAGCATACTTCACCTCATAGCAACAAATAATCCTTGGGGCATAGTGCCATAACCACAGTGCGACTGCGGCGCTGACAGGCAGACAATTCACCATATCGTGGTAGAATGCCCTTGGGCCAACAAGGGACTTCATGGATGCGACTAACAGTGCAATCGATTATATTTCTAACCTAGATGTTTGTCTGTGACATTGTAACTGTTTTGTGTGTTATGTACTTTTAGATTTTTCATACGTGATTTGTACTTGCCATACGCTAAATAAATAAATAAAATAAATAAATCCTTGGGGTCATATTGACCAGTGTATAAAAAAATCCGGTAGTAGGAGGATTAACACCAGTCAGGTTCCTTTCAGAGTATGCTGATACAATAGCTCCATATTTAGCAATTATATATAACTGCTCGCTCACAGAATGATCCGTATTGCTCAAGTCACACCAATACCCAAAAAGGGAAATAGGAGTAATCCGCTGAATTACAGGCCCATTTCACTGACGTCGATTTGCAGTAGGGTTTTGGAACATACACTTTGTTCGAACATTATGAAGTACTTCGAAGAAAACGATTTATTGACATACTGTCAGCACGGGTTCAGAAAACATCATTCTTGTAAAACACAGCAAGTTGTTTATACTCTTGAAGTAATGAGTGGTATCGACAAGGTGGTGTCCAATTGCTTCCATATTTTTAGATCTCCAGTAGGCTCGCGACACCGTTCCTTACAAGCCTCTTCTAACCAAACTGCGAGCCTACGGAGTATCGCCTCAGTTGTGCGACGGGATTCGTGATTTCCTGTCAGAAAGGTCACAGTTCGTAGTAATAGACAGAAAGTCATCGAGTAAAACAGAAGCGATATCCGGCGTTACCCAAGGAAGTGTTATAGGCCCTCTGTTGTTCCTGATCTTTATTAAAGACTTAGTAGACAATCTGAGTCGCCCTCTTAGATGCTGTCATTTAACGTCTTGTAACGTCCTCAGATGACCAAAACGAATTGCAGAAAGATTTAGATAAGATACCTGTATGGTGCGAAAAGTGGCAGTTGACCCTGAATAAAGGAAAGTGTGAAGTTATTCACATGAGTAGTAAAAGAAATCCGCTAAATTTCGATTATACGATAAGTCACACAAATCTGCAGGCTGTAAATTCATCTGAATATTTAGGGATTGGAATTAAAAATAACCTAAATTGGAACGAAAACGTAGATAATGTTGTGGGTAGAGCAAACCAACGACTGCGATTCATTGTCAGAACACTTAGAAGGTGCAACAGATCTACTAAAGACACTGGTTACACCACGTTTGCCCGCCCTATTCCGGAGTATTGCTGTGCGGTGTGGTATCCGCATTAAATAGGACTGACGGATGAAATCGGAAAAATTCAAAGGGCAGCTCGTTTTTATTTTCACGAATTATGGGAGATAATGCCACAGACATAATACGTGAATTGGGGTGGCAATTATTAAAACAAATGAGCATTTCCTTGCGACGTGATCTTCTAGTGAAATTTCAATCACCAGTTTTCTCCTCCGATTTCGAAAACATTCTGTTGGCCCCCAGTCAGGGGGCCAAAGCAAGTGTCATCCATGAATTGCCTGGAACAACTTCATTTGTGGTACAGGAGAACGTAATTTTACAGCCAACAAATGTTATTGGACCAGACAGTATCTCCTGTTGCGAGACAGGGCTTGGTGTCTCATCAAAACTGAAAACAGTTTTATAAACTGGCATTCTGCTCCTCCTAGTGTATCTCCTACGACGGTACGGCATGGCTGTGTGCTGCGTGCTGCTGCCTGCAGTCGACTGATGCAGAAACAGGAAGCGCGCCGAGCGCTCCATTCACGAGCGTCTTATCACTACGTCACTTCCGCTGATAAACTTTGATTTTTGCCCGACGCGGCCCTAGTAATACTAGGGGCCGCGTCTCGCTGCCTGCCTCGGTAAACGGCTAAGTCCCGCTCAAGGTCACCCGCCTATAAGGCGGCGCACACAGCCATAGAAAGATAAGGAATTAGGAAAATTTATTAAGAATGTTGTTCCAGGCAATTCATGGATGACACTTGCTTTGGTGAGAGGAAGTGAAAAGCCTTTGCAAGGATTGGAGGCTTACTACGACAGGGATATTATCTGTTATAAAACATTTTCGATTGGTGTTGTTGGAAGCAGAGATTATGGTACTGCTATTGTAACTATGGCTGTGTGCTTCGCCTTATAGGCGGCTGACCTTGAGCGGGACTTAGCCGTTTACCGAGGCAGGCAGCGAGACGCGGCCCCTAGTATTACTAGGGCCGCGTCGGGCAAAAATCAAAGTTTATCAGCGGAAGTGACGTAGTGATAAGACGCTCGTGAATGGAGCGCTCGGCGCGCTTCCTGTTTCTGCATCAGTCGACTGCAGGCAGCAGCATGCAGCACACAGCCATGCCGTACCGTCGTAGGAGATACACTAGGAGGAGCAGAATGCCAGTTTATAAAACTGTTTTCAGTTTTGATGAGACACCAAGCCCTGTCTCGCAACAGGAGATACTGTCTGGTCCAATAACATTTGTTGGCTGTAAAATTACGTTCTCCTGTACCACAAATGAAGTTGTTCCAGGCAATTCATGGATGACACTTGCTTTGGTGAGAGGAAGTGAAAAGCCTTTGCAAGGATTGGAGGCTTACTACGACAGGGATATTATCTGTTATAAAACATTTTCGATTGGTGTTGTTGGAAGCAGAGATTATGGTACTGCTATTGTAACTACAGACAAGCCTTTTTTATTGTATACCAGGAACAGAAGAAAGATTAATACCAATGAAAGAGTTAATCTTTGGTGTAAAATAAGTGGTACTTTATCAAAATATATTGTTGTACAAGGAGATGTTACTGTATATTATCATTCTTAATAAATTTTCCTAATTCCTTATCTTTCCTTCATAATTCCTTATCTCCTTTCAAAATCCTTATTATTGTTCGAGAGTGGAACAGTAGAGAGACAGCTTGAAGGTGGTTCTTTGAAACGTCTGCTAGGCACTTTGTTGTCAATAACAGAGTTGTCACGTAGATGTTATGTGTTAGCTCTCCCTGTATGTGTTAGTTTTCCTGGAAAAAAACTGAAACACGTGTCGCCCAGTACTACAAATTTGAAAATAATAGGAAAATAAGAGAAACCAATCACATTACGGATACAAAAATTTCACTTCCTGCAACTCTGTTTTCTCTTGGTGAACACGGCTTGTACTGTTGCACGAAATCATTAAAAGATCTGAGGTTAACCTGAATATTTAGAATTTGCTACCTAAAAAAATGTAATTGAAACCACAAAATGAGTAGAGTTAACTGTTTTGAATTCTGTCAGGAATAAGGTGTAGCATTGGTGGTCTTGTAGTTTTAATTATCACCTTGACAGAATAAACCTAGATAATTAATTTTTTGTTTGTTTGGAGGTGGGTGTCTGACATCCGCCTACATTTCGAGATCACCGCGTCAGGGTACCATAGGCTTCGGAAACCAAAAAGCACTGATCACTGGCGAAAAATTGTGCGTCAGTTCATTTGGAAGAAAGTCGGTGCAAGAAACTATTATGAGTTGGTGAAAGCATACGGCAACGTCACACCATCTATGACACAGACGCTTCCAGCGTGAACGAACTGATCAAAAAGGAAAACGAAGAACAAAATGGTGGACCATCTCCCAGAGGATTACAGGGATTGATAGAAGTGGAGGTGCTGACACTCGAAGATCAGCCTATTACACGTGAGCACTGATGGGAAAAGTGGACGTTAGTTACGGACCAGGGTGTTACGTATTGTGCTATGAGATCAAGATACTGCTGTTCATTACTGTACGCTTGTTTTGGCGTTACTGCCTTCTTCAATTTATATCAGGTGCTCTTAATATTCATGTGGCATAGATCTATCAGTTCCTATCACACGACCGTGAATGCCCTCAAATGGCTTGTACGACGCAGTGGCCGAGATGAGTACAAATACTTAATGAATCAGACGTTCGCGTCAACTGGGTTCCACGAGTACTCCCACAGATTCTACAAGCCGGACCATTCCAGATGAAAGGTTCAGCTGCCAAGTCACCGTGGACAAGTGATGGCCATATGATTAGGAACAAGAGGTGAAAGAGAAAGACAAACAAACGAAACACTGGAATTTACGAGTATCATCGCTGCGTGACGTATTTGGTATCGCTGTTCTGTTCGGCTGGATGGAGCAAGGAGGACATAAGAAGCAAACTGACACTAGCAATGAAGGCATTCCTGGCCGAAGTAAGTCTACTGCATAGGCCTTAATTTGAGTAAGAAATTTCTGACAACGGACGTTTGGACCACAACATTGTATGGCAATGAGACTATGGGAGAATCGGAACAGAAGAGAATCGAAGCATTTGAGATGTGGTGCTGCAGAATGTTGAAAATTAAATGCGTTGATAAGGTAAGAGATGAGTAGGCTCTCCGCAGAATCGACGAGGAAAGGACCATATGGAAAACACTGAGAAGAAGGATAATAAAATATCTGTTAAGATATCAGGTAATAACTTTCATGGTAATAGAAGGTGCTGTAGAGGATGAAAACTATAGTGGAAGACAGATACTGGAATACATCTAGCAAATGACTGAGAACGCAGTCTGCAAGTGCTACTCTGAGATGAAAAGATTCTGTGATATCATCTTGTGCAAATGAAATGGGACTGCAGCAGATCAAAGTCTTGAAGAAAGAAGATCCAAGTAGCCGTCATATTCAGGCCTCTGTACAAACCGACAAACCATCAAGTTTACAACAGAAATCGAATCTGTTATGAAACATCAATTGTCATTATTTAAAATATATTTAACATAGACATGCGATAGTAAAAAGTAGAATAAGAGAGATCAAAAATATCAAGACTGTGAGATGAATGGATGACACACAATCATTCGTCACTAATGTGCCTATTCACTGTATTAATAAAAAACCCTATAACAAAATACAGTATTAACACAATATTAGGAAGTAGAGTAAAATTGCGATACAGTACTAATAGGACATGTAAATCACAGTTACATACTACAAGCAAATAATAATAATTATTATTATTATTATTGCCAGTATTACTAATATTTACGTTTTCGAACTTAGGCTCTTATTTGGACTAAAGGCATAGCTCTCATTGCTGGTATTCTATCCTGTTTAGTGGTTCTTGCATTCCTTCACTGCTCAGTTACACCATTAGAGTCTGTTCACCTTCTTTTATTGTATTTTGGCATTCATTATTTCGTTTTGTTGGTTTTCAGTATTTATACTTTCAGACATATTTTCTGTCTTCATGACGTTTCGTTACAGTATCACCACCATATGTGATAACATTCTTTGTACGACACGAGTCAGAGTAATTTTAATGAAAGTTTTTCTAATTACTACAGTATTGTAACGTTTCTTGTTTCTCATAATATTTTGTCAGTAGTGTAGTTTGTTTAAGAGTTTTGTATTTATAAAGAGAATAGGTACAAAGCAATTCAGTGACCAATGTTTATGAGCCATGCATTTTATTTTTGATGTGTCGTTTTGTAATTTTTACTGATAAAAAAAATGTCATGTGGCTAGGGCCTCCCGTCGAGTAGACCGTTCGCCTGATGCAGGTCTTTCTAGTTGATGCCACTTCGGCGACCTGCGCGTCGATGGGGATGAAATGATGACAATTAGGACAACACAACACCCAGTCCCTGAGCGGAGAAAATCTCCGACCCGGACGGGAATCGAGCCCGGGCCCTTGGGATTGACTTTCTGACTTTTTGTCACGCTGACCACTGAGCTACCGGGGGCGGACATTCTTACTGATGCATATGTGCGGTAAATGTATTGTAAATAATGAAAATTGTTGGTTCATAACTGATTCTATTTGTGTTGCGAGGCTGATGATTTTATTGATTTTTACAGGGACCTGAAGATGGTGCCAATGAAACTGGTAGCTAAGTAAAATAGGTAAGTGAAGTTCCGGCTTTTGGCGTTCCACGTTCTTCAAGTTTGAGATGAAAAGGTTGGCACAGGAGAGGCACAAACAGCCTGGGGATCCATTAAAAAAAAGTTCGTATGAAGCAAACCGTTACAGTAACATGCTACTGAAGTACGTTACGGGCGACTGTCCAGTCAGTGTGTCCTGGGAAGCTGTACCAGCGGGTTTTTACGCACTACAGCCCAGCTCATTCATCTCAAGACAAAGTCGAAAATGCGGCTTATTTAGCTATCAAATTTTGCCGCCTCCCCCCCCTTTCTCCCTCCCATCCTCAAAATTTTCTTCTGCGCCCAGTTGCTGCTTCCACTTGCTTCATCGTTAACAGTAAAAATGCTAAATTCTACAAAAAGGTGGGGACAAAGGTGTCATATTGAAGGGTATATAAGTAGAGCGCCTGACACCAAGTTTAATGGTGCAGTTTTTTTTTTTTTTTTTTTTGAGATGCTATTTAAAACTTCATGACCACCCGTGGTAAGCAATGACTGACGTTACCTTTAAATTTTACAAACGAAAAGGAATTTAGTTTTATTTTTGAGTACATATTTCTTTGCCATTACAGAAATTTTGAATTCACAAAAGTCGTGACTGAGTGCCGTGGCATAGACGCAAAACTCTAAACACTCTTTCGGTACAACGACGGTTCAAGCCTCCAATGTGCCATCCAGTTTTCAGTGTTTTTTCCTAAATTTCGTAACAGTTTATTTTAAAGAAAAATGCCGAATTTCTGTCGCCATCCTTCTACAATTCAGTAGTAGACACTTTTGTCATGATTTGATCGCCGAGTGAACGATAAAAAATAATCGCTCTTGTACAGGCATAATAACAAGATGCACTTATGTTTAAGATTAGGCCACTTTTAGAGTTCGATTCTTACCTGCCAAATCTCTGTAGACTTGTAGTGGGACAGAATGCTCCCAACTAACACGGTTTGGAATTACCAGTTGGAACATTTGTGCCTCAGACAGAGGAAATATCCAGAAAACAGTTAATATAACGCGGGCATTAAAGCTGTTCTTACTTTTGGAATGATAGTCCTTGTATCAGTAAGTGTGTGTATATTTTCTTCCTGCTGTGTTTCAGTGTACCTCTCTCCGTCACGGACAGTGCAGCTTTGTCAAGCATCACTAAATTTGTTAGCGTATGAGCGCAACCACAAGCAGCAGGGAAAGCCATCTGTATTCCATATGCAAAGAAAGATTGTACAGCAGGTTAATCAAAAATTACATTTGGGTAATGGTTCTGTGACGGCCGTTTTATGCCTGGTATAAGAATGAGAGATAGCTACCAACACGTGACAGAATTTCAGTGCGGCATGATCGTAACCTTACGCATTATTCATTTCGCGATGTCGATACACGCGTTGCTCAGGACACCGCAACTGTAATACGAAGATAGAATGAATGAGTTCGAAATGGCTATATTCCACACCAGACAGGTCGTCAGCGGCGCCTTGCGAGTAACGTTCGAGAGCTTCGCATATCTTTCACCCAGCCGTGTATCTCATACAGCCACATAATGTACATTCAGTCACGAAAAGAATTTGTTTGCTGCAAGAGTGAGCATCACTTGTGCACGTAAAAGAGAGCCGATTCACGTATGGTATAACGGTGGGTGCACACAAGCGTGGAGACTCCGAGCAGACGAGCAACGTCAGACTGAGCATATCATCGTCACACAGACCCAGTACATGGCATGACCATATGGTATGCAAATAGGTATGGTTCCGTTCTACTGCTCGACGTCGGATCGAACGTATGCTGCATCAATAATTCCTCATCATCCATGTACTCCCTCCCATGGAGTGCGTCCTTCATTTGGTCAAACAGGTGGCAGTTACATTTGATGGACATCTATTAAGCGGCGAGGAACCCAGCGGACACAAGAACCTTCCCATCATCCACGTACTGCCTCCCACGAAGTCCATCTTTCACTGTGCAAAACAGATGGAAGTTGCTCTTTGAAGTCCTCTGTTAGGCGGCGAAGAACCCAACTGGCACACACACTTAAGTACCCCAACTGCTAGACGAGTGTGTCAGCAGTACCAGCAGCGACGTCCAGTTGTGCAGTGAGGTGCCTCACTGTGATCCATGGATCGATCACCTCGGAAGAGAGTGTCCGCACGTTCCAACGTTGTAGGAGTCACAGCTGTGTGGGGGCCTGCCGGTACGGGGGAGATCGCACAGGTTTGCGCGATTTGTTGCGACGCTGACAGACGCCTCGCCTTCCTTTTGTTCAATGCTAGGCCTCCATAGACATTCTGCAAGCGCGTATGAATAACTGCAATACCTCATTTTCCATCAAAAATAATTCAATGATAGCTCTATGCTTGGGATGCATCTTACAGACACCATTTTGAGGGTTACGTATAGCCCAGCCACCCATAGGAATTTATGAAACTATAGCGGCTGAAGTGGGAATATTCCACGACGTCCCATAACAAGTTCAGCATTTTTTAAACTGTGATTGACTGAAAAACAATTGTGTTGCATTACTTATTGAGACTGAACGCCCATCGCAGAACCGTTTTTGCTTCCACTTAATTACACCTCCGGCACCCCCTCCCCCCCCCCCAACTTACGCCAAAGAAAATAAAAAGCACATACAGATTTAACATTCTTACTCTTACAACAAGAAACTGCAAAAAGATGGGAATTTGAGGAGATGGGCCCTAGATAAACTGAAAGAACCAGACGTTGTAGAGAGCTTCATGGAGAGCATTAGGGAACGAGTGACAAGAATGGGGGAAAGAAATACGGTAGAAGAAGAATGGGTAGCTTTGAGAGATGAAATAGTGAAGGAAGCAGATGATCAAGTACGTAAAAAGACGAGGGCTAATAGAAATCCTTGTGTAACAGAAGAGATATTGAATTTAATTGATGAAAGGAGAAAATACAAAAATGCAGTAAATGCAACAGGCAAAAAGGAATACAAACGTCTCAAAAATGAGATAGACAGAAAGTGCAAAATGGCTAAGCAGGGATGGCTAGAGGAGAAATGTAAGGATATAGAGACGCATATCACTACTAGTGAGATAGGTACTGCCTGCAGGAAAATTAAAGAGACCTTTGGAGAAATGAGAACCACTTGTATGAATATCAAGAGCTCAGATGGAAACCCAGTTCTAAGCAAAGAAGGGAAAGCAGAAAGGGGAAAGGAGTCTATAAAAGGGCGATGTACTTGAGGACAATATTATGGAAATGGAAGAGGATGTAGATGAAGATGAAATGGGAGATATGATACTGCATGAAGTCGAAACAAGGCCCCGCGAGTAGACAACATTCCATTAAAACTACTGACAGCCTTGGGAGAGCCAGGCCTAACAAAACTCTACCATCTAATGAGCACGTTGTATGAGCCAGGCGAAATACCCTCAGACTTCAAGAAGAATATAATAATTCCAATCCCAAAGAAAGCAGGTGTTGACAGATTTGAATATTACCGAACTATCGGTTTAATAAGCCACGGCTGCAAAATACTAACACGATTTTTTTACGGACGAATGGAAAAACTGGTAGAAGGCGATCTCGGTGAAGATCAGTTTGGATTCCGTGGAAATGTTGGAACACGGGAGGCAATGCTGACCTTACGAATTATCTTAGAAAATAGATTAAGAAAAGGCAGACCTACGTTTCGAGCATTTGTAGACTTAGAAAAAGCTTTTGACAGTGTTGACTGGAATACTCTCTTTCAATTCCTGAAGATGTCAGAGGTAAAATACAGGGAGCGAAAGGCTATTTAGAATTTGTACAGAAACCAGATGGCAGTTATAAAAGTCGAGGGACATGAGAGGGAAGCAGTGGTTGGGAAGGGAGTGAGACAGGGTTGTAGCATATCCCCTATGTTATTCAATCTGTATATTGAGCAAGCAGTATAGGAAACAAAAGAAAAATTCGGAGTAGGTAGTAAAATCCATGGAGAAGAAATAAAAATTTAAAGTTCGCCGATGACATTGTAATTATGTCAGAGACAGCAAAGGACCTGGAAGAGCAGCTGAACGGAATGGACAGTGTCTTGAAAGGAGGATGTAAGATGAACATCAACAAAAGCAAAACGAGGATAATGGAATGTAGTCGAATTAAATCGGGAGTTGCTGCGGGAATTAGATTAGGAAATAAAACGCTTAAAGCAGTAAATGAGTTTTGTTATTTGGGGAGCAAAATAACTGATGACGGTCAAAGTAGAGAGGATATAAAATGTAGACTGGCAATGGCAAGGAAAGTGTTTCTGAAGAAGAGAAATTTGTTAACATCGAGTATAGATTCAAGTGCCAGAAAATCGTTTCTGAAAGTATTTGTATGGAGTGTAGCCATGTATTGAAGTGAAACGTGGACAAGAAGAGTATAGAAGCTTTCGAAATGTGGTACTACAGAATAATGGTGAAGATTAGATGAGTAGATAACATAACTAATGACGAGGTATTGAATAGAATTGGAGAGTATAGATTTAAGTGTCAGGAAGTCGTTTCTCAAAATATTTATATGGAGTGTAGCCATGTATTGAAGTGAAACGTGCACAAGAAGAGAATAGAATGTGGTGCTACAGAAGAATGCTGAAGATTAGATGAGTAGATAACATAGTAATGAGGAGGTATTGAACAGAATTGGAGAGAAGAGAAATTAGTGGCACAACTTGACTAGAAGAAGGGATCGGCTGGTATGGCATATTCTGAGGCATCAAGAGATCACCAATTTAGTATTGGAGGGCAGCGTGGAGGGTTAAAAATCGTAGAGGGAGATCAAGAGATGAATACACTAAGCAGATTCAGAAGAATGTAGGTTGCAGTAGGTACTGGGAGATGAAGAAGCTTGCACAGGATAGGGTAACATGGAGAGCTGCATCAAACCAGACTCTGGACTAAAGACCACAAGAACGGTGTATTACCATATGAGCAGAGTTTCGTCATTTGCTACCTTCCGCAGGCTTGCAGTTTTAATGGTCCACGGTATATTACCAGAATCGCGCTATATCGAGAGATATGAGGGCAGAGAATTCATAATAAGGCAGTGTTTCTACAAGGTGTCTGTTTTCATACGCTGTCAGTTTCCGAATGTGAAAGGCATGAATATTGTGGTTTCTTACTATTTTTTACGACAATACGTACGTCACTAACTGTTACCACAGCAACGCGCCGTCATCCTTCGATGCTGCGTTCCTCCTGCAGAGTTCTGAAATAAAAGTATTGGTTATTAAACTGACTGCTGCCTGCTTAAACTGTCAACTTTTACGGATGGCAATAAACGTGTGCCCTGTTTTCTGGTCTGCGGCGGATCAGACACATGCTACGCAACCAATCGCCTCACCATTAACGAGGTGCCATTAGAATTAGGACAACTTACACCTTCTGCTGAATTAAAAACACAGATATGTACACTATGAAATTATTAGCAGAAGCCGAAAATATTTTGGATATGAAAAACTGCGATACCTGTCTTCCTATGCTCCAACACTAAAGCTCAATGGTTAGATCCTCTTTGACGACTAGGAATTACAGATGAAAATACACTGAAGGGGAGAAGAAACTGGTATAGGCACGAGTATTCAAATACAGAGATATGTAAATAGGCAGAATATGGTGCTACGGTCAGCAACGAGTGCCTGGCGCAGTTGTTAGATCGGGTGCTGCTGCTACAATGTCACGTTATTAAGATTTAAGTCAGTTTGAACATGGGGTTATCGTTGGTGCACGAACACATGATTTCCAAGATAGCGATGAAGTGTGGATTTTCCTGTGCTGATGACCACGCTGTTTAGCGCCCGAAAACCTCAAACCCCACACACACACTGTACTACCAGTTCATGAGAGTACCGTGAATATCAGGATTTCCGGTGAAACATCAAGTCTCCGACATCGCTACGGCCGGAAAAAGATCCTGCAAGGACGGGACCAACGAAGACTGAAAATAATCGTGCTTCGTGACAGAACTGCAACCGTTCCGCATATTGCTGTAGCTTTCAATGATGGGCCACCAACAAGTGTCAGCCTACGAACCATTCAACGGAACGTCATTGATAATCGTGTACCCTTCCTGCCTGCATGACACAAAGCTTTACGCCTCGCCTGGGCCCGTCAACACCGACACTGTGCTACTGATGACAGGAAACATGTTGCCTGGTCAGGCGACTCAGGTTTCAAATTGTATCGAGCAGATTTACGTGTACAGGTGTGGAGACAACCTCATGAATCCATGGACCCTGCATGTCAACAGGGTACTGCTCAAGCTGGCGGAGGCTCTGTAATGGTGTGGGGCGTGTGCAGCTGAAATGATATGGGACCCCTGATACGACTCTGACAGGTGACATGTACGGAAGCGTCCTGACTGATCATCTGATTCGTGTCCATTTTGCATTCCCACTGACTTGGTCAATTCCAGCAGGACGATGCGATACCCCACCTATCAATAATTGCTACGGAGTGGCTCCAGGAACACTTTTCTGAGTTTAAATACTACAGCTGGCCACCAAATTCCTCAGACGTGAACATTATTGAGCATATCTGGGATGCCTTGCAACGTGCTGTTCAGGAGAAATCTCCATCCCCTCGTACTCTTATGGATTTATGAACAGCCCTGCAGGAGTCATGGTATCAGTCCCCTCCAGAACTACTTCAGACAATAGTCGAGTCCACGCCACGTCGTGTTTCGGCACTTCTGCGTCCTCGCGGGGGCCCTACACGATATTAGGTAGGTTTATCATTTCTGTTTGGCACTTCAGTATAGGAAACCGACCCATATGACACAGTTGACAGACAGACCATTTTGGACGCTGGGGGAAAGAAACCGAGGATATAAACTTCAGAACAGGGAATCAAAGTGAAATGCCTAGCTATTTTTGACGATATAGCTACATTCACTAAGATTGGTGAGGAGACCAAGATCGCCATTGAGAAGTTAACCGACATAGCATCAAAAGGCTGCCTTGAAATATTATGTGCTAATGCTCATTTGGTGGAAAATTTACATAAAAATATCAGAAGACCTCCACTACAAACGAAGTGAGGGACATTTTGACATGCATCTAGTTTAAATATAAAGAGAACTACTAAAGTCCAAATACAGCATAGGACAATATAGAAAGACTAAAGTAAACGATTCATATCCATTAATGCGAAACGTCGGCATTCCAAGACAGTCATCTAGGCTAAAGCACTATATTTTTTAGAAATTATATCTTTAGGAGGACATTAAAAAGCTGATGAAATTGCAAAGGAAAAGAGAAAAATTCTTAGAAAAAGTTATAGTCTCATTAATAGAAATGGCATATGGAGAAAAAAAACTACAGCCGTATACACAGCACTGGACAAGTTCATTGATGCAATACGTAAGACGACGCTGTGGTTACGTCTAGATCGGACAATTCTAGATTAACAGAAAAATCTACTTAATGTAATAAATTTTAAAAAAGGTAATAATTAATTGGTAAGAAGGAGTTAAGCAGAAACACCATCAGAGAAAGCAAAGTCTTAGGAATTGTAGTCGCAAATCTCTAATTCACAATGCTAAAAAAAACATCACTGAAAAATAATGGACAGAGAAACGCTAGCAGCAACATAGTGAATCCGTGAACTGATTTAGGTAAAGGAAGAAGACAAAGAATCATTCAGACCCAACTAACAAGTTCAAAGGCATTCTTCAACTGGACATAAGACAGAAAGAAGTACATATCTCTGCTATTTCATGTTATACTTTCATACTACAATAATTTTTTATTTTCTCTTTGTTTCCTGGGAATCCTTACTCCCAACCATCTGCTATATCTCATACTGGAATCTGATCTTCTTTCTGAACTCAACATCTCGCTCATTGTGGAGAAAGGCTGATTGAGTGTTTGAGTGTTGTTGTAATATATGTTTCTGTGATAATGCAGATAATGTGAGTTATTTAGTAAATGGCATTCCAAGCACATCTGCTCAGAGAATCAACAATTTTCATGTTTTTTCTCATGTTTTCCTGATTTTTCTAAGAGTTAACGCGTTGTTCTGCATGGTGTAGAGATAAGGTACACGTTTTAGTGAAGGTGGAAAATAAACAAGTCTAGCAACTTTATAGCAATCAATTGCTTAAAAATAATGACTGATTTGATGAAGCAGTAATGTTAATACAAATCCTTCTTTCCTGAATGCAGTAACAACCCCACAGTATGATGTTAATTTTGAAACAAATGGGACTCTGAGAGGGGAAAAGTTTTACGTACCGTTATTGTCTGTTTATTAGTCACAATAGATTAATGTCCACTCATAAACTCTACTGAAACAACATTGATTTCAAAGGTTTTTGACAGAAAAAAGCCGATTTCCTCGGTTTTATTCAGGTTTGCCGACATGATTTATTGCACATACGTCATGCACCTAGGTTAATCTAAAGTGAACATCTTTTATGTAAATTTTCCATCAAATGAACGTTATCACACAATATTTGAAGGCTTCCCTTTGATACTACGTCGTGTAACATATCAATACCGTATTTAGTTTATTTACTAGTCTTAGTGAAGATAGCTACAAGGTCAGAAACAGCTAGGCACTTTACGCTGATTATCTGTCCCGAGATCCCGATGTTTATACCCTCGACTACTTTCCCCCCTTCTCTGATGGCTTTGTCTAACACAATGTGAAACAGAAGCTGGGAGAGGCTCTTGTCCACGTCTTCAACTGATGAACGGTAAAAAATAATTACCTTAATGCAGTTAAATGTTAAATAACGTGGGTAAATGTGCTGCATCGACAAATCTAGAGACAGAGATATAAACTGCAGCTTTTCAAGAGTTCATCAATTGCTTCTTCAACAGGCGAAACTGAAACAAATGAGGGTTACTTTCATATTAATCCATTTCTTTCTACATTATTGTACTATAATTTTTTTTCCCAAGATAGCATCGACAGTGCTTTCTATTTGTTGTATGTTGAATGCAGAAGAATAAATGGTTCCAATGGCTCTGAGCACTATGGGACTTAACATCTCAGGTCATCAGTCCCCTAGAACTTAGAACTACTTAAACCTAACTAACCTAAGGACATCACACACATCCATGCCCGCGGCAGGATTCGAACCTGCGACCGTAGGAAGAATAAATCTTATATGCGTAACAGGAGATGGAAACAACATAATATTTGAATATTCCAACTGAAATAAAACATTGTTAATCCTAACACTTCAAATTAACACACTCAATAAATACTCAAATATACGTTCTAATTATCAGTTTATTGTTATTTTCATAATAACATAAAAGAAAATGCGCACATGGTCGTTATCCTGATAAGCCTGAAAGTCTGTAATGCGGAGAGAAGCAAGAAGCAAGAGTAATTTCTTCTCAGTAGTGGTGCTGATGGTTCCAATGGTGTGGGTGGTGCCAGTCATGGTGGTGATGGCCGTATCCATAGTCGTGGCCACCACCCCAGTGGTGATGGCGCGAGTCATCTGTCGGATTCGCGTCCAGCATGGTGAAACACAGCGGTAGTGTCAACAGCACAGCCGAGACCACCTGTTGGACAACCAGAGGTTCCCGTCAGCTTTGGATGCCTTTTGTGTAGAGCGCCAGCAGGATCCACTGCCACAACCGAACGCAACTGTGGAGCCAAGCACGAATCAGAAAAAAAGTGATCTATTCACGCCGTGATATCGGAGTTATTGCGAAACGTTACGTAGCTCTGTATTGCTACTCAACGTGTTGACAACCAAAGTGCCATCGCAATAAGAAATTATAGTATACAAATTGCGTGGATTTTTAAATACACAGGATGTTTCAGGAGGAAAAGAAAATGTTTCACGATATGGTGGTACACTCTAATTCAAATCAGAAATTCCTTAAAACATGTAGCCAGTTTTTATTGGTTACGGAGATACAGCTTGATGCGGAGATAAGTTTTCATTGCAGCTATTGGTATTTCAGTTTCTATGGGTTTATTCATATGTTGTTGTGTTTATTTTAAACTACTAGTTGTAATGCTGTGCATGAAGTTACGTAAATGATTTTAAATATACCGATTGCGATTTGTTGAACAACTCTGCTGCATCGCTTATGCAAGCTGCACGTATTTACAAAAACTGGGTATTTCGATACGGGATTTGTGCATGTGTTTCGTAACGGAAAAACAGATAATGATTGTGGAGAAAAGGGTCGACATTCTCTAAGCGTGATGTATCAGATACTCGTGTTGTTTCATCAAACTTCGTGAAACTGGTGCAGTGCCCTTCAGCCACATTTTATCTGAACGTGCAAAAGAACAGTATGCGGATGAAGTAAAATACACTAGGAAGCTGGTTGAATATAGCCCTCCAACAAGCTCACTCAAATAGGCTACATGTTTTAAAGAACTGATTTTTCTGGTAGCAAATGGCGCTGATCTTATTAAAGAACAGCATAGAGACCGAAGAAGAGCTACACTTAGCGGCTATTATAACAAAAGTTTCCGTTTGTATTACTTCATTCCACCCCCGACTGCGACATAATACAGTTTCGAGGTTGTAATTAGCATTCTTGCTTTCTTTTTCTTCCATGATTATTTTGATACCGATTCCGCTCATTTCTGCAAAAATATATGTCAACAGCATAGTCTTTTTCACTTGTGACGAAACAAATGAAAATTTTCAGACGCTTTCGTCTGAGCAGAAATTCTTGTACTCTTTCTGTGTCACTTCACTGATCCCTACTACATACAGATTCAGCCTTTCCCTTTCCAAAGTTTGTAGCTCCACTATCACTTTCAAACGTTCGTCCCAGATGATACAGTCATCGATGGAAAATTATACCTTAATGTTTCTACCTTATCGCAGAGGAATGTGTGCTGCAATATTTTGATACAGTGTAGCAGTAAATCAGAAACGCTAAATGTAAAATTTTTGCGCTACAACAATTTTTGTTACAATTACAAAATATTATACTGTAGCAGAACTATTGGATATGAGCGTGTCCGTATATGTGTTCTAAATAAGTATAGCAACTAGTACCACCAAGATTAGGTTGGTAAAATATTTTCTAAGTGGAAAAGAAATTCTGTGAAGGGAGTCACCTCAAGCGCTGTTCGGTTTGGAAATGGGACGAAGTTGACGCATAAAAATGAAAATGGCATGCCTTAACGAACATAAAATTTTATTCACTATCTGAATAATAATTGCTTCGGATAAGATGGTCACAGCACCCCTAAAAGTGCGATCGGTAACTATAGATTACGTTGAAATCACAATAAACCAACAATATTACTGTCGACTCTCTAGTTTTTGGCGCCACTAGGATGGCTGGTGAAGTACTAACTACATAGTTGACCGAACATTATAACCTTTTCAGCTATTATTACGTGTTAATATTACCCTGTAGAGATATTAAGAAAGAACTGAATAAGTAAGAACTCTGTTTCACTTGTTAAGTTCTGACAATTTGGGCTACAGTGGTGCAAATATTGCACAGACAGTCCTGCTGTTAAAACCACATTCTCGTTATGAAACAGAATACTATCTCAAACACTCAGCGATGTGATCACATACTAGAAACACAACAAAATATGGAATAATGGGAAGACTAGTAATTTCGATGGCAATACTTGTCGAATGCATGTAGTTTAAGTGCAACAGCGTCATTCTGCAAAAGAGTTAACATGGTAATTGTCAGGAAATCAAAGAATACTGATTTCGTATAAAAAACGATACGTCTCTTTAAATTTAAACAACAAGACTACAGCATGAAAAATACAATTTGTTTTGAAATGAATGTAAAAGGACATCAGTTATTATTTACAGACAACAATTCTTCCTTTACTACACTGTATACTTCACTGCAAGGGCAAATTTCTGTATTCTAAAACAGAACGGAAATATTTTCTACTATACAAAACTGTATATGATAAGTATTTACGGAACTGTTCCGAGGTACTAAAGTCAGAAACGATCATGGATGAAAATGTCGCTTGTTACGAGAACAATGGGCAGTAAATGCTCACCAACTGCCTGTTCATATCGCCGCTGTGACTACGTTCTCGTACGCCAGCCACAACGGATGTGTCTGACCACTGTCGGCCCGCCCTTCCAAATATACTGGCAGCTCTTGAAGAAACAATTAGGTAGGAGTGAGAGTAACAGTTCTTTGGAAAGCACTGCTGTTGCACAGGCTTCGTTTTCTAACATCGCGCCCACCTAGATGACTAAGGGAGACGCCACGGTAGGAAAAGCTGTCACTCAGGCAAACTAAAGGAAAAGTATAGCTCGACTTGTGTTTCGTATAACCTCTCTATGTCAACATCTTCTTTGAGGCTGTGGTGGAGAAACCATTTCTTGGCTGCCGTTACACACCTTTTGAAGAAACATTTCTCGATATTTAGGGTACTTAACGCTAAGCTTAACTTTCTTGGCCCACTCCCGACATCAAATGCGTATGTAACTAATGTTTAAAATTACTCACAACTCAGTGCAGTGAGCGAAAGTATTCATCCCGGGTCATACTGAATCATTCCTACACTTTTCGTTGAAACTTTTCACGCTAAGACTGCTGAAATATCTGTATGAATTTCTTTTCTACGCCACTACTTGAAATGATAACAGAAAGTTAGCTAAATTATTAGTATTTTACAAACGTCTATTCGTAGCCGTGACCTCTGTCTTAAACACTCTCCGTCGGACGTCAGTAGTCTTCATTTCTGCTTCTTCACTCTGGCAAGTATCTGTCTTTCTAAGAATACCGGAAACTTGTGTAAGGAATGACTCCTTGTTTAAAGTGTGTGCTGAATGCCCATACTATGAAAACTGTCCCGTTTTCAAGATTTTGCTCTTTTTGATGTTAACTTTGTCTTCACGTGTGATAAACAGCTGTTTTCATAATTGTCTGAGGTGACTAGATATTGCTTCCTGTGTACTCTTTCATTCCACAACTATGCTGCTTCCTCACTTATGTAAACGTGTCATTGAGCAAGTTCAGACACAATGTATTCTCTGTAGCTCAAAGGATCTTAGATGTCAATAAATAACTGATAGTGGTACCACTAATGTTTTATTCTCACCTCACCCTCTGGGCCAACTAAAGAACCCATTCCACCACCCACAAATTGGCGCTTTCCCTTCTGCCATCCATGAAAAAATAATGACCTTTGCTCCTCTCTGTCACTAACTCTCAATATCTTGTGTCACTAAACACCGACTCGCTACATTTTATGTCAGATAAACTTGGCTCTATTTTGAAGTGTATATGGTAGGGAATTTCTGGTACAAGGATTCAATAACGCCATCGCCAGCGACTGGCAGCGAACAACCCACAGACAGCGGTCAACAATCTGCAGCCAGAGGACAGTATTTCAGTACATTGGTGAGTGCAAATTGGTCCCAGATGTTTTTCCTTTTCACGTAATGCTTGTTTGGTGTAAAAAACAAACGATGCTAAGCTTTCATTCTTTCAAAGAAACTTGACACTAGAAAATTTCTTTTAGAGTGGTGTTAGATGTTCTTGTTATTTTGATCAGAATTGTAATCATATTTCTAATTTTATTTGTTATGTAACTGAATCTATGTTTCTGTGGTCATAGAAAGTATATTTGTTGGAATAACTATTTATAACACAGGAAAGCATTACAATGACAGACAGTAAGACACAGTGAGTTTTGACCTATGAGGTTATTCAGAGCTCATTTAACCTGGCAACCCAATTGACATCTGACAATAATGAATTGTTGAATTGATTATTCGAGTACAGGCTGACATCTGCTGCAACCCCTTCCATATTAGATTCATCAGCAGCCACCCTTGTGACCCCCTTCTCTGGCAAGCCAAGTGAGGATGTAGAAGCATTTATTGCTGATTTGTTAGCCACTGCTAAATTTGGTTAGTGATCAAATGAACAGATGCTGCAGATGGCAAAGTTAAAGTTAATCAGGGAAGCTATGCCGCATTTACTGTAGTGTAATGGGAGTTACCAAATGCATTAACTTTTGAAGAATTGAAACATGGTTTGCTCAAAAGTTTTAGAAAGCAGAACAGTTGCCGGTTTTATAGGGAGTGGTTGAACGCCATGTCCCAAGACACACTAAGCAATAGAATGATTTGTGGATATAATACGAAAGTTAATAGTAACAATTACCAATTGTCAGCCACTGATAAAGTCAGTAAGTATATTATACAAGAATTGGAGAATAGGGAAGTGGAGAATAGAATCTTAAACACTTTTCTGCGCCGATTTCCACCTACAACATAGAGCCATGCTGGAGTAGAATTTCCGAAGAATTTAACTGTAAGCAATATCCTTGAAAGTAGATTCGTGTGATAAAATACCATTTAGTACAGGAAAACTACTCTTGCTGCCTTATACTATATACACAGTGGAACCTTTAGAGGAAACTGATTAATTAAACACAGCACATTGCTTTGATTGCTTTGTGCATAGGACTCTACTTCATGCCGCACCAATTGATGGACTACAGAAGGTACTGGTGCGTACAGACAATTTTGAGACAGAAGACACAGAGTCATGAAAGGGAAAGTTAATAGCTAACGTAAGTGCCTTAGGGGATGATGATTTTGATTGGTCAGATGTAGACAATAGGGACAAACCAGCCACTTACAAAGCTGCATTGCGCCTGAAGATATAACACTTAAAAGGAAACGAATGTAATATGACAGAAGCAGTGTTGGACGACTTCCAGGATCTATTTACTTCACAGGGACCGCCACCAGCAACGAACATCACACAGCACAAGATTCCTACAAAAGATAATACCTCAATTTACAGGAGACTGTGCAGTGTTCCTCACCTATTACAACCATTAGTTGATGAATTCATACATCAACAACTAAAGCAGTCCTAGAAGCAGTAGATTGAGATGCAGAAGAATGGTAAAAACCACAGGCTTCAGATGAAGGTTCCAGAAGATATGTGACACAATGCTAATTTTTCCTACAACTAGACTCAGATCGAGACTCGTGGTTCCCACACACATCTGACAGGCAGTCGATCAAGGGCCCATGATCACGTTCTTTCAGGTCACAGTGGTCAAAGAACTACTAAAAGACATGTTGCTGAACATTTCTGGTGGAACACAAGAAAGCATGATGTAGCACAACTGTGTGCAACTGCATACTGTGCCCCCAGTGAGCAGACTATTACCATTAACATATACGGTTAGAAAGACTTGCAGAAGTGTCACATCCATTTCGAATAATAGGAATGGACATTTATGGTCCCTTTAATAACACACTAGCTGGGAATAGGTACATACTAACGATTATACATCATTCCTCTAGATATACAGGGTGAGTCACCTAACTTTACCGCTGGATATATTTCGTAAACCACATCAAATACTGACAAACCGATTCCACAGACCGAACATGAGGAGAGGGGCTAGTGTAATTGGTTAATACGAACCATACAAAAATGCACGGAAGTATGATTTTTAACACAAACCTACGTTTTTTTTAAATGGAACCACGTTAGTTTTGTTAGCACGTCTGAACATATAAACAAATACGTAATCAGTGCCGTTTGTTGCATTGTAAAATGTTTATTACATCCGAAGATATTGTAACCTAAAGTTGACGCTTGAAACCTCCGACGTTCAGACACGGGCCACGGTCGGCGAGCAGCATCTGCAGGGACATGTTTACGATGACGACCGTGTTTACGAGTGTGGCTGTAGTGCACTGTTGTGGATTGGTCTAGCTGTTGCAGTGTCCGCATGTAGCGCTTGCTGCTATTGTTATTCTGCATTCGTCTCCACACGCAGACCAACTGTAGTACACCGTGTTACCAGATGTCTGTGATAGTGTAGTGTTGTAGGAACTGTGACCATGGTGTATTCGAACTCTGATAAGGCGGAGATGATACTCATCTATGGCAAGTGTCGACGAAATGCAGCTGAAGCCTGCAGGGTGTATGCAGAATGGTACCCGGACAGAGAGAATCCAACGTGCTGCACATTGCAAAACATCTACCGCCAAATGTATGCAACAGGTACGGTCGTAGCACGCAAATGGGTCCGTAACAGGCCCGTCACAGGAGAAGCGGGTGCAGTTGGTGTATTAGCTGCTGTTGCCATGAACCCACACATGAGCACACGGGACATTGCGAGAGCTGGTGGACTGAGTCAAAGTAGTGTCATGTGCATACTGCATCGTCACCGCTTTCACCCGTTTCATGTGTCGCTACATCAGCAATTACGTGGTGATGACTTTATTTAATCATCGAGTGCAATTCTGTCAATGGGCATTAACAAAGAATGCGTTGCAGTTCTACCTGTTTACCGATGAAGCGGGTTTCACAAACCATGGGGTAGTGAATCTACGGATCATGCATTACTGTTCCATGGAGAATATTCGCTGGCTCAGACAGGTAGAGCGACAGCGGCCGTGGACTGTAAATGTATGGTGCAGAATCATTGGCGACCACCTCATTGGTCCTCACTTCATTGCAGGGGCCCAAACAGCTGCGACATACATCGCATTTCTACAGAATGATCTGCCAACGTTGCTCGAAAATGTCCCACTGGAAACGCGTCAACGTATGTGGTATCAGTATGATGGTGCACCTGCACATTCCGCAAGTAACACTAGGCTGACCCTTGACAGGATGTTCGACGGGCATTTCATAGGATGTGGAGGACGCATAAATTGACCAGCCCATTCTCCTGATCTTACACCTCTGGACTTCTTTCTGTTGGGTACGTTAAAGGAGAATGTGTACCGTGATGTGCCTACAACCCCAGAGGAAATGAAACAACGTATTGTGGCAGACTGCGGCGACATTACACCAGATGTACTGCGGCGTGTACAACATTCATTACGCCAGAGATTGCAATTGTGTGCAGGAAATGACGGCCACCACATTGAACATCTATTGGCCTGACATGTCGGGACACACTCTATTCCACACCGTAATTGAAAACGGAAACCACGTGTGTATGTGTACCTCACCCCTCATGGTAATGTACATGTGCGTCAATGAAAAAGACCAATAAAAAGGTGTTAGCATGTGGACGTAATGTGCTGTTCCAGTCTCCTCTGTACCTAAGGTCCATCACCGTTCCCTTTGGATCCCTACGTCATTCGGTGCTCTCCGATACACACGATCGAACAGCGGAGGAGTGGTACTCAAGCGTCGACTTTAGGTTACAATATCTCCGGATGTAATTAAGATTTTACAATGCAACAAATGGCACTGATTACATATTTGTTTATATGTTCAGATGTGCTAACAAAACTAACGTGGTTCCATTTAAAAAAAACGTAGGTTTGTGTTAAAAATCATACTTCCGTGCATTTTTGTATGGTTTGTATTAACCAATTACACTAACCCCTCTCCTCACGTTCGGTCTGTGGAATCGATTCGTCAGTATTTGATGTGGTTTACGAAATATATCCAGCGGTAACGTTAGGTGACTCACCCTGTGTGTGTTAAGTCTCCAAGATCAACAGGAAAATGCCATTGCAGAGACTATGGTCAATAATTGGTTTTTAAAATTCAACTTACCAATATCACTTACAACTGACAAAGGTAGTAACTGCATGTCTGACTTCATGAAACAATTTTGCCATTTGTTGAAAGTGCACAGATTATGCATCACCTCATGACACCCACATGCAAACGGATGGATAGGAAGCGTCCACTGCACTGTTTGAAGATGCTTAATTATTTCATCATTGGCCAACATAACGATTCAGTATTGTGTAAGTGTTTACAACGCCAAAACACACAAAGAAATGGGCATATCGCCTTATGAAATTACGTATGGGAGGAAGTTGCAGTCGTCATTCGATGTTACGAGGGCTATTCGGAAAGTAAGGAACGATAGGTGGCCAAATGGAAACCACAGTGAAAATCAAAACTGTTTTATTTGTAACAGTTAGCTACAACTTCCACCTACTTATCTCCACAGTCGCTGAGCCAACTCAGACGTCTGTCGTAGCGTTTTACCAACTTTCCAATACCCTCGTTATAGAAGGCAGCTGCCAGTGCTTTTCGCCAATTCTCTACTCTGGCTTACAGCTCATTGTTTGTGCAAAAATGTTGTCTTCATAGCCAGAAGTTCACGTGGGCAGAGGTGAAAGTCAGAGGGAGACAATTGCGGGCTGTATTGTGGGTAAGCAAACACTTTCAATTGAAAACGATCCAGGACCACCTTCATTGCCCCTGCAGAATGCGGCTGACAATTGTCTTGAAGAAGAAAATGCACGAGATTGGCGAAATTTATTACCATACGCTCCTACTTGGAGGGAGACACTATTGTTCTAGGTATATTTATGTGCTCCCTGTCTACTCAGAACTAAAAAGAACGACGTAATGCGATCGACGGGCATACTAAAGATACTGCTCAACATACCTGAGCAAAACTTCATCAGATTTTCACTGTGGTATTCATTTCGCTACCGATCGTTTCTTACTTTCCAAGTAACCCTCGTATTAAGCCCTAAGTAGAAAAGAGAAGAGAAGAATGGAGAAACAGTTAGGAAATTTGCTCGAATCATTAAGGACGTGTGGAAAAAATACAGAGAGGAAATAGGAGATTACTAAAATGGCAAGAGAAATTAGGCAAAATTGGACAATGGGCTTTTCTATCCATTCCCTATGTTGTTAAAGGAAAGAAGAAAAAATTCGTGACAAATTACTAGAGTCTTTACTAAGTTGTCGAAGTCACATCACCAGTTAACATCAGGCAACAATTACACACAAAAATAGCTATTGTTACGGAAGTCGGCAGAAAGCTTTTGAGGGAGTAACAGATGTAATGCTGATAAGAGTAACAATTACATTTCCAAAGCATGTTGGCAGCGGAAACGTAAGAGCGCTCATCCACTAACACAGAACATGCACTGGGCCCCTATACAATCGAACCCGGGACTCCGTGCTCGGGAAGCGAAAACGCTGTCGCGAGATCACGAGGGGCACACAAGATGTGTCTAAGACAACGAAATCCATGACTGAAAAATAATCACGATAGTAGTAGCACTGCAGGCAATGAAATAAGCACCATAATTGTCTCTTCCATTTAATAATCAACAATCATGGGACAGAAATACGGCAGTTACCATAAAATGTTTACAATGGAAACATAATTTAAAATTTGAGCTGTGGAAACGTGCGATGCTCTTACAAAGATTGAATGCAGGACTGAAAGTATTCGAAAATGAGCGACGGATCACGACAATTACCGCTCAGAATTAATTTCGCTATGGAATTCTCTTTGTTTCTATTCATTAAATAACTTTTATTCGACAACTGTTTCGTATGACGTACGTTATTTTGTCAACTAATATTAAACACTCCAATGACACGTTTACATAAGTGAGGAAGCAGCATATTCGTGGAATGAAAGAGTACACAGGAAGCAATATCTAGTCACCTCAGACAACTATGAAAACAGCTGTTTATCACATGTGAAGACAAAGTTAACATCAAAAAGAGCAAAATCTTGAAAACGGGACAGTTTTCATAGTATGGGCATTCAGCACGCACTTCAAACAAGGAGTCATTCCTTACACAACTTTCCGGTATTCTTAGAAAGACAGATACTTGCCAGAGTGAAGAAGCAGTGTGTTATTAAAGGGACCATAAATGTCCATTCCTATTATTGGAAATGGATGTGACACTTCTGCAAGTCTTTCTAACAGTATATGTTATGGTAATAGTCTGCTCACTGGGGGCACAATATGCAGTTGCACACAATTGTGCTACATCATGCTTTCTTGTGTTCCACCAGAAATGTTCAGCAACATGTCTTTTAGTAGTTCTTTGACCACTGTAACCTGAAAGAACGTGATCATGGGCCCTTGATCGACTGCCTGTCAGATGTGTGTGGGAACCACGAGTCTCGATCTGAGTCTAGTTGTAGGAAAAATTAGCATTGTGTCACATATCTTCTGGAACCTTCATCTGAAGCCTGTGGTTTTTACCATTCTTCTGCATCTCAATCTGCTGCTTCTAGGACTGCTTTAATTGTTGATGTATGAATTCATCAACTAATGGTTGTAATAGGTGAGGAACACTGCACAGTCTCCTGTAAATTGAGGTATTATCTTTTGTAGGAATCTTGTGTTGTGTGATGTTCATTGCTGGTGGCGGTCCCTGTGAAGTAAATAGATCCTGGAAGTCGTCCAACACTGCTTCTGTCATATTACATTCGTTTCCTTTTAAATGTTATATCTTCAGGCGCAATGCAGCTTTGTAAGTGGCTGGTTTGTCGCTATTGTCTACATCTGACCAATCAAAATCATCATCCCCTAAGGCACTTACGTTAGCTATTAACATTCCCTTTCATGACTCTGTGTCTTCTGTCTCAAAATTATCTGTACGCACCAGTACCTTCTGTACTCCATCAATTGGTGCGGCATGAAGTAGAGTCCTATGCACAAAGCAATCAAAGCAATGTGCTGTGTTTAATTAATCAGTTTCCTCTAAAGGTTCCACTGTGTATATAGTATAAGGCAGCAAGAGTAGTTTTCCTGTACTAAATGGTATTTTATCACACGAATCTACTTTCAAGGATATTGCTTACAGTTAAATTCTTCGGAAATTCTACTCCAGCATGGCTCTATGTTGTAGGTGGAAATCGGCGCAGAAAAGTGTTTAAGATTCTATTCTCCACTTCCCTATTCTCCAATTCTTGTACAATATACTTACTGACTTTATCAGTGGCTGACAATTGGTAATTGTTACTATTAACTTTCGTATTATATCCACAAATCATTCTATTGCTTAGTGTGTCTTGGGACATGGCGTTCAACCACTCCCTATAAAACCGGCAACTGTTCTGCTTTCTAAAACTTTTGAGCAAACCATGTTTCAATTCTTCAAAAGTTAATGCATTTGGTAACTCCCATTACACTACAGTAAATGCGGCATAGCTTCCCTGATTAACTTTAACTTTGCCATCTGCAGCATCTGTTCATTTGATCACTAACCAAATTTAGCAGTGGCTAACAAATCAGCAATAAATGCTTCTACATCCTCGCTTGGCTTGCCAGAGAAGGGGGTCACAAGGGTGGCTGCTGATGAATCTAATATGGAAGGGGTTGCAGCAGATGTCAGCCTGTACTCGGATAATCTATTCAACAATTCATTATTGTCAGACGTCAATTGGGTTGCCAGGTTAAATGAGCTCTGAATAACCTCATAGGTCAAAACTCACTGTGTCTTACTGTCTGTCATTGTAATGCTTTCCTGTGTTATAAATAGTTATTCCAACAAATATACTTTCTATGACCACAGAAACATAGATTCAGTTACATAACAAATAAAATTAGAAATATGATTACAATTCTGATCAAAATAACAAGAACATCTAACACCATTCTAAAAGAAATTTTCTAGTATCAAGTTTCTTTGAAAGAATGAAAGCTTAGCATCGTTTGTTTTTTACACCAAACAAGCATTACGTGAAAAGGAAAAACATCTGGGACCAATTTGCACTCACCAATGTACTGAAATACTGTCCTCTGGCTGCAGATTGTTGTCCGCTGTCTGTGGGTTGTTCGCTGCCAGTCGCTGGCGATGGCGTTATTGAATCCTTGTACCAGAAATTCCCTACCATATACACTTCAAAATAGAGCCAAGTTTATCTGACATAAAATGTAGCGAGTCGGTGTTTAGTGACACAAGATATTGAGAGTTAGTGACAGAGAGGAGCAAAGGTCATTATTTTTTCATGGATGGCAGAAGGGAAAGCGCCAATTTGTGGGTGGTGGAATGGGTTCTTTAGTTGGCCCAGAGGGTGAGGTGAGAATAAAACATTAGTGGTACCACTATCAGTTATTTATTGACATCTAAGATCCTTTGAGCTACAGAGAATACATTGTGTCTGAACTTGCTCAATACCTCGCGGCAGCACTGCTGCGCGGAGTTGAAGGGTGGAGATTCCAGTGACTATGTGGCGATGGCTTATGTTGCAGTGGACCGCCAGGAGCCTTTTTCTTCAATCTGGTGCTCTACCAGTCACCCAATGCGGCGGTAGTGCGTTCTTTTCCTTTTGAATTCTCTCATTGCCTTTCTAACAACCGTCTATGGCGTGGCTCGGAGTGCCCCGTCTTGGGATCAAACAAGCGACCCTCAGGTTCGGCGTCTTCTATCGAAGTTCATCAACCTCGTGGTTCACAGGTGAACCATTTGGTGAGGTCGCGATCACTACGTCCACACGAGCGGCCTGGGTAAGTACTACACGAACTTAATCTGATAACATCTGGGATGGCATCTTCTGTGTTGACCCATTGGCAGGGTACCAACATCATCTTCTGTCGAGCAGCGTAACGACTAAGTCGTTGCAGCGAAGTATGAATCCCCTGACTAACCATTGGTCCGTCAATCCTGGCGACGTTTCTTCGTCTCTTCTACCTCCCCTCAAAGAACCCCTCACGCCCGTTTGTCGGAGGTATTTATTAGGTGTTTTCTCAAATGTCGCCAAGTTTCTAGGACGGCGACTGACTCTGCGGTCATTGATCTACGCTTCTCGCGTTGGGCAGAAACGTGACCAATGTCGACACATGTGCTGCCTTTCGTTTTTTTAGTTCTATGCTGGCGTTGTTGGTCATTGCCAGTCGTCCTCCTCGGCATCACCGGATAAGTGACGTGCGTGAGTTCAGTATGATGACAGTTCGTAGAGTACTGACTGCTGATGTGTGATCTGCGCTGGTGGTTGTTCTCCTTGCAAGCACTGCCCTTCTGCTTGGTCGTTGATCTGTCGAAGTGCTGACTGCTGTTATGCAAACTCCACTGGTCATTGGCCTTCTTCTTCGACTGCTGCCCCTTCTGAATGTTATGGCTTAACGTGTCAAAGACTCTAAAATGTTCACTTAACCTATAATAAGTCATTACGTATTTTTCTGCCGGATCTATGCTTTGAACAACCATAAATAACACTTAATTATTACACACAACCATAAATAACACACAATTATTATACATAATTATTATACACTATACACTCCATATATATAACTTTTTAACAATAGTTATGTGTACAAAATGTGCTGTTCTGTTTTCTTTCACACAGTCGGTTTTAATAGAAAATACATTATGAAAGTTGTATTAATGCTTTATCAGCTTATGAATACAACACTACTACCCTATCTCAATCGTCCAAAACTTAGTAATGCAAATAGTTCAGAAATAAATACTGTGCAAAATAATGCACTTTTAGGTATTTTTTGATACAACTCAGAAGATGAAATCTCGTTTCATGCCAAAATGCCAATGATACAAACTGATTTACCCACTCATTATAGCAGAGGTTAGTTCTGAATCAACTATAAATGAAGCTGACCACCAAACATTCAAATTAAGTGGAATTGATTTACCATCAAATTGCTTTCTGCATGATCAACTGTGTATTGTCCTTTGACGACCTAAAAGTACAGAAAATCAGTTCATAATCTTACACACAGTATCAGAAAGGCGAGAAACGTTTATAATTCTGAACTTCTGTAATTGTGTTGTCTGCAAAAATTTAAATCAGAAAACGAAATCAAACGAGTCTTGTTCATTAATATCCTATATTAATTATGATTTCGAGTTCAGTACGGACATAGTTGGTAAAATGGCAACGAGGAACACTTGACACAACTCCCAGAGGTACCGCAGATACATACTGTATTTCGGAACTGCGGCTCGTCGCCGCGTTTGCTGATTAATAAATAAAATAATATGTTGGAAATATTAGTACTAATGTAAATCTTTCACGAAGGAGACGAGATAAGAATTAAAATTTATGTAACAGAAATTTAGTTATGATGACCGATGGCTATCAAAGATGAATGGGAGTCCATTAGTATGACGTAGAACGTCCAGTGTACCACATCAGTTTTCAGTGTACTCGGAGCTACCGGCAACACGAGTAGACGTCAGTGGGCTATGCCGATGTCGTCATTTACGGAAAGCAGCATATCTAGTGAGAACAGAAGCTCGCTAAAGGCGCAAAACTTTCAGTAGATGCTCTATAGTACAGTATGTTCTACAAAGATTTGTGAAGTGTACATTCTACTACAAAATTCAAATTCAGCGAGGCGCATTCTGCTCGCGATACGAAATCCTAATATCAGATTGATTGTCGGCCATAGAATGGCTAGTGGTGACGATGTGTCCGCTATACGCAGTATTAGTACTATTGTTGAACGTATATATAAAATGTCACCCAGACTGTGAATTCCACTACAAATTTAGCTAACACGATCTTCATCACACACACACACACACACACACACACACACACACACACAGACAGAAAGAGAGAGAGAGAGAGAGAGAGAGAGAGAGAGAGAGAGAGAGAGAGAGACAAAGATAGAGATAGATAGAGACATCCACAAATCACAGAATTTCTATCTATTTTTCTTTGCTCAATGACTAAGAAACGCTTAAGGTTTTGAACTCCCATGAACACTGGACCTTGTCGTTGGTACCTCAGCGATACAGATAGCCGCACCGTAGGTGCAACCACAATGAAAGCGTATCTGTTGACAGGCCAGACGAACGTGTGGTTCCTGAAGAGGGGTAGCAGCCTTTTCAGTAGTTGCTGGAGCAACAGTCTGGATGATTGGCTGATCTGGCCTTGTAACGTTAGTCAAAAGGGCCTTGCTGTGCTGGCACTGCGAACGACTGAAAGCAAGAGGAAACTACAGCCATAATTATTTCCAAGGGCATGCCGATTTACTGTATGGTTAAATGATGATGGCGCCCTCTTGGGTAAAATATTCCAGAGTTATACGAGTGTCCCATTCGGGTCACCAGGCGAGGACTACTCAGCAGGACGTCGTTATCAGGAGAAAGAAAACTGGCGTTCTACGGACAGGAACCTGGACTGTCAGATCCCGTAATGGGGCAGCTAGGTTAGAAAATTTAAAAAGGGAAATGGGTAGTATATAGATATAGTGGGAATCAGTGAGGTTTTGTAACAAGAACAAGAAGACTTCCAGTCAGGTGAATACAGGCTATAAATACAAAATCAACTAGAGGTAATGCAGGAGTAGGTTTAATAATGAATAAAAAAATAGGAGCGTGCATAAGCTACTACGAACAGCATAGTGAACGTATTGTTGTAGCCAAGATACACGAAGCCTATGCCTACCACAGTAGTAAAACTTTATATGCCAACTAGCTCCACAGATGACTAAGAGAATGAAGAAATGTATGATGCAATAAAGGAAATTATTCAGATAGTTAAGGAAGATGAAAATTTAATAGTCATGGGGGACTGGAATTAAATAGTAGGGAAAGGAAGAGAAGGAAATGTAGTAGGTGAATGTGGACTGAGGTAAGGAATGAAAGAGGAAGCCGCCTGGTAGAATTTTGCTCAGAGCATAACTGAACCATAGCTAACACTTGGTTGAAAAATCATGAATGATGGTTGTATACATGGAAGAGGCCTGGAGACACTGGAAGGTTTCAGATAGATTATGCAATGGTGAGATAGAGAGTTAGGAACCAGGTTTTTATTGTAAGACATTTCCCGGGGCAGATGTGGCCTCTGACCACAATTTATTGGTTAAGAACTGTAGACTAATACTGAAGGAACCGCAAAAAGGTAGGAATTTAAGGATATGGGATCTGATTAAACTGAAAAAAAAAAACAAATTATGTAGAGAATTTCAGAGAGAGCAATAGGGAAAGACTGACAATTACAGGGGAATGAAATACAGTAGATGAAGAAAGGGTAGCTTTGAGAGATTTAATACCCAAGGCAGAAGAGCATCAACTAGGTAGAAAGACGAGGGCTGGTAGAAATCCTTGGGTAACAGAAGAGATACTGAATTTAACTGATGAAAGGAGAAAATATAAAAATGGAGTAAATGAAGCAGGCGAAAAGGCATACAAACGTCTCAAAAATGAGATCGACAGGAAGTGCTAAATTGCTGAGCTAAGATGGCTAGAGAACAAATGTAAGGATTTAGAGGCATATATCACTAGGGGTAATATAGATACTGCCTACAGGAAAATTAAAGAGACCTTTGGAGAAAAGAAAACCACTTGCATGAATATCAAGAGCGCAGATGGAAAACCAGTCCTAAGCAAAGAAAGGAAAACACAAAGGGGAGCGGAGTGTATAGAGGATCTATACAAGGGCGTTGTACTTAAGGACAATATTATGGAAACGGAAGATGATGTAGAAGAAGATGAAATGGGAGATATGATAATGCGTAAAGAATTTGACAGAACACTGGAAGACCTATGTCAAGAAAAGTCCCTGGGAGTAGACAACATTCCATTAGAACTACTGATAGCCTTGGGAGAGCCAGCCACTACAAAACTCTACCATCTGGTGAGCAAGATCAATGAAGCAGGTGAAATACCCTCAAACCTCAAGAAGAATATAATAATTCCAATCTCAAAGAAAGCAACTGTCGACAGGTGTGAAAATTACCGATCTATCGGTTTAATAAATCATAGCTGCAAAATACTAACACGAATTCTTTACAGATGAATGGAGAAACTGGTGGAAGCCAACCACAGGGACGATTAGTTTGGATTCCGTAAAAATGTTGGAACACACGAGGCAATACGGACCCTATGACTTATCTTAGAAGATAGATTAAGGAAAGTCACACCTACGTTTCTAGCATTTGTAGATTAGAATGTTGACTGGAATACTCTCTTTCAGATTCTGAGGGTAGCAGGGGTCAAATACAGGGAGCGAAAGGCTATTCACAATTTGTACAGAAACCAGATAGCAGTTATAAGAGTCGAGGGCACGAAAGGGAAAGCAGTGATTGAAAAGGGAGGGATGTTATTCAATATATATATTGAGCAAGCAGTAAAGGAAAGAAGCGAAAAATTTGGAATAGGAATTAAAATCCATGGAGAAGAAATTAAAAATTTGAAGTTTGCTGATGACTTTGTAATTCTGGCAGAGATAGGCAGGGGCCTGGAAGAGCAGTTAAACGGAATGGATAGTGTCTTGAAAGGAGGCTGTAAGACGAACATCAACAAAAGCAAAGCGAGGATAATGGAATGTAGTCGAATTAAGTCAGGTGATACTGAGAGAATTAGATTAGGAAATGAGACACTCAAGGTATCAGATGAGTTATGCTATCTGGGGAGCAAAATAACTGACGATGGCCGAAGTAGAGAGGATATAAAATGTAAACTGGCTCTGGAAAGGAAAGCGTTTCAGAAGAAGAGAGATTTGTTAACATCAAGTATAGATTTAAGTGTCAGACTTCGTTGAAGATAAGGGGGGTAGATCACGTAACTAATTAGAAGGTGTTGAACAGAATTGGAGAGAAAAGGAATTTGTGGCGCAACCTGACTAAAAGAAGAAATCGGTTAGTAGGACACGTTCTGAAGCATCCAGGGAGCACCAATTTAGTATTGGAGGGAAGCACGCATGGTAAAAATCGTAGAGGGAGGACATGAGACGAATACACTAAGCAGATTCAGAAGGATGTAGGTTACAGTAGTTACATGGAGGTGAAGAAATGTGCACAGGATAGAGTAGCATGAAGAGCTGCATCAAACCAGTCTCTGGACTGAATACAACAACTACGAGGGCTATTCAGAAAGAAAGGAAACCACAGTGAAAATCGAAACTAATTTATTTGCAACAGTTAGCTACAACTTCCAGCTACTTTTCTCCATAGACGCCAATTCGACTTAGACGTTTGTCGTAGCGTTGTACCAACTTTCCAATACCCTCGTTATTAAAGGCAACCACCAGTGCTTTCCGCCAATTCTGTAGGCTGGCCTACAGCTCGTTGTCTATATAAAAGTGTTGTCTTCATACACAGCGGTTCATGTACGCAGAGATGAAACTCAGACGGTGATGATTATGGGCTGTATTGTGGGTAATCAAACATTTCACATCGAAAACAGTGCAGGAGCATCTTCATTGCCCCTGCAGAATGCGGCTGAGAAGTGTCTTGAAGAAGAAATCGCACGACAGTTATGTAATGTTGGAGTTATAGCTTTAGGCGAAATTTCACACCAGGCCCTCGTACCTCGCGGGGGATACTATTGTTATAGGTATCTTTATGTGCTCCCTGTGTGCTCAGAACTAAAAAGAAGACGTAAGGCGATAGACGGGCATACTACAGACACTGCTCAACATACCCGTGCAAAACTCTGTTCATCAGACCGTTAAACGCTTTGCCATTGCGCCAACGTGCAGTACCGATGGTCACGTGCCCATTTAAGTCGTAGTTGCCAATGTCGTGGCACATGCATGGTTCGTCGGTTGTGGAGGCAAATCGTTACAGTTTTCGGTGCACTGGTGTTCAGAAACACTTGTACTCTGCCCAGCATTAAAGCCTGATGTTAGGTCCGACTCTCGCCACTTGTCCTGCTTCTTCAGTCTGCCCAGTGTACAACATCTGACATCTGTAAGATGTGATGTCTCCCAAACCTCACTACATGTGGACGTGGTTTAGTCTTGGTTTCGCTACTCGTGGAAGACCTTCACCACAGCACACCTCCAACACCCAACAAGTTGTGCGGTTTCCGAAATGCTCTTGCCGAGCCTCCAGGCCATGACAATTTACCCTAGGTCAAACTGAGATAGATCGCGCCCCTTCCCCTTTCTACAAATGTACGGCACGGTCACTGATACTGCATACACCGAGCATGTGTCTGATTAGCAGTCGACAACGCTGCTGTCGGCTGGACGGATTTGTATCGACGGTAGGTCGGTGATCATAATGCTATTCAGCATAAATGGTTCCTAGTGACTTAAACCTGTTTACTTATTTTTTTTTTGTTTTTATTTAGAGTCGTTAAGTCTCCTGACAGGTGTGATACGACCCGCCACGAATTACTCTCCTACCCCACGTTTTTGTCTCACGGTAGCACTTGGAATCTTCCGTCCTCAATTATTTGCTGGATATTTCCCAATCTTTGTCTTCCTCTACAGTTTTTAATGTCTATAGCTCCCTCTAGTACCATGGACGTTATTGCGTGTCATCTTGACAGATGTCCTACAACACTGTCCCTTCTTTCTGTTAATGGTTTTCCATATGTTGTTTCCTCGGCGATTCTGCGGAGAGCATTCGCATACCTTACCTTATCAGTCCGCCTAATTTCAACATTCTTCGGTAGCACCATATCTCAAATGCTTCGATTCTCTTCTGTTCCGGGTTACTCACAGTCCTTATTACACTACAATACAATACTGTGGTTCGAGCGTACATTTTCGCCCTGTACAGCAGAGTAAAAACCGCGGCCACGCGGTCACGCTACACCCCAAAGATGTGTGATCACGTTCGTAGCAGTATGTACCAGGGGGTGTCCACGATGGCCTTGGGGATAATTGTGGTGAAATTTGGTGCCAATATGACATATTTAACCCATCTTACACCTGACAGGAACTTCCGTGCTGTGGCCTTTCTTTGACATGTGTCGGCAGCTTACTGTTGTAGGGCGCCACGCTTTTGCACCGTCACGGAGTAAGGTTTTAGGCAACTCTGAGCCACCTTTCCAACTTCTGCGTCACAGTAGGAGACCGTTATGGAGTTTCCAAAAAGGAGTAGTTTAATTGTGTTCCGCAGTTGTGTTTGTCTTCTAACACTTGATGTTGCTATTTTTATAGATCTCCACTACTCTGCACACGAACTGCCTGAAGTGTTGTTCCTTATAGTAAGTAGTATCCACATCTTTAGCGAACTTCAAACGCGTCTCTTCATTCTTCAGTACTTCATTATGCAACTTCCTTCCACAGTAACCCTTCCGACGATTCTGTTAACCTCTAGTCTGCTTTTCATCACAACTAAATAGTAATCTTAGTCTATAGCTGTCCCTATTTGCACCTTAAAATAACTGATTTTGGGCTCTTTGTCCGACCATGATTAATCCATCTCCAATCTCCCCATACGTCGGGTTCATTTCCACGTATATCTCTTCCTCTTGTGACTCCTGAGCAGATTATTCGCTATTACTACCTGAAATTTCATCCAGAACTCAGTCAGCGTTCCTCCTCTCTCGGTCATATTAACAAACCTATTTTTTCACGTTACCCTTTCTTCTACTCCTCACTCTGCATTCCAATACCCCCCGAGAATCAGATTTTCTTCTCCCTACCTCTATCTCTTAATAATGTGCTTGTACGTACATGAGAACTAGTATCAATGCCGCTGGTTTTCTGCCGATTTTGGTGAGATCAATCCTTTCACTGAACTTTTCACAGTAATTATCACAACTTGTTTTAAGAATTGGTTATTCCGAAGAGTAAATTTTTTACTCCGCCTCTATTATTCCTCAAACGTACAGATCATCTGATTCTTAAAAAAATGCAAAACCGGTCGTGACATTTCAATTATGGAATTTAACAGCGTGAGGAGAAGAATTTGTATGTAAAATGAAGAATTTCGGCTGTAGTCGCAGTCATTTTAAACTTACGGTACTAATAAAACTTTAAATGAATGAATCTTCTTTCTTGAGATCCGATTATGAAGAAAAAAAGCCTGTAATGTGCCATCAGCTAAGTTCATATTAACTGCGAGAATCCCATAAAAATTCTTGTAACACTTTTGGAGATTAGCTTACTTAAACAGACATACACGATACTTTCAGCAATTTATTTTTGTCCGTAAACGAATTAAATAATTGTATGAGTCCATGATCATTATCACTAGTCAGGTAATTGTCTGTCTTTATCGCTACTATGTATTTGTTTATTTTTTATTAATACACCTTAAGGTTTGATGCCACAGCCATCATCAGAATGTGTCAGATAAACAGAAGAAATGAGCACTAATATTAATAAAAAATGGATATAGTAAATATCAAGACAGACATTTACAGCAGTACATTTTTAATATTAGTATAGAGAGATCCTTGTTAAAATGGAAGCTAGATGAACTATTGATACTGATTTTGATGTTGAATGTGGAAAGATTAACACAAATGTGTAGAGCTTCATTCATTTCTATACATCCTGGTGTTCCAAGTTTAATGGGCAGCAATGTATTACCAGCAATCCAGATCGTAATCAGACAGTGATCTTATTTTAATACAAATGCGCAAGAGAGGAATATTGTTATTTCTTATATTTTTCTAGGACAACATGCATGTATTCGAATAACTGTTGAACAGTAACACGCCATCGTCCTTCAGTGCTCCATTCCCCCTGTACAGAACGCTGGTGGTTTGTCTGGATGCCGCCTGCTTAAGTCCTCATTGCTTACTCGTGTCAATAAAAGCAGACCCCTGTAATGACCTTTGGGGGTCAAACAGTTGGCCAAAACCTTTCACATCTCGCTTCAATAGTGACGCGTTATTAGAACTGGTGATGAAAATTAACTTCTCCTAAATTACAAACAGAGACATGTAGCCTACGTGGTTAATCTGTGGAAACTGAAAACTATTTGGATGCTGAGATCCGTGTTACTTGCCTTTTCATATTCCAACACTAAAACTGAGTAGTTAGATCCCCGTTGATAACAACGATATTAGAAATTTAAAAAAAAGTTCGTCAATGTGTAACAAGCAGTGTTTTCACTACACTCAATTCTTAGCTATGGAACTTTTCTTGGGGAACAAATGTGAAAAATACAAACACAGTTTTCAAACTTTCGAACATGTTCATATGAATAATCTCCAAGAGTAGTAAGGATCAGTTCATAAACTGGGGTTTTAACTACAGTATGTGACAACAGTTAGCAGTTTGTAACTCACATCAAATATAGCTTTATCCGCTATTGGTAATGTAGTTCTTTGCATGACTATGGAACAAGGCATAATGGATAAAGAAATTACTAAACACAATTTTTTAAGAAGGCAATTATTATGTACCCATTCAAAAATATATTCTATACAGCGAAGAATTTTATAGATAACATGGACCTCGATTTTGTTAGCATAAACATTTCAATTATTTCACAGAACTATTTTTATTTTTTGATTCCTGGAAGTCTTTAACTCTAAAGCTCTATTATATATAATACCAAAACGGTGCCTGCTTTCTGTGCTCAACATCAGACCCCACAGTGGAGGAATGCAGATTCAATTTTGAGTCTTGTTATAATGTATATTTCTATTACGACTTAAATATTGTGACTCGTTTAATAAAGGTCATTATAAGCACATCTACTAAAACATCAATATTTTTCACGGTTTCTTACAATCAGTTTCCTAGGTGTGAACACAATGTTCTTCACCATGGACATGAAATTTACATTTTAGCGAATGTGCAAACTAAATTTATGCAGCAATGATATGTTGATAAATTAATTGAAAACTAGAACTTAGATGATGGGAAATAGCTTTGCTACAACTCATTTTTTTCTGCATGTTGTAATAATCTCTCAGTCAATCATTTGTTGCTCCCACACTGCGGTATTCTTCTAGGCCTTAACTTGAAGAGTACGTTTTAGCGTAGATGGGATATAAAGAGACCATACATTAACATAACATGTTATTTAGACGATTAAAAACTATGTCTGAGTAGATGAAACAGTTGTATCAATAGAGATTCTCCTTCCCTGTATGAAATCATAATCCACCAGTCAACTGGTTATTGCTCCTGCAGTGGGCGTTAACAGTGAAACAGACAAAACAATCCACAGGAGCAATTAACTGTGTCGCAGGAGCAGTTTCACATGCCATTGTCGTCTGTTCGTTCTTCACAGTAGAGTGTAGGTGTAATCATAAATTATAATTAAATATCATACATTGTAAATGACTTTTAACGTAGGAAAAAGTTTTTCGGTTATATTCAAGTTTGAGAACATGATTTACTTCATACATTTTTATTTGGGCTAATCGTGATTCAATCATTGACATTTTGTCTCCAACTGGTAAATGGAAACAAAACTAATTACCTTAATGGAATCACTTGTTACATAAACACAGACAAATGTTTTGCATTTAGAAATCTATACACAGCGCTGTGAATTTTTGCTTTTCAAGAACAAATATTTTTGTTCAACAGCAAGTGCATGATGTGAAACAGAAAATTAGTGAGTATTCCCTTCACAGTAATCCATTTACTTCTTCATTATTTGCAGTAAATTGTTCCGATTAATGCATTGGAAATTGATTCTAGTTAGTACATTTTGAATGCAGAACAATAGCTCTATGAGTGTATGAGTTACAGGAAGTGAAAAAAAATAGTTGAATGTACCGAATTAATGCAGTAAAATCATTATTAATGCTAATCTTTTGGATCAAAACAGTCAAAAATGACCAAATAGACATCCAAATTCAGTTTTTTTCCTATTTTTACCACAAGGCCAAAGAAACTGCATACATGGTCGTTATCCTGCTAAGCCTAAAGGTCTCTGATGTAGGAAGAAGCAAGAAGCCATTGTAACTTTTTTTCAGTATGGGGATGGTACTACCAATGGTGCCAGTGAAGCCAGTGGTGTGGGTGGTGCCAATGGTGTGGGTGGTGCCAGTGGTGATGGTGATGTCCGTATCCGTAGTGGTGGCCACCACCCCAGTGGTGATGACGTGGGTCAGCCACCGGGTTCGCCTGCAGCGTCGCGAAACACAGCGCCAGCGTCAGCAGCACAGCCGAGACCACCTGTTGGACAATGAGAGGTTCCTGTCAGTTTCGTTTTCTATTATGTTGAGCGCCAGCAGAACCCACTATCACAACCGTACGAAACTGCGTCGAGCTAAGCACGAATCAGAAAAGAATGACCTATTTCCAACGTGATATTTCAGTTATTGCGAAACATTACGTAGCGCTGAATCGCTACTCAGTGTGTTTTTAAGAGAAACTACCGTCTCAGTGGGAAATTCTATTTAAATTTAGAAGGTGCCTTAGGAGAAAGATCAGATGTCTTACAAGATGGTAGTACACACTAAATAGAATAAGAAATTCCTTAAAACATGTACAGTGTGTTACTGGTTATAGAGATACAGTTTGTTGCAGAGATAAGTTTACATTTCGGCTGCTGATATCTCAGTTTCTATGGGTTTATTTACCGGTTGTACCCTTTGATTTGAAGTTGTAATTGTGAACTGTATGTGGATTTACATAAAAGAATTTTTTCATTGTGTTTCTGTCTTATTGGTCAACTCTGCTGTATCGGTTTTCATCTCGAACGTATTTACAATAAGTGAGTTCTCTGACACTGGATCAGTGTAAGGGTTTTGTAACGGAAATGTTGCTGGTGATTATAGAGGTAACCGCAAAATATCAGACCCAACGTTGTCTCCTCGTGTGTTCACTAAACTTCGTGAGACTGCTAACTTGCTCCTGTACTCATACCTCAATTGATTGTTCAAGTCGATAGTCTGTGGATGAAACAAGAGACACTATGCCGTTGTTTCAACGTAGCCCTTCAACAAGCACGCCCAGATATCCTACATGTTTTAACGAGCTGATTGTTCCGATTGTGAACAGTGTTGCCCTCAATCAAGAACGCCATGGAACCCTATTAAGAGCTACGCGTAGCGAATGTTGTAACAAAAGTTGGCATTTGTAATACATCGCCACATATAGAAACATAAATCAGTTTCCAGGTTGTAATGTAGTACACTCGCTTTCTTTTTTGTCCTTGATTTTTCTGATATTAGTTCCTCGCATTTCAGCAAAAATATGTGTCAGCTGAATAGCCATTCTCTCTTATGACTAAATAAATGAAAATTTTCAGTATTTTTATGTGACTGGAAATCTTTGTCTTCTCCTCATTTCAGTTCACTGAACCCAACTACGGATAGGTTGAGCCTCAGAATTTCCCTCTTCAGGTTTTGTAGCTTCATTATGACGTTCAGGTATCCAACTGTGATGACGCAATGGTCGATGAAAAATTATCCCTTAATATTTTTTCCTTAACGCAGAGGAATTTTTGCTGAAATATTTTTGTATAGTGTAACAATAAATCAAAAACAACAACCCCTACTTTTTACTTTTCACGCTACTACAGTTTGTGGGACATTTATAAAATATTTTATTGTATTACATCATAACACAAATAATTAATAACCAGTATAAACCCTCTGTAATGGTTAGTAGGTAGTGTGGGTGTTCTAAAACAACTCGTGCAACTACTACTATCAACTCTGCTTGGTAAATAACTTTATAAATGAAAAAGTAGTCCTAGAGGGAGTCAGTCACTCCAAGCATTCAAAGTGATAGGACTGCATGCGGCACGAAGATAACGTCTGCAATTCAAAGCGGCACGTTTGAAAAAATATAATATTTTATACAGTAATGAGAATTGATTCCAGTAAAATGCACTTACCATCACCAGAACTGCGATAGAAAACTGTAGATTATACAGAAATCATAATAAACGGCCAATATCAGTCCCGAATCTCTAGCTTACGGTGTCACTAGAACGATTGATGCAGTAATAACTAGATAGTTGCTCAAAAGGACTCTGTAATGTTTTCAGCTGTTATCATGCATAAATATTATTATGCAGATATATCAATAAAGAACTAATTAAGTAATTACTCTGTTTAGTCTGTCATTAAAATCTGAAAATTTGGCGTGTATTGGCGCTATAACTAAATAAACAATTCTTCTGTGAGAACTGCCTTCTCGTTATGAAATATGTTACTATATAAAATTTGATGAAGTGATCACATGCTACAAATACAAGGCATGGAACAACAAGAAAATAAATAATTCCGACAGGAATAATTATCGAATGTATGTAAATTAAGGGCAAATGCGTCTTTCCTCACGAGACATAATATCAAAATTGCCAGGTCACAAAAGAAAACTGCCATCGACTGAAGATGTATATTGTATACAATTTGATATGTCTCTGGGACGCTGAACAACAACACTGCAACGTAAAAAATACGATTTGTTTGGAAACTAACGTAAAATTACATCAGTTGTAAGCTATACACATACTTCCTTTGAAATACACTATCCGTCATTGCAAGCGGAATATTCTGAAATGTAAAACACTAGAAAAAACCTTTTGAAGTACTACTATACAACAATTTATACGTTAATATTTCCTAAATAGCTGCTAAAATAGTTGAACATTAATGTTTATACGTTGATCATTTTAAGAGAACAATGCACAGTAAATGCTCACCAGATGCCTGTTCATATCGCCGCTGTAACTACGTTCTCGTACGCCAACTGCAACGGATGTGTCTGACCACTGCTGGCTTACCCTTCCAAATATACTGGGAGCTCTTACGGAAACTATTGGGTAAGAGCGACGGCACCAGTTGCTTTGAAAACACCGCAGACGCACTCACTTCTCTTTCTGACGTCACGCTCCCGTAACTAACCCGACTAGATGAGGAACGGAGAAGACGCCATAGGAAAAGTTATTACTTACGCATTCTAAAGGCATGTGTAGGTCGACATGTGCATCGTCCAAGCTTTTCCTTTCTACATTTTCTTTGACGCTCTGGCAAAAATGCATCTTAGCTGTCATTACACACCTTCTTGCGTAGACACTGCAGTTTTAGCGAACTTGATGTTATGCTGAATTCCTTGTCACAGTCCCGACAACATATGCATATTTAATTCTTAACATTACTCACAACTCAATCCCCTGAGTTGAAGTCGTCATATATCGTTTTGTGGTGAATGTCGTCTAATTATTCTTTGTTCTACAAATTTCTTCCCTCGGCATAGTCGAGATCTCTGTATGAATTTCTTCCTACGACTCCCATTTGAAATGGTAACAGAAAGTTAACTACTATCTTAATGTGTTTTAAAGACGTCTATCAGTAGGTGTTACATCTCTCTGAACTACTCTCCGCTGGACGTCAATCAGTGTTTCGTATCTGATTCTTCACCTACCTGCGTCTTTCCTTTTCCGGGGAAAGTGTCCTTTTTTTTTTAACGAATACCGGCAAATGTTACGAGGAATTCCGTCATGTTTTCACTGCGTGGTGGATACCCTTTATGCGAGAAATAGCTGTTTTGGAGGCTTTGCTCTTTTTGTTGTCAGCCTTATCTTCACCTCTGAAAAGCATTATCGTCTGAGATGACTGCGTACTGAACTTCCTTTGTATTCTTTCATTCTATACATATTCTAGTTTCTCTTGTATGTAAGAGAGTTGTCGCAATGTTTAATATTATTTAGCCAAATAACGTATCTCTCATGCTAAACAGCTGTCGTGAAAATGAATAGAATGAAAGAGAATTCCTTAGTCACGTTAGTTTCAAATGGTACTGTCGAAGCGTGTCGTTAATTTTCAAATACTTTCAGTCTTGCGTTCTGTCGGTATAACTACACCGGCTACTTTCTCAATGCAACTTTTAAACCATCTTCTCTGTTTAAGACATTTTGTGGTAAATACTTTAGGACTATTCCGCTGCTTGTTGACTATTAAATGGTAGAGTTATACAATATATATAGCATGTTTTGTTTTCTGCAGCGTTTGTATTCATTACTTTCAAATTGTAGAATTCATAGTGTTTGTCATATTATATTTTCTTTGAAAATATAACCAATTACCATCATACCTACTCGTAGTTGTTAACTGAGTTGCTATCGATGTGTGTGTAACTTAGAAGTTGGCTAATGTTACAAATAGTGGCGCTAATGGTGCTGGTAGAAGTACATATTTATGAGACTAGTTAAATCTCATTAGGCATAGCGTGATGTACAAACATTTGGCAATTACGTCTAACAATTATTTCAGCTATATTACGTGAGAAAATGTATTTCAGTTGTGAAGTACTGCAGGTAGAAAATCTTGAACTAAGCTGTACAGATACGTATAAGAATAAACGTTATTAGCAAAACTCTCTAAACATTTTGACCGCCTCACTTCAAATTTTTGTAACCGACTCAGTTCAAATTTTTGTTTGATACTGTAACAAATATTCGAACGGACATCAGCTATATATTTTCATAAAAAAGTGTATAGGTTTTCTGTCAAAATTGGCTGAGAAAGATAAAGTGTTGAGCCGTTGTGTTTTGTCGCATTCAGAATCAACTGCTTAAACCACGAGACAAATCATTTGTGCTATATATGTATTTGTTTCTCCGTGTATATAATTTACAAAAATTGTATATATAACAAAAGTGCTATTTCGTTTTCTTCAAAAAATGGTTCAAATGGCTCTGAGCATTATGGGACTTAACATCTCAGGTCATCAGTCCCCTAGAACTTAGAATTACTTAAACCTAACTAACCTAAGGATAGCACACAACATCCAGTCATCACGAGGGAGAGAAAATCCCTGACACCGCCGGCAATCGAACCCGGGAACCCGGGCGCGGGAAGCGAAAACGCTACCACACGACCACTAGCTGCGGACTCGTTTTCTTCCGCGCAGTAGGTTTTAACAGAGAATGTGTGTAATAGGAAAATTGTATGTATAGGTTATCGGCTACTACTACGCTGTCTGAATCGTCCGAAACATCGTAATGCAAACAGTTCGCACATAAGAAGTGTGAGTCGTAATGCCTTTGTGCCTACTGTCCTCACAGGTTCAGCAGGTGGAGACATTGTTCTCATACCCGAGTTCCAATGATCCCAACTGATGTACCCTTTCATTATAAGTGAATGAAGTTTCAGATCAAGGTTTCACTTGCAACAACGGTGAAGATGGTTCAAGATGAAATATCCAAATTAACTACAACTGATTTAAGATCCGAATGTGTTTCGCGTCGTTAGCTGACTATTGCTGTTTCACGAACTGATAGTTCAGAGAAGCAGTTCACAACCGAGCCACACAATAAGCAAACAGGAAAAATCTGCCGAATTGCGAGTAGAACCAACGTGCTGACGATTTGGCACAAAGTTATGTATGCAGAAAGTTTACCCATTGCGGGAATCGGGAATAATGACGATTTTGGCCTGTTATCGAAAATTTCAAGATATTGGTCTCAGGGATTCCATGGCTTTCGAGAATGTTTTAATTTTAATTTTGAAGTCGGATAACAAATGACAGAATAGATGTTTTTTGGTGATATAGTTACAAATCAAAAGTTTCTGATTCTTCCCTTTACTTGTACTGTGAGACCTTGTTCCTTGCCAATTTTCACGGTATTAGGTCAAAGAAAATACACTGTAGGTTTTAATGAGTGCGTTTTCTAGTATCAAACTAAGTGACGTAAATGGCCTATCTTTTGACTTTATTTTTAGATGACAGCAGTGTTCTCCACTCCTCCACAGATAGAACCGTTCCACGCCAGTGGTTCCTACAGTCACCAAGCAGTAGAAGATCTGAAGATTATCTCTTACAAGATGTAAACCGGTAATCTAAACATAAAAATTAATACCTTTCATGCTATCACAATTGCGTGTTTGGAAATAAGTTTTCCTGAAGCAATTTTTCAAAAAATTTTATAATTTTCAGACTACAAAGGATAAGCACATCTTAACATGTGACATATATCTGAAGATTATACGTCTCCCTAGTCCTGAGAAAAACCGTTCTTAATTTCGGATAGACAGACGCACAACAAAGCGATCCTATAACGTTCCACTTTTACTGAATGAGTCAAGGAACGCTAAAAATGTTGTATATTCTCAATTTCTTAAACTGTGGTGTGTACAAACATCTTACAGACAGTAAAAACAAGAAACGATATCAGATGAGTTTTTAAAATTCCTTTTCTCTATGATTTATTAGAACCGAGTTTCATACCACAGCGCGTGAAATAGCAACGAGAGCATAGATTTGCGTCCTCACACAGTTCCCAATGATATCTCAGACTGGGACGTATATCCAGTCTACACATATTTAGTAATTGCTACTTTTTTCCGGATTTACTAGTAAATAAACGAATAAACTGATTCGTTGGGAATATTACTATTATTGTCAATCTTCTTGAAAGTGCAAAAGATAAGGATTAAAATTTATGGAAAAGAAATTTAGTTATGATGAGGTGAAGGCTGGGTCAAAGACGACTTCAGCAGCTGCCTCACTGCACGGGAAGTCCGTTAGTATGACGGAGAACGTCCTGCGTACGCCATCAGTTTTCTACGTACTCGGAACCACCGGCAACACGGGTAGACACCAGTGGGGCGTGCAGATGTCGTCATTGATGGCAAACAACTCAGAATCAGAACGGAACCTTATAAAAGGTAGTATGAATAGTTACTACTACAATGATCATTTTTATAGAAAGATTTTTAAAAAGTGGCAGTACATTCTGTGACAAAATCCGTATTATTCGATAAAGGATATCAGACGGTTATTTTCTAGAGTTGCATATATTTCTCTTTCTTCCAGTACATTAACTAAGATGCGTTCTGCTCGTGATGTGAAATTTTTGTATCACATTAAGTTCCAACCATGTTATAATCAGTGGCGATTTTATTACTTTGTTTAGATGTATATTTGACATATCTTGTGATAATGTTTTTTCCCACGAACACACACACACAACAACACACACACACACACACAGAGAGAAAGAGAGAGAGAGAGAGAGAGACAGACAGACAGACAGACAGACAGATATACACTATTAGATCACCGAAATTCTATTTGTAGCTCTTTGTTCAAAGAAAAAAAGAAAGCTTAAAGTTTGTAATGTCCCCACAGCAGAAACCCCCTACCACGCACCAATTAATCATTTTCAATCAAACCATCCACATTCATTCACTTTGGAAAAGTTATCTGATCTGATTTTCTCGTAATATATGCGGCGACAGCTCGTCGCCGCCAAAGTAATTTCTAGTGCATTTATTCTTTGAAATAACAGAGATGCATATATGCATTCTCCATGGTTGTTAGAGTGGTAACTAGGACAGCTTCTGGAGTATCTGTTGAGGGATTGACGTGTTTCTGAGAAATACATATTCTGCTTTTCTTCTCGCTAAAGCGAGCCAATTAACATTTGTGCCGCTAGCGGTTTGTTTTGAGGAGAAAGAGATTGTAAAAGGAAAATAATTGAGGCGTGGATTCACCGGCGATCTGGACATGCAATGGAGATGAATTTAATACACGATTTCCTCCATAAATAAGGTTTGTGACTTTTTTGTTCTGCAGTGAATGAACGAATGAGTTTTTTCTGAATCGTTTGTTAATCACGTTGGCCCTGTAATTATTGGGGAAGTTTCAGCTGCGTCGAAGAGAGCCTGCAATCACTGAGTCTGTGTTAAATCGTCCAAAAGGGCTTCGTACACATCTGGAATTCGCAATCTTTCGTAAAAGGACCAAATTGTCCAAACGATTGATTCTCCCGACTGACTGCAGTGTTTAACAGTAATAATAAATGTAAAGATCTCTCTCTTACAGCAAGCCAGCCGCTGATTACCAAGACGAAGGACTCCACCAAAGATTCTATTTGGCTGATTCTTTTTATTACCGTATCACGTAATGAAATATTAAAAACTATACATAGTCAAAGGAGAGAAAGAGAGAGAGCGAATGAAAATGGAGATAATACTATTAATCCTCCGTTAGTCTAATTTTTCGCCTGTCTTATCACGGATCAGCCGGGAAATGGGTGGGCCTTACTTTACTGTATAGACTTATGTGTGAAGGTGAAGGGATCTTAAAGACAACAGATACACGTCTATACAGACAAGACATTACACAGAGATAGCGGCTAGCTGCATTGATCATCTATTCTTATATTAAAGAGACGGCAACACATTACCCGAACATTTAAATGTTAAAAGTAGTGATTACAAATCTGTACACTCCACTTCAGAACTATGCTAAATAATAATTTAAAATTTTACTGATGCATCTAGCACGCATGCTCTGATCATTCCCTGCTGGTGACCGTCCAGTGTTCTCTCATAAAGATTCTGTCAGTAGACCAAAGCAGTTAAAGTACGCTATGTTTAGAAACTGCCTACAGCCTTACTCTCTCGTACTCAGATACGGTACACTTGTATCACTATTGCAAATAGTAAATTTTTATTCATTTTTTTGCCTCTTGTAATTAACTGCGAGTGTATGTAGAATCCCTGTGACGGATGGAGTCAGCATCCAAGTGTGTAGTACAACAATTGCCATGTGTCGTGTCAACTTGCGCGGCTATACAAAGATATAGCAATACGTTGTAGTAGCTGTCGACAGAATATCCCTCTGAAGTAATTTCCTTATGTCACAGATATTCATACAGTTGCCAAGTACATCAATGTCTAAATGTACTCGTTTGTTACAGAGTACTCTGCCACACCCCAGTTAACAGTCTGGTTCCTCGACTGCTAATCGCATCCCAAGTGCTCATGGAAATCAGTGGTTCTTAACAGGTGAAAAGCAAACGTCAGTTACGTTTCAAGCCACCTAGGATTATATTTAAGTAGTTCTGGCCATAAAGTTGTTTTCCTAATGTTATATTTCATCGTCGAACCATTTTTTACTATGGCAAATATTTCTGTGGAATCTATTAACTTTGATTTACATTTGATTTCATGTACTGGATTAGTGTGCTCACTATTCTGAAGCGAAAATGTGTAGTTTCGTATATCCTGTACTTTGTGCTGCTAATTGTTTAGTTGTTGAGATGATACGAGGGGCGTAGTCGGTATGCATTCTTCGGAACTGTGTATCGCGTAATTCAATATCAGGCTATAGTATTTACTTGCCTTGAAAGTAAGCTGCACTGAGTGACTGATGGAGGAGTAATGTCGCAAACAGGTTATAATGGAAAGTTGAATAAAATTGTAGTTTGTTGCGGAAATTACTCGCACATTAATTGGGCACTTAGAAACGTTCTACGAGGGTTGGAACTTAAATAGTGGCAACACTGCTGTGGAGACCCTATGCAGTGTAATCTAGTAGAGTTCCAGACAGTAGGATAAATTTACACTTGAAACTTATAAGTCTCCTGGACTACACTGCATTACATGCGATTTGTGTGGTTCAGTGTAAATTTTTCCCGAGATCGTTTACCTGTTGTAGCACATATGTAGTTATGTACTTTATATTAAAAAGAATAAAAGATCGTATCTTATGCCCACCCAAATTTCAGTAGGGTATCATGGGAAAATTTGAAGAAAATAGGTAAAGAATTTTTTGAGACTTCGGCAATAACGTATGATCCTTGTATGTTACATACATACTCATGTACAATACATATTTACATGAAAATAAGTAGCATCTTTATGTCCGAACGTTTAGTAAAGTATCGCGTAAAAGTTTGACTAAATAAATAGGTAGGGAACTTCTTGAGATTTTCGGTAACAACGTTAATCAGCGGTTTGTCTTTATATAACAGAACAGATGTATCTACCGATACTAAAACCATGCACCCATATTTCCTTCCAAATGCGTATTAGAGTTCCGTGATGGAAAAATTAAAAGTTAATCGGTCAGAAACCGAGATATATGTAGCCTATTTCTGTCCAAACGATTATTATAGTGCACAGATTTGAAGTAAATCAGTGAATAAATTTTCGAGATTTTTTTACCAACGGCATGTCGCCTACGTATAGTATTACATGTATTTGAGTAGCACGTATGTTAAAAATATATAATTTGTGTCGTCCTCTACGTTTTTAGAGCATTTTGTAAAAATGTGAGTAAATCGGTCAAGAACATTCCGACATTTTTGCTAGAAACGCGTAGAATCAAAGAAAGTGCGAAGTCAATCAGTGAAGAACGGATAGAGATTTCTCGTAACGATGTTAATCTACGACTTTGCCTTATATAGTAGTACAGATAATTCTGATACTTCTAGAAGGGTTACTTCTAATTTTTTTCTATTTACCTGACAGATTCTGACGATGGCTGTGGCCGAAACGAGTTAAAGCGTATTAAAAAAAAATAGTGGTTAAGGTGGACTATTCCCTGAATACAGATTAATTGTTAGTATATGGGTAGATATGTTAAAACGAAAGCTAGATCAACTTTGATTTTGTATGCGGAAGCATTAATGTATCTCTATAGAGCTTCATCACTTATTGTATTTCCTGGTGTTCCAGTTTTAATGGCCAGCGATGATTTACCAGGATTCCAAATCGTAATCACACAATGACCTTCTTTTTATACGATAACAGCTGCCGAATACATGAGAGAGGAATATTTCGATTTCTTACTTTATTTCGACCACAGTATCTATGTCTCGGGAAATGAATAAATATTCCAACAACACGCCGTTATCATTCGATACTGCGTTCTGCCGGCCGGTGTGGCCGAGCGGTTCTAGGCCCGTCAGTCTGGAACCGCGCGACCGCTACGGTCGCAGGTTCGAATCCTGCCTCGGGCATGGATGTGTGTGATGTCCTTAGGTTAGTTGGGTTTAAGTAGTTCTAAGTTCTAGAGGACTGATGACTTCCGCTGTTAAGTCCCATAGAGCTCAGAGCCATTTTTTTGATACTGCGTTCTTGCTGTATGGTTCTGAAACGGAAACACCGGTTAACTGAATTTCAGCCGCCTGCTTATGCCTTCATTGTTGAGAGATGTCAATGAAAGCGTGCCCTATTTGCTGATCTTCAGCGAATCAGACTCGTGCTACAAGACCAAACGCCTCTCCATTCGGTAACAAAGCGTCATTAAAATTTTTGGAACCTATACCTTGTTCTAAATTAAAATCGCAGACATATAAACTACGAATTTACTCAGTGGAAGGCAAAACATTTCGGATATTGAAGACTATGATACTTGCCTTCTTATTCTCCCACACCAAAGCTCATTAGTGAAATCCCCTTTGGCGAGTAGGCTATAACAGATTTAAAAAAAAATAAAAAAACATATTTAGTAGTATCTGACAGCCAGTCTCATATGTACGCCGTCCTTAACTAAGGAATTGTTTTCTGGCGAGCAAATGCAAGAAACATGAACACAGTTTTCAACCTACTGAAGACGTCAATAGTAATAATGACCAAAAACAGAACTCGTGCTCGTGGTAAGGATCTGTCCATAACATTGGGGCTTTTAACTACGATACCCCGTGTGAGAGCAGCTGCCAAAACGTTATGCACATCAAATAGTTAAACTGTACCTCTTAAGCAGTGCATTTTTACTTTTGGAGCATTGCTTAGACAACATGGAGTTGAGTTTTGGTAACACAAGTAAATAGTAATAATAATAATAATAATAGTAACAAAAGTCTCTTTCCAACCAAACAGATCCAGAAATTTTGGAAACTGGGTCCCAAGAGATCGTCTAAACGACGTGTCATGAAGTTCTCGATGAGCGAGTCAAAGCTTGGAATCAATGGAAGTCCTTTCTCAAGATACAAAAATTAATCTCAGAAATAGGTCGCACGAAAAACGTGCCTACGACAGAAGCAAGTTCTTAGACATAGACCAGCATTACAGGAAAAGCACAGCCGAAATTTCTGTAAGGCATTCCCTGACAACTTCGTATAAACAACCAACGTCGAGTTTTTGTAAAATTAAGGGAAAATTGGGACAAACAATAAGGTTAATTGGGTTATATTTGCCGAAAACTTTCAAAATTTCTGACCTCTGAATCTACAGTGCAAAGATTTCTTTTTGAAATACCAGTATCAAACCCAAACACTCACCTCCAACAACTCAAGAAAAAAGAGAGTTCAATTATTCAAAAATAACAACACGTCAGGAGAGGATGGCATCTGCAAAAGTGTTAATGACTTTACAAGAAGAATTCATAAACTTATAGCAGAAATATGCTAATCTGAAACGATTCCTAAGGACTGAAAGAAAGCTATTACACGTCCGTTGCACAAACAGCGTAACACAGCAGACCCCAACAGCTGCTGAGACCTATTTCTTCTGCCATTTATATACAGGGTCCCACCCAAAAAGCTCTCTCAAACAGAGCTGAACAGCAAAAAGAACACGAGATTGGTGAATATCAAGCAGGCTTTTGGAAAGGCAAATCGTGTAGGGAGACGATGTAGTGTTTGTAGGCAATTTTAAGGATTCGCGAAAGTAGCAACATATGTGTCGACTTTGCGAATTTCAAGAAGGCGTAAGAATCTGTGACAGACAAACCGTTTTGATGCTTTAGAAGAGTTCGGGATAGACAAGGAGGCTATAAAACTAATCTGCACCCCCTCACAGGCAGAGTATCTCAAGTGAAGTTTCTGGCTGAAACAACTGATCCTTTTAAGATATATACAGGAATTGGATAAGGGGAAGGCCTCTCCCATATTCTGTTTAACATTTTATTAGACAAAGTCACCAGGTAAGAGGGGAAAAATCGATCGTAGAAACGTCGGGGCAGAGAGTCAAAGTGAAGTGCCTAGCTTTTTCTGACGATCTAACGATCGTGTGAGGAAAATAGCTTCGTCATAAAGAAGTTACGCGAGATAGCAATACAGACAGGCCTTGAAATCTCATATGAAAAGACTCATTTTACCGATAAGTTACTGAAAAAATCAGAAGATCGCCACTACACACGAACAATGAGACAATTTCACTTTTATCTCCTTTTAAATATCTCTCCCAAATCATAATAACATGTGCAAGAGACAGCAAAGACAATTTGTAAAGAACGACGAAACTCTGGAAAGTAGTCAGAATAACATGGAATCACTACAATAAAAGCGTGATATTCTGTAATGCTTAACTTCGATATTACAAGGCAGTTGTCTTACTTTCTTTTTGTACGCCTCAGAAACTGCATATCCAGGAGGTCATTCAAGAATTGACAAAACTGCAAAGGAAGAAGGAAAATTTCTAAGAAATGTTTATGGTCCCACTAATATAAAAGGCATATGATCTGAAAGAAAAACTACAGACCTATACACAGCACTAGAAAAGTTGGTTGATGAAAAATGTTACGACGCTTGAGGCTCTATGGTCATACCCAAAGAATGGACACTAGATTAACCAACAAACTGCTTGACGTAACAAATTCAATTATTTGGTAAGACGAAATTAAGCAAGAGTTACGAGAAATGGATACCACAGGAATACCACCAGAGAAAGGAAAGTCTTATCCTAGTTGCAAATCACACACTTCCAAAAATAACTGGAAAACTACCACTGTAAAATAGAGGACAGAGGAACGCAGGAAACAACCCAGAGAATTCGTGAAGAGATTTACGGAAGAGAAGACGAAAAAGACTTCCTCAGACCAAGCTAACAAGTTCAAACGTACTCTTTAACTGTGCATAACGAAGAAAGTAGAAAGAGGAAAATATCTCTCTCATTTCTCAATACACTATCGCACCTTATATCATTTTCTTTCTTTTTGTTTTCTGAAAATATTTCCTCCCAAAGCTCTAGTTTACGTTATATTAAAATGAAGGAGGAATGCTGGCTCTGTGTTTTTGTATTGTTTATTTCTGTGATGATGCAAATATTCTGCCTCATTTTGTGAAGGTAATTCGAAGCACATTATAAATATAGTGTTGTTGCATTCAAGAAAATGTGCGAGAAGCAAGAAAATAGCTAATGTTTTTAAAACATTAACAATTTCATGCTTCTCACACATTTTTTAATGTAACAAAAATATATGAATCAGTTGATTAAAAATCAGGACTGAGTAGATGAAGCAATAATATTAATACCAATACCTTTTTCCTGAATGCGACATTAGTCTATGAATTAGTTATAGCTATCACAGCTGGACAGTAACTAAGAAACAGATGAAATTGTGAGCAAGACAAGTTTTAGGTACGATTTTACGTTGTTGATTGTTATTTCTTCGGAACAGGGCATAGGTGCAGACATAAATTACAATGAACCAACATTCATTTTGATAGAATAAAGACAGTTTTCTTGTTATGTTCTATTTACCAACATGATTTATTGGATTCAGTGTTTTACCTGGAGTGTACACTCGATGTGCTGCAATATGTTTTCAATTGATAAACGGAAAAAAATAGTTGCCTTAAAGTAATCAACTAAAACAAACACAGAAAAACGTGATGGGCCGGCCCTTGTGGCCGAGCGGTTCTAGGCGCTACAGTCTGGAACCGCGCGACCGCTACGGTCGCAGATTCGAATCCTGCTTCAGGCATGGATGTGTGTGATGTCCTTAGGTTAGGTAGGTTTAAGAAGTTCTAAGTTCTTGGGGACTGACGACCTCAGAAGTTAAGTCCCATAGTGCTCAGAGCCATTTGAACCATTTTTGAACAAACGTGATGGAGACAGAGATGCAAACTGTAGCTTTTTTAAGAATTCAACTGTTGAGTCATCAATAGGTGCATGATATGGAAAGGAAACGTAGTGGACATTACATTCAGATTAGACCCTTTCCATCTGCATTTTGCATTATGAATTATTTACCAATACAGCATCGGCAAGGAGTTATATTTGTAATATGTACAATGCAGAACACTAAATCTATAAGTGCAACAGGAGATGGAATCAACTAAACACATGGATGATCCATATTAATTCAATAAAACATCCTTAATGCTAATCCTCTATACTACAACAATAAATACTCAAATACACATCCTAATTCTCATTTTATTGCTGTTTCCAGCACAAAGTCCGGCATCTGTCTCACACACATGGACGTTATTGTGCTAAGCCTGTAAGTCTGTTATGCAGGAAGAACCAACGAGGCAGTTTAATTTCGTCTCAGTAGTAGCGTGGGTGGTGCCAGTGGTGTGGGCGGTGCCAATGGTGTTGGTGGTGCCAGTGGTGATGGTGATGTCCGTATCCGTAGTGGTGGCCACCACCCGAGTGGTGATGACGCGGGTCAGCCACCGGGATCGCCTGCAGCATCGTGAAACACAGAGCCAGCGTCAGCAGCACAGCCGAGACCACCTGTTGGAGAACAAGGGGTTCCTGTCAATTTCGGATGTTTTTGTGCAGAGCACCAGCAGAATACAGTGTCACAATCGTACATAACACAGTGAGCTAATCACGAATCAGAAAAGAAAATGGCCTACCCTCAATGTGATATCGGAGTTGTTGCGAAACATAACGTAGCTCTACACTGCTACTCGCCTTGTTGCCAAGAAAATTTCTTTACCGGTTATAAATTCTAATATATAAGTTTCCTGACTATTTGAATACACAGGTGCTCCAGGAGGAAACGGAAATGTTTGACGATGCGATGGTGTACACAAATTCGGATAAAAAATTCGTTAAAACATGTACACCCTTTTTATTGGGTGCAGAGATACAGCTTATTGCACAGATAAGTTTTCATTGTGGCTGTTGGTATCTCGGTTTCTGTGCGTTCGTTTATAGTTTGTTGTCTTTGTTTCAAACTTCTAGTTACGAAGTTGTTCGTGAATTAGCATAAGTGATTTTTCCCATAGTGATTGCGATTTTTTGGCCAACTCTGCTGTATCAATTATGATAGCTGAAAGTATTTACAAAATTTGAGTCTTCCGATATGGGGTCTGTGCACGTGTTTTGTAGTGGAAAAACAGCAGGAGGTTGTGGAGAAAAGGGTTGACGATTCCCTAAGCCCAAGGTGTCATATTCAAAAGTTCTTTCCTTTTTCCATTAAACTTCGTGAAACTGATGGTCTATCCAGCAGTCACATCTCATTTGAACGTGCAGATAAATAGTATGTGGATGAAGTAAAATATACTATACAGGTGGTTCAACATAGCCCTACCAACAAGCACTCCCAGAATACCTACGTGTGTTAACGAACTGATTGTTCAGAGCGTACATACTCGTATAGCTGCCCTCATAAAAGGACACCAAGGAGACCTAGGAAGAGCTACACAAAGCCATTGATATAACAATAGTTGTCAATGGTAATGCTTCACCACCGACTGACAGATAACACAGTTTCGAGATTGTGATGTAGCATTCTTGATTCGTTCTTCGTCCACGACCGTGTAACACCGGTTCTGAGTATTTTAGAAAAAAAAGTGTTTATCCGCTGCCGAGTCATTTTCAGTTGTGACGAATTTTTCAATCTATTCCCTCTGCCCAGAAATTCTTGTACTCTTCGCTTCAATGATCCCTACTACATCCAGATTTGGCCTAAGCATTTCCCCTTTCAGATTTTGTATCTTCCCTGTCATGTTCAAACGTCCGTCTCTGATGATGTAGTCACCGATCAGAAATTATACGTTAATATCTCTCCCACATCGCAGAGGACTGTGTGCAGCAATAAATCATAAATGTTAACTCTCACTTTTTCCTTTTTACACTCTGACAATTTGTGTGACAATTACAAAATAGTTTTCATTTTAATTTTAATTTTAATAATCAACAGCCTCAGTTGCACCGTTTACCTAGGATTTACCTAGGTTTCAGTCGGGATAACCCATCCCTCTTCAGAATAATAGTAACTACCGTTTGTCCATAGTGGACATCGTCAAGCTAAAACTGTAAATCCATAATTTATAGTCAGACTATAAAACTTATGGTCGCAAAGTGGTGCCGAGGCAGTTCCAGATAGGTTTATGCAGTCTGACGATAATTTATGGATTTGTAGTTTTAGCTTGACTATGTCCACTATGGACAAACGGTAGTTACTGTTATTCTGAAGAGGGATGAGTTATCCCGACTGAAAACTAGGTAAATTCTAGGTAAACGGTGCAACTGAGGCAGTGGATTATTATAATTAAAGTTAATATTCATACAGTTGCTGACACGGACGCGAAATGTTGAAGATTTTAAACAAAATAATTTGTTGTAGTGGAAGTAGTGCAGTAGGTACTGGGAGATGAAGAAGCTTGCACAGGATATAGTAACATGGAGAGCTTCATCAAACCAGTCTCTGGACTGAAGACCACAACAGCAACAACAGTGGAACTATTAGTTATGAGCGTATGTATATGTGTGTTTTAAAAGTACACGAGCCACTACTACCATTGACTTTTGATGGTGTACAACTTTCTAAACGAAAAAGCAGTGCTGTGAAGGGGGTCACCTCAAGCATTCAGACTGATCGGTTTGCAAGAGGGACATCTAAAAATTAAAATGACATGCCTGAAAAAATATAAAATTTATACACTATCTGAATATTAATTGCTTCGGCTAAAATGCACGTACCGCACCTAGTAGTGCGATCAAGGACGTAGATTACGTACAGATCACAATAAATGATCAATATTAGTATCGAATACATAGTTGCCGATGCCACTAGTACAAATAGTGTAGTACTAACTATACAATGGTCCAACAAGACTCTGTATAATCTTTTCGGCTATTGTTAAGCATAAATATTACTCTGCTGAGATACATGAAATAAGTAAATAAGCAGCAGTTCTATTTCACTAGTTATTAAGATCTGACAATTTGTGGTACTGTGACGCTACAACTAAACAATTCTAACAACTAAACAATCCTGCTATTAAACCGACTTCTAGTTATGAAACAGATTACTATCAAACATTCAGTGATCGCCTACTACAAACACAACAAGGTATGGGAAAACAAGAAAACGAGTAATTTGGACGCAATACGTGTCGAATGTATGTAAATTAAGTGCCGCTGCTCCTTTCTAGACGATGAGTAACATGAAAATTGACAGGATACGAAAGAAAACTGATTTTTTCTGAAGATGTATTTCATATAAAAGACGATATGTGACTTTAAATTTAAACAAGACTGCAACACTAAAAATACAATTTTTACAAACAATTGTACAAGTACTTCAGTTATTAGTTACAGCCAACCACTCTTCCTTTACTATAAAGTATCCATCATTGCAAGCGGAAATTTCTGTAATCTAAAACAGAGGAAAAAATATCTCGAACTACTGCTAAACAAAAATGTGTATGTTAGGTATTTACGAAACTGTTCTGAGGTGCTAAAACTCATAAACGACCCTGGCTGAAAATGCCTCTTGTCAGGAGAACAATCGACAGTAAAGTGCTTACCAAATGCCTGTTCATGTCCCCGCTATCACTGTGTCCTCCTACGCCAACCGCAACGGAAGTGTCTGACCGCCGCCAGTCAACCCTTCCAAATATACTGGGAGCTCTTGAGGAAACAATTACGCAAGAGTGAGAGTAACAGTCGTTAGGAAAACACTGCAGACGCACAGGCTTCGCTTCCTGACATCACACTGCCGTGACTGACCCACCTAGATGGTGGACAGAGAGGACACCATACGAAAAGCTTACTCACGCATAGGAAATGTGCAGCACGACATTTGTCTCTGCCAAGCTTTCTATGTCAACATAATCTTCGAGCCTACGGAGAAAATGCATCTTTGCTGCCGTGACAAACTTGCTTTGGTAGACAATGGATGCTTCGTTAACTTAATGTTATGCTTAACTTCCTTGTCCCACTCCCGATATCAAATGCGTATTTCACTATTGTCGAAAATACTCACAACTCAATGCACTGAGCGAAAATCTTCCGATACAGTTTTCTCTCGAATTTTTCCCGCAACACAGCTGAAATCTCTGAATGAATTTCTTTTCTATGCGTCTTCTACATTAAATGACAGCAGAAAGGTAGCTAAACTCTTCATGTGTTTTACAGACGTCTACTCGTAGACGTCACCCCTCTCATAACTACTCTCCGTCTGACGTTAGTCATTTCTGCTTCTACATTTACCTCTGGCAAGTGTCCATATTTTAACGAATGCTGCATACTGAACTTCTGCTTCTTTTGTATTCTCTCATACCACAAATATGCTGTTTCGTCACATATGGAAGAGTGTCATCACAAAGTTTAATATTAGTTGATGAATTAGCGTACTTCACACGAAACAGTTGGTAGAAAAAATTAATTTAATGTTTAGAAACAAAGAGAATTCCATAGTTTAATTAGTTTTAAGTGATAGCTGTCTTGGTCCGCCTCTAATTTTCGAATACTTTTAATCCTGCATTCAATCTGTATAAGTACGTCGCACATATTCTCAACATAACATTAAAATTATCTTCTCTTTGCAAGACGTATTATAGTAACTACTATAGGATTTTTCCCTCGGTGATTGATTGTTAAATGGAAGAGTCATGTATAGTGCATATTTTATTTTCTGCAGCGCTACTATGTAGTATCTTTGTTATGTTTGAATCGTTGTAGTCATAGACTTAATCACATTATAATTCCTTTGTAAAGGTAACCAACTACAGCCTTTCTACGTGAGCAAAGTAAATATAAAGGTATCTTATAAATTGTGAAACCTGTCCGTAGATCTATTACATACAAATGGTAAACAAGTAAGTTTATTTCGATATATCATAATGCAACGATGCAGAGAACGTGCATCTGCTTACTATATTGCTTATCAGTGTATGTGATAATTAGATTGTAGGGAAATGTTTCAAATCATGGCGCTAATGACGGTAGTGGTAACATGTATTTACTGAGAGATATTAAATGGCAGTAAGCGTAGTGAAAAGTGAGGTACGAACATTTGAAAATCATGTTCAACAGCTGTTGTTCTTGTTGTTGTGGTCTTGAGGCCAAAGGCTGGTTTGTGCAGCTCTCCATGCTACTCTATCCCGTGCAAGACTACTAGATTTTTTTTAGCTAACGTCAAGTTTTGCAAGACCAAACTGAGGAGCAAATCTCCAAGGTCATGGAACCTGTCAGTACATGAAATACAACGTCAGTATAAATACTGTTCTGCATCTGTTTACTGTATTCATCTCACGGTCTCCCTCTACGGTTTTTACTTCCAACGCTTCCCTCCAGTGCTAAATTGGTGACCCGTTGATGCCTCAGAACGTGTCCTACCAACCGATCCCTTCTTCCAGACAGTTTGTTCCACTAATTTATTTTCTCCCCAATTCTATTCAGTTGCTCCTCATTAGTTACGTGATCTACCCATCAGCATTCTTTTACAGCAACACATTGCAAAAGCTTATATTCTCTTCCTGTGTAAATTGTTCATCGCCCATGTTTCACTTCCATACATGGCTACACACCATATAAATACTTTAAGAGAAGAGGTTAACAAATTTCTCTTCTTCACACGTTTTTCTTGTCATAGGCAGTTTACATTTTATGTCCTCTCTACCGCGACCTTTATCAGTTATTTTGCTGCCTAAGTAGCAAAACTTATCTGATACTTTATGTGTGTCATTTCGAAATCAATTTCCCACAGCATCACCTGATTTAATTTGACTGCACTCCATTTTCCTCGTTTTGCTTTTGTTGATGTTCATCTTACATCCTCCTTTCAAGTCACTCTTCATACCGTTATCAGCTCTTACTATCCTTTGCTGTCTCTGACAGAGTTAAAATTTCATTGACAAACCTCAAACTTGTTATTTGTTCAGCCTGGATTCTACTTCCTACTCTTAATTTTGCTTTCGTTTCCTTTACTGCCTGTTCAGTATGCAGACTCAATAACATTGGGGACAGGTTACAACTCTGTCTCACTTCCTTCTCAACCACTGCTTGACTTTCATGCTCCTCTACTCTTATAACTGCCGTCTGTTTTCTGTACAAATTGTAAATAACATTTCGCTCCCTGTACTATAGCCCTGCGATCTTTAGAAGTTGAAAGAGAATAATCCAGTCAAAGTTGTCAAAAACTTTCTCGAAATCTACAAATGCTACAAACATAGGTACGTCTTTTCATAACCTATCTTCTCTGAGAAGTTGTAGGGTCAGTATTGCCTCGCGTGTTCCTACACTTCTCCGGAATTATGTCAATAAAATGATATAAGGAAATGAATTTCGGTGGCTGAGTACCGAGTATAAGAATCGTGAATTAATCTGTACCAACACACTAATGGGATCGTTATAACCAAAACTTTGAAAGTTTCTTGACTTATTTTCTTCAACTTTTTGTATACGATACTCCCAGAAGTTATTAGAAAGAAGTAAGCTGTGTATGTTTTTAACCAAAAATGTACAGGTTTTTTTGTCGGAATCTCCTGAGAAAAAGAAAGTGTCGCGCTGTGAGAATGTACGTTTCCTTTTTATTTCTCGAAGCCAGTTTTAAATTAGATAGGAGGGCACTTAAATCATGAGGCAAATTGTTTCTCCCATATATAGTTGCCTGTATATATAATTCTTTAACAAAAATTGTATATAAAACACAGTGAAATTTTGTTTCCCTCTTCACAGTCGATATTAACAGAAAATATGTGTATTAGGAAAGTTACATTTGGCTTACTGGCTTATATTAGAACACAACAACGGTGTCTGAATCTTCCGAAACTTTGTATTTCAAATAGTTCACAGATAAAAACTGTGCGAAAAAGTGCCTTTGAAGCTATTGTTTTGACAGCTTCAACGACTAAGATCTCGCTCTCATAACAAAACATCAATGATACTAACCGATTTACCCACTCATTTTAAGCGAGATCAATTCCGGATCAGGCTTTCGGTTCCAATGGCGATAAACAAGTTTCAAGGCCAGACATTCAAATTAACTGTAATTGATTTACAGTGAGAGTGTTTTTCGCATAGTCAGCTGTATATTAACATTTCCCTAACAGACAGTTCGGGAAACCAGTTCATAACCTTACCATACAGTACGCAAAAGACGGAAACTACGTTCTGAATTTCTGTAATACTTGTTTTGTACAAAAAATTTAAAAAATTCTACAGGCGACGAAACAGAAAACGAAATGAAAGGAATCTTTTTCATACATATTCTATAATTTATTATGATTTCCAGTTCAATACCTTCATTGTTGATGAAGTAGAAAAAGGAGCTTAAATCAGCACTTGAAAACAACTACTACTACAGACACCGCAGGTTAGGACGTATATCGAATTCTCATACATATTTAGCATTTGCGACTCATAGCCGGGGACGCTGGTCAATATATAAATTAACAGATATGTTGGAACTATTATTAGTAATGTAAATATTCCTCGAAGGAGAATAAAATAAGAATTAAAATTTATGCAAGATAAATTTACTTATGATGAGCTGATGGCAATCAAAGATGGCTTGAGCAGTTGTTTCAATGTTCGGGAGGTCCATTAGTATGACTTAGAACGCCCAGTATACACCATTAGTTTTCATTTTACTTGGAGACACCGGCAACAAGCGTAGACGTCAGTGGGCTATACCGATGTCGTCACTGACGGCAAACAGCTCAAGGAGTGACAACAGAAGCTTAGAAAAAGCATAGGCCTTTAAATAGAAACCACTACAATGCAACATGCTTAAGGAAGCTTTGTAAAATATGGAACTACAATGTACGTCATGATTCATATTTTGTATTATGCATTCTGCTCGTGTTGTGAAGTCCTTAAAGCAGATTCAATGTCGGCCGTAGTATGACAAGTGGAGACAATGTGTTCATTATATGCTATGCTGTTACTATGTACGAACTTATATTCCACATATCGTGTGACAAAGTTGCTGTTTCTCCAGTCATGAAACTATATTATTATTGCTTTACTCTCATGTTTATGGTAGTGGCTTGTCAAATGAAATTCTAAGACATTTTTACGTATCACGGGCTCCATTATAACCCAAAGATGAAAGCGGCCTCGTTCCTTATTCATTGGTAGTGAAAATTTGCAGTAACTACAATAACTTTCACTATTTAATACAGACACACACACACACACACACACACACACACAGAGCGAGAGAGAGAGAGATTGAGAGAGAGAGAGAGAGACTTTACGAGAAGGCATTGAACTCTCACCACTAGGGTGTGATCAGATAGTGCGTGCTGAATGCATGAGCAAAATTGTGAATTATAATTTTCAGCCTGCCCAAACAAAATTTCTGTGGTCAGAGAATCAGTTTCTGTCTCTCTCTCTCTCTCTCTCTCTCTCTCTCTCTCTCTCTCTGTCTCTCTCTCTCTCTCTCTCTGTGTGTGTATGTGTGTGTGTGTGTGTGTGTGTGTGTTTTGTTCAAAAAAAATGGTTCAAATGGCTCTGAGCACTATGGGACTTAACATCTTAGGCCATCAGTCCTCTATAACTTAGAACTACTTAAACCTAACTAATCTAAGGACATCACACACATCCATGCCCGAAGCAGGATTCGAACCTGCGGCCGTAGCAGTCCCGCGGTTCCGGACTGCAGCGCCAAGAACCGCACGGCCACCGCGGCCGGCCTGTGTATTTGTGTGTGTGTGCTTCTTTCTATTACAACAAATAACTCTTAAGAGAATATCTGTGATCTGAGATCGGGCACAAGAACCTCCCTATCTTTCACGTACTGCTTCCCATGAAGTCCATCCTTCACTGAGCAAAACTGGTGGAAGTTGGTTTTTGAGGTCTTCTGTTGGGCGGCGAAGAACCCAACAGGCGCACACGCTTTAATAACCCAACTGGTAGACAAGTGTGTCAGTAGTATCAGCAGAGACGTCCAGTTTTGCAGTGAGGTGCCTCATTGCGATACATCGATCGATCACCTGGAATGACAGTGTCAGTAGGTTCCAACACTGCGGGAGTCACAGCTGCGTGCGGCCTGATGCCACAGGTTCGCGGGATTTTTCTTGACGTTGACAGACGCCTCTCCTTCCTTTTGTTCACTATCAGGTCTCCGTAGACATTCTGCAAGCGCCTATGAATAACTGCAATACCTCATTTTCTCACCAAACGAAACTCAGCGACAGCTCTCTGAGTGGAACGCATCTCAGTTACAGACCCCATTTTGAGGGTTACGTATAGCGCAGCCACCTACCGGTACTTCATGAAACTATAGGGACTGAAATGGAGGTATTACACGACGCCCCATAAGAAATTCAGCATTTTTCAAACCGGAACTGACTGAATAAAATGTGTTGCACTACTTATTGAGCGCCCACAGCGGAACAATTTTGCTCCTTCAACTTAATTACACACGCTGCATCCCCCCCCCCCCCCCCCCCAAATAAAAAAAATCACATACAGATTTAACATTATTACCCCTACAACGCTGTATTCCCAAATTAAGCAGAGTTTCATCATTTGCTGTCTTTCCCAGGCTTGCAGTTTTAATGGTCAGTTGTATATTACCACGAATCTCGCTACATTGTCAGATATGAGGGTAGAGAATTCATAACCAGGCAGTGTTCGTAGAAGATGTCTGTGTTTTTATGCGATGTCAGTTTCCGAATGTGAAAGACATGAATATTGTGAGTTCTTACTATTTTCTACCACAATACGGGATATTAACAATACTACAACAGCAACGCGCCGTCATCCTTCGATGCTGCCTTTCTTCGTGTAGAGTTCTGACATACAAATACTGGTTATTAAACTGTTTGCCACCTGCTTAAGCCCCAATGTTACTAATGGCAGCATCTGTGAGGTAGCGACGAAGTGGGGATTTTCCCGTACGACCATTTCACGAGTGTACCGTGAATACCAGGAATTCAGTAAGACGTCAAATCTCCGACATCGCTGAGCCCAGAAAAAGATCCTCCAAGAACGGGACCAACGAAGACAGGAGAATCGTTTAACGTCATAGAAGTGCAGCCCTTCCGTAAATTGCTGTAGATTTCAGTTCTGGACCATCAACAAGTGTCACCGTGCGAACCACTCAACGAATCATCATTGTATGGGATTTCGGAGCCGAAGGCCTTCTCGTGTACCGGTGATGAGTGCGCGACACAAAACTTTACGCCTCGCCTGGGCCCGACGGCACCGACATTGGACGGTTGATGTCTGGAAAGGTGTTACCTGGTCGGACGAGTCTAGTTTAGGATGGACGTCTACGCGTATGGAGACAACCTCAAGAACCAATGGATCCTGCATGTCAGCAGGGGACTGTTCAAGCTGGTGGAGGCTCTGTAATGGTGTGGGGCGTGTGCAGTTGGCGTAATACGGTATCCCTGATACGTTTAGATACGACTTTGAAATGTGACACGTATGTCAGCATCCTGTCTGATCACGTGCATCAATTCATGTCCGTTGAACATCCAAACGGACTTCGGCAATTCCAGCAGGACAATACGGCACCCCACACTTCCAGAATCGCTACAGGGTGGCTCCAGGAACAGTCTTCTGAATTTAAACGCTTCCGCTGGCCTTCAACCTCGCCAGAAATGAACATTATTGGGCATATCCGGGACTCTTTGCAACGTGCTGTTCAGAAGAGATCTCCATCTCCTCGTACCCTTATGGGTTTATGGACAGCCTTGCAGGATTCATGGTGTCAGTTCCCTCCAGTACTACTTCAGACGTTAGTCGAATCCATGCCACGTCATGTTGCGACCACTTGTGCATGCTCCCGGGGGTCTTACAGGATATTAGGCAGGTGTAGCAGTTTCTTTGCTCTTCACTGTGAGTTCGTCATTATATAACAGACAGTCCCATATGTACACACAGCTCTTAACGATGAAATTCTTTTCTGGCGATCAAATGCAAGAAACATGAACACAGTTTTGAACCTACAGAAGACGTCTATCTGAATAATAAACAAAATTGTAAATCGGGTTGATGTTAAGGACCTAGTCATGAGATAGACTGCGTATGAGCCAGTTACGAATCTGTTTTGCACATTAAATGTAGCTTTCTTAATAACTGAATATACAATTCTATAACAAGACATAAAGGATAAAAGGGGTTACTAAAATGTACTTTTAAAAAGGGGCAACTGTAATGTATCTCTAAGCAATGCAACGTGTAAAGTGAAGCATTACGTAGGTAACATAGATTTGGAGTTTGGTAATGCAGGTGAATATCGCATGTATGTTCTTTAAATATCTCTGAGACTTCATAGTACGATCTGAACTAAGTAAAGCCAATTTAAAAAGATCTACTTAACTTCAGAAAGTCCACAACATAATATGGGAATACTACAATAAACGTTTCATATCCGCTCATGCGAAACGTTGGCATTCCAATACAGTTGTCTCGGCTGAAACACAATGTTCCTCAGAAACGTCATCTTTAGGAGGACATTAAAAAGCTGATGAAATTACAAGGGAAGAGCGAAAAATTGTAAGAAAAGTGTGTAGTCTCATTAATATAAATGGCTTATAAACTTAAAGAAAAACTACAGACGTATACACAGCACTGGACAAGTTCACTGATGCAATACGTAAGACAATGCTATGGTTACGTCTACAGAATGGACAACGCTAGATTAACAAGAAAAGCTACTTAATGAAATAAATTTAAAAAAGGTAATAATTAATTAGTAAGAAGGACTTAAGTAGGACTTACGAATAAGAGTGACGCAGAAACACCATCAGAGAAAGAAAAGTCTATGGAATCATAGATGCAAATCCCTAATTCACAAAGTTAAAAAACACATCACTGAAAAATTGTGGACAGAGAAACGCCAGGAGCAACGTACTGAATCTGTGAACAGATTTAAGGACGGGAAGAAGAAAATGAATCTTTCAGACTAAGTTAACAAGTTCAAAGGCATTCTTCAACTGGACCTAATGAAGAAAGAAGTAAATATCTCTGTCATTTCCTGTTCCTTTCTTTTTGTTTCCTGGAAATCTTTACTCTCAAAGGCCTACGATATTTAATACCAAAAACTGATCTTCATCTTGAGCTCAATATTTCGCTTATTGTGGAGGAATACTGACTCAGTATTTGGGTTTTGTTGTAATGCATGTTTCTGTGATGATACAAATATTGTGACTCATTTCGCAATGGTCATTCCAAGCACATCTTCTCAAAGCATCAACAGTTTTCATGTTTTACCCACGTTTTCCTGATTTTTCTAAGAGTTAACACATTGTTCATCATGGCCTGGAGATGAGGTATACGTTTTATTGAAGCTAGAAAATAAATGCAAGTAACAATACTACATCAGTCAGTTGATTAAACGCTACGCCTCAGTTGATGAAGCAATAATATTATTCCAGAATGAGATTTTCACTCTGCAGCGGAGTGTGCGCTGATATGAAACTTTGTGGCAAATTAAAACTGTGTGCCGGACCGAGACTCGAACTCGGGATCTTTGCCTTTCGCGGGCAAATGCTCTACCATCTGAGCTACCTCAGATGTTTAAAATTACTCACAACTCAGTGCAGTGAGCGAAAGTATTATACCGCTTCATACTGAATCATTATTCCGATACGCTTTTCCTGAAACTTTTCTCGCTAGACTTCTGAAATCCCTGTATAAATTTCGTTTCTACGTCTCTTCTTGAAATGACAACAGAAAGTAAGATAAATTCCTTGAGTATTTTACAGACGTCTATTCGTAGTCGTGACCTCTGTCTTAACCATTTTACTCTGCTTTACTCTGGCAAGTATCTATCTTTCTAAGAATACCGGAAAATTGTGCAAGGAATGACTCCTTGTTTAAAGTGCGTGCTGAATATTCATAGTATGAAAAAGTCCCGTTTTGAAGATTTTGCGCTTTTTGTTGTTAGCTTTGTCTTCACCTGTGATAAACAGCTGTTTTCATAATTGTCTGAACTGACTACAAACTGCTTCCTGTGTACCCTTTCATTGCACAAATATGCTGTTTCCTCCAATCTGTAAGCGTGTCATTGGAGTGTTTAATATTAGTAGACGAAATAACGTACATCCCACGAAATAGCTGTTGAAAAACAATTATTTAATGAATAGGCAAAAAGAGAAATTTATAGTCAAATTAATTTTAAGTGGTAGTTGTCGTGATCCACCGCTAATTTTCTAATACTTTCAGTCCTGCGCTCAGTCTGTGTTAAATGCATCGCACTTTCCTCAGCGTAACTTTTAAATGACTTTCCCCTGCTAAAACATTTCATGGTATCAGCCATCGGTCTGTCCCATGATTGTTGATAACTAAATGGAAGAGACAATTATGGTGCTTATTTCATTGTCTGCAGTGCTACTAACTACTATCGCGATTATTTTTAAAGCATAGAATTCGTAGTCTTAGTTACATTGCTTTTTTCAGAAAAGGTAACCCAATGTCATTATATCTACATGAGGAAAATAAATATAAAGGTGTCTCATAATTCGTGAAACCTGGCCGTAAACTTGTTACATACAAACGGCAAGCAAGTAAGCTTATTACATCATTTAGCTGCGACACGGGGAACGTAAATAGCTGTTAACTGTACTGCTTATTATGTACGTGATACTTAGATAATCGGGAAATGTTACAAATCATGGCGCTAATGGTACTAGTGGATTCACATACTTACAGAGTTTTTAAATGTCAGTAAGAATAGCGAAATGTGACGTTGTCTAAGAAAGGGTATTTCAGGGATTAAGGACCGACCACAAAAACATCATGAATTAATCAATAGTAACGTACTAAAAGGAAATGCTATAAGCAAAAATCTCGAAAGGTTCTTAATCAATTTTCTTCAAATTTTTATACAATACTCCCAAAATAATAGGAGGAACGTACTCTATACATGTTTATAACCAACAATGTCCATGTTTAACGGTAAAACTGGATGAGAAAAAAAAATACTGTGAAGTGAGAAAGTGTGATTTCCTTTTCTTTCTCGCAGTCTGTTTTAACTACAATAGCACTCCGTCTTCAGGTCACAAGTGGCTCATCGGGACCATCCGACTATCGTGTCATCCTTAGCTGAGGATGCGGATAGGAGAGGCGTGTGGTCAGCACACCGCTCTCCCGGTCGTTATGATGGTTTTCCTTGACCGGAGCCGCTACAATTCGGTCGAGTAGCTCCTCCACTGGCATCACGAGGCTGAGTGCACCCAGAAAAATGGAAACAGCACATGGCGGCCCGGAAGGTCACCCATCCAAGTGCCGGCTACGTCCGACAGCGCTTAACTTCAGTAGTCTAACAGGAGCCGGTGTTTCCACTGCGGCATGGCCGTTGCCTTAACTACAATAGGAGCGCATTTAAGCTAAGAGACAAGCTGATTTTCGCATATATTGTATCTCTTGTAGTGAGTCGGATGTTTGTGACACTAGATATTGAGCGTTAGTGACAGAGGAGTGCAAAAGTCATTATTTTGTCAGGGATGGCAGGAGGGAAAGTATCAATTTGTGGGTGGTGGAATGGGTTCTTTCCTTGGCTCAGTGCCGGCCGGTGTGGCCGTGCGGTTCTAAGCGCTTCAGTTTGTAGCCGCGTGACCGCTACGGTCGCAGGTTCGAATCCTGCCTCGGGCATGGATGTGTGTGATGTCCTTAGGTTAGTTAGGTTTAAGTAGTTCTAAGTTATAGGGGACTGATGACCTCAGTAGTTAAGTCCCATAGTGCTCAGAGCCATTTGAACCATTTGAACCTTGGCTCAGTGGGTGAGGTGAAAGTGAAACATTGGTGGTTCCACTATCAAGTCATTTACTGACACATAAGATCCTTTAAGCAGAGTAATACACTGTGTCTTAGCACGCTCAATACCTCGGGCCAGCGGGGCGGAGCGGAGCCGTAGCGTGCAGATTCCAGTGAGCTTGCAGCGACAGTTCGTGTTGCAGCGGACCGCCAGGCGGCGTATTCCTCAATTTGTTGCTGTACCCGTCAGCCACTTCGGAAGTGGTGCCTTCTTTTCCTTTTGAATTAGCTCGTCGCGTTTTTAACAACTGGCTGTTGCGTCTCGCGGAGTGTTCCGTCATGGAATCAAACAAGCGAACCTCAGGTTCGGTGGCCTCTGGCGGAGTTCATTAACCACTTGGTTCAGAGGTGACTCATTTGGAGAGGATGCAGTCCCTTCGTCCTCGCCAGCCATGTGTGTAAATACCACACGAACTACTATCTGGTATCATCTGGGATGATATCTTCGGTGTTGACCTATTGGCGCGGTACCGACATTTTCTTCTGTCGAGAAGCGTAGCGAGTAAGTCGTTGCAGCGAAGTATCACATCCGCTAACTAATCATCAGTCCGTCCATCTAGGCGACGTTTCTTCGTCTCTTGTTTCTCCCCTCAAAGTACCACCTCATGCCCGTTTGTCGGAGGTATTCTTTGGTGTTATCGCCAATGTTGCGAAGTTTCTAGGGCAGTAACTGACTCTTCGGTCATTGATCTGTGCTGCTCACATTGGGCAGAAACGTGACCAATGTCGACACACATGCCAGCTTTCCTTGTTTCACCTGTATGCTGGCATGGTCGGGCCATGCCCTGTCGTCCTCCTACGCATCACCAGATACGTCATGCACATGAATTCAGTATGAGTACAGTTCCTGGAGCATTCACCGCTGATGTAGGAACCGCGCTGGTCGTTGTGTTCCTTGGGAACATTGCCCTTCTGCTTGGTAGTTGATCTGGGCAAACTCCACTGGCAAATGGCCTCCTTGTTCGACTGCTGTCCCTTCCTAACATTGTGGATTAACGTGTCAAAGTCTCTAAAACGTGTCTAATAAGTCTTCACGGTATTTTTCTGCAATATCTCTGCTTTGAACAACCATAAATAACACAATTATTATACACAACCATAAATAAGACATTATTATGATATGTAATTATTATACACTCTACATTCCTCACCCGTCAGTAAAAATCCGTCCTCGAATTTCGTCCTATGTCCATCTACAAATAACTAACAAACACGAAACAAAAACAAAGTGGAAACAGTACTCTGCCAGGAAAATTATGTAATAAATTCAATCCATTATATCTTGAAATACATCAGCTTAAAGAAAACTTCTGAATGTAATGTTAGAAGTATCGTTAAATGACAACCAGTAACAGTGTAGTGAAGTAGCAAGCAACAATTATCTCTATTTGCGTTTTAGCATTATATGAATATTCTCAGAATTTTTGTAGCCATTCAACAGGAATTTGATACAGTGATATGTTATTGTGCCTTGGGTTTTCGTCTGATACACAGAAAAGCAGAAAAAAGTATAATTATGTAGAAGAACAATCTTGCCTTGTTGTGCAGTTATAAGAATATACAGGGTGAAAAGTACTTAAACCGACAAACTCTTGGAGGTTGTAGGGGATATCGAAACAAATGTTTTTCCCTACTGTCATTATTTCCTATGAGGATTATTTAAACCGGTGGAAGCCGTATTACGCTCGTCCGTTGTTAGTCGCCGTATTACGATCTTCAGTTGTTAGAGGGCGCATTACGCTCTTCAGTTGTAGGCAACTGCTGTCCACCAGTGTAGTAGTGCATTGTCTCTGTTTACTAATAGAGCGATACACCTGGAGTGAGTACACTGATATGGTTGGTGCGTACTACGTAGCGCACCACAACGGACGAGCTGCACAGCGGGTTTATCAACAACAATATCCTAATCGCCATATCCTGCATCATACGACCTCTGCTGCTGTGTACCAACGTCTGCGTGAGACCGTGTCATTTAGCGGATTACCTGGACAGGGACGCCGTCGCACGGTAAGAACGCTGCAATTTGAGGAAGCTGTCTTGCCGCATGTGGATTGGGATCCTTCAATCAGTGCGGTTCTTCGTTAATGTGTGGGTCGGCGTTGTTGGGGGCCGTTTAATTGGGCCGTATTTGCTATCTAGGCCGTTAAATGGCTGGCACTATTACAATTTTCTCGACAGAGCATTGCCAGAATTGCTGGAAGAGGTCCCGCTCCCTACAAGACAACGGATGTGGTTCCAGCATGACGGGGCGCCGGCACATTTCGGTCGTCGTGTGCGTCGATTCCTCGACCGAGGGTTCCCAGAAACGTGGATTGGCAGAGATGGTCCTGTACCATGGTCTGCTCGATCCCCAGATATGTCCCCTCTGGACTTTTTTGTGTGGGGCTAGATGCGCAACCCTGTTTATGCAATTCTGTTGCATCAGAAGAGGAACTGAAATTGGGTTGTGTTAATGTATTGTCTCTTGGTCATAAAAAAAATGAGAAAGTGTTTGTTGGTATAATTAATTATAGGGAAAAATATTTGTTTTGATGCCCCCTACAACCTTCCAGAGTTTGTCGGTTTAAATACTTTTCACCCTCTATAATGACTGCAGCATAGAGAATTCAAGGGAATTGCTTATGTACGATATATTTTGAGCACCCAGTGGTTGCATAGGTGTTTTTGGCCAGGAAGTTTGAGGATACGTTCCGATAACATTAGCCGAAATGGTTATGGTTGCAGATAAGTGAAATTTCACGCCTGAGAGAGAACATAATGTGACATTAACTATCAGTTAGCTATCGCAGGGCTCAACATGTTCGATTGTAGCAGTGGCACCATGGTCAAAACAGTGTGCAAAGATGTCTGTCAGTTGGTGAACTGCATAAAACCAGTGTTCTCCTACTTGCTCGAAAGAATATGGTGTAGCAGTTAGTATGTCACACGGGCAATTTGAGGCTTTGTGTTTCTCAAATAATAGCTGGGATTCACAATTATCGGTGTTCACTTCTGTGACACGTGATAGGCATACGGTAAGCAGCTACTTAATTCTGCAGCTATCATTACTACAGTAGCATTCGATGTTTTGGATATTAGGAATACTTGACTTGTTCGAAATTGTAAAAATTTATTAAGTTGGTCGCATTTCAGTGGGAAGCAGTTTTGCCAGTCACCAGGAAGGAAATTTGAATTCGTAATTTTACACCATCTGCGTCCACTAGTACTTCCGCCAAGTAATACTACTGCGGTAAGTGTTCCTTATCTGGAAGTAAGATTAATTGAAGTGACTATGGTAACTGTTAACGAATCTGAATCAATATGAATATAAAGTTTGTTTGCGATAGCAAAATTGGTGATAAATGACCCTCTACTGCATGTTGGACGGATTCCTTGAGTTCCTCTGCTGTTAGCCGTGCATCCACTAACTGATCTATAAGTAATCGAAGTAACCTCGCTACTGAGATCTTCTTATCCTCTATATCCAGTTTGGTTCGTATTATATTTATATCGGTATTCACTGCCGCGGTGATATCTTGGAGATACTTGCTCAATTCTTGCGTAACATTCCTAATGGCCTTGATGTTATTGACTACCGCCTCGTGGTGTGCCAGGCAACAGTGGCCTAGTTGAGACCGGCTGTAATTGTAACGCCTGTAATGTATTATTCAACTGTGTGATATCATCTATCCATGATAAAAATTGCTTTTAATAATTTACAGTTTGCGTTCATCCACCCTCGTTTAAACTGTTTGATTATAGATCACTAATCCTTCTATTTCACGCAGTCCGCAGCGTAACTGGTCATATGAGCATTGCAGAGTTGTATATGCGGTTGCTACCTCATCAAATATCTCCTTTATCTTGCTGCTGAGTTTAAGGTATTAAATTCTACCTCTAACAGCCGGCCGGGGTGGCCGAGCGGTTCTAGGCGCTACAGTCTGGAACCGCGCGACCGCTACGGTCGCAGGTTCGAATCCTGCCTCGGGCATGGATGTGTGTGGTTTCCTTAGGTTAGTTAGGTTTAAATAGTTCTAGGGGACTGATGACTTTAGAAGTTAAGACCTATAGTGCTCAGAGCCATTTGAGCCTACCTCTAACATGACAAGCTCCTTACGTATGTGCCGTAGATAATATTCCAGTACTATCGTCCACTTATGATTAGTTAGTATCACTGTGTCCTGTCTAACAAAAGTGACCTCACTCCTCAACTGGTGCCCTTGTAATTCATAGCTCATGTTATTCATACCTGTAAACAAGAAAAATACTGCTGCAACGATGTAGGATCCCATTTTGGTAGAAGGCGATACGTGTAACATGGAAAGTAGTGTTGCTAAGCTATTGGTTACATAATTGTGATTTTATGGAAAAAGAAAAATTATTGTGCACTTTGTATGGCCTAGATATCCTTATTAATACGTTATACTGAAAGACTTACACTTATTTAAGAACACAGTGTCTAATCATATGCCAGTACTGTCTTTTATATAAAACCCAAAATTCCCCTTCATGTATTTTGCTAATCCCTTTTCTGTATACAAAAATTATTTACATCTGTGTCATAACGATAGATTTTGTATTGCGGATGCATAATTGACTGCAGGTGGCCGAATGTTATATGGGGCTGAGTGCGTATTCTGTGTTAGTGGATCAGCGCACTTCCATTTCCGCAGTCCATCATCCTTCAGAACAGTATTTGCTATCGTTGTTGGCATTACATCTGGTACTCCCTTAAAAGATTTCAACAGGCTTTCATTAACAATTGCTTAAGGGTAACTGTAACTTGATGCTAACTGGCGATGTGATTTCGACATCTTGCTGAGGACTCTAGTAATAAATTTTGTCGTCTTTCCTTAAGCAACATAGGGAGTGGATAGAAAAATCCATTGTCAAATTCTGAAATCCGGATACTTATCATGTACATTGCCTAAGTTCTCTTGCCATTCTAATTCTCTGCTATTTCCTTTCTCCATTTTTTCCCACGTATCTTTAATGATTCGAGATAATTTCCTTATTCTTTCTTCATTCTCTTTTTCTCTGTTCTTTTCTTCTTTGGGCTTTATAACATCTTCCTTCCATAAATAGCTTCATAAGGCGACATGCCCATTCCTTCGTGTGTTTGGGCGTTGTAAACACTTACACAGTACTGAATAGTGATATCCCAATTGTGCGTTTGTCGTTGATAAAATAAAAACTTTCACGACAGTGCATTGGACCCATTCTGTCCATCCATTTTCATGTAGATGTAATGGGGTTGATCGTAATCAGTGTACTTTCAACAAACGGCAAACTTGTTTCATGAAGGCTGGAATGAAGTTACTACCTTAGTCAGTTATAAATGCTTCCAATAAGCCGAACTTTAAAATCCAATTATTGACCATAGACTGTGCAATGGAATTTGCCTATTGATCAGGGGGAGTTACCATAGTTAGATATCTTGGGAAATGATCTATAATCGTTAGTACGTACTTATTCCTGGCTAGTGTTTTATTAAAGGTACTATAAATCTCCATTCCTAGTATTTGAAATGGACGTGACGCTTCTGGGTGTCTTTGTAACGGTACACGTTGGCAGCAATAGCCAAGTCGCTGAGCGCACAGTATGAAGTTGCACACGTATCGTGCTACATCATGCTTTCATGTGTTCCATCAGAAATGTTCAGCAGTATGTCTTTTAGTAGTTATTTGACCACTGTGACCTGAAAGAATGTGATCGTGGAACACTTGCATGACTTCCTGTCAGATGTGTTTGGGAACCATGATTTTCGGTCCGAATGTAGCTGTAGGCAAAACTGGCACTGTGTCACACGTCTTCTGGAATCTTCATCTGAAGCCTATACTTTCTGCATCGCGACCTACTGCTTCTAAGACCACTACCTTTCTTCTAAGACAATCTGTGCTGCAACTTTTCTTCCCTAGTTTATGAAAGGCTGCAAAGTCCGTTTCGGAGAGGCATAGGGCCAACACATCAAACTACCTGAGGGTCTTTTAGCCCAAGTAACCACTTGTGAGCAGCATGGACTGTGATTATCTTGAATTGATTCTTATACAGATAGCTCCTGAAATACTTTATACCACAGAAGAGTAATTATTTTCTGCCTTTTTAATTGTTTGGACTTGTAGGCTACTGAATGTTTGCACCATTAATGCTCTGACTTAAAACTGCTTCGATAGGATGTTCAGATGCGTCACAGGACAGGATGAATTCTTTGCTGACATCTGGATTAATTAATACAGGACTATGTGTTAATTTGTATTTCAGTATTTCAAATGTTGTGTCGCATTCTGTTGTCAAGTGAAATTTAGTTCTCTTTTTCAATAACTGAATGAGAGGTCGCGCTATTTCTGCACAGTCTTTTACAAATTTTCGATAATAATTTGAGAGGAATATAAATTGCCATACTTCCTTGATAGATAGCGCTGTTGGAAAATCTCTAACTGCAGCTATTAGCCGTGGATCTGTTTTGATTACGTGTTTGCTGATAATATTGCCTAAATATGTATCTTCCTTTAGCGTGCTTGCGACGTCAGAAAATTTCTCTTAAGTGAATCATACGCTCATTGACATCTTTTAAAAATGCGATTTTGTCATCAAGGGATACTATAAATTGTTGAGGTTTTAACCCACGTAACACACGACCTAGCAATGTTTGGAACGTTGTGGGGGCATATTTTAATCCGAAAGTCGTCCTTAAGGACTGCCAATAACCTGAAGAGGTAGAGAAAGCAGTTTTATGTCTGTCCTCTGGTGCAACTTCTATTTGATGGTACCCCCTCCTCATGTCAATTGTGAAGAAATATTTATTGTTCCCATGGTGGTCAATGGTATAAACGATATTTGGTAATCGAAAAATTATGGCAAATGTATGACGAATCCGATTATTATATCAAGCTTTAATTGTTGATGTAAGAATTCATCAAATAATGGTTGTAATTTGTGAGGAACGCTGTTTCTCCTACAGATTGGGGTTTTATCTCTTGTTGGAATCCTGTGTTGTGTGATATTTGTTGTTGTTAGCGGTCCTTGTGAAGTAAACAGATCCTGAAACTCATCCAACACTGCTTCTGTCACATTCCGTTCGTTTCCTTTCAAGTGTTATATCTTCAGGCGCAATGTAGTTTTACAGGTGGCTGGTATGTCGCTATTGTCTACATCTGATCAATCAAAATCATCTTCTTCTAAGGCACTTACGTTAGCAATTAACGTTTCCTTTCATGACTCCTTCATTCTGTCCCAAAATTGTGTGCATGCACTTCAGTAGTCCAACAATTATTGCTGCATGAGCTAGACTCCTGCGCACAAAAGAATGTGCTGTGTCTAATTCGTCATTTTCCTCTAATGGTCCCACATGCATAGTGTGTTTATGGGTAAAGCAGCATTAATATCCACCCAAAGTAGTTTCCTGAAGTGAATGCTATTTTATGCCGCGAATCTACGTTCAAGGATATTGCTCGCAGTGTAGTTCATTTCTCTTTGTGGAGAGAGGGATCTTGTGGCAGAGCGTTCTTGGCAGCTGTGTCACCTAATCGAAATAATTCCCTGTCAAGCTTCGCTGTTTGCTGCCTGAGGTTGATGTTCATATATATCAGTTCATGACATCCAGTCTTACAAAATTTCGTTATTCTGACGGACACACGTCCAGATCGTCCGCTCTCAAAACTCTGCCATCTCCCTTACCACATCCACCACTGCTGGCGGCTCACCTTCAACTGCGTAACGCTACGCGCTGTTTACATGCAACTGCCCAACACTACAATAGCGAATATTCCAACAATGCAAAGCAGCCACAGACTGCACACAGCACAGTCAGTGATTTTCATACAGAGCACTACGTGGCGTTACGAACATAAAAACCTAAACAGCCTACTTTCTAGGCGCCGACATGACAGGCACCTTTTTCGACACCCTATAGATTTCGCATGTGACCAGCAGGCAGTAGTTCTGTGACGTAGCGCCATTCACCTGAGGTGTGTCGAAATGGTTAACTGTCACTTCGGCGCCTAGGAATCAGCGAATATCTGTCTCTGTAGAGGCATATTTTTAAGGCTCGCAATAAGGTTGCCTAACTTTAAGATCTGTTTGGTATATTATGCACATATGTGTCAATGTCAAACCCATCTTTGGTTCCGCTACAGAAGGGGACCACTCAGAAGGCTTTAAATAATAAACACTCTTTGCTTTTTCGAATCACGGTAACATTTCGTCGAATGATTTTACACTTACCAGCCACAACATTATGATCATCTACTTAAAGCCGGTATGTCCATCTTTGACACGGATAACAGCGGCGATGCGTCGTGGCATGGAAGCATTAAGCCTTGGTAGGTTACTGGAGGGAGCTGGCACCACATCTACACACACAAGTCACCTAATTCCATCAGTTTCCGGGGAGAGGGGCCATAAACTATGACGCCACTTTCGATCCCATCGCAGATGTTTTCAATCGGGTTCCCTGTTGTCGAGTTCGAAGGGCAGAGGAGGGGGGGGGGGGCGGCAGCACATCAATTGAAACTCACCTATGTGTTCCTCGAACCACTCCATCATGCTCCTGGCCTTGTAACAAGGCGCATTATCCTGTCCTACTCCCGTCGGGAAACATGATCGTCATGAAGGGATGTGCGTGGTCTGCAAACAATGTACGATAATCCAGGGCTCTGTCGTGGTGCGTTACACGAGCTCCACAGGAGCCGTGGATGACCACGTGAATGTTGCCCAGAGCATAATGCAGCCGCCTCCAGCTTGTCTCCGTCCCGCAGTAAAAGTGTCGAGGAACTGGCTGGTCCTCTGGAAGACGATGAATTCACGCGGTCCCATCGGGGTAATGAAGTAGGCTTTGAGGTTCGTGAGACCATGAAACGCTGTGCCACTGGGCCAACGACCGATACCGATGGTCACGTCCCCATTTAAGTCGTAGTTTCCAATGCGTTTACACTGGCACATGCGTGGTTCATCGATTGTGGAGGCACGTCGTTACAGTGTTCGGTGCACTGGTGTTCAGACACACTTGTACTCTTCCCAGCATTAAAGCCTGATGTTAGTTCCGCCACAGTTCGCCACCTGTCCTGTTTTATCAGTCTGCCCAGTGCACAACATCCGACATCTGTAAGGAGGGGTGATCCCCGAACCTCACGACTTCTGGACGTGGTTTAGTCTTGGTTTCGCCACACGTGGAGGACCTTCACCACAGCACTCCACCAACACCCAACAATTTGTGCCGTTTCCGAAATGCTCTTGCCGAGCCTCTGGATCATCACAATTTGTCCTAGGTCAAACCCCTGATAGACCTTCCCCTTCCCCTTTCTACACTTGTACTGCACGCACAATGATAATGTATACAGCATGTATGTTTTTGAATAGCAGTCATTGACGTTTCTGTCGGCTTGACGGGTTTAAGTGGATAGTAGGTCGGTGGTCATAATGTTTTCGCTAATCAGTGTTAACGGTCCCTAGTGATTTCACTCTGTATTTTTATTTTTTTATTTTTTATTTTTATTTTATTTTATTTACTTGTTTATTTATTTTTGAGTCTTAAGTCTCCTGACTGGTTTCATGCGGCCCGCCACGATTTCCTATCCTGCTCCACGCCTTCGTCTCACTGTAGCACCTGGAACCGTTCGTCCTCAATTATTTGCTGGAGTTTTCCAATCTTTGTCTTCCTCTATTGTTTTTACTGTCTACAGATTTCTCTAGTACCACGGACATTATTCCATGACGTCTTGACAGATGTCCTACCATACTGTCCCTTCTTGTTGTCAACGGTTTTCCATATGTTCTTTCCTCCTCGTATCTTGCCTTATCAGTCCGCTTAATTTCAACATTCTCCTGTAGCACCATATCTCAAATGCTTCGACTCACTTCTGTTTCGGTTTTCTCACAGTCCTTTTTTCAGTACAGTACAATGCTGTGGTCCGAACGTACGTTCTCTCCCTGTGCGCCAGAGCAAACATTGCGGTGGTACTACACCCCAAAGATGTGCGATCACGTTCGTGGTGGTAGGTAATAGAGGGTGTAACGACCTTCTCACCTCGTGAAAAGTCCACGAAGGCCTTGGGGATAATTTTACTGAAATTTGGTGCTAATATGGCATAGTTAACCCATCTTACACCTCACAGGAACCCCCGAGCTCTAACCCTTCTTTCACATGTGTCGATAGCTTTGTGTTGTAGGCCGCCAAGCTTTTGCACCATCACTAAATAAGGTTGTAGGCAACTCTGAGTGACATTTCTAACTTCTGCATCACAGTGGGAGACCATTACGATCTTTCAAAAAAGTAGCACTTTAAATGCGTTCCGCAGTCTATGATTGTCTTTCTAACACTTGCCGTTGCTCTTTTTATAGATGTCCACTCCTCTACACCTGAACTGCCTAAAGTGTTATTCTTTATAGTAGTATCTACATCTTAAGCGAACTTCAAACGCTTCTCTTCATTCTTCAGTTCTTCAACTTCCTGCCACAGTGACTCTTCCGAACATTCTGTTAATCTCAAGTCTGCTTTTCGTCACAACTAAATGTCTGCCCACGGTAGCTGAGTGGTCAGCGCGACAGAATGTCAATCCTAAGGGCTCGGGTTCGATTCCCGACTGGGTAGGACATTTTCTCCGCTCAGGGACTGGGTGTTGTGTTGTCCTAAACATCATCATCTCATTGACGCGCAAGTCGCCGAAGTGGCGTCAAATCGCAAGACTTGCACATGGCGAACGGTCTACCCGACGGGAGGCTCTAGCCACACGACCCTTTTATCACTACTAAATTGTAATCTTTCACTCTATCTGTTCCTGCATGCACCTTACAATCACTGATTTTGGGGTATTTGACTGACCATCATGTAGTCCATCTCGAATCTTCCCTTACTTCGGGTTCACTTACACGTATATCTCTTCCTCTTGCGAATCCCTAACACATTACTCGCTATTACTAGCTGAAATTTATTCCAGAACTCAATTAGTCTTCCTGCTCTCTGCCATACTACCAAACCTGGTTTTTCCCTTACCCTTTCTTCCACTCCTCATTCTGCATCTGCATTCCAGTACCCCACGAGAATGAGATTTTCTTCTCCTCACCTCTATCACTTAACACTCTGTACCTAAACCGGAGCCATAGTTAATGCCATTGGTTTTCTTCCGATTTTGGCGAGATCAATCCTTTCACTGAACTGTTCACAGTAGCTCAGTTTCTGCCGTAACTTCCGATTCAAAAAATTCTGTACCATCGTTATCCATTTTATGACCATGAATCCTAGTCTTCTTTCCATTTTACTTCACTGACCCCCACTATATCTAGACTGAGTTTAGCAATTGCCTTTTCGAATTCTAGCATCCCTTTAACGACCAGGCTTCTGACGTTAAGCCCCGCCTCATAGAGTGTCACCCTTTCGTACCTTATTTTATCTTCTTCGCATGGTCATCTTTTCCTTGGCTGTCGCTTGCTGGAGATCAAAGTGGGGGATCTAACACGGAACATTTTGCCAATGGAGAAAACATCTTCAATTACAGCACATATCACCTGTTGATACATGTATTGCGTCTTTAATGCAGTGGTGTGTTTCAGTGATAGTTTCCCAGCCCATAGTCAAGAATGTGCCCTGAACATTTGTCTGCTTCTCCGTCCTCTGTGTCAAGGCTCTTGGCGTAATGAAGTGACTTTTTATGTCGGGTGCTTTCGGACACCATTGCTGACGACTTTTATTCAAAATACGAGCAACAACGAAGATCGAACACAAGACCAAGAAGAGGGTAATTTGCAGACAATGGCGCTACGGAGACCACCGGAACCTAGTCGTTAACAGGGATGTATTAGAGTTCAAGAATAGGAATTTTAATCCTTGTGTGGCCTGGGTATCATTTGATGGTTCCATTACCCTTGTCCCTATGTGCAATAAGTCCCTTAATGATAAGGTTTATGATAGAATACCAAACGTTTGCACGGAGATTGGCGAACATTTGTGTTTTGAAAACAGCTTCCGGCCTACTTCATTCCTAAAAATGGCGACCAGAATTTCAGACACAGGGAGAAGTTGAGATCTGAAGTTTATTGCATTGCATGCGTTAGGTCTCGTTAAAGGTAAGTCTGTCAAACCGTTAGAAATTCTGTGGTACGATTTAAGGAGGACATTAACAACTCAGGCTCCAAATCAGCCGTAAGTGCTCACGTACAGGAAACTGGGAATTCAATTATCGAACCTCTTTGTAATCTTCAGATTCTGTATCAGGAAACCAAGAGAAATACACTTAATAATTTGAAGAATTGGGACTTTATCGCTCTTTGAAAAATTTACTGTTGAAGCACTTACTGCACAGACGGATTTACGCCATAAAAAACGTCTGGCCAATTTTGATTCTTTAATGATTAGTTTATTGGATTCTGCAAGCATATTATTTACACATTCCCTTTAGATGTCATTGTGTTCATCCCGTTACTTCTTGGAGGACTAGTTTAGTAACTTGGTACAGTGACATACAAGCCTTATCGTATATTTACACGACTCGGCCCTTCTGTAATTTTGCGGATCTACCATTTCCCACACCGTCTCAAGACAGCGTTCGGCCAGTTCAGCACAGTTTTATGCTGGTAATATATTCAGCTTTACTTCCTTGTTATCTGGTTCTTACTTGAAGGTATGCTGCGTTTATTTGATTTCATCTGTTCGGAATGTTCTTACAGCGTCTTCAGTTTTCCCAATTTCTTCCGCTTTTCATAGATACTGAAGTACGCCCTGATTTTATAGCCCTCTTGTCGGATCTAATCATTGTACCTTGGATGACTGCTTTATAGCGAGTTATTTATTGTTATTGCTTTGGCGGTGAACGGTGGGACATGGCAATAACTGTATTTCTTGTATATTACAATGTTTTAAAATATAATGGAAATATACCGTTCTTATGGTCCTTATGTGATTATCGCTACTTATTTTAAGAATTGGTTATTCCGAGGAGTTAATTTTTTACTCCACCTCTACTATTCCTCAAACGTACAGATCAGCTGATTCTTAAAATATTGCGAAACCGGTCGTGACATTTCAATAATGTACTTTAATAGCGTGAGCAGAAGAGTTTGTATGTAAAATGAAGAATTTCGGCTGTAGTCGCCGTCATTTTAAACTTACGAAGTATCTTCTTCTAGATCCGGTTATGATGAAACAAAGACTATACTGTGCCATAAGATTAGTTCAAGCCAACTACGAGAATCCCATCAAAATTGTTCTAAAATTTTTGGAGATTAGCGTGTTTAAACAGACAGACATGACACTTTTAGCAACTTATTTTTGTCCATAAATAAATATAATGATTTTATGACTCATAATTATCATTTGTCCATCTTGATTGCTACTATATATTAATTTTTTTATTAATATACTTTAACGGTTTTCTGCCGCAGCTACCATCAGAATGTGTCAGATAAACAGGACAAAGGAGTACTAACATTTCTAGACTAACTACAATGATAAAAAATCGATAAATAGCGATCAAGACAGACATTTACATGAGTACATTTTTAATGTTAGTAGAGACAGATCCTTGTTAAAGTGGAAGCTAGATAAACTATTCACACAGATTTCGATCTTGTGTGAGGAAAGATTAACATAACCCTGTAGAGCTTCATACATTTCTATACATCCTGGTGTTCCATGTTTAATGGGCAGCAGTGTATTACTGAGAAGCCAGATCGTAATCAGATAGTGATCCCATGATATTACAAATGCACAGAGAAGAATATTGTTGATTCTTAGTATTTTCTAGTACAACATGCATGTATTTGAATAAATATTGTAACAGTAAGACGCCATCGTCCTTCGGTGCTCCGTTCGCCCTATACAGAACGCTGGTGGTTTGTCTGGATGCCGCCTGCTCAAGTCCTCATTGTTTACTCGTGTCAGTAAAAGCGGACGCCGTTTGCTGACCTACAGGAGTCAGACCGTTGCTCCAAAATCAATCACATCTCCCTTCAGTAGAGGGGCGTTATTGGAATTGGGGATGAAAGACAACTTCTCCTAAAGTACATATAGAGACATGTAACCTACGTGGTTACTCTGTGGAAATTGAGAACTATTTGCATAGTGAGATCCATGTTACTTGCCTTCTCATATTCCCACACTAAAACTGAGTAGTTAGAACCCCATTGATAACTAGGATATTAGAAAAAGAAAAACCAACTTCGACAGTGCTTAACAGGCAGTGTCTTCTCTACACTCAGTTCTTGGCTACGTAACTATTTTTGGGGGAACAAACGAGAAAAGCATAAACACAGTTTTAAAACCTTACAACATGTTCATAAGAATAATAACCAAGAGTAGAAAGGATCTGTTCATAGTACTGGGGTTTAACTACAGTATGTGGCAATAGTTACCAGACTGTACCTCACATCAACTATAACTTTGTTAATTATTGAAAATATAGCTCTTTGCATCACTATGGAATGAGGCATAATGGATAAAGAAATTACTAAAACACAGTTTTTTAAAAGGTCAGTTATTACGCACCTTTCTAAAAATACACTCCTGGAAATGGAAAAAAGAACACATTGACACCGGTGTGTCAGACCCACCATACTTGCTCCGGACACTGCGAGAGGGCTGTACAAGCAATGATCACACGCACGGCACAGCGGACACACCAGGAACCGCGGTGTTGGCCGTCGAATGGCGCTAGCTGCGCAGCATTTGTGCACCGCCGCCGTCAGTGTCAGCCAGTTTGCCGTGGCATACGGAGCTCCATCGCAGTCTTTAACACTGGTAGCATGCCGCGACAGCGTGGACGTGAACCGTATGTGCAGTTGACGGACTTTGAGCGAGGGCGTATAGTGGGCATGCGGGAGGCCGGGTGGACGTACTGCCGAATTGCTCAACACGTGGGGCGTGAGGTCTCCACAGTACATCGATGTTGTCGCCAGTGGTCGGCGGAAGGTGCACGTGCCCATCGACCTGGGACCGGACCGCAGCGACGCACGGATGCACGCCAAGACCGTAGGATCCTACGCAGTGCCGTAGGGGACCGCACCGCCACTTCCCAGCAGATTAGGGACACTGTTGCTCCTCGGGTATCGCCGAGGACCATTCGCAACCGTCTCCATGAAGCTGGGCTACGGTCCCGCACGCCGTTAGGCCGTCTTCCGCTCACGCCCCAACATCGTGCAGCCCGCCTCCAGTGGTGTCGCGACAGGCGTGAATGGAGGGACGAATGGAGAAGTGTCGTCTTCAGCGATGAGAGTCGCTTCTGCCTTGGTGCCAATGATGGTCGTATGCGTGTTTGGCGCCGTGCAGGTGAGCGCCACAATGAGGACTGCATACGACCGAGGCACACAGGGCCAACACCCGGCATCATGGTGTGGGGAGCGATCTCCTACACTGGCCGTACACCACTGGTGATCGTCGAGGGGACACTGAATAGTGCACGGTACATCCAAACCGTCATCGAACCCATCGTTCTACCATTCCTAGACCGGCAAGGGAACTTGCTGTTCCAACAGGACAATGCACGTCCGCATGTATCCCGTGCCACCCAACGTGCTCTAGAAGGTGTAAGTCAACTACCCTGGCGAGCAAGAACTCCGGATCTGCCCCCCATTGAGCTTGTTTGGGACTGGATGAAGCGTCGTCTCACGCGGTCTGCACGTCCAGCACGAACGCTGGTCCAACTGAGGCGCCAGGTGGAAATGGCATGGCAAGCCGTTCCACAGGACTACATCCAGCATCTCTACGATCGTCTCCATGGGAGAATAGCAGCCTGCATTGCTGCGAAAGGTGGATATACACTGTACTAGTGCCGACATTGTGCATGCTCTGTTGCCTGTGTCTATGTGCCTGTGGTTCTGTCAGTGTGATCATGTGATGTATCTGACCCCAGGAATGTGTCAATAAAGTTTCCCTTTCCTGGGACAATGAATTCACGGTGTTCTTATTTCAATTTCCAGGAGTGTATATTCTATACAGCGACTGATTGTATACAAGACGTAAACTTGGATTTTGCTAACAGAAGTAAGAGTAAATAGCAATATTTATATTAATAATAAACATTTTTGCCTTTTCACAGAATACTTCGGCACTATAATTTTTCTTTCTCTTTTTTGATTTTTGGATGTCTTCACTCCCAAAGCTCTACTATACGTAATGCCAAAACAGTGTCTCCTTTCTGAACTCGACGTCACACTCACTGTGTAGGAACGCAGACTCAGTTTTGAGTCTTGTTATAATGTGCATTTCTATTGCGACGTACATATTGTGAATCGTTTATCAAAGGAAATTCTAAGCACATCTACTAAAACATTACTAATCTTCACGGTTTCTTACATTCAGTTTCCTAGGTGTGAACAAAATGTTCTTCACCATGCTTATGAAGTTTACATTTTAGCGAATGTATGAACTAAATTTATGCAGCAATGATATGGTGATAAATTAATTGAAAACTAGAACTTAGATAAAGGGGAACAGCATTGCTACAACTCATTTTTTCCTTTATATTGCAATAATGTGTCAGTCAATCATTTGTTGCTGTCACAGTATAGTGTTCTTCAAGGCCTTGACTTGAAGTGTACATTTTAGCGAAGATGGGCTATAAAGAGACCATAGAGTAACATAACGTGTAATACAGATGATTAAAACCTATGCCTGAGTAGATGAAGGAGTTGTATTAATAGAGATTCTTCTTCCCTGTATGAAATCATAACCTACCAATCAATTGGTTATTGCTCCTGTAACAGACGAAACAATCCACAGAAGTAGTCAACTGTGTCACAGGAGCAGTTCCATGTACCACTGTCGTCTGTTTGTTCTCCACAGTAGAGTGCAGGTGTACTCATAAATTATAATTAAAGATCATAGATTGTAAAGGAATTTTGGCGTAGAAAAAAGACAGTTCTTCGGCTATATTCAAGTTTGAGAAAATGATTTATTTCATACCTTTTGATGTGGGCTAATCGAGACTGAATCATTTTTATTTTGTCTTCAACTGGTAAACAGAAACAAAACTAATTACCTTAAAGCAATCACTTTTAAATAAACACAGACAAATGTGTTGCACTTATAAATCTATACACAGCTCTGTGAATTATTGCTTTTCAAGAACAAACCTTTTGATTCATCAGCAAGTGCATGAAGTGAAACAGAAAATTAGTGAGTATTGTCTTCACATTAATCCATTTACTTCTTCATTATTTGCTATAAATTTTTTTCCAGTAATGTGCTGGAAACTCGTTCCAGTTGGTACATTTTGAATACAAAACAATAACTTTATAAGCATAAAAGTTACAGGATGTCGTAAAAACTAGTTGAATATTGTGAGTTAATGCAGGTAAATCATTATTAATACCAAGACTTTGGATTAAAACAGTCAAAATATGATCTAATAGACATACAAACTCAGATTTTTTTTTCCTGTTTTCACCACAAGCTCAAAGAAACTGCACACTTGGTCATTGTCCTGCTAAGCCTAAATGTCTGTGATGTAGCAAGAAGCAAAATGCCACTGTAACTTCTTTTCAGTATCAGTACTAATGCAACCCATAGTGCCAGTAAAGCCAGTGGTGTGGGTGGTGCCAATGGTGTGGGTGGTGCCAGTGGTGGTGGTGATGTCCGTATCCATAGTCATGGCCACCACCCCAGTGGTGATGATGCAGGCCAGCCACCGGGTTCGCCTTCAGCATCGCGAAACACAGCGCCAGCCTCAGCAGCAGAGCCGAAACCATCTGTTGGAGAACAAGGGGTTCCTGTCAGTTTCGTTGGCTGTTGTGTTGAGCGCCAGCAGAACCCACTTTCACAACCATACGAAACTGCATCGAGCTAAGCACGAATCAGAAAAAAATGTTCTATTTCCAACGTGATATCTCAGTTATTGCGAAACATTACGTACTGCTGTATTGGTACTTCACGTTTTGTTAAGAGAAACTACCGTCTCAGTGGGAAATTCTATTACATACGTTATGTGATTTAAATTTAGAAACTGCTTTAGAGAATGATTAGATGTTTACAAGATGGTAGTACACACTAACTAGAATAACAAATTCCTTAGAACAGTGTGTTGCTGGTTATAGAGATACAGTTTGTTGAAGAGATAAGTTTACATTTCGGCTGTTAGTATATCAGTTTCTATGGATTTATTTACTGGTTGTAACCTTTGATTTGAAGTCCTAATTGTGAACTGTCTGTGGATTAACATAAAAGAATTTTTTCACTGTGTTTCTGTCTTATTGGTCAACTCTGCTGTAGCGGTTTTCATCCCGAACGTATTTACAATAAGTGAGTTCTCTGACACTGGATCAGTGTAAGGGTTTTGTAACGGAAATGTTGCTGGTGATTATAGAGGTAACCGCAAAATATCAGATCCAACGTTGTCTCCTCGTGTGTTCACTAAACTTCGTGAGACTGCTACCTTGCTCCTGTATTCATACCTCAATTGATTGTTCAAGTCGATAGTCTGTGGATGAAACAAGAGACACTATGTCGTTGTTTCAACGTAGCCCTTCAACAAGCACATCCAGATATCCTACATGTTTTAACGAACTGATTGTTCCGATTGTGAACAGTGTTGCCCTCAATCAAGAACGCCATGGAACCCTATTAAGAGCTACGCGTAGCGAATGTTATAACAAAAGTTGGCATTTGTAATACATCGACACCTACAGCGACATAACACAGTTTCCAGGTTGTAATGTTGCATACTGGCTGTCTTTTTTGTCCTTGACTCAACTCATATTAGTTCCTCGCATTTCAGCAAAAATATATGTCAGCTGCCCAGTTATTTTCACTTGTGACGAAATAAACGAAAATTTGCAGTATTTTTATGTGACTGGAAACCTTTATCTTCTTCTCATTTCACTTCACTGACACCAACTATGTATAGGTTGGGCCTCAGAATTTCCCTTTACGGGTTTTGTAGCTTCCCTATCCCCTTCATGTGGCCTACTGTGATGATGTATTTATCGATCAAAAATTATCCATTAATATTTCTTCCTTGTTACAGAGGAGACTTTGCTGAAATAAATATCTATATTGTAATAATAAATCAAAATCAAGAACCCCCACTTTTTACTTTTCACGCTACTACAGTTTGTGGGACATTTATAAAATACTTCATTGTAATACATCATAACACAAATCGGAAATAATCAGAATAAGCCCTTAGTAATGGTTATGAGTTTGTGTGTGTGTGTGTATTCTAAAACAACTCGTGCAGCTACTACAATCAACTTTGATTGATAAATAACTTTAGAAATGAAAGAGTAGTTGTGGAAGGAGATGGCGTCTAAAATTGAAAGCGGTAAGGTTGAAAAAACATAAAATTTTATACACTATCTGAATGAGAATTGCTTTGGATGAAATGCACATACCACCACTAGAACTGCTATACAAATCTGTAGATTACATAGAAATCATAATAAACGACCGATATTAATACCGAATCTCTAGCTCATGGTGCCACTAGAATGATCAGTGTAGTAACAACTAGATAGTTGGCCAACAGGACTCCATAATCTTTCAGCCCTTATTATGCATAAATATTACCATGCAGAGATATCAAAAAAGAACAAATTAGTAGCTACTCCATTTCGTCTGTCATTAAAATCTGAAAATTTGGCGTATAGAGACGCCAAAACCAAACAACTACCTTTTCGTTATGCAATGGGCTACTATCGAACATTCCGTGATCACATAATACAAATACAAAGTATGGAAAAAGAAGAAAACGAAAAATTACGCCAGGAATACTTGTCGAATGTATGTAAATTAAGTGGAACTGCGTCTTTCTATACGAGACGTAATATGAAAATTGGCAGGTCACGATAGAAAACTGCGGTCGACTGAAGATGTATATTGTATAAAATATATGTCTCTGGGAAGTTGAACAACAACATTGAAAAGTAAAAATGACGATTTGTTTGGAAACTAACGTAAAGTTACATCAGTTGTAAGTTATACACATACTTTCTTCGAATTACAGTATCCGTCATTGGACGCAGAATATTCTGCAACGTAAAACACAAGAAAAAATCTTTCGTACTACTACTATACAACAATTTGTACGTTAATATTTCCTATATAGGTGCTAAAACAGTTGAACACCCCTGGTTATACGAAGATCATTTTAAGAGAACAATGGACAGTAAATGCTCACCAGATGCCTGTTCATATCGCCGCTGTGACTACGTTCTCATACTCCAACCACAACGGATGTGTCTGACCAGTGCTGGCTTACCCTTCCAAATATACTGGGAGCTCTTGCGGAAACTGTTGGGTAACAGCGACAGCATCCGTCGCTTTGAAAACACCGCAGACGCAGTCGCTTCTCTTTCTGACGTCACGCTCCCGTAACTGACCCTACTAGATGACCGCCAGAGCCGACACAATACGAAAAGCAGTTACTTACGAAAAACTGAAGCGGATGTGTAACTCGACATGTGTCTCGTCCAAGGTTTTTGCTTCTACGTCTTCACTGAGGCACTGATAAAACTGCATTTTACCTGTCGTTGCTCACTTTCTTGTGTAGACACGAATTTCAGTGAACCGTATGTTACACTTAACTTCTTTCTCTCACTCTCGATATCATATGCCAGTTTAATTTTTAAAACTACTCACAACTCACTCCCCTTAGTGGAAGTCTTCATACGTCGCTTTATGCTGAATGTCGAATGATTAGTCTTTATTCTTCTATCTTTTTCCTTCGGCACAGTCCAGATCTCTGTATGAATTTCTTTCTACGCCAGCCTTTTGAAATGGTAACAGAAAGTTAACTACTACCTTTGTGTGTTCGAAAGCCGTCTATCAGAAGGTGTTAATCTCTTTGAACTACTCTCCGTTGGACGTCAATCAGTGTTCCATATCTCCTTCTTCAGCTACCTGCGACTTTCCTTTTCGAGGGAATTTTTTTTTTAACGAATGCCGGCGAATGTTATGAGGAATCCCGTCTTGTTTTCAGTGTGTGATAAATACCCTTCTTATTAGAAATAGTTGTTTTGAAGGTTTTGCTGTCTTTGTTGTCAGCCTTATCTTCACCTCGGAAAAGCAGCAGTTTTCATTATCGTCTGACATCACTAAGTACTGAACATCTGCCTACTTTGTATTCTCTCATTCTACATATATTCTAGTTTATCATGTACATAAGAGAATTTTAGCATTATGTACTATTGGTTGACCAAATAACGTATTTCACACGCTAAACAACTATCGTGAAAACGAATAGACTCAAAGAGAATTCCACAGTCAGGTTAGTTTTAAATGGTAGTGTCGAGGTGTGTCGTTAATTTTCGAATATTTTCAGTCTTGCGTTCTGTCGGTATAACTACACAGAATACTTCCTCTGTACAACTTTGAAACAATCTTCTCTTTTTAAGCCATTTTGTGCTAAATGATTTAGGATTGTTTCACTGCTTGTTGATTATTAAACTGTAGAGTTATACAGTATATATGGCATATTTTGTTTTTTGCAGCGTTGTCGTCATTACTTTTAAATTTTAGAATTCATAGTCTTTGTCATATTATATTTTCTTTCAAAAGATAACCAGTCACCATCATACCTACAAGACTAAAATATCAGTAATGATTCCTCAGAATTTATTAAACCTGACCTTATAATTATTACATGCTAACGGCAAACAAGTAAGCTTATTACAGACCTTAACATGTGACAGTGTTCTGGAGATTATACGTCTCCCCAGTCCTGAGAAAAACAACTCTTAACAGTCCGATAGACACACAGACGGAAAACTAAGCGATGCTATAACGGTTCCGTTTTTACTGAATGAGTCAAGGAACCCTAAAAATGTTGTATACATTGAATTTGTAAAATTTTGTTGTGTACAGACATTTTATAGACAGTAAAAATAAAAAAACAAATCGGAGGAGTTTTTATAATTCTCTTTCTTTATAGGAATCGAGCTCCATGCCACAGTGCCTAAAGTAGCAACGAGAGTAGGGATATGCGTCTTCGCACAGTTCCCAGGGATACCGCAGACTGCGTCGTATATCCAGTCTACACATATTTAGAAATTGCTACGTTTTGCCGGATTCGCTAGTAAATATATGAATAAACTGATACGTTGTAAACGTTAGTATTAACGTAAATCTTCTTGAAAGTGCAAAAGATAAGAATTAAAACTTATGGAGAAGAAATTTAGCTATGCTGAGGTCAAAGACGACTTGAGCAGCTGTCTCACTGTACGGGAAGCCTGTTAGTATGACGTAGAACGTCCTATTTACACCATCAGTTTTCTACCTACTCGGAACCACCGGCAACATGAGTAGACGCCAGTGGGCAGTGCCGATGTCGTCATTGACGGCAAACAACTCAGACTGAGAACGGAAGCTTATAAAAGGTAGTATGAATAGATACGAACATAATGATCATTGCTATAGAAAGGTTTTTAAAAGGTTTTTAAAAGGTGGCAGTTCATTCTATGACAAAATCAGTATTATTCAATAAAGGATATCAGACCATTATTTTTTGGAGTTGCATATATTTCTATTTCTTCTAGTAGATTAAGTAAGATGCGTTCTGCTCGTGATGCGAAATCTTTGTATCACCTTAAATTCCGATTATATTATAACTAGAGGCGATTTTATTACTTTGTTTGGATGTATATTTGACTTATCGTGTGAGAATGTTTCTTCTCCAATGAAACGCATCTCTTATATACCTTCACATACTGAAATACCCATTCGGTATCGTCATCTACTACCTCTATCTCTTCCTCGTCTACTTGCTTATATACCTGAACAACTCTTGAGGTTGTTGGTTGATATCGATTATTGTGAGATAAATCCTTTCACTGAACTGTTCAGGCTAGCTCACTTTCTGCCGTATCTTCCGATTCATAATCAATTACACTCTGGTTTCACATTTTCCTGCTGCTATTGAAATTCTGACTTTACACGGCCTGCTCATAGATTGTTACCCTTCCGTTCTTTATTGCATCTTTTTCCCATGGTCGCGTTTTTCTGGTCTGTCCCCTCCTGCAGATCGGAATGGGGGCAAATCAGGAATCTTTTGCCAATGGTGAGATTATCGTTACACTTTTAAAATTCAGCCCACATGCCTTGTGGGTACGTACCATGTGTGGTTAGCACAGCAATTTCCATTACTACGTGCACCCACATACCGTTAATCATTGCTGGTTCTTCTAAGTTTTAGGAATATTTTCCTACCCCAGGGGTCAGAGTTTGTCCTACACCTGTGATCGCTTCTCTGCCCTCTTCGACAAGGCCGTTGGGAGAGTGAGCGTTGTTTCTTATGCCTGAAGTCATCGTCCACCATTGTTGATCGTTTTTATTCAAAATTTAAGTTGTGTTGTGGTTCTAACCCAAAACATAGGACGATTTGGTTAGTAATGACGCTACACACAGACCACCGGTGGTTAAGTCTGCAGAACGGTTGGCAGTCACTTGTGTTCTCAAAACATAGTTACTACCTGCTTCATTTGTAGAAACAACTGGCCGAGTTTCACACACAGGGATAACTTTATATCTTAATCCTATAAATCTCCAGGACTACACCGCATTACATGCGATTTGTGTGGTTCAATGAATGTCGGCCTAAACGGTAGAAATTTTGAGGTACTCCTTAAGGAGAAATTTGACAACGCATCCTAATCAACCTTAAGTAACCACCAATTGGAGATTGATCAGTTAATTTCGGACCCCCTCTACTCTTCAGATACGCGTCGGGAAAGCAGGGGCATTAGACTTAATAATTTGTAATAAGTGGGAATTTATCAACAAGTGAACATATTTTCTGATGAAACACTTAACGCGCAGACTGACGGATTTATGCCATCTAAACGTTATGGCTAATTTTCATTCTTTGAATAACCAATTTATGAGTTCCTAGAAGCATATTACTTCTGAATTGGCTTTAGATGTCCGTATATTCATCCCCCTCCTTGATGGAGTATTAGTTAACTAACACTGTATAGACACTTTCCATCCTTCTCGTCTGTACACAAAACTCGCTCCTTGTGTAACTTTGCCCATGCGTTACTTCGGGCGTGGTCTCTGCACGGCGTTCTGCCAGTATGGCACAGTTTGATGCAGTGTTACCTCCCCGAGTAGTCTAGGGATGTGTATGTCTTCAGCTTTGCTTCCTTTTTATCTTGTTCCTGCTTGAATTTGGGCTACTTTTATGTGACTTCATCTGGTCTGATGCTGTTAGATGTTCTTACTGCATCTACAGCTTTTCCTTATTTCTTCCGTTTTTCCTAGTCACTGAGGTATGCCCTGCTTTTACAGAATGCTTGTCTGATCCAGTCATTTGAACTTGGACCACCACTTTATGGCGAGTTATTTATTTTTATTGCTTTGGCGATGATCTGCGAAACTTCGGTATAACTGACTTTCCTGTGTACTGCAATGATTTAAAGATAATTTCTGTTTTCTGTTCTTCGCGGCTTTATTCGATTATAATCACCGATTTTTTTAAAATTGATTATTTCCAATGGAAAATATGTTATTCCTCCAACGTACAGGTCACTTGATGATGCATTTTAAGAATGCCAAACCAGTCGTGGACTTTCAATAGCGGACATTCGCAGCCTGAGTGGAAGACTTTTTGTTCAAAATGCAGAATTTCGGCTGTGGTTGGCTTCATTTTGAAGTTAATGTTTATTTATACGGTGCCCTAATCTACACTCAAGTTGCCTGGAAAACTTCATAAAAATTTGTCAAACATTTTTTGAAATTAGCGTGTATAGTCAGAGAAAGAGACAGACACGACAGTTTTACGAATTTATTTGGTCCGTAAGCGACATAAAATTATTATACGAGTCCGGGATCGTTATCTCTGGTCAAGTAGTTGATCGCTATTACACCTTCATTAATTTCTAAAAATGCGTTCTGCTCGTGATGCGAAATCTTTAAATCAGACCGAAACCCAGTCTTTATACGACTAGTAATGACTATGTTTCCACTATATGCAGTCTTATTACATTGTATGAAAGAATAATTCAATTATCACGTGATAAAATTACTGTTTATGTGTAACAGATCCACGTTCAAGAGTCTCACATTATGAAATACATTTATTATTATTATTTTGCTCTTATACATATGCTTTTTATGTTTTCGAATGAAACACGATGTCACCAAGATAGTGTAATTCTGTTATTTACTCATTTATCACAATCACCAGTCCCCAGCATGGATGATAACGACCTCATTTCACATCACTGCTTATGTTTTTAAAATCCGTAATAAAACACACACGTACATACACACATACAAAGAGAGAGAGAGAGAGAGAGAGAGAGAGAGAGAGAGAGAGAGAGAGAGGGTGAGGGAGAGAGAGAGAGAGAGAGAGAGAGAGCTACAGCTAGAGAGCGAGAGAGAGAGAGAGAGAGAGTTATCCTCAGAAGGCAGACTCCTCGCTGTTTGTATTTACTTTTACATAGAACAAAGAGAAATATAACAATTTTCATTAAGAATTACTTCGCTTCACCTTAAAATGTTGTTGTTGTGGTCTTCAGTCCTGAGACTGGTTTGATGCAGCTCTCCATGCTACTCTATCCTGTGGAAGCTTCTTCATCTCCCAGTACCTACTGCAACCTACATCCTTCTGAATCTGATTAGTGTATTCATCTCTTGGTCTCCCTCTACGATTTTTACCCTCCACGCTGCCCTCCAATGCAAATTTACAATTGTTCCTTACTGAGCCAGCGTGTATGACCTAATGCCATTATGAGAGTTAAAAGTTTTCTCGTAAAATTTCTGTGATTATACCAAGGTCGTCAAAGTACACTGTGTTTAAAACCAGCATAAAGCCTTACTCTCTCGTATTGCAATGCAGTCGAATTTAACAACATTGCAAGCAGTATTTTATTCAGAATGTTTCGGTCCGTCGCAATAGATTGTGAATATCTGAAGAATTCCTATAACGGGTCGAGTCAGCACCCACCTGGCTATCTGTCGCATATGTAGATGCATGGGGCCTTAAGGTGAAAGCAACTGCCGATAGAACATCTCTGTAAGATAAACCGTATGTCACAGAAATGCATTTAGGAGCCTATTACATCAAAGTGTAAATGTAACCGTGTCTTGGATGTTACGTGCATCCCGTTAACTGTCGGATTATTCCATCGCATATCACACTTCTAGTGTTAATGCAAATTAATGAATCTCAGCATTTAAAATGCTATCATAAGATGTGGTTGAAGTAAGCTATACACCTGTTTATTTCAGTCACATAGCCGGCCGCAGTGGCCGAGCGGCTTAGGCGCTACTGTCTGGAACCGCGCGTCCGCTACGGTCGCAGGTTCGAATCCTGCCTCGGGTATGGATGTGTGTGATGTCCTTAGGTTAGTTAGGTTTAAGTAGTTCTAAGTTCTAGGGGACTGATGACCTTGGCAGTTAAGTCCCATAGTGCTCAGAGCCATTTGACTAATGACCTCAGAAGTTAAGTGCCATAGTGCTCAGAGTCATTTGAACCATTTCAGTCAGATAGAAATTTCTTTTCCCTTCCATCACGCTCCACTGTCATCGCACAAGCGATGGGACACAGAATCTCCGAGGTAGCGATGAACTGGAGACTTTCCCGTACGACCATTCCATGAGTGTAGAGTGAATATCTAGAATCGGGTAAAACATCAAATCTCCGACATCCCTACTGCCGGAAAGAAATCCAGAAGAACAGGACCAGCGATGACTGAAGATAATTGTTCAACGTGACAGAAGTTTACCCTTCCACAAATTTCTGCAGATTTCAGTTTTGGGGCTATCAACAAGTGTCAGAGTGCAAACTATTCCATGAAACATTTATGATATGGGCTTTCGGAGCCGTTATATACCCTTAATAACACCACGATCAAAGGATTTACACTTCGCTTGGGCCCATCAACACCAACATTGGACTATTTATGAATGGAGCCATATTGCCTGGTCGGACGAGTCTCCTTTCAAATTGGTTGTTCAATGGCTCTGAGCACTATGGGACCTAAGTGCTGTGGTCAACAGTCCCCTAGAACTTAGAACTACTTAACCTAACTGACCTAATGACTTCACACACATCCAAGCCCGAGGCAGGATTCGAACCAGCGACCGTAGCGGTCGCTCAAATTGGTTGTATCAAACGGATGGACGTATACGTGTATGGAGACAACCTCATGAATCCATGGACCCTACATGTCAGCAGGGTACTATTGAAGCTTGTAGAGGCTCTAATGATGTGGGGCGAGTGCGGTTGGAGTGATGTGGGACCGCTGATACGACTCTGACGGGTGACACATACCTAAGCATAATGTCTGATCACCTACATACATTCCCGCCCACGTTGCATTTTGGCGGACTTGGGTAAATCCAGCAGGACAATGCGACACGCCACACATCCAGAATTGTTGCAGAGTTGCTCCAGGAGCACTCTTCTGAGTTTTAAGACTTGGGCTGGCCACCAAACTCGCCAGACATGAACATTATTGTACACACCTGGGATGCCATGCAACATGCTGTTCAGAGGAGATCTCTGCCCCTTCGTACTCCTACGGATTTATGGACAGATCTGCGTGATTCATGGTGTCAATTCCCTCAGCACTACTTCAGGCATTAATCGAATCCATGCTACGTCGTGTTGTGGCGCTTCTGCGTGTGCGTGCTCACGGACCCTACACGATATTAGGCAGGTGTACCGGATTCTTTCGCTCTTCAGTGTATATCAAAATAAATAAGGGTCACCAGTTTTTCTTCCGTTATTGAGAGGGAGTTAAACTGTCACTACTCTATTGTCACCAATAAGTGACCTCTAGCAATCCGTGGTTTCGGGGTATCGTCTTTTATTTGAAACCACCGTCACTTCTTAACTTTCGCTTAAAAATCATTAGCGAATGCCGGCCGAAGACTTGCGGTATAAGAAGTCGTTGTGTGTCTATACATTGGAATTAAATCTATGTAACGAAAGTAACATTCAGTGGAATGTATGACGCTACTGGATCGTATGACATGCATGAAATGATTCCGCTAGTGCAACAGCGGTAGTCTACGTTACTGATGTTCCTTCGTTCACATAAGATAACTCAACAAATCATTGTAATCTCCGACTGACGTGGTATATATGCTCACGGAGAAGATATCTTATTTGATTAAAGCAACTCATTTAACTGTCTGCGACAGAGCTTTTAGAAAGAATTGCAGAAGGGATTGGAAGTGGATACCTTGCAGTCCAATTAATTTTACATAAGTTTAGAAGTTAACAATAGGACTCTTTTTTCATACGGAAGAAATTTCACACCTGTTGCTCTGTAAAGGCTGAAACGCAGGTACGAATAGCAATATACGGTTGTTTGTGTATGAAGGAAAATGCTGGAAAGGTCCAGTGAAATGTAAACGACCGATTTCACTCCTGTAAGTAGGCTGTTTATATTTTCTTGTTGGCAATGTTACGTAGCGCTCTGTATGAAAATCACTGGCTGTGCTGTGTGCAGTCTGTGGCTAGTTTGCATTGTTGTCTGCCATTGTAGTGTTGGGCAGCGGCAGCTGGATGTGAACAGCGTGTAGCGTTGCGCAGTTGGAGGTGAGCCGCCAGCAGTGGTGGATGTGGGGAGAGAAATGGCGGAGTTTTGATATTTGTAAGAATGGATGTTATGAACTCCTATATATATTATAACCTTTGATGACTATTTAGGTAAATACATTGTTTGTTCTCTATCAAAATCTTTCATTTGCTAACTATGCCTATCAGTAGTTAGTGCCTTCCGTAGTTTGAATCTTTTATTTAGCTGGTAGTAGTGGCGCTCGCTGTATTGCAGTAGTTCCAGTAACGAAGATTTTTGTGAGGTAAGTGATTTGTGAAAGGTATAGCTTAATGTTAGTCAGGGCCATTCTTTTGTAGGGATTTCTGAAAGTCAGATTGCGTTGCGCTAAAAATATTGTGTGTCAGGTTAAGCCCAGTCACGTGTATAATTTTTCAAAGGGGACGTTTCACTCCCTCTTAGAACTAGTGGGAATAGGATTAAGTAGTTAGTTTCTTCACCCATTAATTACTGGACATATCTTGGCATTACATTGTAAAAAGGAAAAATGCATATCTATAGCACGTCTATATTCACAAGGATGGGATAGGTTGACTAATGTCGCCTTATTCTGGAAACAATCCCAGAATCCGCCAGAGGCAATTGAGGGAAACAATGGAAAACATAAATCAGGGGATTAGAGCCTCCATTCTGCTTAATACAAAGTTAATCTGTTTACACCAACATAACCTAGTTCGGTTTATCCCTAGTGGAAATATTGTTTGCTTATAATATTTTGGAAATAATCTATTTAATAATGTAAAAAGCTATTGCTACTCTGTTCATTAATTTGTGAACACCGATCACCGCACGCATCACACACATTATACACATACTCCCAGTTGACATTAATAGGGTGTTGTCTATGCAGCACTTCTGTCTCTGTACTGCTGGACGCTGCCTTCTTAAGTATACTTTAGTAATCTCTTTAATCCTCTTGGATACTTTATCGTAAGTTTTTGCCCCTTTGTAGAGAACGTTGTTTTGAGAGTAATGTTTGTTTTTTCCTTGGTAAACGAGAGTTCTGTCTGTGGCACGGTCCGTGGCTGTAGCGTTCCATGTTCGCTAATTAAGAACGTTACTTCTGATGTTCGTAACAGGCTGGTAAATGTTCTCTCATGGAATAGTTAAAATCGCGTATGTTATCAACAGATCTTTACCAGAAGCTCGAGTTCAGCTTTTGGGTGTTATCCACATGGCTCTTTCGTTTAATGATCGAAAACTTCGTTCATATATTTAGCATCAGTTCCCCAGTAAAGAATTTCAGAGCTAGGAATGAATGTACATGTGACTTTGGTTGTTACACACGGATTTACATGTGTCGTCTCTACTGGCATAATTGCCAAGCTCGGTCTAGTAACTCAGCTTTTGTGTAGGAGTGTAGGGAGGTAGAGGCAGCCGTCTTTAAAACGCAACAAGTTCACAGCTTCAAGTCAGTATTTTCGTAGTTTACACGTCTGTGTTTTCTAATTTAGCAGTAAATGTTGGTCCTCCGAATTCCAACGACGCCTCGCTGCTGAAGGGAGAGGGGTCCGGTTCTGAAACACCTACCTGATATGCCAGAGGTCAGCAAACACGCGTGTTTTGACGAACGTCTGTAAGCACTGAAGGTGAAGCAGGCGGCAACCAGCTAGACCACCAATGTCTCTGATTCAGAATTTCTCGGGAGGGAACGTAACGTCGAAGGACGACAGTCTGTTCTTGTCGTAACGCTTGAACACTTTTTCGTATTCCGAGGCACACTCTTTATGCTAGAAAAATAATAAGACGTTTCAGTTTTCACGTCACCAGTACTCGGAATCTGTCTGTAGCATAAAACAGCGACTGTGTCTACAAACGCTGCGACATTCAGAATTTTTCCCCTCATTTCCAACAATGCAGCTACGTTCCTCAAACACACTGCTGGCTATTTAAACTACAAAAGGCAGGACAGTAAATGACGAAATGCTATTTAATGTAGGTAATAGAGTATTGTAGGCAGATTTAAGGTAAATCTGCAGGTGATCTACGTGTGCACAAGGTGCGAATTGAGGTATACAAAGCTTTCACATGGAAACAAAAACAGCTGTTATCTGGCAGAGCGTTGACTGGGACAGGACTTCGATGAGAGATACAGGTACACCACTCCACCTTGCTTCAACTCTATGCCACAAATTGTAGTGTCTGGTGTGTGGAGGCGCACTAGTCTCCCGAAAATCCGTAACCAGATGCTTTCTGCAGAATGTGTCGACCAGGGCAACAATCAAACACTCAAACACTTACTCTATCAAGGTACGTCACGACAGTACATGCGGTCTTGCGCGGTCTTGACGCAGCCCGCCGCGAATTACTCTCCTGTACCAACCTTTTCACCTCAGAGCTTTTCCCCTCTACAGCTCTGTCTAGTACCATGGAAGTTATTCCCTGATGTCGTATCAGACATGATTCCCTTGTTTTCCATATACTCCTTTGTTCTCCGTTTCTGCGGAGAACCTCATCCCTCATTTCTTGCCTTACCAGTCTACCTAAATTTCAACATTCTTCTGTAGCACCACATCTCAAATACTTGGATTCTCTTCTTTTCTCGTATTCTAACAACCTATGTTTCACTATCATACAATACTGTGCTCAAAACGCATATTCTCAGAAATTTCTTCCTCAATTTCAGAAATATTTTTTTGTACAAGTAGTCTTCTCATGACCACGAATGTCCTTTTTCCCAGTCATAGACTGCTTTTTATGTCCTCCATACGTCATTGAACGTTTTCTGTCTACGTAACAGAAGTTCTTAACTTAATCTGCATCGTGATCACCAATCTTGACGTCGAATTTCTCGTTGTTCTCACTTTTGCTTATCTCATTACTTTAGTCTTTTTTTGGTTCACTCTTAGTCCATGTTCCTTTCTCATAAGACTGTTCATTCAATTCATTAGATCCTGTAATTCTTCTTTGCTTTCACAGAGGATAGCGAAATCATACCTATGCCTAGGTCAGGTGAAATCACGGAAGGAGTTATCTGCACGATTTGTTTCGTTTAGAGAGGTGATAAGAGGGACTCCCACATCGAGGATATTTGACAATTATTTTCCCACAGAATAAGGTGTAAGTGCAGCTCTTGCAGAGGTATGAAGCTGTACAGTGATGGCTAGTCACGCCATTGAAATTTTCTCGTTGAATTCTAATAACACTCTAATTACTTTCATTTATTTCCGTCATTGCTTCTTCGATGTATAGAGTGAACAAGAGGTGCGAAAAACTACATACTTGTCTTATACCCTTCGTACCTATAATTTTATTTCCAAGTTCCCTGATTGTACTTTTTAGAGACGTTCGTTCCTCTTGAACTGAACACTATCTATAGAGATTGGCGATCTGTGGTAAGGGCGTATGGGACCAAACTTCTGTGGTCATCGGTCCTTAGCTTACATACTACTTAACTTACTTAGACTAACTTACGCTAAATACGACACACACACACACCCATGCCCGAGGGAAGACTCGAACCCCCGACGGGAAGAGCCACGCAGACCGTTACTAGACGCCTCAGACCTCGCGGCTATCCCACGCGGCCCCACTATCTATAGCCTCAGCGAACTTCAAGTGCATCTTGTCATTTCTTAGTACTTCTTTATCCCACTTCTTTGTGTATCGATTCTTGCTGATTAATCTCTTCAACTTCAGCCTAAACTTTATTATTTACTAAATCGTGGTTTGAGCTTATATCTGCTCCTGTTTACGTCTTACAATCCAATATCTAATTTCGGAATCTCTGTCTGATCATGATATAATTTAACTAAAACCTTCCCACATATCCCTGCCTTTTCCATGTATACCTCCTCCTCTTGTTTTCTCGAACAGAGTATTCGCTATTACTAGCGGAAATTAATTGCAGAATAAAATTTCTCCTGTCTCATTCCTAGTACTAAGCATATATTCTCCCATAACCCCTTCTTATATCTCTCCCCTACAACCGCATAAAATCCTCCATGACTATAAGGTTTTCAAATGGCTCTGAGCACTACGGGACTTAACATCTATGGTCATCAGTCCCCTAGAACTTAGAACTACTTAAACTTAACTAACCTAAGGACATCACACAACACCCAGTCATCACGAGGCAGAGAATATCCCTGACCCCACCGGGAATCGAACCCAGGAACCCGGGCGTGGGAAGCGAGAACGCTACCGTACGACGACGAGCTGCGGACTATTAGGTTTTCATCTTCCCTTACATACTGAAGATTTTGTTCAGAAGTGACGGTGATGGAACCCGAGACAATACATTCTGGTTCCAAAGGAAAGACGCTATCCCTAAACCACGGGTTGCTAGAAGTCACTTATTGGTGGCACTGGACTATTGACAGTTTAACCCTCTCGCAAGAACAGAAGAAAAACTGGTGACATTTATTTTGATATACACTGAAGACCCAAAGAATCTGGTATAGGTGCCTAATATAGTGTAGGTGCTACGCGAGCACGCACACGCAGAGGTGCCACAACAAGACGTGGCATGGATTCGAGTAATGTCTGAAGTAGTGCTGAGGGGACTGACACCATGAATCATGCAGGGCTGTCCATAAATCCGTAGGAGTACGAAGGGGCAGAGATCTCCTCTGAACAGCGTGTTGCATGGCATCCCAGGAATGCACCATATGTTCATGTCTGGCAAGTTTTTTGGATAGCGGAAGTCTTTAAACTCAGGAGAAGCCACTCTTCAACAATTCTGGATGTGTGGGCAGACGCATTGTCAAGCTGGAATTGCCCGAGTCCGTCGGAATGCACAGTGGACATGAATGTATGCAGGTGATCAGACAGGATACTTACGCATGTGTCACCACTCATAGTCGTATTTAGACGCATCCTGAGTCCCATATCACTCCAACCGCACACGCCTCTCATCATTAGAACCTCTACCAGCTTCAATCATGCAGGGCTGTCCATAAATCCGTAAGAGTACAAGGTGGTAGAGATCTCCTCTGAACAGCGTGTTGCATGGCATCACAGGAATGCACCATATGTTCATGTCTGGCGAGATTTTGGATAGCGGAAGTCTTTAAACTCAGGAGAAGCCACTCTTCAACAATTCTGGATGTGTGGGCAGACGCATTGTCATGGCATTGTCATTCATGGATTCCTGAAGCTGTCGCCATACCCGTACACGTCCTTCAGTTTGATACAGTCAATTTGAAACGAGACTCGTCCGACGAGGCAACATAAACAGACCAATGTCGGTGTTGAGAGGCCCAGGCGAGGCATAAAGCTTTAAATCATGCTGTCATCATGGGTATGTAAGTGGGCCTCCGGCTCCGGAAGCCCATATCGTTAGTATTTCGTTGAATGGTTCGCTCTCTGACACTTCTTTATGGCCCAGCATTGAAATCTGCAGAAATTTGTGGAAGGGTTGCACTTTTGTCACGTTGAACTACTGTCTTCACTAATCGTTGGTCGTGTTCTTGCTGGATGTCTTTCCGGCCACAGGGATGCCGGAGATTTGATGTTTTACCCGATTCCTGACATTCACTGTATGCTCATGGAATGGTCGTGCGAGAAAATTCTCACTTCATCGCTACCTCGGAGATGCTGTGTCCCATCGTTCGTGCACCAACAATAACACCACGTGCAAAATCACTTAAATCTTGATAACCTTCCATTTTAGCAGCAGTAACCGTTCTAACAACTGCGGCAGACACAGCGGCGTATTCGGCCTGTTGAACATAGAAGTATCTCTGTATTTGAATATGCATATCTACACCAGACTCTTCGGCGCTTCAATGTATAAGTGTGTCAGTGCTGAGAATCAATTCGGACGCACAAACAAATGGTTGGGATCTTATATGCGAGGGGATACGATACGTAATATGTCTCGCGCGTCGCTCATTGCATGAGACACACCAAAAACTCCGAGGACGGACGAAATGAACAGTTAAAATTAAATTACTGAATTCATTACTCAACAAAGCAATTGTAAAAACAAGGTCTTTTTACTAAAACGTAACTTGCAGGTCACAATTCACTCGCCCTACCGGGAATTTTTTACAGTATACCAAGCGGCTATTCCCGGCTAAGTACATTGCAGAGACATTTACCAAAATCAATGCATCAGAAGTTTTAGCTCAATGTATTGAGTGTTACTAGTAGGCTTGAAACTAGTACAATTAATTCTACTAATAACCATATCAAAGTGCAATTATGTTCTGAAACTAACTACACGATTGTTTGAATCTCCAGTAGAGATCCGTTCGCGAATTTACATTTTTATCAGTGAGTCATTAGGCTAACATTGTATGACAATAAGATATCCAGCCTGATCTACAAATATTCACTACACAGATCGAAAGAATGGGTTGTTGGAACAGCGCCAGTAGCATTTTGCAGTTAAGTAACGATTATCATTACGTAAAAGAGTCGGGACTGCCAACATATAAATCCACGGCATTAAACATGTAAGAGGTAATGATTTTTATACGTGCAGACGTCATATGAAAAAATTTGTTAATGAAGCGTAATGAAAGGAAAAAGAAAATTCTATCTGACTGAAATAAACACCTGTATAGCTGACTTCAACAACATATTATGATAGCATTTTAAATGCTGAGAATCATTAACTTGCATTAACATTAGAAGTGTGTTATGCTATGCAAGAATCCGAAAGTTAACTGGAATCCACGTAACGTCCAAGACACAAGTACATTTACAATTTGATGTAATAGGCCTCTAAATGCATTTGTGTGACGTACGATTTATCTTACAGAGACGTTCTATCGGCAGCTGCTCTCAACTTAAGGCGCCATGCATCTACATATGCGACAGATGGCAATGGTTCCACTCTGGCATGTGGGTGCTGACTCCGCCCGTTATAGGAATTCTTCAGATATTCACAATCTACTGCGAAGTAATTCTTAATGAAAATTGTAATATTTCTTTTTGTTCTATGGACAAGTAAATAAAAGCAGCAAGTCTGCCTTGTGAGAATAACTCTCTCTCTCTCTCTCTCTCTCTCTCTCTCTCTCTCATTATGTGTGTGTGCGCACTCGTAATAATTTGAAGACTAGCTTTTTGTTTCAAAACGAATTTTTCAAAACACAAGAAATGATGTGAAATGAGTTAGTTATCAACTACGCAAGGGACTAATGATCGTCATACATGAGTAAATAGCAGAATTCCACTATCTTGGTCACATCCTGTTTTATTAGAAAACATAACAAGCAGATGTATAAAAGTAAAATAATAATAAAAATGTATTTCAGAATTTGAGACTCTTGAACGAGTATGTGTTACACAAATGGTCTTTATTACGGGATAATTGAATTATACTTTCAACACTGTAATAAGACGGCATATAGTGGAAACATAGTCGTCACTAGTCGGACAAAGGCTGGTGTTCTGTCTGATTTAAAGATTTATCAACACGAGCAGAACGCATCTTAAATAAATAACAGAAGAATTACAAATATACATCAATCTGGAAAAGAAGCGCCAGGTATCCTGTACGGAAGACTGTGAATTTTAGCACGGGGTACACATACACATTTTAAAATCATTTCTATAACAGAGTGCTTTACGGTCGTATCTACTCACAGTTACACGCCTTTTCCAAGCTTCCGTTCTCATTCAGTGAGTTGTTTGCCGGCGATGACGACATCGTCACAGCCCACTGAAGTCTCCCTCCAGGTCCATCTAAATCTGATGGAGTACACTGGACGTTCTACGTCATCCTAATAGACTTTTCCGTACTCAGAGACTGCATCTTACCTCTCTTTAGCTAACCACCATAACTAAATTTCCTTCATATGTATTTCAGTTCTTATCATTTATTACTTACAGTCATTTTTTTATTATTGCTACTATTTGGTAACTAAGCCAGTCTAATTTGCGTTCAGAACGTAATCATTGCTCTATATTTTCTTATAACAATTTACTGAAATAATTGTTGCGTGTAACTGTAAACTGCGTGTGCCTCACTTTTAGCTAAACCTCTTCACATTTACTTACTTTCAGTCCGATCAGCTGAATTAGTGCTAAGAAGGAAACACCAGCACATTATGCTAGTACGACATTTTTTGTAAAGCAATTCAGTTAACGACTATGTGTTCTCTGTGTCATTGCGTTATTGAGCCGGTGGGGTTATCTGTTTCACGTTTTTATGTAATAAGTTTATGTTCATGTTACACAAATTCTGAGATAGCCTATCTTTACTTTTATTTTCCTTTTACAGATGTGATGATGTCTTAAAATCTTTCCCAACAAAATAAAAAAATGGCTAAGACTAAGAATGCTTTGATTTATAAACAATGAAGACAGTAGTCACCAGAAAATACGCACCACAAGCAACTTTGCAATTTATGAAGGTCGTTCAATAAGTAATGCCCCACATATTTACTGTCAAGAGTCAGCATTTCGTGACAATATACATGAACACATCCATGCCTTATTTTTCTACGTAGTCTCCATCACGTTCTATGTCCATATGCCAACGTTGTGGAACAGTATGTATTCCCTACTCGTAAAATCTCTTGTCCCTTAGATGTAGCCATATTTCCACTCCATGACTGACTCACTTGTCATCTGTAAAGTGTGATCCTTAAGCGGCCCAAAGATATGGTAGTCCGAGGCTGCTATGTCTGGAGTTTAGGGTTGATGAGGCAATGATGTTCAAGTCCATTTGGCGATGTGTTCCCGGGTTCTCTGACTTGTGTGTGGGCGTGCATTATCGTGCTGAAACAAGATTTCTGCTGGATTCTTCTCCGATCGAACATGTCGGAAACGGTTCTTGTGTTTATTCAGAGTCTTCACATATGCCTCCGAATTGATGGTTGACCCTCTTACCATCACATTCACGAGAATTACGTCTTCACAATCCGAGAAGACTGTCACCATAACTTTTCCGGCAGAGTGGGTTGTCTTGAATTTCTTCTTTTGTGGTGAATGAGGATGATGGCACTCCATGGGCTGCCTTCTTGTTTCCGGTGCAAAGTGGTGCAGCCAGCTTTCATCCCACGTAACAACCCGTGACAGACAGGTCTCTCCGTCGGTCTCAAAACGCTCCAACAATTCGGATGAAATGGCATTTCTTTGAAATTTCTGGTCCGCTGTGAGTATTTGTGGAACTCATCGTGAGCACCCCTTGAATATCAGAGTCTCGATCGTTGCAGACGCACTTTCAATGCTGACCGACAACTGTAGAGCCGATGTCGAGTTGTGATGCGCCGGTCGACACGAGTAATGGCAACCGCACGATTCAGCTTGTCTGGAGCAGCGGCTGTGTCAGAACGTCCCGAGCGTGACTGATCATGGAAGTCAGGTTCTGCATTTTCTGAGGCTGTAACTTTCTTTATCCATAACTGTGCTCCTATCAACTGCAGCACTGTCATACACTGCACACAAACGTTTATGGATGTTCCCTACGATTTCTTTTTTCTGCACACGAGAATTCAATAACAGCACCCTGCTTGTAACGTGAGTCGTATGTAGACGCTGTTTTGACAGTGTACTTCGGATCTGCCATCTGCCAGGACGGCTCGAAACTTCACCGGCGCGTGAAGCACCAGCAAGGACTTTCGTCTATGTATATTAATGGCTTTTTTTAAAAAAAAGTGTGGGGCATTACTTAACGATCATGGTAATAATCAACACACGGTGGATCAGAACTTCAGCATTTGCCATAAAATATCTTCAAACGGGAAAATAGTTCACAAGTTATGACGAGGAAGTTGACTATATACTGATCGAATGCAGAACTGAACGTACTTGTTCAAATTGTGTGAAATGTTATGGGACTTAACTGCTAAGGTCATCAGTCCCTAAGCTTACACACTACTTAACCTAAATTATCCTAAGGACAAACACACACACCCATGCCTGAGGGAGGACTCGAACCTCCGCCGGGACCAGCCGCACAGTCCATGACTGCACCACCATAGACCGCTGGGCTAACCCCGCGCGGCGAACGTATTCCAAAATGTGCGTTAGGTCACAACAACTATCATAAAAATCGAATTTTTTCTTTGCAGTTCTCTTCATTGCTTTACGTTAAATTCATCTTTTACAATAACTTTTTAGTATGTGAAATGCACTATTCGAGCAAACAAAGTTGAATGGTACGATAACTCTCTTACGTAAGTGAGGAAATAGCACGTTTGTGAAATGAGAGAGTATACAGTAAGCAGAAGTTCAGCATGTAAACATTTCAGACGATATCGAAAACTTCTGCTTTGCAAGGGTGAAGATAAAACTAACAAAAAAGAGCAAAATATTCAAAAAGGACACTTTTCATAGCACAGATATTCAGCACGCACTGAATTCAAGGAGACGTTCCTCGTACTATTTCCCGGAAGAGTTACGAGAAATGTAACACCTACAGAAAGACGTCTGTAAAACGAACGAAGAATGTAGCTAACTTTCTGTTGTCGTTTCAAGAGGGGGAGGTATAGAAAAATTCGTAAAGAGACTTCAAACTATGTGGCGGCGAAATTTTCGAACGATAAATAAATGAGACGAAATTCAATGTAAAGCTTCGTACGAAAACTTTAGCTCAGTCTACTAAGTTGTGAGTACTTTTATACACTCCTGGAAATTGAAATAAGAACACCGTGAATTCATTGTCCCAGGAAGGGGAAACTTTATTGACACATTCCTGGGGTCAGATACATCACATGATCACACTGACAGAACCACAGGCACATAGACACAGGCAACAGAGCATGCACAATGTCGGCACTAGTACAGTGTATATCCACCTTTCGCAGCAATGCAGGCTGCTATTCTCCCATGGAGACGATCGTAGAGATGCTGGATGTAGTCCTGTGGAACGGCTTGCCATGCCATTTCAAACCTGGCGCCTCAGTTGGACCAGCGTTCGTGCTGGACGTGCAGACCGCGTGAGACGACGCTTCATCCAGTCCCAAACATGCTCAATGGGGGACAGATCCGGAGATCTTGCTGGCCAGGGTAGTTGACTTACACCTTCTAGAGCACGTTGGGTGGCACGGGATACATGCGGACGTGCATTGTCCTGTTGGAACAGCAAGTTCCCTTGCCGGTCTAGGAATGGTAGAACGATGGGTTCGATGACGGTTTGGATGTACCGTGCACTATTCAGTGTCCCCTCGACGATCACCAGTGGTGTACGGCCAGTGTAGGAGATCGCTCCCCACACCATGATGCCAGGTGTTGGCCTTGTGTGCCTCGGTCGTATGCAGTTCTGATTGTGGCGCTCACCTGCACGGCGCCAAACACGCATACGACCATCATTGGCACCAAGGCAGAAGCGACTCTCATCGCTGAAGACGACACGTCTCCATTCGTCCCTCCATTCACGCCTGTCGCGACACCACTGGAGGCGGGCTGCACGATGTTGGGGCATGAGCGGAAGACGGCCTAACGGTGTGCGGGAACGTAGCCCAGCTTCATGGAGACGGTTGCGAATGGTCCTCGCCGATACCCCAGGAGCAACAGTGTCCCTAATTTGCTGGGAAGTGGCGGTGCGGTCCCCTACGGCACTGCGTAGGATCCTACGGTGTTGGCGTGCATCCGTGCGTCGCTGCGGTCCGGTCCCAGGTCGACGGGCACGTGCACCTTCCGCCGACCACTGGCGACAACATCGATGTACTGTGGAGACGTCACGCCCCACGTGTTGAGCAATTCGGCGGTACGTCCACCCGGCCTCCCGCATGCCCACTATACGCCCTCGCTCAAAGTCCGTCAACTGCACATACGGTTCACGCCCACACTGTCGCGGCATGCTACCAGTGTTAAAGACTGCGATGGAGCTCCGTATGCCACGGCAAACTGGCTGACACTGACGGCGGCGGTGCACAAATGCTGCGCAGCTAGCGCCATTCGACGGCCAACACCGCGGTTCCTGGTGTGTCCGCTGTGCCGTGCGTGTGATCATTGCTTGTACAGCCCTCTCGCAGTGTCCGGAGCAAGTATGGTGGGTCTGACACACCGGTGTCAATGTGTTCTTTTTTCCATTTCCAGGAGTGTACATTAGTTAAACACACATTTGATGTGGAGTCGGACAAGAAATTTAAGTGAACGGTTAAGTTCACTAAAGTTCCAGTACCTATAAAAATAGGTATGTAACGAGAACTAATATGCAGTTTCTCCAGGGCCTCGAAGATGATCCTGACGTGCAGAGCTTGCGCGAGTCACATGACGAGTTATAGATTTCTTTCAATTTCTGGAAGATGACGAGTTACAGATTTCTTTCAGTTACCATGGACCTTGCCGTTGGTGGGGAGGCTTGCGTGCCTCAGCGATACAGATAGCCGTACCGTAGGTGCAACCACAACGGAGGGGTATCTGTTGAGAGGCCAGACAAACGTGTGGTTCCTGAAGAGGGGCAGCAGCCTTTTCAGTAGTTGCAAGGGCAACAGTCTGGATGATTGACTGATCTGGCCTTGTAACAATAACCAAAACGGCCTTGCTGTGCTGGTACTGCGAACGGCTGAAAGCAAGGGGAAACTACAGCCGTAATTTTTCCCGAGGGCATGCAGCTTTACTGTATGATTACATGATGATGGCGTACTCTTGGGTAAAATATTCCGGAGGTAAAATAGTCCCCCATTCGGATCTCCGGGCGGGGACTACTCAAGAGGATGTCGTTATCAGGAGAAAGAAAACTGGCGTTCTACGGATCGGAGGGTGGAATGTCAGATCCCTTAATCGGGCAGGTAGGTTAGAAAATTTAAAAAGGGAAATGGATAGGTTGAAGTTAGATATAGTGGGAATTAGTGAAGTTCGGTGGCAGGAGGAGCAAGACTTCTGGTCAGGTGACTACAGGGTTATAAACACAAAATCAAATAGGGGTAATGCAGGAGTAGGTTTAATAATGAATAGGAAAATAGGAATGCGGGTAAGCTACTACAAACAGCATAGTGAACGCATTATTGTGGCCAAGATAGATACGAAGCCCACGCCTACTACAGTAGTACAAGTTTATATGCCAACTAGCTCTGCAGATGACGAAGAAATTGAAGAAATGTATGATGAAATAAAAGAAATTATTCAGATTGTGAAGGGAGACGAAAATTTAATAGTCATGGGTGACTGGAATTCGAGTGTAGGAAAAGGGAGAGAAGGAAACATAGTAGGTGAATATGGATTGGGGGACAGAAATGAAAGAGGAAGCCGCCTGGTCGAATTTTGCACAGAGCACAACATAATCATAACCAACACTTGGTTTAAGAATCATGAAAGAAGGTTGTATACATGGAAGAACCCCGGCGATACCAAAAGGTATCAGATAGATTATATAATGGTAAGACAGAGATTTAGGAACCAGGTTTTAAATTGTAAGACATTTCCAGGGGCAGATGTGGACTCTGACCACAATCTATTGGTTATGACCTGTAGATTAAAACTGAAGAAACTGCAAAAAGGTGGGAATTTAAGGAGATGGGACCTGGATAAACTAAAAGAACCAGAGGTTGTACAGAGATTCAGGGAGAGCATAAGGGAGCAATTGACAGGAATGGGGGAAATAAATACAGTAGAAGAAGAATGGGTAGCTTTGAGGGATGAAGTAGTGAAGGCAGCAGAGGATCAAGTAGGTAAAAAGACGAGGGCTAGTAGAAATCCTTGGGTAACACAAGAAATATTGAATTTAATTGATGAAAGGAGAAAATATAAAAATGCAGTAAGTGAAACAGGCAAAAAGGAATACAAACGTCTCAAAAATGAGATCGACAGGAAGTGCAAAATGGCTAAGCAGGGATGGCTAGAGGACAAATGTAAGGATGTAGAGGCCTATCTCACTAGGGGTAAGATAGATACCGCCTACAGGAAAATTAAAGAGACCTTTGGAGATAAGAGAACGACTTGTATGAATATCAAGACCTCAGATGGAAACCCAGTTCTAAGCAAAGAAGGGAAAGCAGAAAGGTGGAAGGAGTATATAGAGGGTCTATACAAGGGCGATGTACTTGAGGACAATATTATGGAAATGGATGAGGATGTAGATGAAGATGAAATGGGAGATATGATACTGCGTGAAGAGTTTGACAGAGCACTGAAAGACCTGAGTCGAAACAAGGCCCCCGGAATAGACAATATTCCATTGGAACTACTGACGGCCGTGGGAGAGCCAGTCCTGACAAAACTCTACCATCTGGTGAGCAAGATGTATGAAACAGGCGAAATACCCTCAGACTTCAAAAAGAATATAATAATTCCAATCCCAAAGAAAGCAGGTGTTGACAGATGTGAAAATTACCGAACTATCAGCTTAATAAGTCACAGCTGCAAAATACTAACACGAATTCTTTACAGACGAATGGAAAAACTAGTAGAAGGCAACCTCGGGGAAGATCAGTTTGGATTCCGTAGAAACACTGGAACACGTGAGGCAATACTGACCTTACGACTTATCTTAGAAGAAAGATTAAGGAAAGGCAAACCTACGTTTCTAGCATTTGTAGACTTAGAGAAAGCTTTTGACAATGTTGACTGGAATACTCTCTTTCAAATTCTAAAGGTGGCAGGGGTAAAATACAGGGAGCGAAAGGCTATTTACAATTTGTACAGAAACCAGATGCAGTTATAAGAGTCGAGGGACATGAAAGGGAAGCAGTGGTTGGGAAGGGAGTAAGACAGGGTTGTAGCCTCTCCCCGATGTTGTTCAATCTGTATATTGAGCAAGCAGTAAAGGAAACAAAAGAAAAATTCGGAGTAGGTATTAAAATTCATGGAGAAGAAATAAAAACTTTGAGGTTCGCCGATGACATTGTAATTCTGTCAGAGACAGCAAAGGACTTGGAAGAGCAGTTGAATGGAATGGACAGTGTCTTGAAAGGAGGATATAAGATGAACATCAACAAAAGCAAAACAAGGATAATGGAGTGTAGTCTAATTAAGTCGGGTGATGCTGAGGGAATTAGATTAGGAAATGAGGCACTTAAAGTAGTAAAGGAGTTTTGCTATTTGGGGAGCAAAATAACTGATGATGGTCGAAGTAGAGAGGATATAAAATGTAGGCTGACAATGGCAAGGAAAGCGTTTCTGAAGAAGAGAAATTTGTTAACATCCAGTATAGATTTAAGTGTCAGGAAGTCATTTCTGAAAGTATTCGTATGGAGTGTAGCCATGTATGGAAGTGAAACATGGACGATAAATAGTTTGGACAAGAAGAGAATAGAAGCTTTCGAAATGTGGTGCTATAGAAGAATGCTGAAGATTAGATGGGTAGATCACATAACTAATGAGGAAGTATTGAATAGAATTGGGGAGAAGAGAAGTTTGTGGCACAACTTGACCAGAAGAAGGGATCGGTTGGTAGGACATGTTCTGAGGCATCAAGGGATCACCAATTTAGTATTGGAGGGCAGCGTGGAAGGGTAAAAATCGTAGAGGGAGACCAAGAGATGAATACACTAAGCAGATTCAGAAGGATGTAGGTTGCAGTAGGTACTGGGAGATGAAAAAGCTTGCACAGGATAGAGTAGCATGGAGAGCTGCATCAAACCAGTCTCAGGACTGAAGACCACAACAACAACAACAACACCGGAAGTAACGGGTCGTCGTACGGTGTAATCGTGGTAGGAGAGTGGCGAGAGTATAATGTCAGAAAGCGTAGCGTGTGCGTCTGCAGTATTTTTGAAACGACAGTTACTCTCGCTCTTACACAGTAGCTTCCGCAGAAGCTGCCAGCAAATTACAGTTTGTGTACGAGAACACAGTCACTGCGGTGACATGAACAGGCATCTGGTATTTCCCGTCCATTGTTCTCTTAATGCGATGCATTTCCAACTGTGATTGGTACCGAATCTTAGCACCTCGAAATAGTTTCGTAAATGTTAAAATATAAATTTTTGTAAGTATTAGATGGCGATATTTTTCGTACAGTTTCAGATTACAGAATATTTCCGTCGCAATCACGGATATTGCATAGCAAATATGAATACTTTAAACAAATCGCTTTTTATTTTATCTGAAATTTTGTTATTTAATTCTTATAGCAATTTCGTCTTCTATATCAGACGTGTTCGTTATCTGGCAGTTTCCTTATTATTTCTCGTAAAGAAGCAAGCATAAGGATACATTTGCATCTCATTTACATAAATACGACACGTGTTCGCAAACAAGTGTATTTGTTTTCCTTTTGCTCATACTTTGTTCTCTTTATAGTATGTGACGTGAGAACTTTAGTGAATGTTAAGTAACCTATTTCTTAACAAGAAGGCATTTTTAATAACAGAATTTTTTGTTTGCTCTCGGCATATGCACAAAAAATTATCAGAATTTGACGACAGGCGAAACTGAGCTATTCCAACATTTAGTTCTTCCCTGACGAATCATCAGGGTATTATTTACTTATAACAATACTCAAAAGTTTTTAAACACGTCTGTTGTAATAAACGTGGACCACAATATAAATAATACTTCTATCAATCAGCGTCGAAAATAATGGTTTCATTACAATAAAGGTCATTTATTTTATTTCTATGTAAGCGTCTAACTGTTTTCGATCGCATATCTAGGGATCTATATGGGTAACTAAACCGAACAATTATAGTTTTTACTTCAAATCCCCTCAATTGAATACTAAGGGGAACTCACTCTCACAGATTTGTTTTTCGAAGTAGAAATTACCAGTCAATGTTGATAATAGTAGCTGCTCCAGCGTTTTTAACCCTTTTGGTTATGACGTACTCATATAAGGACATACAAAATAAATGCTTAGTATATTAAAATCGATTAAATTTTACCATTTGTGATTGTTGTCCTCGTATTGTCACAAACTGAGAGTTTATTTGACAACAGTGTCGATATCTCCTGTCAGTCTGTGGCACCAAAAAACAAAACTGTGTGTGCACAGTCACATGGACGCTTCCCAGTAGTCTTTGTACCTCCCATCGGCCGGTTAATATCTTCTGAGTTTAGGTAAAAAATTAATTTGTGCGTAGAAAGGTGCATTCTTGAAGGTGAAAACTAAAGGTCACTTTCAGAACGGAAGGTAAGTGACATATTTATAACTTTATACATGTCTCCAAATGAGGACATTGCGATTGATAGGTTGTAATAATAAAGAATTTTAGGACATTATTTCACTGTGCTTTTAATCTTATGGTGATCTCACAATGCCCCGAATTCAAGATAGACAAAGGCCACCTACAGAAGAAGTAAGTCTTCTTAATTCATCTGAAACTGACGATCTATCCGATGATCTTGACGATAATTTTGAACGACAGGAGAATGACGGAGGTAATGTTAGACGTTTTATATCATATGGTATCTTGTAAGCTGAGTAGCCTAGACACAAAGCCCGCTAACTGCATGATAAGTGACACAAAGATAATCACGAAACACTCGTCCCATACAAACGACAGTGCATTGGCAGCGAGAATGTTATCGTTGCGTAAGAATTTGTTACTGTGCAGCCAGCCTAAACCTGTATAACATAAATATCCATTCTAATGGTAAGAGACTGAAAGGTAGCATTGAATGTCCAGATTGGTAAGTCTGATGTCTGATCACGTGCTTTGCATCCGGATATGGCAGGGCAGCAGCTACACCTGTTGGGCAATTAGCGGACTATGCACCCAAAGACAACATGCAGTTAGCTGCTTTTGAAACCGAACATGATTTTCTACAGCCATTTTCGACGGTTTAGTGCAGGTTTTACAAATGCAACATATTCCATCATGTAAGCGCTGAAAAAAATCAATACGTCCGTGTGCCCTCCTCAAAATCGATGTAAGATGATTTAGCGGCTTTTTTATCTAGGCTACTCAGATGTAGGTTTTTATGAGTTTTTCTTTTCGTAATAGCATTTTTATTATAGGTTCTGGAGATCATCTTATCTTCGGAGCGCAAAACAATGATGACAATGAACAAGGCCATCCTGAAATAGATATTGTGCCTGAAACTGATGTGATGGACGTTGTTGATCTTGAGTGACATCATAACTTTGGACAATGTAGCGATGCTCTTGGGGGACGAAAATAAAAAGAATTGTTACTTTTTTTTAATGTCGAAAAGGTGAATATTTTTGGTGGGCCACTTGGCAACAGAATCAGGGATTTATTACGCTATTATAATAACATACGTTGACCATTAAATACCTGAATAAGAGCAGCATATTGATATATATATATATATATATATATATATATATATATATATATATATATACATATATATATTTGAGATCGCTCGGAAGAAACATTATCATTTCTGTGCATTTTTATAGTCGCGATGTAGTCATACCCGGATCAACTCTATGGGACCAGAAGATTTATAGACTTTAAAAGAAATGCAACACTACACAATTAAAAAAAAGTTGGTTCAGAAATAATAGGAAAACGATAATGTTCCTTCTGCCTCATGCTGCGTTCGGCCCATCAGCGTGATCGTAATTTCTGATGATGAAGTAACACAAAATAATTAACAGTTAAGTAAATAAGGAGATGGACTCATTAAGGTTAATTTACGAAAATAAGCACACTTATCTTTAACACACGTTTTTTTTTAGTGCTACGTACCTTTTCATATTAAATTACAATAGATGACCATTGTGGTTAAATACTTTATACATAACAGTCAAAATGTCCTCTTGATGCTGTCTGTTCGATATCAGTTACAAGAAACTACATCTTTTCTGATTGGAAAAAATAACAATTAGCATATTCACTCAATATTTTCACATCAAATATAAAATACAGTTGTGGAACGCAGCAAGTCCGCGTCCGCCTCTCATGGAATACAAACAGTAAAAGGTGAGGCGCCAAAAGCCCCATTTGTCTTGAAACAACAGAATTCTTTTTTATACCATTAATCGATACATGTACATAGAGATTTACTGGCACCGCGCAAGAACGGCAAAGATAAAGAATAATAGATTCTGTCGCTGCTATGCGATGATCCATTTCTTTTACTTTACAATTGTTCGATAACTTTAGGCCATCAGGCGTTTACTATTGAGCGTATATTAATGTTTGTGAGGCGAAAATTACTAATATTACACTGCCTCCCGTGAGGAGGGAAGGAATACCGAAGGTATTACTTTCATCCTCATGCCCATTGGAATATTTGTAATTTTCGGATGTAACATACAGGTTATTAAAAGTTTCATTTCATATTCATTCCATAATAAAAGAATTAACGTTTCAATTTGTAATTACTGACGGTGGATCATTGTGAGTTTGTTCTGTGTTTCTATCAGTGTTTGTATGGATTCAGTCTATCTTGATGATTCTTAAAATTAAGGCTATAAGTACACATATTTACAAAATTTATAAGGAAATAGAGTCACACTTCATTTTTCATCGTTGCAAAAGTAATTTGGCTATCACAACTGGTACACAACTTTCTGTTTTGACAGTATTCATTATATTGTCATCGTCTTGTCGATTGATTGCCTTGTCCGTCGTCGCACTTAATTATACATTTATTTTCGTCGCACATACACTATTTATGATAGACTTGGATTGTAGAGCGGCCACTGGTGATGGCTTCGACAAGGAAGTCCATATCTTTCACTTTCAGGGCTCGAGTGTGGCTCTCCGAATTATTTCACATATGAAACAGATAAAATATATTAGAATAGCTTACAAAACTAATTTTATATACATGTGGGATGGGATATAGGAAGGATCGGATCCTTTGACGTATTTTCGTGTGCTTATTTTCATTCGTATCGTGACCTCTCGTCAAAGTTTACATTTCAACAGTGTTCAGAGGTGACCTTGTGACTTGTCTCTGTGTACAGTCAGTCATTATAATAATTACGCTAACTTCTCTAACTCAGAGTCTCTCAGAAGGTTTATGATACATACAAAAATGTTTTCAGTACTGGGTGTGAATGTTTTTGCTACAGAATGTAGCGCACAGCAACTGTGTTGGCGGTTGAACGTTTACATTATTTCGTCACATGGTGGCTGTCCGCCTCCACTGTTGCGAGCAATCTTGAAATTCAGTCTGTGCGCGCGCACGTGACCGGAGCTTTCTTGCAGAGCGTTGATTTCGCGCCTGAGGTGCCGTGCGTCGGTTTTGTTCGGCGGATCGTGGCTTTTTGCTTTTTAGATTGCTGGAGGGAGCTTCTGCCACCGAAACTGCCTCACATCACTTCCTGTCCACTATCCAGTTACGGATTCACAGGTAAGTGGTAGCTACCGCTGCAACTGCATGTGTGGAATGACACTGATTATTACACACTGCACACATCAATGAATTTTTCATATATATGGTGCAGTAGAATACTGCCACTGAAAATCGTCGAACTTTAAAACTTCACTTGCACTGTGGTGAGCGTCTGCGTGAACGGTGTATTAAAGGAAATTCTCGCGTCATAACATCACACGGTGTTTACAAGTTGATTTACATACTAATTTACAAGAGTTCATTTAAATCGATAAATAATCTAATTGACCACTTTGAATCAAAACAATTGTTTCTTAATTAGTCTTTTTTTTTATTTATGCCTACGGTCACAGGTAGGCTATTATAAGTACTTTTTCTTTGACCAAATCCATTCCAATCTCCTTTACAGATTAATTTCATTCATAGTAATCTTTATCACGCTTGCTTATTCATTTTGTAGGACCAATACTTTTTCTTTTTTTTTCTTTTAGTGCTCGTCTTATTTAGTGACTTGTGAGGGGAGCTTCATTGATGTCAAAAGTTTTTCTCGTATGTGCTTGTCTTTAAAGAAAGTTCGAGGACAGATTTGAAAATAGCAATTCCGCCTCTGAGTTTCGTGTAGAAATACAAACAGTCGAAAAAAGAAAGGTGGGAAAAGCGGGCCTACTCGCTGATCGTCGACAGAATTTAAATTACTCCTCAACCAGGTCGAAAATTTAATTTACCTTGCGCATTACAAAAGCAATATGCGCGTCGCGAACCTACTCATTTTTATATGTAGTGTCTCACTTCCTAAGCACACGTGCATCTTTACAAGTTGATCCTGAGGAGTGGATAGGATCAAGGATCTTAAAGGATTTGCACTTTGGAAAGGGATTCAATAATCACATAATCACAGAGAAAACAATAAATATTGCAGTGCACACTTAAAATAAAATCTATCACTTCAAGCACGTATATCTAATATGTATCTTGCTGCTGCTTGCTTACTACTCTTTGCTCATTTCTTAGACTAAGTCAAGTTTATGCATTACGCATTTGGGTATTAATTATCATTTGTATATATAAGCCTCTCACTAGAGTGTTGTTGTTTGCTGCTGTCGCTACCTGTGAAGCTTGGGCGAGATCCTTATTCTATGTGCTGCTAGCTTGTGAATTTGCAGTATCGCTAATGCTCAATAGTACCGTGAAGTTGGCATAATAAACCATGTTACTCATATGTTCTTTTACTCAGCTTGTTTATAGTCTGGACTCATCTTACTTTGCGTTATATAATAAACTTCCTTTTTATTCCATCACGCTTTTACTTAAGGTGAATGTCAGGCCTTTTTAGAACAATTGCACTGCGTTATCAATCTGTTCATGCTTAATCCTAGGTATCTGTTCACTTCAAAGAGATGTTATTTTATCGCTGGCACAGCACTGTGCTGGAATTTACAAGTTAAATCTACCGACTGTTTTACGCTAACAGGTGGTGCCTTATTTACGTCACCTTTGAAAATAGGGAATAACCTCATGGAATCGAATCTTTCTCAGAACTTTCCTCTTTTGTCTGGACGTTTAAGTATTTCCTTTTAAAACAGGTCATTAATTTGTCCTCGATTAAATTTCACTTACTAATACTAAGCACATATAATCATCATTTTCATATTACTATTTAGTGAGAGAAGAGCATTATTCGCTCCTTCCTGCTCATTCTCAAATTACTATTTAGCGAGAGAAGTGCATTATTCGCTCCTTCCTCTTTCCTCATTTTAGTACCTCGGGGCTAATTAATACCTCTCGAGTACATCATTTTCCTTACATACTAACTTATAACTAAAATTGAAAATCGCCTCTAGGACATGTCCTCCTGTTTGCATAAAGATTATTCATGTAAATACTTGTCTACAACTTATTCTGTATTTTATTTTCCAGACGCGTTGTTTTAATACATAAGGTTTCCTTTCAGCACCGGTTAACGCCCGTAGTCAGTTCAGTTCCGTTCTTGTTACTCATTGGTTAATCCTGATCTCCAATACCTTAGAATTTTCTTACAGCTTAAATTAACTTAATTCCTGGCGTTATAAAATTTTCTTAAATCTTGATGGTGGAACAATCCTTTGATTTTATTCGTGGCAGGGTCAGATAACAAATAGCTACCAATGTGTGGTTTCCTCATTATCACAAAGGGACCTTCATAAATGTGTTGCCACTTACGATTCTTCTTTAACAACAGGGATGGTTTAAAGTGAGTCCTGACTAATAACCAACTCCAAGAAACTTCTGCAGATGTTCTTCAAGAGCCTCTGGTCTCGTTCTTATGGGTACTATAATTTTGATTAATCTTGCATCTAGGACTAGCCTTACGCTACCATCTGATTTTAGCACAGACAATAAAGGACTCGAATAAGGTGAATGAGATACTTCTATCACATTCCAGCGTTACATTTTCTTGATCTCGCACTTGACAGCTTCGCGTCTCACATATGGAATGGAATAGCTTGTTCTACAGTAGGTTGAATGGGGCAGGACATCCATTCGATATTCAAAGCCATTTATTAGTCCAGGTTTCTTAGAAAATACTTGAACGTAATCTGTTAACAAATTGTAAAGCTCATTCTTCTGTTGTTTGGATAATTCAATGGACTCACTAGCTTTACCGTATAATTCATTCTGACCGGGAATTAGGTCTTTATACTCATCGTCATTAACACTTTCAAGATCTGTCATGTCTTCTGTCTGACTGTACTGTTGTCTTTTAGTCCATGGCCGTACTGCTATTTGAAGCACCCCAAAGTTTGTCTTCACCTTACTTCTTAACAAATTTACAGTTACTTGTTGCTGGCTCGCTACTAGAGTACAGATTCCACACTCGATGTCAATTTTAGCTTTCGTCTGCCTCAAGAATTCCATACTCAGGATACATGGCACTGATAGGTTTTTAACAATAAGAAAAATGCACGTTACTGAAATAGACTCTATCTGGATTTGAAGCTGAGTCTGAAGATTTACACGTTGTGTTAGTGGACCAATTGCTCCCGATACGGTGCAACCTTGAATTGGAAGTGATAAAACTTTGCATACAGAGGATATTTGCTTAAATAAACATAAAGATAAGACATTTATATTAGCTCCTGTATCTACAATGGCTGTTACTGGTATGTTGGCAATTGATACTCTTATGGAAGCTTGAACTTGTTCGTCCCATACGTCATCATTGTCTTTCGTCTCAGTGTCTGCTACTAGATCATCCCGTAAGTTTGTCTCTTTGTCATACCTAATTGCTTTAATTTCGTGTGGACTAAGGGACAGGGTGCCCCCATTCAAACCTGCAGCATCCTCTAGGAGGCTCGAAGGTGCTGCTTTTAATTTTCCGCTCGACGCTTACTTTCCTGCTGATTTATATTTCTTAATATTTCTTAATGTTTCTTCCGTCTGGAACTGGTGTTGGTTTTGTGGTACGAACTCGGTTGGAAACGGATCTTGTTGTCCTAGCGTATTCGCTTGCGCATAATAAATTTGCGTATTATGCGGGCGTTTAGGCTTCAGAGTTCCCGAAGGTCCGTTCGCTTGTGGCTGAAAAGTATTTTGCTGTGGCTTGTGTTGATTGTAACCGTTAGTGAAAGGTGTACATTGGTCTCCACCTTGATTATGCCATTTATTTCTTTTCCACTGTCGATTTGAATCGTAAGACTGATCGTTTTGATAATTCCCGTTGATCGGTTGCGTGTTTCCATATTGCTGGGGCTGTGTGTTATAATGTGCATTTTCGTACTGAGGTGGCGACGAATTATATATTGGATTGTATCTCTGGCCGTTATTGTACTTATTTTTGTATTTGCTGTTGGAGTACGTAGTGTGTTTATTTTTGAAACCGTTGTGGGGTTGGTACTGGTTGTCGCTGTGACGCGCTTTCGCTCGGCCACCATTGTTGCCTACGTATTCTGTATTGTGCTGGCCGCCTGCACTGAAGTGGGCGTTGCTAACATCAACTCTAGCGTCCTCGTAAATCAGATCTAACGAGTCTAACACAGATAGGAAAGTGTCTGTATCGTCCTCAGACACGTTTACTAACTTTTCTCTGATCGCAATCGGTAGCTTAGTTTTTAGAATCATAATAACGTCTTTGGCGGTGATCGGCGAATCCCAGAACTTGATTTTCGCTAAATACTTTTCAAAATATCTTCTCAAACTACCGCGCTTACTGTTAAACACTTCGGCGTTGTAAACCTCTTTTCTCAGGCGCTGCTGCACACCAGAACTCCAGAATCTAGCTAAAAACATCTGTTCAAACTCTTTGTAACTTTTACAAGAGTCGACCATTTCGGTTCCCCATAAGGCAGCATCGCCTACGATAAATCCACTAACGAATTGAATTCGCTGGCGGTCACTCCAGCTATTCGGGAAAATTCCTGAAAAATTTCGGAGGAACACTATAGGATGAATTTCTCTTTTCTGTGGGTGAAAGGTCGGAAAAATACGATGTTTGATCACGCTTTCCTCCTGCATCAAACTGACAAAAGTGGGTGGGCTGGTACTCTGGCTAACTTGTGCATCTATAGAACTATGAGTTTGAGCGTTATCAAATGGTGAACGGTAATGTACCTGCTGTTGTTCATTACTTCGTGGTGAATTATTCCAGTTTCCTGACACGGGAGGTGGGGAATTTTCAACTTGACATTTTAGTGTACGGACTTCATCAACTATCTGTTGACGCCATTCAGGTAAATCTTGAGCTAACGTTCGTCTTATCTGGCCTAATTCTGACATCACCGTGTCTCCTGTTTTTCCAGGGGCTGCCAATATTTCAAAGGCCACGTTTTTGACCGTTTCCCTGAGTTCGTTCTTGACCTTGTTTTCTATGAATCCGTTTTTGTTTTTAATCCACTCTTGGTAGTGGTCGGACAATGCTTCAGCATGTGCCTTAACAGTATTCTTTATTTGATCCTCTACATTAAGAGTCTCGATCTGTTTAGAAAGATCATCAACAACATTCTCGATCGTGTCTACTGCGGTTTTAACTCCTTTGACCTCAACAGAGATTGCAGTATAATCTTCTTTTAAGGTCGCAGCTTGTTTTTGATATTCTATCGCTTTTGAATTTATCTCTCCCTTGGCTGCTTCGATTTTTTCATGTAACCGTTTTGAAATATCCTCTATTTTTGACTCTACTTGTGTGTCAATTTCTAGCCTCATGATCGTGATCTGACTACTGATTTGGCTTTGGACATTACCCAACAGGGTATTTAAATCAGCTGTTATGTCTGCCTTTAGTTCGGCCTTTACCGAATTTAACCGTGTATTTAGGTCATTTATCTACGTTTGCAGATCTGTTTTTACTGAATTTATGTCTGTTTTTACTGAATTTATGTCTGTTTTTACCGAGTTTATTTCTGTTTTTACTGAATTTATGTCTTCTTTTACTGAGTTTGTAGTGGGACGAAATTAAGCGTCACCCATCCACCAAAGTCAGCCCAGTTTGCAGGTGACTATAAGTTTAATTTAGTTTTGTTTATGTGTTTTCTTATTATTTGTAATAAATGTGAATTATCTAAAAGTTTGTATTTTTTTATGTGTTTCATGTACGGAGAGGTCGGCGCAACGAACGGGGACAGCATCTTCGTTGCCGCGACCAGAGAGGAAATTGCTGGCCGCTATACGTCGCGGGTCGACAGCCAAGGAGCAACAGAAGATCCTGGAACCGAGTTGTTGCATCGTGCTTCTAAAAATTAAAAATGAAGTTTTATACTCTTTTTGTACAACAATGACATCATATAGATCTTAATCTTATTGAAAAGTTAGTCACTGTCTGTCAACGCTCAAGTTCACATCTGTATGTGTAGGAAGCTAATAAAATAGTGTATGCTACTAAAGTTGAAACACGTGTCTTGAAGATTTATTTATGAAGAGTTATGTGAACGGTTTAATAATATATTTGACAAGATTATTGATTCAGACAGCGTTGGCCGAAACTTTGAATCTAAAAAGTTTATTTAATGTGTGATTCTGATATCGATTAGATCAAGATAACGTGTGTCGATATAATTCTCTGAGGAGAAACAAACGAAATTTAAATTCGAAAAAGTTACAAAAACCAATTGGCCCAAGTGATGTAATTCTTTGCATACGACTCAACGGATGTTTTACAGTTTCGTTCAAGAACCATCCTATGACAATTTAAAAGAATATGAATCATTTTTAAAGTGGGTTGTAACTGACGTAGGTGACGAAGTCTGCACATGGTCATACATATATCAAACGAAAACTAATACGTCGTTACACCGCAAGTTGCACAGATTTGTAAGGACCTGATTTTTATTATGCCGTCTTTTGGCCTTCTCTTTTTCTTCGCGGGCCTTTTCATCTAATCTTTCCTGTTTTTGGCTTTCGAACTTGCGTTCCATTATTGCTTCGATCATTGCAGCCAAGTCATTTTTTTCAAAAGCGGGAATAGTTTGCACACTAGGACCAGCTTCTAAAACTTCGGTCGAGGCTGCTTCTGCCTCCGCTCGTGTACCGATCGCGCGTGATCGTAATGGATAGTGAGGTCCATTCGCACACCGCTGTCGTCTGGTTTTGTTTGTGTCCGCTGTTTACCGTCAGCCATGTTCATGAATTATTTGTCAAACGTCAAAATGCTACAGATATTGTTTGTCACTGCCGTCAGTCGTTTGTCTGTGACGTAGTGCTATGGCTTACTGGGACCTAAGATAAAATTTTAACTCTGGGTAACAACTGACGTTCATTTACGCCAAGAAGACAAGATGGTTCCTACTAATTACAAACAAATGAAATATCACACGTTTTACCAGTTTCGAGCGTAGTTATCCGCCATATCGTAATTTTTTTATGCACTGACAACAATGGTACACTTTCACTGAATTTAACTACATAAGAATGGACTATGGACAAATTGAAATAAAGCTGTTTCAAGGCAAGGAAAGACAGGTTTACGTTCTGATCAACTCGAAAAATGCTACGTCACTACGAAAGCTTGGCTACTGCGTATAAAAATTTGACTTACTATGGCTGTCTTGATAATGATACTGTTGGATACTCGCGTTTTTTGGTAATTTCATCAATCGTTCTTCTGAATTAATGAAAAGGTTTTCCCACTTCTCTTTCTCGGTTGAATTGCATCCACATGAAAAAATGAAACAATTACTAGAACAAGCACTGAAAAATTAATAAACACATACATGAAATGATTTTTGATCAAGTCCCTGTTCGGGCGCCAAGTGTAGCGTTGCTCTTGGGGGACGAAAATAAAAATAATTGTTACTTTTTTTTTAATGTCGAAAAGGTGAATATTTTTGGTGGGCCACTTGGCAACAGAATCAGGGATTTATTACGCTATTATAATAACATACGTTGACCATTAAATACCTGAATAAGAGCAGCATATTGATATATATATATATATATATATATATATATATATATATATATATATATATATATTTGAGATCGCTCGGAAGAAACATTATTATTTCTGTGCATTTTTATAGTCGCGATGTAGTCATACCCGGATCAACACTATGGGACCAGAAGATTTATAGACTTTAAAAGAAAAGCAAAACTACACAATTAAAAAAAAGTTGGTTCAGAAATAATAGGAAAACGATAATGTTCCTTCTGCCTCATGCTGCGTTCGGCCCATCAGCGTGATCGTAATTTCTGATGATGAAGTAACACAAAATAATTAACAGTTAAGTAAATAAGGAGATGGACTCATCAAGGTTAATTTACGAAAATAAGCACACTTATCTTTAACACACGTTTTTTTTTTAATGCTACGTACCTTTTCATATTAAATTACAATAGATGACCATTGTGGTTAAATACTTTATACATAACAGTCAAAATGTCCTCTTGATGCTGTCTGTTCGATATCAGTTACAAGAAACTACATCTTTTCTGATTGGAAAAAATAACAATTAGCATATTCACTCAATATTTTCACATCAAATATAAAATACAGTTGTGGAACGCAGCAAGTCCGCATCCGCCTCTCATGGAATACAAACAGTAAAAGGTGAGGCGCCAAAAGCCTCATTTGTCTTGAAACAACAGAATTCTTTTTTATACCATTAATCGATACATGTACATAGAGATTTACTGGCACCGCGCAAGAATGGCAAAGATAAAGAATAATAGATTCTGTCGCTGCTATGCGATGATTCATTTCTTTTACTTTACAATTGTTCGATAACTTTAGGCCATCAGGCGTTTACTATTGAGCGTATATTAATGTTTGTGAGGCGAAAATTACTAATATTACAACAATTAACACCTACAAAAGGTATACGGTGGAGGAAAAGAGGACTCACTTACATATCTCCCTTTATCGAATGGTACAAATCTTACTCTGAGCCAGTGGATAGCCTTTAGAGGCAGTAACAGTTTTTTTAAAAATTATTTCACTGGTGTTCTTGGGCGTGGGAATTGGAAACATTTGTGTAAAATAAGGGATAAAACTGAAAAGAAATACGTTAAAATCGAGTGGCCACAATTTATTCAACTTTACAATCAACGTATGGGAGACATCGACAAGATGGATTTTCTGATCACAATTTATGGCACATTCATCAGATCGCAAAAGTGGATGCTTCGCATGTTTGCTCATGCAATTGATATTGCATGTGTAAACGAACAGACTGATTATAAGAAATCGCATCAGAGTTATGTGTTCCTAAAAATAAGACCGTTGCATTGCTTTACTTTAGCGTGAGTGTGGCCAAAGTACTGATAACAATAGATAACCCACCTACCAGGAAAAGGGGGCATCCCACTAGTGACAATCCACTGCCATCTTCGAGTACTTCAAAATGAGCCAATGAGGAAGTTTGTTCGGAAGCTGATGTTCGTTTGGACAACGTTGAGCATCTTCCAGTGGTCAGTGACAAAGAGTCATTTGGCAGGTGCCAGAAACCGGGTTGCATAGGCAAAACCTAACTTTATTGTGAAAAATGTAACATTCACTTATGTCTGGACAGAAAAAATTTTTTTTCTTTTATTACCATTCTTCACAAGTGTAAAACCACAGTGTATGTACATAGTCATTAAGTAAGCTTTGTGTAACTTTTGTATTTTGGTGAAATGAAAAGAAGTACTTTGACTTTTTATGTTATACTGCACCCACTTGAACACAGTGTCCTCATTTGTGGTGGTGACAGGGTGGGGGAGGCAAAGCCATGATTTTTGTTTTCAGAAAAAAAAAATGTAATTCGTGACGGAAAGGGTTACAACACACTCACACACAAACATACATACACGAAACACGAGCACGAGCACGCACCTACACGTAGTACAGTTGTAGGTTGAGGTTGAGAGAAAGACAAAAAGTTTTTACCTACAGTTCCCAATTCGTGTTATTATCTATTAAAATAAGATATTTGGTAATTGATTATTACACATATTGCTTTAGCGTGAACAGTATGATGTATCGTACATGCTTTATTGTTAGACAGTATATAAATAATGCAACACAAATTAATGTATGACAAGAAAGGGAGGAATAGTAAGATTTAATTTCCTGTCGACAACAACGTTTAAATTGTAGACAGTACACATGCTCGGATTGGGGTAGTTTGAAGAAAAGAAATAGGTCTTGTTTTCTTCACCGGAGCCATCCTGGAAGTAGCCTTAGGCAGCTTAGGAAAATCACAGGCTATCTACATGTGGTTGACCAGGCAGAGAACTGAATGAGAGACCTCCCAAATACGATTCCAGTGATTTACTACTACACCCCCTAAATCCGTCTTTGTACAGTCCTATTGTTTTTCGATTTAATTTTACATTCCGTCCTGCTAATATTGATGGAAATTAGACGGACAATAAATCATTGCACACTAAATTGAAAGGCATACCTCCTCCTTTATGATGTATGTCCAGGAGTGAGTGTCTTCTATATTTATTTCGTAGCAAACAACCAATGGTAAATATCAGTCATTGTAAGTGTTGTCCAGTCTTCCCGGCATTTAATTGGAAGCAACTAACATGATACATTATTATTCACTCTGATAGTTACGACACAATATGAATGGTATCTACAGAATCAAACATAAAGTTTTCGAAATCACTTCCTTACGTGAGATAATGTGTGCACCTTTGCCTACGTGAAGCAATAATCTAAAATCATTTTGCAAAACCCTTTGACCAGTTGAAGTATGGCAAAGAACAAGTATCATTCATACACTGTGTACCACTTACGATATTTATCATCTCTCATCCTTTTGAATGTGATCTACTTTTTCCAGGTCACAGCGAATCATTTTCACCTAGCGATACAGTTACTATTGGATAGCGTACGAGTAGCGTTCAACAAACACTGAGCTGCACTTTTATTTCACTGAGTGATTTTAAACTTCAGTCTGATCGATTACTACACAATGATGAGAACAGATAGAAGAAGTTTACAGTTAAATTTGTAGGATTTCATCCTGATAATAAATTCAACTGCAAGGAACATACCACAGCACTATTGAAGCACCTTAACAAATCTCCGTATCCAATTTGGATGTAAAAAAATAAAATAGCTAGCATACTACGGTTACTTTCAATCCACAGTGTCATGCAGGACTAATTTTTGGTGCAAGTCATCAAGTTTTCTGCCTCCATAAACGTGTAATAAGAATTATTTGTGGTGTGAACTCAATAACATTCTGCAGAGGCCTAGCCAGGGAACTAGGAATAGTACTTTTATCTCCCAGTACATTTATTTCTTTATGAAATTTCTCATTAAAGACGTATCTGTTTTTCAAAACAACAGCTCAGTCCATAGAATCAATACTATAAATAAGAATACCGTATTTTACCGTCTAAAAGATGCACTTTTTTTCTTCGAAAAAATTCCCCCAAAATTTGGGGCGTCTTATACTCGACATTAATATAAAATGTCCAGTGTTTGATTTACAATTCCCGCCATTGTTAAAAATGGCCATGTAGTCGATGCCGTTGGAGACCGATGTCTATCTGACAACACTGGATTCAAGTCTCGGAAGCAGCAGTGCACCGATGCGAAGAACGTGAATTTCGGGGATATGGAAGCTTGCTAAGACTGTCTGCCTCCCACCCCACCACCACATACCCAGAACACTGTATAGCGTACGATGCGTCATTGCAGTGTACGGTGTCAGTGAAGTTAAAATGAAAGTGGCTTGTGTTATCGATAACAGTACATTTTTATTATCAGTTTGTTTCATAATAGAAAAAAATAAAACCTATTAAAATAATGCGGACTATAAACTGAACGTAATAGCGTATGGAGAAGAAGATGGGAACAGAGCTGCATTTCGGCCTTCCAGCAACAAAAAAAACCGTTCTTCTATTAAAGAAGAAGTGATAAAATGAGGAACATTTAATCTGTAAATAGAGGGCTGAATGCAAGAGGGCCGCATTGAAATTGATTCAAGGATACCTTCAAAGTGGCACTGGAATTAATATAAAATACACACTAGTAAGATTTTTAGTCTAGCTTTGCAATCTAATAATAAAAATGGTAAAAAATTGCTTAAAAATTAAGATAATCTTCAGAAAGATTTAAAGTCACTTGATTTCGTCGTGGATGGGTCCATTATTCAGGAACACACGTTTTCAATAACCTGCCATCAGCCATAAAAGTTTAACCACTAACAAAATTCAGGTTAGAGAAGCGTAAAGGATTTGTTAGTGAGTAACTCCTTCTACTCCAATGACGAATCTCTTAGTAGAACTACACGGTGTGTAGAAGCTCCTAATAATATGAAATAATGCGCGTATTAGTACAATCTGACTTCTGTACAAATTCAGTACAAAATCGTTGTGAATAAGAGTGAAATGGTATTTCTATTTGATGATGCACAGCCCCTTGAAGCTTAACAATTGTTATATGTTTTGTCACAAGTTGTTTTTTAACTTGTAAATGAAAATATTTTTATGATTTTTCTTTACTTCTTCACATCCATCACAACCATTTCACTTTGGGTCTGTGGAAAGCGTCCTAGTATTTTTTCTTTGTGTGTATTTATTGTGAATTCCTGTTCTTCTGACCTGTTCTACACCCTAGAGAATCTCGTCACGTGGGCCTATTGGAGTGAAAAGTGCATCTAACCTAATCTAATCTGAGAAATGAAGAACACCGACCTCTCTTCGCCGAAGAACCGCCACTATCCTCCATAGTATAGACTGGCTGAACTTGCTTCTTGTTTGTGGTTCCTAAGTGCCTGGTGAGTTACTCAGTGTGACTCGCAGCAGGAATAGATCACTAACAAGAGAATACAGGGGAAGCAGAAGTTCAGTATGCTGTCACCTTGAGACGTTAATGAAAACCGCAGTTTTTAAGAGCGTAAGATAAAGCTAACAATAAAATCAGCAAAATCTTCAAAATAGACCTTTTTCATCGGTATTCAACATGCACTGTAAACAAGGAGTCATTCCTGGCACCGGAGAGTAATTGAGAAGGAGATGTCTGTAAAACACATGAAGAATTTAGATAACTTTCTGTTGTCATTTCAAATAGGAGAGGCGTAGAAAAACAAATTTATTCAGAGGTTTCAGGTGTGTAGCGAGAAAAATTTGTAACAAAAGCGTATCGGAATAATCATTCAGTACGATGCGGTGTGCGAAGATTTTAGCTCAGTACATTGAGTTGTGAGTAATTTCAGACATTCTTGAAATACACAACTGATGTTAGGAGTGGGACAAGAAAGTTAAGCGTAACATTAAGTTCACTAACCATCCGTTGTCTACAAAAGCAGATGGCAGCAAAGAAGCAGTTTCTCCACAGCTTCAAAGATGGTGTTGACATACAAGTCTTGGCCAAGACACATGTCCAGCGGCACATTTCCTTTAATTTGAGCGAGTAACAGCTTTTCGCATGGCGTCGTCTCCTATCGTCCTCTAGATGGGCCAGTCACGGGAGCGTGATGTCAGAAAGCGAAGCGAGTGCGTCTGCAGTGTTTTCCTAACGACTGTTACCCTCGCTCATACCTAATTGTTTCCTCGAGAGCTCCCAGTATATTTGGAAGGGTTGGCCGACAGCGGTCAGATACTCCTGTTGCGGTTGGCGTACGAGGACACAGTGACAGCGGCGACATGAACAGGCATCTGGTGAGCATTTACTGCCTGTTGTTATGGTCTTCAGTCCTGAGACTGGTTTGATGCAGCTCTCCATGCTAATCTATCCTGTGCAAGCTCCTTCATCTCCCAGTACCTACTCCAACCTACCTCCTTCTGAATCTGCTTAGTGTATTCATCTCTTGGTCTCCCTCTACGATTTTTACCCTCCACGCTGCCCTCCGTTGCTAAATTTGTGATCCCTAATTGCCTCAGGACATGTCCTACCAATCGATCCCTTCTTATAGTCAAGTTGTGCCACAAACTTCTCTTCTCCCCAACGCTATTCAGTACCTCCTCATTAGTTACGTGATCTACCCATCTAATCTTCAACATTCTTCTGTAGCACCACATTTCGAAAGCTTCTATTCTCTTCTTGTCCAAACTACTTATTGTTCAAGTTTCACTTCCATACATGGCTGTACTCCATACAAATAGTTTCAGAAACGACTTCCTCATACTTAAATCTATACTCGATGTTAACAAATTTCTCTTATTCAGAAACGCTTTCCTTGCCATTGCCAGTCTACATTTTATATCCTCTCTACTTCGACCATCATCAGTTATTTTGCTCCCCAAATAGCAAAATTCCTTTACTACTTTAGTGTCTCATTTCCTAATCTAATTCCCTCAGCATAACTCGACTTAATTCGACTACATTCCATTATCCTCGTTTTGCTTTTGTTGATGTTCATCTTATATCCTCCTTTCAAGACACTGTCCATTCCGTTCAACTGCTCTTCCAAGTCCTTTGCTGTCTCTGACAGAATTACAATGTCATCGGCGAACCTCAAAGTTTTTATTTCTTCTCCATGAATTTTAATACCTACTCCGAATTTTTCTTTTGTTTCCTTTACTGCTTGCTCAATATACAGTTTGAATAACATCGGGGAGAGGCAACAACCCTGTCTCACTCCCTTCCCAACCACTGCTTCCCTTTCATGTCCCTCGACTCTTATAACTGCCATCTGGTTTCTGTACAAATTGTAAATTGGCTTTGCACCCTGTATTTTACCCCTGCCACCTTTAGTATTTGAAAGAGAGTATTCCGGTCAACATTGTCAAAAGCTTTCTCTAAGCCTACAAATGCTAGAAACGTAGGTTTGTCTTTCCTTAATCTTTCTTCTAAGATAAGTCGTAAGGTCAGTATTGCCTCACGTGTTCCAACATTTCTACGGAATCCAAACAGATCCACCCCGAGGTCGGCTTCAACCAGTTTCTCCATTCGTCTGTAAACAATTCGTGTTAGTATTTTGCAGCTGTGACTTATTAAACTGATAGTTCGGTAATTTTCACATCTGTCAACACCTGCTTTCTTTGGGATTGGAATTATTATATTCTTCTTGAAGTCTGAGGGTATTTCGCCTGTCTCGTTCATCTTAATCAAGAGTTTTGTCAGGACTGGCTCTCCCAAAGCCGTCAGTAGTTCTAATGGAATGTTGTCTACTCCCGGGGCCTTGTTTCGACTCTGGTCTTTCAGTGCTCTGTCAAATTCTTCAGGCAGTATCGTATCTCCCATTTCATCTTCATCTACATCCTCTTCCATTTCCATAATATTGTCCTCAAGTACATCGCCCTTGTATAGACCCTCTATATACTCCTTCTACCTTTCTGCTTTCCCTTCTTTGCTTAGAACTGGGTTTCCATCTGAGCTCTTGAAACTCATACAAGTGGCTCTCTTTTCTCCAAAGGTCTCTTTAATTTTCCTGTAGGCTGTATCTATCTTATCCCTAGTGAGATAAGCCTCTACATCGTTACATTTGTCCTCTAGCCATCCCTGCTTAGCCATTTTCACCCTTTCCTGTCAATTGTTCCCTCATGCTGTCCCTGAAACTCTGTACAACCTGTGGTTTAGTCAGTTTATCCAGGTCCCATCTCCTCAAATTCCCACCTTTTTGCAATTTCTTCAGTTTTAATCTACAGTTCATAACCAATAGATTGTGGTCAGAGTCCACATCTGCCCCTGGAAATGTCCTATAATTTAAAACCTGGTAATTAAATCTCTGTCTTACCATTATATAATCTATCTGATACCTTTTAGTATCTCCAGGATTCTTCCATGTATACAACCTTCTTTTATGATTCTTGAACCAAGTGTTAGCTATAATTAAGTTATGCTCTGTGCAAAATTCTGACAGACGGCTTCCTCTTTCATTTCTTAGCCTCAATCCATATTCACCTACTATGTTTCCCTCTCTCTTTTCCTACTGTAGAATTCCAGTCACCCATGACTATTAAATTTTCGTCTCCCTTCACTACCTTAATAATTTGTTTTATCTCATCGTACATTTTTTTCAATTTTTTCGTCATCTGCAGAGCTAGTTGGCATATAAACTTGTACTACTGTAGTAGGCATGGGCTTCGTGTCTGTCTTGGCCACAATAATGCGTTCACTATGTTGTTTGTAGTAGCTTACCCGAACTCCTATTTTTTATTCATTATTAAACCTACTCCTGCATTACCCCTATTTGAGTTTGTATTTATAACCCTGTATTCACCTGACCAGAAGTCTTGTTCCTCCTGCCAACGAATTTCACTAATTCCCACTATATATAAAATTTAACCTATCCATTTCCCTTTTTAAATTTTCTAACCTACCTGCTCGATTAAGGGATCTGACATTCCACGCTCCGATCCGTAGAATGCCAATTTTCATTCTCCTGATAATGACGTCCTCTTGAGTAGTCCCCGCCCGGAGATCCAAATGGGGAACTAAATGGTTCAAATGGCTCTGAGCACTATGGGACTTAACATCTGTGGTCATCAGTCCCCTAGAACTTAGAAGGCAGGATTCGAACCAGCGACCGTAGCAGTCACGCGGTTCCAGACTGAGCGCCTAGAACCGCGAGACCACCGCGGCCGGCGAATGGGGTTCTATTTTACCTCCGGAATATTTTACCCAAGAGGACGCCATCGTCATTCAACCACACAGTAAAGCCGCATGCCCTCGGGAAAAATTACGGCTGTAGTTTCCCCTTGCTTTCAGCCGTTCGCAGTACCACAACAGCAAGGCCGTTTTGGTTAATGTTACAAGGCCAGATCAGTCAATCATCCAGGTTGTTGTCCCTGCAACTACTGAAAAGGCTGCTGTCCCTCTTCAGGAACCACACGTTTGTCTGGCCTCTCAACCGATACCCCTCCGTTGTGGTTGCACCTACGGTACGGCTATCTGTATCGTTGACGCACGCAAGCCTCCCCACCAACGGCAAGGTCCATGGTTCCCCTAATAAGAGACATTTTCAGGCAGCTTCATCTGACTTTCAGCACCTCTGAACAGTGTCGTAAATACATAACACAGACATTTCTGCTTAGTTGTAGTTAGAGATATGTTTGATTCTGTTTTAGATTACAGAAATTTAAGCTTGCAACGACAGATACGGCATGGTAAAGGAGGAATCGTTGTCTGTAACTAATAACTGATGTACTTTTACAATCGTTTCTAAGAAAATCGTAAAAATGTTATTTATAGTGTTGCGGTCTTTTTGTTCAAATTCAAAGAGACATTTCGTCTTTTATACGAAATAAGACTTCAGTGGAAATCGTTTCTTTTTTCGTTTTCTGACGAATACCAAATGGTTCAAATGGCTCTGAGCACTATGGGGCTTAACATCTATGGTCATCAATCCCCTAGAACTTAGAACTACTTAAACCTAACTAACCTATGAACAGCACACAACACCCAGCCATCACGAGGCAGAGAAAATCCCTGACCCCGCCGGGAATCGAACCCGGGCGTGTGAAGCGAGAACGCTACCGCACGACCACGAGATGCGGGCGACGAATACCATGTTACCTATCGTATAGAAAGACGCATTTTCAGTTAATTTACATACATGCGATACGCATTGCGCCAAAATTGCTCATTTTCTTGTGTTTCCAGACCTTGTTGTGTTTTTATGTTTGTAGTATGTGATCACGTCGATATATGTTTGATAGTAACATGTTTCATAACAGGAAGTAAATTTAATACTTGTTTAGTTTCTGCCTTCCTCTACCTCAATGGTCGGAACTTAATAACAAATGAAACAGAACTACTGCTTATTTTGTTCTTTCATATCTATGCAGAGTAATATTTACCCATAACAATAGCCGAAAGGTTATACAGAGTCTTGTTGGACCACTATATAGTTAGTACTTGTACACCAGTCATCCTAGTGGCATCGAAAACTAGATATTCGGTACTAGTATTGTTCGTTTATTGTGATCTGTTCAGTTTTCGGTCTCCCTTCTAGGTGCGGTATGTGCATTTTAGCCGAAGCAGTTATCATATATATAGTGTATAAATTTTATATTTCTTCAGGCATGCCATTTAAATTTTTAGACGTTATTTTCTTCTCCTCTTCAAAACAGATCAATCTGAATGCTTCAGATGACTCCCTTCACAGCACTGCTTTTTCATTTAGAAAGTTGTATAGCAACTAAAGTTAATAGTAGCAGTGGCTCGTGTGATTTTAGAACATACATACATACTTACTCATAACGAATAAATCTACTATAATAAAATATTTTGTAATTATCACACAAGTTTTCATAACGTGAAAAGTAAAAAGTAGGAGTTAACAATTTCCACATCGGAATACTCAGTTTTTGTAAATACGTTCACCTAGCATAAGCGATACAGCAGAGGTGGTCAACAAGTCGCAGTCACTATGGGAAAATTCATTTATGTAAATTCACGAACAACTTCATAACTAGAAGTTCAAAAGAAAGACAACCTATAAGCGAACGCATAGAAACTGAAATACCAACAGCCGCATAGAAAACTTACCTGTACAATAGGCTGTATCTCTGCAGCCAATAAAATGTGTGTACATGTTTTAACGAATTTCTTATCCGAAATAGTGTACACCATCGTATCGTCAAAAGTTTCCATTTTCTCCTGAAGCAGCCTGTGTATTTAAAAAGCCAGGAAACTTGTATATTAGAATTCCTTGCAGTATTTTGCTTGACAACACCGTGAGTAGCAGTGTACAGCTACGTAATGTTTCGCGAAAACTTCGATATCACAATGAGAACAGACAATTTTTTTCTGATTCGTGATTATCTCGCCTCTGTTACGTACAGTTGTGACACTGTATTCCGCTGGTGATCTACACGAAAAATCCGAGAGTGTGTAGCGTTGCTCTTGGGGGACGAAAATAAAAAGAATTGTTACTTTTTTTATGTCGAAAAACTAAATATTTTTGGTGGGCGACTTGGCAACAGAATCAGGGATTTATTACGCTATTATAATAACATACGTTGTCCATTAAATACCTGAATAAGAGCAGCATATTGATATATATATATATATATATATATATATATATATATATATATATATATATATATCATTTCTGTCGCGATGTAGTCATACCCGGATCAACACTAAGGTACCAGAAGATTTATAGACTTTAAAAGAAATGCAACACTACACAATTAAAAAAGAGTTGGTTCAGAAATAATAGGAAAACGATAATGTTCCTTCTGCCTCATGCTGCGTTCGGCCCATCAGCGTGATCGTAATTTCTGATGATGAAGTAACACAAAATAATTAACAGTCAAGTAAATAAGGAGATGGACTCATCAAGGTTAATTTACGAAAATAAGCACACTTATCTTTAACACACGTTTTTTTTTTTAATGCTACGTACCTTTTCATACTAAATTACAATAGATGACCATTGTTGTTAAATACTTTATACATAATAGTCAAAATGTCCTCTTGATGCTGTCTGTTCGTAATCAGTTACAAGAAACTACATGTTTTCTGATTGAAAAATTAACATTTATCATATTCTATCAATATTTTCACATAAAATATAAAATACAGTTGCGGAACGCAGCAAGCCCGCGTCCGCCTCTCATGGAATACAAACAGTAAAAGGTGAGGCGCCAAAAGCCTCATTTGTCTTGAAACAACAGAATTCTTTTTTATACCATTAATCGATACATGTACATAGAGATTTACTGGCACCGCGCAAGAACGGCAAAGATAAAGAATAATAGATTCTGTCGCTGCTATGCGATGGTTCATTTCTTTTACTTCACAATTGTTCGATAACTTTAGGCCATCAGTCGTTTACTATTGAGCGTATATTAATGTTTGTGAGGCGAAAATTACTAATATTACAAGTGACAGGAACCTTTGGTTGTCCAACAGGTGGTCTCGGCTGTGTTGCTGACGCTGGCGCTGTGTTTCGCGATGCTGCAGGCGAACCCGGTGGCTGACCCACGTCACCACCACTGGGGTGGTGGCCACGACTATGGATACAGACGTCACCACCACCACTGGCACCACCCACACGACTATTGAGTAGAAATTATACTGCCTCTCTTAGTTCTTCCTGCATAATAGACTAACAGGCTTAGCGGGATAACGTCCATGTATCCAACGTTTTCGATTTCGTGCTGGAGATAGCAATAAACTGAGGATCAGGATGTAAATTTGAGTATTTATTGTTTTTAACCAGAGAAGTAGCATGAACATTATTTTATGCAATTAACTTGGGACGTTAATGTGTTTTGTTGTTTAGATTTACTTTTTTGTATTGAACATGTAAGAACTTGAATGTATTGTCGTTGCTGTATTGGGAAATTGAAAACATATTCCAAAACATTCAGTTTAGATTTAATCTAGACAAAGCACTGAATAAAAAAAATAATGTTCGCAAAGTTGAATATAACAAAAAAACCGTTTTTTATCCATCAATATGAATATTGTTTCATTGTGATTTATGTGTGCACCTATGTTCTGTTGTGAAGGAAGAACAACCAAGCTGAAACTGCTCTTGGTCACAATTTCATGTGTTTCAGGGAAGAAGGACTGATACTAATATTATTACTTCATCAACTCAATCCTAATTTTTAGTCAACTGATTTTGTTAAGTACAAGACAATTTACGAGAAGCATTACGTTGTTAATGTTTCAAAAACATCAGCAATTTTCATGCTTCACGCACATTTTATTGAATGTATCAATAATATATTAATCGTTTACTTCAAATTACCTTCAGTAAATCAGTGACAATATTTGTATCATCACAGAAATAAACATTATAACAATACAAAAGCAATGAGTCCGCATTCGTCTACGACTTTAATTTTACAAAGAGTATCGCTTATGGGAGGAAAGATTTTTAGAAAATAAACAGAAAAAACAATACAGTGCGAAAGTGAAGCGAGAAGTGACACATTTTCCTCTTTCTTCTTTCTTCGAGCAGCCAGTTGAAGTTTGCTAGTTTGGCTGAAAGAGTCTTTTTCTTACTCTCTTCCATAAATCTCTTCCCGAACTCGGTGTGTTGCTTCTTGTGTTCCTCTGTCCAGGTGGCCTTCTTCTAACTATTTCCCAAATGTGTGATTTGTTGGCATTGATTTCACGTACGTCTCTCTTAATTTCTTCATACCAAGTAACTAAATTTGTTATTTTAATTAGCTTCTTTGTTAATCTAGTGTTGTTCGTTATGTTGTATAACCAAAGCATTTCAAGCATCTTTACGTTTTGCGTCAACGAACTTCTCTAGTGCTGTGTATAGCTCTGTGGTTTTTCTTTGAGATCATATGCCATTCATATTAGAGGGATCATAAACAGCTCAGAGAATATTTCGTTCTTCCTTTGTAATTTTGTCAATTATTGAATAACGTCCAGGATGTGTAGTTTCTGAGTCATACAGAATGAAGGCACGATAACTATCTTCTAATAGCGAAGTTACGCATAACGGAATATTAATCTTTTAATGTAGTGATGCCTTGTTATTGTGACCACTTTCCAGAGTTTAACCGCTCTTTCTAAACTGCGTTTGCTCTCTGTTGCAGATGATATTACGATTTCTGAGAGATATTTAAAGGTAGATACATGTGGCACTGTCCCATAGTTCCTTTGTAGTTGCTATTTTCTTATATTTTTTAGAAACTTTTCCATGAAATGAGTCTTCGCATATCAGATTTAAAGACCTGTTTTTTTTTTTTTTGCTATCTCATGTAACTTCTCTATGACGAATTCATTTTCCTCACAAGTCTCAGTAAAGATCATTAGACCGTCAGAAAAAGCTAGTCACTTCACTTTGATTCTCTATCCCGATGTTTATACGATCCATTTCTTTCCCCAATTATGTGATGATTTTGAAAAATACAATGCTAAACAGAAACTGGCAGAAGCCTTCCGCTTGACCGACTCCTGCATATACCCCAAAAGTGTCAGACATTTCACTCAGAACCTTCACTTGAAACAGTGTGTCTGTGAGGGGGTGGCAGATTATATTTTTAACTTTCCGGTCTATCCCAAGCTCTTGTAAAGTGCCGAAAACAGTTTGTCTGTCAACAGAGTCCTGCACCTTCTTGAAATCCGCAAAGCTGACACATGTTTTGATACTTTGACGTATCCTTGACATTGCATGCAAATACTACATTGTCTCAGCACATAATTTGCCTTTCCAAAAACCTGCTTAATAGTCACCAGTCTCATGATCTTTTTGGTGTTCAGCTCTGTTTAAGAGAGCTTTGGATAGAACCTTGTATATAAATGGTCTCCGCAGTTGTTGGGATCTTCTCTGTTACGTTGTTTGTGCAACAGGTCTGTAATAGCTTTCTTCCAGTCCTAGGAATCGTTTCAGTTCAGCGTATTTGTGCTAGAAGTACAGGTATATGAATTCTTCTTGTAAAGTCAGATACCGTCCACTCCTGGTGCTTTGTTATTTTTGAGTAACTGAATTATCTCTTTTTCCTTGAGTTGTTGGAGATGAATGTTTGGGTTTGATACTTTTCTTTTTTTTTTTGAATGCTACCTTTTGACTGTAGAATCAGAGCTTAGAAATTCGGAAGGTGTTCGGCCAAAAAAATGCAGTTTCCTTTATTGTTTGTCTCCACTTTTTCATTAATTTGAGAAGAACGCAACGTTGGTGGTTTACGTCAAGTCGTCAGGGAAAGGGAATGCCTTGTAGAAATTTCGGGTGTTCATTTTCTGCAAATCTTGGTCTAATTCTATGAGATTGCTTTCGTCGTAGGCATGTTTCTCATGGGGAATTATTACTGAGACTGATTTTTGCATCTCCATGAAGGGCTTCCATCTTTCAAGTATTTGATGTCCTTTCCAGTAATTCCACGCTGTGATTCGCTCATTGACGGTTTCATCACACGTCACTTTCACCATCTCTGGGAAACCAGTTCCCAATGGTTCTGAATCTGTAGGGCTGGAAAGAGCTTTTGTTATTATTATTATTATTATTATTATTATTGTTACTAGTACTATTAATTTGTGTTACCAAGCTCCAACTCTATGTTGTCTCAGCAATGCACCACATTATAGAATGGATTGCTTAATAGGTACATTTTAACTGTTAGATGTGCATAACAGTTTGGCAGCTGCTTTCACGTGGAGTACCATAGTTAAAATCTCCAATTGTATTGACACATGCTTACCATGAGCACGAGTTCTTTATTGCTCGCCATAAAATAGTTCCTTAGTTAAGGACTGGGCGGAGATATGAGACTGGCTATTAGACACTACTAAAGATGTTTTTTTATCTCTAATGGCCTACTCACCAAAGAGGATCTAACCACTTATCTTTTGTATGGGAGTGTAGGAGGGCTAGTACCTTAGTCTTCAGTATCCAAAATGTTTTCATCTTCCACTGAGTAATTTCATAGTTTGTGTGTCAGTGTTTTTAATTTGGAACAAGGTTTAGGATCCACCAGTTTTAAAGACCCCTCGTTACTGATGGAGAGGTGACCACTCTTGCAGCACAGGTCTCATCCAATGATGATCAGCAAACATTGACCGCTTTCATAGACATCTCTCAACAATGAAGGCGTAAGCTGGCGGCTGAAATTCGGTTAATAAGTGTTTCCATTTCAGAACTATATAAGAAGAAAGCAGCATCGAAGGATGACGGCGCGTTGCTGTTGCGACTATTGTTGTCGAAATATGGCAAGAAATCAGAATTAACGTGTCTTGTGCATTCGGTAGCTGTTATCGTAATATGAAGGCCATTGTCTGATTATGAATACTGGTAAAACATCGCTGGTCATAAAACTGGAACAGTAGTAAATACTGTAACTTATGAAGCCCTACGGGGACAGTTAATGCTTCTGCATACATGTATCTACCTATATTTCCATACTAACAATATATCTGTAAATAAGTAAAAATCCGTTTTGATCGCTGGTATTTCTCTGTTTTTTTAAAATACACTTTAACTCGTTTCGGCCACAGCCAACATCAGAATCTCTGAGGTAAACAGAAAAAAAACTAGAAGTAAGCCTTCTACCAGTACTACAATAATCTTGACTACTATATATAGAAAGGTCGTAGATTAACGTTGTTACCAGAAATCTGGAAGCTTTTTTGACCGATTAATTTCACATTTTATCAGATTTTACGCGTTTCTAGCAAAAATGTCGCTAAGTTCGTGACCAATTTAACCGCATTTTTACAAAATACTCTAAAAAGTTTCTGTAGGACACAAATTACTTATTTTTAATATACGTGCTAGACAAATATCCATAATACTATACACATGGCATAAGCCTCCGGCAAAAAATCTTTAAAATTTCTTGATTGATTTACTTCAAGTTTTTATACCACAATAAACATTTGGACACAATCAGGCCACATATATTTAATATATATCATATATAAACACACAAGAGTACTATATAAAGGGGAGATGTTTTCAGCAAACATCTGACCAACTTACTTTAAACTTTTAACAATGCTCTAATGAAGATTCAAACAATTTGAACAACATTTTTAAATGCACTTAGTATATAAATATTTCTACATTATACAATGAAGATACATGGTTAACAAAACTCTCGATTAGTTTTTGACAGATTATCTTCAAATTTATGTGACACGGTACTCTAATAAACATCTGGACGTAAATAGGCTGTATATTTTTAGTATCTGTAGATATGTCTGTACTAATATACAAAGACAAGCTGTTGTTTAACGTTGTTACAAAAAACCTCAAGATGTCCCCCAATTATTTAGTCAAATTTTTGCATGGTACTTTACTAAACGTTCACTCAGAAAGTTGCGATATACTATTAGGTAAATACTGTACATGAATGCATATGTAACATATAAGGAGAAAACGTTGTTACCATACGTCTCGAAAAATTTTTTACCTACTTGCTTCTAATTCTACCATGATAGTCTAATGAAATTGGGATGGGTATAGGCTATGTTTTGTATATAGTATATTGCTGTATAAGGTAGCAATATTGGGAAATATCTTGTTAAGTATTTCATCGATTTACTTTGAATTTTTGCACAATTGCATTCAGACGGACTTGGGCAACTATTTTTTTAAACAACACTTCACATGTTATCTGTTAAAGCCGACTGCTAGAAAAAAGTACTCCCCGTGCGGTTTATTTTTCTTTCTCACACTCAGTTTTAACTACGATGTCACGCCATTTAAACCAATGGCAAAAATAGTTTCTCCTATACAGATTCTTTCTCCTTATACACAACTTTAAACAGATACGCATATACAACAATGTGCTGCTTCATTTTATTCCTCGTTGTCGCTTTCAATATACAACAAGAAAGCTATGGTTATGCCTTATCGGCATATGATTAGAATACTACGATGGAATCTGACTCTTCCAAAATTTTGTGCTCCTACCCGTTCGCAGAATTAAACAATGCAAAATAATGGTATTGACGGAACTGTTCTCACAGATCAGTAGCTGGAGACGCCATATACGAGTGTTCCCAACCGATTTCCCATTCATTTCAGGCCACTTCAAACTGCAATCGATGTTTCCTTTGCAACACCAACGGACAATAATGACGTCAGAGATAGGCGATCAGTCGAAGTAGAAAGAAAGGGAGAAGAAAATGAACATAGACATAGGGAAGGAGAACATGGACAGGGAGAGGAAGGGGGTGGGGGGGGAGAGGAGAAGAACGATATTGTCAGGCTCCATAGTGCATTGTATAAAACTGTTTTTACACAATACGTTATTGTACTAATTCTGTAAATATCACTTCTCATTTATTCTGCCTCTTTGACAGGGTATGTAGGCAGCTGAAGCAGAAATACGTTGGTGGGCTTTTTTTATATGATACAGGGATAATAGCGATCACTTGCTTAAGTAGTTATGTCGATCCCGGACAAGTATAATCATTTTATATCATTTATGGACAGAAATAAATCCGGAAAAAACTGCCATGTCTGTCTCTTTCTCTGTCTGAGCACGCTAATTTCAAAAAATGTTACTCACTTTTTCACGGAGTTTTTGCAGGCAACTTGATTATACGAGGGCAGTTCAATAAGTGATGCAACACATTTTTTTCTCGGCCAATTTTGCTTGAAAAAACCGGAAATTTCTTGCGGAATATTTTCAAACATTCCCGCTTCGTCTCTTATAGTTTCAATGACTTCCGACAGGTGGCAGCGCTGTACGGAGCTGTTAAAATGGCGTCTATAACGGATGTGCGTTGCAAACAATGGGCAGTGATCGAGTTTCTTTTGGCGGAAAACCAGGGCATCTCAGATATTCATAGGCGCTTGCAGAATGTCTACGGTGACCTGGCAGTGGAAAAAAGCACGGTGAGTCGTTGGGCAAAGCGTGTGTCATCATCGCCGCAAGGTCAAGCAAGACTGTCTGATCTCCCGCGTGCGGGCCGACCGTGAACAGCTGTGACTCCTGCAATGGCAGAGCGTGCGAACACACTCGTTCGAGATGATCGACGGATCACCATCAAACAACTCAGTGCTCAACTTGACATCTCTGTTGGTAGTGCTGTCACAATTGTTCACCAGTTGGGATATTCAAAGGTTTGTTCCCGCTGGGTCCCTCGTTGTCTAACCGAACACCATAATGAGCAAAGGAGAACCATCTGTGCGGAATTGCTTGCTCGTCATGTGGCTGAGGGTGACAATTTCTTGTCAAAGATTGTTACAGGCGATGAAACATGGGTTCATCACTTCGAACCTGAAACAAAACGGCAATCAATGGAGTGGCGCCACACCCACTCCCCTACCAAGAAAAAGTTTAAAGCCATACCCTCAGCCGGTAAAGTCATGGTTACAGTCTTCTGGGACGCTGAAGGGGTTATTCTGTTCGATGTCCTTCCCCATGGTCAAACGATCAACTCTGAAGTGTATTGTGCTACTCTTCAGAAATTGAAGAAACGACTTCAGCGTGTTCGTAGGCACACAAATCTGAACGAACTTCTCCTTCTTCATGACAACGCAAGACCTCACACAAGTCTTCGCACCCGAGAGGAGCTCACAAAACTTCAGTGGACTGTTCTTCCTCATGCACCCTACAGCCCCGATCTCGCACCGTCGGATTTCCATATGTTTGGCTCAATGAAGGACGCAATCCGTGGGAGGCACTACGCGGATGATGAAGAAGTTATTGATGCAGTACGACGTTGGCTCCGACATCGACCAGTGGAATGGTACCGTGCAGGCATACAGGCCCTCATTTCAAGGTGGCGTAAGGCCGTAGCATTGAATGGAGATTACGTTGAAAAATAGTGTTGTGTAGCTAAAAGATTGGGGAATAACCTGGTGTATTTCAATGCTGAATAAAACAACCCCTGTTTCAGAAAAAAAGTGTTGCATTACTTATTGAACTGCCCTCGTAAATTAGGGCACAGTTTCGATTTTATTTCACCAAAATTGGATCACGAACAGGAAATATATAGCGATATAAAGTTGTGTTGAAACTGTAACTTTAAAATGAAGCCATCCACACCCGAAATTCTGCATGTTGAACAAAAAGTCTTCCTCTCAGGCTGTGAATGTCCTCTATTGAAAGTTCAAGACCGGTTGGACAACCTTAAAATTCATCGTCAGGTGAATTTACATTGGAGGAATAATATATTTGCCCTGCTGAATAACCAATTTAAAAAAAAAAATTTGTGATCATAATCAAATAAAACCGCGAAGAACAGAATACTCACATTGTCTTTAAATCATTGCAGTACACAGGAGTAACGCCGCCGCAGTGGCCGAGCGGTTCTAGGCGCTACAGTCTGGAACCACGCGACCGCTTCGGTCGCAGGTTCGAATCCTGCCTCGGGCATGGGTGTGTGTGATGTCCTTAGGTTAGTTAGGTTTAAGTAGTTCTAAGTTATAGGGGACTGATGACCTTGGAAGTTAAGTCCCATAGTGCGCAGAGCCATTTGAGCCATTTGAGAAACACTTATATCCAAATCCCATAGTTCATCGTCAAACCAATAAAAATAAATAACTCGCTATAGAGCTGTGGTCCAAGTTAAAATGGTTGGATCCGACAAGTAAGCTGTAAAATCAGCATATCTCAGTAACTATGAGAAACGGAAGAAATCAGGGAAACTGCAAATACCCGAAGAACACCTAACCGAATAAACGTGGCCTAACTTCCAGTAGGAATCAGACACCAAGGAAGCACAGCTGAAGACATATGTTTCCGTAGACTGCTCAGGGAGGTGAGGTAACACTGCATCAAACTGTGCCATAGTGCAATAACGCCGCGCAGGAAGTAACGCATGCGCAAAGTGACAGAAAGGCCGAGTCGTGGGTACAGGACGAACTGGGTGGAAAGTAATTGTACAGTGTTACTAAACTAATCCTCCAATAAGTAGTGGGATGAATGACTATACTGGTATCTAAAGCCAATTCAGAAGGAATGTGCTTCTAGGAACGAAGAAAGTGCTTATTTAAACAAAACAAAAAAAGAACCATAACTCTTCTATGGCGTAAATCAGTCCGTCTGAGCGTGAAGTGCTTCACCAGAAAATTTGTTTAGTAAGGAATGTGCTTCTAGGAACGAATAAAGTGCTTATTTAAACAAAACAAAAAAAATGAACCATAACTCTTCTATAGCGTAAATCAGTCTGTCTGAGCGTGAAGTGCTTCACCAGAAAATTTGTTTAGTTAGTAATAAATTTGCACTTGTTACAAATTATTAAGTGGAATGCCTCTGCTTTCCCAACTCGGAATCTAGTTGATTTGGAGCCTGCGTTTTCATCTGTCTCCCTAAAGAGTACCTCAAAATTTCGACGGTTTTCAGCGATATACGTTAAACAACACCTATCGCAGGTACTGCGGTGTACTCCACGAGATTTCTAAGTTTCAGATATAAGCTTCTACTCTTGTCTGAAACTCTGCACATTAATTCTAGAAATTTTTTGAGAACACAAGAAACTACCAACTCTTCTGGAGACGTGGCCACCCGTGGTCTACAAGTAGCGTCGTTACTAAACGGTTCAAATGGCTCTGAGCACTATGGGACTCAACTGCTGAGGTCATAAGTCCCCTAGAACTTAGAACTACTTAAACTTAACTAACCTAAGGACAACACACACAACCATGCCCGAGGCAGGATTCAAACCTGCGACCGTAGCGGTCACGCGGTTCCAGACTGTAGCGCCTAGAACCGCACGGCCACTCCGGCCGGCCAGCGTCGTTACTAATCAGACCGTCCTCAGTCTTGGGTTCGAACCGCGACACTGTTTAAATTTTGCATAAAAACGGTCGACAATGGCGGCTGAAGACTTTCTGCATAAGAATCAACACTCGGTTTCCTACCGGCCTTGTCAAAGATTACGGATAAGAGGATCGGGGTTCGGGAAAATGCCTGGCCCCTGGGGTAGGAAAATGTCCCTAAAATACGGAAGAATCAGCAATAATTAACGGCATGTGGATGCACGTGGTAATGGAAATCGCTGTGCTACCGACACATCATACCTATCCACAGGATACCTGGGCTGAATTTTAAAAAGTGTAGCGATAATCTCACTATTGGCAAAATACTCCGGATTACCCCACCATTCCGATCTGCAGGAGAGGACAGACAAGGAAAGGATGACGATGGGAAAAAGATGCAATAAGTAACGAAAGGGTAACACTCTATGGGGCGGGGCGAGTAACGTCAGTATTTCAACAGCCGAGAAAAGTGCATAACGAGAGTGCAATTCATTATGAACCGGAAGATACGACTGGAAGTGAACTAGAGTGAACTGTTCAGTGAAAGGACTGTTCTCACAACAATCGGTGCGAACAAACGACGTCGAGAATAGTTCAGGTTTGCATGCAAGCAGAGGATGAAAGGAAAGAGGTAGTATGTAAGGATACTGAATGGGCATTTCAGTACGTGAAGCCAGAAGAAAATCAAATCCACGGGGATATTGGAAACAAAATGTACAGGGAGGTGTAGACGAAAGGATAAGGGGAGGAAAGGACTTGGTAATAGGACTGAGAGAGGAGGAAGAAAAATTGAGTTATGCAGTATATTTCACCTATAAGCAGCGAATCACAAGAAGAAGAGGTATACAGGGAAATGGACCTCACATGGAAAGATTCTAGCTGGATTACAACATAGTCGAACAGAGATCCTGAAATCAGATGTTGTATCAGCCAGGAATAGGCACAGACTCAGATTACAATTTAGTTGTGATGAACAGGGGACTGGAGATTAACGGTATCGTGCAAAAGAGTCATTGTGTGAAAGGCAGTTGAATGCTAAAGTAGCGAAGAATGTAGATATGCATTTGAAGTTCGCTAAAGATGTGGATACTACGACAAAGAAATAACACATTAGGCAGTAAGTGTGTGGACGTCTATAAAAAGAACAATCGCAGATGTTGGAAGAACAAACACACGATGCGCAGCACAATTAAAGGGTCACTTTTTCGAAACTCCGTAACTGTGTCCCACTGCGATGCTGAGGTTTGAAATTTCCCTAAAAAGTGCCTACAACTTTTCTCTGTGATGGTGCGAAAGCATGGCACCCTGCGATAACAAGGTACCGACACACGCAAAGAAAGACTACAGGTCAAAGGTTTCTGTGAGGTGTAAGATGAGTTAACCAAGTCATATTAGCATCAAATTTCACCACAATTCTCCCCGAGCCCATAGCGGACGTGTCATATGATGGGCAGGTCCTCACATCCTTTCTTACACACCGTCACTCTTTAGATTCACGACTCTGCGATAGAGGTCAGAACAGCGACGCCCTGCACTAAAATCACGTGAATTTGTTATGCGTAGCCGAGGAAAGCACTTTAAACAGTGCACCACTGAAAGTCCACACGGAAAGGCCTCAGGGGATGGAAATAAGGACATCACTGAATAATCATCCTCTCTATTTGGATGTTGGTTTCCACACATTCCCCAGTCGAAAACGTCAGTTTCCAGTGCGACGTACGGCAGGACGACGTTGTTGGCAACATTGGATAGTGCTGACACCCCGTGGACGATTCAACCCCTCTGTAAGGATATCGTAGGGCAGTAACGCTACTGAACGTGATCACACACCCATGGAATGTAGCGCGACCGCAATTTTTGCTCTGTTATACAGATGGAATCAGCAGGAACCATTCAAAAACATTCGAAGAAATTCGACCGTGATCAGAAATGGTAAAGGGTGTTTACCATTTGAAGACCTCCTGTGGCGTACACAGGCATATGTGGCATTGACACATACGTGAATAAAACTGCAAATATTCCCTTTAAGACCTTCTATTTCGGTAACACCCTTGGTGCAACAGGCTCAAATTCGTTGTGAACTTTAACATTGTCCATATGCAGAGTCTGAAACTGACTGATTCCTAGGCCCTTTCGACACACTTCAGCTGAGTGGCTCCATGCCTCAGGACTCCTGCCTGCTAGCCGCGTGCCAAATCTGAGGGGTGTCGAAAGGTATGCCTTCCACGCCGACGCCTAGATACCAGTGATTGACTGTTTCTTTGTAGAACACTGCTAAGTGCCCAACTAAGGTGCGAGAATTTTCGCAACAAACTACAATTTTATTCAACTTTCCATTGTAACCTGTTTGTGACGTTACTCCTCTATCAGTTACCCTGTGCAGCTTACTTCCAAGGCAAGTAATTTATCTTGCCTGATATAGAAGTATGCGATACACAGTTCCAAAGAATGCACATCGACTACAGCTGTGGTATCATCTCAACTAAATAATTAGCATCACAAAGTAAAGGAACTACAAAACTACACATTTTCGCTTCAGAACAGTCAAACCACTAATCTCGTACATAAATCAAATGTGAATCATAGTTAATAGATACCATAAAAGTATCTGCACAATAAAAAGGGTTCGACGATGAAATCTAACATAAGGAAAACAATTTTATGGCCAGATCAACTTAAATATAATTCTCGGTGGCTTCAAACTGAACTGACGTTTGTTTTTCACCTATTAAGGACCATTAATTTCCATGAGCACTTGGAATGCGATAAGCAGTCAAGGTAGTACAGTGTTAACTGGTGTGTGGCGGAGTACTCTGTAACAAACGAATACATTTAGACTTTGATATACTTGGCTCCTGAATGAATATCTGTGACATAAGAAAATTACTTCAGATATATATTATATCGACAGCTACTACAACGCTTTGCTATACCTCTCTATAGTCACCCAAGTTGACACGACACATGGCAACAGTTGTACTACGCACTTGGACGTTGACTCCATCCGTCACAGGAATTCTACATACACTTGCAGTTTATTACAAGGGCCAAAAAATTAAGAAAAATGTGCTACATGTCATAGTGTTACAAATCGTCCGTATCTCAGTACGAGAGAGTAAGGTTGTATGCAGTTTCTAAACATTGCATACTTTAACTACTATGCTTCACTGATAGAAACTTTGAGTGAACGGTCACCAACAGGGTGTGGTCAGAGCGTGCGTGCTAGATGCATGAGTAAAATTTTAAATTATTGTTTAGTGTAGTTTTGAAGTGAAGTGTACAGATTTGTAATCACAACTTTAAGCTTTCTTTTTTTCATGAACAAAAAGCTACAAACAGAATTTCGGTGATCTAAGAGTGTATATCTCTCTGTCTGTCTGTCTCTATCTCGCAACCTCTCTCTCGCTTGTGTGTGTGTGTGTGTGTGTGTGTGTGTGTGTGTGTGTGTGTGTGTGTGTGTGTGCGTGTGTGTGGATAAGCTGTTGTAGTTACTGGCCAATTCTGAAAACAATGAATAAGATATGAGATCGAGTTCATCGTCGGACTAGATTGGTGACCGTGATACCTAAATACGTCATAGAATTCACAGTTTTGGTCACATTTGATTTCATTTTGCAAGATGAACGCTTTCGACTTTATAGTCGCCACCAGATATATAAGAGCAGCTTTTCATTGGAGAAAAAACAACATTATCACAGGATATGATACAAATACATTGAAACAACGTAATAAAATCGCCACTGGTTATGACATAGTAGGAATTTAATGTGATACAAAGATTTCACATCATGAACAGAACGCAGCTTACTTAATGTACTGGAAGAAATAGAAATGTATGCAACTCTAAAAAATAATCGTCTGATATTCTTTATTGAATAATATGTGCTTTGTCACAGAATGAACTGTCACTTTTAAAAACCTTTCTATAGCAATGATCATTATGTTCGTATCTATTCATACTACCTTTTATAAGCTTACGTTTTCTCTGCGTTGTTTGCCATCAATGACGTCATCGGCACTGCCCACTGGCGTCTACTCGTGTTGGCGGTGGTTCCGAGTACGTAGAAAACTGATGGTGTAAATAGGACTTTCTCCGTCATACTAACGGGCTTCCCGTACAGTGAGAACAGCTGCTCAAGTCGTCTTTGACCTAGCCTTCAACTCATCATAACTAAATTTCTGTTCCATAAATTTTAATTCTTACCTTTTCCACTTTCAAGAACATTTAAGTCAATACTAATATTTCCAACGTATCGGTTAATTCATATATTTACTAAAGAAACCGGCAAAACGTAGCAATTTCTAAATGTGTGTACGCTGGATATATGTCTCAGGCCGGGGTATCCCTGGGAACTGTGAGAGGACGGAAATCTTTGCTCTCGTTGCTACTATACGCACTATGGCATGGAACTCGATTCAAATAAATCATATAGAAAGGGAATTATAAACACTCATCTGATATCGTTTTTTGTTTTTACTGTCTGTAAGATGTCTGTACACATCACAGTTTAAAAAATTGAACAATGTTTGGAACATTGTTTCAGGAAAACTTATTTCAAAGTACACAGCTGTGATCGCATTAAAGGTGTTTATTTTTTCTTTTAGATTATCGGTTTACATCTTCTAAGAGATAACCTTCAGATCTTCCATTCCTTGATGACCGTAGGAACCAATGGCGTGGAATGGTTTAATCTGTGCAGCAATGGAGAACACTGCTGTCATCTAAAAATAAAAATAAAACAACTATAACACGGTCGCGATTGTGTGTATCGAAATAAGTTATAAATATCTTAAGCTTCTAAGTCAGTACAGTCAAAAGATAGGGCAGTTTACGTCACTTAGTTTGATACTCCGAAACGCATACATTAAAACCTATACGTTATTTTCCTTTGACCTAATGCCTTGAAATTTGGCAAGGAGCAGGGTCCCACAGCACAACTGAAGGGAAGAATCAGAAACTATTAATTTCTAAGTATATAAAAATAAAAAATTTCTTGTGTCGTTTGGTATCCGACTTCAAACTTAAAATTAAAACATTCTCGGAAGCCAGGGTATACCTGGGTCCAGTATCTTGCCATTGTAGATGACGGGCCAAAATCGTCATTATTTTCAACTCCCGAAATGGATAAACTGTCTGCATACATTATTTGATACTAAATCCTCAGCGCGTAGGTTCCACTCGCAATCGGTAGTTTTTCCCTTTTCGATTATTGTGTGGTATGGTTATGAACTACTTCTCTGAACTATCAGTTCGCGAAACAGCAATATTCAGCTGACCACGCGGAAAATATTCTGATCTTAAATCAACTGCTGTTAATTTGAATATTTCATCTTGAACCATCTTCACTGTTATTGCAAACAAAACCATGATTCGATACTGACTTCGATTATAACGAGTGGGTCCATCAGTTGGGATCATTGGAATTCCAGTATGAGAGCGGGATCTCCACCAGCTGAACCAGCGAGGACAGTAGGTACAAAGGCATTACGCCGCACAATTCTTATGGGCGAACTGTTTGCATTACGAAATTACGGACGATTCAGGCAGCGAAGTAGTAGCCGATAAGCTGTACATACGATTTTTCTGTTATTAACATTTTCAATTAAAAGCGACTGCGAGGAAGAAAACTAAACAGCACTTTGGTTATATATACAATTTTATAGAAAAGTATGTATACGGAGAAACAAAACACATATATAGGACAAAACTATTTGTCTAGTGGTTTAAGCACTTGATACGGAATGTGACAAAAAGAAACTGCAAGTTCTTAGGGTGCAACACTTTCTTATTCTCAATCCATTTTGACAGAAAATCCGTGCAGTTTGCATAATTGTATATATAGCTGTAGTTCACGATTTGGTATCTACAGTTCTTCACAACTGAAGTAAATTTTCTCACAAAATATAACTGAAATAATTCTTATATGAAATTGCCAACTCTTTGTACGTCACGCTACGCTTAATGACATTTAACTAGTCTCGGTAAATATGTGCTTCCAATGTACCATTAGTGCCATAATTTTAAACATTGGCAAGTTTCTAATTATCACGTATATCGATACGGTAAGCAATTCAGTTAACACCTATACGTTTTCCGAATCGCTGTTTTATAACGTAATAAGCTTACATGTTTGCTATTTGCAAGTAATAATTTTACGGTCAGGTTTCTTAAATTCTGAGATATCATTACTTTCTTCTTGTAGGTATGATGGTGATCGGTTATCTTTTCGAAGAAAAGATAATATGAGAAAGGCTATGAATTCTACAAATTGAAGGTAATGAAGACAAAGCTACAGAAAACAAAATATGCTATATATACTGTATAATTCTACCATTCAATAATCAGCAAGCAATGGAACAATACTAAGGCATTTACCACAAAATGGCTTAAAAGAGAAGATGGTTTAAAAGTTGTACTGAGGAAGTGTGCTGTGTAGCTATACCGACAGAACGCATTACCGAAAGTGTTCTGAAATTAACGACACGCCACAACAGTACCATTTAAAACTAACTGGACTATGGAATTCTCTTTGCTTCTATTCGTTTTTACGACAGCTGTTTAGCGTGCGAAAAATGTTATTTGCTCAACCGATATTACACATTGCGAAAATTCTCTTATGTACATGAGAAACTGGACTATGTGTGGAATGAGAGAATACAAAGAAAGAAGATGTTCACTACTTAGTCTTCTCAGACGATGATTAAAACTGCTGCTTTTCAGAGGTGAACATAAGGCTAAACACAAAAAGAGCAAAATCATCAAAAAAGTCATTCTGGGAATAAGGGTATTCATCACACACTGAAAAGAAGACGGAATTCCTCGTAACATTTACCGGTATTCAGTAAAATAAAAAATAAAAAAAATAAAAACTAAACCTTCCCTGAAAGACGAAAGCCGCAGGTAGCTGAAGAAGCAGATATGAAACACTGATTGACGTCCAACGGAGAGTAGTTCAAAGAGATGTAACACCTTCTGACAGACGGCTTTAGAACACACAAAGGTAGTAGTTAACCCTCTGTTACCATTTCAAATGGCTGGCGTAGAAAGAAATTCATACAGAGATCTAGACTGTGCCGAGAGAAAAAGATCGAAGAATAAAGACTAATCTCGACGACATTCACCATAAAGCGACGTATGAAAACTTCCGCTCAGGGGACTGAGTTGTGAGTAGTTTGAAAAATTAAACTGGTATATGATAATGAGAGTGGGACAAGGAAGTTAAGCATAACATACAGTTCACCGAAATTCCAGTGTCTACACAAGAAAGTGAGCAACGACAGGTAAAATGCGGTTTTCTCAGTGCCTCAGTGAAGATGTAGAAGCAAATACCTTGGACGAGACACATGTCGAGCTACACACCCGCTTTAGTTTTTCGTAACTAACTGCTTTTCGTATGGTGTCGGCTCTGGTCGTCATCTAGTAGGGTCAGTTACGAGAGCGTGACGTCAGAAAGAGAAGCGAGTGCGTCTGCGGTGTTTTCAAAGCGACTGGTGCTGTCGCTCTTACCCAATAGTTTCCGCAAGAGCTCCCAGTATATTTGGAAGGGTAAGCCAGCAGTGGTCAGACACATCCGTTGTGGTTGGCCTACGAGAACGTCACAGCGGCTATATGAACAGGCATCTGGTGAGAAATTACTGTCCATTGTTTTAAAGTGGGCACTTAAAATGGCAATTTTCTACTATTTTAGCACCTGTTTAGAAAATATTACCGTATAAACTATTGAATAGCAGTAGTTTGAAAGATTTTTCGATGTGTTTTATATTGCAGAATTTCCGCCTGTAATGACGGATACTGTATTCTGAAGGAAGCATGTGTCTAACTTATAACTGATGTAATTTTGCATTAGTTGCCAAACAAATCGTCTTTTTCACATTGCTATGTTGTTGTCCAACTTCCAACAGACGTATCATAGTTTACACAAAACATGTCATCAGTAGGAGGCAGTTTTCTCTCGTGAACTGGCAATTTTAATTTTACATCTCGTCGGAATTATTCATTTTCTTGTTTTTCCATAGCTTGTGTTTGTAGTATGTGATCACTTCTCCGAATGTTCGATAGTAACCTATTTCATAACGAGAAGGCAGTTCTAACAGGAGACTAGTTTGTTTAGTTATGGCGCCTATACACCCCAAATTTTCAGATTTTAATGACAGACTAAACAGTGTAAGTACTTAATTAGTTGTTTCTTGATATCTCTGCATTGTAATATTTATGCATAATAACAGCTGAAAAGATTTCAGAGTCCTCTTGAGCAGTTATCTAGCTATTACTGCATCAATCGTTCTAGTGACATCGTAAGCTAGAGATTCGGTTCTAATATTGGTCGTTTATTATGATTTCTATATAATCTACAGTTTTCTATCGCAGTTCTAGTGGTGGTAAGTGCCTTTTACCGCTTGCAATCCTACCAATTTGAATGCTTGGAGTGACCCTCTCCCTCCAGAACTACTTTTTAATTTACAAAGCTATTTACCAATCAGAGTTGATAGAGTAATTTTAGAACACACACACACACAAACCCGTAACCATTAGAGAGGGTTTACACCGATTATTTCCGATTTGTATTATGATGTATTACAATGAAACATTGTCAAAACGTCACCCAAACTATGGTAGCCCAAAAAGGTTGTTGTTTTTGAATTATGGTTACTCTGTACATAAACATTTGAGGAAAAATTCCTCTGAAGTAAGGAAGAAATATTAAGGGATAGTTTACTCCGTACATAAACGTTTGAGGAAAAATTCCTCTGCAGTAAGGAAAAAATATTAAGGGATAGTTTCCAATCGACAACTATCTCATCACAGTTGGATACCAGAACCTGTTAGGGAAGCTACAAAGCTGAAATGGGAAATTATGAGGCTCAACCGATAATTAGTTCGGGTCAGTGAAGTGAAATTAGAAGAAGACAAATATTTCCAGTCACATAAACATACCGAAAATATCAGAAGAATCAGGAACAAAAAAGAAAGCGAGTATACTACATTACAGAATGGAACTACGTTATGTCTCAGTCGATGGATATGTATTACAAACGCCAACTTTTGTTATAACATTTGTTACGGGTGGCCGGCCGGTGTGGCCGTATGGTTCTAGGCGCTTCAGTCTGGAACAGCGTAACCGCTACGGTTGCAGGTTCGAATCCTGCCTCGGGCATGGATGTGTGTGATGTTCTTAGGTTGGTTACGTTTAAGTAGTTCTAAGTTCTATGGGATTGATGACCACCCATAGTGCTCAGAGCCATTTGAACCATTTTTTATTACAGGTGGCTCTTAATAGGTCTCTAGCGTTCTTTTTTCAGGGCAACACTATTCACAGTCTGAGCAATTAGTTCGTTAAAACATGCAGGATATCTGGATGTGTCTGTTGAAGGGCTATGTTGTATCAACAGCGTAGTGTCTATTACTTCATCCACACGCTATCGATTTCAACAATCAAACGAGGTGTGAACACAGGGAGAAGGTACCAACGAAATTTAGTGAACACTCGAGCAGACACCCTTGAATGTGATATTTTGCAGTTACAGAATCGCCTACCGTTTCCTCTATAATCAGCAGCAACATTCCCCTTACAAAACCCTTACAATAAACGAGTGTCAGCGAACTCACTTTTCGTAAATACGTTCGGAATGAATATGCAGAGGTAGACCAGTAACTCAGATACACTATGAAAAATTTCTTTTATGTAAACTCACGAACAGTTCACAACTAGAACTTCAAAACGAAGATTACAACCTATGAATAAACCCATAGAAACTGAGATACAAACAGCCGAATTGAAAACTCATATTTGCAGCTAGCTGTAACTCTATAACCAATAACAGACTATACATGTCTTAAGGAATTTCCTATTCAAGTTAGTGTGTACTACTATCATGTAAATAATCTGATTTTTCTCCTGAAGCTTCTTCTAAATTTAAATGACAGGTAATTTATACAAGTGAATTTCGCACCGTGACGGTAGTTTGTGTTAACAACACGTTGAGTAGCAATACAGGCCTATGTAATGCTTCGCAATAACTCCGATATCACGCTGGGAATGGGTCATTTTTTTCTGATTCGTGCATAGCTCGCTGCAGTTTTATACTGTTGTGATAGTGGGTCTTGCTTCCGCTCAGCACAACAGCAAACGAAACTGACAGGAACCTCTGGTTGTCCAACAGGTCGTCTTGGCTGTGCTACTGATCCTGGTGCTGTGTTTCGCAATGCTGCAGGCGAACCCAGTGGCTGTCCCGCATCATCACCACTGGGGTGGTGGCCACGACTATGGGTATGGACATCACCACCACCATTGGCACCACCCACACCATTGGCACCACCCTCACCACTGGCTTCACTGGCACCACTGGTAGCACTGGCATTGCTACTGAAAAGAAGTTCCAGAGGCTTCTTGCTTCTTCCTGCATCAGAGACATTTAGGCTTAGCAGGATAAACACCATGTATGTTCGACCTCGTGGTGGAAATAACAAAAAAGCTGAATTTGGATGTCTATTCGATCAGTTTTTGACTGTTCTGATCCAAAGGATTGGCATTAACAATGTTTTAACTCAATTAATTTGGAATATTCAATCGTTTTTTTCCACATCCTATAACTGATACACTCATAGATTTATTGCTCTGCATTCAGAATCTACCAACTCAAATGAATTTACAGTGCCTTACTAGGAAAAAATGTAGAGCAATTGATGAAAAAATAAATGAATTAATGCAAAGCAACAATCACCAATTTTCTGTTCTATATCATACATTTTCTGCTGAATCAAATGGTTTATTCTTGAAAAGCAGTAATTCAAAGCGCTGTGTATAGATTTGTAAATTCAACACATTTGTTTGTATTAATTTAACAACTGATTCGTTTAAGGTAATTAGTTTTGTTTCTATTTATCAGTTGAAGATAAAATGTCAGTGATTCAGTTTCGATTAGCGCACATAAAAGTGTATGAAATAAATCATTTTCTCAAGCTTGAATATAACCGAAAAACTGGCTTATCTCTATTTCAGACAAACCATTACTATCAATGGTATTTTTACTGTGAAGAACGAAGAGACGAGAATAGTACACGAAACTGTTCCTGCGAAAGTTAACTGCTCCTCTGGATTGTTTTGTCTGTTTCAATATTAACGTTACACTGAATGAGCAATAACCAATTGATTGGTAGATTATAATTTCATATAGGGATGAAGAATCTCTATTAATACAACTCCTTCATTTACTCAGTCAATGGTTTTAATCAGCTGAATAACATGTTATGTTACTGTATGGTCTCTTTATATCCCATCTTCGCTAAAATGTACGCTTCAAGTCTACACTGTACTGTGGCAACAACAAAGAATTGACTGATAGATTATTACAATTTACAGGAAAAAATGAGTTGTAGCAAAACTATTCCTTATATCTTAGTCCTAGTTTCCAAATAACTTATCAACATATCATTGCTGCATAAATTTAGTTTGCACATTCGCTAAAATGTAAACCTCATGTCCATGGTGAAGAACATTGTGTTCACACCTAAGAAACTGAACGTAGGAAACAGTCAAAATTATTAATGTTTTAGTAGATGTGCTTAGAATTACCTTCACTACATGAGTCACAACATTCAAGTAGTAATAGAAAAACACATTACAACAAGACTCAAAACTGAGTCTGCATTCCTCCACAGTGAGTCTGATGTTGATGCTAGAAGGAGCCACTGTATTGCTATTACATGTAGTAGAGCTTTGGGTGTCAAGACATTCAAATATCAAAAAAGAAAAAGAAAAATTATAGATCCAAAGTATTCTATGAAATGATAGAAATGTTTGTTATTACTACTAATATTATCATTGCTATTTACTCTTACTTCTGTTAGCAAAATGGTTGTCTATGTTATCTATATAATCTGACACTGTATTGAATGTACTTCAGTATTATGAACAGATCCTTACTCTTGGTTAGTATTCTTATTAACATGTTCGAAAGTTTTGAAAATTGTATTTATAGTTTTCACATTTGTTCCCCCCCCCCCCCCACAAAAAAAATTCCATACTTAAGAGCTGAGTGTAGTGAGAACACTGAGTGTTACACTGTGAGAACCTTTTTTTATTATTTCTAACGTCCTAGTTATCAATGGGGATCTAACTATTCAGGTTTTGTGTACAAATATGAGAAGGCAAGTAACACAGATCTCCGTATCGAAATAATTTTCAGTTTCCACAGACTAACTACCTAGGTTATATGTCTCTATTTTCAATTTAGGAGTTGTTTTTCAAAGATGACATTGGTTTTGGAGCAATGGTCTGAGACCCGAAGGTCAGCAGACGAGGTCCGCTTTTATTAACCCGAGTAAACAATGAGGAGTTAAGCAGGTGGTTTCCAGGGAAACCACCAGCGTTCTGAACAGGGAGAACGGAGCTCTGAAGAAAGATGGAGTCTTACTGTTACAACAGTTATTCGAATTGTCATAGAAAAATACTAAGAAATAACAATATTCCTCTCTTGCGCATTTGTACTAAAATAAGAACACTGCCTGACTACGATCTGTATTACTGGTAATACATTGCTGCCCATTAAACTTGCAACACCAGGATGTATAGAAACGCATGAAGCTGTACACAGTTATGACAATCTTCCCACACACAAGATCAAAATCAGTATCAATGGTTCGTCTAGCTTTCTTTTTAACAAGTATCTGTCTATACTTATATTAAAAATGTATTCATGTAAATGTCTGTCTTGATAGTTATTATGTCGATTTTTTATTATTGTATGTGGTATAGAAATATTAGTTCTCATTTCTTCTGTTTATCTGACACAACTGATGATGGCTGTGGCAGAAAACCGTTTAAGTGTATTAATAAAAAATAAAGATATACATAGTAGCAACCAAGACAGACAAATACCTGACTAGTGATAATGATCATGAACACGTACAATGATTTAATTCATTTATGGACAAAAATAAATTGCTAAAAGTGTCGTGTATGTCTGTTTAAGCACACTAATCTCCAAAAGTGTTACACGAATTTTCATGGGATTCTCGCCATTAACTTGAGCTTAGCTTATGGCACATTATAGGCTTTATTTAGTCATAACCGAATCTCAAGAAAGAAGATACCTTGATTTAAAGATTTATTAATACCATAAGTTTAAAATGACTGCGACTACAGCCGAAATTCTTCATTTTACTTACAAATTCTTCTGCTCACGCTGTTAAAGTCCTTAATTGTAATGTAACGAGCGGTTTCACATTCTTTTAAGAATCAGGTGACCTGTACGTTTGAGGAATAATAGAGGTGGAGTAAACAATTTACTCTTCGGAATAATCAACTCTTAAAGTAAGTAATGATAATTACTGCAAACAGTTCAGTGAAAGGATTGATCTCACCAAAATCGGCAGCAAACCAACGGCATTGACACCAGTTCCTGGTTTACGTCCAAGCAGAGTATCAAGAGATAGAGGTAGGGAGAAGCAAATCTGATTCTCATGAGGTATTGGAATGCAGATGCAGAGTGAAGAGTAAAAGAAAGGGTAAAGCGAAAAAATACGTTTGTTAGTATGACTGAGAGTAGAGGAAGACTAATTGAGTTCTGAAATAAATTCCAGTAAGTAATAGCGAATAATCTGTTCAGGAATCACAAGAGGAAGAGATGTACGTGTAAATGAACCCAACGTATGGGGAGATTCGTGGAGGATTAATCACCGTCAGCCAAAGACCGTAAAATCAGTTATGTTAAGGTGGAAACTGGAACAGATATAGTCGAAGATTACAATTTAGTTGTGATGAAAAGCAGACTAGAGGTTAACAGAATCGTCGGAAGAGTCACTGTCGAAGGTAGATGTATACTGATGTACTGAAGAATGAAGAAGCGTGTTTGAAGTGCTAAAGACGTGGATACTACTAGGAGGAATAACACTTTATGCATTTCAGCCGTAGAGTAGTGGACATATATTAAAGGATCAATAGCAAGTGCTAGGCAGACAAACATACAATGCGGAACACAATTTAAGTGCTCCTTTTTCGATACTCCATAATTGTTTCCTACTGAGACGCAGAAGCTGCAAATGTAGCTCAGAGTGTCCTACAACATTACTTTGTGATGTTGCAAAAGCGCGGCGCTGTACAACACGTGTGAAAGAAAGACCAGAGCCCAGAAGTTCCTGTGACGTGTAAGATGGGTTAACAATATTTTATTGACACCAAATTTGACCACAATTATCCCCAAGTTCATCGTGGACGTTTCACATGATGAGAAGGTCGTCACACTCCGGTTTACCCACTGCTACGAACGTGATCGCACATCTCTGGGGTCTACTGAAATTTTTGCTCTAGTGTAAAGGGCGAGAATGTACGTTCGGAACATATCATGATATTGTAGTAAATAAGCAGTGTGATAAAACCGGAGCAGAAGAGAACGGATGCATTTGACATGTGGTGCTACAGAAGACTGGTGAAATTAAGCAGACTGATAAGGTAAGGTACGAGGAATCGGAGAGGAGAGAATATATGGAAAACCGTTGGCAAAAAGAAGGTACAGTATTGTACGATATCTGTCAAGACGTCACGGAATAACGTCTATGGTACTAAAGGGAGCTGTAGGTAGTAAAAACTATAGAGGAGGTTCAAAGTGCTATTGTGACACGAAGGCGTGGCGTAGGAGAGTTATTCGTGGCTGGCAGTATCAACCCAGTCAGGGTACTGACGAGAAAAAAAAAAGGACAGGGCGAGGAAAGAACATATGGAAAACCGCTGACAAATTGCGGGCGACTGACGACTCAAAAAAAAAAAAAAAAAAGAGAGAACAGGGTGAAATGACTGGAGACAATTAACAATGATTAGCGGAAACAGTATAACCATCGACCTACAATCGATATAAACCCATCCACTCGACAGGTGCGTCAACGACTGCTAGTCAGACACACGCACTTAAATACAGTCATAGGTGACTTCAGACTGAGCTGATATTTCTCGTTTACCTGGTAAGAATCAATGATTTTCATGATCACTTGGAATGCGATATGCAGTCGAGGAACCAGAGAGTTAACTTTGGTTTGGGTGAGTACTACTCATAAAATGTGTACATTTAAACTTTGATGTACTTGGCTTCTAACTGAATTTCTGTGGCATAAGAAATTACTTTGCGGAGATATTCTATCGAGAGCTATTACAACGCTGTGCTGTCATCTCCTGACACCATGCAACTAGGGGTACAACAGTTGTTAATGGTTCTAAGCGGCTTTTGGAGGCTGATGCCCTCCATCTTAGGAATTCTTAATAAATTCGCAGCCTATTACAAGGGGCCAAAAGCTTAATATATATATATATATATATATATATATATATATATATATATATATATACTCCTGGAAATGGAAAAAAGAACACATTGACACCGGTGTGTCAGACCCACCATACTTGCTCCGGACACTGCGAGAGGGCTGTACAAGCAATGATCACACGCACGGCACAGCGGACACACCAGGAACCGCGGTGTTGGCCGTCGAATGGCGCTAGCTGCGCAGCATTTGTGCACCGCCGCCGTCAGTGTCAGCCAGTTTGCCGTGGCATACGGAGCTCCATCGCAGTCTTTAACACTGGTAGCATGCCGCGACAGCGTGGACGTGAACCGTATGTGCAGTTGACGGACTTTGAGCGAGGGCGTGTAGTGGGCAAGCGGGAGGCCGGGTGGACGTACCGCCGAATTGCTCAACACGTGGGGCGTGAGGTCTCCACAGTACATCGATGTTGTCGCTAGTGGTCGGCGGAAGGTGCACGTGCCCGTCGACCTGGGACCGGACCGCAGCGACGCACGGAATCACGCCAAGACCGTAGGATCCTACGCAGTGCCGTAGGGGACCGCACCGCCACTTCCCAGCAAATTAGGGACACTGTTGCTCCTGGGGTATCGGCGAGGACCATTCGCAACCGTCTCCATGAAGCTGGGCTACGGTCCCGCACACCGTTAGGCCGTCTTCCGCTCACGCCCCAACATCATGCAGCCCGCCTCCAGTGGTGTCGCGACAGGCGTGAATGGAGGGACGAATGGAGACGTGTCGTATTCAGCGATGAGTGTCGCTTCTGCCTTGGTGCCAATGATGGTAGTATGCGTGTTTGGCGCCGTGCAGGTGAGCGCCACAATCAGGACTGCATACGACCGAGGCACACAGGGCCAACACCTGGCATCATGGTGTGGGGAGCGATCTCCTACACTGGCCGTACACCACTGGTGATCGTCGAGGGGACACTGAATAGTGCACGGTACATCCAAACCGTCATCGAACCCATCGTTCTACCATTCCTAGACCGGCAAGGGAACTTGCTGTTCCAACAGGACAATGCACGTCCGCATGTATCCCGTGCCACCCAACGTGCTCTAGAAGGTGTAAGTCAACTACCCCGGCCAGCAAGATCTCCGGATCTGTCCCCCATTGAGCATCTTTGGGACTGGATGAAGCGTCGTCTCACGCGGTCTGCACGTCCAGCACGAACGCTGGTCCAACTGAGGCGCCAGGTGGAAATGGCATGGCAAGCCGTTCCACAGGACTTCATCCAGCATCTCTACGATCGTCTCCATGGGAGAATAGCAGCCTGCATTGCTGCGAAAGGAGGATATACACTGTACTAGTGCCGACATTGTGCATGCTCTGTTGCCTGTGTCTATGTGCCTGTGGTTCTGTCAGTGTGATCATGTGATGTATCTGACCCCAGGAATGTGTCAATAAAGTTTCCCCTTCCTGGGACAATGAATTCACGGTGTTCTTATTTCAATTTCCAGGAGTGTATATATATATATATCTATATATATAAATATATATATATATATATATATATATATATATATATATATATATATATATATATATACCACTGGTCGTACTGTCAGAGGGTGATCGTATCTTTTTAAGCCTGTATGCTGCTTTTAAATATAAGATACTTTGACTTTACGAGAATTCATTGAACTATCACCTATAGGTGTAACCAGATGGTGCTTGCTAGATTCATGAGCAAAATTTTGAATTATAGCCTAACATAATTTGCAAGTTGAACATGAAGTTATGTAATCAGAACTTTAAATGATTCATTTTCATTGAAGAAATACCAAAACACAGAACTTCTCTGATCTGAGAATGTCTCCTCCTCCATCTCTCCCCCTTCCCTCTCCCCCCTGCCACGCATCCCCACACCCCTCCCCCTACCACACGCCTCATCTTTCCCTCTCTCCCACTCTCCCCCCTCTCTCACTCTCCCAACCTCCCTTCCCCCTTTTCCTCTCCCTTCTGCCCCTTTCTCCCCTCCCCTCCATGAATGACCACATGAATGCATCCCAGAGGAAAATGCAGCTGCCTCCAGGTTATTTCCGCCCACAGTAGCGGAGTCAAGGTGCTGGTTCCTTGGAATACAATGGATAGACGCCCTCACATGGGCTTGATGAAATAGGCTTTGAGGTCCGTCGGACCGTTAAACGCTCTGCCATTGCGCCAACGTCCATTACCGATGGTCACGTGCCCCTTTAAGTCGTAGTTGCCAATGTCGTGGCACGTGCATGATTCATCGGTTTCGGAGGATCATCATTAGAGTATTCGGTGCACGGTACTCTGAACAGCACTAAAGCGTGGCATCTGTAAGGAGGGTTTGCTCCCGAAACTCTTGATTACTGGGCGTGGTTTAGTCTTGGTTTCGCTATGCTTGGAACACCTTCACCACAGCACATTCCAACACCCAACAAGTTGTATGGCTTCCGAAATGCTGTTGCCGAGCCTCCAGGCCATCACAATTTGCCCTAGTCTAAACTTCCTTTTCTACAAACGTACGGCAAGTTCACTGATAATGCATTCACCGAGCGTGTGCCTGATTATCAGTCGTTGACGCTGCTATCAGGTGGATGGGTCAGTATCGATTGTAGGTCGATGGTTATACTGTTTCCGCTAATCATTGTTAATTGTCCCCAGTCATTTCACTCTGTTCTCTCTCTCTCTTTTTGAGTCGTCAGTCGCCCGCAATTTGTCAGCGGTTTTCCATATGTTCTTTCTCGCCGATTCCTCGTCCCTTACCTAATGAGTCCGCCTAATTTCAGCAGCCTTCTGTAGCACTATATGTCAAATGATTCGGTTCTCTTCTGCACCGCTTTTATCACAGTCCTTATTTCACTACAATACAATGCTGTGGTTCGAGGGTACATTCTCGCCCAGTACAACACTGCAAAAATTGCAGTCACACTACACCTAAAAGATGTACGATCACGTTCGTAGCGGTTGGTAAGACTGGGTGATACGACGTTCTCATCACGGGAAACGTCCACGATGGTCTTGTGGAGAATTGTGGTCAAATTGGGTGCCAATATGACATCGTTAACCCATCATACACTTCACAGGAACTTCCGAGCTCTGGCCTTTCTTTCACATGTGTCGGTAGCTTACTGTTGTAGGGCGCCGCGCTTTTGCACCATCAGAATGTAAGGTTGTAGGCAACTGTGAGCTACTTTTCCAGGTTCTGCGCACAGCAGAAGACAATAATGGAGTATCGAAAAATGAGCACTTTAATTGTGCTCCACAGCGTATGTTTGTGAGCCTGACACTTGCTGTTGCTCTTTTCATAGATGTCCACTCCTCTATTCCTGAAATGAATAAAGTGCTTTTCCTTGTAGCAGTACCCACATCATTAGCAAACTTCAAATGCGTCTCTTCGTTCTTCAGTACTTCAGCATTCAACTTCCTTCGACAGTGACTCTTCTGACGATTCTGTTAACCTGCTTTTCATCACAACTAAATTGTAATCTTCGACTATATCTGTTCAAGTTTTCACCTTAACATAACGGATTTTGCGGTCTTTGTCGGACCGTGGTTAATACTCCTCGAATCTCCCCATACTTTGGGTTCATTTACACGTATATCTCTTACTCTTTTGGTTCCTGAACAGATCCACTATTGCTAGATGAAATTTATTTCAGAACTCAGTTAATCTTCCTCCTCTTTCAGTCATACTACCAAATCTATTTTTCCCCGTTACCCTTTCTACTACTCTTCACTCTGCATCTGCATTCCAATACCACACGTAAATCAGATTATTTTACCCCTACCTCCATGTCTTAACAGTCTTCTTGTACATAAACGAGAACTAGTGTCAACGCCGTTGGTTTGCTGCTGATTTTGGTGTGATCAACCGTTTCACTGAATTAGCATTAACTATTTTGAGAAAATGGTTATTCCAAAGAGAAAATTTTTTACTCCGCAGCTATTACTCCTCAAACGTACATATCACCGGATCTTTAAAAGAATGTGAAACCGGTCGTGACATTTCAATTATGGATTTTAACAGAGTGAGCAGAAGAATTTCTATGAAAAGTGAAGAATTTCGGCTATAGTTGTGGCCATTTTAAACTTATGGTATTAATAAATCTTTAAATCAAGGTATCTTCTTTCTTGAGATTCGGTTATGACTAAACAAAGGCTATAATGTGCCATAAGCTAAACTCAAGTTAACAGCTTTAATCCCATGAAAATTCGTGTAACACTTTTGGAGATTAGTGTGCTTAAACAGACATACCCGACACTTTTAGCCATTTATTTTTTCCATAAATGAATTAAATCATCGTATGAGGCCATGATCATTATCACTAGTAAGCTAATTGTCTGTCTTGATCGCCACTAAGTATTTGTTTACTTTTTATTAATACACCATAATGAGACCTAATATTAATAAAAAATCGGTAAATAACGATCAAGACAGACATTTACATGAATACATTTTTAATATTAGTAAGACAGATCCTTGTTAAAATGGAAGCCGTACCAACTATTGATATTGATTTTGATCTTGTGTGTGGAAAGATTATCATGACTGTGTACAGCTTCATTCATTTCTATACATCCTGGTATTCCACACTTAATGGGCAGCAGTGTATCACGAGTAACCCAGATCATAATCAGATAGTGACTTTATTTTAATATAAATGTGCAAGAGAGGAATAATGTTATTTTTCTATGACAACAAGCATGTATTCGGAAACTACTGTAACAGTGCTCCGTTCCCCTGTACAGAACGCTGGTGGTTTCTGTGGATGTCACCTGCTTAAGTACTCGTTGTTTACTCGTGTCAATAAAAGTGAACCTCGTTTAATGACCTTCGGCGGTCATACCGTTGCTCCAAAACCAATCACATCTATGAAAAACAACTCCTAAATTGCAATTTCAGACATGTAACCTACGTGGTTACTCTGTCGAATCTGAAAACTATTTTAATACTAATATCTGTGTTACTTACCATCTCATACTCATATAGTAAAACTGAGTAGTGGGATCACCATTGATAACTAGGATATTAGAAATAATAATAAAAAAACACAAATTCGTCAGTGTGTAACAGGCAGTGTTTTCACTTCACTCAGTTCTTAGCTATGGAAATGTTTATTTGGGGAGCAAATGTGATAATATGAAGTCAGTTTTCAAACTTTAGAACATGTTCATAAGAATAATAACCCAGATTAGTAGGAATCTATTCATAATGTTGGGGTTTCCACTACAGTATGAGACAACAGTGTATTCTATACAGCAACACATTATGTAGATAACATAGACTAAGATTTTGCTGACAGAAGTAAGAGTAAGTATCAATAATAATATTAGTAGTAATAATAAACATTTCTATCATTTCATAGAATATTTTGGATCTATAATTTTTCTTTTTCTTTTTTGATTTTTGAATGTCTTGACTTCCAAAGTTCTACTGTATGTAATAACAAAACAGTGTCTCCTTTCTGAGCTCAACATCACACTCACTGTGGAGTAATGGAGACTCAGTTATGAGTCTTGTTGTAAAATGTATTTCTATTATGATGTAAATATTGTGACTTGTTTAGTGAAGGTAGTTTGCATTTTAGCGAATGTGCAAACTAAATTTATGCAGCAATGATATGTTGATAATTTAATTGGAACCTAGAACTTATGTGATGTAGCTTGGCTACAACTCATTTTTTCCTGTATATTGTAATAATCTATCAGTCAATCATTTGTTGCTCCCACTGTACAGTGTTCTTCAAGGCCTTGACTCGAAGCATACCTTTTAGCGAAGATGGGATATAAAGAGACCATAGAGTAACATAACACGTTATTCAGATGATTAGAACCTATGACTGAGCAGATGAAGTAGTTGTATTAATACAGATTCTTCATCCCTATATGAAATTATAATCCACCAATCAATCAATTATTGCTCATTCAGTGTAACACTAATACTGAAACAGACAAAACAAAGGAGTATTTAACTGTGTGTACCACTGTCGTCTCTTCGTTCTTCACAATAAAAATATCATTGATAGTAAAGGACTTTTGACACAGAGATAAGACAGTTTTCGGGCATATTCAAGTTTGAGAACACGATTTATTTCATATACTTTTATGTGTGCTAATCGAAAATGAATAACTGACATTTTGTCTTCAACTGATAAATAGAAACAAAACTAATTACATAAAGCAATCAGTTGTTAAATAAACACAGACAATTGTGTTCCATTTACAAACCTATATACAGTGCTGTGTATTACTGTTTTTCGAGAACAAACCATTTGATTCAGCAGCAATTGCATGATGTAAAACAGAAAATTGGTGAGTGTTACTTTCACATTAATTCATTTATTTTTTCATAATTTGCTCTAAATTTTTTCCTAGTAAGGCACTGAAAACTCATTCGAGATGGTACATTTTGAATGCAAAACCATAACTCTGTGTGAGTATGAGTTACAGGATGTGGAAGAAAACAGTTGAATGTTCCAAATTAATGGAGGTAAAATATTATTAATGCCAGTACTTTGAATAAGAAGAGTCAAAAACTGATCGAATAGTCATCCAAATACAGATTTTTTTCCTATTTCCACCACGAGGTCGAAGAAAATGCACACATGGTCGTCATCCTGCTAAGCCTAAATGTCTCTGATGCAGGAAGAAGCAAGAAGCCTCTGGAACATCTTTTCAGTAGCAATGTCAGTGCTACCAATGGTGCCAGTGAAGCCAGTGGTGAGGGTGGTGCCAATGGTGTGGGTGGTGCCAGTGGTGGTGGTGATGTCCATACCCGTAGCCATGGCCACCACCCCAGTGGTGATGACGCGGGTCAGCCACCGGGTTCGCCTTCAGCATCGCGAAACACAGCGCCAGCGTCAGCAGCACAGCCGAGACCACCTGTTGGAAAATGAGAGTTCCCTGTCAGTTTCGGATGCTTTCAGGTAGAGCACCAGCACAATACAGTGCTACAACCGTACATAAGAGCGGTGAGCTAATCACGAATTAGAAAAAATTGGGCTATTCTCTTTATGATATCGGAGTTATTGCGAAACATAGCTGTGTATTGCTACTCAACTTGTTGTTAACAGAAGCTACCATCACGTTGGGAAATTGTATTATGTAAATTACCTGTCATTTAAATTTAGAATATGTTTCAGGAGAAAAAATCAGATAATTTACAAGATGGTAGTACACTAACTAGAAGAACGAGTTTCTCAACACATCTACAGTCTGTTATTGGTTATAGAGATACAGCTTGCTCCAGACATAGGTTTTCATTCCGATTGTTGGTATCTCAGTTTCTATGGTTTTATTCATAGGTTGTGATTTTTTTTAGTTCTAGTTGTGAACTGTTCGTGAATTTCATAAAGGAATTTTTTCGTAGCGTTTCTGTGTTAATGGTCTCGAATTTACGAAAAGTGAGTTCGCTGACACTAGATCGGTGTAAGGGTTTTGTAACGGAAATGCTGCTGCTGATTATAGCGGAAACGGTAGAATATTCAGCAACCGCAAAATATAAGATTCAAGGATGTCTGCTCGGGTGTTCACTAAACTTCATTGTTACCTTGCCTCTGTGTTCACACCTCATTTGATTGTTCAAATCAATTGTGTGTGAATAAAGTAGTGGACACTACGCCATTGTTTCAACATAGCCCTTCAACAAGCACATCCAGAAATCCTGCATGTTTTAACGAACTGATTGTTCCGGTGGTAAACAGTGTTGCCTTAACAAAAGAACGCCAGAGAGACCTATTATGAGCTACACGTAGCGAATGGTACAACAAAAGTTGGCATTTGCAATACACAGCCACCGATTGAGACGTAACACATTTTCTAGGCTGTAATGGGGTATAGTCGCATTCTTTTTGGTCCTTGATTCTTTTGATATTAGTTCCTCGCATTTCAGCAAAAATATATGTCAGCTGGCTAGTCATTTTCACTTATGAGGAATTTAACGAAAATTTTCGGTATTTTCGTGTGACTGGAAATCTTTGTCTTCTTCTAATTTCACTTCACTGACCCCAACTAATTATAGGTTGAGCCTCAGAATTTTCCTTTTCAGGTATTGTACCTTCCAAAACAGTATCTGGTATCCAACTGCGATGACATAGTTGTCGATGGGAAATTATCCATTAATTTTTCTTCCTTATTGCTGACGAATTTTTCCTGAAATATTTATGTATATTGTAACGATATCTCAGAAACAACAACCCTTAATTTTTACTTTTCGCAGTACCATAGTTTTGGTGATATTTACACAATATTTTATTGTAATACATCATATGACAAATCAGAAATATTCGGTGGAAACCCCCTGTAATGTGTGTGTGTTCTAAAATTACTCGAGCATATACTACTATCATATCTGAATGGTAAATAACTTTATAAATGAAAAAGTAGTTCTGGAGGGAGAGGGTCACTCCAAGCATTCAAATTGGTAGGATTGCAAGCGGCACGAAGATAACGTCTGTAATCTAAAACGGCACGGCTAAAAGAATTTAATATTTTATACACTATCTAAATGAGAATTGCTTCCGGTAAAATGCACTCACCGCCACTAGAACGGCGATAGAAAACTGTAGATTATACAGAAATCATAATAAACGACTGATATTAGTACCGAATATCTAGCTTATAGTTTAAATGGCTCTAAGCACCATTGGATTTAACATCTGAAGTCATCTTTCCCCTACAACTAGAAATACTTAAACCTAACTAACCTAAGGACATCACACACATCCATGCCCGAGGCAGGATTAGAACCTGCGATCGTAGCAGCAGCGCAGATGCCGACAGAAGGGTATGGAATCTTTCGCTCACAGGGGCCGGCAATCTGTAGCTTACGACATCACTAGAACAATTGATGTAGTAATAACTAGATAGATGCTCAAGAGGACTCTATAACCTTTTCAGCTCTTACTATGCATAAATATTACTATGCAGAGATATCAAGAAAGAGCTAATTAAGTAGTTACTCTGTTCAGCCTGTCATCAAAGTACGAAAATTTTGTGTGTATAGGCGCCATAATTAAACAAACAATTCTCCTGTTAGAACTGCCTTCCCGTTATGAAACAGGCTACTGTCGAACATTCGGTGAAGTGATTACATACTACACCACAAGGTATGGAGAAACAACAAAACGAATAATTCCGACAGGAATACTTGTAAGTTAATGGCAAAAACTTTGTTCTTCACGAAATGTAAAACGGAAATTGCGAGGTCACGAAAGAAAACTGCCGTCTACTGAAGATACATATTGTATAAAATATGATACGTCTGTTGGAGGTTGGACAAGAGCATGGCAATGTGAAAAAGACGATTTGTTTGAAAACTAATGTAAAATTACATGAGTTTTAAGTTAGACACATAATTTCTTCAAAATACAGTATCCGTCGTTACAGGTGGAAATTCTGCAATGTAAAACACATAGAAAAATCTTTCAAACTACTGCTATTCAATAGTTTATACGGTAGTATTTGCTAAACAGGTGCTAAAATAGTTGAAAATTGCTGTTTTAAGTGCACCATTTTAAGAGAACAATGGACAGTAATTGCTCACCAGATGCCTGTTCATATCGCCGCTGTGACTACGTTCTCATACGCCAACCGCAACGGATGTGTCTGACCACTGCTGGCTTACCCTTCCAAATATACTGGGAGCTCTTGCGGAAACTATTGGGTAACAGCGACAGCACCAGTCGCTTTGAAAACACCGCAGACGCAGTCGCTTCTCTTTCTGACGCCACGCTATCGTAACTGACACTACTAGATGACGACCAGGACCGACACCATACGAAAAGCAGTCACTTAAGAAAAACTAAAGCGAATGTGTAACTCGACGTGTGTCTCGGGCAAACGTTTTGCTTCTACATCTTCACTGAGGCACTGATAAAACCGCATTTTGCCAGTCGTTGCTCATTTTCATGTGAAGACGCTGGTATTTTAGTGTACTGTATGTTATGCTTAACTTCCTTGTCCCACCCTCGGTATCATATGCCGGTTTTATTTTTAAAACTACTCACAACTCAGTCCCCTGAGCGGAAGTCTTCATGCGTCGCTTGATGTTGAATGTTGTCTACTTATTCTTTATTCTTCAAACTTTTTCCCTCGGCATAGTCGAGATCTCTGTACGTATTTCTTTCTACGCAGCCATTTGAAATGGTAACAGAAAGTTAACTACTACCTTTGTGTGTTCTAAAGCTGTCTATGAAAGGGTGTTACATCTCTTTGAACTACTCTCCGTCGACGTCAATCAGTGTTCCGTATCTGCTTCTTCAGCTACCTGCGGCTTTCCTTTTCCAGGGAATATTTTTTTAACGAATAGCTGCAAATGTTACGAGGAATTCCGTCTTGTTTTCAGTGTGTGATAAATACCTTTATTACTAGAAATAGCTGTTTTGAAGTTTTCAAGATTTTGCTCCTTTTGTTGTCAGCCTTATCCTCACCTCGGAAAAGCAGCAGTTTTCATTATCTTCTGACATGACTAAGTACTGAACATCTGCCTGCTTTGTATTCTCTCATTCTACATATTTTCTAGTTTCTCATGTACATAAGAGAATTTTAGCATTATGTACTATTGGTTGACCAAATAACATATTTCACACGCCAAACAGCTGTCGTGAAAACGAATAGAATCAAAGAGAATTCCATAGTCAGGTTATTTTTAAATGGTACTGTCGAGGCGTGTCGTTAATTTTCGAATACTTTCAGTCTTATGTTCTATCGGTATAACTAGACAACACACTTCCTGAGTACAACTTTTAAACCATCTTCCTCTTTTTAAGCCATTTTGTGGGAAATGCTTTAGGATTGTTTTACTACTTGTTGATTTTAAATGGTACAGTTGTGCAGCATATATTGCATATTTTGTTTTCTGCAGCGATGTCTTCATTACTTTTGAATTGTACGATTCGTAGTCTTTATCATATGATGTAGTCTTTGAAAAGATAACCAGTCACCATCATACCTGCAAGAAAATATAAGTAATGATATCTCAGAATTTATTGAACCTGACCCTAAAATAATTACTTGCAAACGGGAGAAAAGTAAGCTTATTACGTCATAAAGCAGTAGTTCGGAGAACGTGTAGTTGTTAACTAAATTGCTTATCGTATTTATGAATGTGATACTTAGAAGCTGGCCAATGTTACAAATCATGGCGCTAATGGTGCAGTTGGAAACACAAATTTACCGAGACTAGTTAAATGTCATTAGCCGTGGCGCGACGTACAAACAGTTGACAATTACATAAAAACATTATTTCATTTATATTATGTGCGAAAATGTATTTCAGCTGTGAAGTACCGCAGATACAATATCGTGAACTATTCTGTACAGATATTAGGGTAAACGTTAATACAAAAACTATCGAAACGTTTTGACCGCCTCTATTCAAATTTTTATACGATAATGTAACGAATATTCTAACGGACAACAGCTATATTTATTTTTATACAAAAATGTATACGTTTTCTGTCAAAATCGACTGAGAAAAGGAAGTGTTGAGCCGTAAGAACGTGCGGTTTCTTTGTTTTTTGTTGCATTCCGTAAACCACGAAACAAATCATTTGTCCTATATATGTATTTTGCTTCTCCGTAAACATAATTTTAAAAAAAATTGTATATATAACCAAAGTGCTGTTTCGTTTTCTTCCCCACAGTCGGTTCTAACTGAAAATATGTGTAATAGCAAAATCGAATGTATAGCTTATCAGCTACTACTACGCTGTCTGAATAGTCCGAAACTTGTTAATGAAAACAGTTCGCACATAAGAAGTGTGAGTCATAATGCATTTGTAGCTACTGTCCTCACAGGTTCAGCAGGTGGACATGTCGCTCTCATACCCGGATTCCAATGATCGCAACTGATCTACCCATTCATTATAAGTGAATTAAGTTTCAGATCAAGGTTTCACTTTCAATAACAGTGAAGATGGTTCAGCATAAGATATTCAAATTAACATCTATTGATTTAAGTTCAGAATGTCTTTCGCGTGGTCAACTGAATATTGCCGTTTCACTTACTGATAGTTCAGAGAAGCAGTTCATAACCTTACCACACAATAACCGAAAAAGAAGAAACTGTCGAGTTGTTAGTAGAACGCAGGCCCTGAGGATTTCGTACAAAATTATATATGTAGACAGTTTACCCACTACGGGAATCGAAAATAATTACGGTTTTGGCCTGTTATCGACAATGGCAAGATACTGGTCACAGGGATTCCCTGGCTGTGTAGAATGTTTTAATTTTAAGTCTGAAGTCGGATAACAAATAACAGAAGAAATATTATTTTGTGATACAATTACAAAATAATAGTTTCTCATTCTTCCCTTTACTTGTGCGGTGAGAATTTGTTCATTGCCAAATTTTACGGTATTAAGTCAAAGGAGAACACAGCATAGGTTTTAATGACTGCGTAGTCGAGTATCAAACTAAGTGAAGTAAATGGCCGTATCTTTTTACTGTATTGACTTAGAAGCTTAAAATATTTATAGCTTACTTCAATGCACAAAGTAGTGGTCGTGTTATCGTTTTTTATTTACAGATGACAGCAGTGTTCTCCACTCCCCCTCATATAGGAAAAAGAAATCTCTATCTGACTTAAATAAACACCTGTAAAGCTGACTTCAACCTCATACTATGATAGGATTTTAAATGCTGAGAATAATTAATTTGCATTAACACTAGAAGTGTGTTATGCTATGGAAGAATCCGCAAGTTAACTGAGACCCACGTAACAGCCAAGACACGAGAACATTTACACTTTGATGTAATAGGCTTCTAAATGCATTTCTGTGACATACGGTTTATCTTACAGAGATGTTCTATCGGCAGCTGCTTTCACCTTAGGGCGCCATGCATCCACATATGCGACAGATGGCAATGGTTCCATTCTGGCACGTGAGTGCTGACTCCACACGTTATAGGAATTCTTCAATATTCACAATCTATTACAAGGGACCAAAACATTGTGAATAGCCGGCCGGTGTGGCCGTGCGGTTCTAAGCGCGTCAGTTTGGAACCGCGTGACCGCTACGGTCGCAGGTTCGAATCCTGCCTCGGGCATGGTTGTGTGTGATGTCCTTAGGTTAGATAGGTTTAAGTAGTTCTAAGTTCTAGGGGACTGATGACCTCAGTAGTTAAGTCCGATAGTGCTCAGAGCCATTAGCCATTCTGAATAAAATACTGCTTGCAATGGTTTTAAAGTGGACTGTATCTTAGTAGGAGAGAGTAAGGCTTTATGACGGTTTTAAACGCAGGATACTTTGGCGACTTTGATATAATCACAGAAATTTTACGAGAAAACTTTGAACTGTCATAATGTCATTAGCACATACATGCTCAATAAGTATGGAACAATTTTAAAGTATTGATTAATACCATCTTCAGGTGTAGCGAAGTAATTCTAAATGAAAATTGTTACTTTTCTTTTTGTTCTATGGAAAAGGAAATATAAACAGCGATTCTGCGTTCTGAGAATGACTCTCTCTCTCTCTCTCTCTGTTTCTTACTCTCTCTCTTTGTGTGTGTGTGAGTCTTCGTGTGTGTGTGTGTGTGTGTGTGTGTGTGTGTGTGTGTGTGTGTGTGTGCGTGCGTGCGTGAATGTGCGCGTGTGTGTGCGCGCGCGCGGGCTTATTAATTTGTAGATTAGCTTCTTGTTTCAAAACGGATTTTTCAAAACACAAGCAATGATGTGAAATGAGTTATTTATCAACTACGCAAGGGACTAGTGATCATGATACATGAGTAAAAAACAGAATTCAACTACCGTGGTCACATCGTGTTTCATTCGAAAGTATAAGAAGCAGATGTATAAGAGTAAAATAATAATAAAAATGTATTTCAGAATTTGAGTATCTTAACGAGTATCTGTTATACATAAACGGTACCTTTATTACGGGATAATTGAAATATACTTTCAAACAATGTAATAATACTGCATGTAGTGGAAACGTCGTCGTCACTAGTCATACAAAGGCTGGTGTCATGACTGATTTAATGCATTTGCATCACGAGCAGATCGCATCTTAATTAAATACCAAAAGAATTACAAGTATACACCAATCTGAGAAAGAATCGCCAGGTATCCTGTAATGAAGACTGTGAATTTTGGCACTGTGTGCACATACACATTTTAAAATCATTTCTATAACAGAGTGCTTTACGATCGTATATACTCACAGTTACGTGCCTTTTACAAGCTTCCGTTCTCACTGAGTGAGTTGTTTGCCGGCGATGACGACATCGGCACAGCTCACTGACGTCTCCTTGTGTTATTGGTGGCTCCAGGTCCATCAAAATCTGATGGAGTACACACTGGACGTTCTACGTTATCCTTATAGGCTTTTCCGTATTCTGAGACAGCTTTTTACGTCATCATAACTACATTTCCTTCATACTTATTTCAGTTAGTATCATTAATTACTTTCGGGAATATTTTCATTAGTGCAATTACTTTGTAATTAAGTCAGTCTTATTTGCGTTCAGAACATAATCATTGCTCTATATTTTTTTAGAACAGTTTACTAAAATAATTGTTGCGTGTTACTGCAAACTGCGTGTGCATCGCTTTTAGCTACACCTCTTCGCATTTAATTACTTTCAGGCCGATTAGCCAAATTAGTGCCGAGAAGGGAAACATTTGCACATTATGCTAGTATCACATTTTTTGTAAAGCAGTTCAGTTAACGACTACGCGTTCTCTGTGTCATTGCGCTATTGAACTTTTAAGTTACCTGTTTCACTTTTTTATGTAATAGGTTTATGTTTAACAAATTCTGAGATAGCCTATCCTTAATTTTATTTTCCTTTTACAGATGTGATGATGTCTGATTATCTTTTCAAACAAAATAAAATATGACTAAGACTAAGAATGGAACGATTTATAAACAATGAAGAGAGTAGCTACCAGAAAATTCGCACCATATGAAACTTTGCAATTTATGAAGGTCTTTCAATAAGTAATGCCCACATATTTACTATTAAGAGTCGGAATTTGGTGACTATATACATCAACATGTCCATGTCCTATTTTCCTACATAGTCTCCATCAGGTTCTATGGCCATATGCCAACGTTGTGGAAAAGCATGTACAGGGCTATTACAAATGATTGAAGCGATTTCATAAATTCGCTGTAGCTCCATTCATTGACATATGGTCACGACACACTACAGATACGTAGAAAAACTCATAAAGTTTTGTTCGGCTGACGCCGCACTTCAGGTTTCTGCCGTCAGAGCGCTCGAGAGCGTAGTGAGACAAAATGGCGACAGGAGCCGAGAAAGCGTATGTCGTGCTTGAAATGCACACACATCAGTCAGTCATAACAGTGCAACGACACTTCAGGACGAAGTTCAACAAAGATCCACCAACTGCTAGCTCCATTCGGCGATTGTATGCGCTGGTTAAAGGTTCTGGATGCCTCTGTAAGGGGAAATCAACGGGTCGGCCTGCAGTGAGCGAAGAAACGGTTGAATGCGTGCGGGCAAGTTTCACGCGTAGCCCGAGGAAAATTGGCTCATGCCACAACTGGAGACCGACAGCGCCGACTTCATCTTTCAACAGGATGGTGCTCCACCGCACTTCCATCATGATGTTCGGCATTTCTTTAACAGGAGATTGGAAAACCGATGGATCGGTCGTGGTGGAGATCATGATCAGCAATTCATGTCATGGCCTCCACGCTCTCCCGACTTAACCCCATGCGATTTCTTTCTGTGGGGTTATGTGAAAGATTCAGTGTTTAAACCTCCTCTACCAAGAAACGTGCCAGAACTGCGAGCTCGCATCAACGATGCTTTCGAACTCATTGATGGGGACATGCTGCGCCGAGTGTGGGAGGAACTTGATTATCGGCTTGATGTCTGCCGAATCACTAAAGGGGCACATATCGAACGTTTTTGAATGCCTAAAAAAACTTTTTGAGTTTTTGTATGTGTGTGCAAAGCATTTTCAAAATATCTCAAATAATAAAGTTATTGTAGAGCTGTGAAATCGCTTCAATCATTTGTAATAACCTTGTATTTCTTGTCCGGTAAGTGTAGCCATGTTTTCACTGCATGAATAACAGTCTCGTCACCTTTAAAGTATGATCCTTAAGCGACCCAAAGAGATCGGAGTCCGAGGGTGCTAGGTCTGGACTATAGGATGGATGAGTCAATGATGTCGAACCCAATTTGGCGATGTGTTCCCTGCTTCTCAGACTTGGGCGTGAGCGTGCATTATCGTGTTGGAGCAAGGTTCCTGCTGGATTCTTCTCCGATATAACATGTTGAAACGGTTCTTGTGTTTATTCATAGTCTTCACGAATGCCTCTGAATTGATGCTTGACCCTCTTGACATCACATCCACGAGAATTACGTCTCCACAATCCCAGAAGACTATCACCATAACTTTTCCGGCAGAGAGAGTTGTCTTGACTTTCTTCTTCTGTGGTGAATGAGGATGTTGCCACTCCATTGACTCCCTATTTGTTTCCGGCGCTAAGTGGCGCACCCAGCTTTCATCCCACCTAACGACCCGTGACAGAAAGGTCTCAAAACGCTTCAAAAATTCAGATGAAGTGGCCTTTCTTTGAATCTTGTGGTCCGCGGAAACCATCGTGAGCACCTCTTTGAATATCCGAGAGTTTCGATCGTTGCAGACGCACCTATGCCGACCGACAACTGTAAAGCCGATGTCGAGTTGTGATGCGCCGGTCGGCACGAATAAAGGCATCCGCACGATTCAGTTTGTCTGGAACGGTGGCTGTGACAGGACGTCCCGAGCGTGGCTGATCATGGAGATCCGTTTCAGCATTTTCTGAAGCTGTAACTTGTTTTATCCATCGCCCAACTGTACTCCTTTCAATTGCAGCATCACCATACACTGCACACAAACGTTTATGGATGTTCACCACGGGTTGTTTTTCTGCAAACAAGACTTCAATAACAGCACGCTCTTTGTACCGTGAGTCATATGTAGAAGCAATTTTGACGTTGTATTTCGGCTCTGCCATTCTCCAGAACGGTTCGAAATTTCACCAGCGCGTGAGGCACCAACAAGTACGTTCTTCTATGCATATTAATGCCTTTAAAAAAAAGTGGGTCATTACTTATTAAACGATCATCGTAACAATCAACACACGGTGGAACAGAACTAAATATCTTAAAACGAGAAAATAGTTTACAAGTTATGACGAGGAAGTTTAGTATGTACTGATCGAATGCAGAACTGAACGTATTCCCAAATGTGCGTTGGGTCACAACAGCTTTCACAAAAATCTAATTTTTCTTTGCAGTTCTCTTCATTGCTTTACGTTTAATTCATCTTCTACAATAACTTTTTAGTGTGTGAAACGCACTATTCAAGCAAACGAAATTGAATGGTATGATAATTCTCTTACTCAAGTGAGGAAATAACACGTTTGTGAAATTAGAGAGTATAAAGTAAGCAGAAGTTCAGCATGTAGGCATTTCAGACGATAACGAAAACTGCTGCTTTGGAGAGGTGAAGATAAAACTAACAGAAAAGAGCAAAATATTCAAAAAGGACACTTTTCATAGCACAGGTATTCAGTACGCACTGAAGACAAGGAGACGTTCCTCGTACAATTTCCCGCAATAGTTACCAGATATGTAACATCTACAAAAAGGTGTCTGTAAAGCAAACGAATAATGTAGCTAACTTTCTGTTGTCAGTTCAAGAGGGAGAGACAAGGAAAAATCCGTACACAGATTTAAAACTGTGTGGTGGGAAAAATTTCGAAGGATAAAATATGAGACGAAATTCAATGTAAAGCTTTGTTTGAAGACTTTAGCTCAGTGTATCGAGTTGTGAGTAATTTTAGTCACTAGTTAAACACGCATTTGACTTCGGGAGTGGGACAAGAAATTTAAGCATACCATTAACTAAAATTCCAGTATCTACAAAAGTAGGTATGTAACGAGAGCTAATATGCAGTTTCTCCAGGGCCTCAGAGATGATCCTGACGTACAGAGCTTGCGTGAGTCACATGACGAGTTACAGATTTCTTTCAGTTTCCAGAAGTATTAGGTTGTCGTACGGTGTCGTCGTGGTAGGACCGTAGCGAGAGTACAATGTCAGAAGGCTTAGCGTGTGCGTCTGCAGTATTTTTTAAACGACAGTTACTCTCGCTCTTACCCAGTAGCTTACGCAAGAGCTGCCAGCAAATTACGGTATGTGTACGAGAACACATCTGGTGAGTATTTACCGTCCATTGTTCCCTTAATACGAGGCATTTCCGACTGGGATTGATGCCGACATTTATCATCATCTCGAAATAGTTTCGTAAATGTTAAAATATATATTCTTTTACAGTATTAGATAGAGAGATTTTTCGTACAGTTTCAGATTACACAATATTCCCGTCGGAATCACGGATATTGCATAGCAAATATGAATACATGTCTGTAATTTTTTTATTAATGGACCTGTACTTTCGACTTTAAACAAATAGTTTTTTATTTTATCTGTAATTTTATTTTAATTCTTATAGTAATTTCGTCTTCTATATCAGACGTCTTCGTTATCTGGAAATTTCCTTATTATTTCTCGTGAAGACACAAGTATAAAGACATATTTGCATTTCATTTACATAAATGCGACACGTGTTCGCAACCAAGCGTATTTTTTTCCTTTTGTTCGTAGTGTGTTCTGTTTATAGTATGTGACGTGAGCACTTCAGTGAATGTTCAGTAACCTATCTCTTAATAAGAAGGCATATGCACAAAAAATTCTCAGAATTTGGACGACAGGAGAAACTGAGCTATTCCAACATTTACTTCTTTCCTGATGCCTCATCAGGGTATTATTTACTTATAATAATACTCAAAAGTTCTTAAACCCGTCTGTCGGAATAAACGTGGACCACTATATATGTAATACTGCTATCATTCAGCGTCGAAAATAAGGGTTTCAACACAATAATTGTCATTTATTTTATTTCTATCAAATCCTCTAACTGTTTTCGATCGCATATCCAGGAATTTATATGGGTAACTTAACCGAACAATTAATTTTTCTACTTCCAGTCCCATCAATTGGAATACTAAGGGTAACTCGCTCTTACAGAATTGTTTTTCAAGTAGAAACTACCAATCAGTGTTGATAATAGTAGTTGCTCCAGTGTTTTTAACCCTTTCGGTTATGGTGTCCTCATATAAGGACATACTAAATAAATGCTTAGTATATTAAAATCAATTAAATTTTACAATTTGTGATTGTTTCCCTCATATTGTCATCAGCTGAGAGTTTATTTGAGAACAGTGTCGATATCTCCTGTCAATCTGTGGTACCACAAAACAAAACTGAATGTGTACCGTCACCTGGACGCTTCCCAGTAACTTTTGTACCTCCCATCAGCCAGCTTACATCTTCTGAGTTAGGTAAAAGAAATTAATTTGTGCGTAGAAAGGTGCATTCTTGAAGGTGAAAACTAAAGGCGTCTTTCAGAACGAACAGTGACATAGTTATCACTTTATACATGTCTCCAAATGAGGACAACGCGATTGATAGGTTGCAATAGTATAGAATTTTAGGAAATTGTTTCGCTGTCTTTTTTAGCCATTTAGTCAATTTAATTTGGATTAGTTAATCAAAAAGGACGTTCTGTGGACTTGAAATACTCAAAATAGGTGCCTATGATGCAGTTTTATGTTACAATAACGAAATGGCAGAACTGAAGTGCAGAAGAGAGTTGATGTAGATCCTGGTGTGTTTACAACAAAAGAATTTTAAACCATCGACGAGAGCACGGCCAAGAAATTTAACAGACCAGTGTCTTACCTGCAAATAGAGGCCAGGCAGAATCGAAGAGGAGAGAAGAGGAACCTGGAGGACCAAAAGTATCAGTATGGAGGATTTTAAAACTGAAGTTATCTTATTACATGTAGAAGTATCAGAAGAAAATCTTTGGACCTCATTTTCTGCGGTTTACATTGTTTACGTTATTAGAAGCCTTTTCTCAAAACGTTTGTGCTATTAAATTTTTGCTATTAATTTTTGGTATGCTATGTTATGTTGTTGTTGTTGTGGTCTTAAGTCCAAAGACTGGTTTGATGCAGCTCTCCATGCTCCTCTATCCTGTGAAAGCTTTTTCATCTCCCAGTACATACTGCAACCTACATCCTTCTCAATCTGTTTACTGTATTCATCTCTTGCTCTCCCTCTGCGATTTTTACCCGCCACGCTGCCCTCCAATACTAAATCGGTGATCCCTTGATGCCTCAGAATATGCCCTACCAACCGATTCCTTCTTCTAGTCAAGTTGTGGCAGAAACTTCTCTTCTCTCCAATTCTATTCAGTACCTCCTCATTAGTTATGTGATCTACCCATCTAATCTTCAGCATTCTTCTGTAGCACCACATTTCGAAAGCTTCTATTCTCTTCTTGTCTAAACTGTTTATCGGCTAATTTTTCACTTCCATACATGGCTACACTCCATACAAATACTTTCAGAAACGACTTCCTTACACTTAAATCTATACCCGATGTTAACAAATTTCTCTTCTTCAGAAATACTTTCCTTGCCATTGCCAGTCTACATTCTATATCGTCTCTACTTCGACCAGAACCAGTTATTTTGCTCCCCAAATAGCAGTACTCATTTACTACTTTAAGCGTCTCATTGAATAATCTAATTCCCGCAGCATCACACGATTTAATTCGACTTCATTCCATTATTCTCGTTTTGCTTTTGTTGATGTTCATCTTATATCCTCCTTTCAAGACCAAGTCCATTCCGTTCAGCGGCTCTTCCAGGTCCTTTGCTGTCTCTGACAGAATTACAATGTCATCGGCGGACCTCAAAGTTTCTATTTCTTCTCCATACATTTTAATTCCTACTCCAAATTTTCCTTTTGTTTCCTTTACTGCTTGCTCAATATACAGCTTGAATAACATCGGGGAGAGGCTACAACCCTGTCTCACTCCCTTCCCAACCACTGCTTCCCTTTCATGTCCCTAGACTCTTACAACTGCCATCTGGTTTCTGTAAAAATTGTAAATAGCCTTTCGCTCCCTCTATTTTACGCCTGCAACCTTCAGAATTTGAAAGAGAGTATTCCAGTCAACATTGTCAAAAGCTCTCTCCAAGTCTACAAATGCTAAAGACGTAGGTTTGCCTTTCTTTAATCTATTTTCTAAGACAAGTCGTAGGGTCAGTATTGCCTCACGTATTCCAACATTTCTACGGAATCCAAACTGATCTTCCCCGAGGTCCGCTTTTACCAGTTTTTCCATTCGTCTGTAAAGAATTCGTGTTAGTATTTTTCAGCAGTGGCTTATTAAACTGATAGTTCCGTAATTTTCACATCTGTCCACACCTGCTTTCTTTGGGATTGGAATTATTATATTCTATGTTATGCTATGCTATTAATTTTATGCTATTAAATTTTCACGAACTGTTCGCGACGTGATCCTGCAATTACATTCTGTTTTTTAGATGGCTGTATATAGAAAAAAATGTTAATTTTGTATCTGCAAAATTAAAAACTCTGTTAAAGGTACAATTTCTACCATAAATTAGTAAGTTTAATTAAGTGGTAGTATAACCTTCTCAAGCACTACAATAAAATTTTCAGATTAATTGCATGATTAGAATTATGGCTTCTTATAAAAAAATGCATTAAGAAATTAAAAATTCAAATTTCTACCAGAATATTAATCTTGCATATTTTATTATATTTTTCCGTTAAAATAAAACTCTTTCGCTTCCACACGCAAAATTTTAGATTTGTACATTAATAAATAAGGCTGTAATGGTTTTTTAAATGAAGGTTTACATTTTTCGTCACATCCCCCCTTAAACTCTATGTCAGAAAAGAACAAGTCCGATAAATGAGATAGGGAAACAGCATCCGTGAGAAGACCAACTGACATCCACTTAAAATAAAAGGGTTCTAGTCAATAACAAATGTCGTAATGTGCTTCGACCCTCTCATCTAACGCTATCTGATACTACACCTGATCAACGTCTGAGGTCTTAAATATCTGAGCAACCGCGAACCATACGAAAGAATTTTGTAAGTGCGGTAGCAGTATGGACTGAAGGGATGCATCCTTATTCAGGTCTCTATAATCAACAGGCACTGGCACTCTTTTACCCTTGGGTTGCGAAACTGCCTCTAAGTGGCGGGTGAGTCACCATTGACCAACTGCATGAGATGCAGAATGTCAAAGGAAACCACTGCATTAAAGATAAAAAACCTGTATCCGCAGGACATGTGGCCTGTAATTGAAAAAGTCTAATGATGATCGCTCCTTTGGAAAAAGATTCTGAAGGGCTCTTACAAGGAAAAGGTGACCATTAGAAAAATATGCTATAACGAACGAAAAGGTAACATTCTACGAGCCATGGCGTGAACCGTCAGAAGTTTGAACGTGATAGTGAAGCTAAAAGTAAAAAAATGGAAATGCTAAGGCTCAGTCAAGATGAAGTGGGAGTCAGTGAAGGAACATGGAAAGAAGACAAGGATTTCTTGTCATACGAATAGGGGCAATATCTAAAGCAGCTGAAAATTGTGTAATGTGAATAGTATTCCTTATCAGTCGGAAAGTAAGTTATTGCGAATCGGCCATTGATACGGGCCCTCATCAAAAACGGCAGCAAACCAAAGTCATCAACAATAGTTCAGGTATAAATGCACGCAGAAGATGAAAATATGTAGAGTATGAAGGTAGTAAATGGGTAATTCAGTACTTAAAGAGAGAAGAGAATCGAACTATCGTGGGGGATTGGACTGCGATTTCAGGGAAAGAAGAGGCGATAACGGGTGAATATGGACTTGGTAGTAGAAATGAGAGAGAAGAAACACCAACCGAGTTGTGAAATAAATTCCAACCAGTTATGGCAAGTACCCTGCTCAAGAAGCACAAGAGAAGGAGTTATACGTGTAGAATGGCCTGAGACATGGGAAGAATCTAGGTGGATTACATCAGTGTCAGACAGTGATTCCGAAAGCCGATACCGTATTATAAGGCGCAACCAGGAGCAGATGTAGGCACACGCTACAATTTACTTGTGATAAAAGAAGGACTGGAGACTGAGAAAATACCTCGGAGCAGCCATTGTTTGAGGAAAACGGATCTGAGGTACTCGTGGCTGAAAAGACGTATTTGAAGTGCGCTAGACATGTGGATACTACGATAAGGAATAACACATTAGGTAGTTTAGTTGAAGGCGATTGGATATCTCTAAAAAGAGCAAACGCAAATACCGAGAAGACGAACATACACTGCACTACATAATTAAAGCGACGCTCTTTTGAAACACATTAATTCTCTCCCACTGTCAGGCAAAATTTTGGAATTTCGCTCAAAGGTGTCTGCAACCTTACTCTGTGATGGTGCAAAAGCGTGGCAACCTGCATCGCTTCAAACAGCTACGTGTTCACACATGCGAAAGAAAGGCCAGAGCTGAGAAGCTCCTATTTGATGTAATATGGTTAATGATGTCACATTGGCAACGAAACTAATCACAATTCTGCGCAACGCCACCATGGATGTGTCACACGACGGGAAGGTCTTTACACCGCATTTTACTCACGTTTCATCCCTTCTCTTGACACCTTTGCAGTGTAGGTCACAACAGACTTGTGCAAGAATGAAATCACGCGGTTTTCTGAAGGGTGGCCGAGATAAACATTTTAGACAGACCGCCACTCAAAGCCACACGAAAAGCCCGCAGCGGGTGGCATAGAGAACTGTTTTTTACAGATAATCGAAGCATTTAAACATAAAATTTTCTTTAACAAATGAACAAATCTGCAAAATCCTTTTGATCTTAAACCTTAGGTCGAACAACCTTTTACTCTATGCAAAAGAAATCTGATGTGCTGTATTGGAAAACCGAAAACAATATGACAACGATTACAAGACGGCAGGACCTCCACCCTACCTGCTATCGGGGTGAAACAGCGGTGTTTACTACCACGCTGGACACAGTCTGTCCCATTAAATGCCCTTCTGCAACACATGAAAACTCTATAAGCAAAACTGATGCCACGAGTGATTCAGTTACTCAAAACAGATTACTAAATTTTTAATTTGAAAGCTGTATGTCGAAAGATTCGGGGTTAAGATGCGCACCTGTGCTTAAAGTTTAAACAGATTAGGAAACAATATGACAATGATACGGCTTACTTCAAAGCAACCAACCTCTTAATTTCAATCGGCAACCAAGGTGCGACTGGATCACAACTTCTCCTTTCTGACAATTCTATTTTGACTAAAGCCCTGATGATAGTTGGCTGTTAATATTTTCAATGTTAAACTTATTGTCAGTTATTAACATCGCTCTGAAGGAAAGTGTTAAAACATAACTTGTGAACGCTTATTACAAGAGAACTCACTCGGCGGAACCACAAGATTCAGCTACCAGTAATGACGCGGTCTTTCAAACACAGGAACGAACAGCCTAGTACAACAGGTTGTTCAGATTATAACTGATGACTGAGAAATGCAATTTCAATGAAAGAACTGAACCAGTTAACAGCTGAATCTAACCACATGGTTCCTGTTTTGTTTAACGGCAACCGCCGAGCGGCTCTAGGCGCTACAGTCTGGAACCGCGCGACCGCTACGGCCGCAGGTTCGAATCCTGCCTCGGGCATAGATGTGTGTGATGGTTCAAATGGCTCTGAGCACTATGGGACTTAACATCTGTGGTCATCAGTCCCCTAGAACTTAGAACTACTTAAACCTAACTAACCTAAGGACATCACACACATCCATGCCCGAGGCAGGATTCGAACCTGCGACCGTAGCAGTCGCACGGTTCCGGACTGAGCGCCTAGAACCGCTAGACCACCGCGGCCGGCTGATGTGTGTGATGTCCTTAGGTTAGTTAGGTTTAAGTAGTTCTAAGTTCTCGGGGACTGATGACCTTAGCAGTTAAGTCTCATAGTGCTCAGACCCATCTGAACCATTTTTAACGGCAACCTATGCCTTAGTACAATTATTCCGGCTGTATTTACGACCAAAATCTGATTAATAAGAACATTAATGATCGGGTACAAACCAGAAATGAAAGGCAATATAATAGTGGCACAAATTTTCAAACAACAACTAGTGTCTCAGTACAATACTACTGCCTGTATTTACGACCATAGAGTCGACCAGGTAAAACTCTGAGGGTCGGGTACAAACCAGAAAATAATAAGGTGGGCAGGTAGACAATGAAATAAATCACCACGAGGATTACAGAATGTTACTCCTCTTTATCAGCAAGCAGTTAAATGGGTCCACGGTACGTTGCAGCGGTTACTGAGTGGTGCCGATGAAAGCCAGGTAGAAGAGGGCAGCCAGGCCACGTGCGGTCGTCCGACACGAATGTTGCCAACCAACCGACGGGATGTCGGCCTGCTGCTTGTGGTCAACGCTGACTCCGGTGAAGTACTCCGGTGTCTTCGCTCTGCGCAGGCCCTCCTTGCGTAGCTCGTGGCTTCGGCCGCTCGGACCTCGTAACCACCTCTTGTCGCGAAGCTACTGCTAACCCCCAAACTTCGTGCCTCCCTCTCGGGCCAGGGAATGCCGTACATATATCGGCAAGCAAAGACCTTCTAGGGACACAACCCACAAATACCAACTCCTCCTCATAGATATCGGCAATGGGGCCACAAGAGGGACGGTCGATTCTACATATGAGTCAGTGACGCCAGACAGAACAGTCTACTCAATGCCGCCACGGCTCACTGATGATTACTTTTTATTCGGTAGGAATTATTAATTTCCTTGAGCACTTGGAATGCGATATGCAGTCGAGGAACTAGAGAGCAACTAGGATGTGGGAGAGAACTATCTACACTCCTGGAAATGGAAAAAAGAACACATTGACACCGGTGTGTCAGACCCACAATACTTCCTCCGGACACTGCGAGAGGGCTGTACAAGCAATGATCACACGCACGGCACAGCGGACACACCAGGAACCGCGCTGTTGGCCGTCGAATGGCGCTAGCTGCGCAGCATTTGTGCACCGCCGCCGTCAGTGTCAGCCAGTTTGCCGTGGCATACGGAGCTCCATCGCAGTCTTTAACACTGGTAGCATGCCGCGACAGCGTGGACGTGAACCGTATGTGCAGTTGACGGACTTTGAGCGAGGGCGTATAGTGGGCATGCGGAAGGCCGGGTGAACGTACTGCCGAATTGCTCAACACGTGGGGCGAGAGGTCTCCACAGTACATCGATGTTGTCGCCAGTGGTCGGCGGAAAGTGCACGTGCCCGTCGACCTGGAACCGGACCACAGCGACGCACGGATGCACGCCAAGACCGTAGGATCCTACGCAGTGCCATAGGGGACCGCACCGCCACTTCCCAGCAAATTAGAGACACTGTTGCTCCCGGGGTATCGGCGAGGACCATTCGCAACCGTCTCCATGAAGCTGGACTACGGTCCCGCACACCGTTAGGCCGTCTTCCGCTCACGCCCCAACATCGTGCAGCCCGCCTCCAGTGGTGTCGCGACAGGCGTGAATGGAGGGACGAATGGAGACGTGTCGTCTTCAGCGATGAGAGTCGCCTCTGCCTTGGTGCCAATGATGGTCGTATGCGTGTTTGGCGCCGTGCAGGTGAGCGCCACAATCAGGACTGCATACGACCGAGGCACACAGGGCCAACACCCGGCATCATGGTGTGGGGAGCGATCTCCTACACTGGCCATACACCACTGGTGATCGTCGAGGGGACACTGAATAGTGCACGGTACATCCAAACCGTCATCGAACCCATCGTTCTACCATTCCTAGACCGGCAAGGGAACTTGCTGTTCCAAAAGGACAATGCACGTCCGCATGTATCCCGTGCCACCCAACGTGCTCTAGAAGGTGTAAGTCAACTACCCTGGCCAGCAAGATCTCCGGATCTGTCCCCCATTGAGCATGTTTGGGACTGGATGAAACGTCGTCTCACGCGGTCTGCACGTCCAGCACGAAAGCTGGTCCAACTGAGGCGCCAGGTGGAAATGGCATGGCAAGCCGTTCCACAGGACTACATCCAGCATCTCTACGATCGTCTCCATGGGAGAATAGCAGCCTGCATTGCTGCGAAAGGTGGATATACACTGTACTAGTGCCGACATTGTGCATGCTCTGTTGCCTGTGTCTATGTGCCTGTGGTTCTGTCAGTGTGATCATGTGATGTATCTGACCCCAGGAATGTGTCAATAAAGTTTCCCCTTCCTGGGACAATGAATTCACGGTGTTCTTATTTCAATTTCCAGGAGTGTATTGAATGAGTACATTTGGACTTTGATGTACTTGTCTTCTAAATGGGTTTCTGTGACATAAGGAACTACTTTACAGGGATGTTCTACAGACAGTTACTGCAATCCTCTGCTGTCACCTTCAGTCAGCGTGCAAGTAAATGTACGACATATGACATTGGATGTACTATGGAACTTGGATGCTGACCCCAACTGTCACAGCAGTTCTACGCATATTCGCAGCCTATTACAAGTGGCAAAAATGTTTAAGAAATGTACTGCTTATGATACTGTTACAAAGTGATCGTATCTCAGTACGAGACAGTAAGGCAATATGCCGTTTTTAAACATAACATACTGTGACTTCACGAGAAGGCTTTGAACTCTCACCGCTAGGGTGTGATCAGATCGTGCGTGCTAGATGCATGAGAAAAATTGTGATTATAATTTTCAGGCTGTCCAAACTAAATTTCTGTAGTCAGAGGATTAGTATCTGTCTCTCTCTCTCTCTCTGTGTGTGTGTGTGTGTTTTTTTTTTATATTACAACAAAGAATTCTTAACAGATTTTCTGTAATCTCAGAGAGAGAGAGAGAGATGCACATCTGATAATGTGAATATCTCTCTCTCTCTCTCTCTCTCTCTCTCTCTGTGTGTGTGTGTGTGTGTGTGTGTGTGTGTGTGTATTAACTCGTGAAAGTTGGTGTAGTTACTGCAAATTTTCACAAACACTGAATAAGGAACGAGGCCGCTTTCATCTTTGGGTTAGAATGGAGACTGTAATACTACCACATGTATAAGAGTATAGCAATAATAATATCATTTCATGACTGGAGAAACAGCAACTTTGTCACACGATATGTGGACTAACAGTAATGCATATAATGAACACATTGTCTCCACTTGTCATACTATGGCCGACATTCAATCTGCTTTAAGGACTTCACAACACTATCAGAATGCATAGTACATAATATGAATCGTAACGTACAATGTAGTTCCATATTTTACAAAGATTTCATAAGCTTCTGTTCGCACTCCTTGAGCTGTTTGCCGGCAGTGATGACATCGGTACAGCCCACTGACGTCTACCCTTGTTGCAGGTGTCTCCACGTAAAATGAAAACTAATGGTGTATACTGGGCGTTCTAAGTCATACTAATGGACCTCCCGTACATTGAAACAACTGCTAAAGCCAACTTTGATTGCCATCAGCTCATCATAAGTAAATTTATGTTGCATAAATTTTACTTCTTATTTTTATCTCCTTCGAGGAATATTTACATTACTAATAATATTTCCAACATATCAGTTAATTTATATATTAACCAGCGTCCTCGGCTATGAGCCGCAAATGCTAAATATGTATGGGAATTGGATATACGTCCTAACTTGCGGTATCTGTAGGAATTATTTTCAAGTGCTGATTTCAGCTCCTTTTGCTACTTCATTAACACTGAAGGTACTGCACTCACAATCATAATAAATTATAGAATATGTTTGAAAACGACTCCTTTAATTTCGTTTTCTGTTTCGTTGTCTTTAGAATTTTTTAATTTCTTTTGTACAAAACAATTATTACAGAAATTCAGAACGCAGACGTTTTTCGTCTTTTGCACACTGTATGGTAAGGTTATGAACTAGTTTCCCGAACTATCTGTTCGTGAAATGTTAATATACAGCTGACCATGCGAAAAAAAAACTGGCAGTAAATAAATTACAGTTAATTTGAATGTCTGGCCTTGAAACTTGTTTATCGTTATTGCAACCGAAAGCCTGATCTGGAATTGACCTCGCTTAAGATGTGTGGGTAAATCGGTTAGTATCATTGATAGTTTGCTATGAGAACGAGATCTGAGCCGTTGATCCTGTCAAAACAATAGCTTCAAAGGCATTATTTCTCTCAGTTTTTATCTGTGAACTATTTGAATTACAAAGTTTCGGACGATTCTGTTAGCGTTGCTGTTTTCTAATCATAAGCCAGTGAGCCAAATACAACTTTCCTAATACACATATTTTCCGTTACTATCGACTGTGAAGAACGAAACAAAATTTCACTGTGTTTTATATGTAATTTTTGTTAAAAAATTATGTATACAGGCAACTATATATGGGAGAAACAATTTGTCTCATGATTTCGGTGCCCTCCTATCCAATTTAAAACCGGCTGCATGAAATAAAAAGGAAACGTACGTTCTGACAGGGCGACACTTTCTTTTTCTCAGTAGATTCTGACAAAAAACCTGTACCTTTGTGGTTAAAAATATACACAGCTTACGTATTTCCGATAATTTCTGGTAGTATCGCATAAAAAATTGAAAAAAATTGGTCAAGAAACTTTTAAATTTTGGCTTATAACGACTCCCCTTGGTGTGTTGGTACAGATTAATTCACGATTCTTATACTCGGTAATCAGCCACTGAAATTCATTTCCTTATATAATTTTATAGACGAGCCGGTAATTCCGGAGAAGTGTAGGAACGCACGAGGCAATACTGACCCTACGACTTCCCAGAGACGATAGGTTTTTGACAACGTTAACTGGAATATTCTCTTTCAACTTCTAAAGATCGTAGGGGTATAGTACAGGGAGCAAAATGTTATTTACAATTTGTACAGAAACCAGAGGGCAGTTATGAGAGTAGAGGAGCATGGAAGTCAAGCAGTGGTTGAGAGGGAAGTGAGACAGTGTTGTAACCTATCTCCAACGTTATTCAGTCTGCATATTGAACAAGCAGTAAAGGAAAGGAAAGCCAAATTAGGAGTAGGAAGTAGAGTCCAGAGTGAACAAATAAAAACTTTGAGGTTTGTCAATGAAATTTTAACTCTGTCAGAGACAGCAAAGGATTGGAAGAGCTGCTGAATGGAATGAAGAGTGTCTTGAAAGGAGGATCTAAGATGAACATCAACAAAATCAAAACGAGGAAAATGAAATGCAGTCAAATTAAATCAGGTGATATTTGGGAATTAGATTAAGAAATGACACACTTAAAGTAGAAGACGAGTTTTGCTACTTGGGCATTAAAATAACTGATAAAGGTCGCGGTAGAGAAGACATAAACTGTAGACTGCAAAGCACAAGAAAAGCGTGTGAAGAAGAGAAATTTATTAACATCGAGTATAAAGTGTCAGGAAGTCTTCTCTGAAAGTATTTATATGGAGTGTAGCCATGTATGGAAGTGAAACATGGACGATGAACAATTTACACATAAAGAGAATATAAGCTTTTGCAATGTGGTGCTGTAGAAGAATGCTGATGGGTAGATCACGTAACTAATGAGGAGCAACTGAATAGAATTGGGGAGAAAATATATTAGTGGAAGAAACTAACTAGAAGAAGGGATCGGTTGGTAGGACATGTACTGAGGCATCAAGGGGTCACCAATGTAGTACTGGTGCGAAGCGTTGGAAGTAAAAATTGTAGAGGGAGACCGTGAGATGAATACAGTAAGCAGATTCAGAAAGATGTAGGTTGCAATATTTACTTTGACGTTGTAATTTCATGTACTGAAAAGTTCCATGACCTCGGAGATTTATTCCTCAATTTGGTCTTAGAACTTGACGTTAAATAAAATAAAAAAGCTAATAGGCTTGCACAGGATAGAGTAGCATGGAGGGCTGCACAAACCAGTCTTTAGGCTCAAAACCACAACAACAAGAACAACAACTCTTATACATAGTTGTCAAATGTTTGTACGTCACTTTTCACTACGCCTACTGCCAGTTAGTAGCTCACAGTAAATACGCGCTTCCACTGGCGCCATGATTTGAAACATTTCCCGACTATCTAAGTATCACATACACTGATAAGTAATACAGTATACAACTGCACGTTCTTTGCATCGCTGCTTTATGATATATCGAAATAAGCTTACTTGTTTACCATTTGTATGTAATAGATTTACGGTCAGGTTTCACAAACTATAAGATACCATTATATTTGTTTTGTTCACGCAGATAGGTTGTAGTTGGTTACCTTTACAAATAATTATAATGTGATTAAGTCTATGAATACTACGACTCAAAAATAACGAAGATACTACTTAGTAGCGCTGCAAAAAATAACATATGCACTATATATGACTCTTCCATTTAATAATCAGCCAGCAACGGAAAAATTCTATGGTAGTTACCACAATTCGCCTTGCAAAGAGTAGATAATTTTAATGTTATGCTGAGAATCAGTATGAAGTATTCGTCAAAATATGGCTACTTCCCAGAGGTAAATGTAGAAGCAGAAACTGAAACTTCCCCTTAGAGAAATTAAGAATGACAGTGCTGGTAAACCACTTACGTTATTTGATTTTCAAACAGCTGAAGAAAACTCAACGAACTCATTTTTCCCTTTACTTATTCTGATCATTACTAAACTGACACACAATATTTTTAGCGCAACGAAATCTGACTTTCAATAATCCCCACAAAAGAATGGCTCCGACTAACAATAACCTATACCTTTCATGAATCACTTGCCTCAAACAAAAATCTTCGTTACTCGAACTACTGCAATACAGCGAGCGCGAATATTGCCAGCTAAATCTGTTCACATCCAACTGCCCAACTCTACAATAGCCAATATTCCAACAATGCAAACCAGCCACAGACTGCACACTGCACAGTCAGTGATTTTCATACAGAGCGCTACCTAGCGTTACCAACATAAAAACCTAAAACAGCCTTATTACAAAACGACTGACGTCACACGGAGAGTCGATAAGAGAGAGAATAGACGTCTGTAAAACACATGAAGAATTTAGCTACCATCCTGCTGCCATTTTATAGTAGAAGACGCATAGAAAAGAAATTCATTCAGAGATTTCAGCTGTGTTGCGGGAAAAATTTGAAAGAAAATTGTATCGGAAGATTTTCGCTCAGTGTATTGGGTTGTGAGTAATTTTCGACATTAGTGAAATACGCATTTGATGTCGGGAGTGGGACAAGAACGTTAAGCATAACATTGTCTACCAAAGCAAGTGTGTCACGGCGGGAAAGATGCATTTTCTCCACAGGCTCAAAGATGACATTGAAAGCTTGGCAGAGACAAATGTCGTGCTGCACATTTCCTTTGCGTAAGAAAGCTTTTCGTGTGGTGTCCTCTCTGTACGCCATTTAGGTGGGCCAGTGACGGGAGTGTGATGTCAGGAAGCGAAGCCTGAGCGTCTGCAGTGTTTTCCTAACGACTGTTACTCTCACTCTTGCCTAATTGTTTCCTCAAGAGCTCCCAGTATATTTGGAAGGGTTGACTGGCGGCGGTCAGACACTTCCGTTTCGGTTGGCATACGAGGACACAGCGATAGCGGTGACATGAACAGGCACTTGGTGAGCACTTTACTGTCTATTGTTCTCTTGACAAGAGACATTTTCAGCCAGGGTCGTTAATGAGTTTTAGCACCTCAGAACAGTTTCGTAAATACCTAACATATACATTTTTGTTTAGTAGTACTTAGAGATTTTTTCCATTCTGTTTTAGATTACACAAATTTCTGCTAGCAATGACGGATACTGAGTAGTAAAGTAAGAGTGGTTGGCTGTAACTAATAACTGAAGTACTTGTAGAATTGTTTATAAAAATCGTATTTTAAGTGCTGCAGTACTGTTTAAATTTAAAGACACGTATCGTCTTTTATACAAAATACATCTTCAGAAAAAATCAGCTTGATTTCGTATCCTGACAATTTTCATGTTACCCTAGAAAGGACAAACGACACTTAATTTACATACATTCGACACATATTGTGTCCAAATCAGTCGTATTCTTGTTTTCCGATACCTTGTTGTGTTTGTAGTAGGCGACCACCTATTTCATAACTAGAAGTCAGGATTGTTTGTTTAGTTTTAGCGTCACAGAACCTCAAATTGTCAGATCTTAATAAAAGTGAAATAGAACTACTGCTTATTTAGTTATTTGATGTATCTCAGCAGAGTAATATTTATGCTTAACATTAGCCGAAAAGATTATACAGAGTCTTGTTGGACGACTGTATAGTTAGTACTACACCAGTCGTACTAGTGGCATCAGCTACTATGGATTCGATATTAATATTGATCATTTATTGCGATCTGTACGTAATCTACGTTCTGATCGCACTTCTAGGTGAGGTATGTGCATTTTAACCGAAGCATTTATTATTCAGATAGCGTATAAATTTTACATTTTTTCGCCATGACCGACTGGAGTGGCGGTGTGGTTCTGGGCGCTACAGTCTGGAACCGCGCAGCCGCTACGGTCGCAGGTTCGAATACTGCCTCGGGCATGGATGTGTGTGATGTCCTTAGGTTAGTTAGGTTTAAGTAGTTTTAAGTTCTAGGGGGCTGATGACCTCAGCAGTTGAGTCCCATAATGCTCAGAGCGATTTGAACCATTTTTTTCAGGCATGTCATTTTAATTTTTGGATGTCCCTCTTGCAAACCGACCAATCTGCACTGATTTTTCATTTAGAAAGTTGTATACCAACTAAAGTCAATAGTAGTTGTGGCTCGTGTACTTTTAGAACACACACATACATACGCGCATAACGAATAGTTCCACTACAGCAAATTATTTTGTGTCACACAAATTGTCATAGCGTAAAAAGGAAAAAGTGTGAGTTAACATTTACGATTTATTGCTGTACACAACCCTCAGCGATGTGAGAGAAATATTGAGCTATAAATTAGGACCGATGACTACATCATCAGAGACGGACGTATGAACGTGACAGGGAAGCTACAAAATCTGAAGGGGGAAATGCTTAGGCCGACCCTTGATGTAGTAGGGATCAGTGAAGTGAAGAGTACAAGAATTTATGGGCAGAGATAAAAGATTGAAATATTCGTCACAAGTGAAAATGACTCGGCAGCGGACATATATTTTTTTCTAAAATGCTCTGAACCGGTGTTACAGAATCGTGGACGAAGAACGAAGCAAGAATGTTACATTACAATCTCGAAACTGTGTTATCTCTCAGTTGGTGGTGAAGCATTAATATTGACAATTATTGTTATAGCAGTGGCTATGTGTATCTCTTCCTATGTCTCCTTGGAGTTCTTTTATGAGGGCAGCTATACGAGTCTGTACGCTCTGAACAATCAGTTCGTTAACACACGTAGGAAATCTGGGAGTGCTTGTTTGTTGGGCTATGTTGAACCACCTGTATAGTATATTTTACTTCATCCACATACTATTTATTTGAACATTCAAATGAGATGTGACTGCTGGGTAGAGCATCAGCTTCACGATGTTTAATGAAAACAGGAAAAAACTTTTGAATGTGGCACCTCGGGCCACTACAAAACACGTGCGGAAACCCCATATCGGAATATTAAGTTTTTGTAAAACCCTTCAGCTAGCATAAGTGATACAGCAGAGGTGGCCAAAAAATCGCAATCACTATGGGAAAAATTACTTACGCAATTTCACGAACAACTTCATTACTAGAAGTTCGAAACAAAGACAACAAACTATAAACGAACGCACAAAAACTGAAATACCAACAGCCGCAATGAAAACTCCTCTCTGCCATAAGCTGTATCTTTTTACACGAATTAGTGTGCACCATCGAATCATCAAACGTTTCCATGTACTCCTGAAGCAACCTGTTTATTTAAAAGGCCGGGAAACTTATATATTAGAATTTATAACCGTTACAGTATTTTGCTTGGCAACACGGCGAATAGCAATGTAGAGCTACGTAATGTTTCGCACAACTCCGATTTTTTGTGATCCGTGATTAGCTCGCCGCTGTTATGTACATTTGTGACACTGTATTCTGCTGGTGCTCTACACGAAAACATACGAAACTGACAGGAGCCCCTTGTTCTCCAACAGGTGGTCTCGGCTGTGCTGCTGACGCTGGCGCTGTGTTTCGCGATGCTGCAGGCGAACCCGGTGGCTGACCCACGTCATCACCACTGGGGTGGTGGCCACGACTACGGATACGGACATCTCCACCACCACTGGCACCACCCGCACCATTGGCACCACCCACACCACTGGCATCGCCCATACTACTACTGAGAAGAAATTGTACTGCCTCGTGGGTCCTTCCTGCATAATAGACTAACAGGCTTAGCAGGATAACGTTCATGTGTGCAGCGTCTTTGATTTTGTGCTGGAAATAGCAATAAAATTATGATTAGGATGTATATTTAAGTATTTATCGTTTTAGTTCAGAGAACTAGCATTAATGATGTTTTATTGAATTAACGTGGAACAGTCATGTGTTTAGTTGATTCCACTTCCTGTTGTACATATAGACTTAGTGCTCTGTATTGTAGTTATGACAACTTGAACGCATTGCCTATGCTGTATTGGGAAAAAATTCATAATACAAAAATGTAGAAGGAAACGGTGTAATCTGAATGTAATGCCCACTGTGTTTCGGTTTCGTATCATGCACCTACTGATGACTCAACAGTTGAATTCTTAAAAAGCTACAGTTTGCATATCTGTCTCGGGATCTACTGATGCAACTCGTTTGGCTGTGTTTATTAAGTTGATTGCTTTAAAGTAATTATTTTTTCCGTTTATCAATTGAAAACATATTGCAGAACCTCCAGTGTAGACTCCAGATAAAACACTCTATCCAATAAATCATGTTGGCAAATTGAACATAAGAAGAAAACTGGCTTTATTCTATAAAAATGAATGTTGGTTCATTGTAATGTAAGTCTGCACCTATGCTCTTTTTCGAGGAAATAACGTCCAACAACGAAAACGGTACCTAAAACTTGTCTTGGTCACAATTTCATTTGTTTCAAAGTTGTTTTTCCTGGTATGACAGCAATAACTAATTCATAGACTATTGTTGCATTTAAGAAGTATTGGTATTAATACTATTGCTTCATCTACTGAGTCCTAATTTCAAATCAACTGATCAATATATTTTTGTTAAATTCAAAATATGTGCGAGAAGCATGAAATTGTTAATGTTTTAAAACCATTAGCAATTTTCATGCTTCTCGCACATTGTCTTGGACGCAGCAACACTATATTAATCATGTGCTTCGAATTACCTTCACAAAATGAGACACGATAGTTGCATCATCACTGAAATAAACAATACAAAAACACAGTCAGCATTCGTCCTTAATTTTAATAATACGTATACTAGAGCTTTGGGAGGAAAGATTTTCAGAAACAAAAAGAAAGAAAACACCATAAAGTGCGAAAGTATAATCAGAATTAACAAAGCTATTTTTTTTCTTCTTCCTTATGTCCAGTTAAATAGAGCGTTGCATCTTATTGGCTTAGCCAGATGAAGTCTTTCTCTTCTTCTCTTCCGTAAATCTCTTCACGAGTTCTCTGAGTTGCTTCTTGCGATCCTCTGTCCACTATTTTACAGTGGTATTTTTCTAGCTATTTCTGGGTATGAGATTTGCAACTAGGGTGAGACATGGCTTTCTGTGACGGTATTTCTGTGGACTCCAATTCTCGTAACTCTTGCTTAATTTCATCTTACCAAATAATTGAATTTGTTATCTTAAGCAGTTTGTTGGTTAATCTAGTGCACATTCTTTGGGTATAACCATAGCACTTCAAGCGTCCTTACATATTGTATCAGCCAACTTCTCTAGTGCTGTATGTATGTCTGTAGTTTTTCGTTGCTGACATATGCCATTTATATTAGTGAGACCATAAATATTTCTTAGAATTTTTCGTTCTTTCTTTGTAATTCTGTCAGTTCCTGAATGACCTCCTGGATATGTAGTTTCTGAGGCATACAAAATCAAGGCAAGAATACTGCCTTGTAATACCAAAGTTTCGCATTACTGAATATCACCCTTTTATTGTAGTGATTCCATGTTATTCTGACAACTTTCCCGAATTTAGTCGTTCTTTCCAAATAGCCTTTGATGTATATTGCAGATGTTATTATGATATGTGAGAGATATTTAAAACGAAATAAATGTGAAATTGTCCCGTTCTTCGTTTGTAGTGGGGATCTTCTGATTTTTTTCGGTAACTTCTCCATAAAATGATTGTTTTCATATGATATTTAAAGGCCCTTCTTTGTTGCTGTCTCGTGTAACTTCTCTATAACGAAGCTATTTTCCTCACTAGTCACAGTAAAGACCGTTAGATCGTCAGAAGAAGCTAATCACTTCACTTTGATTCTCTGCCCCGATGTTTATACTATCGATTTCTTTCCCCAATTATCTGATGCCTTTTTCAAATAGAGTGTTAAACAGAAGCTTGTCCAACTGCTGTATATACCTCAAAAGGATCAGATACTTCACCCAGAACCTTCACTTGAGACAGGGTGCCTGTAAGGGGGGAGAGGGTGCACATTAGTTTTTTAGCGTTCCTGTCTATCCCGAGCTCTTCTGAAGTATCCAAACAATTTGTCTTTCAACAAAGTTTTACACCTTCTTGAAATTCGCGAAGCTGACACAGTGATGCTACTTTCACGTATCCTTAATATAGCCTACAAACACTACATCGTCTCATTACACGATTTGCCCTTCCAAAAGCCTGCTTGATATTCACGAATCTCATGTTCTTTTTGCTGTTCAACTCTGTTTAAGAGAGCTTTGGATGGAACCCTGTATATATATGGCAGAAGAAATAGATCTCGGCAGTTGTTGGGGTATGCTGTGTTACGTTGCTTTCTTCCAGTCCTTCGGAATCGTTTCAATTTAGCATATTTCTGCTAAAAGTATATGAATTCTTCTTGTAAGGTCATTAACATTTCTGCAGATGCCATCCTCTCCTGACGTGTTATTATTTCTAGTAATTGTATTGTCTCTCTTTTTTCTTGGGTTGTTAGAGGTGAACGTTTGCAAAGAAATCTTTGCGCTGTAGGATCAGAGTTCAGAAATATTGAAAGTGTTCGGCCGGTATGTCCCAATTTCATTTATCTTTGTTCCGGTTTTCCGTTAATTTGACAAAACACAACGTTGATGGCTTATACGAAGTTGTCAGGGAATGCCTTGTAGAAATTTCGGCTGTTGTTTTTCTGGAAATGCTGGGCTATGACTATCAACTTGCTTTTGTCGTAGGCACGTTTTTCCTGACGACTTATTTTTGAGATTGATTTTTGCATCTTGAGGAAGGACTTCCATCTTTCATGACTCTGATGTCCATTCCAGTGATTCCACGCTTTGATGGGTTCATCGACGGCTTTATGACACGTCGTTTTCACCATCTCTTGGAAACCAGTTTGCAAACGATCTGGATCTGTTTGGTTCGAGAGACAGTTTTGTTACTGTTATTATTATTATTTATATATATTTGCGAATGAGCCCATTAGGACTACGCAAAGTACTTAGTGGCACGCATTTGCCTTTCTTTGTTCCCATACTTCTTTCATTTTTTTCTTTGTTTTAGATATCCTGTGGTGTAATTCCTGCTAGTTTCAAATGTGTTTTTGTTATATTGCTAGAGGAGGCCGAAATGCACGCTATAAGCTCACGCAGGATGGCGTGAGGTCTGAAACAGGATACGTAATGAATGCTATAAAGAAAAGTACGTAGCTTCTGGAATACTTAACTTTAATCCATCATTTGTATACATCGTTCTTGATGAGACATGCTTCATACGATAAATATCAATTGCTATGGCGCCTTGCTAGGTCGTAGCCATTGACTTAGCTGAAGGCTATTCTAACTATCTTCTATGCAAATAAACGAGGCTTCGTCAGTGTTGCATCGCTAGCTAAGTCGTCCGTACAACTGGGGCGAGTGCTAGTAAGTCTCTCTAGACCTGCCGTGTGGTGGCGCTCGGTCTGCAATTACTGACAGTGGCGACACGCGGGTCCGACATGTACTAATGGACCGCGGCCGATTTAAAGCTACCACCTAGCAAGTGTGGTGTCTGGCGGTGACACCACATTCCTCCCCCGCAAATCGGCGAACGGTCGTGTTATAAGGCTTCCGCCCGCCGTGGGGAGGACCCCATGTTGGCGTATGCGATGAGGTGGGAAGCCTAACAACAGGCGAGGCCGTGCCACCCGCACCCGGCCATTCGGTCCGAGGGGAGCTAGGAAACGCCTGAAAACCTGCTCCAGGGTGCACGCCAACATGCGGTGTATGCGCCCGGAAAGAGACAGGAGGGGCCGAAGGGTCGACCTCCATCGCGTCGGGGTACCCGACGCTCGAAGACGCCATGTGGTCCGGAGCGGGCAAGAGTTCCATGGCGGAGGACTGCTGGTCACGGGAAGCGATCGGCGGCGCGTGACCAAGGCAGGCGCTTGGCGGCTGCAGCGACGCGTCCACTGCGGGCGGCGTCGGCGGGAGAACAGGCGACGGCGGCGGCGGCGGCGGCGGCGCGTCGCCATGGGGCAAAATGGAAGGCAGCGTCGGTAACACCTGGGGATGAGGGGAGCCAGTAGATGGGTCCCCAGGGCGCTGACCGGACGGCAGAGGCGCAGCTGATTGAGATGCCGACGCACCTCACCAGAGGCCCCTAAAACCAAATACATCGCGCGGCCGAGGCAGCGAAGAATGCGCCCTGCGAGCCAACGCCGTGAACCGCGATAGTTGCGATAGAATACAACGTCGCCTGGAGCCAAAGCAGGAGTCTGCCGCTGCACAGGAACCTGATGCGGCGGATGCAGCAAAGACATCAAGGTTCGATGAGGACGACCGTGGAGCAACTCAGCCGGCGAGCGACCATCCCGGGGCTGAGAGCGATACGAAGACAAAAAGAGCAACGCGACTCTTTCAACTTCAACATCTGTGACTTGAAAGTCCGGACCAGTCGTTCAGCGGCACCGTTTGACTGAGGCGAAAACGGCGCGGATGTCAGATGTTGAATACCATTAGCCTTGCAGAATGACTGAAATTCTGCGGACATAAATTGTGGGCCATTGTCGGAAAAAATAGTCTGTGGATGACCTTCAATGCAAAAGATAGCGGATAACGCTTGGATGGTGGCAGATGACGTCGTGGAAGACATCCGGACAACAAAAGGGAAACTACTGAAAGAATCGACCACAACCAACCACCGAGCATTCCAGAATGGACCAGCAAAATCTATGTGCAAGCGTTGCCAAGGGGAAGTGGCTTTCGGCCATGCAAAGAATTTCCGCGGCTGTGCGGATTGTTGATCGGCACACGCCATGCAAGAAGAGCACATATTCGTAATTGCAGCATCGATTCCGAACCAAGTACAGTGCTGACGAGCAAGTTGTTTCGTTCGCACTATACCTCAATGTCCTTGGTGGAGAAGCCGTAAGACAGAGGACTGTAACGAACGTGGGACCACGACCCTGGACTGATCATTATCAGAACGCAACAGCAAAACACCACGTCGTACAAAAAGTCTCTTCTTGTGAGCAAAAAATCTGCGAACCAACGGATCCTCGATCCATGACTTTGACAAGGGCCATTGCGTAGCAACAAAACGCAAAACTGTAGCAAGGACAGGGTCAGCAGCTGTGGCTGTAGCTACACGACGAAAATCAATCAGAAACGATTCGACCACGTCATCGGTTTCCGCATCAATGAACATGCAAGCAAGTTCGGAAGAATTGAATGCTTTATCCTCAGCAACAGGCAAACGGGACAACGCATCGGCGTTTCCGTGCTTAGCAGTGGACCAATACAAGATATCGTAGCGGTACTGTGAGAGGAAAATAGACCAGCGAATGAATTTCTGCGCTGCACGTGGAGGTACAGGCATGTTCAGATGAAAAAGTGACGTCAAAGGTTTGTGGTCTGTGATGATTGTAAAGTGACGACCATACAAGAAATCATGAAACTTTGTAACACCAAACACGAGAGCCAAAGCTTCTTTCTCGATCTGTGAATAATTTCTTTGCGCAGACGACAGCAATTTGGACGCAAAGGTAATAGGGCGATCATGCGAGCCATCTTTGTGCGCAAGCACAGCACCGATCCCGAAATCCGATGCATCTACCATCAACAAAAGGGGTTTCTGGGGATCGAATGGCGTAAGGCAAGTATTAGAAAGCAACGCCGATTTCAACTGGCGAAAGGCGCGTTCGCATTCCGTCGTCCAGACAAACGGAACACCTTTACGGCGTAAGGGATGAAGTGGAGCTGAAATGGAAGAGGCATTGCGCACATTCAATCACACCTTTTGATTCCAAATCATGCAATGTTCTTGCTACCTCATCACGCAATGCGTGGGGAACATTGCGCGCTCTGAAAAATTTCGGTTGCGCGTTTACTTTCAGTTACAAATGTGCTTTATAGTTCTTAGCACAACCAAGGCCCGGTGCAAAAATGTCTGCAAATTCTTCACATAGACTAGAAACACTGGCTGAAGGCACAGTCTGATTCACTGATAGGACCTGATTTACGATAGACATGTTAAACAACTGAAATAAATCTAAACCAAACAAGTTCACAGCAGAAGAAGAACGAAGTACGTAAAATGACGCAAGTTTTGTTTGTCCTTGGTATGTTGCAAGAAGGCTGCACTCTCCTAACACAGGGATCTTGTGACCTGAATATGTAGTTAGCTTAACGTTGGTGGCACGCAAGGGAGGTGTGCCCAGTTTATTGTCCTGCTGACGACAAGAGCGACTGTCTCATGCAACGTGAACAGGCACTGGTACAGAAGCACTCGCGACTTGACGTGATTTCCGTCGATGTCGATGCACACTTTTTGTGGGACGAACACAGTCACTGTGAGAGAGAGTGGCACTGGGCGGAGTGGACTGAATTACAAGAATTTCCATGGGTGAAGGTTCACAAGCCTGAGTATTCTTGGTTCGATTCCTGCACGAAGGAAAGGGCCTGGAATGGTTGTGAGTGTCCTTTCGGAGCTTTTTCTGGCAAACACTTTGAACATGTCCTTTCTTACTACAGTAAAAGCAAAAAGAGCTTGGCGTGACGGGCAATTTTCACGCGAATGTCTAGTAGCACACCGCGGGCATGATTTTACTGCATCTGCATGCTGGCGCGGGACACTGGGCTGCGCGGACGTGCGCGAGGGCTGTTTACCGTTCCGTGCAGCTCGCCCGGCGGGCCGGTTAATGTGACACGCAGCTAGCGAAGTTTCAAACGATTCCTGAGCAAAGTCAAGTGTGTCTTGCCTATCCAATATGTCTATCACTTGTTGAAGGGAGGGATTGAGTAGTTTCAAAATTTGCTCCCGTATACGAACATCAGAAACGTTCTGTGCAATTACATCACGTACCATAGTATCTGATTAAGGGAGTCCACATTCACACTCGAAAGCACAATCCCTTGTAAGACCTTGCAATGTTGCAACCCACTCCTTATTAGTCTGACCGGCCGTACGTTTTGTACGAAAGAACGTAAACCGTTTTGCAACTACATTAACTGATTCTTTGAAATAGGCATCTAAAGCAGACAAAATTTCGTCGTAGGACAGAGTTGCTACGTCGCGTCGGGGAAATAATTTCACTATCACACGGTACGTTTGCACCCCTACACACGACAATAAGTGAGGCTGCCGCTCGTTACCTTGAATTCTGTAGGCGGCGAGATGAAATCCAAGTTGGCGTGACCATTCCGTCCAGGTTTCCATCGCCGCATCAAACGGCCTAAAAGGTGGTGCAACTGCGAGTTGTGGCTGCGGTAGCGGTGGAGCGGCGGCTGCCGCATCGTTTTGCATTGCACGTTTACCCTGGACGAGCTGTCCAAGGGCATCCAATAACGCCTGCGTCTGCTGATTCTGCAAGCGATAAAATTCGGACAGTATATCTGGAGATTGTGGCGAAGCCATGACAAGTAAATTAGAGCAATACCAACGCGAAATCCTCTTTTAAGCCTCGTCGCCACTTGTTATATTGCTAGAGGAGGCCGAAATGCACGCTATAAGCTCACGCAGGATGGCGTGAGGTCTGAAACAGGATACGTAATGAATGCTATAAAGAAAAGTACGTAGCTTCTGGAATACTTAACTTTAGTCCGTCATTTGTATACATCGTTCTTGATGAGACATGCTTCATACGATAAATATCAATTGCTATGGCGCCTTGCTAGGTCGTAGCCATTGACTTAGCTGAGGGCTATTCTATCTTCTATGCAAATAAACGAGGCTTCGTCAGAGTTGCATCGCTAGCTAAGTCGTCCGTACAACTGGGGCGAGTGCTAGTAAGTCTCTCTAGACCTGCCGTGTGGTGGCGCTCGGTCTGCAATTACTGACAGAGGCGACACGCGGGTCCGACATGTACTAATGGACCGCGGCCGATTTAAAGCTACCATCTAGCAAGTGTGGTGTCTGGCGGTGACACCACAGTTTTGATGTCGTCAATCCATTTCATTGGTTCTGTTTCAGATTTACTTCTGTTTCCATAGAATTCAACTATTTCCTTTATACGTCTGTCCGGATTCATTCTTTTGATGTGTCCAAAGAATCTTAATCTGCGTTTTATATTGTCACTGTGAATATTAGAGTATTGTTTGACTTCCTGTTTGCCTATGAGCCGATACTGTTCATCTACAAGAATTGGGTCTAAAATTTTTCTTATGATCTTCCGTTCCTTTATCTGAATGGTCTCTATGTCTGTTTTCCTGTTTAAAATTAGTGTCTCTGATCCATATAGGCATTTTGGTTTTATGACGGTATTGTAATGTCGTAATTTTGTGTGCTTGGAGACACTTTTTACTGTAGATATTTTGAGTGAGTCGATAAACAGTGTCCGTCTTTTTGGCATCTGACTTCGTTGGCTTTTGTTTCTATTCCATTTTCCTGAATCGTTTCACCGTGATGTTTACATTGTGGGTCTCGTCTAATTTTGCCATATTTTATCTCCATGAATTTTGGTGCTTCTTCGATGCAAGTCAAATATCAAAAGTTACTTGCAAGCCGACTTTTTCCGCAGTTGCTTTCAGGAGTTCAGTCTGTTTTTTGGCTGTTGAAACATCGCGAGTTAAGATGGCTAGATCGTCTGCAAATGCTAAGGAATCTACTGTTAATTTTCATCTGCCGAGAGTAATTGGTTGGTCAATCTTGACGACTGATTTCAGTTTGCGCCATTCTTGTATCACCTTTTCAAGGACGCAGTTGAACAGCCGTGAGGAGAGTCCATCTCCTTGTCTTACTCCTGTTTTGATCAAAAATGGTTCAGAGATTTCCCCCATAAATTTGACTTTACATTTTGTGTCTACCAATGTCAGTTGTGTGATTGCAAGTGTTTTCAGATCTAAACCCTGTTATTTTAATATTTGGAGTAGTGATTGACTGTCAGCTGAATCGTAGGCTTTTTTAAAGTCAACAAATATGCAAACTACATCTTTGCCAATTATTCTCTGATGTCTCAAGATTAATTTTAAGTTCAGAATTTGCTCTGGACATGAACGGCCTGGTCTGAATCCTGCCTGATATTCTCCAATTTTTGGTTATAGTTGTTTCTGTTCTCTATCGAAAAGGCTTTGGGATAGAATTTTGCAAGCTACTGATATCTATGATATTCCCCTAGAGTTGTTTACTTCCGATCTATCTCCCTTCTTGTGTAGAGGATGAATTAATGCATTTTTCCAGTCGTCCGGAAATCGTTCTGTTTGCCAAATGTCTTGTATTATTTCTGTGATTTCTTTTATAGTATTTGGGCCTGCTGAATTGAGGATTTCAGCTTTGATTCCATCTTCATCTGCAGCTTTATTGTTTTTAAGACGTTTGATCTGTTTGGTGATTTCTTCGACATCCGGTGATAATGAGTTTGGGTTTGTGGATTCAGGTTCCTGAGGCGGAAATCTTTGTGTTGGATCTGGGCAGTTCAGCAGTTTTTCAAGAGAACTTGCAAGTTCTTCCCAATTGTCTTGATTGTTTAGCGCAAATTGCTCATTTCCTTACTTGAAGAAAATATTTTGCTGCTGATATCGTATGTGAGTTGTGTTTTGAAATTCTTGTCAAAATTTTGCGTGTTGTTTCTTTTGAAGTCTTTTTCGATTTCAAGTAGCTGGTCCTTTTCGAATTTCCTTTTGGTCTTTCTGATTAATTGGACTGTCTCTTTCCTCACTGCCAAGAATGTTTCGTAACTCCTCTCAGTCTTTCTGCTGTTCCAATTACAGTATGCTCTCTGTCGGGACTGGATTGCTTATTCACATTCAAGGGTGCTTTGTTCTTTTTTGCACAGGTATAAGTGTTCGTGTGGTTTCGATTAGTTTGCTTCTGAGTTGCTTCCAATTGTTGGATGGCTTTTTCTCTAGTTCTTCTGTGAAAGATGGTTGGATCCGGCTAGTGTCAAATTTTGGTATTAGTGGCGTCCTTTTTGTGAACCTCTGAGGTTTTAACTGTAGTTTTATTCTCGTTAGGTAATGGTCTGAGTCTACATTTGTACCCTTTCTTACTTGGATATTCGTGATTTCTCTGTGGTTTGGATAGGAAATTGTTACATGGTCAATTTGGGATTCACCATTGAGTGAGTTGGGTGATCTCCATGTGTTTTGTTTTGATGGTTTCTTCTTGAAATACGTTGACATGATTTTATGGTTGAGTATCCTGTAGAATTCGACAAGTCTCCGTCCATTTTGATTAGTCACTTTATGTGCGGGGAAGTTTCCTATTGTTGTCCCGTATTTTCTTTCTTTGCCTAGCTGCGCATTGAAATCACCTAGTAAGATTTTGACGTGGTTTTGTGGAATTTTGGATACTATTTCTTCTAGCGTTTCCCGCGATTTGTCCACCTTTGCGCGATCTGTTTTATTGTCGTCATTGATAGGCACGTGTGCATTGATCAATGTGTATGTTTTGTTTGCACGTTTTATGGTGACTGTTACTACTCTATTACTTACAGGCTTCACATGAGTTACCGAGCTGCAAAAGCAACTCCTAAATGTGGCGCATATTTGAGAATCCGTTTGTCTGATTTGCTTTATTGTTATTATAAGTTTTTTATTATTAATTATTATTACTATTTACTTGTGTTACTAAACGCCAACTCCATGTTGTCTAAGCAATGCTCCAAAGTACAAAATGCATTGCTTAACAGGTACTGTTTAACTATTTGATATGCATAACGTTTTGGCAGCTGGTCTCACACGAGGTACCGTAGTTAAAAGCCCCAATGTTATGAACAGATCCTTACCACGAGCACGAGTTCTATTATTGGTCATTATTACTACTGACGTCTTCAGTAGTGTGTTCATGTTTCTTGAATTTGCTCACCAGAAAACAATACCTTAGTTTAGGACGGCGTACATACGAGACTGGCTGTCAGACATTACTAAATATGTTTTTTTTTTTTTAAAAAATCCGTAATAGCCTACTCGCCAAAAGGGATTTAACCACAGAGCTTTGGTGTGGGAGTATAGGAAGGCAGATATCACAGTCTTCAATATCCGATATGTTTTTGCTTCCACTGAGTAAATTCGTAGTTTATATGTCTGCGATTTTAATTTAGAACAAGGTATAGGTTCCAAAAATTTTAATGACGCTTCGTTACTGAATGGAGAGACTTTCGGTCTTGCAGCACGAGTCTGATTCGCTGAAGATCAGCAAACAGGTCACGTTTTCATTGATATCTCTCAACAATGCAGGCTTAAGCAGACGGCTGAAATTCAGTTTAACAGTGTTTACGTTTCACAACTATATGGCAAGAATGCAGTATCGAAGGATGACGGCGTGTTGTTGTTGGAATATTTATTCATATCCCGAGACATACATACTGTGGTCGAAATAAGGTAAGAAATCGAAATATTCCTGTCTTCTGTATTCGGCAGCTGTTATCGTATAAAACAGGCCATTGCCTGATTACGATTTGGAATCCTGGTACATCATCGCTGGCCATTAAAATTGGAACACCAGGAAATACAATAAGTGACGCAACTCTATAGAGATACGTTAATGCTTCCGCATACAAAATCAAACTTAATCTAGCTTCCGTTTTAACATGTCTCTAGCTATGTATTTATACTAACAATAAATCTGTAATGAAGCAATAGTCCATCTCGACCACAATTTTTTTTTTAAATACTTTAACTCGTTTCGGCCACAGCCATGGTCAGAATCTGTCAGGTAAACAGAAAAAATTAGAACTTATCCTTCTAGAAGTAGTACAATAATCTGTACTACTATATTAGGCAAAGTCGTAGATAACATCGTTACGAGAAATCTGTATGCGTTCTTGCTGATTAACTTTACATTTTTTTCTGATCTTACGCGTTTCTAGCAAAAATGTCGGAATGTTCTTGACCGATTAACTCATATTTTTACAAAATAATATAAAAACTTAGAGAACGACCCAAAATATACATTTTTAACATACGTGCTACACAAATATATGTGATACTATACGTAGGCAATACGCCGTTGGCAATCAATCTTGAAAATTTCTTCACTGGTTTACTTCAAATCTATACACTACAAAAACGCTTTGAACAGAAATAGGATACATATATCTCGGTTCCTGACAGATTAACTTTAAATTTTTCCATCACGGAACTCTAATAAGCATTTGGACGGAAATGTGGGTGTATGTTTTTAGTATCGGTAGATACATCTGTTCTATTATATAAAGACAAACCGATGTTAAACGTTGTTACCAAAAATCTCAAGAAGTTCCCTACGTATTTAGTCAAATTTTTACGCGATACTTTACTAAACGTTCGGACAGAAAGATTTTACTTATTTTTATATAAATATTGTGCATTAATATGTATGTAACATGGAAGGATCATGAGTTATTGCCGAAAGTCTCAAGAAGTTTTTTACCTATTTTCTTCATATTTTCCTATGACACTGTAATGAAATTTGGATGGGCATAGGCTACGTTCTTTTTTTCTTTTTAATATATAGTATATAACTGTGTATGTGCTACAACAGGTAAACGATGTCGGGAAAAGTCTCGAAAAGTATTTCATCGGTTTGCCTTAAATTCTTGCACAATAGTTCGATAAACATTAAGACGGACATGGGCTAGTATTTTTTTAAATAACACTGTCCATGCTAACTTTCAAAGCCGACTGCGAGAAAAAAATAATGTGCGGTGACGTTATTTCTCTTTCTCACACTCAATTTTAACTACGATGTTACGGCACTTAAACCAACGAAAAAATAATTTCTTCTAAATAGATTATTTCTCCTTACGTATAATTTTAAACAAATACGCACACGCAAAAATGTGCTGTTCCGTTTAATTTCTCGGTGACGGTTTTAATACAAAACAGAAAAGTTATATCTATGGTTTATCGGTTTATAATTAGAACACTACTATGGAATCTTAATCTTCCGAAACGTTGTATTCCTACCCGTTTGCAGATTGAAACCACACGAAATATTAACATTGAGGGTCCTTTTATCCCAAAGCAGCAGGTGGAGACCTCTCTCTAGCGCCCCATACACCAATGTTACCAACTGATTTACCTATTCATTTCAAGCGACATCAAATTGCAATCGAGGTTTCCTTTGCAGCACCAACAGACCTGGCTGAAGTCAAGAGACAGGCAGTCAGTCGGTGGTGGACGGGAGAAGTAAACGAACAGAGACAGAGTGAGGGAGAACATGGACAAGGAGAGGGGGGAGGAGGAAAACGATATTGCCAGGCTACCTAAAACCTATCTTTATAGAATATGTTATCATACTAATTCCAAGAAGGTTTCTTCTCATTGATTTTCTGGCAGATTCTGTCAATGACTGTAGCTGAAATGCCTTACAGTGGGCTTTTTTTTTAATAATAAAGTTATAATAGCGATCAAAAACTTGAGTAGTGATAACGATCCCAGACTCGTAGAATTATTTTATGTCATTTATGGACAAAATATATTAGTAAAACTGCTGTGTCTGTCTCTATCTAAATACGCTAATTAAAAAAAATAGCCAATTTTCCTCTATTGAAATTTCATGACTAGTTTGGCATTCTTAAAGTGCAACATCAGGTGTCCTGTACACTCGAGGAATGACATATTTGCCCTTCGAAATAAGCAATTTTTAAGAAAAATCGGTGATCATAATCGCATAAGGCCACAAAGAACAAAATACTTCAGTTATCTTCAAATCATTGCAGTACACAGGAAAGTCAGTTAAAGCGAAGTTCCACAGTTCATCGTCAAAGCAGTAAAAAAATAGCTCGCTATAAAGCGGTGGTCCAATTCATAATAACTGGATCCAACAAGCACTCTGTAAAATCAGTGCATATCGCAGTGACTACGAAAAAACGGAAGAAATAAGAAAAAACTGTAGATGCCGTGGTAACACTGCATCAGACTGTGCCATACTGGCAATATGTCATATCGAGAGCGCGCGCGAAGTAACGCATGCGCAAAGTTACACAACGACTGAGTCGTGTGTACAGACGAGAAGGGTGGAAAGTGTGTATACAGTGTTAGGAAACTAATGCTCCATAAGCAAGGGGATGAATATACCGACATCCTAAGCCAATTCAGAAGTAATATGCTTCTGGGAACAGATAAACTGGTTATTGAAAGAATGAAAATTAGCCATAAAGTTTCTATGGCATAAATCTGTCCGTCTGCGCTTTAAGTGTTTCATCAGAAAATTTGTTCAGTTATTGATAAATTCCATTGATTACAAATTATTAGGTCTAATGCCCCTTCTTTCCCAGGGCTGTGTCTGAAGACTAGAGGAGGTGCGAAATTGAGTGCCCAGTCCCCAGATGGTGAGTACTTAAGGCTGATTTGGAGCCTGCTTTGTCAACTTTCTCCTTAAAGAATACCTCAAAATTTCTACCGTTTTGACTGATGTGCATTGAACCACACAAATCGCATGTAATGCATTGTAGTCCGGGAGATTTATAAGATTCAGACGTAAACTTATCCCTGTGTCTGAAACTCTGCCCATTATTTCAAGAAATGAAGCCGTTCGAAACTATGTTTCGAGAACACAAGTGTCTGCCAACGCGTCTGGAGACGTTATCACCCGCGGTCTGTTGGTAGCATCATTACTAATCAAACCGTCCTCAGCTTTGGTTTAGAACCCGACACTGATTAAATTTTGAACAGAAACGATCGACAATGGCGGGTGATGACTTGAGGCATAAGAGGTAGCCCTCAGTATCCCAACGGCCTTCTCAAAGAGGGCGGAGAGGTGAACACAAGTGTAGGAAAGGAACTCAGGCCCACTGGGTAGGAAAATGTCCCTAAAAAGCAGAATAATTAGCTATGATTAACGGTATGTGGACGCACTTGGTAATGGAAACCCCTGTTCTGAAGACACATGACGTATATTCACAGAACTTGTAGGCTCAATTTGAAATGGTGTAACGATAATAATCATGGGAAATGATGGAATAAGGAACGAAAGGGTAACAATGTAATGTCAGAATTTCAACAGCATCAGAAAAGTGTAAAACGAGAGTGAAATTCATTATGAATCGGAAGAGATGACAGAAAGTGAGCTAGTCTGAACAGTTCAGTGAAACGATTGATCTCACAACAATCGATAGCAACCAACGATCTCAAGAGTTGTTCAGGTATATACGCAAGCAGAGGTAGTATATGACGCTATTGTATGTGTATTTCCGTACGTCAAGGTATATAAGACATGCGTTTCATTGGATAAAAAACAACTTCATCAAACGATATGTCAAATATATATCAAAACAAGGTAATCAAATCGCCTCTAGTTATAACATGGCCGGAATTTAGTGTGATACAAAAATTTCAAATCATAAGCAGAACGTATCTTACTTAATGTACTGGAAGAAATAGAAATATATGCAACTGTAAAAAAATAATCGTCTGATATACTTCATTGAAAAACACAGATTTTTTCATAGAATGAACCGACACTTTTTAAAAACCTTTCTATAACAATTATCATTATGGTCATATCTATTCACACTAGCATTAATAAACTTCCTTTGTCACTTTTAGTTGCTTTTCATCAATGACGACCTCAGCATTGCCACATGGCGTCTACTCATGTTACCGGTGGTTGCGAGTACATTGAAAACTCATGATGTACGCAAGACGTTCTAGGTCATTGTAACAGCTGCTCGAGTCGTCTTTGACCTAGCCTTCACCTCATCACAGCTAAATTTCTTCTCCATAAATTTTAATTCTTATTTTTTGCACTTTCAAGAAGATTTACATTAATACTAATATTTCTAACGTATCAATTTATTCTTGTATTTACTAGCGAATGCGGCAAAAGTTTGCAATTTCTAAATATGTGTAGACTGCAGTACGTCCCAATCTACGGTATCCCTGGAAATTGTGTGAGGACGCAAATCTCTGCTCTCGTTGCTACTTCAACTACTATGGTATGATACTCGTGTCGAATAAATCATACAGAAACTCTATTATAAAAACGTCTCTGATTTCGTTGTTTTGCTTTTACTGTATGATAGAAGTCTGTACACAACATAATTTAAAATATTCAGGGTCTACAACATTTTTTGGGTTCCTTGACTCATTCAGTCTGTCTGTCTAGCCGACTGTTAAGAACAGTTTTTCTCAGGACTGGGGAGACGTAAAATCTTCAGATGTATGTCACATGTTAACTTCTGTGGTTACTTTGTAGTGCAAAAATTTTAAAATTTATTGGAACATTGCTTCAGGAAAACTTATTTCAAAACACACAGTCGCGATGGCATTAAAGGTGTATGGTTTTAGATTTACATCTTCTAAGAGATAATCTCCAGATCTTCCACTCCTTGATGACAGTAGGAAGCATTGGCGTGGTACAGTTCTATCAATGCAGGAGTGGAGAAAACTGCTCTCATCTAAAAATAAAAATAAACAATTATAATGCGATCGCAACTGTGTGTACACAAATAACATATAAATATTTTAAGCCTCTACATCAATACAGTCAAAAGATACGGCCATTTACGTCACTTAGTTGATACTCGAAAACGCACTCATTAAAACCGGTAGGGTATTTTCCTTTCACCTAATGCCGTGAAATGTTGCAAGGAACAAGGTCCCACAGCACAAGAAAAGGGAAGAATCGGGAACTTTTGATTTGTAACTACACAAAAAAAAACATTTCTTCTGTCATTTGTCATCCGACTTCAAACTTAAAATTAAAATAATCTCGAAAGCCAGGGCATCCCTGCGACCAGTATCTTGCCGTTGTCGATAACAGATCAAAATCATCATTATTCTAGATTTTCCCAATGGGTTAATTGTCAACATACATAATTTTGTACGAAATCTTCTGCGCATGGGTTCTAGTCACAATCTGAAGTTTTTTCCTGTTCGGTTATTGTGAGGTAAGGTTATGAACTGCTTCTCTGAACTATCAGTTCGTGACACAGCAATATACAGCTGACCACGAGAAAAATATCCTGATCTTAAGTCGGTTGTTAATTTGAATATGTCATCTTGAACCATCTTCACTGTTATTGCAAGTGAAACCTTGATCTGAATCTTAATTCACGTATAATGAGTGCGTACATCAGCTGGAATCATTGGAATTCCGGTATGGGAGCGACATCTCCACCTGCTGAACCCGTGAGAATAGTAGGTACAAAGGCATTATGACTCACACTTCTTATGTGCGAACTGTTTGCATTACAAAGTTCCGGACGATTCAGACAGCGTGGTAGTAGCCGATAAGCTACACACATTTTCTGGTCCAACGGACTCTGATGAAGAAAACGAAACAGCACTTTGGTTATGTGTATAATTTTTTAATATATGATTTGTCTTGTAGTTTAAGCAGTTGATATGGAATGCAACAAAAAATAAAGAAACTGCACGTTCCTACGGCACAACACTATCTTCTTCTCAGTCGATTTTCACAAAAAACCTGTACAATTTTGTATAGACTGAGATTTTTCCAACAGAAGTAAGAGTAAATAGCAATGATAATATTAGCAGTAGTAATAAACATTTCTAACATTTCATAGAATACTTTGGATCTACAGTTATTCTTTTTCTTTCATGATTTTTCCATGTCTTGACTCCCAAAGCTCTACTATATTTAATAGCAAAACAGTGTCTCCTTTCTGAGCTCAACATCAGACTCACTATGGACGTATGGAAACTCATTTTATAGTGAAACTGCCTATTGGCATCTGTCTCGGGTTCTTCGGCCGACGTTCATCTAATGATTTTTCTGACGTTTCGCCAGCACGAGTGGCTGGCATTGTCAAAGCTTCACCCTCCATTGCCGGTGGTAAACTGGTGCCGAGCTCGCGGCCGCAGACTATATGTACCTGGCGCGCCAACGTCCGAGGGCTTGTCCGCGGTCATTTCCGGTGCGGTTCTCCTCTTGCTACCTGCGACGGTCGTTCGCTGCAGTACGGGAAGCCAGGATCCGTTTACCTTAAGGCTTTCCTCTTTCTTGTTGAAACTGTTCGCGTGTTTTTGTATTTCTACAGCTTCTCTATACAAGCGCGTGTGATAGTGCTTCTCTACAGCCAGAACTTCCGTGTCGGCGAATTTTATTACGTGGTCCATTGTTCCATGAAGAAGTTGGCCACCACTAGACTGAGAGGACTACCCATGGTGACGCCTTCCAGCTGTTCGTAGAAATCACCATTCCACGTGAAATAGCTCGTGGTGAGACAATTCGAAGCACAGGCACTGGACTCGGTGACTTGCAAACCTAAGGTGTGGTACAGGTACGTCGATGATACTTTCGTGGTGTGGAGCCATGGTGAAGAACAGCTCGGTGACTTCCTAAGGCACTTGAACAGCCTCCATGCCAATATAACATTTACCATGGAAGTAGAAAAAGACAAGAAACTGTCATTTCTAGATGTGCTGGTCACAAGGGACGGTGAAAACCTGGGACACAGCGTGTATCAAAAACCGACACACACGGACCGATACCTGCACAAACTGTCAAACCACCACCCGAGCCCGAAAAGAGGCACGATTAGTACGCTCGTAACGAGAGCAGGACGAATATGTGAGCGGCAACACCTCAAACGAGAAATGCAACACCTGGAAACTGTCCTGAGGAGCAATGGGTACTCCACAAATTATATTAGAAGTGTAACAGAGCCAAACACTCGGCGAAGTAAGGAACCAGAAAAAGAAATGTCGGGTACGGCCTTTCTGCCATTCATTCCCAGAGTGACGGACAGAATCGCCCGTATATTGGGCAAACATGGCGTAAAGACGATTTTCAAACCGACAAGGAAGATCAAAGAGTGTCTTAGACCGGCGAAGGAGAAAAGAGACACACTTGCAATGTCGGGAATATGCCGTATACCATGCACATGCGGAAAAGCTTATGTCGGAATGACTGGACGATCCATTAACCAGGATCAAAGAGCATAAGCGACATTGCAGGTTGGGGCAGGTGGAGAAATCGGCCGTGGCAGAGCACGCACTGAATGTGACCGACCACGTAATAAAATTCGCCAACACGGAAGTTCTGGCTGTAGAGAAGCACTATCACACGCGCTTGTTTAGATAAGCTGTAGAAATACAAAAACACGCGAATAGTTTCAACAAGAAAGTGGAAAGCCTTAAGGTAAACGGATCCTGGCTTCCCGTACTGCAGCGAACGACCGTCGCAGGTAGCAAGAGGAGAACCGCACCGGAAATGACCGCGGACAAGCCCTCGGACGTTGGCGCGCCAGGTACATATAGTCTGCGGCCGCGAGCTCGGCTCCAGTTCACCACCGGCAATGGAGGGTGAGGCTTTGACAATGCCAGCCACTCGTGCTGGCGAAACGTCAGAAAAATCATTAGATGAACGTCGGCCGAAGATCCCGAGACAGATGCCAATAGGCAGTTTCTCAACAAGTGGCCACGAAAGCCTTAACGTCAGAAAAATCATTAGATGAACGTCGGCCGAAGAACCCGAGACAGATGCCAATAGGCAGTTTCTCAATAAGTGGCCACGAAAGCCTTAACAATTTTGTCATTGTGGAGTCTTGTTATAATGTGTATTTCTATTATGACGTAAATATTGTGATTCTTTTATCGAAGGTAATTCTCATCACATCTACTAGAACATTAATAATTCTCACAGTTTCTTACATTCAGTTTCCAAGGTCTGCACACAATGTTCTTCACCATGGACGTGAAGTTTACATTTTAGCGGATGTGCAAACTAAATTTATGCAGCAATGATAAGCTGATAAATTAATTGAAAACTACAACTTAGATGATGGGGAATAGCTTTGCTACAACTCATTTTTTCCTGTGTATTGTAATAAGCTATCAGTAAATCATTTGTTGCTCCTGCAGTACGGTGTTCTTCAAGGTCTTCACTTGAAGTGTACATTTTATTGAAGATGGGATATAAAGAGACCATAGGGTAACATAACACGTTATTCAGATGATTAAAACCTATGACTGAGTAGATGAAGTAGTTTTATTAATAGAGATTCTTCATCCCTATATGAAATTATAATCTACCAATCAATCGGTTATTTCTCCTACAGTGTCACGTTAATACTGAAACAGACAAAACAGTCCAGAGGGGTAAGTAACTGTGTAGCAGAAGCAGTTTCGTGTACCATTGTCGTCTTTTTGTTCTTCACAGTAGAAATATTATTGTAGTAAAGAACTTTTGACACAGAGAGAAGCCAGTTTTTCGGTTAGATTGAAGTTTGAGAACATGATTTATTTCATACACTTTTATGTGTGCTAATCGAACTGAATCACTGGGATTTTGTCTTCAACAGATAAATATAAAACAAAACTAATTACCTAAGGCAATCAGTTGTTAAATAAACACAGATAAATGTGTTCCATTTACAAATCTATAAACAGCGCTGTGAATTAATGTGTTTCAAGAATATACCATTTGATTCAGCAGTAAATGCATGATGTAAAACAGTAAATTGTTGAGTGTTACTTTCACATTAATTCATTTATTTTTTCATTATTTGTTCTAAATTTTTTTCCCAGTAAGGCACTGGAAATTCATTCGATTTGTTACATTTTGAATGCGGAACAATAACTCTATGAGTGTACGAGTTACAGGATGTGGAAAAAAAATTGATAATGTTCCCAATTAATGGAGGTAAATTATTATTAATGCCAATCGTTTGGATTAGAACAGTCAAAAACTGATGAAATAGACATCCAAATTCATTTTTTTCCTATTTTCACCACAAGCTCAAAGAAACTGCACACTTGGTCATTGTCCTGCTAAGCCTAAATGTCTCGGATGTAGGAAGAAGCAAGATGCCACTGTAACTGTTTTTCAGTTGTAGTGCCGGTCCTACCAATTGTGCCAGTGATGCCAGTGGTGTGGGTGGTGCCAATGGTGGTGATGATGTCCGTACCTGTAGTCATGGCCACCACTCCAGTAATGATGATGCGGGTCAGCAACTGGATTTGCCTTCAGCATTGCGAAACACAGCGCCAGTGTCATCAGCACAGCCGGGACCACCTCTTGGACAACGGGAGGTTCCTGTCAGTCTCGTTTGCTGTTGTGTAGAGCGCCAGCAGAACCCTCTATCACAACCGAATCAGAAAGAAATGACCTATTCCCAACGTGATGTCGGAGTTACTGTGAAACCTTACGTTGCTCTGTATTGCTACTCAACGTGAATCTATCGTCACAGTGGGAAATTCCATTATATAAATTACCTGTCATTTAAATTTAGAATGTGCTTCAGGAGAAAAATCAGACGATTTACAAGATGGTAATGCACACTAAGTAGAATGACAAATTCCTTAAAACATATGCAGCCTGTCATTGGTTATAGAGATACAGCTTGCTGCAGACATAAGTTTTCATTTCTATTGTTGGTATCCCACTTTCTATGGGTTTATCCGTAGAGTGTAATCTTTTTTTTTTTTTTAATGTTCTGGTTGTGAACTGTTCGTGAATTTACATAAACGAATTTGTTCATAGGATATCTGAGTTATTGGTCAACTCTGCTGTATCGGTTATTCATTACAAACGTATTTACGAAAAGTGAGTTCGCTGACAAGCGATCAGTGTACGAGTTATGTAACGGAATTGTTGTTGGTGATTATAGAGCGAACGGTAGACGATTCTCTAACTGCAAAATATCAGATTGAAGGGTGTCTGCTTGAGTGGTCACTAAACTCATTGGTACCTTTCCCCTGTGTTCACACCTAATTTGATTGTTCAAATCGTTAGTGTGTGGGCGAACTAATAGACACTACGCCGTTGCTTCAACATTGCCCTTCAACAAGCACATCCAGATACCCTGATTGTTTTAACGAACTGATGGTTCGGACTGTAAATAGTGTTACCCTCAAAACAGAACGCCAGGGAGATCTATTAAGAGCTACAATTAACAAATGTTATAACAAAAGTTCGCGTTTGTAGTACATAGCCACCGACTGAGACATAATAGTTTCTAGGCTGTAATGTAGTATACTCGCTTCTTTTTTTGTCCTTGATTCTTTTGATATTAGTTCCTCGCATTTCAGCAAAAATACATGTCACCTGAAACTTCCTGGCAGATTAAAACTGTGTGCCCGACCGAGACTCGAACTCGGGAGCTTTGCCTTTGCCTTTACCTTTGCTCTACCATCTGAGCTACCGAAGCACGACTCACGCCCGGTACTCACAGCTTTACTTCTGCCAGTATCTCATCTCCCACCTTCCAAACTTTACAGAAGCTCTTAATCTGCCAGGAAGTTTCATATCAGCGCACACTCCGCTGCAGAGTGAAAATCTCATTCTGGAAACATCCCCCAGGCTGTGGCTAAGCCATGTCTCCGCTGTATCCTTTCTTTCAGGAGTGCTAGTTCTGCAAGGTTCGCAGAAGAGCTTCTGTAAAGTTTGGAAGGTGGGAGACGAGATACTGGCAGAAGTAAAGCTGTGAGTACCGGGTGTGAGTCGTGCTTCGGTAGCTCAGATGGTAGAGCACTTACCGGCGAAAGGCAAAGGTCCCGATTTCGAGTCTCGGTCGGGCACACAGTTTTAATCTGCCAGGAAGTTTCATCAGCGCACACTGCGCTGCAGAGTGAAAATCTCATTCTGGATATATGTCACCTGTCTAGTCATTTTCACTTATGACGTAATTAACGAAAATTTTCAGTATTTTCATGTGACTGGAAATCTTTGTCTTCTTCTCATTACACTTCACTGACCCCAACTAATTATAGGTTGAGCCTTAGAATTCCCTTTTTTAGGTTTTGTAGCTTCCCTAACAGGTTAAGGTATCGTTAAATCAAAAACAACAACCCTTAATTTTTACTTTTCACGCTACCATAATTGGGGTAACTTTTACACAATATTTTATTGTAATACATCGTAACACAAATCGGAAATAATCGGTGTAAACCCTCTGTAATGGTTATGAGTCTGTGTTTGTGTGAGTGTGTGTGTGTGTGTGTGTGTGTGTGTGTGTGTGTGTGTGTGTGCGTGTGTTCTATAATATCTCGTGCAACTACTACTATGAACTTTGATTGGCAAACAACTTCATAACTGAAAAAGTAGTTCTGGAGAGAGAGGGTCACTCCAAGCATTCAAATTGGTAGCATTGCACGCTGCACAAAATAGCGTCTGAAATCTAAAACAGCACGGCTGAAAAGATATAATATTTTATCACTATCTGAATGAGAATTGCTTCCGGTAAAATGCACTTACCACAACTAGAACTGCGATAGAAAACTGTAGATTATGTAGAAATCATAATAAATGACCGATATTAGTACCGAATCTCTCGCGTACGATGTTACTAGAACGATTGATGCAGTAATAACTAGATAACTGCTCAAGAGGACGCTGTAATATTTTCAGCTTTTATTACGCATAAATATTATTATGCAGAGATATCAAGAAAGAACTAAATAAGTAGTTACCCATTAAAATCTGAAAATTTGGGGTGTATAGGCGCCATAACTACAGAAACAATTCTCCTGTTGGACCTGCCTTCTCGTTATGAAGTAGGTTACTGTCAAACATGGTATGGAAAACAAGAAAATGAATAATTCCGACAGGAATACACGTCGAATGTATGTAAATTAAGGCCAAATGCACCTTTCTTCACGAGATGTAAAATGAAAATTGCCAGATCACGAAAGAAAACTGCAGTCTACTGAAGATATATATTATATAAAATATGATATCTCTCTTGTAAGTTGGACGACAACACAGCAACGTGAAAAATACGATTTATTTGGAAACTAATGTAAAATTACATCAGTTATAAGTTAGACACATAGTTCCTTCAAAATACAGTATCTGTCATTACAGGCAGAAATTCAGCAATGTAAAACACAACGAAAAATCTTTCAAACTACTATTATTCAACAATTTATACGGTAATATTTGCTAAATAGGTGCTCAAATAGTTGAACATTCCTGTTTATAAGTGCACCACTTTAAGAGAACAATGGGCAATAAATGCTCACCAAATGCCTGTTCATACCGTTGGTGTAACTATGTTCTCGTACGCCAACCGCAACGGATGTTTCTGACCACTGCTGGCTTACCCTTCCAAATACATTGGGAGCACTTGCGGAAACTATTGAGTAAGAGCGACAGCACCAGTCCCAATGAAAACACCGCACACGCACTCGCTTCTCTTTCTGACGTCTCTCTCCCGTAACTGACCCTACTAGATGACGAGCAGGGCCGGCAGTATACGAAAAGCAGTTACTTGCGAAAAACTAAAGCGGATGTGTAGCTCGACCTGTGTCTCGTCCAAGCTTTTTGCTTCTACATGGTCACTGAGGCACTGAGAAAACTGCATTTTACCTGTCGTTGATCACTTTCTTGTGTAGACACGGGAATTTCGGTGAACTATATGATATGCTGAACTTCCTTGTCGCACTGTTGACATATCATGCGTATTTCGTTTTTAAAACTACTCACAACTCCGTCCCCTGGGCGAAAGTCTTCATACGTCGCTTTATGATTAATCTCGTCTAACTATTCTTCACTCTTCAAACTTTTCCTTCGGCACAGTCGAGATCTCTGTGTGAATTTCTTTCTGCGCCAGCCATTTTAAATGGTAACAGAAAGTTAACTACTACTTTTGTGTGTTCTAAAGCCGTCTATCAGAAGGTGTTACATCTCTTTGAACTTCTCTCCGTTGGACGACAATCAGCGTTCCATTTCTACTTCTTCAGCTACCTGCGGCTTTCCTTTTCCAGGGAATTCCGTCTTGTTTTCAGTGTGCGATGAATACCCTTATTACGAGAAACAGCTGTTTTGATGATTTTGTCTTTTTCTTGTCAGCCTTATCTTCACCTCATAAAAACAGCTGTTTTCATTATCGTCTGAGATGAATAAGTACTGAATATCCTCTTCCTTTCTATTTTCTCATTCTACTTATATTCTAGTTTCTCACGTGCACAAGAGAATTTTCATCTTGTTTACTAGTGGTATTTCGCAAGCTGAAAAGCTGTCGTGAAAACGTATAGAATCAAAGAGAATTCCATGGTCTGGTTAGATTTAAATGGTACTATCGACGTGTGTCGTTCATTTTCGAATACTTTCAGTCTTGCGTTCTGTCGGTATAACTACACAGGACCCTTTCTCAGTACAACTTTTAAACCATCTTCCCTTTTTAAGCCATTTTGTAGTAAATGCTTTAGGATTATTACTCTGCTTGTTGAATATTAAATGGTAGAGTAATACAGTATATATAGCATAATTTGTTTTGTGCAGCGTTGTCTTCATTACTTTTAAAATTGTATAATTCGTAGTCTTTGACATATTATATTTTATTTGAAAATATAACCAATTACCATCATACCTACAAGACGAAAATATAACTAACGATATCTCAAAATTTATTAAATCTGACAGTAAAATTATTACTTGCAAACGTTAAACAAGTAAGCTCATTACGTCATAAAGCAGCGATTCAGAGAACGTGTCGTTGTTAGCTGAATTGCTTACCATATTGATGTATGTGTTTCTTAGAAGCTGGCCAATGTTTCAAATCATGGCGCTAATGGTGTAGTTGGAAGCACATATTTATGTGACTAGTTAAATGTCATTAATCGTAGCCCGACGTAGAAATATTTGACAATTATATATAACAATTATTTCAGTTACATTATGTGGGGAAATAGATTTCAGTTGTGAAGTACTGCAGATACAAAATCGTGAACAAATCTGTACAGATATAAGGGTAAACGTTATTAGAAAAACTCTCGAAAAGTTTTGACCGTCTCAATTCAAAATTTTTATACGATGCTGTAACGAATATTCGAACGTACATCGGTTACGTATATTTTTATACAAAAGTGTAGAGGTTTTCTGTGAAAATCGACTGAAAAAAAGAAAGTGTTGAGCCGCAAGGACGTGCTGTTTCTTTGTATTTTGTTGCATTCCTTACCAACTGCTTAAACCACGAGACAAATCATATTTCCTATCCATGTATTTTGTTTCTCCACATACATAATTTTAAAAAATGTATATATAACCAAAGTTCTGTTTCGGTTTCTAGCTCTCAGTAGGTTATATCAGAAAATGTGTGTAACTGCAAAAGGATCTGACGCTTCATCTTCGGGTAAATTTAGTGTTGCATCCTATCGGCAGAACTTCGTAGCACCCTTCTTCATAGTAACTTTTAAACTCCCTTCCTTTTTTAAGACCATTTTTGACAAATGCTCAAGGACTGTTTCATTGCTTGTTGATCCTTAAGCCGCAAATCTATATGTGGTGCACAGTACTCTTACAACGCTCTTATGTACTATCAAAACTGCCAGTGTTTCGCAATTGCTAAATACGTTTTGGAATTGAATGTACGTCATTATCTCCGTCTTCCTCCCCCCCCCCCTTTATCTCTGTTTGTCCATCTCCCACTCCTCCTTCCCCCTTTACCTAACTCCTCGTACTCCCTCTGTCGTTCTCCTCTTTCCCCTTCCCTCTGTCTATCTACAACTTCTCTATTGATTTCCTTTCCCTCTCTCTGCCCAGCTCCTGTTCCCCCTTCCCCCTTCTCTTAGCCTTGTTTATTGGTGTGGGAAAGAAAACCTTGATTGGTAATGGGAGACTCTTGAAATGAATCGATTAATTGGTTGGGGTCATTGGCTATCAGAGAGACGTTTCCAGGTGCTGAATTTGTAATGTAGTAGCTTCAACGACAGTATTCCGCATGATTTTAATTTACGAACGGATAAGATTACAAAGTTTCGGACGATTCAGGTTTCATACTAATATTCTAAACATAAGCCGCTAATACATCAACATAACTTTCATGTTTTTTACGAGGTAGCAAAATAATCCATGGCAGATGGAGCAAGGAGGATGTAAAAATCAGACTATCACTGGCAAAGAGAGTACTCCTGACCAAGAGATGTCTGCTAGTATCAACCATAGTGTAAGTAGCCTTTTCACATGTTCGTATGTTGGCAGCGCTATAGACTGTCTTAATATCACTGAGAGCGCTCTGCGCCCTCGGTAAGAAACCCTGGGGTTGAACGGACTTGAAGTTAGCAGCGGTTAGCAGTTAGCGAGCGTACAGTTTAGACGTGTGCCCTTCATGGAGATTCACTGTCGGTGGGACATGCATTGTAAAATAATGGTTGCTGTATCTGCTAATGTTTGGGTAGTGGAATTATTGACGATTATATAATTTTGGGAACTGAATGTCACATGATTAACGTAAAATCTGCTAAACACATGGTTTTCTCTTCAACAAAATCTTGCTTTTGCTAACAACATGCCTACTAGTAGTTAGAGCCAATAGTTTTTCTTTATTCAGCTGGCTGTAGTTGCTGCTTGCTGTAATTGCTGTAGATCGTGTTAGGTCGATTTTCTGTGAGGTAAGAGACTTATCAAATGTATGGGTTATTGTTAGGACTTTTTCTAATTCAGGGCCATTCATTGAGTTAATTATTTGAGGTCATATCGTCATTACAGAGCAATCAGATTGCGTAGGACTTGTTTATTGTGGGTAAAAAATGAATAGGTTTAACTTAAGTTGTCTTTGTCAGGGAAAATACCGTAGGTCAGTGATGATATTATGAAAATAAGTGACGAAACAGTAGGTTCAGTTTCATTCTGCAGTTTAAGTAAACACAAAGAAATTTCACCTACTCAGATATTTCAGTAGAAAGAAAAGTTTCAATAGACACTAATTTAAGGAAAAAATTTATGGGGATGTACGTTTGGAGCATAGCACTGTATGGTAGTGAGACATGGACTGTGGCAAAACCAGAAAAGAAGAAAATCGAAGCATTTGAGATGTGGTACTATAGAAGAATGTAGAAAATTAGGTGGACTTGATAAGATAAGGAAAGAGAAGGTTCGCCAAAGAATCGTGGAGAAAAGGAATGTATTGGAAGCACTGAGAAGAAGGGACAGAATTGTAGGAAATGTGTTAAGATATGACTGAATAACTTTCACGGTACTTGAGAGAGCTATAGGGATTAAAATCCGTAGACGACAGAGGTTGGAATACTGTACATCCCAAATGGTTGAGGACGTAGGTTTCAAGTGCTACCCTGAATTGAAGAATGAAAACCGATAGCAAGGATAAAATGGAACAGCATGTAATTTATGCAAAATTTTGTTTAATATTACAGATGTGGAGTAAGAATATCTACAGGGGGAACAATGTGTCTGATGATTTGTATGCCTTGGTATAGTAGTTACAATTGACTGAGAGAAATAAAAATAAATCACACATTTCCACAGCGCAGCAATTTTTTCTAGCAATTTTTTTTAACAGAAAGCCGTTACAGTAATTTTCTAACGTAAGTATAGAGTAATAGCAGTAATAATAATATGGTTCAAATGGCTCTGAGCACTATATGACTTAACATCTGTGATCATCAGTCCCCTCAAACATAGAACTACTTAAACCTAACTATACTAAGGACATAACACACATTCATGCCCTGGGCAGGATTCGAAGCTGCGACCGTAACGGTCTCGCGGTTCCAGACTGAAGCGCCTAGAACCGCTCGGCCATACCAGCCGGCTAATAATAATAATGAGTTTTCTAATGTAAGTAAATAGTAATAGTAATAATAATAATAATAATAATAATAATAGTAATTCATCTCTGTATTTTCACAGACTACTTTCACAGATCAATGATTTTCTTTTCTTTTTTGTTTTCCAAAGATCTTTAGTTCCAAACTTCTACCACATATACTAAAAAAAAATTAAAACACTATCATCTTTCTGAGCTCATCATCCAGTTCATCATAGATGAATACTGAATAAATTTTGGGTTTTGTATTCTATGACGTTGCAGATATTTTGACCTTTTTTAGTGAAGCTCATTCTAAGCCCCTATGCAAAAAAATTTTGAAAAATCATTTTTTCTCGGGTTTTCTGGACTTTTCTAGATGTCAATACGATGTTCTTCAAGGTGGATTTAAAGTTTACATTTTAGCAAAGGTGGAAAATAAATTTATGTACCAAACTGGAATTGTGTTGTTGAGGAAAAGCTCTAGCACAAATCATCATTGCCTGTATGTTATAAATCTCTACCAATTCATCATAGTTGCTCACAGAGTATGATATTCTTCATGGCCTTGATATGATACACACGTTTTAGTGAAGATGGAAAATCAAAAATTTAACAATAATATGTTATTCAACTAATTAAAACTGAGTTCATAAAAATTGTGTTGATGCATATCGTTCTTTTCCTTATGCAGTAATAATTTCTTTATCAATCAGTTATTTCTCCCACAATATGATGTTAACTTCTAAACAGATGAAACTCTACACAGGAGCATTTCTTGTACCATCCTCATCTGTTCGTTCTTCACAACAGAATGTAGGTATAACTATGAATAATTGTTATAATGGAATAATATTGATTTGAAAGGACTTTTGATGAAGAAAAAACAGTTTTTAATGTATATTCAGGTTTGAAAACATCATTTATTTCATACAATTTCTTTCTTGTAGATTAATCTAAATTGAATGACTTACATTTCGTCATCAAATGACAAACGAAAACAAACTAATTACCTTAAGGCAATCAGTTGTTAAATAAACAAATAAAAGTGTGTTGTTGTAGCAAATATAGATAGCAATGTGAATTACAGCTTTTCAAGAATTCACCAATTGCGTATCAATAGGTGCATTATGTGAAACGGAAATTTTCTATTACATTGAGATTAATCTATTTATTTTTACATTATTTCCTTACAATTTTTTTCCAATGTGGCACAAATATTGCATTTGAATGGATACACATTGAATGCAAAACCATAACCCTATGCTTGTAACAGGACTTGGAAACAACAAGACATTTAAATCTTTAAAATTAATTGACTTAAAGGATTGTTAATGAGAATCCTTTGGATTAAAACAATGAAGAAATACTCAAATATACATCCTGATTCACAATTCATTACCATCTTCGTCACAGTGCCAAAGGAAATGCTCACAGAGGTCGTAATCCTGCTAAACTTCCAAGTCTGCTGTGCAGGAAGAACCAAGAAACCAGTGTAACTCCTTCTCAGTAATAGTGTGGGTGGTGCCAATGGTGTGGGTGGTGCCAGTGGTGTGGGTGGTGATAATGGTGGTGGTGATGTCCGTATCCATAGCCGTGACCTCCACCCCAATAGTAATGACGCGGGTCAGCTGTCGGATTCGCCTTCAGCATCCCGAAAGACAGCGCCAGCGTCAGCAGCACAGCCAAGACCACCTGTTGGGAAATGAGAAGTTCGTGTCAGCTTTGGATGCTTTTGTGTAGAGCACCAGCAGAATGCTGTATTACAGCCAGATGCAGTTAGAAAAAAGATGACCTATTCCCACTGTGATATCGGAGATTTTGTGAAAGGTTACATAGTTCTATATTGCTACTAGAAGTGTTGCCGACGAAAATACTACAAGTGGTATGAAATTTTTATATATAAACTTCCTGGCTTTTCAAATATGCAGATTATTTCAGGAGTTGAAGCAAATGTTTTATGAGATGACAATACACACTAATTCAAAGACGAAATTCATTAGCACATGTACACATTTTTATTGGTTACAGAGATAAGTCTTCGTTTTGGGTGTTGATACTTTACTTTCTATGGTATCTTTTATAGGTTGTTATCTTTGTTTTGAAGTTCTAGTTGTGAAGTTGTTCTTGAATTTACATAAATTTATTCTTGCATTGTGAATTTGATTTGTTGGTAAACTGTCCTGTATCATACACATGAATCCGAACGTATTTACCAATAGTGGGTTCTCTAATATGGGATATGTGCACGGGTTTTGTGATTGAAATACTGCTGCTAATTATAGAGAAAACGGTAGACGATTCCCTATCCCCGTAGTACCAAACGGACGAGTATTTACTCGTTTGTTCACTAAACTTCGTGAGAATGATGCACTGCCGAGCAGTGGTATCTCATTTTAATGTGCAAATAAACAGAACGTAGATGAAGTAGAAGACACTATGCTGTAGCCCTCCAACGAGCACACTCAGAAGTCCTATATTTATTAACGAACTGAATTCTTGGGTTATATATAGTACCGCACTCATCAAATAATTCCAAGGAGATACACATGGCGAAAGTTACTACAAAAGTTGACATTTGTAATGTTTCATTACACACCCGACTGCGAGGTAACGCAGTTTCGAGATTGTAATGTAGCACTCTTTTTCGTCAATGATTCATTTGGTATTGATCGCGGGCATTTTAACGTAAATATATGTCTGATGACGAGTCATTTTCACTTGTGACGAATAAATGAAAATTTTCAATCTTTTTCGTCTGACCGGAAATCATTGTCTTCCTTGCATTTGATCTCTCTGACCCCGCTACATCTAGAGTGAGCCTTAGCATTTCCGTTTTCAGGTTTTGTAGCTTCCCAATCACGTTCAAACTACTGTCTATGATGATGTAGTCGGCGACAGGAAAATATACCTTATTATTTCTTCCTTGTCGGAGAGGAATCTGTGTTGCTATATTTCTGTGTATTGTGACAATAAAACAAGAAAGGACTCTTAATTTTCACTTTCTACGCTATGACAATTAGTGTGGCAGTTAGTGTAATAGGTCTTAAATGTAACTCGCTCGCTTTTACTATCAACTTTGGTTGCTATATAACTTTCTTAATGGAGAAACAGTGCTGCAAGATAGAATCATCTCAAGCACTGTAATTGGTAGGATTGGAAATGGGACGAAGGTAACGTCTAAAAATTAAAATGACATGACTGAAGAAATACAAAATTTTATACACTATCAGAATAATAATTTCTCCGACTAAATTGCTCATATGACTTCTAGAGGTGCGACCGATATCTGGAGATTACATAGAAATCCTAATAAACCATCAATATTGGTATCGAATTTCTGGTTTTCGATTCCACAAGGGTGACTGTTGTAGTACTAACCATGATGTTGTCCAACAGCAGTCTGAATAATCTTTTCGGCTATCATTAAGTATGAATGCTACTATGGAGAAAGTTCAGGAAAGAACTAAATAAGAATTAGCTTTGTTTCGCCTGACATAAAAGTATGAGAATTTGGGGTATAGTGGTACCAAATCTTAATAAACAGTTCTGTTATTAAAACTGCCTTCTCCTTATGAGATCGGTTTCTTTTTACATTTTGTGAGTCGACCTCATATTATAAACACAGGAAGGTTGGGAAAACAAGAAATGGTGTTGACAGAAATAAGTGGTGTCGAATGAATGTAAATTAAGAGCAACTGCGTCTATCTACGCGAAAGGAAACACAAAATTGTCAAGGCACCAAGAATATCCGACATCCCTTGAAGATGTATTTCACATATATGACCTTATGTCTCTAGGAATTGAAACGACAACATTGCAGCACAAAAAGACGATTTGTTTGGAAACTAATGTAGGTCTACTTCAGCTGAGATGCAGACTACTATTGTTCCTTCGCTACACAGTATCCTTTATTGAAAGGGGAATATTCTATAATGTAAAACAGAATGAAAACACTCTTTACTACTATAAAAATATGTACGTCAGTAATTTCGAATCTGTTTCGAGGTTCTAAATGTTAGAAACAATCCTGGCTGAAAATATTTCTTGTTAAGAGAATAATTGGCAGTAAATACTCACCAAATGTCTGTTCATAACGCCGCTATGACTATGTACTCGTACGCCAACCGCAGCGGAAGTGTCTGACCACTGCCGGCCTACCCTTCCAAATATATTGGGAGGTCTTGAGGAAACGATTAGGTGAGAGCGAGGGTAACAGTCGTCTGGAAAACACTGCGGGCGCACAGGCTTCGCTTTCTGACATCACGCTCCCGTCACGGGCGTGCCTGGATGACGACCGGGTACGACGCCATACGAAAAGCTGTTACTTAACACAAACTTAAGGAAAAGTGTAGCTCGACAAATGTCTTGTACAAACTTATGTCTGTCAGCATCTTATCTGAGACTCTGAATAAATGCATCTCAGTTATCGTTTTGTAGACGTTGGGAATTTTAGTGAACTTTCATGTCACACTCCCGACGTCAAATGCGTATGCTGAATACCAATGCTATGAAAAAGTCCTCTTTTGAAGATTTCGCTCTCTCTGTTGTTATACTTAGCTTTGCCTCTGACAATCAACGGTTCACCTGTTCATTCCTTCTTCTTCTGCCTATCTCTAGTTAAATGCAACAACTAATTCAGTACAATGATCTGTTCATCTCCTGCTCCACCCTCTCTCTGCCCATCCCTTCTTTCCTCCCCCCCCTTTCTATATCCATCTCCTCCTCTTTCTTTCGTCTCCATCTCCTCCTCTACATATCTGTGCCCATCTTCTCCTTCCCCGTTGCAACCTGTCCATCTCCTGTCTCCCCACCCCCTCTCTCCCTCACTTCAATCATACAGTGATGGCTCCTATCGCTGTAGTATTTCTTTCGAGACTGTATCTGTGTGCAACATTTGGTTGAAATCGTCCCAGAGGTGTCACATGTATTTAATTTATTTAATACGTGTTTGTACACATATTACACCTGTCCGTTGCGTATTTCGCCCTGCAGATTCATTCTCACGTAACTTACTGATTATCACGTCATATGTACTCAAATATGTGCTGTGAATTCATATACAATGGTATAATTTTGCAGATACGTCCAATGGTATATGTGGCTACCGTCTGCGGAATGTCTTGCGGTAATGTATTATAACATCGTGTACGATCTGGCAGTTATTCACACATATCAGTGAGTATGACGTAATGGATCCAAAGCTGCTATCTTCAAATATTCAGTGCTGGGCGAGATATGTTTTAGCATGTTTTGCCAAGAAAACTACCACATACACAGAGAGCTAACACATAACAAACAGCTACATAAACGGTGTAAATAATGAAAAACTGGCACAATGCAATGTCACTGAACACATCACCTGAAGGGATAATGTACATTGGATAGCGAACTTTTCTTCCCTCTATGTTTTCTCTCTCTCTCTCTCGCTCTCTCTATCTGTCTCTGTCTCTGTCTCTCTCTCTCTCTCTCTCTCTCTCTCTCTCTATCTATCTCTCCCTCTCCCCTTCTCTCCCTCTCTTACACCCCTACGTCTTCGCAGCCCCCTCTATCTCATCACCGTCGTCTTTTCTTTTCCTTTGGTAGGTAGAGTGCAAATAAACATTAATGGAGGAAGGTTGTCGTATTGCACATCACGTTATGTCTATTGAATGAAAGTAAAATGTAATTAAACGTAAAACATCTGTGTGAAACCACAGAAATATCTGCAAAGCGTACATGCAGACGATAAAAACGAATATCAGATAAAAATAGAGTATGTAACAAAGTAAGTCAATATTTTTTGAAACGAATTGTTCCTATATCTGTAACCAAACCACATGTAGAAATATGTTGGATCCCAGACCATATTTTAAATGAGAAACATGAAATGCGTCTATTAAAACAGATACGCTTGTTTAGTAGTTGAAAAGACTAACTCGGTAATACCTTTGACAGTTTTCCATGAACTACTGATACCATAACAACCAAAATGTAAAATTTATACTGTCCTGTTATTATTGTGTAGCTGAAACTATAATTTTGTTGTATAGTTATACAAACATAGTGGAAAACAACATTTAGGAAAATAAAAAACTTTTTGCTAGATTCTGATGGATCTAGATCATGAATTGTATCCATTAGTCACATTTAGACTAACAAAGAGTGCAAATAAATTATATTGCGTATAGACATTGAAATACCATATCAGATATCGTTAATGGACCTCTGCTACTTTAATGAAAGAAAATTTTGGTACAATACAAATGTGTGTGTTTGAAGCCGGGAGCAATGCAAACTGCGAACCTAACTTGGATCATCAACGAATTTAGCGTTACAAGAGAAATATTTGTTTCTATTCCAGTAAGAATCCATACATATAATAAAAATGAATGTACATATGTATGTATGAAAGTTCCACATCTCCTGCTACATCACTGAACCGATTTCAACCAAACATGGTACACATGTCTCTTACCGTCTGTAAATCATCTCTGTCGGGGTAACAACCACCTACCTACGAGAAGTGCGAGGGTAAAAAAAAAAAAAAAAAAAAAGTAATGTAGCCCACGACGAGTGAAAACCCGTACTTTAGGCATCTAGTGTTTGTGAATGAGTGCACCTGGAGACTTACAAAGAACCTTACGGGTAATTTCAATCCTTTACAAAATACTTCTCAATGACGACACCTACAAATTGGTGAAAGGAAGAGAAGTTTTTTAGATTACTACAATTTCGTTATTCATGCGGTAAAACTTCTACATGTAACAAGACGTTGTAATTTATTACTTCGTTACTACTGATTGTATTCCCGAGACGTTTAGCAGAGAGTATTCACATATACCACTGAAAATATCAGAAAACTTATATCATTATACGACACATACTTCAGGAACTCTGACGTCATAAATACTGGGATGCGTAAAAACTGTCGCATCATGCGTCACATTTTAACTTATTGGGTCTTTACTGCTACCTCTATTGGCAACGTATTTCACAGAAAGTATCAATGTATGTCGCTGAATTTACCTACAAAAATATATCATTCTGCGACACATACTTTAGGGGGTATGACGTCCATACTGAGATGCGTGAAAAACTGGGACGTCATGTATGACGCTATAATCTATTACTTCCTTACCGCTAACTCTATTTGTAGCATATTTTGCAGATAATTTCCACATATGCCACTGAATTCATCTAGGAAAATAGGTCATTGTAGAGACATAGCTTAGGATCTGTTACGTCATACTCACTGAGCTGCGTGAATAACTGCCAGATCATACACGATGTTATAATTCATTACCAAAAGACATTCCACAGACGGTAGCCACATATACCACTGGACGTATCTGCAAAATTATATCATTGTATATCAATACACAGCACATATATCAGGAGATATGACGTCATAAGCTACGTGAGAAAGAATGTGCAGGGCGAAATACGCAACGGACATGTCTAATATGTGTACAGACACGAATTAAATAAATCAAATACATGTGACACCTCTGGGACGATTTCGACCAAATGTCGCACACAGATAAAATCTCGAAAGAAATACTATAGCGATAAGAGCCATCACTGTCTGATTGGGGTTAGGGTGATATCGCGCAGAGAGATGGGGAGAGCAGGAGCTGGATAGGCAGCAACGGGGAAGGAGAAGATGGGTACAGTTAGGGGGAGACGAAAGAAAGAGGAGGAGTTACATACACACAGGGGGGGGGGAGGAAGGAAGAGATGCACAGAGAGAGGGTGGAGTAGGATATGAACAGATCATTGCACTGAATTAGTTGTTGCATTTAATTGCAGATAGGCAGAAGAAGAGGGAATGAACAGATTATTTTACTGAAACAGTTGTAATATGCAATTACCAAATGTTTGTTCGTCGCCTTTCCCAAAGCTAAATGACATTTAATTACTCTCAGTAAATATGTGCTTCCACCACTGCCATTAGCGCCAAGGTTTGAAACATTTACCGGTACTACGGGTTTTACGTATATTGACACGTAATTCAGTTGACAACTACACATTCTCTGCGTCGCTGCTTTATGAAGTAATAAGCTCACTTGTTTGCCGTTTGTATGTAATAGGTTTATGCTCAGGTTTCACAAACAATGACAAACCTCGAATTTACTTCCCTTGTATATTTAAAGTTGGTTTGTTACATTTTCAAAGAAAATATAATGTGAATAAGATCTAGAATTCTATGAAGTAAAAGTAATGATGATGACAGTCAGCGCGCTGCACTATACATAGATCTTCCATTTAATATTCAACAAGTAGTGGAAAAGTCCTAAAGTATTTACCACAAAATATCTTAAAAAAACAGAAAATTGTTTAAAAGTTATCCTGAGAAATCGTACCATATAGTTATACCGACTGAACGTAGGACTGAATGTATACGAAAATAAGGAGTGGACCACGACAGGTATCACTTAAAACTAATTTGATTACGGAATTCTCTATTTTTATTAATTAAATCCATTTTTACAACAGCTGTTTAGTGTGTGAAATACGTAATTCTATTAAACCAAAAATAATCACTGTGAAAACTCTCTTACATATGCGAGGAAGCAGAACATTTGGGGAATGAAAGAGTACAAGAGAAGGAGACGTTCAACAAGTCGTCAGTGCAGACGATGATGAAAACCGATAATTTTCTGCGGTGAATTTGAGGACAACAACAAAAAGAACCAGATCTTACAAAGAGGGCTTTTTTTCATAGCATTGGTACTCTGCATACGGATTTGACATAGGGAGTGTGACAAGAAAAATAAGCATACCAATAAAACTAACTAAAATTCCAACATTTACAAAACGAGAAGTGAGATGCATTTTCTCCAGAGTCAAATAGAAGGTGCTGACAAACAAAGTTTGGGCAAGACGCTTGTCGCGCTACATTTTCCTTCAGTTTGTGTTAAGTAACAGCTTTTCGTATGGTGTCGTCTCCGTTCGTCATCTAGGCAGGCCAGTGACGAAAGCGTGGTGTCAGAAAGCGAAGCCTGTGCGCCCGCAGTGTTTTCCAGACGACTGTTACCCTCGTTCTTACCTAATTATTTCCTCAAGACCTCCCAATATATTTGGAAGGGTAGGCCGGCAGTGGTCAGACACTTCCGCTGCGGTTGGCATACGAGTACATAGTCATAGCGGCGTTATGAACAGACATTTGGTGAGTATTTACTGCCAATTATTCTCTTAACAAGAAATATTTTCAGCCAGGATTGTTTCTAACATTTAGAACCTCGAAACAGATTCGAAATTACTGACGTACATATTTTTATAGTAGTAAAGAGTGTTTTCATTCTGTTTTACATTATAGAATATTCCCCTTTCAATAACGGATACTGTGTAGCAAAGGAACAACAGTAGTCCGCATCTCAGATGAAGTAGACCTACATTAGTTTCCAAACAAATCGTCTTTTTGTGCTGCAATGTTGTCGTTTCAATTCCTAGAGACATAAGGTCATATATGTGAAATACATCTTCAAGGGACGTCGGATTTTCTTGGCGCCCTGACAATTTTGTGTTTCCTTTCGCGTACATAGACGCAGTTGCTCTTAATTTACATACATACGACACCACTTATTTCTGTCAACACCATTTCTTGTTTTCCCAACCTTCCTGTGTTTGTAATATGAGGTCGACTCACAAAATGTACAAAGAAACCAATTTCATAAGGAGAAGGCAGTTTTAATAACAGAATTGTTTATTAAGATTTGGTACCACTATACCTCAAATTCTCATACTTTTATGTCAGGCGAAACAAAGCTAATTCTTATTTAGTTCTTTCCTGATCTTTCTCCATAGTGACAATCATACTTAATAATAGCCGAAAAGATTATTCAGACTGCTGTTGGACAACATCATGGTTGGTACTACAACAGTCACCCTTGTGGAGTCGAAAACCAGAAATTCGATACCAATATTGATGGTTTATTAGGATTTCTATGTAATCTCCAGTTTTTGGTTGCACCTCTAGAGGTCATATGGGCATTTTAGTCGGAGAAATTATTATTCAGATAGTGTATAAAATTTTGTATTTCTTCAGTCATGTCATTTTAATTTTTAGACGTTACCTTCTTACCATTTCCAATCCTACCAATTTCAATGCTTTTGGCGATTCTCTTTTGCAGCACTGTTCCTCCATTAAGAAATTTAAATAGCTACCACAGTTGATTGTAATAGTGGGCGAGTTACATATATGACGTATTAAACGAAAATATGTTGTAACTGCCACACTAATTGTCACAGCCTAAAAAGTAAAAATTAAGAGTCCGTTCTTCTTTTATTGTCACAAAACACGAAATATTGCAACACAGATTCCTCTCCGACAAGGAAGAAATATTAAGGTATATTTTCCTGTCGACGACTACATCATCAGTAGTTTGAACGTGATAGGGAAACCTCAAAATCTGAAAACGGAAATGCTAAGGCTCATTCTAGACATGGTGGGGGTCAGTGAAATGAATTGCAAGGAAGACAAGGATTTCTTGTCAGACGAAAAAGATTGAAAATTTTCATTTATTCGTCACAAGCGAAAATGACTAGAAAGCAGACATATATTTACGTTAAAATGCCCGCGATCAATACCAAATGAATCATGGACGAAAAAGAAAGCTACATTACAATCTCGAAACTGCGTTGCCTCGCAGTCGGGTGTGTAATGAAACATTACAAATGTCAACTTTTGTAGTAACTTTCGCCATGTGTATCTCCTTGGAATTATTTGATGAGTGCGGTACTATATATAACCCAAGAATTCAGTTCGTTAATAAATATAGGACTTCTGAGTGTGCTCGTTGGAGGGCTACAGCATAGTGTCTTCTACTTCATCTACGTTCTGTTTATTTGCACATTAAAATGAGATACCACTGCTCGGCAGTGCATCATTCTCACGAAGTTTAGTGAACAAACGAGTAAATACTCGTCCGTTTGGTACTACGGGGATAGGGAATCGTCTACCGTTTTCTCTATAATTAGCAGCAGTATTTCAATCACAAAACCCGTGCACATATCCCATATTAGAGAACCCACTATTGGTAAATACGTTCGGATTCATGTGTATAATACAGGACAGTTTGCCAACAAATCAAATCACAATGCAAGAATAAATTTATGTAAATTCAAGAAAAACTTCACAACTAGAGCTTCAAAACAAAGATAACAACCTATAAAAGAAACCATAGAAAGTAAAGTATCAACACCCAAAATGAAGACTTATCTCTGTAACCAATAAAAATGTGTACATGTGCTAATGAATTTCGTCTTTGAATTAGTGTGTATTGTCATCTCATAAAACATTTGCTTCAACTCCTGAAATAATCTGCATATTTAAAAAGCCAGGAAGTTTATATACAAAAATTTCATACCACTTGTAGTATTTTCGTCGGCAACACTTCTAGTAGCAATATAGACCTTTCACAAAATCTCCGATATCACAGTGGGAATAGGTCATCTTTTTTCTAACTGCATCTGGCTGTAATACAGCATTCTGCTGGTGCTCTACACAAAAACATCCAAAGCTGACACGAACTTCTCATTTCCCAACAGGCGGTCTTGGCTGTGCTGCTGACGCTGGCGCTGTCTTTCGGGATGCTGAAGGCGAATCCGATAGCTGACCCGCGTCATCACCATTTTGGTGGAGGTCACGGCTATGGATACGGACATCACCACCACCATTATCACCACCCACACCACTGGCACCACCCACACCATTGGCACCACCCACACTATTACTGAGAAGGAGTTACACTGGTTTCTTGGTTCTTCCTGCACAGCAGACTTGGAAGTTTAGCAGGATTACGACCTCTGTGAGCATTTCCTTTGGCACTGTGACGAAGATGGTAATGAATTGTGAATCAGGATGTATATTTGAGTATTTCTTCATTGTTTTAATCCTAAGGATTCTCATTAACAATGCTTTAAGTCAATTAATTTTAAAGATTTAAGTGTCCTGTTGTTTCCAAGTCCTGTTACAAGCATTGAGTTATTGTTTTGCATTCAGTGTGTACCAACTCAAATGCAATTCTTGTGCCACATTGGGAAAAATTTGAAAGTAAATAACGTAAAAATAGATAGATTAATCTCAACGTAATAGCAAATTTCCGTTTCACATAATGCACCTATTGATAACAAATCGATGAATTCTTGAAATGCTATAGTTCACATTTCTGCTATATTTGCTACAACAACATATTTTTATTTGTTTATTTAACAACTGATTGCCTTAAGGTAATAAGCTGTTTTCGTTTGTCATTTGATGACAAATTGTAAGCCATTCAGTTTAGATTAATCAACAAGAAAGAAATTGTATGAAATAAATGATGTTCTGAAACCTGAAGAGACACTAAAAACTGTTTTTTTCTTCATCAAAAGTCCTTTCAAATCAATATTATTCCATTATAACAATTATTCATAATGACACCTACATTCTGTTGTGAAGAACGAACAGATGAGCATAGTACAAGAAATGCTCCTGTGTAGAGTTTCATCTGTTTAGAAGTTAACATCATATTGTGGGAGAAATAACTGATTGATAAAGAAATTATTACTGCATAAGGAAAAGAACGATATGCATCAACACAATTTTTATGAACTCAGTTTTAATTAGTTGAATAACATATTACTGTTAAATTTTTTATTTTCGATCTTCACTAAAACGCGCACATCATATCAAGGCCATGAAGAACATCATACTTTGTGACCAACTATGATGGATTGGTTGAGAATTATAGCATACAGGCAATGGTGATTTGTACTAGAGCTTTTCCTCAACAACACAATTCCAGTTTGGTACCTAAATTTATTTTCCACCTTTGGTAAAATGTAATCTTTAAGTCCACCTTGAAGAGCATCGTGTTGTCATCTGGAAAACTGAACAAAACACGAGAAAAAATTATTTTAAAAACATTTTTTTGCTTAGGGGCTTACAGTGAGTTTCACTAAGAAAGTCGCAATATCTGCAACGTCATAGAATACAAATTGTAACAAAACCCAAAAATTTATTCAGCATTCATCTATGATGAACTGGATGATGAGCTCAGAAAGTAGATAGTCTTTTAATATTTTTGTATTACATGTGGTAAAAGTTTGGAACCAATGATCTTCAGAAAACAAAAAAGAAAAGAAAATCATTGATGTGCGAAAGTATTCTGTGAAAAGACAGAGATGTATTATTATTATCATTATTATAATTATTGTTATTACTATTACCTACATTAGTAAACTCAATATTATTATTATTATTAGTATTGGTATTAGTATTTACTTACATTAGAAAACTCATTATTATTATTGCTGCTATTACTCTATGCTTACATTAGAAAACCACTGTAACGGCTTTCTGTTAAAACAATTCTGAGAAATGAATGCTGTACTGTGGAAATGTGTGGTTTATTTTTCTTTCTCTCAGTCAATTATAACTATGATATCAAGGCATTCAAATCATCAGACACATTGTTCTCCCTATAGATATTCTTACTCTTCATCTGTAATATTAAACAAGATTTTGCATAAACTATATGCTGTTCCATTTTATCCTTGCTATCGGTTTTCATTCTTCAATTAAGGGTAACACTTGCAACCTACGTCCTCAACAATTTTCTGGATGTACAGTATTCCAACCTCTGTCGTCTACAGACTTTAACCTCTACAGCTCTCTCAAGTACCCTGAAAGTTATTCGGTCATGACTGCACAGTTATCTTACAATTCTGTCCCTTCTTCTCAGTGCTTCCAGAACATTACTTTCCATCACGATTCTTTGGAGACCCTTCTCATTCCTTCTCTTATCAAGTCCACCTAATTTCCAACATTTTTCTATAGTACCACTTCTCAAATGCTTCGATTTTCTTCTTTTCTGGTTTTTCCACAGTTCATGTATCACTACCATACGGTGCTATGCTCCAAACGTACATTCCCATAAATTTTTTCTTTAAATTAGGGTCTATTGAAACTTATTTCTTTTGTCTCTTATCAAGTCTCTTATCAAGTCCACCTAATTTCCAACACTTTTCTATAGTACCACTTCTCAAATGCTTCGATTTTCTTCTTTTCTGGTTTTGCCACAGTTCATGTATCACTACCATACAGTGCTATGCTCCAAACGTACATTCCCATAAATTTTTTCCTTAAATTTGGGTCTATTGAAACTTATTTCTTTTGTCTGTTGAAATAACTTAGTATGTGAAACTCCTTTGTGTTTAATTAAACTGTTGAATGAAACTCAGCCTACTGTTAAGCCACTTATTTTCATCATTTCATCACTGACCTACGGTATTTTCCCTGACAAAGCCAACTTAAACTTAACCTATTCATTTGTTACCCACAATATACAAATCCTACGCAATCTGACTACTCTGTAATGACGATATGACCTCAAATAATTAACTCAAAGAATGGCCCTGAATTAGAAGAAGTCCTAACAATAACCCATACATTTCATAAGTCAATTTCCTCACAGAAAATCTGCACACACGAACTACAGCATTTGCAGAAAGCAGCAACTACAGCTAGCTGAATAAAGAAAAACTATAGACTCTAACTACTAGCAGGCATATGGTTAGCAAGAGAAAGATTTTGTTCAAGAGAAAACAACGTGTTTAGTAGATTTTACGTTAATCATGTGACATTCAGTTCCCAAAATTATATAATCGTCAATAATTCCACTACCCAAACATTAGCAGATACATCAACCATTATTTTACAATGCATGTCCCACCGACAGTGAATCTCCATGAAGGGCACACGTCTAAACCGTCCGCTCGCTAACAGCTAACCGCTGCTAACTTCAAGTCCGTTCAACCCCAGGGTTCCTTACCGAGGGCGCAGAGCGCTCTCAGTGATATTAAGACAGTCTACAGCGCTGCCAACATACGAACGTATAAAAAGGCTACTTACACTATGGTTGATACTAGTAGACATCTCTTGGTCAGGAGTACTCTCTTTGCCAGTGATAGTCTGGTTTTTACATCCTCCTTGCTCCATCTGCCATGGATTATTTTGCTACCTCGTAGAAAACATGAAAGTTATGTTGATGTATTAGCGGCTTATATTTAGAATATTAGTACGAAACCTGAATCGTCCGAAACTTTGTAATCTTATCCGTTCGTAAATTAAAATCATGCGGAATACTGTCGCTGAAGCTACTACATTACAAATTCAGCACCTGGAAACGTCTCTCTGATAGCCTATGACCCCAACCAACTAATCGATTCATTTTAAGAGTCTCCCATTTCCAATCAAGGTTTTCTTTCCCACACCAATAAACAAGGCTAAGAGAAGGGGGAAAGGGGAACAGGAGCTGGGCAGAGAGAGGGAAAGGAAATCAACAGAGAAGTTGTAGATAGACAGAGGGAAGGGGAAAGAGGAGAACGACAGAGAGAGAGAGGAAGGAGGAGGTGATACATAAAGGGGGAAGGGGGAGGAGGAGATGGACAAACAGAGAAAAAGGGAAGGGAGAAAGACGGAGATTATGACGTACATTCCATTGCAAGACGTATTTAGCAATTGAGAAACACTGCCAGGTTTGATAGTACATAACAGCGCTGTAAGAGTACTGTGCACCACATACAGATTTGCGGCTTAAGGATCAACAAGCAATGAAACAGTCCTCGAGCGTTTATCAAAAATTGTCTTAAAAAAGGAAGGGAGTTTAAAAGTTATTGTGAAGAACTGTGCTACGAAGTTCTGCCGATAGGATGCAACACTAAATTTACCCGAAGATGAAGTATCACATCCTACTAATTGCCAATTAACACTAATTCTATTGAATTATCATTCAGGTCATCCATTAATTTTAATTTGACTGACAACTGTTTAGAATCTGAAATACACCATAAGAGCAATAAAAATTAAATGTTGCGATGCAACTCGTCCGTATGTGACTGAATAATTTAGTGAAATGAGAGAAAACAGAGGCAACTAAAGAACTCCAGAGGTCAATGATAAGAGCCGATTTGCAGAGGCGAAGACAAAGCTGTGAATGAAAACAGCAGTATCTCCAAAAAAAAGGAATTTATCGTAACTTAGGTGTTATGCACGCATTGAGAACAGGAAACATTTCTCGTACCATTTTCCATTATTCACCAAACCAAAGGTGTTTGCTGTTGAAAAAAAAAGCTAGAAGTATTTTATGAAGTAGAGATGAGATTGACAGAAGCCCGATGAGAAGTAAAGACCGAAATCTATCAACAGGTCTCTGTAAAGAACATTAAGGGTATAGTGTAACTAGGTTGTTGTTGCGAATGGGAGATACTTAAAAAATATATTCGTATAAAGATTTCAGCTGTCTAACGGTAATAATTTTCAGGGAAAAGCGTTGTCGTAATAATGACACAACAGTCAGTGTAAAGCGTTCTGTCCATTGTGGTGTGTAATATTCTTAATTTTCGCGTCACAAACATTAATTACGAGCAGGCACCGTCAATTGAACATTAATCTCAAGTACTGCCTGCTATGTGCAAAGCTTTTGTTATTACACATTAGCTATTGTCACTGTAATATAAGAAGGTACGTAGCATTAAAAAAGCGTGTGACATGTATGAAGTGTGTTTATTTAGACAAATTATCCTTAAGTGCCTCCATCTCCTCATTACTTGAATGTTAATCATTTCGTATCAGTTTATCTCCAGAACTTACGATCACGCTGGCAGACCGAACGCAGCATTGAGGCAGGAGGAACATTATCGTTTTCCTATCATTTCCGAATCAATCCTTCCTAATTGTGTAGTGTTTTTTTTTTAAGTCAGTAAATATTTTGGTTCCTTAGTGTCGATCTGGGTATGATTGCATCACCGGTCATGAAATTGATCTGCTGCTCCATGTCCAAGCAGTGTCAGGTATTTAAAAGTAGTTAACAGGTGAAATAACCAATACAATGGCTTCTTACGATAAGACAATGCCATCAATCTCTGATTCTGTTGCCAAGCTACACACAAAATATCATTGTATCTTCAACACTATATTTTTTATAACGCTACACTTGATGCCCGAACAGGGACTGCTCAGAAATCATTTCCTGAATGTGTTTAAAAAAATTTTGTTCTTGTTCTAATAACTGTTTCATTTTTTCATGTGGATAGAATTCATCCGAGAAAGAGAAGTGGGAAAAACCACTTGATCGATCTAGAAGAACGAACGCAGGAATTACCAAAAAACGCTATCAAGACAGTAAAAAGTAAGTGAAATTTTCACAGGCAGTAACCAGGCTTTCGTAGTGACGTAGCATTTTTCGAGTTGATCAAAACCTAAACCTGTGTTTTACCGCCTTGAAACTGCTTTATTTCATTTTTTCCATAGTCAAGTCTGCGGTAGTTAAATTAAGTGAATGTGTACTATTGTTGTCAGTGCAGCGCAAAAAAAATTTACAATATGGCGGATAGTTACGCTCAAAAGTGGTAAAATGTGTGTCATTTCATTTGCTTGTAATAAATAGGAACCATCTTCTCTTCTTAACGGACGTGAACATTAATTGTTACCAGCAGTTAAAATTTCATCTCAGGTCCCAGCAAGCCATAGCATTACGTCACAGACAAACGACTGACGGCAGTGACAAATAAAATCTGTAGCATCTTGATGTTTGTCAAATAATTCGCGAGCATGGCTAACGGTAGACAGCGGACACAGACAAAAGCAGATGACGGCGGTGATTCGAATGGACCTCCCTATCCATTACGTTCACACACGATAGGTACACGTGCGGAGGCAGAAGCAGCCGCGACTTAAGTTTTAGAAGCCGGTCTAGTGAGCAAACTATTCCCGTCGTTGAAAAAAATGACCTGGCTACAATTATCGAATTAGTAATGGAAAGCAAGATCAAAAGTCAAAGACGAAAGAAACACAAAGAAGGGAACATGAAAAGCAGGAAAATGGATAAAAAGGCACGCGAAGAAAGTCAGAAGGCCGAAAGACGGCGTAACAAAGACCAGGTCCTTGCAAATCTTAATAAAAAGACAGAATCAGTAGAAACAGACTTATTAACTGACCTTGATAACAATGTAGAATCTATCAAAACCGACATAATTTCAGTCAAGTCAGGTATAAATTCTGTAAAAATAGACATAAATTCTATAAAAACAGAGCTGCAAACGGATATAAATGACATAAATACTTGGTTAAACTCGGTAAAGACCGAACTAGAAGCAGACATAACAGCTGATTTAAATACCCAGCTGGGTAATGTACGAAACCAAATTAGTAGACAGACCAAGGCCATGAGGTTAGAAATTGACACACAAGTAGAGCCGAAAACAGAGTACATATACAAACGGTTGGATGCCAAAATCGAAGCAGCCAAGGGAGAGATAAATTCGAAAGTGTTGGAATACCTTCAAGAAGCTGCGACATTAAAAGAAGATTATAATGCAATCTCTGATGAGGTAAAGGAAGTTAAAACCGCAGTAGACACGATCGAGAATGTTTTTGATGATCTCTCCAAACAGACTGAGAATCTCAACACAGAGGATCAAGTTAAGAATACCGTCAAGGCAAATGCCGAAGCATTGTCCAACCACAACCAGGAGTGGATTAAAAACAAAGACGGATTCATAGAAAAGAAGGTCAAGAACGAAATCAGGGAAACTGTCAAAAATGTAAACTTTGAAATACTGACAGCCCCTGGAAAAACAGGAGACACGGTCATGTCAGAATTATGCCAGATAAGACGAACGTTAGCTCGGGATTTACCTGATTGGCGTCAACATATAGTTGATGAAGTTCGTACACTCGAAAATTCCCCACATCACACATCAGGAAAGTGGAATAGTTCACCAGCACGTGATGAATAACAGCAGATACATTACCGTTCACCACTTGATAACGCTCAAACCCGCAGTTCTATAGAAACACAATTCAGTCAGATTACCAGCCCATCAACTTGAAATTGGTTGGTTACCTCTTCAAAGAAAATATAATTTGACAGAGACCACGAGTTCTACGAATTAAAAGAAATGATGACAGCAGTCAGCAGTGCTGGAGAAAAAAAAAGTGCGTTACACATAGATCTGGAATTTAATATTGAACAAACAATGGAACAGTCCTAAAGCATTTACCAACGATATCTTAAAAAACGGAAGATTGTTAACAAGCTATGCTGAGAAAGCGTGCCGTGTAGTTATACCAACTGAACGCAGGTCTGAATGTATAAGAAAATTAGCAGTGGACCACGACAAGTATCACTTAATTTGAATATGGTTCAAATGGCTCTGAGCACTATGGGACTTAACATCTGAGGTCATCAGTCCCCTAGAACTTAGAACAACTTAAACCTAACTAACCTAAGGGCACCACACACATCCATGCCCGGGACAGGATTTGAATCTACGACCGTAGCAGTCGCGCGGTTCCAGACTGAAGCGCTTAGAACAGCTCGGCCACTGCGGCCAGCTAATTTGAAAATGGAATTCTCTTTTTTTCTATTCATTAAATCCATTTTTACAACAGCTGTTTAGTGTGTGAAATACGTTATTTGATTAATCAAAAATAATCACTGTGAAAACTCTCTTACATATCCGAGGAAACAGCATATTTGTGGAATGAAAGCGTACAAGTGAAGCAGACGTTCAACAAGTCGTCAATTCAGACGATAATGAAAAATGATAATTTTCAGAGGTAAAGCTAAGGATAATAACAAAAAGATCGAAATCTTCAAAAGAGGGCTCTTCTAATAGCAATGATATTCAGCATATGCATTTGACATCGGGAGTGTGACAAGAAAGTTAAGCTTACCATAAAGTTCACTAAAATTCCTAAACTCTACAACACGATAAATGAGATGTAATTTCTCCAGATTCTCATGGAAGATGCTTGACATACAAAGTCTGGTCGAGACACTTGTCCTGCTACACTTTTCCTTTAGTTTGCTTAAGTTACAACTTTACGTAAGGCGTCGCCTCCGCTCGTCAGCCAGGCGGGACAGTGACGGGAGCGTGACGTCTGAAAGCGAAGCCTGTGCGCCCGCAGTGTTTTCCAGAGGACTGTTACCCTCGTTCTTACCTGATTGTTTCCTCACGGGCTCCCGGTATATTTGAAATGGTGGGCCGGCAGTGGTCAGACACTTCCGCTGCGGTTTGCGTACGAGAACATAGTCACAGCGGCGATATGAACAGGCATCTGGTGAGCATATACTGCCCGTTATTATCTAAACAACAGATTTTTCAGCCAGGATCGTTTCTGACATTTATCAGCTAGAAACAGATTCTCAATTATTAACTTACATAATTTTATAGTACCAGAGAGGGTTTTCATTTTGTTTTATATTACAGAATATTCCCCATTCAATAACGGATACTCTGTTGCAATGGAATTGTAGTTGTCTATATCTGATAACTGATGTAGACTTACATTAAATTCCAAACAAATCGTCTTTTTGTGCTGCAATGTTGCTGTTTCAATTCCTAGAGGCATACGCTCTTGCACATGAAATACATCTTTATTGGACGTCAGTTTACTTTCACGCCTTGACATTTTTCATGTTAGCTTTCGCGTAGAAAGACGAAGTGGCACTTAATTTACTTAGATTCGACACGTAGTTCTGTAAACATTATTTATTTTCTGGTTTTCCCCACCTAGTTGTGTTTGTAATATTTGATCGCTTCACTGAATGTATGACAGTAACCAATTTTATAAGAAGAACGCAGTTTTAGTATTAGAATTGCTTATTAACTTTAATGTCCAGCCAAACAAAGTTATTTCTTATTTAGTTATATCCTGATAATTCTACAGAGAAATAGTTATGCATAATAACAGCCAAAATATTATTCACAGTGCTGTTGCACTACTACATGTTTAGTACTTCACAAGTTACCCTCGTGGAGTCGAAAACCAGAGATTCCATACTAATATTGGTCGTTTATGATGATTTCTACGTAATCTCCAGTTTTCAGTCGCAGTTCTAGGGGTGGTATGTGCATTTAGCCGGCCCAATTATTATTCAGATAGTGTACAAAATTTTGTATTTGTTCAGTCATGCCACTTTATTTTGTAGATGTTTTCTTCGCTCTACTTCCAATCCACCAGTTTAAATGCTTGGGGTGATTCCCTTTTACAGCACTGTTTCTTCATTTGGAAACTTATATTGCAAATAAAGTTGACAATAATAGTGCTCGAGTTAATTTTATGACATGTTGCACTAAAATATGTTGTAACTGTCACAGCGTAAAAAGTGAAAATTAAGCGTCCGTTCTTAATTTGTCACACTGTAAATAAATATTGTAACTTATATTCCTCTCCGATAAGGTAGAAATATTATGGTATACTTTCCCGTCGACGGCTACATCATCAGAGACATTAGTCCTAACGTGATAGGGAAGCTACAAAAAGCTGAAAATGGAAATGCGAAGGCTCAGTCTACATATAGTGTGAGTCAGTGAAAGGAAACGGAAGGATGACAAGGATTTCTGGTCACACGGAAAACACTGAATATTTTCATTTGTTTCGTCACAAGTGAAAACGACTCTGCAGCAGACATTTATTTTGCTAAATTGCGCGGAATTGGTTTCAAAAGAATCATGGACGAAAATGAAACCTCGAATACTTCATTACAGCCTCGAAACTGTATTATCTCGCAGTCGGGGGTGGAGTGAAGTATTACAAATGTCAACTTTTGTTATAACATTTGCTACGTGTGTATCTCCTCTGCGTTGTTTAAAGAGAGCGGTACTATTTACAACCGGAACACTCAATACGTTAATAAATATATGACTTCTGAGTATGCTTGTTGGAGGCCTATTGTATGGTGTCTTCTACTTCATCTACGCTCTATTCATTTGCACATTCAGATGAACTCTGCAGTACATCAGTCTCACTAAGATTACTGAAGTACTATTTACAACCAGAATACTCAGTTCGCTAATAAAATAGGACTTCAGAGTGTGCGTGTTGGAGTGCTATTGCATAGTGTCTTCTACTTCTTCTACACTATGTTCATTTGCACGTTCAGATGAAATCGGCAGTGCATCAGTATCACGAAGTTTAGTGAAAACAGGAATAAATATTCTTCAGTATAGTTATAGGTAATCGTCTATCGATTTCCCTACAATAGAAGTACTGCTGCTCCCTTTTTGTAAATACGTTCGGACGCATGCAAGTGATACAGGACAGTTTTCCAGCAAAACACATTAACTATGGAAGAATTAATTTATGCAAAATCAAGAACAGCTTCACAACTAGAGCTTCAAAAAAAGACGACAACCTATGAAAGACCTATGTAAAGTAAGATACCAACAGTCAAAACGAAAGCTTATCTGTATCACGAATAAAAAATGTGTGCAAGTTCTTATTCGAATTAGTGTGTACTTTCATCTCACAAAAAATTTGCTTCTGCTCCTGAAGCATCCTGCATATTTAAAAAGGCAGGAAATTTATATACTAAAATTGCATTCGCCTGACGATATTTTCGTCTGGAAAATGTCGAGTAGCAATATAGAGCTACGTAACCTTTGCAAAATCTCCGATATCGCAGTGGGATTAGCTCATTTTTTCTGACTGCATCTGGTTGTAATACTGGATTCTGCTGGCGCTCTACACAAAAACATCCAAAGCTGACAGGAACCTCTGGTTGTCCAACAGGTGGTCTTGGCTGTGCAGCTGACTCTGGCAGTGTGTTTCGCGATGCTGAAGGCGAATCCAGTAGCGGACCCGCATCAACATTATTGGGGTGCTAGTCACGGCTACAGATATGGACATCATCACCACCACCACTCGCACCACCCACACCACTGGCACCACCCACACCATTGGCACCACCCACACTACTACTGAGAAGGAGTTACACTGGCTTCTTGGTTCTTCCTGCATAACAGACTTGTAGGCTTAGCAGCATTATGTGTCTGAGTGCATTTTCTTTGACACTGTGGTGAAAATAGTAATAAACTGCAAATAAGGATGTTATTTGAGTATTTATTGACTGTTTTAGTCCAAAGGATTCTCATTAACAATGTTTTAAGTCAATTAATTCTAAAGATTCAAGTCTTAATGTTTCCAAGTCCTGTTACACGCATAGAGTTATTGTTCTGCATTCAGTGTGTACCAACTCAAATGCAATTTCGGTGCCACATTAAGAAAACTTTGACAGGAAATAATGTAAAAAGAAATGGATTGATCTCAATGTAATTTTCACTAAATTTAAGTTTCACGTAACGCATCTGTTGATGACAAATTGATGAATTCTTGAAAAGCTATAATTCATATTGCTGCCTAAATTTGTTACACCGACATACTTGTCTTTGTTTATTTAACAGCTGTTTGCCTTAAGGTAATTAGTTTGTTTTCGTTTATCAGTTGACAATACACTGTAAGTCATTCAAATTAAGTTCACCTATATAAAAAAACTGCATGCAATAAATGATGTTCTCAGACTTCAATAGAAGCTAATTAATTGAATAACATAATATTGTTACTTTTTTTATGTGCCACCTTCACTAAAATGTGCACATCTTGGCAAGGCCATGAAGGACACCATACTGTGGGAGGAAAACTGACTGATTCGTAGAGAATTATAACATACAGGCAATGATGATTTGTATTAGAGCTGGTCCTCAATAACTCAGTCCCAGTTTGGTAAAACATTTATTTTCAACCTTCGCTAAAATCAAATCTTAAAGTCCACCTAGAAAATCATCGTGCTGACATCTAGAAAACTTCAGAATACGTGAGAAAAATGAAAATTTTTAATGTTTTTTTGCATAACGGCTTTGAATCAGCTTCACTAAAAGAGAAACAATATCTGGAGCATCATAGAAATATAAATTATAAAAAACCCAAAACCTGATTCAGCCTGCCTCCACAATGAATGAGATGATGAGCTCAGAAAGAGGACAATGTCTTGATATCTTTGTATTACATGTAGTATAAACTTTGGGACTAAAGCTTTTCAGAAAACAAAAAGGAAGGAAAAAAATCATTGATGTGCACCAAAGTATTACGTGAAGTGACATATATGTATTATTATTATCATTGTTATTGCTATTACTATTTACCTATGTTAGAAAAATCACTATTATTATTATTTCTACAACTACTTACTTGTGTTAGAAAACTCCAAGTCTGTGTTGTCAATACAATCCGTCGCTCTATAGAATATATTACTTAACAGATAAATTATAACTGTCTTTTGAAACAACTACGTTTTAGTAATGTCCTTATCTGTTGCCTTTTGTTCGACAGCCATACACCCAGACATATTTTCAGTACTTAAAATTATCTTAGACATTGGTAACAAGCTGGTAACTTTTTTCAGATGCTGTAGTTAAAATCACCAATATTATGAACAGATCCCTATCATCGGCAAGATTCTTATGGAAGTATTCTAAAGTTTGAAAGCAGTGATCACATTTTTTGCATTTGTTTCCCAGAAAAGATGTCCATAGCTAAGAACTAAGTTTACTTAAGACACTAGCTGTTAGAGAGCGACGAATTTTTTTTTTTAATCTCTAATGTCGGAAAGAAATCAAAAGGTTCCAGCTCCCGCATTCGGCAGCTGTTATCGTACAAAAAAAAAAGACCACTATCCGATTATGACTTTCAATACTGGTGACATACTGCTGGCTATTGAAATTGGAAAATAGGAAATATAGAAAGTTATGAAGTTCAATATGGATATGTTAATGTTCCCGCATAAGTGTTCAACATCAACATTGAAAGCGCATCTAGTTTTCATTTTAACACGTATCTATCTACATTAATAATAAAACTGTAATCACGTACACCATAACATTTTCAGCTACAGTCATCATCACAATCCGTCACATTAGCCAAAAAACGCAAAGTACCGATTGTAGAAATATTGCAATAATCTACACTACTGGCCATTAAAATTGCTACACCACGAAGATGACGTGCTACAGACGCGATATTTAACCGACAGGAAGAAGATGTTGTGAAATGCAAATGATTAGCTTTTCACAACATTCACACAAGGTTGGCACCGGTGTGCGACTCCTACAACGTGCTGACATGAGGAAAGTTTTCAACTGATTTCTCACACACAAACAGCTATTGACCGGCTTTGCCTGCTGAAACGTTCTTCTGATGCCTCGTGTAAGGAGGAGACATGCGTACCATCACGTTTCCGACTTTGATAAATCCCGGATTGTAGCCTATCGCGATTGCGGTTTATCGTATCGCGACATTGCTGCTCGCGTTGGTCGAGACCCAATGACTGTTAGCAGAATATGGAATCGGTGGGTTCAGGAGGGTAATTCAGGAGGGTAATACGGAACGCCGTGCTCGATCCCAACGGCCTCGTATTACTAGCAGTAGAGATGACATGCATCTTATCCTCATGGCTGTAACGGATCGTGCAGCCACGTCTCGATCCCTGAGTCAACACATGGGGGCGTCTGCAAGACAACAATCATTTGCACGAACAGTTCGAAGACGTTTGCAGCAGCATGAAGCTCGGAGACCATGGCTGCGGCTACCCTTGACGCTGCGTCACAGACAGGAGAGTCTGCGATCTTGTAGTCAACGACGAAGCTGGGTTCACAAATAGCAAAACGTCATTTTTTCGGATGAATTCAGGTTCTGTTTACAACATCATGATGGTCGCATCCGTGTTCGGCGACATCGCGGTGAACGCACACTGGAAGCGTATATTCGTCATCGCCATACTGGCGTATCACCCGGCGTGATGGTTGTGGGTTGCCATTGATTACACGTCTCGGTCACCTCTTGTTGGCATTGACGGAACTTTGAACATTGAACTTTGCATTTCAGATGTGTTACGAGCCGTGGTTCTACCCTTCATTCGATCCCTGCAAAACCCCACATTTCAGCAGGATAATGCACGACCGCATGTTGCAGGTCCTGTACAGGTCTTTCTGGATACAGAAAATGTTCAACTGCTGCTCTGGCCAGCACATTCTCCAGATGTCTCACCAACTGAAAAACGTCTGGTCAATGGTGGCCGAGCAACTGGCTTGTCGCAATACGCCAGTCACTACTCTTGGTGAACCGTGGTATCGTGTTGAAGCTGCATGGGCAGCTGTACCTGTACACGCCATCCAAGCTCTGTTTGACTCACTGTCCAGGCGTATCAAGGTCGTTATCACGGCCAGAGGTGGTTGTTCTGGGTACTGATTTCTCAGGATCTATGCCTCCAAAATGCGTGAAAATATAATGTCAGATCTAGTATAATATATCTCTCCTATTAATACCCGTTTATCATCTGCATTTCTTCTTGATGTAGCAATTTTAATGACCAGTAGTGTATATTACTGTATAAAGGAAAGTAATAGTGTAAAATTGTTCCCAGAAATCTCGAATAATTCTTGTCCTATTAACTTTAGGCTTTTGCACGTGATTCTGTTAAACGTCCAGGCAGACATACGAGTATGGAGCGCATAAATCTATATACTCTATATAGGTGATAGGTTTTTTGTAAGAATTTCGGAAATTTTCGACCTATTACTTCAAATTTGTACACAATATTCTAAAAATTTAATGATCTATACAATTATCTGTATATGAAGAGGATACGTTGTTTGTAAGAGACCTCGGAAGTTTCTTCACCGATTTACTTTCAGGTTTTACACAATACGCCAATAAAGATACGGACGGACATAGAATACATTTTTAAAGACCTATTGTATAAAGATATGTATACATTATATAAAGAAGAAATATTATTAGCAAATCTTTCGTAAGGTTCTTGACCGATTTACTTCAAATTTTTACACAGTAATTTGGGTGGCCGGAATCAGCTAGTTAAATATAACGTATAAGGTGCTGTCCGCCATTATCCTCAGAGAATTGCAACCATTCATAGAGAACAACATACAGGAGTACCAAACTGATCGACAATAGATCACATTTTCACACTAAGACAATTCTTTGAAAAACACTGGGAACATGATAAAGATATGTACAGCCTGTTCGTCGATTTTAACGTGCATATGACAGTATCCACAGAAATAGCTTATACAATGAAATGAATGACTTCAGAATCCCTGAGAAGCTAGTGAGAATGGTGAAAACTTGTATGGAAGGGTCAAAGGCAGCAGTACGTTTCCGAGGAGCCACATCAGAAACATTTGAGGTTGATACATGCCTCAGACAAGGCGATGCTCTCTCATATGTTCTGTTCAATGTCATCTTATAGAAAGTAATAAAAGAGTGTAGGCAACAGGAGTGGGCTGGAGTAGAGATGGACGGTAACTTCAATTGTCTCGCATATGCAGATGACATAGTACTACTAAGTGAGTCAAAGTACTAATTGAAAGAAATGTACCAGAAAATGGACAATTACGCACAGAAGGTAGGGCTCAAAGTGAACCGAGACAAAACAGAGTTCATGCAGTTAGAAAGAAGATAAGAGCAGGAAGAATTCTTGCGAAAGAGGTTCAAGAGAGTACACCAGTTCAAATACTTGGGATCTTGGTTTACCACGGACATCAAGATAAAAATGGACATCAAGGAAAGAATAGCATTGGGAATGAAATGCACGCATTCCCTCAGAGAGACGCTCGGCTCTAAATCTATCTCTGTGAACACTAAGATGAAAACCCGCAATACAGTAATACGCACAGCAGTAATGTACGGTTCAGAAACATGGAGCATGACTAAGCGAGCAAGAGAAACCCAATTAATATCTGAAAGAAGACTAATGATGAAGATATGCGGACTAGTTTTAGTTAACGGAGAGTGGAGGAGGAGGAGAAACGAGGAATGCAGTGCGTATGCCAGATGGAAGACAGGCGAAGATGGCAGTAGCGGGGTAACCAAACACGAAACGACCCAATGGACGACCAAGCCAGCGCTGGATGGACGACCTGTTGAAGGACCTAGCAGCCATAGGAACTGAAGACACCCGGAAGAACAGATCACAAGATAGGAAGAAATGGAGGCAGTTTGTAGAAGCAGCGTGTGGTCTGCAGGGCCTTTGATCGCTGAATATCTATCTATCTATCGTATAAAACAAACAAATTGAATTTCAAACATATTGATTGGTTGTGATCCAGCAACCATACGCTATTTAATTACAGGATGTCTATACAGCCACATCAGTTGCACAAAACGATTTGTCAGTTGACCACGGATTTGATTGCCCCAATGCATTCGAAAACTGACAAAAAACTTTGTGCAACTGATGTTGCCGTATAGACATCCTGTAATTAAACAGACTAATGTTCTTGGCCAAAATCTCGAAAGGCTTTTCGTCGATTTATTTCAAATTTGCACACTGTAAGTACTTCAATAAAGATTCACACACAGAGACTATCATTACTTTTTTAGACAAAACTAACAATTGTTTGTTAAAAAGGACTGCGAGAAAAAAATGCTGTGCTGTGGAACTATGTAGTTTATTTTTCTTTCTCACAGTCAGTTACAACTATAATGTCAGGGTATCCAAACCATCAGACAAATTGTTCCTCCTATAGATACTCTTACTCATCATATATAATATAAAACATAATTTGCATAAACAAGATGTTGTTCTATTTTATCTTCACTGTTGGTTTTAATTCTTCGATGCAGAATAGCATTTGCAAACTACGTCCTCAATTATTTGCTGGATGTATTCCAGTCTCTGTCGTCCTCTACACATTTTACCCTCTACAGATGTCTCCAGTGCCATGGAAATTATTTAGTGATATCTTAACAGATGTCCTACCACCTGTCCCCTCTTCTTCTTCTCAGGGCTTCCGATATCTTCCTTTCCTCTACGATTCTCTAGAGAATCTCCCCATTCCTTACCTTATCAAGTCCTTCTGTAGTATCGCATTTCAAACGCTTCGATTCTCTTATTTTCCGGTTTTCCATAGACCATGCATCACTGCCATACAATACTGTGCTCCAAACGTACATTCCCATAAATTTCTTCTTCAAATTAAGACCTATGTTTGATACTAGTACATGTTTCTTGGCAAGGAATACTTTCTTTGCCAGTGATAGTCTGTGTTTTATGTCCTCCTTGCTCCGTCTGCCATGGTTTTTGATACGTGAATTCCTTAATCGTACCACACTTACGCACCATATCTTACATACCACAAAAGAGGAAGCGGGATGAAATCACGCTTGATAGTCACAATTTACAATTAAGACAGTTCATTGACATTACTCTTTTAAAAAAATTGACAATTACAAATTGTGGACGAGCCACTAGATAAAACTTTGCAAATACAGTTAGAAACCCTACGTAATCTAACAAAACAAATAAATTCTCACGTGCTGAAACGTGTTGATAGAAAATTACTGGGAAACGCTGCACGAGGATCTCAGCTGATGATATGCAGTTTACGGTTTAACCAGTTGCCAGTCCTTAATATTTAATGAAACAAGCTCATATACAAACAGGTTACATACAATGTATATATCTACCAGCTTAACACGCCTTGTCGGTTGGAAGACAAATACTAAACTCTGGAAAGCGACATGTGAACAGCACCGGTAGTTCAAAAAAAAGGCTCTAAGCAGTATGGAACTTAACATCTGAGGTCATCAGTGCCCTAGACGTAGAACTACTTAAACCTAGCTAACCTAAGGACATCACAAACTTCCGGACTGAAGCGCCCAGAAACTCTCAGCTATAGCGGCCATCAACTCCGGTAGCGGCCAGGTTCTTAAGCACTGCCACGCCTAGACCTTGGATGACATTTCACTCCCAGCCAAGGCACTGGCACGATCAAAAGTTTCTGCCCGACTCACGAAGACATTTGCCAAACTCTGAAACATAGAAACCCTCGGCAGAACCTTTGACTCATATACACATGGGCAACTGTATTAACAGAGTGCAGGCTTTATAACCGGCAACAGAACATTTGATTGCAAGAGACACAAAGCACTAGTAAAACATCTGAAAAAATTTTCAAATAACTGCCACCATTAAACTAGGCAAACTGAACTCTTCCACACCGTCTTAAGGTTCTACTACGAAAGTCTCATCATAATAATAAAGTTTAAAATCTCTGAGCGCGTTGGTGAACAAATAATTGCGACGACTTACTCCATATCATGTACACAATACGAGAGAGCGGGTTCCACAGCTTCACCGCTTCTCTTCAAATTTTGTTCCCAGCGAAGTCACCGAACTTGTATCTCCAAGCTTCCACGTCGGCAAAACGCCCAAATAATTTCACACCACAGTGTGTAACGATCATCTCGCAACAAACACTAAATGATAACTTTACATTTGACCCTGCTTTATCCATTACGTGGCATCTAATGTCACTAACGGTTGTTATGGAGGTATTTTTGTTTAAGTCTTTCAATTAAGGAAGCTATAATAACATCTGAAGTACTAAACGTAATTGCAAGAGATGAAACCGTGGAAGCTGTAAGCGGCCTTTAGTAGCTGACAGAACAGCACTTACATCGCCATACTACAGTTATAAATGCTGTACTCCAGACGTACATTCTCAGAAATTTCTTCCTCAAATTAAGGCCGATGCTTGATTCATCTTGGCCAGGGATGCACTTTTTTGCCATTGCTAGTATGCTTTTGATATCCTCCTTGCTCTGTCCGTCGTTGGTTATTTTACTGCCTAGGCAGCAGAATTCCTTAACTTCATCTACTTCGTGACCATCAATCCTGACGTTAAGTTGCTTGCTGTTCTTGTTTCTACTAAATCTCATTATTTTCGTCTTTCTTCGATTTATTCTCACTCCATACTGTGTACTCATTAGTCCGTTCATTCTGTTCAGCAGATCATTTAATTCTTCTTCACTTTCACTCAGGATAGCAATGTCATCAGCGAATCGTATCACTGATATCCTTTCACCTTGAATCTTAATTCCACTTCTGAACCTTTCTTTTATTTCCATCATTGCTTCCTCGATGTACAAATTGAACAGTAGGGGTTAAAGACTACATCCTTGTCTTGTACCCTTTTTTAATACGAGCACTTCGTTCTTGGTCGTCCACTCTTATTACTCCCTTCTTTCTGTTGTACATAATGTATATAACCTGTCTCTCCATATAGCTTAGCCCTACTTTTTTCAGGATTTCGAACATTTTGCACCATTTTCTTTTCTCAAATCCTTTTTCCAGCTCGACAAACCCTATGAATGTATCTAGATTTTTCTTTAGCCGTGCTTCCATTATTAACCGCAACGTCAGAATTGCCTCTCTGCTGCCTTTACCTTTCCTAAAGCCCAACTGATCATCGTCCAGCGCATCTTCAATTTCATTTTCCATTCTTCTGTATATTATTCTTGTCAGCAACTTGGATGCATGTGCTGTTAAGCTGATTGTGCGATAATTTTCGCACTTGTCAGCTCTTGCTGTCCTCGGAATTGTGCGGATGATGCCTTTCCGAAAGGCACATGGTATGTCGCCAGACTCATACATTCTACAAACCAATGTGAATAGCCGTTTTGTTTTCACTTCTCATAAGGATTTTAGAAATTCTGATTGAATGTTGTCTATCGCTTCAGTCTTATTCTATCTTATGTCCTGTAAAGCTCTTTTAAGTTCTCAATCTAACACTGGATTCCCTGTTGGATCCCCTGTCTTTCTAAATCTACAAATTTTTCTTCTTCTATAACATCAGACAAATCTTCCCCCTCATAGAGGCTTTCAGTGTATTCTTCCCGCCTATCCGCTCTCTCCTCTGCATGTAACAGTGAAATTCCCGTTGCACTCTTAGTGTTACAACCCTTGCTTTTAATGTCACCGAAGGTTGTTTTGACTTTCCTGATTGCTGAGTCTTTCCTTCCGACTATCATTCCTTTTCCGATGTAGTCACATTTTCCCTGCAGCCATTTCGTCTTAGCTAATCTGCACTTCCTATTTATTTCATTCCTCAGCGAATTGTGTTTCTGTATTCCTGAGTTTTCTGGAACTTTTTTGTACTTCCTCCTTTCGTTGATCAGTTGAAGTATTTCTTCTGTTACCCTTGGTTTCTTCGCAGTTAGCTTCTTTATACGTGTGTTTTCCTTCCCAACTTCTGTGACGGCCCTTTTTAGAGATGTCCATTCCTCTTCAAATGTTATGCCTACTGAGTTATTTCATATTGGTGTATCTATAGCCTTAGAGAACTTTAACGGTATCTCGTCATTCATTATTACTTTCGTATGCCACTTCTTTGTGTACTGATTCTTCATGACTAATGTCTTAAACCTCAACCTACTCTTCATCACTACTATATTGTGATCTTAATCTATATCTGCCCCTGGATAAACCTTAAAATACTGTATCTGGCTTCGGAACCTCTGTCTGACCATGATGTGATCTAACTGAAATCTTCCTTTTCCAAGTATACCTCCACCTCTTGTGGTTCTTGAAGAGAGTATTCTCTATCACTTCCTGAAACTTGTTACTGAACTCAGTTAGTTTTTGTCCTGTGTCATTCCATGTCCCAAGCCCATATGCCCCTGTAACCTTTTCTTCTACTGCTTCTCCTACAACTGCATTCCAGTCCCCCATGACTGTTAGATTTTCATCCCACTTTACATACTGTATTACCCTTTCAATATCCTCATACACTTTCTTTACCTCTTTACCTACAGCTTGCGACGTCGGCATGTATACCTCAATTATCGTTGTCGATGTTGGTTTGCTGTCAATTCTGATAAGAACAACCCTGTCACTGAACTGTTCACAGTAACATATGCTCTGCCCTACCCTCCCATTCATAACGAATCCTACACCCATTATACCACTTTCCGCTGCTGTTGATATTACTCCTATAATCGTCCAGAAATCTTTGTCATCTTTCCACTTCACTTCACTGACCCCTACTATATCTAGATTGAGCCTATGCATTTCCCTTTTCAGATTTTCTTCTTTCCCTACTATGTTGAAGCTTCTGATATTTCACGCCCCGACTCGTAGAACGTTATCCTTTCGTTGATTATTCAACATTTTTCTCGTGGTAACCTCCCCATTGGTAGTCCCCTCCAGGAGATCCGAATGGAGGACTATTCCGTAATATTTAACTAAAGGAGAGACCATCATGACACTTCTTCAACTATAGGCCACATTTCCTGTGGATACACTTGTTGCGCGTCTTTAATGCAGTGGTTGCCATTGCCTTCTGCATCCTCATGCCGTTGATCATTGCTCCTTCTTCCACCTTTAGGGGCAGTTTCCCACCCCTAGGACAAGAGAGTGCCCTGAACCTTTGTCCTCCCCGAAGCCCTCTTTGTCAAGACCGTTGGCAGAATGACTTCTTATGCCGGAAGTCTTCGACTGCCATTGCTAATTATTAAACAAAATTTAAGCAGCGGCGGGATTCGAACCCGGGAGCGAATACATTTTGACTATAAATCAAAAACGCAAACCCTAAACCACGGCTGACGGGTACGGCACCAAATACCCGAACATGCCGGCTGGCAGTCCGCTGCAACAAAAGCTGTCGCCGCACAGTCACTGGAATCTGCACAGCTAAGATCTCGTTCCACCGTCCACAAGTTGTCGCTTTCCCTCCTGCTATCCCTTACAAAATAATGTCCTTTCCTCCCCTCTGCCACTAACGCTCAATATCTAGTGCCACAAAACCCCGACTTGCTACAGTGGAAACAATAAATGGGAGAAACAGTTTATCTCTTGGTTTAAGTGCGCTCGTATTTTCGTTAAAACAGACTGAGAGAAATAAATAGAAATCACACGTTATCAGATCACAGCATTTTTTTTCTCATCCGGTTTTACCGTTAAACATGTTGTTGGTTGAAAATATATACAGATTATGTTCCTCCTATTATTTTTGGGAGTATGGTATAAAAATTTGAGGAAAATTGATCAAGAATCTTTCGAGATTTTTGCTTATAACGTCTCCTTTTAGCGCGTTAGTATACATTTATTCACAATCTTTTTATGGTCGGTACCATTGAAACACCTTTTCTTCGATCACGTCACTTTTCGCCGTTAGTGCCATGATTTGAAATATTTCCCGAATATCTAAGTATCACATACATCGATAAGCAATACAGTTAACAGCTATATACGTTCTCCGAGTGATTCAATAAGCTTAGTGATACAATAAGCTTAGTTGTTGGCCGTTTGTATGTAGCAGGTTTACGGCCAAGTTTCGCAGTTTATTCGATACCATTATGTTTACTTTCCTCGTCTAGACTTGATGGTTGTAGGTTACCTTTTCTGAAAATGCAGTGTCACTAAGCCTAACAATTCCATTATTTAAGCCGCGCGGGATATCCGCGTTGTCTGTGCGCCTTGTCACGGACAGCGCGGCTCCCCTCGTCGGAGATTCGGATCGTCCCTCGGGCATGGGTGTGTGTGTGTAGTCCTTAGCGTAAGTTAGTTTAAGTTACATTAAGTAGTGCGTAAGCTTAGGGACCGATGACCTCAGCAGTTTGGTCCCGTAAGACCTTACCACAAATCTGTCTATTATTTAAAAATAGTTAGTAGCGCTGCAGACAATGAAATAAGCACCATAAATGACTCTTCCATTTAATAATCATCTTGCATGGGACAGACCTATGGCAGTTACCATAAAATATTTTATGTAGAGAAAATAATTTGAAAGTTACGCTGGGGAAACGTGCGCTGCACTTACGCAGATCGAACGCAGGAATGAAAGTATTAGAAAATTAACGGCTGATTACAATAACTACCACATAAAACTAATTTGGCTATGGAATTCTCTTTGTTTCTATTCATTAAATAATTGTTTTTCCAACAGCTGTTTCGTGGGGCGTACGTTATTTCGTCAACTAATATTAAACACTCCAATGAAACTCTTGCATATGTGAAGAAACATCATATCTGTTGAAAGAGAGTGTATACAGGAAGCAGTACATAGTCAAAATGGTTCAAATGGTTCTGAGCACTATGGGACTTAACTTCTGAGGTCATCAGTCCCCTAGAACTTAGAACTACTTAAACCTAACTAACCTAAGGACATCACACACATCCATGCCCGAGGCATGGACGTCTGTAAAATACACAAGGAATTTAGTTACCTTACTGTTGCCATTTCAAGTAGAGGCGTATAAAAGAAATTCACACAGCGATTTCAGCAATGTAGCGGGAAAAGTTTCAAAGAAAAGAGGATAGGAATAATTATTCAGTATGAAGTAGGGTATGAATACTTTCGCTCACTGCACTTAGTTGTGAGTAATTTTATACATTAGTTAAATACGCATTTGATGTCGAGAGAGGGTCAAGGCAGTGAAGCTTAGTATTAAGTACCCCAAAATTCCAGAAATGTTTCTACAAAACCGGTTGTGTGACGGCAGAGAATAGGTGGTTTCTCCATAGCCTCAAAGGAGATGTTGACATACAAAGGTTAGACGAGACAGAAGTCCAGCTACACATTTCCTTTAGTTTGCGTAAGTAACAGCTTTTCCTATTGTGTCGCCTCCGTTCGTCGTTTAGGTGGGCGTGCTGTCAGAAATCGAAGCCTGTGCAACTGGAGTGTTTTCTAAACGACTGTTACTCGCTCTCCTACCTAATTATTTCCTCAAGAGCTGCCAGTATATTTGGAAGGGTAGGCCGGCAGCAGTCAGACACGTCCGTTGTGGTTTGTGTACGAGAACACAGTCACTGCGATGACATGAACAGGCATCTGGTGAGCACTTTACTGCCCATTGTTCTCTTAACAAGTGATATTTTCTGCCAGGATCGTTTCTGACTTTGGCACGTCAGAACATTTCCGTAAATACTTAACATATACAGTTTTGTATAGTAGTAGATATTTTCCATTCCCTTTTAGAATACAGAAATTTCTCCTTGTAGTTGATGTATACAGTGTAGTAAAGGAAGAATCGATGTCTGTAACTAATAACTGATATTCCTTTGTCTTCATTTCCAAACAAATTGTATATTTCATACTGTAGTCTTACTGTTTAAATTTAAAGAGTCGTATCGTCTTTTATACGAAATCGGTATTATGAGGTATCCTGACAATTTCCGTATTAACTGTCTTTCTGAAAGACGCCATTGCATGCGACAAGTGTCACCATCGAAATTACTTGTCTTCTTGTTTCTCCATATCTTCTTGTTTTTCTAGTATGTGATCACATCGCTGAGTGTTTGATAGTATTCTGTATCATAACGAGAAGGTGGTTTTAATAGCAAGACTGTCTGTTCAATATTTAAACCACTGTACCCCAAATTGTGAAAACTTGACAGGTGAAACAGAGCTCATATTTATTCAATTCTTTCTTAATACTGCTGCAGTATAATATTAATGGGAAATAATAGCCGGAAAGATTATATTCTTTATTGAAAATGAAACTCCTCCAGTTGTATTTAAGATTTCATATTTATTTGGCTACTACCGAAATAAATATGAAATCTGAGATATAGCTGGAGGAGTTTCATTTTCAATAAAATATTATACTAGCTGATGTCCCACCATCATCCAATTTAAATATGGATGTACGAAGGGATGATTACAATCCTTTTGGATAACTGTATAGTTAGTACTACACCTGTCATCCTAGTGCGTCGAAAACTAGAGATTCGGCACTAATATTGTTGGTTCATTGTGATTTCTACGTATTGTACAGTTTCCGATCGCATTTCTAGGTGTGGTATGTGCATTTTAGCCGAAGCAATTATTATTCAGGTACTGTATAAAATTTTATATTTCTTCAGGCATGCCATTTTCATTTTTATACGTTAGCTTCGTCCAATTTCCAAACCGAACAGTTTGAATGCTTCAGGTGTCATCCTTCACAGTACTGTTCTTACATTTACACTCCTGGAAATGGAAAAAAGAATACATTGACACCGGTGTGTCAGACCCACCATACTTGCTCCGGACACTGTGAGAGGGCTGTACAAGCAATGATCACACGCACGGCACAGCGAACACACCAGGAACCGCGGTGTTGGCCGTCGAATGGCGCTAGCTGCGCAGCATTTGTGCACCGCCGCCGTCAGTGTCAGCCAGTTTGCCGTGGCATACGGAGCTCCATCGCAGTCTTTAACACTGGTAGCACGCCGCGACAGCGTGGACGTGAACCGTATGTGCAGTTGACGGACTTTGAGCGAGGGCGTATAGTGGGCATGCGGGAGGCCGGGTGGACGTACCGCCGAATTGCTCAACACGTGGGGCGTGAGGTCTCCACAGTACATCGATGTTGTCGCCAGTGGTCGGCGGAAGGTGCACGTGCCCGTCAACCTGGGACCGGACTGCAGCGACGCACGGATGCACGCCAAGACCGTAGGATCCTACGCAGTGCCGTAGGGGACCGCACCGCCACTTCCCAGGAAAATAAGGGACACTGTTGCTCCTGGGGTATCGGCGAGGACCATTCGCAACCGTCTCCATGAAGCTGGGCTACGGTCCCGCACACCGTTAGGCCGTCTTCCGCTCACGCCCCAACATCGTGCAGCCCGCCTCCAGTGGTGTCGCGACAGGCGTGAATGGAGGGACGAATGGAGACGTGTCGTCTTCAGCGATGAGAGTCGCTTCTGCCTTGGTGCCAATGATGGTCGTATGCGTGTTTGGCGCCGTGCAGGTGAGAGCCACAATCAGGACTGCATACGACCGAGGCACACAGGGCCAACACCCGGCATCATGGTGTGGGGAGCGATCTCCTACACTGGCCGTACACCACTGGTGATCGTCGAGGGGACACTGAATAGTGCACGGTACATCCAAACCGTCATCGAACCCATCGTTCTACCATTCCTAGACCGGCAAGGGAACTTGCTGTTCCAACAGGACAATGCACGTCCGCATGTATCCCGTGCCACCCAACGTGCTCTAGAAGGTGTAAGTCAACTACCCTGGCCAGCAAGATCTCCGGATCTGTCCCCCATTGAGCATGTTTGGGACTGGATGAAGCGTCGTCTCACGCGGTCTGCACGTCCAGCACGAACGCTGGTCCAACTGAGGCGCCAGGTGGAAATGGCATGGCAAGCCGTTCCACAGGACTACATCCAGCATCTCTACGATCGTCTCCATGGGAGAATAGCAGCCTGCATTGCTGCGAAAGGTGGATATACACTGTACTAGTGCCGACATTGTGCATGCTCTGTTGCCTGTGTCTATGTGCCTGTGGTTCTGTCAGTGTGATCATGTGATGTATCTGACCCCAGGAATGTGTCAATAAAGTTTCCCCTTCCTGGGACAATGAATTCACGGTGTTCTTATTTCAATTTCCAGGAGTGTAGAAAATTGTATACCATCTAGAGTCGATAGTAGTAGTTGCTCGAATTAGTTTAGAACACACATACATACACGCTCATAATCTAATAGATCTACAACAGTATAATAGTTTGTATCTGTTACACAAATTGTCGTAGCGTACAATGTAAAAAATAGGAGTTAACATTTTTGATTAACTGCCGCACTGTATTTAAATGCTGCAGCACATTCCTCTGCTATAAGGAAGAAACATTAAGGTATAAGTTTCCATCGATGACTATATCATCAGAGACGAACGTTTCAAAGTCATAGGGGAATTACAATATCTGAAAAGGGAAATATTTAGGCTGAACCTGCATTTAGTAGGGATCAGTGAAGTGACGTAAAAGGAGTATAAGAATTTCTGATCAGATGAAAATGACTGAAATTTTTCATTTATTTCGTCACAAGTGAAAATAACTCGGCTGCGGACATATATTTCTGCATGAATCCGCGGAATCGATATCAAAAGAATCACAGATGAAAAACAAATCAAGAATGTTACATTAAAACCTTGAAAATGTATTAGGTCGCAGTCGGAGGTGGAGTAAAGTATTATAAATGGAAACTTTGGTCTAATGGTCGCCAAGTGTAGCTCTTGTCAAGTCTATTTGGCGTCCTTTTATAAGGGTAGCGCTATTTACAATCCATAAAATAAATTCGTTAAAATATGTAGGATATATGAGTGTGCTTGTTGGAGAGCTACGTTGAACATACTTCATAGTGTACCTTACTTCATCTATATACTGTCTTTTGCACGTTTAGATGAAATGTGACTGAAGGGCGCTGCACCAGTTTCACGAAGTTCAATGAAAACACGATAATCTGATTCAATGCGTTTATGTAATCGTCGACCCTTTTCTCTACAATCAGCAACTGTATTTCTATTACGAAACAGATGCACAAATCCCGTATCAGAATATTCGGCTCGTGTAAATATGTCCATAACCGATGCAACAGAGTTGGCCAACAAATCGCTGTCACAATGGGAAAAATCATATATGTAAATGAACGAGCAGCTTCAAAACTGGAAGTTGGAAATAAATACAACCTAAAAAATAAACCCGTAGAAACTGAAATACAAACAGCTGCAATGAAAACGTGTCCCTCCATCAAGCTGTATCTCAGAAACCAATAAAAACTGGCTGCATGTTATAGGGAATTTCTTATTCGAGTTAGTGTGTACCACCATATCATGAAACATTTTCTTTTCCTCCTGAAACATCCTGTATATTTAAAAATCTATGAAACTTATATACTAGAATTTCTTACTGTTGCGGTATTTTGGCTCGTGACACATTGCGTAGCAGCATAGAGCTGTGTAATGTTTCTCAGTAGCTCCAATAAATCACGTGGAATAGGTAATTTTTGTCTGATTCGCGCTTAGTTCGTCGCATTGCGTACGTTGGTCACACTGCGTTCTGCTGGTGCTCTACACAAAAACATCCGAAGCTGACAAGAACCTCTGGTTGTCCAACAGGTGGCCTTGCCTGTGCTGGTGACGCTGGCGCTGTGTTTCGCCATGCTGGAGGCGAATCCGGTAGCTGACCCGCGTCATCACCACTGGGGTGGTGGCCACGACCATGGATACGGGCATCACCACCATGACTGGCACCACCCACACCAGTGGGACCACCAGCACCACTACTGAGAAGAAACTACTCTGGCTTCTTGCTTCTCTCCTCATTATAGACTTTCAGGCTTATCAAGACAACGACCGTGTGTGCATTTTCTTTGATCTTGTGATGAAAATAACAATAAACTGAGAATAAGAACCTATATGTGAGTATTTATTGAGTGTGTTATTCGAAAGTGTTTGGATTAACAATTTTTATTTCAATTAACTCAGAATATTCAGATAATCTGTTGTTTTCATCTCCTGTCACACATGTAGATTTATTCTTGTGCATACAACATGTTGAATGCAGTGTCGATGCTATATTGGGAAAAAAAATTCATAGTACAATAATGTAGAAACAACTGGACTGATATGAAAGTAATTTTCATTTTGTTCCAGTTTCATGTCCTGTTGATGAATCGATTGATGAATTCTTGGAAAGCTGCAGTTTACATGTCTATCTCTAGATTTGTCGAAGCAATAGATTTTCCCGTCTTATTTAACACTTAACAGCTGTAAGGTAATTGTCATGCAGTCAGGAAGGGTACATGAGTATCGATGATGTTTCATTGAATGGTTCGCACACTGACTCTTGTCGATGGCCCAGCACTGAAATCTACAGCAACTCGCGGAAGGGCTGTACTTCTCTCACGTTGGATGATTATTTTCAGTCGTCGTTGGTACCGTTCTTGCAGGATCTTTTTCCGGCCGTAGAGATGTCGGATATTTGATTTCTTACCTGATTCCTGATATTCACGCTATAGTTGTGAAATGGTCGTACGGGAAAAATCTCCACTTCATCGCCACCTCGGAGATTCTGCGTCCCATCGCTCGTGCGCCGAGTATAACACCACGTTCAACCTGAGTTAGATTTTGATACTGCCGCTGTAGCAGCAGTAACCGATGTGGCAACTGCGCCAGACAGTTGTTGTCTTATACCTGTATAGGCGTTGTCTACTGCCGCGCCGGATTCTGCTGTTTACATATCTTGCTATTTGAATACGCATGCCTATATCAGTTTCTTTGGCGCTTCAGTGTATTTTCGTAGTTTAATATCTGTGTTTTTAATTCAGCAGAAGGTATTAGATCTCCTAATTTTAATGGTGCCTCATTATGGAATGGTGAGGCGATTGGTTGTGGAGCACGGATCTGATCCGCCACAGACCAGCCAACAGAGCCCTCTTTTATTGCCATCCGTAAACACTGACGGCTTAAGCAGGCGGCAAACAGTTTGTTAACCAATATTTGCATTTAAGAACTCTATAAGAAGAACGGAGCATCGAAGGGTGACGGCGCATTGCTGTTATAATAGTTATTAACATCCTGGGTCGTACGTACTGTGGCAGAAAATAGTAAGAAATCACAACATTCATGTCTTTCGCATTCGGAAACGGTCATCGTATAAAAACAGAGACATCTTCTAGAAACACTGCCTCGTTATGAATTTTCTACTCGCATTTCTAACGATATAGCGAGATTCGTGATAATATAGTACTGACCATTAAAACTGGAAGCCTGGGAAAGGTAGCAACTGACGAAACTCTATTTATTATCGGAATACATAGTTGTAGGAGTAATAATGTTAAGCCTGTATTTGCTTTTCTTTTGGCTCAGGGGTGGGGGGTGGGGGTGTGGAGGGGCAGCTGCTGCAGGGTGTGTAATTAAGTGGAAAGAGCGAAAACGGTTCTGCTATGGGCACTCAACAAGTAATGCAAGATATTTTCTTTCTCGGTCAATTTCGGTTTAAAAAATGCTGAATTAGTTATGGGGCGTCATGGGATATTCCCACTTCTGCCGCTATAGTTTCATAAATTCCGATAGGTGGCTGCACTATACGTAGCCCTCAAAATGGGGTCTGTAACTGAGATGCTTTCCAAGCAGAGAGCTGTCATTGAGTTCCTTTTGGTAGAAAATGAGGTACTGCAGTTACTCACACGCGCTTGCAGAATATCTACGGAGCCCTGATAGTGAACGAAATGATGGCGAGGCGTCTGTCAACGCCACAAAAAATCGCGCAAACCTGTGGGATCTCCCCCGTGCCGGCAGGCCCCCACACAGCTGTGACGCCTGCAGTGCTGGAACGTGTGGACACTCTCTTCCGAGGTGATCGATCCATGGATCACAGTGAGGCACCTCACGGCAAAACTGGACGTCTCTGCTGGTACTGCCGACACGCTCGTCTGCCAGTTGGGTTACTTAAGTGTGTGCACCTTCTGGGTTTCTCGCCGCCTAACAGAAGACCTCAAAGAGCAACTTCCACCTGTTTGGCTCAGTGAAGGATGGACTTCGTGGCAAGCAGTACGTGGATGATGGGGAGTTTGTTGTGCCCGCTGGATTCTTCGACTTCTAACAGAAGACCTTAAAGAGTAACTGCCACCTGTTTGACCAAATGAAGGACGCACTCCACGGGAAGCAGTACATGCATGATGGGGGAGTTACTGATGCAGCAGTATGTTGGCTCCGATGTCGACCAATAGAACGGAACCGTACAAGCCTTTCAAATAAGGTGGTGTAAGACGGCCGCATTAAGCGGACACTATGTTGAAAAACAGGGTTTTGGACCTACAATAGTGAAAAATAATAGAATGTATTAGAATCCTGCTTAAAACCAACCTGCTTCCAGAAAATGGTGTTGCATTACTCATGGAACGCCCGTTGTAATATGGCTGTACATAGAGTGCAACTGAGCGTGGATGACAGATGCGGGTACGTCACATCTTGGTGCTTCTTCTCTGTGGCAGAGATTACCAACTCTAGTGGCTGGCGAGTGGTAGTGTGCTGGTGTCTGGGCAACCATTAATGAGTTGTTCTCAATGAGTGAGAGAGCTAGAGAATGTGTCCTCAGCGGCAGCAGTCGAAAACCACATTGCATGGAAGTTAATGAAGTCAGCAATACACGATCTTGCTATAACTTGTTGAGAACCAACGTATTGGATTCTCCAAGATATCTCACACTCACTGGGAATTACACTTCCATAATGCACAGGCGGCAGTTCAAATTATACGCTACGCCATCCAGAAGTGACCTTGTTGTGTGTCCAATTGCATACCATAGCGTCATGTTCTGTGCTGGGTCTGTGTCAAAATGATAAGCACAGTCTGACATCATTCGTTCGTCTCACTGGAGTCTCGACATGTATATGCCCATCGTGATGCTGTACACGAACTGGCTCGTTTAGAAAGACAACCTGGTGCCCACTCCCGTGTCCATTTTTATTGTTTGGGACTTCACGGTCAGTGCGTTTGTGTTTGCTGCCAACTGAAGGGCGGCCACCGTGGTTGACGGTCATGTTGTCGCTCATTGTTGCTCCAGACGACGTCACACGGTGCATTTGTAAGTTTTTTTTCTGCAAACAAATCCTTTTCGTGACTGAATGTAGATGGTGTTGCAGTACGATACTACACGGCGGGGTGAACAGTATGTGAAGCTCCTGAACGTTACTCGCAAGTGGCCGTTGACGACCTGTGTGGTGTGGGGGAGAGTCATTCCGAACTCATTGATCGCATTTTCGTATGACAGTTGTTCTATTCTGAGCAACGCGAGTATCGATATCGCGAATTGATTAACTGCAAGCTCAGAAGGTCACGATAATACCGCACAAGAATTACGTCAATTAGTGGTAGACATCTCTCATTCTTACAACAGGCATAAACGGGCTTCACAGTACCGTCACTCAGATTTAATTTCTGATTCTTAATACTGCTGTATAGTCTTTCTTTGCATACGGAATACAGACGGCTTTACCTACTACATGTGGTTGCGCTGATATGCTAACTAATTTGGTGATGCTTGAGAAAGCTGGACTGTTCATGACAGAGAGGTACATTGAAACAAAGGAGGAAGAAAACAGACTTACTTACGCATACTCAGACTATCATTCCAATATAACATTAAAAACAGCTTTAATGCCCGCATTACATGAACTGTTTTCAGGGCGTTTCTTTGCCTGAGGAAAAAAAAGTTGCACCTGGTAATTCCAAACAGTGTCAGTTGGGAGCCTTCTGTCCCACTCCAAGTCTGCTGAAATTTGGTAGTAAGAACCGAACTCAAAAACTAACGTAATCTTAAACAGAAGTGCGTGTTGTTAATATGTCTGTACAAAAGTTGTTTGACCATATACATTCCCACGTTTACCTCACAAACTTCCTCACCAACGTTGTAAAAGCTAATTTAAACCCATAAAATGTTTTCTATGGAACATCATAATTTAGAAATAAATTTTACACACCATTTGTAACTTAATATGCAATGAATTTTCTTGTACTTTATTTACATTGACAAATCATACAAATATGTTATGTTAATGCTTTCTCACACAAGATCAAAATCAGTCTCAAAAGTTTATATAACTTTCATTTTAACATGTATCTACTGTTGATATAATAGCTCTGGGAATACATAGTTGTACGTGCCGATAAATCAGCGGTAGAGAAGCATGCGCTAGAAGCGTGATCGACGGGCGCGCAATTCATTTTTCCTTAAAATAAACTGTTGCGGGATTTAGCGAAAATACGCTGAAAACTGTATGGCACATTAGAGACTTGAACTGCCGCCGTACAGAAAGAACATCTTGAATTTTACGTCTATGCCACGTCACTAAGTCATGACGTATTGTATTCCAAATTATTACACTAGCAAAGCAGCATGTAGTCAAAAATACAAAAATTACGTTTCATTTTTAAAATTTAAAAGTAACGTCACTCACTGCTTAAGAGAGGTGTTCATAAAGCTTTAAATAACATCTCAAAACGACACATTTGTCCTCACGATGGCAGATTTAGCGGAGAAATAGGTTGCAGAAGCTGGCACTTTTACAGTTAACGATGAGGTAAGTGGAAGCAGCATCTGGGAGCAGAAGAGAATAAATTGGAGGGATGGGAGAGAGAAGGGGGGGGGGGGGCGGCAAAATTTCTCAGTTAAATAAGTTTCATTTCCAACTTCGTTCTGAGATGAATGAGTTGGTCTGTAGTGGGGCAAAAACGGCCGCTGGGGAAGCTTCCCAGGACGATTGCTGGATAGTCTCCCACAATGTATTTCAGTAGCGTGTTACTGTAAAGGTTTGCCTCACAAACTTTTTTTATCGGTCTCCAGCCTCTCCTGTGCCAATCTTTTCATCTCAGGCTTGAGGAAAATAGATACCAACTTCATTTAGTTATATTAAGCAGTTACCAGTTTCGATTGCTCACTGACACCATCTTCAGGCACGTGTAAAAAATAACGAAATAATCAACCTTGCAACAGAAATAGAATCTGTTATGGAACAACAATTGTTATTATTTAAAATAAATTTACCTTACATACGCATTAGTAAAAATTATAAAAAGACATATTAAAAATAAAAAGGAAGACACTCAAACATTAGTCTTGAATTGGTATGTACCTATTCACTATATCAATAAAATGCGCTTAAGCAAAATACAATAGTGACATAATATTACGGAAAACAACTTAAACTACTATCTTGCACTACTCAGAAAAACCTTCATTAAAATTACGATTACTCATGTCGTACAATGAACGTTATCACGTACAGTGGTCATACCGTAACGAAACGTCATGAAGACGGAACATCTGTCTCAAGGTATAAATACTAAAAACCAAGAAAACGAAATAATGAACCCAAAAATGTGATGAAGAAGGTAAAACGACTCCAATGGTGTAATTGAGTAGTGTAGGTATGGGAGAACACTAAAAAGGGTAGAACACCAGAAATTAATACCATGCATTCAGGTCTAAGTAAAAGCTGAAGTTCGAAAACGTAAATTATTGTTATTATTATTATTCTAATAATTATTTGTATTATTATTATTTGCTTGCAGTATGTAGCAGTCATTAACATATCCTTTACTACCGTATAGTAATTTTTACTGTATTTCTTAATAATATATTAGTACCTTATTTCGTTTAAGAAGTTTTTTTTAATACACTAAATAAGAACATGACAGTTCAGTGACCGGTGGTTGTGTGTCATGAATTTATCTCACAGTCTTCATATTTTTGATATCTATTTTATACTATCTACGGTAACATATTTCAAATATTGACAATGTATGTTGCATAACAGATTCGATTTCTATTGTAAGATTGATGATTTTCACGATTAGTAAAGGGGCCCGAAAATGACGGCTGTTTGGATCTTTTTCCTTCCAGATTTCGATCAGCTGTAAACCTATTCCACCTACACAAAATGGAATTACAGCAACTTCTCATCTCAGAGTAGGACTTGCAGTCTACGTCCTCAGTCATTTGCTGGATGTTTTCCCATCTCTGTGTCCCTCCACAGTTTACACCGTCTACAGCTCTCACTAGTACCACGGAGTTCATTCCCTGATGTCTTCACAGATGTCCCATCACCATGCCCCTTCTTCACAGTGTTTTCCATGAGTTCCTTTCCTCGCCAATTCTGCGGAGGACGTCCTCACTTTCTATCTTCATAGTCTATATAATTTTAAACATTCTTTTGTAGTACCTACATCTCAAATCCTTCGATTCTCTTCTGTTCCGGTTCTCCCAGACTCTTACTTCCTTACAGTACTGCGCTCCAAACTTACATTCTCCAAAATTTCTACCTCGAATTAAGGCCAATGTTTGATACTAGTAGATTTCTCTCTGGCATGAATAGCCCCTCTTTCAGTGCCAGTCTGCTTCTTATGTCCTCCACGCTCCATTCAGTCGAACATAAGAACGGTACCAGAAACGTCACGCAGCACCACTTTTGTTGAAGGTCTTTTTGAGCAATAGTGCTCATAAATCCAAATGCTTCCCTGCTTGTCTTGTTTTCTACCTTTTCATCAAAACGATACGCCCGGCACTCGTCCATGATGCATGGTGACTAGGCAGCTGAAGACGTCATTTGGATTGCCCCGACACAGCTGCAGCATTTCCGCTCCTGCCTCGATTCCGCCTGCTTGCTCAATCGGTGTGAGTGCTGAAACTCATCTGGGCCTGCTGCGTCGTATTCACCTTATGAGCACATTGTACAGGTCGAGCCATTAACTACTGCCACCGAGAATAGCTCCGAAATTATGATAGAGGGTGAAACGCTTGTGGGACAGAAGTTGCATGGGATAACGAGGGCCATAATATGACGTTGGTTCTTTGTTGCTAGGTGGTCTCCATTCAGAGATATGAAGGTCAACTTTCTTTGGTACTTATTTTCTGATAGCAGCTATCGAGACAAATCCAATGATATGCAACAGTAAGGTACTTGAAGGTCAATGAAGGTTACGAAGGTGGCATGAACGTCCATTTACAGAAGGTGTTCTAAGTGATGTCATAGGTATCAATGCAGCGCTCCAATCTTTTTATCATGGATTGAGTGGTATCCCCTAACACATCGGCACCAGTCGAAGCACATCCTCTGACAATTCTCTCTCGCATATCATCATGAGTTGTTGGAACGTCTTTATAAGCAATGACTTTTACGAATCCCGATCAGAAAAAATTAAAAGGCTTCAAGTCTGGCGAACGAGTCGCCCCCTACACACCTCCTCCTCGTCCTGTCCTACTAATTGAGACTTGTCTCTACAACTCATTTCTAGCCATCAGCGAAAAATGAGCTGGAAACCCATCGTATTGATACCACATTCTGTTCCTTGCTCATAAGGGTATTTCTTCCAATTACAGATCTCATGTTTCTTGCAGGAATGTGGTGTGCTTCCCACCATTAAGATTTCCCTCGATGAAATAGGTTCCTATAATTCTGTCCTACAGAATCCCACACCATACATTCAACGGCCACGATTTTTGTGTGCAACTTGCCCCAACCAAAATGGATTTTCAGTTTGCCCAATAATGTATATTATGCAAATTAACATTTCCATGGTCCGTGAATGTAGCCCCGTCAGTAAATAAAACCAAATTAATAAATGTGTCATCGTTCTGAATCTGAAAGTGAGCCCACCGGCAGAATTCAGTGCGACGCATTCAATTCGTACCCGTTAATCCTTGGTGTAGACTGATATGGTAAGGATGATATTTATGAGGATGCAGAACACGAACAACACTACTCTGGCTCATGCCAGATTACCTTGTGATTTGACGTGAACTAACACAAGGATCTCGAACCACAGTGGCAAAAGTAAGAATTTCCGTTTCCTGGATAGTAACTATCCTTTGCCGGATATGATTCCGATGCGTTAAACATCGAGTTGTTCTTAGTTTATCATACACATATTTAACTGTGCGACGTGTAGGGTAGGTACCTTGAGGATATCTTTCAGCGTATAAGTCTCTAGCTCTCACTGAATGTCGTTCTCCGTAAATGAAAAGCATATAGAGTTGTTCTTCGAAAGAATGCATGATTCACATTCACTTGATTCGACGATAGTAATATTACCGTTCCTATTAGTGTTGTATTGCGAAACCGTCGAATGGTGTTTACATGTCAATGGCACGTTAGACGGATACGTCGTATTCGGCGAATATCTACTATTTACACCATATACGAGAGGTAATTATCAGAGCACGTGCTTCGATGAGTGTTGATGTTATAAGAAATACCATTCAGTCCATGGTAAGAAGATTGCTGCACTGCATTGATACCAATGGTCATCACTTGGAGAATCTTCTGTAAATGGACGTTCATGCCACCTTCGTGACCTACAATGACCTACAAAGACCTTACTGCTACACTTGACCTTACTGTTGCATGTCATTCGCTTTGTCTCGATAGAAGCTGCCAGAAAATGGGCGCCAAACTGTAGCAACCTATTTTTTTTTTAAAAAAAACAAAGTTGACCTTCATATCTTCACGCAACCACACCTAGCAACAGAATACCAACGTCATATTATATCCCCCGTTGTCCCATGCAACATTTGTCAAACAAACGTTTCAGCTGCTATCATACTTTCAGAGTTATTCTATGTGGCAATAGTTGGTGACTCACCCTGCATATTATGCTATGAGATCAAGATGCTGCTCTTTTCGATTATATTTTTATTACCAAAGGCCTATATCGGCGTGATTGCCATCTTCAGGATATACCAGGTGATCTTCAAACCCATATGTCATCGATGTCTCAGTTGCTGTCACACTACTATGTAAATTTGCTCATTTGATGTTGGTGGAGGTATCGTAGGTGTTAAACTTTTACTGAAGCAGTAATTTGTGAAGATGTCGAATTATGAAATTTTATAGCATAATGACGCTACCTGAGAGCTGAAAGGAATATGAACGCCGTCTAAATTACCATAATTCGACACCTTCACAAAGCAACAGTAAGCAAAAGTTTAACACTTACCGTAGCTCCAAGAACATTAAAGGAACAAATACACACGGCCGTGTGACAGGAATTGAGACATGGACGTCATATGAACATCAAGTGCACCTGGTACAAAATGAAGATGGCAATCACACCGAAATAGGGGTATAGTAATAAACATTATAACCGAACACAGCTGCGTCTTAATCTCACAGCTTAACACGTAATGCCCTAGTCCATAAGTAACATCCACTTTTCCCATCAGTGCTCATGAATGGTAGGCTGGTCTTAGAGCGTCAGCCCCTCCACTTCTCACAATCCCGGTAATCCGCTGGGAGATGGTCAACCATTTTGTCCTTCGTCCTACTGATCAGTTTGCTCACGCTGGAAGCGTCTGTGCCAGCTAACCACTATCACAGAAGGTGTAAAGTTGTCATATACATCCACCAACTCATAATGGATTCTTGCACCGTCTTCCTTCCAAATGCAGTTAATGAACTGACGCGCAATTTTTCGCCTGAGAGCAGTGCTATTTTGTTTCCGTTTCTCTAGCGGAGCCTGTGGTACTGTGACGTGATTCCGATATGTAGATGAACTTCAGATACACACCTGAAAACAAAACAAATATTAATTGTCTATATTATTCTGGCAAGGTGAGAATTAAATCTATAAGATCGCCCGGGGTACAGCGTATTCCTAACACAATTCAAAATAGTTAATTCTACTCATTTTGTTGTTTCAGTTACATATTCCTAAGTTAGCAAGTTCTACGTATTCAGGCTAACCTCAGACCTTTTAAGGGTTTCATGCAACAGTACAAGCTGCTTTGACCAAGAGAAAAAGAACTGCTGCGGGTGAAATTATTGTACGTGTTACGTGATTTGTTGGCAGATTGGTTTCTTTTATTGTCCTATTATCTTCAAATTTGCAGTGCTGGGCGAGATGTCTTGCAGTATGTTTTCCCAAGAAAACTACCACATACCCAGAGAGCTAAAACATAATAAACAGCTATTTAACGGTATAAATAATGGAAAACAGGTACAATACAATGCCACTGAACACATCACCTGAAGGGAAATGAACATTGGATAGTCATTATTGCTTCTCTCTATTTTCTCTCTCTCAGTCACTCTCTCTCTCTCCCTCTCTCCCACTTGCTCTCCCTCTCTTACGCCCCTACGTCTTCCCAACCCTCTCTATCCCATCAGCGTTCTATTTTCGCTTCCTCTGAATTTACTTTTACTGTTACCTAACTGGTACTCGCCCTTAACCCCCCGTCTCTCTCCCCCATAACGTCTCGCCATTTATATCTTCGCACCCAGCGTTACTCCTTCACTACACTCACGTATTTAAAACGGTTCACATGATCATAATTAAAATTACGTAGTCTCAAGTGATAAAGCACTGAGCAAATAAGACAATTTTTAGATAAAATGAAAACATTAACAAGCAGTTGAATTCGCAATGCTACAAGCACAACATACAGACGTATTTTGCTAGGGATACTGTAAGTAAACATTAATGGAGCAAGGTTGTCGTTTTTCAATTCAGTTTATGTGTAGTGAATGAAATTAAAATGTAGTTAGGTGTAAAAAATCTGAGTGAAACCGCATAAATATCTGCAAAACTTGTATGCAGACGATAAAAACGGATATCAGTTAAAAGTACAGTACGTAACAAAATAAGTCAATATCTTTTGAAACAAACTGTTCCTAGATTGTAATCAAACCACAATTAGAAATTTGTTAGATCCCCGATCCTATTTTCAATGAGAAAAATGAAATGAGTTTATTTAAACAGATACACATGTTTAGTAGTTGAAACGACTGACTCGGTAGTACCTTTGACAGTTGTACAGGAACTACATACTATAACAACACAAATGTAGCGATTATACAGTACTGTTATTACTGTGTTGCTGAAACTATAATTTTCTTGTATATTCATACAAAGATAGTGGAAAACAACGTTTAAGAAGATTCTTGTGATTTACATCGTAAATTGCATACATTAGTCAAATTCAGACTAACAAAGAGTGCAAATAAATTATATTTTATACAGACCTTGAAACACCACATGGTATTTTGTCAATGGACCCCTGCGACTATATTGAATGAAAATCTTTTGCAATACAAATGTGTGTGTTTGAAGTCGGGATCGATGCAAACTGTGAGCCTGTATGGAAGCGCTAACTTGGATCATCAACGAAATTACCATTACAAGAGAAATATTCGTTTCTATCCCAGTAAGAATCCATACATATTATAAAAATGCATGTATGTATGTATGTTCCACATCTCCTGATACATCACCGGACCGATTTCAACCAAACATGGTACACATATCTTTTAGCGTCTGTGAATCATCGCCGTCGGGGCAACAACCACCTACCTATGAAACGTGCGGCGGTAAAAAATCAGTGTAGCCCACGACGCGCGATAACCCGTACTTTAGGCATCTGGTAATCGATAATGAGAGCAGTTCTCGCGGACAACCCCTACAAAATGATGAAAGGAAAACACATTTGCTGCTTTCTACATTTTCGCTATTCATGCTGAAAACCTGCTACATGTAGCAAGACGTTTTCATTTTATAGTTCTTTAGCACTAATTTTATTCCGACACAGTTTGCAGAGAGTATTCACATATACCACTGAACGTATCAGGAAAGTTCAATCATTGTACGACACATAATTCAGGAACACTGACGTCATAAATACTGGGTTGCGTGAAATACTGTTGCACCATGCTCACATTTTAATTTATTACGTCTTTACAATTAGCTCTGTTAGCAACTAATTTCATATAAAGTATACATATATGTCACTGAATTTACCTACAAAAATATATCATTCTCTGACGCAGAGTTAGACGTCCACACTGAAATGCGTGAAAAACTGGGGCATCATGTATTATGTTTTAACTCACCTAGAAAAATATATCATTGTAGAGACATAGCTTTGGATCTATTACATCATAAACACTGAGATACGTGAATAACTGCCAGATCGTACATGACGTCAAAATTTAATATCACAACACATTCCGTAGACGGTAGCCACATGTGCTACTGGTCGTATCTGCAAAATTATATCGTTGTATATCAGTATACAGCACATATTTCAGGACATACGACGTCATAAACATTAAGCTACGTGACAATGAATCTGCTAGGCGAAATTCCCTACAGACAGGTGTAATATATGTACAAATACGTATTATACATATTAAAAACATGTGACATCTCTGGAACGATTTCAACCAAATTTTGTGCACGTATCAGATACAATCTAGAAAGAAATACTATAGCGGTTAGAGCTATCACTGTCTGATTGGAGTGAGGGTGATATCGTGGAGAGAGATGGGGGGAGCAGGAGATGGACAGGCAGCAACGGGGAAGGAGACAATGGGTACATTTAGGGGGAGGAGGAGATGGAAAGAAAAGAAAGAGGAAGAGACGGATACAGACAGTGACCGGGGGGGGGGGGAGAAAGAGATTCGCAGAGAGAGGGGGGGAGGAGGAGATGAACAGATCATTGTACTGAAATAGTTGTTACATTCAGCTGCAGATAGGCAGAAGAGGGAATGAACAGATTATTTTACTGAAATAATTGTAATATGTAGCTGCCAAATGCAAATGTTTGTACGTCACCTTTCGCAGAGCTAACTGACATTTATTTACTCTCAGCAAATATGTGCTTCCACCACTGCCATTAGCGCCAAGTTTTGAAACATCTGCCGGTAATATAAGTTTCACGTATACTGACAAGTAATTCAGTTGACAACTGCAAGTTCTCAGCGTCGTTGCTTTAAAAGGTAATAAGCTCACTTGCTTGCCGTTTCTATGTAACAGGTTTATGTTCAGGTTTCACAAATAGCAACAAATTTCCAATTTTTACTTCCTCTTGTACATTTAAAGTTGATTGGATATCTTTTAAAAGAAAATATAATGTGACTGAATTCACGAATTCTACGAATTAAAATTAATGATGATAACAGTCAGCAGAGCTGGAGAAAAAAAATGCATTACACGTAGATCTGCCATTTCATATTCAACAAGCAATGGAACAGTCCTAAAGCATTTACCACAAAATATCTTAAAAGCAGAAGATTGTTTAAAAGTTATGCTGAGAAAGCGTGCCATGTAGTTTACCGATTGAACGCAGGACTGAATGCATAAGAAAATAATCAGTGGACCATCACAGGTATCAATTAAAACTAATATGACTATGGATCAAATGGCTCTGAGCACTATGGGACTTATCATCTAAGGTCATCAGTCCCCTAGAACTTAGAACTACTTAAACTTTAGAAACCTAAGGTCACCATACATATCCATGCCCGGGGCAGGATTCGAACCTGCGACCATAGCGTTCACGCGCTTCAAAACTGAAGCGCCTAGAACCGCTCAGCCACTGCGGCCGGCTAATATGATTATGGAATTCCCTTTTCTTTCTGTTCATTAAATCCATTTTACAACAGCTGTTTAGCGTGTGAAATACGTTATTTGATCAACCATAAATAATCACTGTGAAAACTCTCTTATATATTACAGGAAACAGCATATTTGTGGAATGAAAGAGTACAAGGGAAGCAGACGTTGAACAAGTCGCCAACTCAGACGATAATGAAAACCGATAATTTTCAGAGGTTAGCTAAGGATAACAACAAAAAGATCTAAACTTCAAAAGAGGCTTCTTTTCGTAGCAATGACATTCAACATACGCATTTGACGTCGGGAGTATGAAAAGAAAGATAAGCATACCATTTCGTTCACTAAAATTCCAACATTTATAATACGATAACTGAGATGCATTTGCTCCAGAGTTTCAGAGAAGACACTGACATACAAAGTTTGGACGAGACACTTGTCGAGTTACACTTTTCCTTTAGTTTGCGTTAAGTAACAGCTTTTCGTATGGCGTCGTCTCACACGTCATCTAGGAGGGCCAGTGACGAGAGCGTGATGTCAGAAAGCGAAGCCTGTGCGCCCGCAGTGTTTTCCAGACGACTGTTACCCTCGCTCCTACCTAATTGCTTCCTCACGAGCTCCCAGTATACTTGAAAGGGTGGGCCGGCAATGGTCAGACACTTCTGCTGCGGTTGGCATACGAGAACGTAGTCACAGCCTCGATATGAACAGACACCTGGTGAGGATTTACTGCCAGTTATTCTCTTAACAAGAAATATTTTCAGCCAGGATTGTTTCTAACTTTTAGCACCTCGAAAGAGATTCGCAATTACTGACGTACATATTTTTATAGTAGTAAAGAGTGTTTTCATTCTGTTTTTCATTACAGAATATTGCCCTTCCAATGATGGACATTATGTAGCAAAGGAAGAATAGTGTCTGTATCTCAACTGAAGTAGACTTGCATTAGTTTCCAAACAAATCGCCTTTTTGTGCTGCAGTGTTGTCGTTTCAGTTACTAGAGATATAAGCTCATATATCTTTAAGGGACGTCGGGTTTCTTTGGCGCCCTGACGCAGTTGTCCTTAATTTACATACATTCGACACCACTTATTTCTGTCAAAAGCATTTCTTGTTTTCCCTACCTTCCTGTGTTTGTAATATGAGATCGATTCACTGAATGTAAGATAGTAACAAGTTTCATAAGGAGAAGGCAGTTTTAATAACAGAATTGTTTATTAAAATTTAGTACCACTATACCCACAATTCTCATACTTTAATGTCAGGCCAAACAAAGCTACTTCCTATTTAATTCTTTCTTGATATTTCTCCATAGTGACATTTATACTTAATAATAGCCAAAAAGATTATTCAGAATGCTGTTGGATCACTAAATGGTCAGTACTATACCAGTCACCCTTGTGCAGTCGGAAACCAGAAATTCGATACTAATATTGGTCGTTTATTAGGATTTCTATGTAATCTCCAGTTTTCGGTTGCACATCTAGAGGTGGTATGGGCGTTTTAGTCGGAGAAATTAATATTCAGATAGTGTATAAAATTTTGTATTTCTTCAGTCATGTCATTTTAATTTTTAGACGTTACCTTCGTCCCATTTCCAATCCTACCAATTTCAATGCTTTTGGTGATTCCCTTTTGAAGCACTGTTCCTCCATTAAGAAAGTTAAATAGCAACCAAAGTTGATAGTAATAGTGCGCGAGTTACATTTATGACGCATTAAACGAAAATATGTTGTAACTGCCACACTAATTGTCATAGCCTAAAAAGTAAAAATTCAGGGCCCGTTCTTGTTTTATTGTCACAAAACACGAAATATTGCAACACAGATTCCTCTCCGACAAGGAAGAAATATTAAGGTATATTTTCCTGTCGACGACTACATGATCAGTAGTTTGAACGTGATAGGGAAACCACAAAATCTGAAAACGGAAATGCTAAGGCTCAGTGTAGATATGGTGGGGGTCAGTGAAATGAAATGCAAGGAAGACAAGGATTTCTGCTTAGACGAAAAAGATTGAAAATTTTCATTTATTCGTCACAAGTGAAAATGACTCGTCAGCTGACATATACTTATGTTAAAATGCCCGCGATTAATACCAAATGAATCATTGACGAAAAAGAGTTTTACATTACAACCTCGAAACTGCGTTACCTCGCAGTCGGGGGTGGAGTGAAGCATTACAAATGTCAACTTTTGTTGTAATTTTCGCCATGTGTATCTCCTTGGAATTGTTTGAAGAGAGCGGTACTATTTACAACCCAAAAACTCAGTTCGTTAATAAATATTGGACTTATGAGTCTGCTTGTTGCAGGGTAACTGCATAGTGTCTTCTACTTCATCTACGTTCTATTCATTTGCTGTTTCAGCTGAGATATCACTGCTCGGCAGTGCATTAGTCTCACGAAGTTTAGTGAAGAAACGAGTAAATACTCTTCCGTTTGGTTCTATGGGGATAGTGAATCATCTACGTTTTCTCTATAATTAGCAGCAGTATTTCAATCACAAAACCCGTGCACATATCCCATATTAGAGAACCCACTTTTGGTAAATACGTTCGGATACATGTATATGATTCAAGACAGTTTGCCAAAAAATCAAATTGACAATGCAAGAATTAATTTATGTAAATTCAAGAACAGCTTCACAACTAGAGCTTAAAAACAAAGATAACAACCTATAAAAGAAACCATAGAAAGTAAAGTACCAACAGCCAAAACGAAGACTTATCTCTGCAACCAATAAAAATTTGTACATGTGCTGATGAATTTCCAATTTGAATTAGTGTGTATTGTCATCTCATAAAACATTCGCTTCTACTCCTGAAACAATCAGCATATTTAAAAAGCCAGGAAGTTTATATACAAAAATTTCATACCGTTTATGGTATTTTCGTCAGCAACACTTATAGTAGCAATATAGAGCTATGCAACCTTTCAAAAAATCCCCAATATCGTAGAGGGAATAGGTAACCTGTTTCTAACTGCATCTGGTTGGAATACCGCATTCTGCTGGTGCCATACACAAAAACATCCAAAGCTGACAGGAACTTCTCATTGCCCAACAGGTGGTCTTGGCTGTGCTGCTGACGCTGGCGCTATGTTTCGGGATGCTGAAGGCCAATCCGATAGCTGACCCACGTCATCACCATTGGGGTGGTGGTCACGGCTATGGATACGAACATTACCACCACCATTGGCACCACCCACACCACTGGCACCACCAACACCATTGGCACCACCCACACTACTACTGAGAAGGAGGAAGGAGTTACACTGGTTTCTTGGTTCATCCTGCATAGCAGACTTGGAAGCTTAGCAGGATTACGACCTCGCACTGTGGCGAAGATGGTACAGGCATAGAGTTATTGTTTTGCATTCAATGTGTACCAACTCAAATGCAATACTTGTGCCACATTGGGAAAAATTTGAAAGGAAATAATGTAAAAATAGATAGATTAATCTCAATGTAATAGCGAATTTCCGTTTCACATAATGCACCTATTGATAACCAATTGATGAATTCCTGAAAATCTGTAATTCACATTGCTATCTATATTTGCTGCAACAACACACTTTTAATTGTTTATTTAACGACTGATTGCCTTAAGGTAAAGAGTTTGTTTTCATTTGTCATTTGAAGACAAATTGAAAGTCATTCAATTCAGATTAATCTACAAAATAGGAATTGTATGAAATAAATGATGTTCTCAAACCTGAATAGACACTAATATCTGTTTTTTTATTCATCAAAAGCCATCCCAAATCAATATTATTCCATTATAACAATTATTTATGGTTACACCTACATTCTGTTGTGAAGAACGAACCGACGAGCATGGAACACGAAATGCTCCTGTGTAGAGTTTCATCTGTTTAGAAGATAACATCCTTTTGCGGAAGAAATAACCTATTCATAAAGAAATTATTACTGCATAAGGAAAAGAACGATATGCATCAATACAAGTTTTATCAACTCAGTTTCAATTAGTTGAATAACATATTATTGTTAAATTTTTTATTTTCCATCTTCACTAAAACGTGCGCATCATATCAAGGCCATGAAGAACATCATACTCGGTGAGCAACTGTGATGGAATGGAAGAGAATAATAACTTACAGGCAATGATGATTTGTACCAGAGCTTTTCCTCAACAACACAATTCCAGTTTGGTACATAAATTTATTTTCCATCTTTGCTAAAACGTAAACTTTAAGTCCACCTTGAAGAACATCGTATTGACATCTAGAAAACTCCAGAAAACGCGAGAAAAAATGATTTTTTAATTTTTTTCACATAGGGGCTTAGAATAAGCTTCACTAAAAAAGTCACAATACCTGCAACGTCATAAAATACAAAACCCAAAAGTTTATTCATCATTCATCTATGATGAATTGGATGATGAGCTCAGAAAGAAGATAGTATTTTAATATTTTTGTATTACATGTAGTGGAAGTTTGGAACTAAGGATCTTCAGAAAACAAAAAGGAAAAGAAATTCATTGATGTGCTAAAGTATTCTGTGAAAAGACAGAGATGTATTATTATTATTATTATTATTATTATTATTGCTAATACGATTTACTTACATTAGAAAACTCATTGATATTATTATCATTATTGCTATTACTATTTACTTACATTAGCAAACTCATTGTTATTATTACTGCCATTACTCTATACTTACGTTAGAAACTACTGTAACAGCTTTCTGTTAAAACGACACTACACACATCCATGCCCAGGGCAGGATTCGAACCTGCGACCGTAGCAGTCACGCGGTTCCAGACTGAAGCGCCTAGAACCGCTCGGCCACTACGGCAGGCTAATTTGACTCTGGAATTCTCTTTTTTTCTATTCATTAAATCCATTTTTACAACAGTTGTTTAGTGTGTGAAATACATTATTTCATCAACCAAAATTAATCACTGTGAAAACTCTCTTACATATGCGAGGAAACAGCATACTTCTGGAATGAAAGAGTACAAGGGAAGCAAACATTCATCAAGTCGTCAATTCAGACGATACTGAAAACCGATAATTTTCAGAGGTAAAGCTAAAGATAACAACAAAAAGATCTAAATTTTCAAAAGAGGGCTCTTTTCACAGCAATGATATTCAACATACACATTTGATGAAGGGAGTGTGACAAGAAAAATAAGTATACCATTCAGTTCAATAAAATTCCCAAAATCTACAACACGATAAATGAGATGTATTTTCTCCAGATTCTCAGGGAAGATGCTTGACATGCAAAGTTTGGACGAGACACTTGTCCTGCTACACTTTTCCTTTAGTTTGCTTAAGTAAAAACCTTACGTACGGCGTCGCCTCTGCTCGTCATCTAGGCGTCCCAATGACGGGAGCGTGATGTCAGAAAGCGAAGCCTGTGCGCCTACAGTGTTTTCCAGACGACTGTTACCCTCGCTCTTATCTAATTGTTTTCTCACGAGCTTCCAGTATATTTAAAAGGGTGTGTAGGCAGTGGTCAGACACTTCCGCTGTGGTTGGCGTACGAGAACATAGTGACAGTGGCGATATAAACAGGCATCTGGTGAGCATATACTGCCAATTATGCTCTTAACAAGAGATTTTTCAGCCAGGATCGTTTCTGACATTTATCAACTCGAATCAGATTCGCAATTATTAACCTACATATTTTTATACTAGTAGAGAGGTTTTTCATTCCGTTTTATATTACAGTATATTCCTCTTTCAATGACGGATACTGTGTTGCAAAGGAACTGTAGTTGTCTCTATCTCATGACAGATGTAAACTTACATTAAATTCCAAACAAATCGCCTTTTTGTGCTGCAATGTTTCTGTTACGATTCCTAGAGGCTTACAGTCTTTTACGTGAAATACATTTTTAGGGGACGTCAATTTTCTTTCACGCCCTGACATTTTTCATGTTATCTTTCGCGTAGAAAGACGAAGTTGCACTTAATTTACTTAGATTCGACACGTAATCCTGTCAACATCATTAATTTTCTGATTTCAGCACCTTGTTATGCTTGTAATATTTGATCGCTCCACTGAATGTATGACATAACCAATTTCATAAGAAGAAGGCAGTTTTAATAATAGAATTGTTTATTAACTTTATTGTCCGGCCAAACAAAGCTATTTCTTATTTAGTTACATTTTGATATTTCTACAGAGTAATAGTTATGCATAATAATAGCCAAAATATTATTCAGAGTTCTGTTGCACTACTACATGTTTAGTACTTCACAAGTTACCCTCGTGGAGTCGAAAACCAGAGATTCGATACTAATATTGGTCGTTTATGATGATTTCTACGTAAACTCAAGTTTTCAATCGCAGTTCTAGGGGTGGTATGTGCATTTTAGCTGGAGCAATTATTATTCAGATAGTGTAAAAAATTTTGTATGGAATCAGTCATGCCACTTTAATTTTTAGATGTTATCTTCGTTCTACTTCCAATCCACCAATTTGAATGCTTGGGGTTATTCCCTTTTGCAGTACTATTTCTTCATTTAGAAACTTATATTGCAAATAAAGTTGACAATAATAGTGCTCGAGTTACTTTTATGACATGTTGCACTAAAATATGTTGTAACTGTCACACAAGTTGTCATAGCGTAAAAACTAAAAATCAAGAGTCCGTTCTTAATTTGTCACATTGTAAATAAATATTGTAACATATATTCCCCTCCTATAAGGGAGAAATATCATGGTATACTTTACCGTCGACGACTACATCATCAGAGATATTAGTCCTAACGTGATAGGAAAGCTACAAAAAGCTGAATATGGAAATGCTAAGGCTCAGTCCACATACAGTGCGAGACAGTGAAAAGAAATGGAAGGAAGACAAGGATTTCTGGTGAGACGAAGAACACTGAATATTTTCATTTGTTTCCTACAAGTTAAAATGACTTTGCAGCAGACATCTATTTTTGCTAAAATGCACGGAATTGGTATCAAAAGAAACATGAACGAAAACGAAACCTCGAATACTTCATTACAGCCTCGAAACTGTATTATCTCGCAGTCGGGGGTGGAGTGAAGTATTACAAATGTCAACTTTTGTTATAACCTTTGCTACATGTGTATCTCCTCTGCGTTGTTTAAAGAGAGCGGTATTATTTACTACCGGAACACTCAATACGTTAATAAATGTATGACTTCTGAGTATGCTTGTAGGAGGCCTATGGCATAGTGTCTTCTACTTCATCTACGCTTTATTCATTTGCACGTTCAGGTGAACTGTACAGTACATCAGTGTCACTAAGTTTAGTGAAGTTCTATTTAAAACCAAAATCCACAGTTCGCTAATAAATATAGGACTCCAGAGTGTGCTTGTTAGAGGGCTATTGCATAGTGTCTTTTAATTCTTCTACACTCTATTCCTTTGCACGTTCAGAAGAACTCATCAGTGCATCAGTATGACGAAGTTTAGTGAAAACAGGAGTAAATATTCTTTATTATGGTTGTAGGGAATCGTGTACCGTTTTCTCTACAATAGAAATACTGCTGCTCACTTTTTGTAAATACGTTCGGATGCCTGTAAATGATACAGGGCAGTTTGCCAGCAAATCACATTAACTATGGAAGAATTAATTTATGTAAAGTCAAGAACAGCTTCACAACTAGAGCTTCAAAAAAAGACGACAACCTATGAAAGACCCATGTAAAGTAAGATACCAACAGCCAAAACGAAAGCTTACCTGTGTAATCAATAAAAAATATGTGCATGTTACAAGAGAGTTCTTATTCGAATTAGTGTGTAGTTTCATCTAATAAAAAATTTGCTTCTACTCCTGACGCATCCTGCATATTTAAAAAGCCAAGAAATTTATATACTAAAATTTCAATCGCCTCACGGTATTCTCGTTAGGAAAATGTCGAGTACCAATATAGAGCTATGTAACCGTTGCAAAATCTTCGATATCACAGTGCGATTACGTCATTTTTTCTGACTGCATCTGGTTGTAATACTGGATCCTGCTGGCGCTCAACACAAAAACATCCAAAGCTGACAGGAACCTCTGGTTCTCCAACAGATGGTCTCGGGTGTGCTGCTGACACTGGCGGTGTGTTTCGCGATGCTAAAGGCGAATCCAGTAGCTGACCTGCGTCATCACCATTGGGGTGGTGGTCACAGCTATGGGTATGGACATCATCACCACCGCCACTGGCACCATCCACACCACTGGCACCACCCACACCATTGGCACCACCCACACTACTACTGAGGAGGAGTTACTCTGGCTTCTTGGTTCTTCCTGCATAACAGACTTGTAGGCTTAGCAGCATTTTGTGCCTGTGTGCATTTTCTTTGGCACTGTGGTGAAAATAGTAATAAACTGGCAATCAGGATGTGTATTTGAGTATTTATTGACCGTTTTAATCCAAACGATTCTCATTAACAATGTTTTAAGTCAATTAAATCTAAAGATTAAAGTGTCTTATTGTTTCCAAGCCAAGTTACACTCATAGAATTATTGTTCTGCATTCAGTTTGTAGCAACTCAAATGCTATTTCCATGCCACATTAAGAAAAATTTGATAGGAAATAATCTAAAAACAAATGTATTGATCTCAATGTAATGTTCACTAAATTTCCATTTCACATAATGTGCCTGTTGATGACAAATTGGTGAATTCCTGAAAAGATATAATTCACATTGCTGCCTAAATTTGTTACAGCGATACACTTGTCTTTGTTTATTTAACAGCTGATTACCTTAAGGTAATTAGTTTGTTTTCGTTTATCAGTTCAGGATACACTGTAAGTAATTCAATTTAGATTAATCTACATAAAAAAAATTGAATGCAATAAATGATGCTCTCAAACTTCAATAGAAACTAAGAAATTGTTTCCTTCTACATCAAAAGGACTTTCAAATCAATATTGTTCCATTATAACACTTATTTATGAATACACCAACATTTAATTGTGAAGAACACACAGACAACCATGCTACATGAATTGCTGCTGTTTCAAAGTTAATTCCTCCTATGGAGAGTTTCATCTGTTTTGAAGTTAACACCATATTGTGGGAGCAATAACCGATTGACTGAGAAATTATTACTGCGTACAGGAAAGAACGATATGTATTAATACAATTCCTTTATCGCCTCACTCACAGTTTCTAATTACTTGAATAACATGTTATTATGAACATTCTTCTTTACTAAAAGGTGCACATCATGTGAAGGCCATGAAGAACACCATACTGTGGGAGGAAAACTGACTGATTGGTAGAGAATTGTAACATACAGGCAATGATGATTTGTATTAGGTCTAGTCCTGAACAACTCAATTCCAGTTTAGTAAAACATTTATTTTCCACCTTCGCTAAAGTTAAAACTTAAAGCCCACCTTAAAAAACATTATGCTGACATCTAGAAAACTGCAGAATACATGAGAGAAAAATGAAAATTTTCAATGTTTTTTGCACAAGGGCTTAGAATCAGCTTCACTAAAAGAGACACATCTGGAACATCATAGAAATATAAATTATAAAAAACTCAAAAACTGAGTCAGCCTGCCTCCATGATGAAACAGATGATGAGCTCAGAAAGAGGACAACATCTTGATAGTTTTGTATCACATGTAGTAGAATATTGGGACTAAGGCTTTTCAGAGAACAAAAAGGAAGGAAAAAGTCATTGATGTGCACCAAAGTATTCCGTGATACGACAGACATGTATTATTATTATTATTATTGCTATTACTAATTACCTATGTTAGAAAAATCATTATTATTATTGTTGCTATTACTATTTACTAGTGTTAGAAAACTCTTAAGTCCCTGTTGTCAATACAATCCGTCACTGTATAGAATTTATTACTTAACAGACAAATTATAACTGTCTATCTAAACAGCTACATTTTAGTAATGTCCATATTCGTTGCCTCTTGTTTGACAGCTATACACCGATACATATTTTCAGTACTTAAAGTTATGTTACGGCATGGGTAACAAACTGGTATCCTTTTGCAGATGCTGTAGTTAAAATATCCAATATTATGAACCGATACCTACCGTGAGGACGATTTGTGTTCTCTCTCTGAGTTTACTTAAGATACTAGCTGTTAGAGAATTATGAATCTGTTTTTTTTTTTTTTTACTCTAATGTCGGTAAGAACTCAAAATATTCTTGTCTCCCGCATTCGGCAGCTGTTATCGTACACAGAAGAAAGACTAGTTTGAGATTATGATTTGGAATCCTGGTAACACACTGCTGGCCATTGAAATTGGAAACCACAAAATATAGAAAGTGACGAAGTTGAACATGGATATGTTAATGCTTCCGCATATGTGTTCAACATCAATATAGAAAGTGCATCTAGTCTTCATTTTAACACGTATCTATCTACACTAATAATAAATCTTTAATCCCGCACACCTTAACACGTTTCAGCTACAGCCATCATGACAATCTGTCACATAAACCAAGAAACGAAAAGTACTGCATGTAGAAATATTGCAATAATCTATACTACTATATAAAGAAAAGTCGTAGAGTAAAATTGTTCCCAGAAATCTCGAATAATTCTCGTCCGATTAACTTAAGATTTTTGCACGTGATTCTAATAAACGTCCAGGCAGACACACGAGTATATAGAGGATAAACCTATATACTCTATAAAGGCGATCGGTTTTTTGTAAGAACTTCTTAAATTTTTTGACCTATTACTTCAAATTTGTACACAATATTCTAAAAATTTAATGTTTATACAATTATATGTATATACTATATGAAGGGGAGACGTTGTTTGTATAAGATCTGGGATATTTCTTCACTGATTTACTTTTAATTTTTACACAATACGCCAATAAAGATGCAGACGGACATAGAATACATCTTTAAAGATCTGTTGTATATAAATTTGTGTACATTACATAAAGAGGAAATATTATTAGCAAATCTTTGATAATGTTCTTGACCGATTTACTTCAGATATTTACACAATACTCTAATAAAATTTGGATGGTCGGTATCAGCTTGATCAATATAACGTATAAGGAAGGTACTGTCCATCATTATCCTCAGAAAATAGCAACCATTCATAGAGAACAACATACAGGATTACCAAACCGATCGACATTAGATTATATTTTCACACTAAGACAGTTGTCTGAAAAACACTGGGAATATGATAAAGATGTCTACAGCCTGTTCATCGATTTTCAACATACATATGACAGCGTCCACAGGAGTAGCTAATACAAAGAAATGTGTGACTTCAGAATCCCTATGAAGCTAGTGAGAATGGTGCAAGATTGTATGGAAGGCTCAAAGGCAGTAGTACGTTTCCGAGGAGCCACATCACTAACATTCGACATTGAGATAAGGGGATGCTCTCTGTCATGTCATCTTAGAGAAAGTAATAAAAGAGTGGGCTGGAGTAGAGCTGGACGGTAACTTCAATTGTCTCGCATATTCACATGACATACTACTGTTAAGTGTGTTAATGTAGGAGTTGAAAGAAATGTACCAGAAAATGGAGAAATATGCATAGAAGGTAGAGCTCAAAGTGAACCGAGACAAAACAGAATTCATGCAATTAGGAAGAAGACAAGAGCAGGAAGAATTTCTTGAGATAGAGGTTCAAAAGAGTACACCAGTTCAAATACTTCGGATCTCGGTTTACCACGGACATCAACATAAAAATGGACATCAAGGAAAGAATAGCAGTGGGAATGAAATGCATGCATTCCCTCAGAGAGACGCTCGGCTGTAAATCTATCTCAGTGAACACTAATATCAAAATCTACAACACAGTGATATGCTCAGCAGTAATGTACTATTCAGAAACATGGAGCATGACTAAGCGAGAAATGAAAACACTACTAAGTTTTAGATAACGACGAATGGGGAAGGAGGAAAAACGAGGAAATCTACCTTCTGATGCGGCAACCATCTATCCTACAGAAGATATAGAGCAAAAGAATACAATGGGTGAGCCATGTAGCCCGTATGCCAGATGGAAGACAGGCAAAGATGACACTAGCGGGGAAACCAAACACCAAACGCCCCATTGGACGACCAAGGCAGCGCTGAATGAACGACCTGGCGAAGGACCTAACGGCCCTGGGAATTGAAGACACCTGGAAGAACCGGGCACAAGACAGGAAGGAATGGAGGCAGTTTGTAGAAGCAGCGCGTGGTCTGCAGAGCCTGTAATTGCTGAATATCTATGTATCTATGTATTGTATAAAACAAACAAGTTGAAATTTTAAACATTCTGATTGGCTCTGATTCAGCAACCGTACGCTATTTAATTACAGTATGTATATACAGCCATATCAGGTCCACAAAATTTTTTGTCAGTTGACCATGGATTCGATTGCCTAGGGCCAGCAATGCCGGTGATCAGACAAGATGCTTACGTACGTGTCACCTGTCAGAGTCGTATCAGGCGACCCATATGATTTCAACTGCATACGCCACACACCATTACACAGCCTCCACCAGCGTGAACAGTATCTTGTTGACATGCAGGGTCCATCGATTCATCAGGTTGTTTCCACACCTGTACACGTCCATCCGCTCGATACAATTTGAAACGAGAATCGTTCGACCAGGCAACATGTTTCTATCTACATCTACATCCATACTCCGCAAGCCGCCTGACGGTGTGTGGCGGAGGGTACCCTGAGTACCTCTATCGGTTCTCCCTTCTATTCCAGTCTCGTATTGTTCGTGGAATGAAGGATTGTCGGTATGCTTCTGCGTGGGCTCTAATCTCTCTGATTTTATCCTCATGGTCTCTTCGCGAGATATAGGTAGGAGGGAGCAATATACTGCTTGACTCTTCGGTGAAGGAATGTTCTCGAAACTTTAACACAGGCCCGTACCGTGCTACTGAGCGTCTCTCCTACAGAGTCTTCCACTGGAGTTTATTTATCATCTCCGTAGCGCTTTCGTGATTACTAAATGATCCTGTAACGAAGCGCGCTGCTCTCCGTTGGATCTTCTCTATCTCTTCTATCAACCCTATCTGGTACGGATCCCACACTGCTGAGCAGTATTCAAGCAGTGGGCGAACAAGCGTACTGTAACCTTCTTCCTTTGCTTCCGGATTGCATTTCCTTAGGATTCTTCCAATGAATCTCAGTCTGGCATCTGCTTTACCGACGATCAACTTTATATGATCATTCCATTTGAAATCACTCCTAATGCGTACTCCCAGATAATTTATGGAATTAACTGCTTCCAGTTGCTGACCTGCTATTTTGTAGCTAAATGATAAGGGATCGATCTTTCTATGTATTCGCAGCACATTACACTTGTCTACATTGAGATTCAATTGCCATTCCCTGCACCATGCGTCAATTCACTGCAGATCCTCCTGCATTTCAGTACAATTTTCCATTGTTACAATCTCTCGATACACCACAGCATCATCTGCAAAAAGCCGCAGTGAACTTCCGATGTCATCTACAAGGTCATTTACGTATATTTTGAATAGCAACGGTCCTATGACACTCCCCTGCGGCACACATGAAATCACTCTTACTTCGGATGACTTCTCTCCATTGAGAATGACATGCTGCGTTCCGTTATCTAGGAACTCTTCAATCCAGTCACACAATTGGTCTGATACTCCATATGCTCATACTTAGTTCATTAAACGACTGTGGGGAACTGTATCGAACGCCTTACGGAAGTCAAGAAACACAGCATCTACCTGTGAACCCGTGTCTATAGCCCTCTGAGTCTCGTGGACGAATAGCGCGAGCTAGGTTTCACACGACCGTCTTTTTCGAAACCCATGCTGATTCCTACAGAGTAGATTTCTGGTTTCCCGAAAAGTCATTATTCTCGAACGTAATACGTGTTCCAAAATTCTACAAATGTCGTCAATAGTCCAGTGTCGGTGAAGACGGGTCCAGGAGAGGAGTAAAGATTTGTGTCATGCAGTCAGGAAGGGTAGATGAGTATCGATTATGTTTCGTTGAATGGTTCGCACACTGACACTTGTTGATGGCCCAGCATTGAAATCTACAGCAATCTGCGGAACGGTTGCACTTCTGTCACGTTGCACGATTATTGTCAGTCTTCGTCGGTCCCGTTCTTGAAGGATCTTTTCCCAGCCGTAGGGATGTCGGAGATTTGATGTTTTACCGGCAATCTTGGTATTCACGGTACACTCGTGAAATGGTAATACAGGAAAAACCACGCTTCATCGCTACCTTGGAGATCATGGGTCCCATTGCTCGTGCACCAACTATAACCCCAAGTTCAAACTCACTTAAATCTTAATAACGTGACATTGTACCAGCAGTACCCAATCTAACAACTGAGACAGAGTCTTGTCTTATAACGGCCGCTGTCGCCGATCAGTTCTAGGCGCTTTAGTCCGAAACCGCGCAGCTGCTACGGTCGCAGGTTCGAGTCCTGCCTCTTGCTCGGATTTGGGTTAGTTAGCTTCCGCAAATAATTTCATAGTTTAGATATCTGTGTTTTTAATTCAGCAGAAGGTGTAAGTTCTCCTAATTCTAATGGCGCCTCGTTACTCAATAGTGAGGTGATTGGTTGTGGACCACGGATCCGATCCGCCGCAGCCCAGTAAACACGGCCCACATTTGTTGCCATCCGTAAACATTAACGTCTTAAGCAGGCAGCAGAGAGTTTGATAAACTATATTTGCATTTCAGAAATCTGTAGGAGGAACGCAGCATCGAAGTATGACGGCACGTTGCTATGCTAATAGTTAGTAATACCCAGCGACGTGCGTATTGTTGTAGAAAATAGTAAGAAATCACAATATTCATGTCTTTCACATTTGGAAACTGTCGTCGTATTAGAATTGTGAATTCTCTACCCTCATTTCTGTCGATATAGTGAGTTTCATCGTAGTATACTACTGACCATTACAACTGGGAGCCTGTGAAAGATAGCAAATGACGAATCTCTACTTACATGATAATACAGCGTTATAGGAGTAATGTTAAATCTGTACGTGCTTTTTCTTTCCTTTGGTGAGGGGGGGAGGGAGGGGGAGGTGAAGGTTGTGCAATTAAGTGGCAGCAAAAACGGTTCTGCGATGGGCGCTCAAGAAGTAATGCAAGATTTTTTCCAGTCAATTACGGTTTAAAAAATGCTGAATTTGTTATGGTACGTCGTGGAATATTCGCACTTCAGCCGCTATAGTTTCATAAATTCCTTTGAGTGGCTGGGCTATACGTAAACTTCAAAATAGCGTCTGTAACTCATATGCGTTCCAAGCAGAGAGCTGTCACTGAGTTCCTTTTGGTGGAAAATGAGGTACTGCAGTTATTCATAGGTGCTTGCAGAATGTCTACAGAGACCTGGTAGTGAACAAAAGGATGGCGAGGCGTCTGTCAACGTCGCCAAAAATCTCGCAAACCTGTGCGATCTCCCCCGTGCCGGCATGCCGCACACAGTTGTAACTCCTGTAATGCTGGAACGTGCGGACACACTCATTCGAGGTGATCGATCGATGTATCACAGTGAGACACCTCACTGCACAACTGGACGTCTCTGCTGGTACTGCTGACACACTCGTCTACCAGTTGGGGTACTTAAGTGTGTGCGCCTGTTGGGTTCTTCGCCGCCTAACAGAAGACCATAAAGAGTAACTGCCACCTGTTTGACCAAATGAAGGATGCCCTCCACGGGAAGCAGTACATGGATGAGGGGGAAGTTACTGATGCAGCAGTACGTTGGCTCCGACGTCTACCAGTAAAACGGAACCGTACAAGCCTTTCAAATAAGGTGGTGTAAGACGGTCGCATTAAGCGGACACTATATTGAAAAACAGGGTTTTGGAGATAGAACAGTGGAAGATAATAGAGTGTATTAGAATCCTGCTTAAAACAAACCTGCTTCCAGAAAACGGTGTTGCATTACTCATGGAACGTCCGTTGTAATATGGCTGTACATAAAGTACAACTGAGCCTGGATGACAGATGCGGGTACGTCATATCTTGCTTCTTCTCTGTACCCGAGGTTACCAACTATAGCGGCGAGTGGTAGTGTCCTGGTCTCTGGGCAACCGTTGATGAGTTGTTCTCAATGAGTGAGAGACCTAGAGAATGTTTCCTCAGCTCAGCAGTCGAAAACCACATTGTATGGAAGTTAGTGAAGTCAGCAATACACGATCTTGCTTTAACTTGTTGAAAACCAACTTATTGGAGACTCGAAGATATCTCACACTCACTGGGATTTACACTTCCATAACGTAAAGGCGGCAGTTCAAATTATACGCTACGCCAACCAGAAGCGATCTTGTTGTGTGCCCAGTTGCATACAATAGCGTCATGTTACGTGCTGGGTCTGTGTGACAATGAAAAGGGCAGTCTGACGTCATTCGTTCGTCTCCCTGTAGTCTCGATCCTGTATATGCTCAGCGTGATGCTGTACACGAACCGGCTCTCGTTTAGAAAGACAACCTAGTGCCCACTCCAGTGTCCATTGTTGTCGCTTGGCACTCCATGGTCAGTGCACTTGTGTTTGCTGCCAACTGAAGGGCGGCCAATATAACGACCGTCATGTTGTCGGTCATTGGTGCTCCAGTCGCCGTCACACTGTGCATTAGGATGTTTGTCTTTCTGCAAACAAATCCTTTTCCTGACTGAATGTAGATGGTGTTGCAGTATGAGATTACACGGCCGAGTGAACAGTATGTGAAGCTCCTGAACGCAAGTGGTCGTTGACAAACTGTGTGGTGTGGAGTATAGCCACTCCGAACTCGTTGATCGCATATTCGTATGACAATTGTGTTAGGCTGAGCAACGCGACTATCGATATCACGAAGTGATTAACTGCGAGCTCGGAAGGTCACGATCACGCCGCACAAGAATGCCGTCAATTACATTAGACACCTCTCATTCTTACACCAGGCATAAAACGGGCATCACAGAAGCACCACTCAGATTTAATTTCTGATTCTTAATTCTGCTGTATAATCTTTCTTTGCATACGGAATACAGACGCCTTTACCTGCTACATGTGTTTGCGCAGATATACCAATCTAGTGAGGCTTGAGAAAGCTGGACTGTCCATGACAGAGAGGTACTATGAAACAAAGGAGGAAGAAAACACACACACACTTACACATACTCAGACAATCATTCCAATATAACATTAAAAAGAGCTTCAATGCACGCATTACATTAACTGTTTTCATGGCGTCCCCTTTGCCTGAGGCAAAATGTTGCAACTGGTAATTCCAAACAGTGTCAGTTGAGAACCCTAATGTCCCGCTCCAAGTCTGCTGAGATTTGTGAAGTAAGAACTAAACTCAAAAAGTAGTCTAATCTTAAACAGTGGTGCGTGTTGTTAATATGTCTGTATAAAAGTTGTTTGACCATATACATTCCCACGTTTACCTCACAAACTTCTTCACCAACGTTTTAATAGCTAATTTAAATCCATAAAATGTTTTCCCTTGAACATCGTAATTTAGAAATAAATTTTACATACCATTTGTAACTTGAAATGCCATGAATTTTGTTGTACTTTATTTACATTTACAACTCACACTAATATGATGTGTTAATAATTTTTCACTCGAGATCAAAATAAGTCTCAAAACTTCATATACCTTCCATTTAACATATAACTGCTGTTGATACAATAGCTCCGAGAATACATAGTTTCGCTCAGATATGTACCGATAAATCAGTGGTAGACGAGCATGCGCTAGAAAACAGTGATCGTATTGCATTCGTGGGACATCTTCTACTTGCGGACCCGTAGTTTCTGGAATAGCGTAATTGAAGAAGCGATAGACATAACAATTTGTCACAACATCCTCAATAAAGAACGAAGCCTACACTTAAGTACGGCTTCGGGCCCGGCCATTGTAAGATCGAAGCGGGCTCGGAGGGCGCGCAACGCATTTTTCTTTAAGATAAACTGTTGCGGGATTTAGCGAAAAAAACACTGAATACTGGACGGCACATTGGGGACTTGAACTGCCGTCGTACCGAATGAGGATCTTGAAATTTACGTCTTTGCCACGTCACCCAGTCATGAGCTATTGAATTCCGAATTATTACACTGGCAAAGCAATGTGTAGTCATAAATACAAAAATTACGTTTAATTTTTAAAATTTAAAGGCAACGTTACTTATTGTTTAGGAGAGGCAGTCATAAAGCTTTAAATAAAATCACAAAAAACAAAATTGCACCATTAACCTTGGTATCAGGTTCTCTACGTACACACCTTTCAAAACGACACATTTGCCCTCACTATGGTTGATTTAGCATAGAAATCGGTTGCCGAAGTTGGCACTTTTACAGTCGACGATGACGCAAGTGGAAGCAGCAACTGGGCGCAGTAGATATTTATTTGGAGGGATGGGAAAGAGAAAAGGGGGGTGGGGCAAAATTTCACAGCTAAATAAGTTGCATTTCCAACTTTGTTCTGAGATTAATGAGTTGGTCTGTAGAGGGGCAAAAACGGCCGCTGGGGCAGCTTCCGAGGACAATTGCTGGACAGTCTCCTGTAATGTACTTCAATAGCGTGTTGCTGTAAAGGTTTGCCTCACACGAACTTTTTTTATGGGTCTCCAGTCTCTCATGTGCCAATCATTTCATCTCAGACTTGACGAAAATTGATACCAAGAGCCATAACTTCATTTTGTTATTTTATTCAACTACCAGTTTCGATTGCTCACTGACACCATCTTCAGGCCCGTGTACACATTAACGAAATAATCAAAATTGCAACAGAAATACAATCTGTTATGAAACTACAATTGTTATTATTTAAAATAAATTTACCTTACATATGCATTAGTAAAAATTTTAAAAAAGACATATCAAAAATAAAAAGGAAGACACTCAAACATTAGTCACTGAATTGGCATGTACCTGTTCACTATAGCAATACAATGCGCTTAAACAAAATTCAGTAGTGACATAATATTACGAAGAACAACTGAAGCTAATATCTTGCACTACCCAGAAAAACCTTCATTAAAATTACGCTGACTCATGTCGTACAAGGAACGTTATCACGTACAGTGGTCATACTGTAACGAAATGTCATGAAGACGGAAAATCTGTCTTATGGTATAAATACTAAAGACCAAGAAAACGAAATAATGAACCCAAAAATGGGATGAAGATGGTAAAACGAGTCCAATGGTGTAATTGAGTAGTGAAGGAATAGGAGAACACTAAAAAGGGTAGACCACCAGAAATGAGTACCATGCATTCAGGTCTCAGTTCGAAAACGTAAATTATTGATATTATTATTATTCTCATTGTTATTACTATTACTACATTTATTTGCTTGTAGTATGCAGCAGTCATTAACATATCCTTTACTACCGTGTAGTAGTTTTTATTGTATTTCTTAATAATATGTTAGTACCGACTTTTGTTTAAGAATTTTTTATTAATACACTAAATAAGAACATGACAATTCAGTGACTGAAGGATGTGTGTCACGAATTTATCTCACAGTCTTGATATTTTTTATGTCTATTTGTATACTTTTTAATAACGCATATCTACGGTAATATATTTCAAATAATGAGAATGTATGTTACATAACAGATTCGATTTCTATTGTCAGATTGATGATTTTCTCGATTAGTAAAGGGGCCTGAAAATAACGGCTGTTTGGATCTTTTTCCTTCTAGGTTTCGATCAGTTCTAATCCCATTCCACCTACACAAAATGGAATTACAGCAACTTTTCATCTCAGAATAGGACTTGCAGTCTACGTCCTCAGTCATTTGCTGGATGTGTTCCAATCTCTGACTTCCTCCACAGTTTACACCGTCTACAGCTTCCTCTGGTACCACGAATGTCATTCCCCGATGTCTTCACAGATGTCCCATCACTCTGCCCCTTCTTCACAGTGTTTTCCATGAGTTCCTTTTATAGCCGATTCTGCAGAGGACGTCTTCATTTTCTATCTTAACAGTCTATCTCATTTTAAACCTTCGAATTAAGGCCTATGTTTGATACTAGTAGATTTCTGTCAGTGCTAGTCTGCTTGTTATGTCCTCCACGCTCCATCCAGTCGAACATAAGAACAGTACCAGAAACGTCACGCAGCATCACTTTTGTTGAAAGCCTTTTTGAGCAGTAGTACTCGTAAATCCAAATGCTTCCTCTGTTTGTCTTGTTTTCTACCCGTCACTCGTCCACGATGCATGGTGACTAGGCAGCTGAAGACGTCATTTGGATTGGCCCGACACAGCTGCAGCATTTCCGCTCCTGCCTCGATCCGCCTGCTTGTTGAATGGGTGTGAGTGCTAGTGGAACAAAAAAATGGCGAACAACTGATTCGTAAGTAGTTATACTCATCTGGGCCCGCAGCGTCGTATTTACAGAAGGTGTTCTAAGTGATGTAGTAGGTATCAATGCAGCGCTCCAATCTTTTTATCATGGATTGAGTGGTATTCCCTAACACATCGGTACCTATCGAAGCACATGCTCTGACAACTCTCACTCACATATCTTCAAGTGTTGTTGGAACGTCTTTATAAGCAATATCTTTTACGAATCCCGATAAGAAAAAATTCAAAGGCGTCAAGCGTGGGAAATGAGTCGGCCCCGACACATCTCCTCCGCGTTCAGTCCTACTATTTGGGACTTGTCTCTACAACTCATTTCTAGCCATCAGCGAAAAATGTGCTCGACACCCATCGTGTTGATACCACATTCTGTTCCTTGCTCATAAAGGTATTTCTTCCAATAACAGATCTAATGTTTCTTGCAGGAATGTGGTGTGCTTCGTACCATGAAGATTTCCCTCGATGAAATAGGTTCCTATAACTCTGTCCTCCAGAATCCCGCGCCATACATTCACCGACCACGGTTTTTCTGTGCAACTTGCCGCAACCGACATGGATTTTCAGTTTGCCCAATAATGTATATTATGCAAATCAACATTTCCATGGTTCGTGAATGTAGCCTCGTCAGTAAATAAAATCAAATTAATAAATGTGTCATCGCCCTGAATCTGTAAGTGAGCCCATCGGCAGAATCCAATGCGACGCATACAATTCGTACCCGTTAATCCTTGGTGTAGACTGATATGGTAAGGATGATATTTATGGGGACGCAAAACACGAACAACACTACTCTGGCTCATGCCAGACTACCTTGCGATTTGAAGCGAACTAACACAAGGATGTCGAATCATAGTGGCAAAAGTACGAAATTCCGTTAGTAAAAAAATGGTTCAAATTGCTCTGAGCACTATGGGACTTAACATCTGTGGTCATCAGTCCCCTATAACTTAGAACTAGTTAAACCTAACTAAACTAAGGACATCACGCACATCCATGCCCGAGGCAGGATTCGAACCTGCGACCGTAGCGGTGTCGTGGTTCCTGACTGCAGCGCCTAGAGCCCCACGGCCACTTCGACCGGCCCTCGTTAGTAACTATCCTTTGTCGTATATGATTCCGATTCATTAAAGGTCCAGTTGTTCTCGGTTTATCATACACATATTTAAATGTACGACGTGTAGTGTGAGTACGTTGAGGATATCTTTCAGCGTATAAGTCTCTAGCTGTCACTGAATGTCGTTGGAGTTCTCCGTAAATGAGAAGCATATAGACTTGTTCTTCGAAGGAATACATGATTCACATTCGCTTGATTCGACGATACTAGTCGTACCGTTCCTATTAGAGTTGTCTTGCGAAACCGTCGAATGGTGTTTGTGTGTCAATGGCACGTTAGATGGATACGCCGTTCTAGGCGAGTATTTACTATTTACACGATATACGAGAGAGAATTATCAGAGCACGTGCTTCGAGGAGTGCCGATGTTATAAGAAATACCACTCAATCCATGCACTGCATTGACACCAATGGTCGTCACTAGGAACACCTTCTGTAAATGGACGTCCATGCCACCTTTGTGACCTTCGTTGACTTTCAAAGACCTTACTGTTACACATTACTGGATTCGTCTCGATAGCCGCTGCCAGAAAATGGGTAACAAACTGTAGCAACCTATTTAAAAAACAAAATTGACCTCCATATCTCTGACGCAACCCCACCTAGCAACAGAAAACCAACGCCATATTATGGCCCCCTTTATCCCATGCAACATTTGTCCCACAAACGTTTCAGCTACTCTCATACTTTCCAAGTTATTCCAGGTGGCAACAGTTGGTGACTCACCCTATGTATTATGCTATGAGATCAAGATGCAGCGCTCTTCGATTATATTGTTTATTACCATAGGCCTATATCGGCGTGATCTCCATCCTCAGGAGTCCGCAGCTCGTGGTCGTGCGGTAGCGTTCTCGCTTCCCGCGCGCAGGTTCCCGGGTTCGATTCCCGGCGGGGTCAGGGATGTTCTCTGCCTCGTGATGACTGGGTGTTGTGTGATGTCCTTATGTTAGTTAGTTTCAAGCAGTTCTAAGTTCTAGGGGACTGATGACCATAGATGTCAAGTCCCATAGTGCTCAGAACCAGAGTCCATCCTCAGGATATATCAGGTGATCTTCATATCCATATGTCATCGATGTCTCAGTTGCTATCACACTACTATGTAAATTTGTTCATTTGATGTTGGTGGAGCTATCGTAGGTGTTAAACTTTTACTTTTACTGAAGCAGTGATTTGTGAAGAAGTCGAATTATGAAATTTTGTTGCATAATGACACTACCTGAGAGCTGAAAGGATTCTGAACTCCGTCTAAATTACCATAATTCGACAACTTCACAAAACAACGGTCAGCAAAAGTTTAACACCTACTGTAGCTCCAAGATCATTAAAGGAGCAAAAATACACGGCCGTGTGACGGGAATTGAGACATGGACGTCATATGAATATCAAGAGCACCTGATTTAACATGAAGATGACAATCAAGCCGAAATAGGGGTAAAGTAATAAATATTATAACCGCACACAGCAGAGCCTTGATCTCATAGCATAATACGTAATGCCCTATTCCACTTTTTCCATCAGTGCTCCTGCGTAATAGGCTGGTCTTCGAGCGTCAGAGCCTCCACTTCTCCCAATCCCGGTAATCCACTGGGAGATGGTGTACCATTTTGATCTTCGTCCTTCTAATCAGTTTCTTCACGCTGGAAGCGTCTGTGCCCGCTAACAACTGTCATATAAGTTGTAATGTTGTCATATACATCAACCAACTCACAACGGATTCTTGCACTGTCTTCCTTCCAAATGCAGATAATAAACTGACACACAATTTTTCGCCTGTGAGCAGTGCAATTTTGTTTCCGCTTCTCTAACGGAACCTGTGGTACTGTGAAGCTATTTCGATGTGTGCACGGGCATCAAACACCCACCTGCAAACAAAAAAAATTAATTGTCTCATTTTATTCTGTCAAGGTGATAATTAAAAATATAACATCACCCCGGGACACCAAATGCCTAAGAAAATTCAAAATAATTAACTTTACTCATTTTGTTGTTTCACTTACATATTCTAAAGGTAGCAAGTTATGAGTATTTAGGCTACCCTCAGGTCGTTTAATGGTTTCGTGCAAGAATACAAGCTGCCTTCACCAAGAGAAAACAGAGTTGCTGAAGGTGAATTTTTTTTTGTAAGCGTTTGTTGCCAGATTGATTTCTCTTATCGTCGTATTATCTTCAAATTTGCAATGTTGGGCGAGATGTGTTTCAGCATGTATTTCCAAGAAAACTACTACATACACAGAGCTAACACATATCAAACAGCTATACAAACAGTGTAAATAATGAAAAACAGGCACAATACAATGTCACTGAACATATCACCTGAAGGGTTAATGAACATTGGATAGTGAACATTTCTTCCCTCTATGTTCTCTCTCTCTCTCTCTCTCTCTCTCTCTCTCTCTCTCTCTCTCTCTCTCTCTGTCCCTCTCCCTCTCCCTCTCTCCCTCTCTTGCGGCCCTACGTCTTCCCAGCCCTCTCTATCTCATCACCGCCGTATTTTCGCTTCCTCTGAACTTACATTTACTGCTCGTTAACTGGTACTTGCCCTTAACTTCCCCCTCCCTCCACCACTACGTCTCACCATTTATATCATCGGATCCAGCATTACTCCTTCACTACACTCACATGTTAAAACGGTTGATATGAACATAATTAAAATTACGTAGTCAAAAATGGCAAAGCACTGAGCAAATAAGACAATTTCTAGATAAAATGGAAACATTAAGAAGCAGGTAAATTCGCAACGCTACCAGCACAACATACAGACATATTTTGTTAGGGAGAGTGTAAATAAACATTATCGAGCAAGGTTGTCGTTTTTCACATCAAGTTATGTGTAGTGAATGAAAGTAAAATAAAATTAGATGTAAAACATCTGTGTGAAACCACAGAAATATCTGCAATCCGTGCATGCAGACGATAAAAACGGATATCAGATAAAAATAGAGTACGTAACGTAATAAGTCATTATCTGCGATTTTAATGAAAGAAAATTTTGGTGCAATACAAATGCGTATGTTTGAAGTCGGGAGCAATGCACAGTAGTACTAACTTGGATTATCAACGAAATTAGCATTATAAGAGAAATATTTGTTTATATCCCAGTAAGAATCCATACATATTATAAAAAGGAATGTGCATATGTATGTGTGAACAGTTCCACATCTCCTGGTACATCATTGGGCCGATTTCAACCAAACGTGGTAGACATATCTCTTACCGTATGTGAATCATCGCTGTCGGGGTAACAACCACTTATCTACGAAACGTGCAAGGAAAAAAAAAACAGTCTAGCCCACGACGAGCGATAACCTCTACTTTAGGCATCTTGTATTTGTGAATGAGTGCACCTGAAGACTTACAATAAACCTTACGGATAATTTCAAACCTTTACAAAAGATTTCCCACTGACGACCCCTATAAAATGATGAAAGGAAAACAAATTTTTTCGATTACTTCATTTTCTCTATTCATGCAATAAAACTTCTCTATGTAACAAGACGTTTTCATTTATTACTTCTTTACTACTGATTGTATTCGTGACACGTTTTACAGAGAGTATTCACAAATACCACTGAAAATATCAGAAAACTTATATCATTGTACGACACATAGTTCAGGAACTCTGGCGTCATAAACACTGGAATGCGTGAAAAACTGTTGCATCATGCGCCACATTTTAATTTATTACGTCTTTACTGCCAGCACTCTTGGCAACACATTCCAAAGAAAGTATCCATGTATGCCGCTGAATTAACCTACAAAAATGTATCATTCTACGACACATACTTTAGGGGGTATAACGTCCATACAGAGATGCGTGAAAAACTGGGGCATCATTTATGACGTTACAATTTATTAATTTTAAATTAACAACAGCTTCAGTTGCAATGTTTACCTAGAATTAACCTTCTTCAGAATAAAAGGAACCACGATTTTTTGCGGTCACGAAGTGGGGCCGAGGCTGTTTCCCAGATAAGTTATTGCACTTTGACGATATATTACTGTATTATAGTTTTTAGTTTTTAACGTTTCCATTATGGACAAATCGTAGTTCCTTTTATTCTGAAGAAGATTGGGTTATCCCAACTGAAACCTAGGTAAATCTAGGTAAACATTGCAACTGAGGCTGTTGTTAATTTAAAATTAATATTTACACATTTGCTGACTGGGCCGCAAAATGTTGAAAATATAATTTATTAGTTCTTTACCATTAACTCTACTTGTAACACATTTTGCAGACAATTTCTACACATGCCGCTGAATGTACCATTGTAGAGACATAGTTATGGATGTATTACATCATAACCACTAACATGTATGAATAACTGCCAGATCGTACACGTACACGATTATTGGCACAGCACATTCCGCAGACGGTAGCCACATCAATACACAGCACATATTTCAGGAGATACGACGTCATAATTATTAAGCTGCGTGAGAATGAATCTGCTAGGCGAAATCCGCTACGGACAGGTTTACTATGTGTACAAACACGTATTAAATAAATTAAATGCATGTGACACCCCTGGGACGATTTCAACCAAATGTCGCACACAGATACAATCTCGAATGAAATACTATCGTGATAAGAGCCATCACTGATTGGGATGAGGGTGACATCGTGGGGAGTGATGGGGAGAGCAGGAGCCGGATAGGCAGCAACGGGGGAGGAGAAGGTGGCCACAGAGAGGGGGAGAAGGAGGAGATGGAGACGAAAGAAAGAGGAGAGAGGAGGAGTTGGATACAGACAGCGGGGGGGGGGGGGGGGGGAGGAAAGAAGGGATGCGCAGAGAGAGGGTGGAGCAAGATATGAACAGATCATTGTACTGAATTAGTTGTAGCATTTAATTGCAGATAGGCAGAAGAAGAGGGAATGAACAGATTATTTTATTGAAATAATTGCCATATGTAATTGCCAAATGTTTGTACGTCACCTTTCGTAGAGCCAACTGACATTTAATTACTCTCAGTAAATATGTGCTTTCACCATTGCAATTAGCGCCAAGGTTTGAAACATTTACCAGTAATATGATTTTCACGTATACTGTCAAGTAATTCAGTTGACAACTATACGTTCTCTGCGTCGCTGCTTTAGGAGGTAAGAAGCTCACTTGCTTGCCGTTTGTATGTAATAGGTTTATGTTCACGTTTCACAAATAATGACGAATTTCTAATTACATTTTCCTCTTCTACATTTAAAGTTGGTTGGTTACCTTTTCAAAGAAAACATAATGTGACTAAGATCTCGAATTCTATGAATGAAAAGTAATGAAGACAGCAGTAGCAGTGCTGCAGAAAAAAATATGCACTACCCATAAATCTGCAATTTGATATTCAACAAGCAGTGGAACAGTATTGAAGTATTTCCCACAAAAATCTAAAAAAAAAGAAGATTGTTCAAAAGCTAAGCTGAGAAAGCGTGCCATGTAGTTATACTGATTGAACACAGGACTGAATGTATAAGAAAATTAGCAGTGGACCACGACAGGTATCACTTAAGACTAATTTGACTATGCAATTCTCTTTTTCTATTCATTAAATCCAACAGCTGATTAGTGTGCGAAACACGTTATTTGATTAAAAAAAAAAATCACTGCGGTAACTCTTACATATGCAAGGAAGCAGCACATTTGTGGAATGAAAGAGTACAAGGGAAGCAGACGTTCAACAGGTCCTCAATTCAGACAATAATGAAAACCAACAGTTTTCAAAGGTAAAGCTAAGGTTAACAACAAAAAGATCCAAATCGTCCAAGATGGCTTTTTTCATAGCACTGGTATTCAGCAAACGCATTTGACGTAAGGAGTATCACAAGAAAGATCAGCATACTATTAAGTTCACCATAATTCCCAACATTTACGAAACGAAAACTGAGATGCATTTTCTCCAGAGTCTCAAAGAAGATGCTGACATACAAAGTTTCGGCGAGACACTTGTGCTACACTTTTCCTTTAGTTTACGTTAAGTAACAGCTTCTCGTATGGGGTCGTCTCCGCTCATCATCTAGGCGGGCCAGTGACGGGAGCGTGACGTCAGAAAGGGAAACCTGTGGCCCCACAGTGTTTTCCTAACGACTGTTACCCTCGCTCTTACCTAAATCTTCCCTCAAGAGTTCTCAATATATTTGGGAGGGTGGGCCGGCTGTGATCAGACAATTCCGCTGCGGCTGGCGTACGAGAACATAGTCACAGCGGCGATATGAACAGGCATCTGGTGAGCACACACTCCCAATTATTCTCTTAATAGGAGGTATTTTCACCCAGAATTGATTCTGACTTTTTAGAACCTCGAAACAGATTCCGAATTATTAACTTACATACTTTTTATAGTAGTAGAAACAGTTTTCGTTTTGTTTTATATTACAGAATATTCCTCTTTCAGTGACAGATACTGCGTAGCAAAGGAATAACAGTTGTCTCTATCTCATAATTGATGTAGTCTTTTCGTGCTACAATGTTGTTGTTTCAATTCCCAGAGGCATACTGTCTTTTACATGAAGTAAATCTTCAGGGGATGCCAGTTTTTTTTCTAGCCCTGACAATTTTCATTAGCTTTCGCGTAGAAAGACGCGCTTGCACTTAATCTACTTGCATTCTACACGTAATGCTGTCAACATTATTAATTTTCTTGTGTTACCTACCTTGTTGTGTTTGTAATAGGTGATCGCTTCACTTATTGTATGACAGTAACCAATTTCATAAACAGAAGGCAGTTTTAATAACGGACTTGTTTATTAAGTTTAATGTCAGGCCAAACAAAGCTACTTATTTAGTTATTTCTTGATATTTCTGAAGAGTCATATTTATGCATAATAATAGCCAAAGATTATTCGGAGTGCTTTTGCACTACTAAATGTTTAGTATTGCACAAGTTACCCTCGTGACACCGAAAACCAGAGATTCGATACTAATATTGGTTGTTTGTGATAATTTCTACCTAATTTCCACTTTTCTATCGCCCTTCTAGGTGTGGTACGTGCATTTTAGCCGGAGAAATTATTATTCAGATAGTTTAAAAATTTTTGCCTTTCTTCAGTCATGCCACTTTAATATTTAGACGTTATCTTCGTTCTACTTCCAACCCACCAATTTGAATGCTTGGGATGATTCCCTTTGGCAGCACTGTTTCTTTCTTTAGAAACTTATATTGCAACCAAAGTTGACAATAATGGTGCTCTAGTTACTTTTATGACATGTTGCACTGAAATATGTGGTGTTCGTTCTTAATTTATTGTCACACAATACATAAATATTATAACACATATTCCTCTCCGATAAGGAAGAAATATTGTTTTATACTTTCCCGTCGACGACTACATCATCAGAGACATTAGTCCTAACGTGATAGGAAAACTACAAAAACCTGAAAATGGAAATGCTAAGGATCAGTCTACATATAGTACGGGACAGTGAAAGGAAATGGAAGGAAGACAAGGATTTCGGGTAAGACGAAAAACACTGAACATTTTCATTTGTTTCGTCACAAGTGAAAATGGCTGTGCAGCAGATATTTATTTTTGCTAAAGAGAATCATGGACGAAAAAGAAACCTCGAATACTTCATTACAACCTCGAAACTGTATAATCTCGCAGTCGGAGATGGAATGAAGTATTAGAAATGTCAACTTTTGTTATAACATTTGCTACGTGTGTATCTCCTCGGCGTTGTTTAAAGACAGCGGTACTATTTACAACCGGAACTCTCAGTACATTAATAAATATATGCCTTCTGAGTGTGCTTCTTGGAGGCCTATTGCATAGTGTCTTCTACTTCATCTACGCTCTGTTCATTTGCACGTTCAGATGAACTCGGTAGTGCATCAGTAGCACGAATTTTAGTGAAAACAGGAATAAATATTATTTAGTATGGTTATAGGGAATCGTCTACCGTTTTCTCTACAACAGAAATACTGCTGCTCACTTTTTGTAAATACGTTCGGATGCCTGTAAATGATACATGACAGTTTGCCAGCAAATCACATTAACTATGGAAGAATTAATTTATGTAAAGTCAAGAACAGCTTAACAATTATAGCTTCAAAAAAAGACAACAATCTATTAAAGAGCCGTAGAAAGTAACATACCAACAGCCATAACGAAAATTTATCTCTGTAACGAATAAAAAATGTGTACTTGTTACAAGGAAGTTCTTATTCAAAGTAGTGCGTAGTTTCATCTCACAAAAAATTGGCTTCTGCTTACGGTTCATCCTTCATATTTAAAAAGCCAGGAAATTTATATACTAAAATTTCATACACCTGACGGTATTTTCGTCAGAAAAACGTCGAGTAGCAATATAGAGCTATGTAACCTTTCCAAAATCTTCGATATCGCAGTAGGATTAAGTAATTTTTTTCTGACTGCATCTGGTTGTAATTCTGGATTCTGCTGGTGCTCTACACAAAAACATCCAAAGCTAACAGGATCCTCTCGTTATCCAACAGGTGTTCTTGGCTGTGCTGCTGACACTGGTGCTGTGTTTCACGATGCTGAAGACGAATCCAGTAGCTGACCCGCATCATCACCATTGGGGTGGTGGTCAGGGCTACGGATATGGACATCACTACCACCACCACTGGCACCACCCACACCACTGGCACCACCCACACCATTGGCACCACCCACACTACTACTGAGAAGGAGTTACACTGACTTCTCGGTTCTTCCTGCATAACAGACTTGTAGGCTCAGCAGCATTATGTGCCTGTGTGCATTTTCTTTAGCACTGTGGCGAAGATTATTATGAACTGTGAATCAGGATGTATATTTGAGTATTTATTGACTGTTTTAATCCAAAGGATTCTCATTAACAATGTTTTAAGTCAATTAATTCTAAATATTAAAGTGGCTTATTGTTTCCAAGCCCTGTTACACTCATATAGTTAATGTTCTACATTCAGTGTGTACCAAGTGAAATGCAATTTCGGTGCCCCATTAAGAAAAATTTGATACGAAAAAATGTAAAAGTAAATGGATTGATCTCATTGTAATGTTCACTAAATTTCCGTTTCACATAACGCACCTGTTGATGACAAATTGATGAACTCTTGAAATGATATAATTCACATTGCTGCCAAAATTTGTTACAGGGACACACTCGTCTTTGTTTATTTAACAACTGATTGCCTTAAGGTAATTAGTTTGTTTTCTTTTATCAGTTGACAATACTCTGTAAGTAATACAATTTAAATTAATCTATGTAAAAAACTGAATGCAGTAAATGATGTTCTCAGACTTCAAAAGAAGCAAAGAAATTGTTCTTTCTACATCAAAAGTCCTTCCAAATCAATATTGTTCCATTATAACAATTATTTATAAATACACCAACATTCTATTGTGAAGAACGCACAGATGATCATGCTACACGAATTGCTCCTGTTTCAAAGTTAATTCCTCCTGTAGAGAGTTTCATCTGTTTCGACGTTAACAGCATATTGTGGGAGCAGTGACTGATTGACAGAGAAATTATTATCGCGTACAGGAAAGAACGATATGTATTAATACAAATTCTTTACCAATTCACTCACAGTTTCTTATTAGTTGAATAACACATTATTGTTACATTCTTTATGTGCCATCTTCACTAAAACGTGCACATCGTGTCAAGGCCATGAAGAACACCATGCTGTGGGTGCAAAACTGACTAACTGGTAGAGAATTATAACTTACAGGTAATGATGATTTGTACTAGGGTTAGTCCTCAACAACTAATTTCCAGGTTTGTAAAACATTTATTTTCCACCTTCGCTAAAATCAAAACTTAAAGTCCACCTTGAAAAACATCATACTGACATCCAGAAAACAGCAGAATACATGAGAAAAAAATGAATATTTTTAATGTTTTTTTGCATAAGGGTTTAGAATCAGCTTCACTAAAGGAGACACAATATCTGGAACGTCATAGAAATATAAATTATCGAAAACCCAAAAATTGTGTCAGCCTGCCGCCATGGTGAATGAGCTCAGAAAGAGGACAATGTCTTGATATCTTTGTATCACATGTAGTAGAACTTTGGGACTAAAGCTTTTCAGAAAACAAGAAGGAAGGAAAAAATCATTGATGTGCACCAAAGTATTCAGTGAAATTCCATATATGTATTATTATTATTATTATTGCTATTACTATTTACCTATGTTAGAAAAATCATTATTATTACTATTGTTGCTACTACTATCTATTTGTGATAGAAAACACCAAGTCCGTGTTGTCAATACAATCCATCGCTGTATAGAATATATCACTTAACAGATAAATTATAACTGCCTTTTAAACAAATAGGTTTTAGTCATGTCCTTATCCGTTGCCTCTTGTTGGACAGCCATACACCGAGACATATTTTCAATACATAAAGTTATGTTAGACATGGGCAAAAAACCGGTAACTTTTTTCAGATGCTGTAGTTAAAATCTCCAAGATTATGAAGAGATCCCTAACATGAGCACGATTTGTGTTCTTGGTTGCTATTCTTATCGAAGTATTCTAAAGTTTGGAAGCTGTGTTCACATTTTTGCATTTGATTCCCAGAAAAGAACTCCATAGGTAAGAATTGAGTTTACATAAGACACTAGCTGTTAGAGAGCGATGAAATTGGTTTTTTTTTTCTCTAATGTCGGTAAGAAATCAAAATATTCGTGTCTCCCGCATTCACTGTCTGATTATGATTTGAAATCCTGTTAACACAGTGTTGGCCACTGAAATTGGAAACCAGAAAATGTAGAAAGTGACGAAGTTCAATATGGATATGTTAAAGCTTCCAGACAAGCGTTCAACATCAATACTGGAAGCGCATCTAGTTTCCATTTTAATTACGTACACCTTAACACGTTTCAGCTACAGCCATCGTCACAATCCGTCAGATAAACCAAAAAACGAAAAGTACCGCTTGTAGAAATATTGCAATAATCTATACTATTATATAAAGAATGGTCGTAGTGTAAAATTGTTCCCAGAAATCTGGAGTAATTCTTCTCCGATTAACTTCAGATTTTTGCACGTGATTCTAATAAACGTCCTGGCAGACATACGAGTATGTAGTACATAAATCTATATACTCTATAAAGGCGATAGGTTTTTTTCTAAGAATTTCGAAAAAATTTTGACCTATTACTTCAAATTTGTACACAGTATTCTAAAAATGCAATGTTCTATACAATTATATGTATATACTACATGAAGGGGATACGTTGTTTGTAAAAGATCTCAAAAATTTCTTCACCGATTTACTTTCAGTTTTTACACAATACGCCAATAAAGATTCGGACCGACAGAGAATACATTTTTAAAGATCTACTGTATAAAAATATGTATACATTATGTAAGGAACAAATATTATTAGAAAATCTTTCGTAAGTTTCTTGACCGTTTTACTTAAACTTTTCACACAATAATCTAATACAATTTTTGGACGGCCTGAATCAGCTTGTTGAATATAAGGTATAAGGTGCTGTGCATCAATAACCTCAGAAAATTGCAACCATTCATAGAGAACAACATTCAGAAGTACAAAACCGATCGACAACAGATCACATTTTCGCACTAAGACAATTGTTTGAAAACCACTGGGAATATGATAAACATATCTCCAGCCTGTTTGTCGATTTTCAATGTGCATATGACAGCATCCACAGCAATAGCTTATACAAAGAAATGCGTGACTTCAGAATCCCTGAGAAGCTAGTGAGAATGGTGCAAGCTTGTATGGAAGGGTCAAAGGCAGCAGTACGTTTCCGAGGAGCCACATCAAAAACATTCGAGATTGAGACATGCCTCAGACAAGCGGATGCTCTCTCATAAGTTCTGTTCAATTTCATCTTATAGAGAGTAATAAAAGAGTATAGGCCACAGGAGTGCGATGGAGTAGAGATGGACGGTAACTTTAATTGTCTCGCATATTCAGATGACATAGTACTACTAAGTGAGTCAAAGTATGAGCTGAAAGACGTGTACCAGAAAATGGACAGTTATGCACAGAAAGTAGGGCTCAAAGTGAACCAAGACAAAACAGAGTTCCTGCAATTAGGAAGAAGACAAGAGCAGGAAGATTTTCTTGAGATAGATGTTCAAGAGAGTACACCAGTTGAGATACTTGGGATCTTCGTTTACCACGGACATCAACGTGAAAATAGACATCAAGGAAAGAATAGCAGTGGGAATGAAATGCATGCGTTCCCTCAGAGAGACGCTAAGATTTAAATCTAGCTCAGTGAACACTGAGATGAAAATCTACAACACAGTGATATGCCCAGCGGTAATGTGCGGTTCAGAATCATGGAGCATGACTAAGCGAGAAAGGGGAATACTATTAATATCTGAAAGAAGAGTAATGATGAAGATATGCGGATCAGTTTTAGATAACGGAGAACGGAGGAGGAGGAGGAAAAACGAGGAATGTAGCCAGTATGCCAGATGGAAGATAGGCGAAGATGGCACTAGCAGGGAAACCAAACACCAAACGACCCATTGGACGACCAAGGCAACGCTGGATGGACGACCTGGCGAAGGACCTAGCAGCCCTGGGAACTGAAGACACCTGCAAGAACCGGGCACAAGACAGGAAGGAATGGAGGCAGTTTGTAGAAGTAGCGCGTGGTCTGCAGGGCCTGTGATTGCTGAATATCTATCTATCGTATAAAACAAACAAATTGAAATTTTAAACATTTTTATTGGCTGTGATCCAGCAACCGTACGCTATTTAATTACAGGATGTATTTACAGCTATATCGGGGCCACAAAATTGTTGGTCAGTTGACCATGGATTCGAATCCGCTAGTGCATTCGAAACCACGGTCAATTGACAAAAAATTTTATGGAACTGATGTAGCTGTATATACATCCTCTACTTAAACAGAGTTATGTTCTTGGCAAAAATCTCGAATAGTTTATTGTCGATTTATTTCAAATTTGTACACTATAAGTACTTCAATGAAGATTCACACACAGAGGCTATCTTTACTTCTTTAGACAAAACTGTAACAACTTTTTGTCAAAAAGGACTGCGAGAATGCTGTGCTGTGGAACTATGTGGTTTATTTTTCTTTCTCACAGTCAATTACAAATACAATATCAGGGCATCCAAACCATCAGACAAATTGTTCATCCTATAGATACCCTTACTCATCATATATAATATAAAACAAAATTTGCATAAACAATATGCTGTTCTGTTTTATCTTTACTGCCGGTTATAATTCTTCAATGCAAAATAGCATTTGCAAACTACGCTATCAACTATTTGCTGGATGTATTCCAGGCTCTGTCGTCCTCTACACATTTTGCCGTCTACAGATCTCTCCAGCGCCATGAAAGTTATTCAGTGATATCTTAACAGAAGCCCTACTATCCTGTCCCTTCTTCTTCTTCTCAGTGTTTCCGATATATTCCTTTCCTCTACGATTCTCTGGAGAACCTCCTCATTCCTTAACTTATCAATTCCACCTAATTTTCAACATTCTTCTTTAGTATCGCATTTCAAACGCTTCGATTCTCTTCCTTTCCGGCTTTCCCACAGTCCATGTATCACTACCATACAATGCTGTACTCCAAACGTACATTCCCATAAATTTGTTCCTCGAATTAAAACCTGTGTTTGATACTAGTACATGTCTCTTGGCCAGGAATACTCTCTTTGCCAGTGATAGTCTGCATTTTATGTCCTCCTTGCTCCGTCTGCCATGGTTTATGATACGTGAATTCCTTAATCGTACCACTCTTACTCACCATATCTTAAATACCATAAAAGGGGAAGCGGGATGGAATCACGGTTGGTAGTCAATTTATAATTAAGACAGTTTATTGACATTACCCCTGTAAAAAATTGGCAATTACAAATTGTGGACGAGCCACTAGATAAAAATTTTCAAATACAGTTACAAACCCAACGTACTTAGTACTCTAGCAAACAATTTCAAATTAAGAAAACAGGGTTACTGACAAACTTGAGAACTTCAAACTCCACATATAGGACTTCCCTCAAACTAGATGTAATGAAAACAATTACAGGTAAGGGGTGACTTAATAAAACTTGAACAATAGTGTCAAGCTAAGATGCCATTACACAACATGATAGAACGATTTAAATAAAGAAACTACAACAGACACAATGATCTTTAAAAAATGAATGTTCATGTGCTCATACGTGTCAATAAAAAATTACTAGGAAAAGCTGCACGAGGAACTCAGCAGATGCTATGCAGTTTACGGTTTAATCGGTTGCCAGTCCCTAATATTTAAGAAAACAAATTCATATACAAACGGGTTACATACAATATATGTATCTACCAGCTTAACCCGCCTTGACGGAAGAAAGACAAATACTAAACTTTGGAAGGCGATATGTGAACAACTCCGGTAGTTCAAATAAATGGCTCTAAGCACTATGGGACTTAACATCTGAAGTTATCAGTCCCCTAGACGTAGAACTACTTAAACCTAAATAAACTAAGGACATCACAGACTTCCGGAGTGAAGCGCCTAGAAACTCTTGGCCATAGCGGACGGCAACTCCGGTAGTGGCCAGGTTATTCAATACTGCCAGGCCTAGACCTCGGATGACGTTTCACTCCCCGCCAAGGCACTGGCACAGTCAAAAGTTTCTGCCCGAATCACAAAGACATTGCAATAACTCTGAAACAGACAAACGCTCGGCAGAACCTTTGACTCACCTACACATGAACAACTGTATTAATAGAGTGCAGGGTTTAAAAACGGCAACAGAAAATCATTTGATTGCAAGAGACACAAAGCACTAGTAAAACTTCTGAGAAAATTTTCAAATAACAACCACCATTTCACTAGGCCAATTGAACCCTTCCACACCGTCTTAAGGTTCGACTATGAAAGTCTCGCCATAATAATAAAGTTCAAAATCTCTGTGTGCGTCGGTGAACAAACAATTACGACAACTTACTCCATATCAGGTACACAATACGAGGGAGCGGATTCCACAGCTTCACCGCATCCCTTCAAATTTTGTTCCCAGTGAAGTCACAAAACTTGTATCTCCAAGCTGTCCATGCCGGCAAAACGGTCAACCACTTTCACACCACAATGTGTAACTATCATTCCGCTCGTTCGGCAGCCGTTGACACTCGCCTCCCCATGAATGTCACGAGATCTCGAGGGTTACTCGTCGAAGGCTAACAACCCACTCGCTTCGCCTGCCAAGCTGCAAGATAAGACACGCGAAAAGCAAAGATAGTTTACCTCAACCACAATCGATCTCAACGATGCATGAACAGAATAAGACTGGCGCCAGCTCGCCACGGCTCAGTTTATTTTGCTACCTCGTAGAAAACAGTAAAGTTATGTTTATGGGTCATCGGCTTATGATTAGAGTATTACTGTGGAACCTGAATCGTACGGAACTTTGTAATCATACCTGTTGGTAGATTAAAATCATGCGGTCTAGGAATGGTAGAACGATGGGTTCGATCACGGTTTGGATGTACCGTGCACTATTCAGTGTCCCCTCGACGATCACCAGTGGTGTACGGCCAGTGTAAGAGATCGCTCCCCACACCATGATGCCGGGTGTTGGCCCTGTGTGCCTCGGTCGTATGCAGTCCTGATTGTGGCGCTCATCTGCACGGCGCCAAACACGCATACGACCATCATTGGCACCAAGGCAGAAGCGACTCTCATCGCTGAAGACGGCACGTCTCCATTCGTCCCTCCATTCACGCCTGTCGCGACACCACTGGAGGCGGGCTGCACGATGTTGGGGCGTGAGCGGAAGACGGCCTAACGGTGTGCGGGACCGTAGCCCAGCTTTATGGAGACGTTGCGAATGGTCCTCGCCGATACCCCAGGAGCAACAGTGCCCTAATTTGCTGGGAAGTGGCGGTGCGGTCCCCTACGGCACTGCGTAGGATCCTACGGTCTTGGCATGCATCCGTGCGTCGCTGCGGTCCGGTCCCAGGTCGACGGGCACGTGGACCTTCCGCCGACCACTGGCGTCAACATCGATGTACTGTGGAGACCTCACGCCCCACGTGTTGAGCAATTCGGCGGTACGTCCACCCGGCCTCCCGCATGCCCACTATACGCCCTCGCTCAAAGTCCGTCAACTGTACATACGGTTCACGTCCACGCTGTCGCGGCATGCTACCAGTGTTAAAGACTGCGATGGAGCTCCGTATGCCACGGCAAACTGGCTGACATTGACGGCGGCGGTGCACAAATGCTGCGCAGCTAGCGCCATTCGACGGCCAACACCGCGGTTCCTGGTGTGTCCGCTGTGCCGTGCGTGTGATCATTGCTTGTACAGCCCTCTCGCAGTGTCCGGAGCAAGTATGGTGGGTCTGACACACCGGTGTCAATGTTTTCTTTTTTCCATTTCCAGGAGTGTACAATAAGTCCACTAAAGAGACAGCTTACACTACACTCGTTCGTCCACTAAAGAGACAGCTTACACTACACTCGTTCGTCCTCTGTTAGAATATTGCTGCGCGGTGTGGGATCCTTACCAGGTGGGATTGATGGAGGACATAGAAAGCGTGCAAAAAAGAGCAGCTTGTTTTGTATTATCACGTAACAGGGGAGAGAGTGTGGCAGATATGATACGCGAGTTGGGATGGAAGTCATTAAAGCAAAGACGTTTTTCGTCGCGACGAGATCTATTTACGAAATTTCAGTCACCAACTTTCTCTTCCGAATGCCAAAATATTTTGTTGAGCCCAACCTACATAGGTAGGAATGATCATCAAAATAAAATAAGAGAAATCAGAGCTCGAACAGGAAGATTTAGATGTTCGTTTTTCCCGCGCGCTGTTCGGGAGTGGAATGGTAGAGAGATAGTATGATTGTGGTTCGATGAACCCTATGCCAAGCACTTAAATGCGAATTGCAGAGTAATCATGTAGATGTAGATGTAGACACCAATAAACAGAGCTAAAAGTCAGTGAGATGGGGGAAGAGGAGCTGGACAGAGAGAAGGGAAAGGAAATGAACATAGAGAGGGAGAAACAGGAGGTGGGGGAGGGAGCAGGAGGACGACAGAGAGAGGGGGAAGGAGGAGGATAGGCTGGACAAAGAAAGGGGCAGGAGGAGGTGGACAAGAAGAGAGAGGAGACGGGCGAGGGGGAGGAAAACGGAGATTATGACGTACACTCAATTCCAATACGTATTTAGCAAATTCGAAACACTGCTAGCTTTGCTAGTACATAATACTGCTGCAGGAGTACTTTGCAACAACGCATTTCTGCTGCTTAAGGATCAACAAGCAATGAAGCAGTTAATCATAACTATTTGACTTTCGTTCCGTCCATTGAGGTGAGAGTAATTTTAAACAATAGTAATATAAGAATTTGCTTGTGGGATTTGGAGAACAATGTTAAACAAACCTTTAAACACACGAAAATATTAACATACAAAAGAAAACTGTTTTCCAACCATAGCTAACATGTTTTCCAGAATGTCAAGGAAAAATTTCATGTGCAATGCATGAGAGGGAGATATATTTCAAACTATACGTTTTCTTTAGTTTGCGGAAGTAACAGCTTGCCGTAGGGCGTTGGGTCGAAACGTCATCAACGTCCGTCAGTCGGGAGGGCCTGATGATAGAAAGTGAAGCTGCGTGCGTGTGCAGTGTTTTCCCACTAGCTTAATGACCGTTACTCTCGCTTGTACCTAATTTATTGTTTCCTCAAGAGCTGCCAGTATATTTGGATGGGTAGGTCGGCAGCGGTCAGACACTTCCGTTGCGGTTGGCGTTCGAGAACACAGTGACTTCGGCGAGATGAACAAGCAGCTGGTGAGCTTTTACTGCCCACTGTTCTCTTAACGTGAGACATTTTCAACCAAGATTGTTTCCGAATTATATCATCTCGTAACAGTTTCGCAAATATTAACATATATTCCGGATATTCGTGTAATTCTGAGCGGTATCGTATAGTACGAGTAAAAGAGAGTTTTCATTCAGTTTTACGTTACAGATTGCTTCCTTTGGAATCACGGCAACTGTATAACAAAACTCAATGCTTTTCTGGGACATAGTCAATGTACATTTTGATTAGTTTGTAAATAAATCGTCATTTTCGTGCTGCAGAGTTCTTATTTAAATTACTGGAGGCGTTTCGTCTCTTACACCAGACATCTTTATTGGACGTCACTTTTCTTCTGTGTCCTCACAATATTCATGTTATCTCTCATGTGCGCTTTACTTATGAAAACTCGACGCATATTCTCGACAAAAGTATTGGTTTTCTTGCTTTTTCACTCTGTGATGTGAACTCTTACTTCACTGAGTGTCTAGTAACCATATCATCACGAGAAGGCAGTTTTACTAGAACAACTTTTTGCTGATTTTTTAATTTTTTTAATTTTTATTTCAAAGATTGGATGTTGACCCGATCCGAAACCAAAGGAATTTATCAGAACTGTTGGTTGCATCTCTTCACTGGTCATCCCACACCCCGTCTTCCACTTTGGTTAAAATGTAATGATTGTCGTGGCAGACGCTTAAATGTTATCCTTTTCATTTAGTCATACTTCTTTTTTAACCTCCTTCTGTCAAAGTTCTTTTCATTTCTAGTTAGTGTCTTAGGTCTTCAGTTCCCTTTCTATCTGTTAATATAAATCCAAGAAGTGACCACAGAAACCTCATATCAAGGCTTCAATTGTTCGTAGCTCTCCTTTTGTTAGGATTCAGTTTTCACTACCACAATTAAAGCAGACTAAGCCAGTACGTTGTGCGTTCTTAGTGTTATCTGTTTTGCTCATAGTTCTGGCAAGCTACCTGCTTATACAAATATTTACAGCGTTATATTGCTCTATATTTTGAACCATATCTAAATTAATTTATGTACTGATGTATCTGTCCCGAGATATTTGAATGAATTTACCTGTTCTATTATCTTATTCTTTATCAATATTAGTTTGTTCTTCTTGCATGTTTCTCTTCGAACGTCGGTAGTTTCCTTTTATTTACAGACACAACCACACGATAAGTTCGAAAAAGATTATATAGTTTAAGAACATTTTCTTGAAAAGTGCTTTCACTCTCTATTAGGAGAACCGGGTCGTCTGCAGATAAAACAGCGTTAGTAAATTTAATTCTTTTTAGGCCCATTGTCTTTGGGCTTCTACACTTCCATTCTTCTAAAATTTTATCGATAAATATACAAAAAGAATTGGTGAGAGACGGTACCCATATTTTAGTCTCTGGTTTACAGCCAATGACTCTTCGTTTATAATAACTTCAGTGTTAACATATAATGACTTAAAGAAATTTAAAAATTTAGAAGTACATTGTAGTCAGCTAGTGTTCCTCTATTCCTCATCATTTCAAACTTCGTACCTTATCGTGGGCCTTCGCGTGATCTGGGAAGAGCAGAAACTGTTTCTTGTTGAAGTATCTTCTGTTTTCTATCAACCACTTTAAATCAACGCTGCTTGCGCTTAGGACCTGCGTTTACGACAACCGCATTTCTCCTGTAGTAAAAATGTTTCTGCTAATCGCTGGAGGTTCCCTTTAATGATACGTGATTAGTTTTCAAAAACAGCATTATTTTAAATAATAAACACACCCTACTATCTGATCATTTGTTATCTCATTTCTCTTATATACTTATAATACGTACTTACTACCATCCACTCCACAGGATTTTTCCCCAAGCGCCAAATCTCATTCAGCAACTGCACAAATCTCTCTTTCTATTGCATACTGACGTATTTTAGAAGTTCCAGATTTATTTCATCTCCGCCTGCAGCCTTCACATTCTAACTTCTAATTCTTTTAATCTGATTTCATTGTATTTTCCAACAATACACAGCGTCTGTATAGCAAGTCTCATATTACTTGACTTACAGTTGCTTTAAGACTATAAACCTTCTCTTCCTGCGATTTGCTTCGTCATTGATTTTTGGATGTAAGTTTTCGAATACTTTCAATCCAAACCGTTTAGTTCCAATTACATCATATTCTTCTGTTTTAACAGTTCTTTCCCACCTACCTCTGTTTTCTTGCCCGGTAAATTTGCGAAGTATCGCTCTTTGTTGTTCTTACTGTACGATTTCTTCGAGTTAGTCCAAGTCAGAAATACTTTCCTGTTTTCCATTAGAGTTTGCCTGAGTTCGTCATTCCATAGTCACAGCTGGTTTGGTTTTCGTCGTGTCTGTGTCTCAAGTGCTTCCTTAATTATAATTTTGTACCTCATTCCAGCCGTGTTATGTATTCTTGCCCTGCGTTTGACATAATTCTCCATTCCCATCTGATAACAGATTTTTCTGATAGCTCACATTTAAAAATTGGGCTGTTATTTCCCTGACTTGTTCGTTTTTTCATAGAAAGTTCACAGCAAGCTTAATCATAATCGCCAGCCGTAGTGGTCTAGCGGTTCAGGCGCTCAGTCCGGAACCGCGCGACTACTACGGTCGCGGGTTCGAATCCTGCCTCGGGCATGGATGTGTGTGATGTCCTTAGGTTAGTTAGGTTTAAGTAGTTCTAAGTTGTAGGGGACTGATGACCACAGATGTTAAGTCCCATAGTGCTCAGAGCCATTTGAACCATTTTTTAATCATAATCCCCTGTAAAAATGATTATTATCAGCCTCGACTCTTCTAGATACACTAGTCTGTAATACACCGCTTTCCCCGTTCTAATGGTACTTATATCTTTATGTCTATGGTAAGCCTTAGTAATTCTTCAACAACTCCGTGTGCAGAATTCGATCAGCTGGCGTCCATTCGAGTTCAGAGTTTGCTCCACATGTGGCCCAGTGATAGGAGGTACAGTTCTGTTATTAACTGTCGTTTTCAAGCAGATATCATCAAATAGTCATTTTTCCCTACATCCAGCAGTTGGTTACTAAACACCTCTGTTTATTCTTTTTTCCACTGTTGGTGCATCTGCTGCAATGATGTTGCAATGCGAACGTGCTGTTTTGATATTTAAAGTTATTATTGTATAACTGATCAAACAGTATCCTTATAAGACCCTTGGCTGTAAACTCTTATGTAATAGTATAGCTTCCCCAGACACAGATCTCTTATTCTTTTATCCCCCAGAATAGAAGAAGATGTGCTCTCCTGTCTTCTGAGCCTTTTGTTTCCTTCTTCGTTTCTGAGACCACCAGTGTAATTACTTCACCACACTTATTATATGTGGCTGTTCATGACTGATACCCCTGACGTTCAAGGTCATTGTTTATAGTATGCGTGTCCTTTGCTCGTTGCCCATGTTGTTATCAGGTACATCTATCCGGCTAGTTCCTTTCGTTTTCTGAATGAGCTGCTTCTTTCCCCATAACAGGGCACCAGTCTCGTGCTAGTGTATTTTCAGGTAACGTAGCTGCTACTCTACGGTCTCCTGAGCCGTCTGCATTTTCTGATTGAATTTCCTCGTTAGCCGAAACGTCACAGTTAACGAGCGGGGAACTGGCCTTTCACCCTCTCTCATCTGCTACCCTCCTAATGAGAGAATACATTGCCCAATGGCTACGTGGCTTTCTCGTTGACGTGGGAGTAGCATTTGCTTGCTGAGTGGCTAAGCGACCGCAGGGACCTTACCCGACGTTTTAGTACCACAGTCTATTCCGTACTGGCTGTGATTCTCGAGACCACACCAGCCTTTATCCCTCTTCTTGTTTACTTTTGGTGCCAAATGTAGGTCTGCCTCGATTTCGTAGGATTTTGAGTTAACCTGAATTTATTTATTTCTCTATTACTAGGGGGAGTTATATTTCTTAATAACAGTATTGAAAAAGTTCTACAGAGTTCTCTTCAAATAGAGGTGCATCGTTATGACTGCCACTAGTCAGCCTAGAGGCATCGAAAACTAGGAATTCGAGAGAAATATTTATTATTATTTCTATGTAATATCTGCTCCTGTTCCTTATCGCATTTCTAGGTCAAGAGTGGGCGTGTTTACAGTAAGAATTATTATCAAAAAGTTTAAACAATTCCGCTGGCCACTGAACTTACCGGACACGAACATTATTGAGCATATCTGAAATGTCTTGCAAAGTGCTGTTTAGAAGAGCGTCATGCTCTTAGGGATTTATGGACAGCCCGGAGGATTCATGGTGTCAATTCCCTCCAGAGCTACTACAGATACAAGTCGAGTCCATGCCACGTCGTGCTGCGGCACTTTTGCGTGCTCGCCGCGGCCCTAGACGATATTAGTTAGGTGTATCAGTTTGTTTGGGTCTTCATTGTATGATTTATCCTGATATTTAAAATTAACACGAATGATAGCTACTTGTTGGTTTAAAATTTTCGGTGTCGTATGTACCTCTAAGGAGCTGAAGATCATGTTAACAGCCTGTGCGCAAGACTGTGTGCGCCTTTCGCTATGCGAAGAGGTAATCTGAAGCAGATTATTTGTCAGAAACCTTTAATCTCTTCAAATTTTGCGAGGCACGAGCAGCATCCATGCATTATGTATCACTGTAGATATTTATAACACCTCTCATCCTTATGAGTGCGATCTTCTTTATTAGACTTCGCGAAACATTTCTACCTTGCGTCATAATAATTAATATTTCTTTTTTTGTTGTATCAAATGGGCTACATTCAAATACGGAGAACGTCCTGCAGACACGAAAATACAGTTTGGTTTCTCGATATCTTTTCGAACTGTAGTCAGATCGATTTCTGCTGCGGAATTAAGAACACTGACCTCTCCCCGTCGAAGAACCGGTCTCTGGGACAACACCGTAGACCGGTTGTGCTTACATCACGTTTGCGGTTTCGAAGTGCCTGTCCCGTTGCTCTCAATGATTCGCAGAACGAGAGCAGGACTAGATAACTATAACTAACGCTGTTACCACAGTATACGCGTACAGGCTTCTTGAGCTACATCTTCCTACATAAATGTCAGCAATCTTCTAGCGTCAAGTCAAATATTTCCTGCATGATTTTTCTTACCCAGTGCTTCAGATGAAATAAATGCACTGTTATACATTTGAAACTTTTATTTGCCTCGGTAGATACTACACAACTTATCTATTGCTTTTACTACATTCCAATATTATTTTATTATTTTCAATCACGTCCAAGCCAACTTTTATCTAACTGAAAAACCGTTGTGTGTATAAATAGGGAGGCAGTTATTAACTAACGAATAAAGTAGATAAGTACAAAGTCATGTCTAATATACTGATTTTCAGTGACTTGCAGGTGATTTAATATTCGTGAGTCTTACAGAATCAGCCAAGACGTTTATTTTTGGAGTTGGAGAACGTTGGACTAACAATCTTCCGTCTGTGGCTAAACAACAAATTTCTCGAATGTGAGAATACAATGGGGTTATATGAAGTTCATAATCATTCTTGATGATGATAAAGAGCAGTACTTTTCAGAGACCAAGACAAAACTAACACAATGACAACAAAATATTCAAAACAAGCATTTTTCATAACTTAATTATTCAGTACGAGAACAAGGATGCATTTCGCATACGGTTTTCCAGTATTCATTAAAAAAAAGGGTACTTCTCTTGGACAACGAAAGCTGTAAACAAATAAAGCCACAGAAGTAGAGATGAGGACTAAAGTTAGATGGTCAGCAGTTAAGAGAAGAGTATGACATAAGTAAATATATCTCTGAACCACAAAAAAAGTGTAATGTATCTTTCTCGTATCATTTTAAGGAGGATAGTCATAAAAAAATAATTCACACACATATTTCATCCGTCTAACAAGCAATACTTACAAGGAAAAGTATCTCAGAATAATGAGATGACATTCAACATAATGGGGATTAAGACTTGACCTTCATTCAGTGCAATGAGTTGTCAGTAACTTCAAATGTTTGTACAATAAGCGTTTGAAGCTGAGAGAGAGGAAAATATGTTACACATGTCACCAAATTCACTAAATTTCCAAAATCTACAGAAATAGTTTTGTAATACAGTAGAGTCTCGATAGTTCGAGGTGAACGGGACCGGAACCACCTCGAACTATCGAAAACTCGGACTATCGAAATTTAAATGGGAAAACGAAATATTATGATACTGTAAGTAATACAGTTCAAAATAGGAACTTTATTAAAATAAAAGTATTTACACATGCATTGCATTGGCAGAATAACAATAATTATTTATTTAGACAAGTAATAGTGAAGTGTCTTTTGTTTGGCGAAGCTGCAACGTTTCCTCGCGGCAATGTCACGCCACTGTCTCAGGAGCAGTAGGGCAGTTGGTGTCGCCTCAGGCTGTTGTTCCACGTAGCATATGGCGGACTCGAGAGCAGCGTAGCCATCGGTGTGACTCATCATCGGTGCAGCCTCTGCCTCGTCATCCTCGTCACTCTCACACTGCGATGGAATGTTAACCGTGTCAGTTATAGAAGAGTCTCTCACTTCCAACTGTTCGTCCGAATTTAACCACTCGCCTACTTCCACCTCTTCCGCCTCTTCACAGCCTGGCGATCTTTTGATTAAATTACACAATGGTTTGATCATCCTCATCTGCTAAATTTTCAGTTTCTGTGTCTGGCATACTTTCCTGTAGAATTTTTTTCTATGACTTAGAAATTGTGTCTGACTTTATTTCGCTCCAAGTTTCGCTAATCCAGTACACGAGACCCTTCAAAGTCACTTTTTTCAAAACTCTTACAATGCTTTCGTTGTCTTCGGAATGCAGGACTGACTGTAGCAGTCGCTGTCGTTCTTCTTTTTTGTTTAGACATTCCAGAACGCCCTGATCCATGGGCTGAATGAGGCAGGTAACGTTTGGTGGGAAACACAAGGCGCGGATACCGTCGCACTGCAGTTCTCCTGCACTTGGATGTGCAAAATTGCTTTGCATGGCAGTCCCCTTTCTTTTAAAAAAGTCTTGCAGTCAGGTACAAATGACTTTTTTTAAAAAAAAAAAAAGAAGAGTCTCGGATTATTGGATACTCGAACTATCGTGCTCTACTATAAGGCAAAGACGACAGTTATTGTTGAGTTGGTTTTTTTTTACGATGTGCTCTGTCCAACAGTGACTGTTAGACGTAAAAGTCAAGGCATAGTAATGTCCTGTTACGTTCTGCTCTGTCAGAAGTCAATCAAAAATTGATGCTCTTGCTGATGAGAGAAGTGACTGTAGCTGTTGTAGCATTACTGACATCTCGCCCTATTTCCCTTGGAATGATTGGGAAAGGGGACAGATATACAACCAAAGTGCACACAGTTATTTTCAAATGTATTAAAAAAATTAATTTTTTCTTTAGATGTAACCACCCTCCAAATTTTTGCACATCATGTTGAGTAATTTTCAGTCTCAATTACATTAGCACAAGCGTCACATCAAAATCGGTTTTAATTCTTTCCCTCAAATTCAATAGTTACTCAGTTTAACATAAATAAAGTTTTCAGAACAAGAAAAGAAACTTCTGACAATATAGTCGATATAATCTTACAGATGCTAACCTGTGTCCCGAAAATTGATAACAGTAAAATAAGTCATCAGAATAACCCATTTAAAATGTCTCAAGTATCTCAGTAGAGCTTAGAGAATTTTCAGCTTTTGAATACATTGACGAAACACATCGAATCATCAAATAAATTGTAGCAACTTAATGCATAAAACTTTATCAAATATGAAACAAACCTACTTCATAAATTCATTCCCAAGGAACAAGAAAACTTGGAAGGGAGAATGACAACTTTCATAAATACTAAAGATATAGTACACTACAAGTCAAAGAGATCTGCCAAATCCACAGCAACTGTTCTTTATAAACCCTCCAAGTAAGCCTGTGAGAATATAACTGGGCAGTTTCCTGTTTCCGTTACTTATTCATAACAACTGAGCTGAGTTGATTGTCGTCCCCTTTATACTTGTGAACACATTGCCATTTTCTCAAATGGGGATCGTACCCTGAAACACGAAGAACTGAAACACAGTGCACCCAACATCTATTAAAAAAAAAAAAAAAACTGTTAGGCAACCAGCTCTTGCTGCGGTAGCTCAACGCAATTTATAGCGCACCTCAAAAGAGGGCACAGTTAGGAATTCAGTCTTGAAACAAGCAGAGGTAATTGGTATCTATTTTTAATCTGACGAGGCGGCATCAACCTTAAGCACAGACTTGCGCTGTGCCTCACAACATTCATTAACCCTCGAGCGAGCACGGTTGTGTTTAGAGTGCACCAGTCGCAAGTAACGGTGCTTTGTACTGTTCCAATGTTGTTGTATATTTGCGAACTGGTAACTATTCCTTCATTGCTTCTTCATTTAACACAGTAACAGGTTGTGTTGTGATACGTCCAAATGAGCAGAAGTAATATAAAATAAACCACAAGCAAAGTGAGAAAAAATTTACGATACGTGCAAGAAAATGACTCAGATTCCGAGCTAGTAGCCAAATCCCACGATAAGGCAGCTATCAATGTGATCTTTAGTAATCAAATAAGCGGCTGGCAGGGATGTGCTGCAACTGCGTCGTTCAGTATTTCTAGTGGATAATTACTGTGGGGTATTGCGGCAATAGAGAGATATAATGCAAGGTTTATTTTATTATTGTTTCATTAAACAGTGATATAGCGATTACAATGTAAGTACATTTGATTGTTGTTTAATTAAACTAAGATTAAAGTGTGATTTTGCCCATATATGTGTACCCTTGTAACATAAAGACAGCTACACTCCTGGAAATTGAAATAAGAACACCGTGAATTCATTGTCCCAGGAAGGGGAAACTTTATTGACACATTCCTGGGGTCAGATACATCACATGATCACACTGACAGAACCACAGGCACATAGACACAGGCAACAGAGCATGCACAATTTCGGCACTAGTACAGTGTATATCCACCTTTCGCAGCAATGCAGGCTGCTATTCTCCCATGGAGACGATCGTAGAGATGCTGGATGTAGTCCTGTGGAACGGCTTGCCATGCCATTTCCACCTGGCGCCTCAGTTGGACCAGCGTTCGTGCTGGACGTGCAGACCGCGTGAGACGACGCTTCATCCAGTCCCAAACATGCTCAATGGGGGACAGATCCGGAGATCTTGCTGGCCAGGGTAGTTGACTTACACCTTCTAGAGCACGTTGGGTGGCACGGGATACATGCGGACGTGCATTGTCCTGTTGGAACAGCAAGTTCCCTTGCCGGTCTAGGAATGGTAGAACGATGGGTTCGATCACGGTTTGGATGTACCGTGCACTATTCAGTATCCCCTCGACGATCACCAGTGGTGTACGGCCAGTGTAGGAGATCGCTCCCCACACCATGATGCCGGGTGCTGGCCCTGTGTGCCTCGGTCGTATGCAGTCCTGATTGTGGCGCTCACCTGCACGGCGCCAAACACGCATACGACCATCATTGGCACCAAGGCAGAAGCGACTCTCATCGCTGAAGACTACACGTCTCCATTCGTCCCTCCATTCACGCCTGTCGCGACACCACTGGAGGCGGGCTACACGATGTTGGGGCGTGAGCGGAAGACGGCCTAACGGTGTGCGGGACCATAGCCCAGCTTCATGGAGACGGTTGCGAATGGTCCTCGCCGATACCCCAGGAGCAACAGTGTCCCTAATTTGCTGGGAAGTGGCGGTGCAGTCCCCTATGGCACTGCGTAGGATCCTACGGTCTTGGCGTGCATCCGTGCGTCGCTGCGGTCCGGTCCCAGGTCGACGGGCACGTGCACCTTCCGCCGACCACTGGCGACAACATCGATGTACTGTGGAGACCTCACGCCCCACGTGTTGAGCAATTCGGCGGTACGTCCACCCGTCCTCCCGCATGCCCACTATACGCCCTCGCTCAAAGTCCGTCAACTGCACATACGGTTCACGTCCACGCTGTCGCGGCATGCTACCAGTGTTAAAGAGTGCGATGGAGCTCCGTATGCCACGGCAAACTGGCTGACACTGACGGCGGCGGTGCACAAATGCTGCGCAGCTAGCGCCATTCGACGGCCAACACCGCGGTTCCTGGTGTGTCCGCTGTGCCGTGCGTGTGATCATTGCTTGTACAGCCCTCTCGCAGTGTCCGGAGCAAGTATGGTGGGTCTGACACACCGGTGTCAATGTGTTCTTTTTTCCATTTCCAGGAGTGTATTACTTGCATGTGTACAAAGAGGGCTGCGCGCCTACTGACGTTACAAAAATTGGCGGGCCTCTAGGGTTAAAAGTCAGTTATGTTCTGCAAGTACGTACCGTAGAAATGGAGAATCCACTCAGGGCCGCATCACAAAAACATGCGTCACTTAAGGAGTGACCCGACAAACATCATGCAAAAAGGGTCGCTTGCCTCTGTCCACCATAGTATTGCTCGGCGAAAGCTGCCAGGTCTTCAATTCCACGTGAACACAGTCATGCTTAGCAGCCTGCCGTAAAGTGTTCCTGTGAAACTGCTCTCGTCCGCGGACGTTAGCACTCCATTCGACAAGCAACTAGCTGCAACACAAACTACGAGTAGAATAAGTAAGACGCCCGCAGCCACAGTGCTTCGTAACCACCGTATTGTCCTACTGTCCCGAATTAACGTCGCTTTCTCCAAGAGCTACCACAGCGCTCTAGACACTACTTCAGCCATCGACGGCTACTGATTCACAACTCTGTCACCACAGTCGGAATTGTCCTGACGCTTTCGGCTGCCTGTCTTGAACTTCACGCCTGCTCTCGGCACACATCACTTGCCCCACCTGTCACGTGACTCCGCGTAATCTTTGCCACAGAGGCGCTCCACCGCAATCGTGCAGACCACCAGCTCACTATGTCATGCTGCTTATAGTTGTTATATTCTTTTCTTGTTTGCATTTGGAATCAGATGCACGGTGTCAAAAGTAAATTCTTGCGATTCTCCTTTTCTGTCAATTTATTTCTCGCATAGGTAGAAACAGTAGGCTAATGATATTGGTAACAAAGACCGGATGAATCGTAAACTAACCAAGCAGATCATTCTGCCCTAGTCTCATCACGCTTATTTACACGAAACTGTTGCTTTAAGACAGTACGCGACAAGATGCCTGAAATACATTGGCTTCCAGCAGGTCGCGAGCCACAAGAATGGATCGTTAGATTAAACTTCTGGTTTATCTTAGGTGTTTTATTCTATCATGCTAAAGTTTCTTCATGTTCAAGTGTAGAGAATGTAATATTTCTATGCAAAATACAAGTAGTTGCTCTAGGTGTAGGTAGCTTGCTACATATGAGGTACCTTTGAAGACTTCAAGGATGCGTTGAACAGAATTGGTATTCACTGACTTTGGGTACCAAGACACCAACGAGGACACTGTCTAATCACCTTCTCACCACTGTTCTATAAAAACATTATCTTCACAGCCCGAACTCGCCTCCTACTCGTGGTACAAACAGACGCATCAAAAATGGTTCAAATGGCTATGAGCACTACGGGACCTAACATCTGAAGTCATCAGTTCCCTGGAACTTAGAACTACTTAAATCTAACAAACCTAAGGACATCACACACATCCATGCCCGAGGCAGGATTCGAACCTTCGACCGTAGCGGTCGCGCGGTTTCAGACTGAAGCGCCTAGAACCGCTCGGTCACAACGGCCGGCTAACAGACTCATCATTTCAGTACCAAGGTGGAGGACGAGGGATCATATAATGGATACTGTCATTATATACTAGCAAGTTTTCCCTGAACCGTTTGTTAAATCTCAAAATTATTCTGCCATGTAGCGTAAAATTGATTTTTTTCGCCTCCATCTACCCACTCTCCAATCCATTCACTCGGCTCTTGGGTTCGCTCCTGCCAGGACACAAAACAAAAGTGGTCATCACAGCTACTTAATTACAGTGCTGTAAGTTAATGTAAATAAATCTCAAAGAAAAGATAGTTTCTTCAGAATGTTCCAACAGATTAGTAACAGCATTGTCGAAATGCACATTTTGCTACGGACTGTCCAATAACCACATCTGCGAATCTAGAAACGTTTAAAATAAATACACAACAACCGACGGATTCCAATGTTAGAGCTTTGGTAAACATTGTCCAAGATGACTTATCTTCATACTGCAGTGTTGGACATACAGCTGAAAGCGTTGTGCATCTGACCAGATAATTTGTCGTTGTTTTTTTTTTCACTTTAGTTATGATATTGCCGTGCTAGCTGCAAACGTTCTACAACGTCATTTGCTTAACAAGTGCGTACGTACGACTGACCAGGTTATGAGACCTGCTTGTGTCTAAGTGCAGGAAAACAGGTGATCACCCCAAGCGTTACACGTTTCTGTCCGTAGCGTCGCAAATCGCCCGCGTTCTTTCATGAAACTTGGGCGTCCAGTACCACTTCATATATAATCAATCTGTAAGTCACCCATTTTCAGTAGATACTAATCGCAACGGCGGGTTCTGCCCCATGATAATTTTTTCCAGCCGTTTGGAATCGAACGAGGTGGCGCAGATGTATAGATACTCGATTCGCACTCAAGAGAAAAGCGTTTAAAATCCCAGTCCAACCTTCCACATTGAGTAGAATGGCATTTTTACTCTGCAGCGGAGCGTGTGCCGATGTGGAACTCAGTGGCAAGTTAAAACTGTGTGGTGGGTCGAGACTCGACCCTTGTACCTTTGACTTTTATGGGCAAATGCTCTATAGGTTTAGCTAACAGTGCATTAGTCAGGACCCGCCCTCACAGCATTATTTCCGGCAATACCGTTCTCCTTGTTTCCAGTCTTTTAGAAGTTCTTCTGTATACCTAATAGGACTAGCACTCCTGGACCAAGGGATATTGCGGAGAAAATGCTTAGAGGTAACCCAGAGGATTGTTTCTAAAAGGAATTTTTACTCTGCAGTGGAGCGTGCGTTGATTTGAAACATGACAGCAGTGGAAATGCAGAAAAGAACCAGTAATGGAGGTAAAGCTGTGATGATGTATTAGTGGTACCTACATAGTTCAGTAGGTACAGCATTTACTCGTGACAGGCACATGTGTCAGCTTCGAATTCCTGACCGGTGAACAGCTGTAGTCTACCAGGAAGATTGCTCCCGCTTTAGATGTCCCTCGCTTTGCCTAAATCGCTCAAGGTCCCAACAAAATGACGCAGTCGAATTCCTTCTTGGACCGCATCATCAACGGAACATCGATGTTCCTTCTTTCTAAGCGTTAAATCTCCACAGACAATATACTGCCAAGTTGCTTTAATGCTGAGTCTTCCCCATTTTCATCTTGACCCTTCAGTATGCTGTATAGCTTTCATGCGTCGTCCTCTGACTACTACAGTTTATAGAGAGGTGGACGCCATGTTTCGGCAGACGAGGCTGTTCCGAAGAGGAATTACTACCTTTCATACAAAAGCAATATTTTCTCCACAGATGAAGAGAAGTATATACTCACAAAAACAGTACGGTTCAATTGTTATGTTCACCGAGTAATTTAAGTCAAACATTACTGACGCAAATTACAAAGTGAACTTCGCGTAATGCATGTCCAGCAACGCCAAGGTTTTTCCGTTTCCGTTTTCACACAGTCGCTTTTTCCTGTGAGCACAGGTGTTTGGAGGTCGACATTCAATGCACTTGGAAATCGTCGTTAGTTTACGAGATGCTGTTTTTTCACACATACATCTACAACAATGAAACTACTAATCCGTCAACAGGATCTATTTGAGAGTATTTTTCCACACAAGCGACTTATAATTAGCGCCTCGCCTCCCTCCCACCCGTTTCTTTTCCTCGTAAACTTTCACCAATGCCAGTTTTTGCTGATACCTGTGATACGGCACTGTATGCAGATCTTGCGCTTTGGTTCCAGTGGCACCCCTCTCATCTTGGCGCTCCAACCGCTGCCTTGTTCTGCTTGCTCTTTAAACGGGATCTGTTTGTTAAAGGGAAGCATTAAGAAGAGGATGCATTGTGTTTCAGGTACCTCTTGCAGCCACACAGATTTGCTGTGACACATAGGTAACACACGTGGAAATTAAAAGTGTGGCGACAGTGTGTAGTCGGCTATTTGGCTAAATCAGAGAATCCCACACCTTTTTTCTTACACGTGGCGACGACCATGAACAGCATATATTGAAGTCTTGCTTGAACTACAAATCTACGTGATTTTACAGTGACTGTTTATGAACCAAGGACGCTAAACCAGTCACCATTGATCGATAGATCTGCGAGGCTTACGAAGAAATTGCAATGAGTGTCAGTTGTAAGGCGATGAGACTTGACAGTTCAATGAATGGCATGATCAAATTCACAACTACAAACGAAGTGGAGGTCCTGTTTTGGATAATGAAGTACTGATTCGGACAGTTCAAGAAAGCGTGAAGGGAAGAAGAATCGTAAGTCAAGAGAATCCAATCTTTGTAAGATCTTTCCGTGAATTCAAGATACGTTCATGGAATTTCCTCTGAGGAACTGAGTTTTTGAAAACTGTTGGCTTGTTTGGAGCCAAAACCTCTTATAGAGCAGCAGTAAAAACAGTCAAATGAAGCTATATGCTTCACAAAAATAGTATCTACATCTACATCTACATTTATACTCCCCAAGCCACCCAACGGTGTGTGGCGGAGGGCACTTTACGTGCCACTGTCATTACCTCCCTTTCCTGTTCCAGTCGCGTATGGTTCGCGGGAAGAACGTCTGTCTGAAAGCCTCCGTGCGCGCTCTAATCTCTCTAATTTTACATTCGTGATCTCTTCGGGAGGTATAAGTAGGGGGAAGCAATATATTCGATACCTCATCCAGAAACGCACCCTCTCGAAACCTGGCGAGCAAGCTACACCGCGATGCAGAGCGCCTCTCTTGCAGAGTCTGCCACTTGAGTTTGTTAAACATCTCCGTAACGCTATCACGGTTACCAAATAACCCTGTGACGAAACGCGCCGTTCTTCTTTGGATCTTCTCTATCTCCTCCGTCAACCCGATCTGGTACGGATCCCACACTGATGAGCAATACTCAAGTATAGGTCGAACGAGTGTTTTGTAAGCCACCTCCTTTGTTGATGGACTACATTTTCTAAGCACTCTCCCAATGAATCTCAACCTGGTACCCGCCTTACCAACAATTAATTTTATATGATCATTCCACTTCAAATCGTTCCGTACGCACACTCCCAGATATTTTACAGAAGTAACTGCTACCAGTCTTTGTTCCGCTATCATATAATCATACAATAAAGGATCCTTCTTTCTATGTATTCGCAATACATTACATTTGTCTATGTTAAGGGTCAGTTGCCACTCCCTGCGCCAAGTGCCTATCCGCTGCAGATCTTCCTGCATTTCGCTACAATTTTCTAATGCTGCAACTTCTCTGTATACTACAGCATCATCCGCGAAAAGCCGCATGGAACTTCCGACACTATCTACTAGGTCATTTATATATATTGTGAAAAGCAATGGTCCCATAACACTCCCCTGTGGCACGCCAGAGGTTACTTTAACGTCTGTAGACGTCTCTCCATTGGTAACAACATGCTGTGTTCTGTTTGCTAAAAACTCTTCAATCCAGCCACACAGCTGGTCTGGTATTCCGTAGGCTCTTACTTTGTTTATCAGGCGACAGTGCGGAACTGTATCGAACGCCTTCCGGAAGTCAAGAAAAATAGCATCTACCTGGGAGCCTGTATCTAATATTTTCTGGGTCTCATGAACAAATAAAGCGAGTTGGATCTCACACGATCGTTGTTTCCGGAATCCATGTTGATTCCTACATAGTAGATTCTGGGTTTCCAAAAACGACATGATACTCGAGCAAAAAACATGTTCTAAAATTCTACAACAGATCGACGTCAGAGATATAGGTCTATAGTTTTGCGCATCTGCTCGACAACCCTTCTTGAAGACTGGGACTACCTGTGCTCTTTTCCAATCATTTGGAACCTTCCGTTCCTCTAGAGACTTGCGTTACACGGCTGTTAGAAGGGGGGCAAGTTCTTTCGCGTACTCTGCGTAGAATCGAATTGGTATCCCGTCAGGTCCAGTGGTCTTTCCTCTGTTGAGTGATTCCACTTGCTTTTCTATTCCTTGGACACTTATTTCGATGTCAGCCATTTTTTCGTTTGTGCGAGGATTTAGAGAAGGAACTGCAGTGCGGTCTTCCTCTGTGAAACAGCTTTGGAAAAAGGTGTTTAGTATTTCAGCTTTACGCGTGTCATCCTCGGTTTCAACGCCATCATCATCCCGGAGTGTCTGGATATGCTGTTTCGAGCCACTTACTGATTTAACGTAAGACCAGAACTACCTAGGATTTTCTGTCAAGTCGGTACATAGAATTTTACTTTCGAATTCACTGAACGCTTCACGCATAGCCCTCCTTACGCTAACTTTGACATCGTTTAGCTTCTTTTTGTCTGAGAGGTTTTGGCTGCGTTTAAACTTGGAGTGAAGCTCTCTTTGCTTTCACAGTAGTTTCCTAACTTTGTTGTTGTACCACGGTGGGTTTTTCCCGTCCATCACAGTTTTACTCGGCACGTACCTGTCTAAAACGCATTTTACGATTGCCTTGAACTTTTTCCATAAACACTCAACATTGTCAGTATCGGAACAGAAATTTTCGTTTTGATGTGTTAGGTAGTCTGAAATCTGCCTTCTATTACTCTTGCTAAACAGATAAATCTTCCTCCCTTTTTTTTTATATTCCTCTTAACTTCCATATTCAGGGATGCTGCAACGGCCTTATGATCACTGATTCCCTGTTCTGCATATACAGAGTCGAGAAGTTCGGGTCTGTTTGTTATCAGTAGGTCCAAGATGTTATCTCCACGAGTCGGTTCTCTGTTTAATTGCTCGAGATAATTTTCGGATAGTGCACTCAATATAATGTCACTCGATGCTCTGTCCCTACCACCCGTCCTAAACATCTGAGTGTCCCAGTCTATATCTGGTAAATTGAAATCTCCACCTAAGACTATAACATGCTGAGAAAATTTATGTGAAATGTGTTCCAAATTTTCTCTCAGTTGTTCTGCCACTAATGCTGCTGAGTCCGGAGGTCGGTAAAAGGAGCCAATTATTAACCTAGCTCGGTTGTTGAGTGTAACCTCCACCCATAATAATTCACCGGAACTATTCACTTCTACTTCACTACAGGATAAACTACTACTAACAGCGACGAACACTCCACCACCAGTTGCATGCAATCTATCCTTTCTAAACACCGTCTGTACCTTTGTAAAAATTTCGGCAGAATTTATCTCTGGCTTCAGCCAGCTTTCTGTACCTATAACGATTTCAAAAAATGGTTCAAATGGCTCTCAGTACTACGGGGCTGAACAGCTGTTGACATCAGTCCCCTAGAACTGAGAACTACTTAAACCTAACTAACCTAAGGACATCACACACATCCATGCCCGAGGCAGGATTCGAACCTGCGACCGTAGTGTAACGATTTCAGCTTCAGTGCTTTCTATCAGCGCTGGAAGTTCCGGTACTTTACCAACGCAGCTACGACAGTTTACAATTACAATACCGATTGCTGCTTGGTCCCCGCATGTCCTGACTTTGACCCGCACCCGTTGAGGCTGTTGCCCTTTCTGTACTTGCCCAAGGCCATCTAACCCAAAAAAAACCGCCCAGCCCACGCCACACAACCCCTGCTATCCGTGTAGCCGCTTGTTGCGTGTAGTGGACTCCTGACCTACCCAGCGGAACCCGAAACCCCACCACCCTATGGCGCAAGTCGAGGAATCTGCAGCCCACACTGTCGCAGAACCGTCTCAGCCTCTGATTCAGACCCTCCACTCTGCTCTGTACCAAAGGTCCGCAGTCAGTCCTGTCTAGACAGTGCACCTGACTTTTTGGCACGTGACAACGAAGACGATAGTGAATTTCTGAGGAAGATAATGCCTTGGGATGATACTTCGTTCGCTTATCGAAAACCCTTGGTCGATACAACATTCAATGGAATGGAGGCACACTGCGTCACCAATAAAGGGCAAATCCAAACAAATCTTGACATCTAAAAAAATGTACAGTCTTTCGGGATAGATGAGATATTCAACTGTTAATTTTTTTTAACCGCGAGTTGAGATAATCTGTGTAAATATTTGCCGTGGGACGCTTATGAGCTTGCCTTCCGCAGTACAGAATAAGCGCGACAGGAAGCCCATAAATGGTATTGTTTTGCTTCATGAGAATGTCCGATCCCACTTCCATACAGACCTGTCCTCGCCCATAACAACTGCCATCTCATTTTCCACCTGAAAACGTTCCTTGGTCTCAGAAATTCAACAGCGACGAACAGCACAGACATCCTCAAATAACATGTTAACACACGGTTGGCAACACAATCGGCAAGGAGCTGTGAGGAAGGTATACAAAATCTTGTGCCACTCTGTGACAAATGTCTACAAAATTGTGGGAAGTATGTGGGAAGTTACTTTCTGCTTTGTGTGTTCTTCATCAAATAAAGAATTATTTTGTATCTTTATTCCTTTTGCCTTTATTACTGAAAGGAACTTACTTCCTGGACACGTCTCATTAATTAAACGCAAGATGCCGCTTTATTTCCAGTACAATTTTCTTTCTGAATAACATAACTGTAACAGTAAATTGGGTGTAGAGGCATTGTGCAGGTCGCTTTTAATCCACCAGAGCGATAGAAGACAAATCAAACAAAGTTCTGTCACGTTTTCGACCTAACTTATTTGTGCTTCACTACACAGTACTCTCTGAAAATTGTAGTATTATTAATTTTGGGTTTTGTAACTAAGGATAGGAGAGATAGAATTACACTTGAAACCCGTTCACACATTGACTTATTTTGTGTCTGTGTGTAAGTGAATAAAGTTTCCATTACAATTGTTTCAGCAACGACTTTGCATTCCAGTGGGAAAGTGCAAAGTAATGCGATGTTCAGCTACTTTCCACTTTGCAAGTGAGCTGTAACATGTTTCAGAGATGGAACAGAAAAGTCGTACATGATGAAAAGAAAAAGCACTTCCATTTTTTCAGGGCAGTAGTAGTACATATTCGATCATAGTTAAATAGAGTGTGGATTGTAGCTTTCTCATATATCAAAATCTACCACGTGCCGTCAAACGAGACTGAGGCGTTTCAAATCCTTATCCCTTCAGGCGAGTAAGAGATGACTCTATGCGTAGGTTTGTTAGCAGGAAGAAAAAAAAAACGTTTGTTTAATATTTTGTGTGGGACATTGAAAGTCTGATACAGTAAAAATAGCTGTAGGTATCAAACTCAGATCTCATGATTAGGTACCCAATATTTCTTTTCAGCTTTAAATCATCTGAGCTTGAAACGAGACAGTGCTATTAAAGGTATTGCGCAAATAATGTAGGCAACGTAAGTTCATTAAACTAACCGTATGTATTAAGCGAAAACAGATACAAAATGCCAGGGCACTTCTCTCGTTCGCGGGCTCGTTTCGACTGCTGCCAGCACAAGAGTGAGCATCGAAAAGTTCATTTATTTTGTGGCGAGTCAAAATCTCTCAGCAGCAGAGATATGCGCTGGCTCAAGTTCGTCCGTAAGCGATAGCAAAAGAAAAATTAAATAGAATACAGAAACGAAAGCTTACATTAAAATCAAGTAACTAAAGAGACTGTGTTAAGTTCCAGCTGAGATTAGAATGAAATATTAAAAATGGCAGTTTTTCTTAAAACAGTCATTACTTTTGTTTCGTTCCCTACCTTGGAAACGTAACTGCAACAAGGCGCATTATCTGGTTGCGATACCGGGTTCTGCTTGTGTTGTAACCTCCGAAGCTGACAGGAGCCCCTTGTTCTCCAACAGGTGGTCTCGGCTGTGCTGCTGGCGCTGGCGCTGTGTTTCGCGACGCTGCAGGCGAGCCCGGTGGCTGACCCGCACTGGGGATGGAGTGGTGGCTACGGATACGGACACCACCACCACTGGCACCACCCACACCACTGGCACCACCCACACCACTGGCACCACCACGACTACTACTGAGAAGGAGTCAGACTGGCTCCGGCAAGGAGCATCTCAGCATAACAGACTTTCTGGCTTACGACGGTGACGACCATGCGTGCATCTTCATTGACTGTATATTGGAAATACCAATAAACTGAGATTTACTCCGCATTTTTGAGTGTTTACAGTTTTAATTCATTTAACTTGATTGAGGTGCTCCTTATTTCCATGTGTTGTTACAATCAAAGACATCTTGACCTGCTATCAGTGTAACATCTTGGTTCCAACGTGGTGTTACACTGGGAAATAATGGGTTGCACAGTAATGTAGAAAGAAATTGAATAATCTTAATGCACTGTTCAGAAAAATTCTGTTTCTGACCATCTCTTAGTAGAATACTTTTTCAATGTTTGTTTAAAGATCGATTGCCTTATTTAATTATTCCACGTTTATCAACTAAAGATGTACTGTAAAACCATGAATGTAGACAATCCATGGCAAAAATTCATTTAAGAAGTAAATCAGGTTCGCAAACTTGAAGACAATTAATTATATTTCACTGACTCCTACGATTTCAAAGTTTAGAGCATAATGTGTGCCCAGTAATGAATGATTAATTGATAGGTAGATTAATATCACATATAGGAAAGAAGAATTTGTTACAATATTACTTCTCATCTATCCATTTCAAGGCATTAAATAATTTACTTATTACTGACACATATATTCATTTTTTCACTTTCGTGAAAGTGTACTCTCCATATCCAAGCCACGAAGAATAATGTGTCAGGAATGCAAAGAAAAACTTGAAAAATACATAGAAATTATTAATACTTTTAACAGGGTTTTGTTTAGAATGACATTTACTAAGACGGTGACAATATATGAATCACTATAGAAACAAATGTCATACCAATGACGGCGGAAGTTGCCTATCTCATTGTGGATTTCCAATGACGTATTCAACAGATTTTTCTTTATCAGCAGTTATTACCAAGGCCGTTGTACAAATTTAGCAACAGGTAACGTCATCGATTAATAAAAACAGAGAGCGTCAACCTCTTACAGTAGGTGTGGGGCACCAAAGAAGACATGGTGATTGTGTGCTAATACTCTGAATTACATCAATGGAACGCTACTGGGCCTTAACCACATGTTTAAAAAAATTCCGGTGTTGCATCACTAATTGATCATAGAAATGATAACACTTCTCATAATCTGCAACTGACATATCTCTACTCACTGAAGAGACTTCTAGTGAGATCAGAGCAATACGTATAATTATCCGCTACAGAGATCTTAGTCATAGGTAATCGATAGCTTGTAGTTCAGTATACACATAAAGTTAGAAGTCATGAAGTAACTATTTACCCGTGTACTCAAACTGATGCAGAAACAGCGGCATACGACTGAATGCTCCTTCAGTAAGGCAATAATAAGTGTGAGACAGCAAAGATGGCATAGTGAATGTGTGTTGATACACTGAAATTACATCAATGGAATGCTACTGGGTTCTTTCACATGTCTGAAAAGATTGGGTGCTACAGCACCAGTTGCGTATCGCTCGTACGAAATTCAGCTTGTCCATTTCTCACATGATATACTGAGATCTACGGGTGCAGGACAACAAGCAGTTTTCATATTTCTAGATTACCGGAAAGCATTTGACACGGGGCCTCATTGCAGGCTGTTAACGAAAGTACAAACATGTAGGATAACTGCTCAGGTATCTAAGTGCCTCGAAGACTTCTTAAATAATAGAACCCAGAAAGTTGCCCACGATGGCGAGTGTTCATCAGAGACAACAGTTTCGTTAGGTGTGCCCCAGGGAAGTGTGATGGGACAGCTGTTGTTCTCTCTACAAATAAATGATATGGTGGACAGGGTGGGCAGGAATCTGCGGTAGTTTGCTGCTGATGCTGTTTTTGGTACGTTAAGGGTCGAAGTCGAGTGACTGTAGGAAGGTACAAGGCGATTTAGACAAAATTTCTACTTGGTGTGATGAATGGCATCTAGCCCTAAATGTGGATAAATGTAAGTTAATGCGGATGAGCAGGAAGATCAAACCTTTAATGTTTGGATACAGTATCAATACTGTCCCTCTTAACACAGTCAAGCCATTCAAATATTTGGTAGTAATGTTGCAATGCGATATGAGGTGGAACAAGCATGTGATAACTGTGGTAGGGAAGTAGAAAGGCCGACTTAGGTTTATCGAGAGAATTTTAGGAAAGCGTGGTTCACCTGCAAAGGAGACCGCGTATGGAATTCTGGTCCGACCTATTCTTGAGTACTGCTCGAGTGTCTGGGATCCGTACCAGGTCGGATTGAGGGGGGACATCGAAGGAATTCAAAGATGGGCTGCTAGGTTTGTTACCGGTAGGTTCGAACACACATAGGTGTTATGGAGGTGCTTCTGGAACTCAAATGGGAATCCCTGTAGGGAAGGCGAAGCTCTTTTCGAGAAACACTATTTAGAAAATTTAGAGACCTGGCGTTTGAAGGTGACTGCCGAAAGATTCTACTACCGCCTACGTCCATTGCTAGTAAGGATCATGAAGAAAAGATATTGGAAATTAGGGCTCATGCAGTGGCATATAGACAGTAGCTTTTCCCTCCCTCTGTTTGCAAATCGAGCAGCAAAGGAAATCACAGATAGTGGTACAGGGTATCGTCCGCTACGCACCGTACTGTGGCTTGCGGAGTATCTATGTGAATGTAGATACAGATGTACAAATACTGGAACGATTCCTTGGAAAGCGGCACGCCCAACTTCCTGTCTTACTCTTCCAGGTTAGTTTTAGTAGTAGTAGCATTAGTTTTATTCGTCAATGGAATACTTTTACAATTATATTCTACAAGTCATATAGTTACAATTTAAGAACAAAAATCTTAAGTCAGCTCTTCAGTCATTTACAGAAGTACATCTCTGGTTTGGGATGGTTGAGGCCTACAGAGGGCTGTGGTCTTATATCAGCAACCTTCCACATATTTGCCTGAAGTAATTTAGAGAAACCGAGGGAAACGTAAGACACTATGGTAGCATTCAGATCAGAGTCCCCATCCTCCGAGAATAAGAGGACACACTGGTAAGAATGGTATAACCTTGACCTGTTTATCATTAGTGTACAATACCATTTCCCAAAGAAGTTACTTAACAGTGTAAGAAATTAGTGCTACTCTTTCCACTCAATTCCCAATATCGATCAATGCAGAGGTTTACACGTAATACGCACACATTATTTCATACTGTAGCACTACAGATACTACCATTTGTGATTCCGGTACTGGCGTTGCCACCTGGTTCTCAATTCGTTTACACAAGATTCCCATTTGCTTTCCTAAAAAGTAAATCTGTTGTGGACTGACAAGACAGCCAATCCACTGTGACGGGTAGCCGAAAGGCACGCGTTTAAGCTCACGTAGGCTGGCGTGAGGTCTGGAACAGTTAAAGGAATTGAGTCTAGCAAAAAAGGTACATAGCTGCTGGAATACTTAACTTTAATCCATAATTGGTGAACATCGGTCTGACGGTACATGCATCACAAGATAAATAGCAAATGCTAATGGCGCCTTGCTAGGTCGTAGCAAATGACGTAGCTGAAGGCTATGCTATCTATCGTCTCGGCAAATGAGTGCGTAATTTGGCAGTGAACCATCGCTAGCAAAGTCGGCTGTACAACTGTGGCGAGTGCTAGGACGTCTCTCTAGACCTGCCGTGTGGCGGCGCTCGGGCTGCAATCACTGATAGTGGCGACACGCGGGTCCGACGTATACTACCGGACCGCGGCCGATTTAAAGGCTACCACCTAGCAAGTGTGGTGTCTGGCGGTGACACCACAAAGTCAGTAATCGTCTCTAATGAGTGAGATACTGAGCTCAGAATGAGTTGTTGGTGCCCTACAATGCAGAGTTTTGAAAGTAAGAAATGAAAAAAAAAAGACGAAAATCATAACAGTCTGAATGTGTCTTGTGAAATGACAGAGGTGTTTTACTTCAACTGACTCGTGTTAGTAAACTATTTCTCTGCATTGCCTAGGTCATGCTTCACTGCCACTGTCACTACGACTTCTCGCTACTTGAGGGAGAGGCGACCGGTTTCTGAAGACGCGCCTAATCAGCCAGTGGTCGGCAAACGCGTGCTTCTATTGACCCAGGTAAACACTGGAAGCACACACAGGTGACAACCAGCCAAACCAGTAACGTTCAGAATTGTACTGGAGGAAAGGTGACATCTAGAGACGACTGTGTATTGCTGTCGAGAGACTAGTTGTTCGTGTACCTAAGCATATACATCATCCTAGTAAAATTATAAGAACTCTCGATATTGTTGTCTTCTGCATTCGGCAATTGTTACAGATCAAACGGTTTCCGCTGGGAAAACAATACTGATTGCGAATTTTGTACTATATCTGACGATGTAGCAAGATTTCTGGTAACACACAATTGCACATTAAAACTGACATTATGAAGGATTCTAGTTATTAGTCCTAAACCTAACAGTAGGACGAGATTTCTAGTAACACCCAATCGCACATTAAAACTGACATCATGAAGGATTCTAGCTATTAGTCCTATATCTAATAGTAGGAAGAATAAATGACTACATTTGCACGTTATTTGGGAGTGTACAGGGTATGATACTCAGTACACAGAGTGCATGTGAGAGCAACAACGATACTAACGCAGCTAGATATGCTGTTGGACTGTGCTATTGTTCTTCAATGATGTACGTCAAGCCATGGTGCCTGTGTCGCTTGAACATGCAAATACTTAGCTTTTCAGGGCAACCGCACAGAGCAGATAAGGATGGTGGTGTGCAAGTCTTTCAAGTGGGAGATCCGGATATTGTGCTCGTCGCGACTTCAGCCGAGCAACCTCTATACAGTGGTAGATCAGGACGGCACGGGAAACCTGTGATGTTACCTTATTTTGTTGAAAAATAACGTCATAGAGACCTCGAAGACAAAATACATCCTCTTACATTAATATTATCCGAATTACGAGTCTACAAACCACAACGGTTGTGTACCTAAAGCAAAGTAAATTCGTATGAGAGTCCTTCAAAAGGGACTTTCAATTGCCTGTTTGCATTTACTGCAGTTGGACGCCACATCGACGAGTTGCGCGCACTTAACCTACCCCAGTGATGTTACCATTGAAAGGGGTATAGAGCCTGATGTGGAATCTAAACAACGTGCACTTACTGGCATTATTTCACGTCACTGAGAGATGAAAGCTAGCTTATAGGTACAACGAAAAATTCCGGTGTCTGGCTAGGATTCGATCCCGGAACCTTAAGATCTGCAGGTTTGCACTTTACCACTTCTTTTATTTTATATTTTTAACCCCTGTTTTCCACACGGTAGTCATATACACTGAATACATATTTTTCTTCACTTTACCGCTTTTTTCTCTCCTACTTCACCACAATATTTCTCAAATGCCATTGGCATGGCCAAACGACGTAATAGCGGTTTTAGAAACAAGCTCAAAGGAACGTGGAACAGATAGACAAGTTTCAGGGAAAACATCTTTCACCCTTCAGTTCACACACTTTATTCAAACAAAACCCAAAATATTTCAATTAGAAAGATATTCCTAGCGTTTTAAGAAATATAATTTAAACAAAAAGCACGTAGCATAACTCACAGCCTAACTCAAGCGCTTGAGAGATATTCACAATCGCCCAGAAGAGAAGTGTTAAACATCCTAACTAACACCTTTCCCTCAGTTAAAAGCAACAGGATTTTTTAAAAAAAGGTGCTGACCATTTAAGAAAGACAACCATTTAAGAGACACCCCCAACATATAATTTGAAGGCAAGCTTCGAATTATGTTTGATTGCTTTAAATTATTAAAGTCAAAATGATTTCAACATGCTCAAAAAAATCTTACAATTTCTTTCAGTTAACGAAATTACAGAAAAATTCTTAAAGTATTAATCACTAAAAAAAAAAACCATTTGGGAGACACGCCCAAAATACCTCTTCAAGGCAAGCTTTCAATTACATATAATTGCTGTATGTAACTCTTGATTGGGCGACTCGTTTGCTGAGGCGTTGGCCCTCGGCTGACGCAGGTTCTGGCGTCCTTCCATTCCGTCAGACCGGTACCGTCTTCCACAAGGCGTCGCCCTCACACTAAGGCGCGTGTTCACGGTCAGTTTCATACCACTAGCGGAGAAGTGTTCAGTAAACACAAGCGGGAGGAAAACGTTATTCCGGTGCGGTAGAGCACAGTGCCTTTGTGACACAACAGGCAATATGGAAGTACCGAGCTATTAGGAGCTCAAAAGGCAACGGGCGGAAACCAAAGCCTGCAACTCCACGCTGCTGTATCAAACCAAATCGTAAGATAGATGTTACAGAGACCCAGAAAAACTCAAGAGATTTTCGAAGGGGCAAAAATGAGAGCCAACAGCCGCCCAAGTTAGGTCAACTTGCACAATTCACGAGTGTGATTAGTGATACACACGCATTTCCCCAAATACGTTAGCAAGTATCTAGAGTAGAACACCGAGTGGGCCTTAATATTAAATGAATGAATATAAACCAAATACAAGGAAGGCCTCACAGTTCAATCTCATTCTTTCAGGAATTCAGATAAGAAACTAAGCCATCAGTCATAATTCGTAACTATAACAGAAGTTAAAGGAGGTCACTGAAAAGTGGAAAAGCGTCCGGGACGGACGGTGATTCAGTTGAACCGAACGCAAACACCTGTGACCCTCTCATTCTGAAGAACGATGGGGCCATCTCCTGTCATCTCTGGCGGTCGCGTCCAAACTCACGCTGTCACTTCCGTCCGGCCAGAGCCACTCCACACCACTGCTCTGCATCTATCACTCCGCCCGCCGTACTGCCCACAGCGACCACTCGCAGCTACCATCACTGAAATCGAGCTGCCGCAGCCAGCTGAGCGCCTCCACCAGAACAAGAACACCTCAGAACCAAACGAAGGACAGACAGACCCAGGGAATTCGAGGACAGCTGAGCCGCACGGATCTGCCATACATACGGATGTTCAGAAAAGAAAAAGAAACGTATATGCAGCGTGATTCAGCTGCCCTATCTATACTGGGATACGTTTTCATTGGAGGGCACAGTTTCTGTGTTAGTCGAGAAAAAGGCGTTTGAAGGCCAATTTTGGACGTTTTCCTTTAGTAATTGGAAAACTACGATCACAGGCGAAAACGTATCCGAATATAAAATTTCTGCGCGTTAAACTTCGTAAAAAAAAAGGCCATGTTCATTTATTACATAGGACTAATAGTTTGCGCATAGTGAGTGAGACAATATGAGAACCTGGAATGAGATTTTCACTCTGCAGCGGAGTGTTCCCTGATATGAAACTTGCTGGCAGATTAAAAGTGTGTGCCGGACCGAGACTCGAACTCGGGACACAGTTTTCAGCTGCCAGGCAGTTTTAATATGAGAACCTCTTACTTGGTTTTCTAGGGTGTTGTGTGTTGCATAAAACCAATAGGTAGGGCAGATGAATTAGAGAGAGAGAAAGAGAGAGAGAGAGAGAGAGAGAAAGAGAGAGAGAGAGAGAGAGAGAGAAAGAGAATAAAAGAAAGAGCGGAACGCTATCCAGCGATCCACCGACCACAGAGCCTCAACGCTAACAAAATTTTCTTTCTATTTATAAAAGAACGCAGTCAAAGAAGGAGTTTTCCAAAGACAGAAACGATAAATGATAAGGATCACTTACCCCGACAGGGTGCCTGGAGACATCGATCACTTAAGGGTCACACCCGCTGACCATCTTAACCATCACGCTGTTTGGTAACCGTTAGGTTTAGCATGTTAGCAAAATTGTTCTGATATCGGGGCAATTGCGAGGTGTCCCAATATGCAGCAAGCAGGTACTGCTGAAACGTCGAAACCTCATCTCCCTTCCCCCAGCCTAAAACAAAATGTACAAAATGAGCGATTAATCACATCACTGAATTAGTTTTCGACTTGGTAAAGAAGTCCTGGTACGGAAAACAAGTTGATTCCGCAGCCAGAGCCAGTTCGCCCAGGTTCTGCAGAAAAAATGCTATCCTCTGCCGCAGTACTCTTTTACTGCAGTCGTTTAAATCAGCACCCTCTTCCTTTGAGCGCAGGTAAAGCTTAACGATATTCCATCACTGGAGCACACAAGCAAGAGCGTTAACTACTGCCAACCATTTCATCATATGAATGAAGTCATATCGTAACCAAGTAATAAAGATCATCTTCCCTAAGAACATCAAGGAGCATGACACCGTATCAGAAGTGAGAGTAACCTGCAATCTAATACTTGCAGTTGTTCTTTTGAAATTGTAGTAGAGCACAATTTTACTTTCACTGTATAAAGGAGGCTTACTACTTTTTAAGCTTTCATCACGTCCACATCGAGTCTTTCTCTTTGTGTGGAGCAAGTAGTGGCACAAAGAAAAGGTCCGATTGCACTGGGGAGGGTGCCGGAGGGCTGGCGGCGTGAATGGAATAACGAAATTTCCTATGTGACGAAGTAGTAGACTACACGAGTTGCGTTAAAAACAATTTTTAACGCAAATAGCGTGCTATTTCTTCATATTTCCAGTCTTCAAAACTGTTGCTGAAAATGGTGAACAAAAATCTAAATGACTACACTGGTCCTTGGATGGGAGGGAGGGGGGGGGGGGGGGGGTGGACGTGTCAGAGGAAATGCTAACGTAATCGGCGTAAGGAACTGCTGACAAAAGCTGCAACGTTTAACTTCACCACACAATTTTGACACTGCTACTGTTGGGTCGCTAACGTTTGCAGTAATGAAAAGACAGGGAAGCCTACATCAACTGTTCTGAACTAATCCGACATGTGACGAAACTGAACAAGCGGCCGATCGGACATCTTTCATTGGGCCACTTACATGCAGTTACCATTTTTAACTAATTGGTTATCCTCAGGCACGAACCTGCATCGTTTTCCTTTCAATTCTTGCTCTAAGGAGGCTGCTAGCTCGTACACAATGTCTAATAATAAATCCATACGTAAATATGCAGTTCTAAAACCGGCATTGTATTTACAATGTAAAGCTAGTACTTTCATATACTGACGCTTTTTTCGATATATCGAAGGCCGATAACGAAATTCTTTTAAATTTCCATATATCGGATTCCAGTTATTTTTAAAAATGTCAACAGTCCTATACCTGATGTAGATACAACAGCTACGTTCTAACTAAGGAACAAAAAGAGAAAAGAACGAATGAATCTGCCGCAGCAACTGAACCGGAGGCACTCAAGGCTCCCTACTTTACTGCACCTATGATACAAATGAATAACTTGCTAGGATACAAGAGGGTCGCAAAATTGGCTTCGGAAGGGAGCCCACGGTGTCTGCCGCTACATATAACTGCGCTTAGTATTCCCGTAAGGCTTAAGTCACTTCACCTTGAGAAGTCAATTGACGGCCATCACGTGCAGTGAGAGACGCAATGAGGGAGCGACAACGACGAGAGTGGTGGTGAAGCGGGTAATACAAGCATGTCAGTTCCTTGTTAACGAGACAACGTGGTGTACACTTCACCTATTGCTTCATAATCAGCAGCGACTTGGCCTTGATCCGCCGAACCTCAGAAGGGCATCATGTGCTCGTGCATATACACTACTGGCCATTAAAATTGCTACACCAAGAAGAAATGCAGATGATAAACGGGTTTTCATTGGACAAATATATTATACTAGAACTGACATGTGATTACATTTTAACGCAGTTTGGGTGCATAGATTTTCACGCAGTTTGGGTGCATAGATCCTGAGAAATCAGCACCCAGAACAACCACCTCTGGCCATAATAAAGGCCTTGATACGCCTGGGCATTGAGTCAAACAGAGCTTGGATGGCGTGTACAGGTACAGTTGCCCATGCAGCTTCAACACGATACCACAGTTCATCAAGAGTAGTGACTGGCGTATTGTGACGAGCCAGTTGCTCGGCCGCCATTGACCAGACGTTTACAATTGGTGAGAGATATGGAGAACGTGCTGGCCAGGGCAGCAGTCGAACATTTTCAGTATCCAGAAAGGCCCGTACAGGACCTGCAACATGCAGTCGTGCATTATCCAGCTGAAATGTAGGGTTTCGCAGGGGTCGAATGAAGGGTAGAGACATGGGTCGTAACACAACTGAAATGTAACGTCCACTGTTCAAAGTGCCGTCAATGCGAACAAGAGGTGACCGAGACGTGTAACCAATGGCACCCCATACCATCACACCGGGTGATACGCCAGTATAGCGATGACGAATACACGCTTCCAATGTGCGTTCACCGTGATGTCGCCAAACACGGATGCGACCATCATGACGCTGTAAACAGAACCTAGATTCATCCGAAAAGAAGACGTTTTCCATTCGTGCACCCAGGTTCGTCGTTGAGTACACCATCCAAGGCGCTCCTGTCTGAGGTACAGACAGCATCAAGGGTAACTGCAGCCATGGTCTCCGAGCTGATAGTCCATGCTGCTGCAAACGTCGTCGAACTGTTCGTGCAGATGGTTGTTGTCTTGCAAACGTCCCCATCTGTTGACTCAAGGATCGAGGCGTGACTGCACGATCCGTTACAGCCATGCGGATAAGATGCCTGTCATCTCGACCGCTAGTGATACGAGGCCATTGGGATCCAGCACGGCCTTCCGTATTACCCTCCTGAACGCACCGATTCCATATTCTGCTAACAGTCATTGGATCTCGACCAACGCGAGCAGCAATGTCGCGATACAATAAACCGCAATCGCGATAGGCTACAGTCCGACGTTTATCAAAGTCGGAAACGTGATAGCACGCATTTCTTCTCCTTACACGAGGCATCACAACAACGTTTCACCAGGCAACGCCGGTCAACTGCTGCTTGTGTATGAGAAATCGGTTGGAAACTTTCCTCATGTCAGCGCACTGTAGGTGTCGCCACCGGCGCCAACCTTGTGTGAATGCTCTGAAAAGCTAATCATTTGCATATCACAGCATCTTCTTCCTGTCGGTTAAATTTAGAGTCTGTACCACGTCATCTTCGTGGTGTAGCAATTTTAATGGCCAGTAGTGTAATTCACGAAGAACAGTATAATAAAACTATGCGTGCTCCGAAAGTCTCTCGCCCTAGCAGCACAAGAACATATCAGAGCTTTGAGGGTTCACTGCGTTGCATACTCAGACCATCATCCTAATAAGGATCGAGACCCTCTACCGAACGGAGGCAAAACTCCCACTCAGTACCAGTCACAGCATCAACGGACTCATCAGCAAGATAGGAAACATTGAGCAAGCACCAAGCGTCACAGTATTTGACGGGTTGTCGGACAAGGTTCATAGTCGCTGCAACAGCACAGTGATCAGTGAATGGCGCAGGAATTACGTTGACTGCAAGAATCTGATGACACAAAATATGGGGAAAATAAAATCTGTCAAATCTACTACCAGGAATCTAAGTAAAAAACGTGAATTTCACCAACGTTGTAAATTTAAGTTCCAAATCATCCCTCAAATGCCTCATACGAACCAATTGATGGAGATAACGGCTAAAATTAAAAACGACTGATCAAGGGGGTGCAATCGCAGTTGAAGTCGCAGCACATAGGAAGGTTCCGAGGACTGTCACTCGAAAGATAGTGGAGTTCTTCTCTGTAAAATTTCGAGAGCAGCACCGTTTTTCCGGCCGCTGTGGCCGAACTGTTCTAGGCGCTTCAGTCCGGAACCGCGCTGCTGCTACGGTTGCAGGTTCGAATCCTGCCTCGGGCATGGTTGTGTTTGATGTCCTTAGGTCAGTTAGGTTTAAGTAATTATAAGTCTACGGGACTGATGACCTCAGATTTTATGTCCCCTAGTGCTTAGAGCCATTTTAACCATTTAAGCACCGTTTTATCCGTGCTATATTGTGCATAAAGCAGAAACAGGCTAAGGTGAAAAATATGGCTGTTAATTCCGCAGTCAGAATCGACAACTTCAATGTCAGTGATGGGAATACCGTCATGATAAAATAGATTAGTACCCATCGAATCTTCATGTGCTACATTAAAAAAGGTCTGAAACCAGGGGAGAGAAAAGGTGGTACACAATACAGGGCTATTACAAATGATTGAAGCGATTTCATAAATTCACTGTAGCTCCATTCATTGACATATGGTCACGACACACTACAGATACGTAGAAAAACTCATAAAGTTTTGTTCGGCTGAAGCCGCACTTCAGGTTTCTGCCGCCAGAGCGCTCGAGAGCGCAGTGAAACAAAATGGCGACAGGAGCCGAGAAAACGTATGTCGTGCTTGAAATGCACTCACATCAGTCAGTCATAACAATGCAACGACACTTCAGGATGAAGTTCAACAAAGATCCACCAACTGCTAACGCCATTCGTCGATGGTATGCGCAGTTTAAAGCTTCTGGATGCCTCTGTAAGGGGAAATCAACGGGTCGGCCTGCAGTGAGCGAAGAAACGGTTGAACGCGTGCGGGCAAGTTTCACGCGTAGCCCGCGGAAGTAGGCGAACAAAGCAAGCAGAGAGCTAAACGTACCACAGCCGACGGTTTGGAAAATCTTACGGAAAAGGCTAAAGCAGAAGCCTTACCGTTTACAATTGCTACAAGCCCTGACACCCGATGGAAAACCGATGGATCGGTCGTGGTGGAGATCATGATTAGCAATTCATGTCATGGCCTCCACGCTCTCCCGACTTAACCCCATGCGATTTCTTTCTGTGGGCTTATGTGAAAGATTCAGTGTTTAAACCTCCTCTACCAAGAAACGTGCCAGAACTGCGAGCTCGCATCAACGATGCTTTCGAACTCATTGATGGGGACATGCTGCGCCGAGTGTGGGAGGAACTTGATTATCGGCTTGATGTCTGCCGAATCACTAAAGGGACACATATCGAACATTTGTGAATGCCTAAAAAAACTTTTTGAGGTTTTGTATGTGTGTGTACAAAGCATTGTGAAAATATCTCAAATAATAAAGTTATTGTAGAGCTGTGAAATCGCTTCAATCATTTGTAATAACCCTGTACTTATTGTAATAGTATAATATCTGCTCTAGAACCATAAAAAAACTGACGGAGAGCAACGAGACTGAACTCAAATCCAATATGATTGCCACTAAAAGTATCAAGGTAGTGTCTACCAAAGTGGGAGAAAAGTGTATCAATGCCACATGCCGACCATCAATCCATTGCCGAGTCCGACGGAGAGCGACTAATCCCACGTCGTGCAGAGCCTTCACGCCATGATTCCTTGCAAGAGAGAGCGCGATCCGGTAGGACACGCTGTGTACGCCGGGCGTGAGTGAAAATCGCATCAGCAGCCAGAGGAGTAGGGGGATCAAGCACAGCATCTGTCCGTGCTGGACTAAGAACAGTAACCCGCTCCGCAGTGGGATCATCCAGCATGACAGTGACGGAACAACAGGCGCAGCAGGCGACAGTAATGAAACAATCAGGGGCGACTCCTGCAGTACAAGATTCAGAAGGTTGCGTAACCGGAATGCCGTCGATGGCGGTACACAAGGAGACAAAAAGCAGTCGCTCTTCGTCAGACTGCAATACCTGGATGGATGCGGCGAGGGGAGGGGGGAGGGTGGCGAAGGGGACGGATCAGACACACCCATTCCTGACGCGGCTCCATGAGATCCATGCCAGACGCAGAACTAACGACCCAATCCACCATCCCCATAGACTCCAAAGAAGGACGGGAAGCCAATACGTAATACGTGTCATCAAGAGAGATATCTGACGCAGTAGAGGGTAACACGGGGGAGGTCAAATTGGGAACATCTTATCTTGCGTACAATGTCGCTTACGTTGCAGCACCTGAGGCTTTGGCGTGGGGAGCAGATAGCGTAGAATCAGTCTTCGGTTTTAACGGTGGAAAGTTGTGCACGGATAAACTTAAATCAGGCTGTAGATTTCCACTAGATTTGTAAGTAGGCTGTTTATGTTTTCTCTATGTAAGTAGGCTGTTTATGTTTTCTCTATGTAAGTGGGCTGTTTAGGTTTTTTATTGGTAACGCCACCTCTGTATGACAATCACTGGCTGTGCTGTGTGCAGTCTGTGGCTAGTTTGCATTGTTGTCTGCCATTGTAGTGTTGGGCAGCGGCAGCTGGATGTGAACAGCGCGTAGCGTTGCGCAGTTGGAGGTGAGCCGCCAGCAGTGGTGGATGTGGGGAGAGAGATGGCGGAGTTTTGTAATTTTTCATGAACTGGTATATTTATATATGATGATATCAAGGTAAATACATTGTTTGTTCTCTATTAATATCTTTCATTTGCTAACTATCCCTATCAGTAGTTAGTGCCTTCAGTAGTTTGAATCTTTTATTTAGCTGGCAGTAGTGGCGCTCGCTGTATTGCAGTAGCTTGAGCAGCGAAGATTTTGTGAGGTAAGTGATTTGTGAAAGGTATAGTTTAATGCTAGTCAGGGCCATTCTTTTGTAGGGAATTTTGAAAGTCAGATTGCGTTGCGCTAACAAAATATTGTGTGTTAGGTTAAGTACAGTCCTGTATAGTTGTTCAAAGGGGATGTTTCATATGTCGACCCTTAGCCTAGGATACCTCACTGGAATCTTCTGATTTTTCTTGTAGTTTGTGTAATTAGTGTAGATGTTGTTTACTGCTAGCGCGTAATTGTAGAGAGAATCTCCTTTGTAGTTGTAGCCTTTAATTGTTGTATAGTAAAACAGTTGTGGCATGCATGTAGATTTGCACCAAGTATTTCGCAGCTGCGCTTGCAATTAACTAGATATTATTTTCAGTGTTATGTTAATGTGTTCTCTTATTTTTGATCTTCAAATTGTGTTTTTCTGTGTTGTCGTGTGAAATACTGTGACAATAATGGCGTGTGAAAAACGTAACACTAGGCTCCAAACTAAACTGAGAAATAATAGTGATGACGAGCGTAGCTTATCAGCGCCGCCGAGTAATGAATTTACTAATGTTCAAAGTAGTAATTTGGTAACTGTGCACAGGGAAATGGAGCGGGCGTCAAACAATGGCGTAGACAGTGAAACAATTAGTGAAGAGGGAAGCATTATCGATCGACCTGTCGGCAATAGCTCGCCTCAGGAAGCCGAAATGACACGACACGATCTCGCAAATACTGTAGATTCAGGTTTTGGATCCTCACCGTTTTCTCGAATAAGTCAAGACACATTTTCTGCTTGTCAAAATGTGAATGTTTCCGGTGTAAATTCACTGCCGAAAAGCACTGAGGAACATGTTTCAGACACCAATGCATTGTTATTACAATTAATACAACAAATGGGACAGACACAGCAAAAGCTTCAAAAGTTAGACACAGTGGAACAAAATCTCAAAAAGTTAGACACAATGGAACAAAATCTTCAAAAGTTAGACACTACACTTGAACAAACACGTGAAGATTTAACCACTGAGTTACATAACATTGAATCGAAATGTCAAAAAGTCTGTAGTGACGTAAAAACACAAATTTGTGAGCATTTTCAACCTATTTTTTCGCGGCATGAAAATGCATTACAGAATCACGAAGCAGCCATAAAAGAACTGCAAGCCATTGTTCATGAAAATCATGAGACCTTGTGGGCTAAAATTGACTCAGTTGCATCTACCGATTCGGTTACGCAACTTGCAAAAACTCAGGAAAACTTAAAGGACACAGTAGATACTCTGAAACTTGGTTCAGAAAAACACACTGAGGAAATGTGTTCATTATCAGAGAAAGTAGTTGAACTTTCGGATCAGCTAAATAATTTATCTACGAAGGTAGATGATAATCTGAATGACGCAAAACCGGTAGCCTTTAATGACACAGAACAGAGCGAACAAATTAGGAAACTGAAACAAAATCTGAATCAAATTGATACGCAACACCAAAGAGAAATCCGGGAAGTACAAGATCAACTGACACAGGTAATACAAGAATTACGTATTTCAGAAGACACTCGCGCTCCAACACGGGAAGAGGAACTTAGAAATACGCAAAAGCCACAAAATAATAACACAGGGCATTTCGGTAATTATGAAAGAAATTGGCAAGGTACACCGAATTTTGAGATGGAACCGCCGAAACGAAGTAACAATGACCGACATGCGACTCGCCGACATGATGATTTTGACTATAAGCTGTTCATTACTACACGTAAATTCAAAACATTTAAGAATTCTGGCAACGACATTCATCCACAAGCATGGCTCCATCAATTCTCTCATTGTTTCCCTCCCAACTGGTCATTGGAGCACAGGTTAGAATTTATGTGTGGCTACTTAGAGAATGAACCAGGTGTAAGAATGCGATCGGTCATTCACGATTGCCACAGTGAAGGAGAGTTTTACCATGCCTTCCTCTCAGCATATTGGTCTCAAGCCACACAAGACCGGGTAAAACATGGTATCATAATGATGAAACATTTCGAACAATCTGAATTCTCCAGTCTTGTGAAATATTTTGAAGACATGTTGCACAAGAATCAGTACCTGTCAAACCCATACAGCCCCTCAGAACTCATCCGCATTTGCTTAATCAAATTACCTGAACATTTACGACATATTATTTTGGCAGGACGTTGCAAAGACGACATTGAAGCTTTTCAGGGACTGTTACAAGAATTGGAAATTGACACTGACAATCGCGGAATGCGGAAACAGGAACACAACAATTACAGGTCACATCCGTCGCAATTCCGCGATGAAAGAAGTAATAACTGGACACGACAAGGCTATTCTCACAACGCATATCGTGACCAAAACAGACACCACCCGTATGACAAGCGTTGGCAGAGTAGTAATAGTTTCAGAGAAAGATCGCATTTCCGTAGTAATGAATATGACAGAGATTACCATAGAAACAGACAATATGGGAACAAAAACAATTATTATCAAGGGAGGCAGAATAACTTCAGAAGCAACAGTTCGGCGCAGAGTTACGATTCAGGGAGAAATTCTCCACCACATGACCGACAAACAAGAAACGATGTAAACTACCGACATAACGACAGACCTGAATTCCATCAGAACTGGCGAGCTTTAAACAGAGCTGGGCCCTCTCGGCAAGGCGAATTTGTGGAAGTTAGGTCTCCTAATCCCAATAACGATGCGCGCCAACAAAGGGACAGACAATGACTCGCACCGCAGGCAGCCGCGTGCGGCCGCTGGCTCAGGGAAAAATAACATAGACGCTAACCTTGAGAAAAATTCCAGTATTCTTTACCGACGTATACCGCCTGACAATTGCATTCAAGTTCAAACTCTGAGTACTATGAAGAGTAAAGGTTTACACCACATTTCACATGTAAAACCATTTATTGACAGATAATCTGCTTTTTAACTTTGTCTTTGCCATAAAACGTTTGACTTCACGTTACTAGTATGCTTTGTCAGATTTAGAATCTGTTAACATGTAACAATGTTTGAAGTTAAATATCCAGTCTAGAACCTAGAGAACTTATTTAAACAGAAATTACGAATGCATTGTTATAGTGAACAGACGACACAGTGTTGTATTTGTACATTCTTGCTTGTTTGTTGCACGATTACGTAACGACTATAAGGCTCACATACTTAGAACATTTACCAGTACTGCTAATGAGATTTTAATGCAACATTTTGGTTTATTTGAAAATACATTCTGAATTTAAAGTGCTTTCTGAGAGATACCAGATGACACAGAGGTTAGTTTATGTGACAGCTACACGATTTTTATCACGACGCTACTAATGAGTGACAATTTACAATGTTGCTTTTGCGGTGTTTCTGTTTTATATCTGCACAGTTTTTCTGAATTATTCTGGAAAGTAAAACAGGTTTTAGTAGTAACTTTTGTGGTATAGCTACAATGAGACTGCCTTTTCCGTAGCACAACAATACGTTACAGCACAGTACTTTCCTCATCACGGCAATAAGCGTAATAACTAAGATATCTCTACGCAAAGCATTTCACTTTTGTTTATCATGAGGTAAGTACATTGGCTTCTGCAGAACTTAGCTTTTGGAGGAAAATAACTACGACACTTTCACAGAGATTGTCCTACAACAATATGCACATTTAGCGCTACAGGACACGCATTTCAGTGATTAATTTTATACTTAAAACATTTATTTTTAAAGATTTTTGAATTACAAAGAAAGTTTTCCGTGATACATTTCATTCCATTGGTGTAATCTGTAACACCTGAGGGTATAATTACATTAATCCTCAGGGGGGTACACGCCTACTTTGTGTACCATGTGTGTGGCAACCACAAGGAACCCTAGCTAATATGGTATTTGCTTATACAACTTTACACATCGGTACCATATTTCTCTAACACACAAATTACACAGCTATCTGATTATTTAACTGAGAGAGACAAACATTTATTTTACTACATCAGTGACACATGTTTACGCAATTATACAGTTGGATAACTTCACACTTATGAAACTGTATTTTGTCTGTACTTTGTAAACTGTTCATATTTTTTTGGAACCATTGTGATACTATGAGAGCTTTGAATGATGTATTTGGTATGGATTCATGATTTTTAAAGTACGTTTGAGGCAGCTGACACTTTTGACATGAGCAGAGAATTTTTTTAATTATTGGAGGAAGCTACGACGATTTTGAGATTTGACTGAGGTGTTATGATGTTATTTTTACGACGACGATGTGTATTATGCTGCTGAGGTATGTTTATGATTAATAGGCTGAGGCTATATGAGTTATTTGATTATGCTTCATATTTATAATGACGAAATATTGACGAGTGTCGATGGATACGTATATGTGTAATAAGGTAAGGAGTAATGAATAGTGGGTAGGGACTCTTGACTTGTGAAACAGGGTGTTGGAAACCAAGAATCGTACTTTAAGAGTTATGAAATGTGCGTAAATGCGTGACTGTATCACAATGCTGACGAATATTTTATTTGGACACTTATATTTATAGGATTTTGTTTCTACAGATTTGCAACGCTAATTCTTGACCTGTGAAATATTTTTATATGACTGCCACGGTAGCAGAAACTGCTGTCGTAAATATTTCCGTACGAAAGTTAAGTGACCACCTGCACGTAATGCGTCGCGGGCACCCAGCTGTGTCAGACGCCTGGAGAAAAAGCCATTATTGCGAGCCCTTGTCAGCGGCACAGGTAGAATAAAAAAAAAAGGGGAGGCCATTATCCTCGGAAATATTTTTACATCTGCACACCTGATTACGACAAGCGTCTTTCTACGAGAGTTGAGAGCTACTAACTTATGAAATGTCACATGACTACTGAATGATATTTTTATGCTTTGCTTTTCATAGTTGCTTATTTCATTTGACATCTGTTTTCCAGCTGTGTTGCAGCATTGCTTTTATAAAATAAAATGCATTTGCTAATGTGAACACTTTCTGTCAACAGATCTATTAAATAATTATTTTATGATCCACATTCTTTAAAAAAGGAGCACTTGGAAAGGAAAGAACAATAAGAAGGAACTAGTAACTGCATTCATAATTTTCTTTTCAAGTAATTGGAAACTTTTTGGTAGAATAACTTCTTGTGGTGCACCACTTTAATTACTTAGACATTAAGATGTGATTATACATTTCCCTTATCTGCATTGTTGTTTTTACTGTAATATCTTTTCTGCTTGAGCTTTGTCATGTATAGAGATAAGTTTTATATTTTTTTATATTTGCTGCTGCTAGCTTTGCCAATCTGTATTTTTTGTCATTGCTGCTTGTGTTAATTGTTTTGTGCTGCTGCATGGCCTCGTCCCTTAGTTTAGCATCTGAGCTCAGTAGATTTAAGTTAGCTTAAGAGGGGGTAGCCTCTAAGAGAATGAGTTGCGATAAATTTATAAGAAATGCATTGAGAAGCTATCAGAAAATGGTCTGGCAAAATAAAAAGGATACTGTACAGTGGAGAAAAACTATTATTGACAGAGGATGTGAACAGAATACAGAAAGCAGAGAGAAAAACTATTTTTGACAGAGGATGTGAACGAAATACAGAAGGCAGGCTTAGATAGGACTTTTGGGAATAATGATGAATGAAGGGAGATCTCCAAGAAGCAAAGAAAGTTTTGATTGCAAAATACTGCAATGAAACAAACCCTGTCCTTTCCTTTTGTGTTATCCCACTATATGTTTGTGTACCCTTGTGTATTTGTTTTCTTCCTGTCTCTGTGTACTGTTTCATAGAATTTTTTTCTCTTCTAATACTAAGCTATATTCACTATGAGGAGGAATACTGTTATCCTCAAATATAAGTTGCATTAATAATATGTTATTTTCTTTGTAAAGTTGTTTACAATTCTGTTCTGTTTCAATGCTCATGTGTGAAGTTGATGTTTCAAAAGTTATTGTGATCCTTTATGTATGTACTCATGTCATAATTCCACTGATGTATATGTTTATTTCTATTCTTTTGTAAAGCCTGTACTACAAATGTTATCTGTATTATTATGTTTTTAATGATGTATTTTGTACCTTTGTAATTGTATTCTTATGTTATAGAATTGTAATTGTCACCAGTTCATGACATTATTAACTTGTTAGTTACATTTCACTGCACACGTTTCTGTTGGTCATAGTATGTGGACAATATGTGAGAAGTAGGGACTGTTAGTGTTTGCACGTGTGTTAATAACTCAGCAAGGGACTGGATAACAGCATTGCTGGTTCTAAGGACAATTTCAAAAACTTTGTGAGTGCACAAGTGGTGGTTTATGGACTTGCTATATTATCCGCAAGACTCTTCAATGGTGATTGTGCACCTGCACAGTCACAACAGATGGCTGCTGGCCATCTCTTCAAGGACTACAGTGGGTCTACACCTTTGCTGACTCACCAGTACCATTATTTCTACAAGGCCTGCAGTGGGTCTGCACCTCTGGTGGCCCACCAATACCATTATCTCTACAAGGACTACAGTGGGTCTGCACCTCTGGTGGCCCACCAATACCATTATCTCTACAAGGACTACAGTGGGTCTGCACCTCTGGTGGCCCACCAATACCGTAATCTCTACCAGGACTACAGTGGGTCTGTTCTGTGATGACCTACCTACCAATATTCTTCCAAACTACGACTGACTCTGCTGTGGGTTTGCTCTGTTGTGGCCCATTATCTGTCAGCATGTCAAGAGTCAGCACTGTTTTTCCGTTGGAAGGACAATGCTACTTCTTCAAGACTGCATGGAAATCCACTACTTCCGTGTGCATTTTCTTTTACTAATGAGACTTTGTAAAAAAAAAAAAAAAAAAAAAAAAAAACCTGTGATTACCGTAATGAACAATGTGGACTGTCTTTATGGACTGTGAGAAATTTTGATCTTTTGACCAACATAATATTAATAAGTGTGTGCATTTTATATCTTTGTTACTGTAATTGTGAAAAATTTTTGTCAAATCTGTATTGGCCAGTGCCCAACACCATTTGTAAAAATTTTTGTGGGGAGCATGGGGGCTATGTAAGTAGGCTGTTTATGTTTTCTCTATGTAAGTAGGCTGTTTATGTTTTCTCTATGTAAGTGGGCTGTTTAGGTTTTTTATTGGTAACGCCACCTCTGTATGACAATCACTGGCTGTGCTGTGTGCAGTCTGTGGCTAGTTTGCATTGTTGTCTGCCATTGTAGTGTTGGGCAGCGGCAGCTGGATGTGAACAGCGCGTAGCGTTGCGCAGTTGGAGGTGAGCCGCCAGCAGTGGTGGATGTGGGGAGAGAGATGGCGGAGTTTTGTAATTTTTCATGAACTGGTATATTTATATATGATGATATCAAGGTAAATACATTGTTTGTTCTCTATTAATATCTTTCATTTGCTAACTATCCCTATCAGTAGTTAGTGCCTTCAGTAGTTTGAATCTTTTATTTAGCTGGCAGTAGTGGCGCTCGCTGTATTGCAGTAGCTTGAGCAGCGAAGATTTTGTGAGGTAAGTGATTTGTGAAAGGTATAGTTTAATGCTAGTCAGGGCCATTCTTTTGTAGGGAATTTTGAAAGTCAGATTGCGTTGCGCTAACAAAATATTGTGTGTTAGGTTAAGTACAGTCCTGTATAGTTGTTCAAAGGGGATGTTTCAGATTCATTACCAGGCGGATCGAGATCTGATACCGTCAATTTATGTCTCTTATGAAGAAAATAGAAACTTGCTTCGTACAATTGAGACGTTGTTGACCACCCTCATCACTTACGGAGCATCTTCCCACTTGATGACTAAAAGTAACATGGATCCGATAACCACAAATCTGGAGATGTGACGCTACGTTCTGTTTATTGTACTTCCGGACGGAACATATACGACGATAGCACCAGGCGGTCTTGACTCGAACAGCGTTCCCAGCGAATGCTCATAATACCACCAAATTTAAGCAACGCATCTTTAAGGTATTGAACATCTACTTCTAGTAGAGAGTTAAAAGTTCATACATGGATAATTCAAAATGAGCATTGGCGCGGGGTACAACACACTGACGCATCTCTATGACGGAAATAAACCTTACTGACGTGTTTAAGTAAGAACCTGGCTGCTTGGAGGAAGTTCACGAATTTTACAAAGAAAACATAAAGTTAGCGTCAAAATATGCGCTGCCAACCTGCTCTCAAGTAATACGAAACGCTTCAACTAATCAATCATGTATTTCAAGAAAACTTGGCTGCACATTGGCGGTAGACTTGTCAAAAGGAAAACTAACCGTACCTTTACGATGCAACGACGAATAACCACTCACAAGTCACAACACGCCACTTAAAGAGCAAACTACTACCAAGTGGAAACGCTGAGGTGGAGCGGAAGAGTAACACCTCCAGTCTGCTGAACGCTCCACGAGGAACTGCAGCTAGACCACCAACCCTGACGGTGGTGTATGTGATTGTATCCGTTAATCATTACACCTGATGCTGGTCTCGAATGACTTTCAGAAATGGAAAAATGGAATCTGGCAAAATGCGATTTTCTAGGATCCTGTACACACGGATACGTCTAGCTTGATGGTGTACGCAAACCTGGACTCGTATGAAAAGGCAACCTGGTACTGTACTGCACCTTTTTGTACTATTCCTTATTATGTTGTGAATTTGATTACAGTTTATGAGCCGGCCGGTGTGGCCGTGCGGTTCTAGGCGGTTCAGTCTGGAACCGCGTGACCGCTGCGGTCGTAGGTTCGAATCCTGCCTCGGGCATGGATCTTTGTGATGTCCTTAGGTTAGTTAGGTTTAAGTAGTTCTAAGTTCTAGGGGACTGATGACCACATAAGTTAAGTCCCATAGTGCTCAGAGCCATTTGAACCGTTTATGAACGTTATACCAAGAGTGAACTGTACGCAAAGGATATTATTAATATGCACAGACCATGGCAGCGGTAGAGCTAGGCGTTTCAGGATTGCGACGGCACTATTCCCAGAACTCTCTCTCGTTCTATACTTCGATGAGCATGATTGCATTTATTTTTCTGTAATAACACGCATTGACAAAGTCGTCATTCAACAAATCGATTTAATTGTAAAAGTTAGGTGTATATGTGGAAGAGATTTAAATTGCGATTAACATAAAGATATAGAGAAAACTGTAGTAATACTCGGAGAATATAATTATTTTGCCTAGGTACGTTACTAGTGAATTTTACAATATTTTTGTTTCATTGATATAATTACGTATTATTATCGGGAGTTGTGGACCGCAGGGATAGGTGTAGGATGGGTTCGTAGTACGAACCTGTTTCACCGTCATTGCCCAGCTTGGGAGACTTATTATTTCACTGAATTTCTGTTTTGATACGACAGCTACCATCCACCTCCACATAAACCTCTGCACTACTTGGCGCGCCTGGATTCCCTGCTGCCCATATATATGAGAACGATCAATGCTCTAGTGCAGCGTAGTAACATCATCAATCTTAGTTATTTCCGTTATACAAACGAAACCTAGCTGGAGGTATTTAATATCTACGCTAATTACGGATGTGAAATGTTACCATCTTACGTAAAGACAGACCCCCGGTGATTCCATTTGTGCAAGTACTTTAAATTAAAATGTCAGAACGTCTTAAATAAAATCAGAGAGATAGTCTAAGGAGGTATTTTTGTGCTATGCAGTCGCTGAGTGCACCACTGCCGGCGCGCCTCTCTGTGCAGCTGCGTGGAGAGGCCGCAGCAGCGGTTGCGGCGCCGACAGTCTCTTGTGTCGTTCCAGGTGTCGTAGCAGAGTCTGTGAGGCTGCTCGTCTCGAAACAAAAAGCTTTCTTCCTGATCGAAGCCGCGAAAAGTGGTGTAGCACAGCCTTTTCGGTGGTGTGGAGTTTCGCTGGGGAGTTGCAAAATAGCCGGCTTATAAGTAATATTTTCTTTGTCGAAAAATACATTAAAACAACAGAGCGCATACGAATATTAAGCCTTAGCACTCAGTTTCAGTTTCAAGAACAATAATTACGGTAATCTAATGATACAGGAGATCAAAAAAATACGCTACACCAACAGAAATTCAGTAAGCTTATCTCATAATGAGCAACAGCAATATAGAATATGGCTTATGCTAAAACACATTCTTGCATTATTTAAAAAAAATAATAGTGCTTTAATATAGAGTTACTATATGACAGGGTTCTAAAATAATTGACAACTTGTTCCTGTTTCTGATTAACCTTACAGGCAGGCACCAAGCAAAAGAACAGACTATTTTCTGCCTATTAATAACTTTAGAAGAGTACATTAAAATAAACCAGGGCAAGTAAGTGATTCACTATAATCTTCTACAACCTACTGCTGCTACCAGCAACTGGCCACTACAGACAAAAGAACCGCACATAATCCTAGAAAAGAAGGGTAAACGGTTTTTGTAACATCATAAAAAAACACAACTAAGCACAAGCAATTTACTATATTAACACAGTGTGTTCTTAACTTTGTTATCCATATTACAGCAAGAAATATAGTTTTAATTTAATAGTACATTAACGTAATATAGGTGGCTAAAATATTTACTTTATAGATTAATATACGTGTCCAGTCAGTTAATTTTTGTAATGATGATCGTAACAAAAATGGCTCTGAGCACTATGGGACTTAACATCTGAGGTCATCAGTCCCCTAGAACTTAGAACTACTTAAACCTAACTAACCTAAGGACATTACACACATCCATGTCCGAGACAGGAGTCGAAAGAACTTGCGACCGTAGTGGTCTCGCGGTTCCAGACTGAAGCGCCTAGAACCGGTCGGCCACACCGGCCGGCTGATGGTTGTGATAATATCTGATGTAGTATCTAGGTATCAGACCAAAAATCGATGACAGAAAATAAATAAGGACTAATACAACATATTCAAGAGACGTTCTTGGATACTTCAGTCGGTAGAGCACTTGCTCGCTAAATGAAGATATCCTAGGTTCGATTCCCCCTCAGGCGCACAGTTTTAACCTGCCAGTAGGTCTCAGATCAGCGCACAATGCGTTGGAAAGTGAAAATTCATTGCGAAAACAATCCCCCAGGATTCGGCTAAGCCATATCTCCGCATTAAGCTTTCTTTCAGGACTGCTAATGCCGCAACATAAACTGGAATGCGTCTGTGAAGTCTGGAAGGCAGGAGATGAGGGATTATTGGATGTAGAGCTGTGAGGGGTCACCACGAGTCTTGCATAGGTGACTCACTCAGTAGAGCATTTGTTCTCGAAGGCTAAAGTCCCAGGTTAGAGCCCTGTAGTCTGGGTTCAGACACTGTCGCGAGCGGACGTGTTTACGCTGAACCGTTCGACGCTGAAAGCAAGGCGAGTTTACTATATTTACCGGTGTGGAGTGTTTCGGTTTTGCGTACCTGTTCATCTGGTTTATTATTGTGGAGGTTAGATCGACGTTGTGGTTGTCAATTCGATTTGTTAGTGTCTATTATTTGAAGATGTCTTTGGTTTCAAGGCGTGATACCTTGAAGTTTTTCTTTAATATAACTGGTGCGCATACTTTCTGATGTGTTGGCAGAAGAGCCAACACCGTGTTGCTAGAGGAGGCCGAAATGCACGCTTTTAAGCTCATGCAGACTGGCGTGAGGTCTGGAACAGTTAAAGGAGTTGAGTTTACAAAGAAAAGAACGTAGTTGCTGGAATACTTAACTTTAATCCATAATTGGAGAATATCGCTCTTGTTAATACATTAATTACAATCTCAATATAAACTGGTAATGGCGCCTTGCTAGGTCGTCGCAAATGACGTAGCTGAAGGCTATGCTAACTATCGTCTCGGCAAATGAGAGCGTATTCGTCAGTGATCCATCTCTGGCAAAGTCTGCTGTACAACTGGGGCGAGTGCTAGGACGTCTCTCTAGACCTGCCATGTGGCGGCGCTCGGTCTGCAATCACTGACAGTGGCGACACGCGGGTCCGACGTATACTAGCGTACCGCGGCCGATTTAAAGGCTACCACCTAGCAAGTGTGGTGTCCGGCGGTGACACCACACTTTCCAACTGGTAACTATTGTTCATTTCAAGCTTAATGATTCAAGAATTTGCTAAAGAGAACCAAAAACAATCAAACTTTAAACCCAAATAAGAAATAACCTTTATCACACGGAAAATTCCATAACCATCCAACTTTAATAAAACACCAACAAGAATCATTGTACCAGAGAAAGGGCCTTTTTTAATTATTAGTTCAAATGTAATTGGAATTTCGTTAGACTGAGATGGTTTGGGAAAGTTGTCTGGCTACCGTGCGTTGGTTATCTATGACGGCCAGCCCAGAACGTGCGCTATATTGAACCCCACAGACCGTGTGCGTGCCCTGCTACTCGCGCTGGCGCGTGGGCCAGCTACGGCTAAGGGACGCGGCCCAGGTCACGGCCGGCGCAATAAACACGCCGCTGACGAACGCTGACGGGACCGGCGGGGGATGCGCGTTCCCCACCCGTGACACCAAGCAATACCCAGGAAACGGACAGCGGGAATGCCTGAGTGACAGCGTGGTCTGGACATACCGATGCTAATCAACAGAAGACGGATGACTGCGAAGTTCTCCAACGGAAGTCAGCGCTCGATGACAAATCCAGCGTGAAATGGGCAGTAAAACATCTGAAGACCCTATCACAAAACCTCGTAAGAATAAGGATAGAAAAATATCTCATCCAACAGCTGAAAAAGAGTCTCACAAAATTAAGGACAAATGATTTCAACTACACTTGAAGGACGAAGAGCTAGTTAACGACGTATCATATGCCAAAAAAGACGTTGCTACTGATACAAACAGCATTATCGAGAAGAAAAAAAGGGGAGGCAACCACTCTATCAGCCAAAGTACAAGCACAAAATGCGCAGACGGCCCAGCAACCAGCGGTCGCACTATGCGAAGGAAAACATATGAAGAAGAAATACAGATAAAAACTTAGAAATAACATCTGGTCCACAATTTATTCTCCCTTGGGCCCGCATCATGGTAGACGTCTTTCAGTGATATAATACTGGGTGATCAAAAAGTCAGTATAAACTTGAGAACTGAATAAATCACGGAATAATGTGTCTTACTTTGTTATGCTAATTATTGCTATTCTGATCAGATGAAGTGCAATCTGTCGGACATTTTTTGAACTTTTGTATTTTTTTTTCTAATAAAACCCCATCTCATTCCAATCATGTGTGTCAATTTGTACCTCTCTATCTACATTATTCCGTGGTTTATTAAGTTTTCAAATTTATACTGACTTTTTGATCACCTGGTAAAAGAAAGCACAGTAATGTTACAGCTTTTAATAAAGAATATTTGGTTGTAGATAGCCTGAAGATGGCGATAATGCTGAAAAGGATCTATTGTTAATGTGAATCGTCAGGCAGTGCGCAATTATAGCAGCTTGCTGGTGCAATACTGTTTTTTCTTTTATTATATCACAACAGATTGAGGCTAACGGCACTGCCGCTCTCGTAACACCGGTTCTCGTCTTATCGCGGTTAAGTAGTGTCGGTCTTGCCTGGTACTTGGATGGGTCACTGTCCGGGTCTGCCGAGTGCTATACGCAGGTGGGATACACTCAGCCCTTGTGAGGCCTATTGAGTAGCTGCTTGACTGAGAAGTTGCGGCGCCGTTCACGAAAACTGACAACGGCCGGAGAGCGGTGTGCTGACCACATGCTCTTCTTCATCAGCGTTCAGTGATGCCTAAGGGCTAACAATGACATGGCGGCCGGTCGGTACCGTTGATCTTTTTTTTTATATATTACAATAGACTGGACCGCTGCAATGAAGGCTGACAACAATGACATGGCGGCCGGTCGGTACCGTTGATTTTTTTTTTATATTACAATAGACTGGCCCGCTGCAATGAAGGCTGAGGAGAAAGAGCAGGTATCGACAACCACCTAGCTGGCCGCTGTGGCCGAGCGGTTGTAGGCGCTTCAGTCCGGAACAATGCTGTTGCACATCCTGCCTCGGGCATGGATGTGTGTGACGTCCTTAGGTTAGTTAGTTTTAAGTAGTTTTAAGTCTAGGGGACTGATGACCTCATATGTTAAATCCCATAGTGCTCAGAGTCACTTGAACCATTTGAAAAACCACCTAAACACTAGAAATGTTGAAACTTCCTGGCAGATTAAAACTGTGTGCCGGACCGAGACTCGAAATCGGAACCTTTGCCTTTCGCGGGCAAGTGCTCTATCGACTGAGCTACTCAAGCACGACTCACGCCCCGTCCTCACAGCTTTAATTCCGCCAGTACCTCGTCTCCTACCCTCCAAACTTCATAGAAGCTCTCCTGCGAATCTTGCAGAACTAGCACTCCTGGAAGAAAGGATATTGCGGAAACAGAAATGTTGATTAATGCCAGTCTTCCGGGTTGGAGGTTGGGTGATAAGGCTGGTAACCTAACCACGTAAAAATCTTTGTACTCACAAGCCTCATAATAAGACTGGGATAAAAATCGGAAATCATGGACGACGAACAGGAAAGGAGAAGATTACAAACTGCAGAATGAAAGACGTACTCAGTGTTTCACATGGGACATACAGAGACCGAGCTTAACAAAATACTCAAATATTGTTCTATAATACTAATATAGCAGTGATTATAGAAACAAAAAAAGCTGAAACGTGATAAACATCTAGAGGTTAATTTATGTTATACAGCGGAGTAGCAGCTGAGTAAGGAACATGTAGTGGAGTAGCAATATTGAAAGACAGGAATAAAAAGAAAACATATGGCAGTACATACTAGTAAATGAAAGAATAATCAGTGAGACTGAAAATGGTAGAAGACACCTACCAATTACAGGAACCTAAGCGTCAGGGGAAGTAAAGAAGGAAGGAGCACGTCAGTTCTACAAAGACTTAAAGAAACACCTGAATAAAAGAAAGAGCACTGACCACTTCATCTTGGCAGGGGGCGTAAAGGCCAGAATAGGTAAAGAATCCATCCTCCAGTTGATCGGCAACAAAGGGGAACATACCACTAATAACACTGGAATAAAATTGAGACAATCTGTCAAATATAATGAACTGAAAGTAAAAAATACTGTTTATAAAGAGACCATAGACCTCTTGTTGATTACGTAGTAGTTATTAAAAACACAGTTTCAGGGGTGATCGGCAAGTATACAAGGGGCTGTTCATCAAAGATACAGTTTGAGGAAACATGGATAAAAAGGGGAAAAAATGAAAGAAACCCAAACAAAACTTCTACGATGCATCTGCTCGTAGAAGAGAGCTTAATCGATCAGTGCAGGTCAACTAAGGTTACATGTGAACATCTGACTGAGGAGTGGACAAATATTAAAAATATCACATTCGTGGAAAACAGGAAATAGCCATAAAGATTCAATAAAGATACTGCAATTATAAATGTCATTCTTCCAAAAGACTAGATAAATCGCTATGAGAAGTTGCGCTACAATCCACACGTAGAAGAGACAACTGAAGGTAAAGTAAAGGAAGGCGCAGGTCTGATAGATCTGACAAGATTAAAAGAGCCATTCAGCAAATCAAAAAATAAAAAGGTTGCCTGGAATTTACTTGGAACTGATAATATATGGTCGGTCCTTTCTAGAATTCAGAATGCTCCGTCACTATAATATGTATTGGGGTGCAGGTGAAATGTCAGAAGACGGAAGATGCCCTAAAGTTATCTCGATGTTTAAAAAAAGGAGACGTGATTAACAGAAATAATTACAGGATAACTCTAAATGGTTCTTAAAAGATACAGAAAAACTGTTAATGAAAGGGTTCGAAACACCTCTGATTCAAATTTATTAGAACAGCAAGCCGGGTTCCCTAAAGGGAGGTCCTATGCTAACGATATTTTCACACTGAAATAAATTGTACAAAAAAGACAAGAATTTAATTTGGAAACACATCTAGTATTTATCGACTATGGAACATTGTTTCACCGCATCCACAGGAAAGACCTCCGCTCACCAATAGAGAAAAGAGGTTTCCGCAGGCACCTCATAATGGTGTGCCAAGGTTTATATAAAAATCAGAAGTAGCAATAGATAATGTCAATCACTTGGCACTAGAAATAGATAAACCAGGGATAAGATTAGGCTGTAGTATGTCGATTTCTACACCGATGACCAGCTCAAGGAATGGATCATGAACATAATACATCAAGGTATGAGAAAATAATTTTCTAAATACAATGCTTTTCGCCGACGACCAGGTAATCATACAGCACAGTGAAGGCACAGCACAAATAGCGGCAGGTAGATATAAGCCTAAATTACAACGTGAAGATATCAACAGCCAATACAAAAGCTATGCTCATCTTAGGAAAATACAAGAACCAAGATCACTAATATAATAATAGAACAGATGTCTCATTTCCAGCGTCTAGCATGTGACGTAACTTCCGAAGAAGAGAAAGTCAATACCCATCACACATTGTGGGCAGATAATAGAACATTGAAGGGTAACACAAGAAGAGAAACGAAACTGAAATTTTATAGAGTCTTTGCACTGATCACGACACTACATGGAGCGGAAAGTTGGCCATATAGATTAAAAGACCTAAGACTACTTCAGACATCAGCTATGTCGTTCCTTAGATCACTGAAATGCTGCACAAAAGAAAACAGAGCATGAAATGAAAAAATAACGAAAGAACTGGGGGTGTAGCCATAAAGAATCCAACGAAAACAGTACAGGAAAGGGCTTCTCGAAAGGGCTTATATTGCGTATGTCACAGAGTGAGGGAAGAGATGGTGAGGCTGGAACAGGCCGCAGCACCCAATCCTGCATTGGCACAAAATTAAGGCAATGTACATCCACACGCGGCACATGTCTCTATGAACTGTCTGCGCAATGTCGACGTACCCGATTCCCAGTAAAATTCTCAAATCTGCCCCCTATAGAAGATGAGTGGCACATCAACTCCGTTCCACCGCCAATATCCTGGATACGAAGGGCAGTTACAACAGTCGTGTGGCAGCCTGCCCCAGAAAAAGGTGTAACGGATATATGATACTTTTTCCAAGCGAATCAGTGCTCACATCCAGGAAAAAATGGTTCGAATGGCTCTAACACCTGAGTTCATCAATCCCCTGGACTTAGAAATACTTAAACCTAACTAACGTAAGGACAGGCACACACATCCATGCCCGAGGCAGGATTCTAACCTGCGACCGTAGCAGCAGCGCGGTTCCGGACTGAAGCGCCTAGATCCGCTCGGCCACAGAGGCCGGCTCACATCCAGGAAAGATGTGGCGCATCATATAGAGATCAGAAAACTCATATTGCTGTTCCTTGCAAATTTAGATGTTGTAATTACTGTAATAACATTAAAATAACATGTCAGTCCGAAAATTTTAATATCCTTTCCCCTTCTCCTTCTGAGTGCTTCACTTTTCTTTTCAGGCAGTGAACACTGTGCAGTCTCATTAACATTGTCACATTAGTATGACCATATTTCAAAAGCCTGAATAACCCCCTTCTTCATCACGAACTGCTGCGAGACATGCACCAACAGAGTCATTGTGATTCTGGAATATACTGACAGTGATGTGGAGCTATGCCATGGTCAACTGCCCTAGGTTTCTTGGTTTGAGTATATATGGCATGAGCAGCCCGGTCGAGGTCAACCAACAGATTCTCGATTGGGTTTAAATACGGCGTGTTTGGTGGCCAGGGGAGTACCACACACTCATCCTGGTGCTATACGATTCACGCACATACACCAAGAACAGTGTGATACCTTACATTGTCCTGCTGGTGCACGTAATTGTAACGAGGAAAAACAAACTGGAACGTAGGCGTGGAAACGGTCCCCAAGGATAGATGCGTACTTCTGTAGATCCATTGTGCCTTTCAGTATGACGAGGTCACCCTGCTAACGCCTCGAAACAATTCCCTAAACTATAATGCATGTGCGAGTTAGATTTGAGATGTTTCACTCCATACTAGCCAATCGCCATTCGTCCAGTGGAACATAAAATGTGACATCTGAAAAGGCTCTTAGTGGGCCTCCAGTTGCGGTATCAGCGTGCGAGTTCCAGCGTTCATCGCCGACGAATAGCAGTCAGCATGACTGCATGAACCAGGCGCCTGCTGCGCCGTTTGGTGAGCGGTCCTTGAGAAGACACTGTTGGTAGCCCCTTGGTTCATCTGGGCAGTGATTTCTTCAAGAGTTGCTTGTCTATTCGCTAGCACACTTCTCCGCAGCCGTGGTTCACCCCTATCATCTATGGCCGGTGGTGCACCGAAATTGTCTTAGCGCTGGTTTTAGATAGCGTTATTCTGCAATGGGTTGTATACTTTAACCACGTCGACACGCGAACAGTTTACCATACAGTCTTTGGCCCGAAAGCCAGTGGTTATGCCCTTTGGACGTCAGATAAATCGCACCATCTCCGCATTACGGCAATACTAAACTGTTAATAATAGGCAACCAATGCTGTACAATCGCAATAAAGTCATGAGATGTTCAATTCACTCTATTATTATAAGATGTTACGCGTTTCGGGATTAAACCCATCTTCAGACATTTGTTACAAAAAATGGTTCAAACGGCTCTGAGCACTATAGGACTTAAATGCTGTGGTCATCAGTCCCCTAGAACTTAGAACTACTTAAACCTAACTAACCTAAGGACATCACACACAGCCATGCCCGAGGCAGGATTCGAACCTGCGATGGTAGCGGTCGCACGGTTTCAGACTGAAGCGCCTAGAACCGCTCGGCCACTCCGGCCGGCCATCTGTTACAAAAAAGTACAAAACATAAGTGAACAGCACACTCAACACGTCTCAATGTCACAGAAATTGAGATCTGGTCCTATGAGTTACATACCACGAACTTCAACTCTTTCCTAACCAACCAGGCGTACAGCCTTGACAACTCAAATAAGGTGTCGAATAACACATGACTGCGACACAAACAGTCTTTACAGTCTTTAAGCAGAGGGTATACTGACGCTAAACAAGTCAACTAACAGCGAAACGCCCTCGGTAGGGAGCGCTGCACGGTCATGTGCTCCATGCGTTCACATATAATTTAATAGTAACATACTCAGCATATTACATCTAACAGGGTGTGATTACGACTAGCAATCGTAATAGTACTTCCGTATACGATAACACTAAAGGATATTTTTTTTTAAAAAGTTGGGAACCAAAAGCTATGGAAAATTATCTTTACTATTTTGGATTCCACATCTCTACCATTATATTTACCCAGTGATGACGGTCCAAGTGAAACTGCCCTAATGAACGAATAGCTGCTGAAAGACTTTTACCGAGTAACTCCACCTCTGCGAAAGAGAGTGGGAAAATCGCTGTTTGTAAGTGAAAGCGACACTTTTTCGACAGAGTCCAACCACCCAGGAACAGCAGTGTAATTGTCAAGAATATCCCAACAAAGGAATCACAACGTCGATCAGGGAAGAAGTCTGAAGAGGAATACGACGCGCCCGAAGGATTCGGAAAATTTTATGGTCAATAACAACGGCTACGGTTGCCTGCAGACTTGTATTACACAACTCGTTGAACATGACACCTCTCTCTTTCTCTCTCTGTCTCTCTCTCTCTGTGAGTGAGAGAGCCTGTGTGTATGAGTGCAACTCTATCCCATCTCTATCACCCCTCATCCTCTCCCGTTTCATTACCAGTCCAGTCTCCCTTCAGATACTTTTGCACTGTTCACAATCTTGTACTAGTTTTTACATTCCCCTCCTACTTTTCCAATCTCAGTTTTGCTCACTGATTCCCATAGTACTGAATCACCACATACATACACTCCTGGAAATGGAAAAAAGAACACATTGACACCGGTGTGTCAGACCCACCATACTTGCTCCGGACACTGCGAGAGGGCTGTACAAGCAATGATCACACGCACGGCACAGCGGACACACCAGGAACCGCGGTGTTGGCCGTCGAATGGCGCTAGCTGCGCAGCATTTGTGCACCGCCGCCGTCAATGTCAGCCAGTTTGCCGTGGCATACGGAGCTCCATCGCAGTCTTTAACACTGGTAGCATGCCGCGACAGCGTGGACGTGAACCGTATGTGCAGTTGACGGACTTTGAGCGAGGGCGTATAGTGGGCATGCGGGAGGCCGGGTGGACGTACCGCCGAATTGCTCAACACGTGGGGCGTGAGGTCTCCACAGTACATCGATGTTGTCGCCAGTGGTCGGCGGAAGGTGCACGTGCCCGTCGACCTGGGACCGGACCGCAGCGACGCACGGATGCACGCCAAGAACGTAGGATCCTACGCAGTGCCGTAGGGGACCGCACCGCCACTTCCCAGCAAATTATGGACACTGTTGCTCCTGGGGTATCGGCGAGGACCATTCGCAACCGTCTCCATGAAGCTGGTCTACGGTCCCGCACACCGTTAGGCCGTCTTCCGCTACGCCCCAACATCGTGCAGCCCGCCTCCAGCGGTGTCGCGACAGGCGTGAATGGAGGGACGAATGGAGACGTGTCGTCTTCAGCGATGAGAGTCGCTTCTGCCTTGGTGCCAATGATGGTCGTATGCGTGTTTGGCGCCGTGCAGGTGAGCGCCACAATCAGGACTGCATACGACCGAGGCACACAGGGCCAACACCCGGCATCATGCTGTGGGGAGCGATCTCCTACACTGGCCGTACACCACTGGTGATCGTCGAGGGGACACTGAATAGTGCACGGTACATCCAAACCGTCATCGAACCCATCGTTCTACCATTCCTAGACCGGCAAGGGAACTTGCTGTTCCAACAGGACAATGCACGTCCGCATGTATCCCGTGCCACCCAACGTGCTCTAGAAGGTGTAAGTCAACTACCCTGGCCAACAAGATCTCCGGATCTGTCCCCCATTGAGCATGTTTGGGACTGGATGAAGCGTCGTCTCACGCGGTCTGCACGTCCAGCACGAACGCTGGTCCAACTGAGGCGCCAGGTGGAAATGGCATGGCAAGCCGTTCCACAGGACTACATCCAGCATCTCTACGATCGTCTCCATGGGAGAATAGCAGCCTGCATTGCTGCGAAAGGTGGATATACACTGTACTAGCGCCGACATTGTGCATGCTCTGTTGCCTGTGTCTATGTGCCTGTGGTTCTGTCAGTGTGATCATGTGATGTATCTGACCCCAGGAATGTGTCAATAAAGTTTCCCCTTCCTGGGACAATGAATTCACGGTGTTCTTATTTCAATTTCCAGGAGTGTAGAATCGGTTCATATGAACACAAAGCTCAGGTGGTCAAGTACAGGTCAAGACGACGTTTTTAGATAAAATGGAGACAGGAACTGTCGGATAAGATGGCAACACTGCACACAGGAAAACCGAGAGTTCCGGAACATGTACAGAAAACTGGAATGGAGATCAACACAAACATCATTTCCGCCCTTTTTATTGTTCATGAAAACCACAAATTGCATGTTGTACTATCATACAGCGAGCCCTTCAGAGGTGGTGGCCCATATTCCTGTACACACCTGTACCTCTAATACCCAGCAGCACGTCCTCTTGCACTGATGCATGCCTGTGGCATACTATCCACAAGTTCACCAAGGCACTGTTGGTCCAGCACCATTCCTCAACGGCGATTCGGCGTAGATCCCTCAGAGCGGTTGGTGGATCATGTCGTCCATAAACAGCCATTTTCAATCTATCCCAGGCATGTTCGATTGGGTTCATGTCTGCAAAACTTGCTGGCCACACTAGTCGAATGATGACGTCCATGAAGACGAATGTCTCGGCCATATGTTGCCGATGTGGTTGTACTAGCCGATGTGGTTGTACTATCGGTTGGAGAATGACATTCCCGTCTCTTACAGCCGTTACGGTGCCTTCTAAGACCACGACAAAACATCAGGGAACTTCCACCTTGCTGCACTCGCTGCACAGTGTGTCTAAGGCGTTCAGCCTGACCAGGTTTCCTCTGAGCGGTCTATTCGGCACGTTGTAGGGCCCATTTGTACCGCACTGCATGGTGACGTGGTTGCAAAGATGGACGTCGCTATGGATGTCGGGATTGAAGTTGCGCATCATGCAGCCTTTGCGCACATTTTGAGTCGTAGTACGACGTTCTGTGGATGTACAAAAGGCATTATTCAACATGGTGGCGTTGCTGTCACGGTTTTCCGAGCCATAATCCGCAGGTAGCGGTAATCAATTGCACTAGTAGACCTTGGGCGGACTGAGCGAGGCATGCCATCGACAGTTCCTGTCTCTCTGTATTTCCTCCATGTCCGAACAACATCGCTTTGGTTCACTCCGAGACGCCTCGACACTTCCCTTGTCGAGAGCCCTTCCTGGCACAAAGTAACAATGCGTTCGCAATCGAACCGTGGTACTGACCGTCTAGGCATGGTTGAACTACAGAGAACACAAGCCGTGTACCTTCTTCCTGGCGGAATGACAGGAACTCATCGGCTGTCGGACCCCCCTCTGTCTAATAGACGCTACTCGTGCATGGTTGTTTACATCCTTGGGCGGGTTTAGTGGCATCACTGAACAGTTAAATGGATTGTGTCTGTGATACAATATCCACAGTCAACGACTAGCTTCAGGAGTTCTGGGAACCGGGGTGGTGCAAAACGTTTTTGATCTGTGTATAAACAAACAAAAATCCTAAATATGATTGATTCCGTTCGATGTTAATAAAACGAATCAGTGCGGTAAAACTGATACATGCTTTTTAGTAGTCGCTAGGATACATTGGAAATGCCTTTAATAATTGTACATCAGCTGCGGACGCTGTGACAACATAAACATGGATTCTTTTTAGTCTTTGTATTATTGTCTAGGCAAACTTAGAATATATTGCACATTTGTTCAAACACAGAAGACAAGCGCGAGGGAGATACAAATGACTAAATACTTAAATTCTGTCCTTCATCCACATTCAGGCAAACGAGGTGCTAAAACAGGTATGTCACAACATATATACAGGGTAAATCATCTAACATTACCACTGGAAACACCTCCCAAACCACAACAAACACTGAATAGCCAATTCGGCAGACCGAAAGTTTGGAGAGGTTAATACAAACCATGGAGAAATGCACGGAAGTCTGATTTTCAATACATACTTCGTTATTTTTTAAGGGAAAAATGTTATTAGTTTTAGCAGAAATGAAAATAGAAACTAGTACTTAATCAATGACGTTCGTTACATTTTAAAATTTGAAGAACATCCAGCGTAATTTGTAACGTAGAGATGACGCTTGAAACCTCAGACGTTCAGTTGCGTGTTGTAACAAACAAGATGTGTAGGGGTATGTTTACGAAGACTTCGAGTTTAGCTGTCTCAGTGTCCGCATGTAGCGCTTGCTGAATTAGTCCTTGTGCTCAGAATAACTGTAGTACACTGTGTTAACGGACGTCTTTGATAGTGTACTGTACACAAGTAAGAACAGAAGTACGCACAGTAGAAGCGTGAGAAGGTAGCAAGTACAACAGAGTGTGCACTGTGAAAATGGTTTATTCTAACTCTGGAAAGGCAGAGATGATACACATCTATGGGGAGTGTAGACAAAATGCAGCTGCACTCTGCAGGTTGTATGCAGAAAGTTACCTGGACAGGGATCATCCAACGCGCCGCACATTTGAAAATATCTACAAACAACTGTATACAAGAGGTATGGTCGTAACACGCAAACGGGTCCATAGCAAACCCATCACAGGAGAAGCAGGTGCAGTTGGTGTGCTAGCTGCTGTTGCCGGGAACCCTCACATGAGTTCACCTGATATCACTAGAGGCAGTGCAATGAGTCACAAAAGTGTAATGCGCATACACCTTCGTCACAAATTTCACCCGTATCACGTGTCGCTGCATCAGCAATTACGTGGAGATAACTTTCATAGTCGATTGAATTTCTGTCAGTGGGCATTAACAGAAAACGCGTTGCAGTTCTACCTGTTTACCGATGAATCATGTTTCACAAACCACGGTGCAATGAATTTACGAAACACGCATTACTGACCTGTGAATAATACTCGCAGGCTTCTACAACTAGAGCGACAGCGACTGTGGAATGTAAATTAGGGTGCGGAGTAATTGGCGCCCATCTCATTGACCCTCACTTCATTTAAGGCACCCAGACACCTGCAAAATACATCGAGTTTGTACAAAATGATCTGCCAACATTGCTAGAAAATGTCCCGCTGGAAACGCGTAGACGTATGTGGTATCAACATGATGCTGCTCGTACACATTCTGCAATGAATACTAGGCTGATCCTTGACAGAATGTTCGACGGGTGTTTCATAGGACGTGGCGGACGCATAAATTGGCCAGCCCGTTCTCCTGATCTTACACCTTCAGAATTCTTTCTGCGGGATACGTTAAAGGTGAAGTTTATCGTGATGTGCCTACAACCACAGAGACTATGAAACATCGTGCTGAGGCAGCCTGTGGCAACATTACACCAGATGTACTGTATCCTGTAAGACATTCATTACTCGGCAGACTGCAGATGTGTGCTGCACATGATGGGCACCACTTTGAACATTTATTGACCTGAAATGTCAGGACACAGTCTTTTACATTCTGTAATTGAAAACAAAAAACTAATTTTTAAGTTTATCTCAATTCTCAAGTCAATGTACATTTTCTTCTAACAAATCAGCGCCGTACAGTCTTCTTCAGAGAAAAAGACTAATAAAAATGTTAGCATGTGGAAGTAACGTGCTCTTCAAGTCTCTTCTGTACCTACGGTACGTCACTTTTTTTATTTTTATGTTTTTTATTTCTTTTTTTAATGTTCAAATGCGTGTGAAATCTTATGGGACTTAATTGCTAAGGTCATCAGTCCCTAAGCTTACACACTACTTAACCTAAATTATCCGAAGGACAAACACACACACCCATGCCCGAGGGAGGACTCGAACCTCTGCCGAGACCAGCCGCACAATCCATGATTGCAGCGCCTCAGACCGGTCGGCTAATCCCGCGCGGCTACATCACTGTTCTTTTTGTATACCTAATTAATTCGGTTCTCTCTGATACAGACGACTGAACTGCTGAGGAGCTACTCTAGCGTCAACTTTACGTTACAAATTACTCTGGATGTAATTAATGATTTATAACGTAAGAAACGACATTGATTACGTTTTTTTTTGTTTTTATATTTTCAGTTGTGCTGAAAATAATAACAGGTTACCACTAAAACAAACGTAAGTATGTCATGAAAATCATATTTCCGCGCATTTGTCAGTGTTTTGTATTAACCAACTACATAAGCCCCTCTCCTCACTTCGGTATACGGAATCGGTTATTCACTTTTTGTTGTGGTTTTGGAGGTGTTTCCAGGGGTAATGTTAGATGACTCAGCTTGTATGTTAACGGCGTTCTGTAGAATGCCTAGGTAATGTATAAAAGGTATATAATCGAATGTCATAGTATGAACATAAAGATTGGTTTTTATACATTACCTAAGCATTGTATACTGGATTGTCTGTTGGCGAAGTATACAGGGTGGTCCATTGGTAGCGACCGGGCCAAATATCGCACGAAATAAGCATCAAACGAAGAAACTGCAAAGAACGAAACTCGTCTAGCTTGAAGGGGGAAACCACACGGCGCTATGGTTGGCCCGCTAGATGGTGCTGTCATAGGTCAAACGGATATCAACTGCGTTTTTTTAAAAATAGGAACCCCATTTTTATTACATTTTCGTGTAGTGCGTAAAGAAGTATGAATGTTTTAGTTGGACCACTTTTTTCGCTTTGTGAAACTTCCTGGCAGTTTTAAACTGTGTGCCGGACCGGGACTCGAACTCAGGACCTTTGCCTTTCGCGGGCAAGTGCTCTACCATCTGAGCTACCCAAGCACGACTCACGCCCCGTCGCTTTGTGATAGATGGCGCGTATAAGTACGTGGTATCACGTAACATTCCGCCAGTGCGGAGGTATTTGCTTCGTGACACATTACCCGTGTTAAAAAAAAATGGTTCAAATGGGTCTGAGCACTATGGGACTCAACTGCTGTGGTCATTAGTCCCCTAGAACTTAGAACTACTTAAACCTAACTAACCTAAGGACATCACACACATCCATGCCCGAGGCAGGATTCGAACCCTCGTCCGTAGCAGTCGCACGGTTCTGGACTGCGCACCTAGAACCACCCGTGTTAAAATGGACCGTTTACCAATTGCGAAAAAGGTCGATATTGTGATCAAAATGACCAACGGTCGTGGACGACATCATTCAAGTGTCTGGACCGTTTGCCGGATAGTTACGTTATTTAAGGAAACAGGAAGTGTTCAGCCACATGTGAAACGTCAACCACGACCTGCAACAAATGATGATGCCCAAGTAGGTTGTTTTAGCTGCTGTCGCGGCAAATCCGCACATCAGTAGCAGACGAACTGCATGAGAATCGGGAATCTCATAAACGTCGGTGTTGAGAATGTTACATCAACATCGATTGCACCCGTACCGCATTTCAATGCACAAGGAATTGCATGGAGACGACTTTAAACGTCGTGTACATTTTTGCCATGGGCACAAGAGAAATTACGGGACGATGAGAGATTTTTTGCACGCGATCTATTTAGCGACGAAGCGTCATTCACCAACAGCGGTAACGTAAACCGGCATAATATGCACTGTTGGCAACGGAAAGTCCACGATGGCTGCGACAAGTGGAACATCAGCGACCTTCGCGGGTTGATGTATGGTGCGGCATTATAGGACGAAGGATAATTGGCCTCCATTTTATCGATGGCAATCTAAATGGTGCAATGTATGCTGATTTCCTACCTAATGTTCTACCGATGTTACTACAAAATGTTTCACTGCATGACAGAATGGCGATGTACTTCCAACATGATGGATGTCCGGCACATAGTTCGCGTGCGGTTGAAGCGGTGTTGAATAGCATATTTCATGACAGGTGTATTGGTCGTCGAAGCAACATACCATGGCCCGCATGTTCACCGGATCTGACGTCCCCGGGTTTCTTTCTGTGGGGAAAGTTGAATGATATTTACTTTCGTGATCCATCGACAAAACCTGACAACATGCGTCAGGGGATTGTCAATGCATGTGTGAACATTACGGAAGGCGAACTACTCGCTGTTGAGGGGAATGTCGTTACACGTATTGCCAAATGCATTGAGGTTGTCGGACACCATTTTGAGCATTAATTGCATTAATGTGGTATTTACAGGTAATTACGCTGTAACAGCATGCGTTCTCAGAAATGATAAGTTCACAAAGGTACATGTATCACATTGGAACAACCGAAATAAAATGTTCAAACGTACCTACGTTCTGTATTTTAATTCAAAAAAACCTACCTAATAACAACTGTTCGTCTATAATTGTGAGCCATCTATCACAATGCCAAAAATGTGGTCCAACTAAGATCTTCATAGTTCTTTGCGTACTACGCAAATATGTAATAAAAAATGGGTGTTCCTATTTTTGAAAAAGGCAGCTGATATCCGTTTGACCTATGGCAGTGCCATCTAGCTGGCCAACCATAGCGCCATCTGGTTTCCCCCTTCAAGATAGGCAAGATTCGTTCTTTATTGCTTTTTCGCTTGACGCTTACTTCGTTAGATATTTGGCCCAGTCACAATCAATGGACCACCCTATATAATACGCCTAATCCCGCCATTTTTTTCCCGTCACCTCTGTTAGCTCAGGCGTTAGGGTCTTTATTTAATGGTTGTGAAGACGGCGCACTGTTGTACGAGGTTCAACTATCACGCCACTGATATCGCCATAATAGTAATCCACAATACAGCATCCGGCTGAAGTTAAACAGATACTCTCCCGTCATTTTTTATTGTTCTTGTATCACCAAGTTGGAAAGAGTATAGTGTCAAGACAGGAATCACGCCGTGATAACATCTAATGACGGTCCTTCGATAAAGGGCCTCAAGTAAGAGCCAATGATGCTAAAAACTGTGTTTTCCTAACAGATACCAGTTACGAAATGTTAGTCAAAGATGTGAAAAAAGCAAAGACGAGCATGGAGAAGGAATCACGGGACCATTGGCTACAAAAACACTATGAAGTAATGATGGCCGAGAATAAGACCATCTATCTTGTTAAAGACGGTACGAGTCCCATTCAGTTTTACGTCGCAGACTCCGGGTTATTTGACGTACTCCGTAGCGCCCGTTTGGCTGTTGGTCATGGAGGGCGGCCGAGGAAGTTGAAAGAACTTTCACCCAAGTACGAGAACATTACCCGTCATGACACTGAGCTCTACATTCATGTTTGTGAGCCTTGCCAAAAGATCTAAGACAGTGTTAAAAAAGATTTAGCTGTCAACCCAATGAATTTTCTTGGAATTCAGTTCCTCTTGCCAGGTCGATCTCATCGATTTTGTCCCATCCGAATAGAGAGTGTATACCTTGTTTCACAAGTCTTCTGACTCGTCTGACGCGGTCCTCTACGAATTCCTGTCGTGTGTGTACTTCTTCATCCCAGAATAAATCCGCAACGGAGTGTGATACGGCAGTATTAAGGAATGAAATAATCGCTTGATACTCTCGAAGTCTATAAATACTGCGATAAGCAATAGCTCAGTAGGTAGATCAGTTCCATGAGAATGGACATCTCTATAAAAGCCGGCAGTCCAGAAATTGGTGAGAAAAACGTAGGTACAAAGAAGGTAACTGTAATGAAACCATGGGTAACAGAATAAATATTTCAGTTAGTCGATAAATGACGGAAACATAAAAATGTTCGCAGAAAGTCAGGAATACAGAAATGCAAGTCGATTAGGAACGAAATAAACAGAAAGTGCAGGAAGTTAAGGCTAAATAGCTGCACAAAAACGTGAACAAATTCGAAAGTGTAATGATTATCGCAGGACTGACTCAGCATGTAGGAAAGTCGAAACTACCTTTGGTGAAATGAAAAGCAAGAGCGGTAACATTAAGAGTGCGATGGGAATTGCATTGTCAAATGCAGAGAAAAGAGCGGATAGATGGAAAGGGTACATTGAAGGCAGCTATGACGGGGAAGATTTGTCTCATGTGATAGAAGAACAAACATGAGTCGATATGAAGAGATAGGGGCTACACTATTAGAATCATATTTTAAGAGAGCTTTGGAGGACTTAAGTGGAAATAAGAGGAAATAAGGCAGAAGCGACAGACAACTTTCCATCAGAATTTCCTAAATCATTGGAGAAGTGGCAACAATACGACTATTCACATTGGTATGTAGAATGTATGAGTCTGGCGGTATAACACCTGACTTTCGGGAAAATATCATCCACGAAATTCCGAAGACTGCAAGAGCTGCAAGTGCGAGAATCGCACAATCAGCTTAAGAGTTCCTACTTCCACGTTGCTGACAACAATAATATACAGAACAATGAAAAAGAAAATTGAGGATATCTCAGATAACGATGATACCGGCCTTGGGAAAGGTAAAGGCACCATGGAGTCAACTGTGATGTTATAGTTGATAATGGAAGCAAAAGAAGAGAAAAATCAAGACACGTTAAAAGGATTTGTCGACCTGGAGAAAGCGTTCGACAATGCTAATTGGTTCAAGATGTTCGAAATTCTGAGGAAAATAGCGGTAAACTACAGGAAGAACGGGTGATATATAACGTGTACAACAGCCTACAGGGAATAATAAGAGTGTGAGATCTAGAAGGAAGTGCTCGGATTAAAAAGGGTGTAAGACAGCAATGCAGTCTTTCACCCTATACTTCGAAGAAGCAATGATAGGAATAAAAGAAAATTTCAAAAATGTAATTAAAATTCAACGTGAAACAATATCAATGGTAAGAAAAAATGGTTCAATGGCTCTGAGCACTATGAGACTCAACTGCTGTGGTCATAAGTCCCCTAGAACTTAGAACTACTTAAACCTAACTAACCTAAGGACATCACACACATCCATGCCCGAGGCAGGATTCGAACCTGCGACCGTAACGGTCGTGCGGTTCCAGACTGTAGCGCCTTTAACCGCTCGGCCACTCCGGCCGGCCCAATGGTAAGATCCGCTGATGACATTGCTATCCTCAGTGGAAGTGAAGGAGAATTATATGATCCGCTGAAGAGAATGAACTACAGAATATGGACTGAGAGTAAATCAAAAAAAGACGGAAGTAACGAGAAGCAGCAGAAACGAGAACAGCGAGAAACTTAACATCACGAAGTTGATGTAGTTGAGGAATTCTACTACCTAGGCAGCAAAATAACTAATGGCGAACGGAGCAAGGAGGACATCAAAACAGACTATCAATGGAATAAATGGCATTCCTATCCAGAAGAAGTTTACTTGACTTAATTTGAGGAGACTTTAATTTGAGGAAGAAATATCTGAGAATGTACGTTTGGATTACAATATTTATGGTTGTAAATCATGGTTTGTGGTCAACCGGAACAGAAAGAGAACAGACACATTTGAGATGTAGTGCTGCAGACGAATGTTGCAAATTAGGTGCACATAAGCTAAGGGATGAGGAGGATGTGCGCAGAATCGTGAGGAAAGGAGTAGATGGAAAAACCAAGAAGAGGGGACAGAATGGTACGACAGCTGTTAAGACACCAGGGAACAACTTCCATGGTACTTGAGGAAGCTGTAGAGGGTAAAATCTATAGAGGAAGGCAAAGATTGGAATACATCTCTTCAACTTCGGGTTACACTTAATCACAGCTAAATTGTGATCTGAGTCTACATGTGTTCCTGGGTACGCCTTACAATCCTGTAACTGATTTCGGAATTTGTGCCTGACCATGATCCAATCTAACTAAAATCATCCCGGAGGTCCCTTCCTTTTCCAAGTGTACCTTCTTCTCTTGTGTTTCTTGAACAGATATTCGCTACTACTAGCAGATATTTATTGCAGAAAATTTGTCTTTCTCCTCTCTCATCAAGCCCATATTCTTCTGTAACGCATTCTTCTATTCCTCCCCCTACCATCGCATTCCAGTCCCACATGACTATTAGATTTTCATTTTATTACCTGTTCAATATCTCTTACACTTTCGCTATCTATTCATCTTTAGCTTGCGAAGTCGTCATATATACCTGAACTATTGTTGTTGGTGGTGTTGAATTAATGTCGATTCTGATGAGAATAGTCCTATCTTTGAACTGTACACAGTAACACAGTCTCTGTCCTACCTTCATATTCATTACTGATCCTGCTCCACTTATACCATTCCCTGCTGCTGTTGATGCTACCTTATACTCGTCTGACCAGAAAACCTTGTCTTCTTTACATTTCACTTCAATGACCCCCACTATATCTAGATTGAGCCTTTGTATTTCCCTGTTCAGGTTTTCTAGCTTCCCTATAACTTTCTAACTTCTAACATTCCACGCCCCGACTCATAGAACGTTATGCTTTCGTTGTCATGGTCACCTCGGCCTCGCCAGACCCCTGCCGGAGATCCGAATGGGGGACTATTCCGTAACCTTTTACCTATGGCGAAATCATGATGACACTTTTTCAATCACAGGCCTCATGCCATGTGGATACAAAAATGATTTGTCTTTAATAAAGTGGTTTCCGTCGCCTTCTGCATGCTCATGCCATTAGTCACTGCTGTTTCTTCCACATTTAGGAGTAGTTTTCCATCCCAGGGGTGTACTGAACCTCTGTCCCCTCCTCCATCACTTTTGACAAGGCCATTGGCAGAATGAAGGTGACATCTTTTACTACGCTATGAAAAGAAATAGCACACCAGAGCATCACTCATGGTTGTAGGGTCACCTGGCGGGCGATAAGCACGTCGGTATCCCAGCACTGTCCTGGGCGTCTCCAGACACTTCTTCGGCCTAGTATATCACTGACTGGAGTAGACTTTTCTTCAGTGATGAGTCACGTTTCGGACTGAGTTCGGCCGCCAATGCTGACGATTTATGTTCAGGACCTAATAGATGACGGAGTTCGAACCCGAGATTGAGGACGTCTTGTCCATTACTCAAAGACGCTACCCCTCGACCAAGTTTGTAATGGTCTACCGATATTAGCTCACTAAGATTGTAGTTGCCAGAGCACTGAAATCAAAGAGGGCGAAAGAAGTAGCCAACAACCTCATCGACATATTTACATTTCTTTGTGCTTCATCAATTCTACAGTCGATAACGCTAGGGAATTTGCAAACAACGTGATAAGCAGGCTAGTGGAGTATTGGCCCACGTTGAAGATCGCCCGTGGTAAGCCACGCCACTCACAAAGTCAGGGGAGTGTCGAAAGTGGAAACACGACATCGAAATTATTCTGCTGGAGTGACGGCCTGCGATTCGTCCAAATTACGAAAAACAAAACTTTCCATTCTGAGATTATCGGTTCACCATATGAAGGTCTGTCTGTAGGCGCAGCTGGTGTAGGACTCTCGACGTCGTCCCTGCCTAATGACCTTTCACAAGACGTACAGATTGAGGAAGAGCTGGAAAAATAATAGTGAGCGTAGAAACAACACAACAGGATAAAAAAGACGAGATGCCTCAATGCAAAGGGAGACGTAGATGAGAATGCAGTTCATGATGGAGGAAACCAAAACACTGATGAAGCTATAGTTACCGAAGAGCCTTCAATTTCTGCAGTTACCGAAAATCCTTCTTTATCTGATACGTGCTGCGTCGGCTTGATAGAAACCAGCAGCGCTCACACATTTCAAAACGGTAACCGAAACGTTCGTGCCATCTGTGGACATTCTAAATACGTTGACAGCAATGAGGTAGAAGTTTAAGGGGTTAGCGTTTTGTGTAAACTTTGCTCCAGTCTTGAGATTCATATCCAAAGTAAAACTGAATCGAAACTGAACCTTGAGATAAAGGCCAAAAAAAAAAAAAGAGGGTTCTGACCAAAAATTTCCTCCCGTACCTTTAGGTGCCACTGCGTAAACTCCGATTCCAAGCCTCGACAAAGGGCGTGGTGAGTCAGGCAATCCGTTGGTAGTTGTTATGAAGGTGATGGCGGATGGCTTTTACCGGCTTGGAACTGCAGAAAGAATCTTAAAGCTTTACGCAGGATCAGTATTCATTGTGAGACGGCGTAAAGTCAAGCGACGGCACGCCAGTCGGAAACGATAGAGCAGAGTGGGCTGTGACGTCAGCCAATCGCACGCTGGCCGACCCCTCTCCAGGATGACAACGCGACATCAGAGGCCTCTATGTGAAGAGAACGTAAGCGCCGTTCATGACCGGTCGTGGTCCACTTCTACAGCAGCGTCAAGATCAGGCACTTCAAGACCAGCGACTTAGGAATTGTATATACCGAAGAGATTTCTTATTTGCATGTCGCCCTTTGCCTACGACACTTCCGTCTTACGGTCAAAGTTGAGTATTGTCATTGTTCACTTCGTAATAAAACTCATTAATACGATTTGTTTAAATGTTGTCTAGCGATCCGAGAAGGCAGGTTTCCTACACCCCCACATATTTAACGTGAAGGCGGGATTCAACACACCTTTTGTTCAATGAACTTAATGAGGAATGAAGACCTTGCTGATCACGAAATATCTCTCCGATCTGTAGCTACTTCTTAGTCCACAGGAAGCGGCCAAGTATTCGTCAGGTGTATGTGCAACACTAAATGCCAAAATATGACTTCCCTTTGTGTCAAAAAGAAAATTGAGTGCAATTCAAAACGTCATGCTAGCCTTCCCTGCTGCAATAAGTGGGCCATGCCATTTCTGCTTTTGTGTTTTACCGGTAACAATGTTCTGTTCGCATTCTTCCTTAAATCGTGATAATTTAAAGTGTTTTTTTTAAATAAATGAAGAAAAGTGAGTACTTACTGTCACAAGTACTTCGGTCTCAGTTCTGCTTTAACTCTCTTCCGATAATGATATCCTGCAGTTTACTTCGTAGTTTTGTTCTTTCAGTTTCAAATGCTTATAGATTAATAAAGGCTTCTCGTCGTGTGCCTTTATCACACTTTGCGGAAGTGGTACTGGGCATTCTGCGTAATAACTAAAAACTTTATAGAATGCCTAAACTTACATTTCATAGTGTGTCTAAAACCATCAGATATTTTGTGCATACCAAGGCATTCTACAGAATAGAAGGATTTTACACTATGCTGTTAATGGGCCACAGGGAATGAAATGGAAGAAAATTGTGCTACAGTGGAAATTTGAGTGTTTTAATTCTGAAGTAATGTAATGAGTGGCAGACCGAAAGCCATGACATCAATCACGAAAAATGAAACGTCATTTCTTACACAGAGTATATACGAATCTCAAAATATTGTTCAGATGATGAAACCAATGGTGGCCATAAGAGAAACATGATAAGTTTTCTAAATAATTATGATTATTATTAGGGCAAGAATTCTTTTCTTTAGAAAGAATAATTTCTCCTACACTCAAGAACGTCGGAAGTCCATGAACATGCATTTCTCTACGGAGAATCTGTGGATTTCTTTAAATTCAGTACCGCCATTAGACTGTTTTTTATTTGCAGTGTTACATTCACATGATCATGATTTAGGCTTTAAATTGCCATTATCAAGTGTTTTAATGCTACACATCGCGTAAGATGGCATACTGTCGTATTTAAAATACACTATTAGACACATTGTCTAAGGGTCAGTATTTTAAATACGACCATATGCCAACTTAGGCGATGTATAGCATTAAAACACTTGATAATGGTAATTTAAAGCCGAAATCATGATTGTGTAAATGTAACACTGCAAATAAAAAACAGTCTAATGGTGGTACTGACTTTAAAGAAATATATAATGCCTGTGGCCGCACATTATGAAAAAATGAAAAAAATCTGTAGATTGTTCGTGGAGTCCACTCCTCCAGTCTTTTAAAAACAGCTGCAACTGACGTCTTGCTATTACCGCATCTGAGTGGAATAAAGTAAATTCGCCCACCAATAAAGAACACCTTACTGGTTCCATTAGATTGGACGTAATACAGTTAATGACGATTTATAAGAATGTGAGAATAAGAAGCCTTTATCCTTCTCAAGACTCACTGTTATGACTTCCACATTTCGGTATCTATAATGGTGTCATAACGGGAAGAACTCTGAATACCAGGTGGTTGACAGAGGGAGAGTCATTAATAGAGCTTCCCAAGATGTTATGCCTCGCAAGTGGCACCGTATGACTTCCGAAGCTCGAGAAGGACTCCCGTGAGGTTTTGTTGTGTAGGAAAACAAGCTTTATAGCTGCCGTCAGCAGAGTGAGATTATATCTACAGTGACCCACACTGGAAGCGACTGAGGAGATATCTGCATTCGTAAAACCAGATACGAGTATGTTACAACACTCTTATAGCAATGTAACAATTTGTCAAGTTTCAACGAGCATGAGAATTTGGTAACGTAGCTTCCGCTCTGCAAGTAGTCGTTATGAAATAAATAACGACGAACTAATTAAAGCATATTTACCTGCTACCGATTCACCAAAAAGCTCTCTTTGAAAAAAAAGGAGAAGTTTACGAAATATCTATACCAACAGTTCTTGAATATATTCAGCATATGGCATCATCCTTCATTAGGACAGTTAGAAATTCATAAATCTACCAGCAAACTCACTTTAGTACTGACACCACGGAAAAAGCAACATTTTCTGTTAAACAATTGGATCAATCTTCTATGGACAGCCAGCACCCTCTGAGGAAGATAAACATTATGTGTCGATAGAAAGCCATACAAGAATTATGAAGGGAATACTCGCATCTCGCATATCAAATTCCCTTTTCTCCTCCCCTCCTCCATCTCTCCTCCCCGCACGGCATACTATTGTCACAAAATGCTTCGAATGATTCATCGTGGAAAAAGGAATGAAAAGAAATACTTCACGGAAGTGAGCAACTGATTTCACTGCGGAATCCTGTACCACATTTACACTGAGGTTTACTAGTAGTTACCGATTTGAGTAATGTAAAAGTGCCTATGTAAAGGCCTGAGATAGGGGTATTCATCTAATTATTCATCTAATAATTCATTCTGAATCTCTGAAGATCTATCCTACACGAAGTTCCTTAACCATTTTAATATGTTTCCTGCACTTACTTCTCCTTGTCTAGGATGTATTAATTTCGGGGACAACTAAGACTAAGAAGCAAACAGAGCAAACTTCTTATCAGCTGACATCGTGGGCATACATCACTAATGTACTTCGAAAACCACGTCGTAACAAATAATTTTCTTGGATGGGTGGGAAACCTTCTAGATAATAAGGTATTTGAAACACTGTATCTCTTATCGGACACGATATGGACTTGTTTACAGCTTACTTATGCAACCAGTGGAAAATTCACCTTTGACATTGTTTCACTAGAACATCATTTGCATTCGAAATTTGCTTCCAGTTTCCGCTGCCACATAGCTACTTTCTTTCTTCGATTACAATAGTAGGACCAAGGGCAGCCACCCCAGTTTAGGTAGTCTTTGGTGAATGTCGTATTTTTCTCCTGTCTCTAATGACTTTGGTGCAGAGACGTTGAGCACCATTCTTCCATCAGTTACAAAGGCATGGCTTCCGCCCGTGCTAGGAACTTCATCGTAGGCTCATGTTCGCTCTAATGTAGTTCAGTGTGACTGTCTGCAAAGTCGAGTACTGAGGGAAAGCCATTCGTAGACAACTGGGTCACATTGCTTGTATCTGAGGCTCCAGATTTTTTGTAACAATAGGACATAAACGGTGCGATATACTTCCATAACCGAATGTCGAGTATTGAGGCAAAGTCGATCGCGACTTCTAATAACAAGCTCTTTGGCCATAAACAAGTTAATTCCTTTGTTTTCTTATAAATGAAAGCATTTCTGACAACAGTACTATATTCCTGACTGCATTCTGATTCAGTTGATACCACATAATCCTTCGAAACTGTGTTTTGTGACGTCCGTATTTCCAGATTTACAATTTTGTGCCAGTTTAGTTCTTTGCAGCATATTTTGGCACCACGAATTTCTTGGGGTATCAACATCTTTTAGCTAATTCCAAAACTGTATCACATATGAAGGAAGAAAGCTGTTACATGATATTCAAATTCATTTATAAGAGAGTTTTACAAAGAAAGATATATTCAGCAACGCTGAGGACAAATGATCATGTTGTACACATACAACTGTAATTCCAACGCATGGGCATAATTTATGTTAGTAAAATATAAATCGGAATACTGAATACACCAAAACTTTCTAAACATTACACTCATCGAAATCCAAGTTTGGTTTTGGAACCAGCACAAAAATTCTTTTAAGATACAAAACTTTAGACGCGAATGGTCAGTCGTTCTAGATTTCCTACAAATTTCTCTTACTTTATTTCGCAAACATATGACACACAGTTTAGCGTAAATAATACTTTACTGTATAATGGTTTCTGCTACATTCATACACATTTAAACTAATTTATTATACGTGAGAAGTCTCTTTCAACTTAATATTAATACAAATGAAAATTGAGAAAGCCTTCATGCAGCTTAAATATATTATTAAACACATGTTTATTCATAGTTTTCTGACATCACATCCCTTAAACTTACGGGGAGAGGTATGCCTTCAAATACGTTTCTGCTAGGTCCCAAGCGTTACTTGGGAGCGAGTTGGAATTGTGGTACGTTACGTAGAACGGCGATACTTTGCGTTTTCGTTAATACCTATCAAATGTAGGTTCGAAGTAGCACGTAACTGTGTCCCATGTTAGTCATGAGATTCTTTTGTGAGTTGTTTGCGAAATAAATACTGAGTTACGAAGGCATTGTCCGATGTTCTAAATCCTCGCAACACCAGGCGGACAGGTGTATTGTACAGTGAATGGCTTCTCAGACTTTTATTTTTACAGACCGCAAGCACAAGTGCCGCTACAAAGGCAAAATGGTTGTAGAGGAAGGAGCGAGACAGCGTTGTAGCCTATCACGGATGTTATTCACTATGTACATGAAGCAGGCAGTGAAACAAACCAAGGCGAACTTTGACGAAAGAAAGTTCAGATACAAGGAACAGAAATCTTGAGGCTTGCCAACGACTTTGGAATTCTGTCAGTGACGACAAAGAACTTCGATGAGCATTGAACGAAATGGATAGGTCCTGAAAAGAGTTACAAAGATCAATGTCAACAAAAGTATAATAAGAGCGTAATCTGAGGAAATTAGATTAGGGAAAAGAGACAGTAAAGGTAAATGAGTTTTACTGTTTGAGCAGCTAAATAATGGATGATGATATGAAATGCAGACTGACAATAATGAGTGAAGCATTTCTCAAAAAGGAAAATCTGTTACATCTAATATATATTCATGTAGTGTGGAGTCCTTTATGAAGGTATTTGTCCATTATGCAACTTTGTACAGAAATGGAACATGGTCGATAAGTTGTTCAGTAGGAAGAGAATAAAAGCTTTTAAGATGTGAGGCTACAGAAAAAGACTATATCGGCAGATCGAATAACGGGCGAGGAGACACTAACTCGAGCAAACAGAAATTTATGTCACAACTTGACTAAAAGGAGGGCTATACTGAGGTTGATTGGTTGTTTTTGGGGAAGCAGACCAGACAGCGAGGTCATCGGTCTCATCGGATTAGGGAAGGATGGGGAAGGAAGTCGGCCGTGCCCTTTCAGAGGAACCATCCCGGCATTTACCTGGAGTGATTTAGGGAAATCACGGAAAACCTAAATTAGGATGGCCGGACGCGGGATTGAACCGTCGTCCTCCCGAATGCGAGTCCAGTGTCTAACCACTGCGCCACCTCGCTCGGTATACTGAGGAATGGCCAATTTGTTAGTAGAGGGAAGTTTGGAGGCTAAAAATGCAGAGCGAGAAGAAGGCTTGAACACAGTAAGAAGGAAATGGAAGCTCTGTCAAGTGACTATCAGTTTGGCTTTAGGAAAGGTAAAGGTATAAGAGAGGCAGTACTGACGATGTGATTGATAATGGAAGGAAGACTAAAGAAAAATCAGTACGCATACATAGGTTCAAAATAGTTCAAATGGCTCTCAGCACCATGGGACTTAACATCTGAGGTCATCAGTCCCCTAGACTTGGAACTACTTAAGCCTAACTAACCTAAGGGCAGCACTCATATTCATGCTCGCGGCAGAATTCGAACCTGCAACCATAGCAGCAGCTCGGTTCCGGACTGAAGCGCTTAGAACCGCTCAGCCACAACGACCGGCCACGTTCATAGGATTTGTCGACATGGAAAAAGCGTTCGATAATGTAAAGATGCCCGAAATTCTGAGAAAAATAGGATTAAGTTACAGGGACAGACGGGTAATATTACAATATGTACAAGAGCCAAGAGGGAATAATAAGAGTGTACGATCAGCGACGAAGTGCTCGGATTAAAAACGGTAAAACATGGATATAATCTTTCGCCCCTACCGTTCAGTCTATGCATGCATCGAAGAAGCAAAGTATCGGCAATGGGATTAAAATTCAAGATGAAAAAATGTCAGTGATAAGATTCGCTGATGACTTTCCTCAGTGAACGTCAAGAAGAATTACGAGATCTGTTGAATGGGATGAACAGTCTATTGAATACAGAATGTGAACTGAGTGTAAAATGAAGAAATAGAAAAGTAATGACAAGTAGCAAAAATGAAAAACGTGAGAAACATAACGACAATTTGGAGATCACGAAATAAAAAACTTTAAGCAATTCTGCTACGTAGTAGAACATAGAAAGCAGGCAGAAACTGAGAAAAAGGGGATTTCCAGCCAATGGAAGCCCACGAGTATCAAAAGTATGCCTTAATTTGAGTAAGAAGTTTCTGAGAATATACGTTTGGAGCACAGCATTATAGGGTAACGAAACACGGACCGTGGGAAACCCAGACAGAAGAGAATCGAAGCCTTTGAGATATGGTGCTACAGAAAATGTTGAAAATTTGGTGGATTGATGAGGTAAGGAATGAAGAGGTTCTCCGCAGAACCTACGAGGAGAGGAACATACGGAAAATACTGACAAGAAGTAGGGACACTGAGATAGGACTTCTGTTAAGGCATCAGGGAGAACTTCAGTGTTACTAGAGGGAGCTGTAGAGGGGAAAAACTGTAAGGGAGGCAGGACAGTGACTGGAATACAACCAGCAAATAACTGAGAACGTAAGTTGCACTAGCTACCCACAGATGAAAAGTTTGACACAGGAGAGGAATTCAGGAATTCGTGGCAGGCCACATCAAACTAAACAGAAGGCTCGTGATTTTAAAAAAAAAATTTAAAAAAATAAAAAAAGTTCCATTACTTGTGTACAGACGAAGTGACCCGCTTAGCATAGACCAGTGTACAGAAGTATATCAAATAGGTTTCTGGGCTGGAATCCGTAACGACAACTCCTTTATAGGTAGCATGAAGTTGCTAGCAGAGCAATAACTAAGACTGATTGTCGTATCCGTAGCACGTAAACATTATGAGCCCAAGAGCAAAATATTTCGTCCGTCTCTAAGCATGACAAAAACATCGCATTCGCTACCAAATACTACTTCAGGGGACAGCAGCAACTGGTTTATAATTTTTTTGTGGCAGCAGTGGAGGGCAACAAGTGGCCACGGCCTTTTTTTGTAACTGGACGCTGACTGGCATAACTGTCAAACTGTATCTCATGTTTCGCGGTGCGTTTTATGTATGAGCAGAAGACGATAGGCTAAACACCTAAAAAAGGCGCGGCGACCGGTTTTTGGAACACGCGCATGCGCTATTAGAGGTCAGCTTACACGCACGTTTTCGCCGTCGTCGGTGAACCCCCGAAGCCCACACTCGCCTGGAACCGGTCCTGTTTTGTTTTCACTAACACGTGACACTGAGACGCAGGTACACATGCGTGTCTGTAACCGTCGTGCTGCTCCGAGAAGTTCACACGTGATCAATATAGCATTCTCGCGCCTGACGTGTTTTAGTCCTGTCCGTCCCTGAATGCTTAAGGTATAAAAGCTCCGATCTGCCGAAACGTTCACCATACTCGTTGTGAACAGTGAGCTGTCATCTTACCTCGGCGACATGAAGAGCTTCCTGGTAAGTATGCAGTACAGGTACTACTAATAATCACTCCTTTATATTGTTTTGAACGTTTACCATTGTCTCGAGGACGACCAGATATTTCTGTACAACCGAAAATTGCGTGATAATGCTTATGTTACGTAGACACAAATTGGTGGAATAATGTAGTAGCATTTCAGAAAGACGGTAATACAATTTTACCAATATAGATGAAGGGATCGAGGCAGAACAGCTTACGATGAGTAGGTGCGCATTCAAACCGCCGTATTTATGTCCCTTTCCGAATATAACAGGTTACCGAGAGTCCTATAATACGGATAAAATAACTTCCGTACACTGCACAATGTTTAATAAAACTTACGCTCATTAGTCGTTACACCGCTTCTCTCAACTACAGAAGATGTTTCTCATCTAGCTGACTCAAGTTTTCTTAGTAGAACTGATTTTCTGGTTTAGGCTGATCATTATATAGCAGTTAGAGAATTTTTCCCCCTTCTGCATTAAGAAGCTACATGAAAAAAATTTCTTTTTCTTACAGCATGTTATATCTCTTACTTCAGTGCGGCGGAAAAGCGACATACGTTAGGGCCCTTGGTAAGAGTATCACATACGGAGTTTTTTCGCGGTGTAAGCGCACATAAAACATTAAAATATTTGTTTGGAATCACGGAAGTGAAACCCTACATGTACGGAGCTTTCGACGAGCGAACGGTTATATATGACTGTGAGGTACTGAATCAGCATACTCTAAAAGGAACCTAATTATTATCCGGTCTGGACTGGAAGATTGCCATTGTTAAGTGGTTTCAGTTACTTCGTGCACTACTTCTAAGTTACTCGTATTGGCAGCTGTTCTTAATTCCCATTCTGGAATATTTAATCCGTCTTCTTGTGAAGGAATTCCGCAAAACCGTGTTTAGAAACTCCGCTTTAGTGACAATGTCATCGGCAGCATTTCCCCTACAATCACACATTTACGGAATTGACGTAGGATATATAGTGTGTTCATCATAAGGATAAACCTGATGTAAACATTAAATCATGTATTCTTCCGCGTTTGCGTGAGTCTGATTGGATCTCGGTTTCGCGTGGAGCCGAAGCCACGCTGTGTCCGTTACAGTCAAGTACGATCATACAATACGTTTTATGTTGTGTTACACGTACAAAGGCTGAGCGATAATGCGGGACAACAGCTTTACCTGCGCATTTAACCTGGACGTCACTGGTCCAACTACAGTGCAATGATGGCAGTACTTGCAGTTCAGACGTGAAAAGAGACGAGCAGAGAAACAATATAGGTTCGAACAGCATTTAATTGTTAAACAGAATGAAATAATTTTCGGCAAAACTCTAGCACGACCACACGCTTCTTAGGTGAGCAGACGGAAAGCATAAAATGCTCTCTTTTTCACCTAACGTGGTATTCTAATTACAAACAAGAGTGATGAAAATTCTTAACTTAAAAGTAGGGTAATATTTCTGAGCGATCCATGTGTAATGCAAAAGCATACTGCGTATTGTTGAATACTGAAGCCACTGAAGGTATCAATTACAGTCGGTCGTCTCCTAATCTCTGAGCTCCTTCCTAACACCAATCGGAGAAATATATTTCAGTTCTGGAACTGTCATCTGCCACGTTGACGAGTCGATCAACAACGGAATACACGAAGCCACTCAGGCGCCGCCTTTTCTCCGCTTCTTTTATGACGTGCCGTTCTATATCCCGCCTGTGATATGTGAAAAAGCTGCGTGAGTTAGTTCCAGTGCGTCTTGTTATTTCTCGCGACAAATCGCTTAACTTGGCTCCAGATCAGTTCTGTTGGATCCATATCGAAAAGGTACAGAGGCAAATGTAAAAATGTAGCATTTTCATGGTGTGTTCGATGCTGTGAAAATGTATGTTTTCCAAGTTTCTATCGAGTACCGATTCCGCTATACATCCGATGTGGATTTGTATCTCAACTATATCAACTGTAACACGCAAAATTTCAACGCCAACTATTTTCTGTAAATTTATGAAAGACATTAAGTACAACTTATTTCTCGGCATTTACTGTGTTCCACACGCGTGTTTCACTACGGAGCAGCACGTAGCCTCAGACATTTTCATATTGCATATTAACAGCGCCACAATCAGGACACAACAGTACAGAGATTGTAACTGTACGCGTTTTTTTAAATAATAATTACACAGCTATAGCGTGATTAAGAAAACTTTGATGGCTGTTAAAACATCAAAAAATCTTAAAGTTTCGTTTAACGTAAATTAATAGTAACATATCTAATACATGAGTAGGACCTACTTCCGGGGGTGTAACAACACCAGTGTACGGATTCTACCGCATGTGACCAACCATCGCCTTTGTGTTTGTTTACATCAGGTTTATTCGTATGATGAGTAGAGTGTAGTAGACATTGTTGAATTTGAGGAATACTGAATCTCGCTACAAGCCTAAAAATAATTATACAGGGTGATTCAAAAAGAATACCACAACTTTAGGAATTTAAAACTCTGCAACGACAAAAGGCAGAGCTAGGCACTATCTGTCGGCGAATTAATGGGGCTACAAAGTTTCATTCAGTTGTTCATTTGTTCGCTTGAGGCGCTGTTGACTAGGCGTCAGCGTCAGTTGATGCTAAGATGGCGACCGCTCAACAGAAAGCTTTTTGTGTTATTGAGTACGGCAGAAGTGAATCGACGACAGTTGTTCAGCGTGCATTTCGAACGAAGTATGGTGTTAAACCTCCTGATAGGTGATGTATTAAACGTTGGTATAAACAGTTTACAGAGAATGGGTGTTTGTGCAAAGGGAAAAGTTCTGGACGGCCGAGAACGAGTGATGAAAATGTAGCACGCATCCAGCAAGCATTTGTTCGCAGCCCAGGAAAATCGACTCGCAGAGCTAGCAGAGAGCTGCAAATTCCACAATCAACTGTATGGAGAGTCCTACGAAAAAGGTTAGTTATGAAACCTTATCGTCTGAAATTGGTTCAATCACTGTCTGCAGCTGATAAGATTAAATGAATCGATTTCTGAGATTTTATCCTTGCTCAAATGTAAACAGATGAATCTTTCGTTTCAAAGATTGTGTTCAGTGATGAAGCAACTTTCCACACTAACGGGAAAGTCAACCGTCACAATGACTGTATATGGGGCACTGAGAATCCGCGGGAAACAACTCAGTATGAACGTGACTCGCCTAAGGTGAACGTTTTCTGTGCCATTTCGGCCAATAAAGTTTTTGGTCCCTTTTTCTTCGAAGGTGCTACTGTAACTGGACTACAGTATCTGGAGATGTTAGAGAATTGGCTGTTCCCTCAGCTCGAACAAGAAGCACAACAATTCATATTTCAGCAGGATGGAGCGCCACCACATTGGGACTTATCTGTCCGTAACTACCTGAATGTCAACCACCCGAGGCGATGGATCGGCCGCCAGGCAGCCCGTGACAGAGCACTTCATCACTGGCCTCCAAGAAGCCCTGATCTTACCCCCTGCGATTTTTTCTTATGGGGGTATGTTAAGGATATGGTGTTTCGGCCACCTCTCCCAGCCACCGTTGATGATTTGAAACGAGAAATAACAGCAGCTATCCAAACTGTTACGCCTGATATGCTACAGAGAGTGTGGAACGAGTTGGAGTAGCGGGTTGATATTGCTCGAGTGTCTGGAGGGGGCCATATTGAACATCTCTGAACTTGTTTTTGAGTGAAAAAAAACCTTTTTAAATACTCTTTGTAATGATGTATAACAGAAGGTTATATTATGTTTCTTTCATTAAATACACATTTTTAAAGTTGTGGTATTCTTTTTGAATCACCCTGTAGAATGGATGTGTCTTGTAGGAGACAAGGTAAGAGGTAGTGTAGCAAGTTCACATGTTCTGTGTTTCCCAAGTGTCTCGTTGCAGAAGTAGGCTCATTTCGTGACGCTTCTCCCTCCTCCTGCTGTGCGAGCGTCCCTGGAACTTTATTTGCATTTTGCTTTAAACTCTCCCCTTCACGCCGTAACGTGCTGCCCACTGTCGGACAGGTTGTCATTGCGGCGCTGCTGGTGCTGGCTGCCGTGTGTTGCGTGTCGGTGCAGGCCGCTGCGGTGGCCGAACCGGAGGCTGCGCACCACGGAGGACATCGCGGTGGCGGCGGCCACCATGGCGGCCACCATGGCGGCGGCAACTATGGCGGCGGCCACCACGGGCACCACGGCTGAGGGGCCTGACTTCACCACTGTAACTGCAATTCCTATGGCGTCAACTGGATTTCTTCCAGGACACCTGCAGTGCCAAAGCTGCTTGCTCTGCCAGATGTCATAATGAGTAAAGGCATCTGTCTGTATATATTGTAAACAATAAACACTTGTTCTTAGTATATGTGCTGTTTTTACTGGATTAAGAAATAGCAGATCCCATCCAGACCAAATTCTAAACTGTAAACAAATAATTGGGTAAATGAAACATCACGTACTCTTAAAGTGTTAGCACTAATATTTGCTAGTTTTAAAAACGCAAATGATTTAATATACGTAGACTCCCTCCTCAAAACGTTGAAGGAATTTGTAATAGATAGGAAAACTCTCGCAACAACTGCACCAACTTCCACAAACACAGTATATAAAGTTAAAGTTCTTGGAGCCACTTCTAGTGCCTTCCAAGCTGTATCAAGGGTCAGGCTATAGACAGTTTCTCACCATTATTATTCAGTTGTGTGGAGGAAAAAGAATGTAAAACAGAGGAATAAAACAAAACGTTAATAATTTCGTATGGCTGAATAGATCGAAAGAGGAAATAAGTTGTTACAGACGACCTCGTTATAATAGTTGTAACCATAGAGAATGAATGGAAAAAAAAACTAGAATTTCTGAAGCGAACAGTTGGAAGGGTGGATCTGCAAATGTCTTTTGAAAAGACAGATTATATTACGGATAAAATTAATGCACAAAGAATTTTAAAAACCAAATACGACAATTTCGAGGAAATAGACAACTTCAAATATTTGGATGAAAATGAAAAGTGAAAAAGTATCAGTTAAAATTAGAACTCAAAAAATGAAAACACCCTACACTAAAGTGATAAATCCGCGGAAGAAAGATTTTTTAAATATGTTGAACTGCGGTGTTACAAAACACGGATACAAAATGGCATTACAAGATTTAGAAATGAAAGAAAGTAGAAAGTTGCGAAAAATGTTAGGTCAAATCGTGGAGGAAGATGGTAGTTGTTTTTTGAGACCAAATAAATAAATACACACATTCTGCCCTACAATGAGTTCAAGGAAGTGCGTGTCATAACCTTTGGACCTCTAGAGAGGGTTAAGGAAGACAGATTAACAAAGAAGATCCACACATGCTTCCAAATGAGGAAAACAGACAAGGAGAATGGGTGGCGAGTGAAGACAAAAGATGTTGTGCTCCATACCTAGATTCTCAAAAATATATTTCTCAGCTTAAGGCCTATATTGGATACCAGTAGACTACTCTCGGCCAGAAATACCGTCCTTGCCCTGTGCTAGTCTACTTTTTATGTCCTACTTGCTTCATATCGCTTATTTTGCTTCCAAGATAGCAGAAGTCCTTAAATTCATCTACTTCACGAGAAATAATTTTGATGTTAAGTTTCTTGCTACTCCCATTTTGGTAGTTCTCATTACTTCTGTCTTTCTCGGTTTACTCTCAATCCGTATTCCGTCTCATTAGACTATTCACTCCCTTCAACAGATCCTGTAATTCCTCTTTACTGTCACTGGTTATAGCAATGTCAGCAGCGAATTTGATAATTGATATACTTCACCCTGCATTTTAATGCCACTCTTCTTTTATTCTCGTCATTGATTCTTCGATGTAGAGAGTGAGCAGCAGCGGCGATAGACTCCATCCATTTCTTACACCCTTTTCAGTACGAGGACTTCGTTCTTGGTCTTCCAGTATTATTCTTCCCTCTGATTCTTGTATATATTCTATATCACCAGTCTTTATCTTACTCATCTTTTCCACAGAATTTCTAACGTGTTCCACCATATTACATTCCTGAACGTTTCTTACAGATCGACAAATCCTATGAACGTGTCTTGATTTTTCTTCAGTCTTGCTTCAATTATCAAGTGCAACGTCAGAAATGCGTCTCTGGTGCCTTTACATTTCCGAAAGTCAAACTGATCGTCGTCTAAGAGGTCGTCAATTTTCTTTTCCTTTCTTCTGTATATTACTCTTCTCAGCAGTTTGGCAGCATGAAATGTTAAGCTGGCTGTTTTATATTTCTCGCACTTACCTGCCCTTACTATCTTCTGAATTGTGTGGATGCTTTTTTACGGAAGTCTGATAGTAGGTCGCCAGTCTGATAAATTCTACACACCAATCTGAACTTCGTTGCCACTTATCCCAAGAATTTTGGAAAGTCCTGTGAAATGTTATCTCCTCTGTTCTGCCTGATGTGGCACAGGAGTGGTAAGATACTGGCCCACAAATAGCAACAAAATAGTGTAAACAATTTCCTGCAACAGTACATATATAGCTGAAAGTGGGTTATTTCAGAGTCATGGAGCCACTTATACAAAAAAAAACCGTATAGGTGTAGAGAGTTTTATGTCGGGACAGATTGAGCGGGCAAAAAACACGAAAAGTAACTTCGCCTACGGTACCCTTAGAAATCAGCAGCAGCAGAATGTGCTCTCAAAAACAAACAACAAACTGGATTCGACGAGACATGTCTTATTAAACGGACTTACGTTTTCTGAGATGGTGTTGTAAATGGTGAAGTGAACGTAAAAATATAAATAAAGATGGTGGTTTGGAACTAAGCACAGCTTTGCACCCAGCCATCGGAAGGCTGAAATGGGCGTGGTGTTCTTTCAACGATATCATTATCTTGTACAATAGAGACGGCTGTAGCAGGCAGAGCAGGTAAAGTGGCAACTTCGTATTACTCTCTTGGAAATTCTTGCAGTAACTGGGGAACATTTAAAACTATTCGTGCTTCTTTGGTTTTGTCAGCGAGTTTCGTGGTGATAGATCCCTGCACTCCTCTGCAGTGAAATATTTTGTGGTTTTTCTATGTTTGGTGGAAGGCGAGTGACAGATCCATTTGCAGGTATTAAAAATACACTCCTGGAAATGGAAAAAAGAACACATTGACACCGGTGTGTCAGACCCACCATACTTGCTCCGGACACTGCGAGAGGGCTGTACAAGCAATGATCACACGCACGGCACAGCGGACACACCAGGAACCGCGGTGTTGGCCGTCGAATGGCGCTAGCTGCGCAGCATTTGTGCACCGCCGCCGTCAGTGTCAGCCAGTTTGCCGTGGCATACGGAGCTCCATCGCAGTCTTTAACACTGGTAGCATGCCGCGACAGCGTGGACGTGAACCGTATGTGCAGTTGACGGACTTTGAGCGAGGGCGTATAGTGGGCATGCGGGAGGCCGGGTGGACGTACCGCCGAATTGCTCAACACGTGGGGCGTGAGGTCTCCACAGTACATCGATGTTGTCGCCAGTGGTCGGCGGAAGGTGCACGTGCCCGTCGACCTGGGACCGGACCGCAGCGACGCACGGATGCACGCCAAGACCGTAGGATCCTAAGCAGTGCCGTAGGGGACCTCACCGCCACTTCCCAGCAAATTAGGGACACTGTTGCTCCTGGGGTATCGGCGAGGACCATTCGCAACCGTCTCCATGAAGCTGGGCTACGGTCCCGCACACCGTTAGGGCGTCTTCCGCTCACGCCCCAACGTCGTGCAGCCCGCCTCCAGTGGTGTCGCGACAGGCGTGAATGGAGGGACGAATGGAGACGTGTAGTCTTCAGCGATGAGAGTCGCTTCTGGCTTGGTGCCAATGATGGTCGTATGCGTGTTTGGCGCCGTGCAGGTGAGCGCCACAATCAGGACTGCATACGACCGAGGCACACAGGGCCAACACCCGGCATCATGGTGTGGGGAGCGATCTCCTACACTGGCCGTACACCACTGGTGATCGTCGAGGGGACACTGAATAGTGCACGGTACATCCAAACCGTCATCGAACCCATCGTTCTACCATTCCTAGACCGGCAAGGGAACTTGCTGTTCCAACAGGACAATGCACGTCCGCATGTATCCCGTGCCACCCAACGTGCTCTAGAAGGTGTAAGTCAACTAACCTGGCCAGCAAGATCTCCGGATCTGTCCCCCATTGAGCATGTTTGGGACGGAATGAAGCGTCGTCTCACGCGGTCTGCACGTCCAGCACGAACGCTGGTCCAACTGAGGCGCCAGGTGGAAATGGCATGGCAAGCCGTTCCACAGGACTACATACAGCATCTCTACGATCGTCTCCATGGGAGAATAGCAGCCTGCATTGCTGCGAAAGGTGGATATACACTGTACTAGTGCCGACATTGTGCATGCTCTGTTGCCTGTGTCTATGTGCCTATGGTTCTGTCAGTGTGATCATGTGATGTATCTGACCCCAGGAATGTGTCAATAAAGTTTCCCCTTCCTGGGACAATGAATTCACGGTGTTCTTATTTCAATTTCCAGGAGTGTATATGTTCTGACAATTAATTGCTACAAAGATGACAATACTTCTTATTTTAGACTTATAAAACAGACGTTTATGAATTGTTTAGGTTATGCAATTTCATTTTCAGTCAACATTTAGTGTCATCGCCTCCATTCGGGCAGAGTGACCAGTCACCTGACGGGGCAAAGTGGAAAAATTGCCACTTTGTTCGAACATATATCTTTTCATATAAGTACCTTGTTTCAAAACATCGCACTTGATAATAGGACAAGCGTATTTCGTAAAATAAGTATACTAAGCTTTGGTGTATTTACAGCTTGCTAAAAAGTTATGTTTTCTTACGGTATGTTTATGTTAAGACCCCATCAAATTATTTAAGAAAATTATTAAAACAACAATTAGATTCCCAAGCTATTTAATCAGCATTGGATACTGTTAGAAAAGAAAAGTTGACATTCGCTACACCAACTAAACCACTGAGTGTCTCAAGAAACACATTAAAAAGAAGAATTCTTAAAAGAAATAGTGGTGCTACTGAAGACGAGGAGATTCTTCGGCTCTTCAGATGTGTATTCAACTAAGAGCAAGTGGAAGAACTCCTTAACCATATTTTTAACATGGAACGATCATATCGTCGTAACTGCCGTCTGCTTCACGTCTGCTGTGCAGCGAGCTACCTTAATTTAAGTATTAACTGTATTTTTCTTACTTGTCACTTCTTCTTCCGTGTGTATTTGCTTTTAGGAAGCTTTAATTGCCGAGTGCTACTAATAGTTCCATAGATTTCGTGTTTGTTTTGAACACAGTCATAGAGTCCCTTTAGTCAACCATAGTGCCAGTAGTGCTAGTGTTTGTTTTCAATACAGTCCAGAGACAGGTAGTGCTATTTTCATTGTTTTCTACAAGAAGTGCCTAGCAACCACAGTTAAGTGAATAAACAGCCGCCTTTAGTGAATTAGCAGTCTAGTTAAAGGTTGATTAACTCTCTTCAGTAAATTGATTCCTTAGGATGGATAGGATGTGTGACTGCTGTGTACGGACGCAGGAGGAGCTGGCCACTGTTCGCGAACAGCTGAGCGTGTTGATGGCCGCGGTCAGCCGTCTTCAGGCTGCTGCCTCGGAGTGTAGCGGCAGTGGGGAGTCTGGTGCGTCGCAAGGTACACCCCAGGTGTTACATGCTTCACCCACTGTCCCTGCTGTCGAGACATCTTCGCGGGTACCGGGCACGGTTGGGCCACCCTCTCCCCTAGGGGAGTGGCGGGTTCAGCGGCGTTCGCGGCGCACGAGGCGGAGGGTCAATGTGGAGGCTGGCCGTGTGGCATCGCCCGCTCTGCCTGTGAGTGGACATGTGGCTGCTCCTTCAGCAAGGTCCGAGCAGGCACACGGGGGGAGGGGTTTATTAGTTATTGGGAGCTCCAACGTTAGGCGGGTGATGGAGCCCCTTAGGGAAATAGCGGGAAGGTCGGGGAAGAAGGCCAGTGTTCACTCTGTCTGCTTGCCGGGGGGTCTCATCCGAGATGTGGAGGAGGCCCTACCGGCGGCAATAGAGAGCACTGGGTGCACCCGACTGCAAATTGTTGCTCATGTCGGCACCAATGACTCCTGCCGTCTGGGTTCAGAGGTCATCCTCAGTTCGTACAGGCGGTTGGCGGAATTGGTGAAGGCGGAAAGCCTCGCTCGCGGGGTGAAATCAGAGCTAACTATTTGTAGTATCGTTCCCAGAACCGATCGCGGTCCTCTGGTTTGGAGCCGAGTGGAAGGCTTAAACCAGAGGCTCAGACGATTCTGCGGGGATCTGGGGTGCAAATTTCTCGACCTCCGCTATCGGGTGGAGAAATGTACGGTCCCCCTGAATAGGTCAAGCGTGCACTACACACCGGAAGCGGCTACAAAGGTAGCGGAGTACGTGTGGAATGCACATGGGGTTTTTTTAGGTTAGATACTTCCCTCCCTAGGCCCGACAAGACGCCTCCTGAGACGCGGCGAGGTAGGAGTAGGCAAAATGCAACAGGGAATAACAATATTAATGTGCTAATAGTAAACTGCAGGAGCGTCTACAGAAAGGTCCCAGAACTGCTCTCATTAATAAACGGTCACAACGCCCATATAGTACTAGGGACAGAAAGTTGGCTGAAACCAGACGAAAACAGTAATGAAATCCTAAACTCAGATTGGAATGTATACCGCAGAGACAGGCTGGACAGTGAAGGGGGAGGCGTGTTTATAGCGATAAGAAGTGCAATAGTATCGAAGGAAATTGACGGAGATCCGAAATGTGAAATGATTTGAGTGAAGGTCACGGTTAAAGCAGGCTCAGACATGGTAATTGGATGTCTCTATAGGCCCCCCTGGCTCAGCAGCTGTTGTGGCTGAGCACCTGAAGGATAATTTGGAAAATATTTCGAGTAGATTTCCCCACCATGTTATAGTTCTGGGTGGAGATTTTAATTTTCCGGATATAGACTGGGAGACTCAAACGTTCATAACGGGTGGCAGGGACAAAGAATCCAGTGAAATTTTTTTAAGTGCTTTATCTGAAAACTACCTTGAGCAGTTAAACAGAGAACCGACTCGTGGCGATAACATATTAGACCTTCTGGTGACAAACAGACCCGAACTATTTGAAAAAGTTAACGCAGAACAGGGAATCAGCGATCATAAAGCGGTTACGGCATCGATGATTTCAGCCGTAAATAGGAATATTAAAAAGGGTAGTAAGATTTTTCTGTTTAGAAAAAGTGACAAAAAGCAGATTTCAGAGTACCTGTTGGCTCAACACAAAAGTTTTGTCTCAAGTACAGATAGTGTTGAGGATCAGTGGACAAAGTTCAAAACCGTCGTACATAATGCGTTAGATGAGTATGTGCCAAGCAAGATCGTAAGAGATGGAAAAGAGCCACCGTGGTACAACAACCGAGTTAGAAAACTGCTGCGGAAGCAAAGGGAACTTCACAGCAAACATAAAAATAGCCAAAGCCTTGCAGGCAAACAAAAATTACGCGAATCGAAATGTAGTGTGAGGAGGGCTATGCGAGAGGCGTTCAATGTATTCGAAAGTAAAGTTCTATGTACTGACTTGGCAGAAAATCCTAAGAAATTTTGGTCTTATGTCAAAGCGGTAGGTGGGTCAAAACAAAATGTCCAGACACTCTGTGACCAAAATGGTACTGAAACAGAGGATGACAGACTAAAGGCCGAAATACTAAATGTCTTTTTCCAAAGTTGTTTCACAGAGGAAGATTGCACTGTAGTTCCTTCTCTAGATTGTCGCACAGATGACAAAATGGTAGATATCGAAATAGACGACAGAGGGATAGAGAAACAATTAAAATCGCTCAAAAGAGGAAAGGCCTCTGGACCTGATGGGATACCAGTTCAATTTTACACAAAGTACGCGAAGGAACTTGCCCCCCTTCTTGCAGCGGTGTACCGTAGGTCTCTAGAAGAGCGCAGTGTTCCAAAGGATTGGAAAAGGGCACAGGTCATCCCCGTTTTCAAGAAGGGACGTCGAGCAGATGAGCAGAACTATAGACCTATATCTCTAACGTCGATCAGTTGTAGAATTTTGGAACACGTATTGTGTTCAAGTATAATGACTTTTCTAGAGACAAGAAATCTACTCTGTAGGAATCAGCATGGGTTTCGAAAAAGACGGTCATGTGAAACACAGCTCGCGCTATTCGTCCACGAAACTCAGAGGGCCATAGACACGGGTTCACAGGTAGATGCCGTGTTTCTTGACTTCCGCAGGGCGTTCGATACAGTTCCCCACAGTCGTTTAATGAACAAAGTAAGAGCATATGGACTATCAGACCAATTGTGTGATTGGATTGAAGAGTTCCTAGATAACAGGACGCAGCATGTCATTCTCAATGGAGAGAAGTCTTCCGAAGTAAGAGTGATTTCAGGTGTGCCGCAGGGGAGTGTCATAGGACCGTTGCTATTCACAATATACATAAATGACCTTGTGGATGACATCGGAAGTTCACTGAGGCTTTTTGCGGATGATGCTGTGGTGTATCGAGAGGTTGTAACAATGGAAAATTGTACTGAAATGCAGGAGGATCTGCAGCGAATTGACGCATGGTGCAGGGAATGGCAATTGAATCTCAATGTAGACAAGTGTAATGTGCTGCGAATACACAGAAAGATAGATCCTTTATCATTTAGCTACAAAATAGCAGGTCAGCAACTGGAAGCAGTTAATACCATAAATTATCTGGGAGTCCGCATTAGGAGTGATTTAAAATGGAATGATCATATAATGTTGATCGTCGGTAAAGCAGATGCCAGACTGAGATTCATTGGAAGAATCCTAAGGAAATGCAATCCGAAAACAAAGGAAGAAGGTTACAGTACACTTGTTCGCCCACTACTTGAATATTGCTCACTGGTGTGGGATCCGTACCAGATAGGGTTGATAGAAGAGAGAGAGAAGATCCAACGGAGAGCAGCACGCTTCGTTACAGGATCATTTAGTAATCTCGAAAGCGTTATGGAGATGATAGATAAACTCCAGTGGAAGACTCTGCAGGAGAGACGCTCAGTAGCTCGGTACGGGCTTTTGTCAAAGTTTCGAGAACATACCTTCACCGAAGAGTCAAGCAGTATATTGCTCCCTCCTACGTATATCTCGCGAAGAGACCATGAGGATAAAATCAGAGAGCTTAGAGCCCACACAGAGGCATACCGACAATCCTTCTTTCCACGAATAATACGAGACTGGAACAGAAGGGAGAACCGATAGAGGTACTCAAGGTACCCTCCGCCACACACCGTCAGGTGGCTTGGGGAGTATGGATGTAGATGTAGATGTAGATATTGTGACATATCAGTATCGGATTAATACCATTAGGCATCGCGGCTTTCTGAGTGGAACGATAGACCACATCCACTCAACAAAAAGAGAAATATATGGCAGACATGGATTGGGTGGCACAGTTTAGGAAGAGACAGCCAAACATAAGCCGTTTCTGTTTTTTTTAGTCATCAATCTTCTCACTGATCTGATGCGGCCCGTCATGAATTCCTCTCCTGTGCCAATCTCTTCATCTCAGAGTAGCAATTATTTTCTGGACGTATACCAGTCTCTGTCTTCTAGTTTTTACACTCTGCAGATGCCTCTAGTACCATGTAAGTAATTCTCTGATTTCTTATCAGGTGTCCTTCCATCCTGTCCCTTTTTTTGTCAGTGTTTTTAATACATTCCTTTCCTCACCGGTTCAGCGGAGAAACTTTTCATTCCTTACCTTATCAGTCCACATAAGCCTTTGAAAAACAGATTCTATTTCATCTGAGGCTTAATTTTACTTTTCCCTGTCACTGGCCACTTTGCACTATCTACTGAGCAAAGTGGCCATTTTGCAGACTTCAACTTATGCACATTTTTCTATTAAAAAAGAAGACTTCAATAATAATACAATTATTTTATAGTTACATAATGTACACAGTTTATACAGATGTATTTTCTGTACTTATCTATAGCATGATTTTCTTAGAGTGCCCACCTCACTCAGTTTTCCCCTACGGCGCTGGGCTGAGTACCACTAACGTGATAGGCGGTATAACGGCTGTTTAGAGATAGCAGCGGCACTAACACAAGTCACCACTTGACAAAAACCAAGGAGCACTCGGCTGGAAGCTGTCGGTTTTTTTAACACTTGACGCTGCTAGGAGCTTGAGAAAATTCCATCAGTATACTCACCAGTGTGTCTCCTGCACCTTTTTTTATTGTCAATAGCCCACTTTTCATTAGCTTTTCACCTCAAGTCTTGCAGTCCAGTAAAAACATACTTGATCCATACGCCATTCACATGAAGTTTTTGTGTGTCCATCCTTTTGACTGGAGGTCTTGGGGACCACGGCCGTTCAGTACTGTTAGAAAACTAAACGCCTATAGGCGTCCTTACGATCTTATTTTTTGTGTAGCTACCAGTTTCATCACTACAGCACACATCACCATAACGTACTCATGCTGATATCTGCACTAGTTGATGGTTGGAGTGCTGACACCACAGTTACAGATAGTCTGTGTACACCAGTTATGTAGGCCATTTTTGCAGTGTATGTATGGATCAGCATCAACTATGGCCAGAGGATAGCCCACTGAAGCTACGAAACTGGCAGCTTACACAATAAATAAGATCATGAAGGTGGCTGTAGGCCTTTCAGTTTCTTACAATTGATCTGAGGGCCTACATGTCCAGACCATCTCCATTTTATTTTCGTCAATGTAAAAGTTGTTTGTCCACTGGGCACTTTCATTTCCTTCCATTACATTTTGGTTCCAGTAGATCGCGGTGTTTATCTTTGCAAATATCTTACACGAGTCTGCTATAATAAGTTTCGATTAATCGGAATGACTCCTGTGGGTAAAACAACTTTATATCTTTCATAACCAATCGAGTAGAACGAAGGTCATGAAACTAAGGCTTCATGTCGTTACAACTTAGCAGTTGACACAGTTTAGTCAGTACTTGTGTTATAGCAGCCATCCTCACAACGCACTCATGCTCATCTCTGTAGAAGGTACAGAGGGTGGAACCTCTTACGCCGTCATTGGTTGGAGCTCCGTGTACTTCATTTCACAGCTTGCACACCTAATACCCACCTACAAATACACTATGTGATCTAAAGTATCCGAACACCTGGCTGAAAATGACTAAAAAGTTCATGGAGCCCTCTATCGGTAATACTGGAATTCAATATCGTGTTGGCCCATCTTTAGCCATGATGACAACTTCCACTCTCGCGGGCATACGTTCAGTCAGGTGCTGGAAGGTGTCTTGGAGAATGATAGCCCATTCTTCAAGGAGTGTTGCACTGAGGAGAGATATCGATATCGGTCGGTGAGGCCTGGAACGAAGTCGCCGTTCCAAAACATCTCAAAGGTGTTCTACAGGATTGAGGTCAGGACTCCGCGCAGGCCAGTCCATTACAGGGCTGTTATTGTCGTGTAACCACTCCGCTACAGACTGTGCGTTATGAACGGGTGCTCGATCGCGTTGAAAGATGCAATCTCCATTCCCCAACAGTGGGAAGCCAGAAAATGCTTAAAACATCTGTGTAGGCCTGTGCTGTGATAATGGCACGCAACACAACAAAGGGTTCAAGCTCCCTCCGTGGAAAACACGATCACCACCTCCGAATTTTACTGTTCGCACTACACATCCTGGCAGATGGCGTTCACCGGTCATTCGCCATACCCACACCCTGCCATCGGATCGCCACATTGTGTACCGTGATTCATCACTCCACACAACGTTTTTCCACTGTTCAATCGTCCACCAATGTTTATACGCTCCTTACAGCAAGCGAGGTGTCGTTTTGGATTTACCAGGATGATGTGTGGCTTATGAGCTCGACCTTGAAATCCAAGTTTTCTCACCCCCCGCATAACTGTCATAGTACTTGCTGTGGATCCTGATGCAGTTTGTAATTCCTGGGTAATGGTGTGGATAGCTGTCTGCCTATTACACTTTGCGACCCTCTTCAATTGTCGCCGGTCTCTGTCAGTCAACAGACGAGGTCGGCTTGTACGCTTTTCTGCTGTACATCTCTCTTCACGTTTTCACATAACTACCACATCGGAAACAGTGGACCTAAGGATGTTTAGGAGTGTGGAAATCTCGCGTACAGACTTATGACACAAGTGACAGCCAGTCACCTGACCACGTGAGTTCCACGGAGCGCCCCATTCTGCTCTCTCACGATGTCTAATGACTACTGAGGTCGCTGATATAGAGTACCTGGAAGTAGGTAGCAGCACAATGCACCTAATATGAATAACGTATGTTTTTGGGGGTGTCCGATACTTTTCATGATACAGTGTATAATCTTATTCTTCGTACAATACTGTATATCAGTGTTAAGAAGAAATTAACCATCTGTTATCCGGCATGGTAATGCAGTGTTAACAGGCAGTAGGGAGCTACGAGGAGTCCCACTACATCATCAGAAATAATAGTAAAATATTCTCAGTTATAAACTAGATAAACAGTTTTTTTATATTGTAACAACAGCCTAACACAAGAAAGTGATCTTTTATTAATTTTCCGGGATAATATGCACGCCTCGGAATACGAACAATTACTCTGATAGCAGTATACCCGCCATCCCGCGATGCTACGTGTCGTCCTGAACGTTCTAAACTGGGAACGCTGTTGCTTTGTTCGCTGCCTACGAAATCCTTCGATGTTCACTGATGTCAATAAAAGCGCAAATGTTTACTAACCTGCAGCACATGAGATGCTTCTTCCCATACTGCTCACAGTAAGAGTTCCACGACCTATGTTTTCTCTTATCTGTTACATGAAGATGTTGTAGTTACGAGGCACGTTCAATAAGTAATGCAACACATTTTTCTCTAAAAACAGACTGGCTTTACTCATAATTTCGGCATACCATATTATTCCCCACTCTTTTTTTCTACAAAACTCTATTTTTCAGCATAACCTCCGTTTAATGCGGCGGCCTTTCTCTAACTTACTGTTATGGCCTGTATACCCTCATAGTACTACTCTACTGATCGACGACGGCACTAGCGCCTTGTTACTGCAACAACCTCTCCGTCATCCATACAGTGCTTTCAGCGAGGTCTGTTCTTTAATGGGGAAGCGCAATACACTTCAGAGTTTATCATTGGACCATGAGGCAGGACATAGAACAGAATAACCCCTTCAGAGTCCCAGAACGCCGTCACCATGACTTTACCGGCTGAGGGTATGACTTTGAACTTTTTCTTCAGAGGAGAGGTGGTGTGCCGCCACTCCATGGACTGCAGTCTTGTTGCCGATTCGAAGTGATGAACCTATGTTTCATACCTGTGACGATTTTCGACAAAAAAAGTCACAATCAGTCTCGTAATGCTCAAGCAAATCTGCGCAGATTGTCCTTCGTTGTTGTGTATGGTGTTCCGTTAGGCGGTGAGCAACCCAGTGGACACACACCTTCCAGCCCCCCAACTGGTGGACGAATGTGTCAATACCAACAAAGATGTCCAGTTTTGCAGCAAGATTTTTCATTCTGATTCGTCGATTACCTCAGATCAGAGTGTCCGCACGCTCCAATATTGGAGGAGTCAGGGCTGTGTGTGGCTGGCTGGCACACAGCAGATGGACAGGTTTGCCCGACCCTTCTACGCAGGCGGCAGACTCCTCGCCCAACGACTCAACACGCTTTTGTTCACTGCCACGTCTCCTTGGAATTCTCTTCTGCAAGCGCCTATGAATATTTGCGACGCTCTGATTTTCCGCCAAAAGAAACTCAATGACAAATTTCTGCTTGGAACGAACCTCAGATATAGACGCCAAATTGAAAGCTACGCCACCTATCGGAACTTCAGTGAACTATTGTAGCAGAAGCGGAAATATTCCAAGGTGTGCCACAACAAATATCGCATTTTTTTAACCAAAATGAGCGAAAAAGAAATGGTTCTCATTACTTATTGAACGACCTTCGTACACGTTTTCGAATAGTTCTTGTAGTCACACGAAAGAAAGATTGTTAAGTAGTCTCAAGTCATCTACCACATTAGAGATGAAATACAAGTTCATCAGTGTGTAACGGCCAATGTCATATGTACACTCAGTTCTTAGCAATGGAATTAATTTCTGGGGAATAAACGTAGAAAATATGAAATAGTTCAATTGGCTCTGAGTACTATGGGATTTAACATCTGAGGTCATCAGTCCCCGAGAACGTAGAACTACTTAAACCTAACTAACGTAAGGACATCACACACATCCATGCCAAAGGCAAGATTCTAACCTGCGACCGTATCAGTCGCGCGGTTCTGGACTGAAGCGCCTAGAAAATATAAATGCAGTTTTCAGAAAGTAGAAAAAAGCATTATGATTAATAACCAGAAATAGAATTAAGGCTCATTGGATAGATTATTTCGTAACGCTGAGGATTTTAGGCACATCATATGAGAACATTTAGTAACCTGTTATGCAAATCGTAAAATAACCTTAATTATTGAATATACAGTTCTGATTGTGACAGTGAAACTAGATACAGATTAAACTTACATTTAGCAAGAAAGAATACACATAATGCTCAAAATATCATTATCTATGAAACTTCCTCCCAGATTAAAACTGTGGAGAGGAGGTACGGGCCGAATTGAAGCTTTGAAGACGGGTCGTGAATCGTGCTTGGCTCTCTCAGATGGTAGAGCACTTGCCCGTGAAAAGCCAATGTCCCGAGTTCGAGTCTCGGTCCGGCGCTCAATTTTAATCTGCCAGGGAATTTCATATCAGTGCAAACTCCGCTACAGAACGAAAAATCTCGTTCTGGATCATTATCTAACTAGAAATAAAATTCTACAATCAGTTGTCCAAAGAGAATAAAGAGATTACTAAGATTTACTTATTTAGAGAGGCAGTTCTCGTTTGGTGTTCTATGCTAAGTTCTTTTCATATCACATGTATTCCTCGATGCTGGTAGTAGTGCCAATGACAGCATTCTTATTAAAAATATTTTTACATCGACAAAAATCAAAAGATGTGCTACCTCCACATAATGCTGACACTATAAACATCGTAAATATTCCAAAGAAGTGAATGAGCTTTTCAGCTTACAGTGTACTTAATAAAGAAAATAGTAATAACTATAACAGCTATTGATTTATGACGTTCAACAAAATGTTGTTCGAAATAAGTATTGTTGGTGTCGACGCCCTAGCTCCTATTCTAGTTACAGAAATGAGAGTGAAGGTCAGTGGCTTGTACTTTTGGTATTTCGGCTCTGGATCAACTCAGCGGCTACATATTTGAGATGCACGCCACGTTGCATTTCTGAGCCTGCTCAAGAAACACAGTGGATGCGTTAATGTATCACTCCTGTAGCTGGTATAATTAGCATCATCAAAGAATATATTTGACAACTCTGTGTCTGTTACGCCTGGAGTGGTACAGATTATCCAGCTAAATTCACTTGATGTTTCTTGTCATTTCGATTAAATAATCTGAGTGATTTTTATGTAATATCTGACGTTTGCTAATTAAATTTTTGGTTTAGATTCCAGAAAGATTGTTCCATGCAGAAAATACAATTAATGTCGTCTTTTACGACAAAATTGTCTATCATAGCCATTACTATGGTAATGACACAGAAGAGATCACAGTAGTGGTTCGCTAGCTTAGTGGTAATATGACTGATGTCTGAAATGATGACTGTGTTTGCTGTGTGGTAGGCTAATACATTGTGTCAGCATTTTTCTTCTGCTTTGAACCGCCAAATTGAAAATTGGCAAGGAAATCTTAATAAAACCTCTATATCATAAGTCTTCTCGTTACGTCTATATCTTAAGTATTCTCGTTACCTTGAGTCCGTACATTGTAAATATAAAGGTGAAACACTTATGACATTCCTGAATTATGCATGTTTTAATATCGCATTTTTTGCTTCACCCAATAAAAATTAAAAATTTTTGTTAACACATATTTTGAATAATTGCTGAGTAGCAAGGACAGATAAATAGGTAGGCAGTGTAATTTCATCGGTAGCAGACTGGTACCTCATTTTGGAGGCGATAAAAAACATTTTCATACAGAATCAAATATTGTGTTACGTGAATGTTGCACTGTAAATTAACTGAACCTGCAATGAAATAGTTAACAGTGTACAAAATCATTTGATACCAAACCCAAAAAGTTTTTGACATATACAAAACCAGTCAAAAATTTTGCATATTGTTGTGAAAGTAGATAAATGCCTTGGAGGCAGGTCCTGGGAACCTCATTCTGTGTCCTGATACTTTTTTTCATAAGCCTTTACTTAACTGATTAATTGGGTGCCACATAAATGTAAGAGAACAACAAATAGACATTGACAATAGTGATATCACAGTTGCAAGTCATTAAGAAGTAAAAAAAAAAATTCAACAGTTTTAGGGAACATGACAGTGAAACTAACAATACATTTAGCAATTTCATTGTGTCTTTTGTTTTCTTACGTTTATTTGTACAAAAATGTCAAACAATATCCCAATATTAATCATTTTTAGGTTATTCCCAGCTAAACAGTTAAGCCTGAATGGTATATAATCAGCCCTTACAAAGACATTCTTAAAATTTTTATACTTGTGTCTGCCACGCCCTATGTATCTTAGTATCCAGTTGCTATCGCCGTGTTTCGAACGTTCAGTCAGGTCTATAACTTGTATTCAGCAGGCTTTCTGAAGTGCCCTCAACCGACCAGCCAAATACTGTAAGCAATACATAAACATGGAGCATAGGACGTTACACAGTGAGTGCTGGATATCTCACATTTTCTGAATCAGTGACTCACCCCATCTGACACGACGCCGTGACCCAGTTTCTTTTTTCTGCTGTTGTTAAATAATCCGAATTTTCTGCCTTTTTGTCTACAGTGACACAACTGTTTCACTATCGAGTATGCTTTGCATTGAAGGTGAAATATAAATGTATGTAACATTAATATGTTGAAAAATTAATTAAAAACTAGAAATGAATAAATGAACAATTATATTGATACAAATCCTCCTATCTGTGCTATAATAATCTCTCAATCTTCCCACAGCTTGGTGTTAACAGATGAAATTCTCCACAGCAGTAATTGGAAAATAATCGTTATCTTTTTATACTTTAGACATGGTGTAAGTGTTAACACAGATTGTATTCAGATTTACCAACGCGATTTATTGAACAGACAATTTTTTACATAGTTTAATCCAAATTTAATGTTCTGCTATAATTATTGAATGGGTTAACAGTAGAAAACTAATTGCCTTAAGCCAATCGATTTTGAATAAACATGCAAAAATGTTTTCCATCAACAAATTTATGGATGCCTATGAAAACTGCAGGTCAAGAATTTATCAACTGATCCATGATCTGAAACAGAAACTAACTGAACAATGGTTCCAGATAAATGTATTATTTTTAACTATTATGCTATGATTTTTTTTCAGTACATCACAGGCATTGTGCTGGCATACATTGAAAACAGAATAATACGTCTATGAGTCTAAAACGACATGTAAACGACGTAAAAATTTAAGCACTCCCGGTAAATTGAATTAAAACATTGTTAATACTAAACTTTTGGTTAAAATAGCAAAAACACTCAAATATTCATCCTAATTCTCAGTTCATTGCTACTTTCATGTTAAAGTCTAACAAAGAGCAATAGCACTTTTTATCGTCTTAAGAGTGAATGTCTATTCTGCAGAATTAACCAAGGAGCCAGTAAACTTCTTCTCAGTAGTTGTAGTGCGGGTGGTGCCGAAGAAGTTGGTGGTGCCAATAGTGGTTATGATGTCCATATTTGTAGTCATAATTCCCACCACCACGACGAATGGTGTGGCTTATACCAATAGTTATGTCCCCGTCCAAGGTCACGTTCACATCCATAATCTCCATCCCATCCATGGTCATCACGCCAACTCCAATATTGACCATAATGAGGATCAGCTACTGGGTATGCCTTCAGCATCACGAAACACAGTGCCAGCGTCAGTAGCACAGCCGAGACCACCTGTTGGACAACGATAACTCACTGTCATCTACGAATGATTGTGTTTAGGGCGCCAGCAGAATCCGGTTCACAGACACATGCAGCTGTGGCAAGGTGAGCACAAACAAAAGAAAAACCTATTCCCAGGGAGGTATTGTAATTATTGCTAAATCTTGCGTCGATGTATGTAGCTACGTAACCCAAATACCGTAAGTGGTACGAAATCTATACAAATTAAAACCTAAAATTTCGTTTGTTCAAAATCGTTTATTTCCGGAAGTTGTCGATCGATTAGTTTTAATTTTCACACAACGTTGGATTTTAATACAGGCGTGTTTTAGGTACCGATTTTTTATATATAAAGTTTTTCTATTCATGTAACAATGTTTCCCTGTTCAATTTCTAAAAAATTACTATATTAACGAAATAAATACATCAAACGCATTTGTATTCCCATGAAATGTTGTATCAAAATTTCAAAGTATTCGGTCCAAAATTTGCGGAGATCTGCGTTTGGGAATAGCTACATTTACTATATAAAAATGAAAGAAAATGTTCATTTTTCCAAAATATCAAATATTCAAAAGTTCTTCATTGGCTGCTTTGAAATGTTGACACAATGGTGCATTCGAATACTCAAGTGTTTTTGTATTCCTATTCGCCGAACGCCATCTGGTACACATGTAATATTTATGTAATAAAAGGGGAAGCGATATAAAAATGTAAATATTGGTTTGTTCAGATTCGTTAACCTTCGAAAGTTCTTGACTAATAGCTGTGAAATTTTGACATAATGTTTACTTGTAATACAGTCATATATTTAAGTACAAATGCTTTAATACATGAATATCTCAGTACATGTAATGTATAAATATATGTGTGTAACAGATAAATACTTTGTTACCAAAAATCTCAAAATATACCTTTCCAATTTACTTCAAATTTTTACATGTTACTGTAATAAACGTTTAGACACATATGGATCATATACTTTTTAATAATAAATGTATATAAAATATATGCAACAGTGAAACGTTAGCGAACAGTTAAGTTGTATTTAAGGCTTATTACTTTATGATTAGAAAACTAATACAGAGTCGGATCGGCGTTAACAATAAACAAGGCTCAAGAACAGAGAGGGGTGGAAAGGAGGGGATGAACAGAGAGATGGGGCTGAAGGAGATGGAGAGAGAACGGGAAGGAGATGATGAACGAAGAAGGGGGGAGGAAGTGATGGACAGAGAGAGAGAGAGAAGAAGGAGGTGATGGAAAAAGAAATCGGGAGAGAATGAAATTAGGACATACACCCCACCTTCATATATTTTAGAAATATGTTCTTTCCCTTTCCTTTGTTACCCGTTTAAGCAGACTGAGCCACAACATTGTAGTTGGGTACAGTTAGTATTAGCACATAAGCTTCTGGTTTTTTTAATGTACAAAAGATTTTAGTCGCCACAGCAAGTACTTAAGGAGGAGATAGTACAGAATGTTCCCAACGAACCATTCCTTATATCATGTGCAGAATTTTTATTGAGTACAGAGATACAGATGGTTACAAGAGATAAGTTATCATTTCGCGTGTTGGTATCCCTAGTTCGTATGGGTTTATTTACAGATGTCATCTTTGGTTCGATTTCCAAGTTGTGAAGTTGTCCTTGAGCTTACTTAATTTAATTTTTCGAATTCGATTGTGATTCGTCTGCCAATTGCACTGTATTATTCATTCATGCCTTACTAACACGTGACACGTATGCTGATACGGAACTTGTGTTCGGGTTTTCAAGTGGAAACGCTGCTGCTTATTGCTGCATCACACAGTAGACGATTCCATAACCTCAGAATACCAGGATAAAGAAAGTTTTCTCGTGTTTGCATCAAACTGATTCGGAATGGTGCAGTGATCATCAATCGTGTCTCATTTGAACATACGAATAAATGGTGCGTGAATGAAACAGAAGACATTATGCTGTTGGTAGCATGTGGTCCTTCAGCTAGCACATGCAAAACTTCTATGCATATTGTAAAATTGATCGTTCGCATTATGACTAGTGCTCCCATCAGAACACAATGCCAAGGCGGTCTCAGAAGAGCTTCACATAGTGTTGGCAACAGAATTCGACAGAGCACTGAAGTCGATAGTGAAATTTATGTAAACTTAAATACCTCAGTAACATCTACAAAAGGTTAACTCATAAACAGTGACTGTAAGAAACTGATAGAAAATGGCGTCTGTTCAAAGTTCCACCCTTTTCTGTGCTAGCTGTATGTCAAACTGAATCTGTATGGGTAAACAAAGTACCATAAACACAAAACTCCTGCTTTTTACTTAAATGTACTCTTATCTTCAGTTGATAATTTAGTACTGTCCGATTAATAGTTTGTTTCTGGCAAAGGAGTGTATGCAGATAAATAGCACGTCTATAACTAAGTAGGCTTTCGCGGCCAGAGTCAGTTGACATTAGTTTTCTGAATACCGTACCGCGTCACAATGTAAAAAACTATATTGGAATAACCATACAGCGGCCTTTTGTCTTGGTGTGGATAGACCCAGACCCAGAACCACTGACTGGCGGAACGTTATGTGGTTTGACGAACCACGCTTTTGCCTATATTGAAATCACGATCGTCGCAGAGAGCGCGGAAGCCCAAATGGAGCGTTTCATCTTGAATGTGTGAAAGGCAAGTTCAAGCCAGAGGTAGGTCTGTGAAATTTTGGGGATGTTTTTCTTCTTCTTAATTGGGACTGCTTGTTGAAGTGACCACTAACACGAAGCTGGAGTTGAGATAGACGTAGTGAGTATGCTATTGATAACCCTATTTTCAAGACGACAACAGTAGAGTTCGTTTGGTTGGAAGGATGAGTGACTGGTATTCTGAACACTCCTCCATTCTATTACTTCCAATTAGCGAGGAAAATCACCTGACTTTAACCTATTAGAAAACCAGTAGGTAAAACGCCGACAAAAACCTCCCAGGAATTTGGAGGAACGGCGCGATTAACCATTCAGCGTTTGGCTTAGTCTGGATGCGACGAACCTGCACACTTCCTAACCGAATCCAGTCGGTTATCTCGTTCGAAGGCGGAATTACGCGGTACTGAGTGAAGCTCATAATGAATTCTCTATGGGTGTCTAATGTTTTGTCCTACGAGCTCTCTGCAAGAGAGGCGCTCTGCATCGCGGTGTAGCTTGCTCGCCAGGTTTCGAGAGGGTGCGTTTCTGGATGAGGTATCGAATATATTGCTTCCCCCTACTTATACCTCCCGAGGAGATCACGAATGTAAAATTAGAGAGATTAGAGCGCGCACGGAGGCTTTCAGACAGTCGTTCTTCCCGCGAACCATACGCGACTGGAACAGGAAAGGGAGGTAATGACAGTGGCACGTAAAGTGCCCTCCGCCACACACCGTTGGGTGGCTTGCGGAGTATCAATGTAGATGTAGATGTAGATGTAGATGTATTTTTGCTTGCAAATATTTCTCGTTTTACGGTTGGAAATTCTATGTGAATTTATTTGTTATGTTTTTCCCACATGAAATGACAACAGAAAGTTATACTGCAGTCGTTATGTGTTTTACAAACATCTGTCTGTATGCTCTCCTTCGAACTTCTGTCTACCTTTCTTTTTCAGTTTTCATTGCCAAAGGAAAGATTATTTGTTTTAATGGATGCTGCAAATTGCTGTTAGGAGTGCCTTCTCATTCTAGATGCATAATGTATGTTTACGCTGAACAATGCTTGCTTGAAGATTCTGCTGACAAGTGGTTAGCTTTGTCTTCATCTCTGAAATGCAGCTCCTTTCATTATCGTCTTTAATTGCTACCTTCTGAAGTTTTTCTGCTTCCTTTGTGTTGTTTCTTTCTACGAGCGTACTATTTCGTCACAAACGGTAGATTGCTATAAAATATTTGTTTTAGGTTGTACAAATAATGTATTTTGAACTCTAGACAATCGTCTAATCGGGTTCAGTAAAACTCATGGGTATTAAATCTCCAGGAACTTACATCCCATTTATTAGGCATGATTTTATACTCATCTACTTTTTTCGCTCGTTAGTTACTGCGTCGCTATTTAGACACACCGGATTTTCAGCGTATGTTGGTAAGAAGTCAGTTGAGATGCAACTGAAACCACTACATTGTTTACGGAATGGAATAAAAACGGACGGCTATGTATCGTAATGTATGTTACGGTAAACAGAACTCTCAAATGTACGACAGATCGTTCATGTCATCTCAAGAATTTGTAAGAACAATCAAACGAGAAAACATCTTTCACACTGGGGTACTGGCAATGCTGGCGTAGGAAGATGTACTTCGTTCAGACTGTATGGGTGTGTTGTGGTAATAGAGATAACTGTAGCGACGCAGGATGTTCGTGACGTAGCGTTATGCCGTTAGTGTTCGCTCAATCACTACCAGTCGTAACTGAAATCGTACCCGATGAGCTCCCCATACCACCACCACTGTGCCTCCAAAACATTCGTAGAATCAGTCTTATGCCCAGGTCAGAGCCATACTCACAAACTATGGTCCTCCGGGGTACTGCACAACCGCGATTCATTGCAAAACACACATCGACGCAATTCACCATCAGTCCATGCTAACCCTGCCACGTCACTGCAGACAGAGCCTCAATGTTGCGGTGTTTAACGGCAGGAAGGTAATTCTCTAGTGCGGCTGCTGGTAGTCTCAGAACAACGGTGCGAGGTGACGTCGATTCCACGATTCGACCAGCTGGTCAAGTGGAGACCAACAACGTATCCCGTTTCAAACTCTGTTTGGTGCTAATAACGCTGTCTTACACGAGTACGTAGCATCTGCGTGTTCATCACAGGGATCCCAGAATATTTGTCGTTCACGTGTACTATATATGCAACCAGGTCTGGTAACAACTTAAAATACCATACTGTAAGGGAACGGGTGAAGAAGGCAAGCGATCGTTCACCCTCCAGCGCGGCACACATATTCCCGTCACCGCTGATTCCGCATTGCAGGGTCGCTGCCAGCGCGAGTCAGCTAGCAACGCAGAATAAAAGTGGGTCTTTCTGTCGGCCGGGCGGCTGTTGTCATCAGACACCCTGCTGCGTCGTCACACACCGGGCTTCCGCGTCGCGTTCGGGTCGGTAGGCTGCGAGGACACTGACCGCTTCTGAGTATGTATGTAACGAGTTTTTAATAAAAGTTAAAGTAAATTATTCGACCGTGTTCAAGTGCTAATCACCGGCTCGCCCTAAGACCGTCACGCCCACCCGCCATCATCCTGACCAGTCAAATACCTTATAGTACGATCAAAACTAATGCCCTCTGGCACAGAGATTTGCAACAATAATTATTTACGCCGCTGCCTGTAATGTATACGTGTATGAAGTTACGTATATTTGTTGTTGTGGTCTTCAGTCCTGAGACTGGTTTGATGCAGCTCTCCATGCTACTCTATCCTCTGCAAGCTTCTTCATCTCCCAGTACGTACTGCGGCCTACATCCTTCTGAATCTGCTTAGTGTATTCATCTCTTGGTCTCCCTTTACGATTATTACCCTCCACGCTGCCCTCCAATACTAAATTGGTGATCCCTTGATGTCTCAGAATGTGTCCTACCAACCGATCCCTTCTTCTAGTCAAGTTGTGCCACAAACTTTCGAAAGCTTCCATTCTCTTCTTGTCCAAACTGTTTATCGTCCATGTTTCACTTCGATACATGGCTACACTCCATACGAATATTTCAGAAACGTCTTCCTGACACTTAAACCTATACTCGATGTTAACAAATTTCTCTTCTTCACAAACGCTTTCCTTCCCATTGCCAGTCTACATTTTATATCCTCTCTACTTCGACCATCATCAGTTATTTTGCTCCCCAAATAGCAAAACTCCTTTGCTACTTTAAGTGTCTCATTTCCTAATCTGACTCCCTCAGCATCACCTGACTTAATTTGACTACATTCCATTATCCTCGTTTTGCTTTTGTTGATGTTCATCTTATATCCTCCCTTCAAGACACTGCCCATTCCGTTCAACTGCTCTTCCAAGTCGTTTGCTGTCTCTGACAGAATTACAATGTCATCGGCGAACCTTAAAGTTTTTATTTCTTCTCCATGGATTTTAATACCTACTCCGAATTTTTCTTTTGTTTCCTTCACTGCTTGCTCAATATACAGATTGAATAACATCGGGGATAGGCTACAAACCTGTCTCACTCCCTTCCCAACCGCTGCTTCCCTTTCATGTCCCTCGACTCTTATAACTGCCATCTGATTCCTGTACAAATAGTAAATAGCCTTTCGCTCCCTGTATTTTATCCCTGCCACCTTCAGAATTTGAAAGAGAGTATTCCAGTCAACATAGTCAAAAGCTTTCTCTAAGTCTACAAATGCTAGAAACGTAGGTTTGCCTTTCCTTAATCTTTCTTCTAAGGTAAGTCGTAGGGTGAGTATTGCCAACATTTCTACGGAATCCAAACTGATCTTCCCCGAGGTCGGCTTCTACAAGTTTTTCCATTCGTCCGTAAAGAATTCGCGTTAGTATTTTGCAGCCGTGACTTATTAAACCGATAGTTCGGTAATTTTCACATCTGTCAACACCTGCTTTCTTTGGGATTGGAATTATTATAGTCTTCTTGAAGTCTGAGGGTATTTCGATATTTAGCATATCTGGGATGCCTTGCAATGTGGCAGTTCTGCGTGCTCGCGACGTCCCTAGCATCTGAAGCCGTGCCGGGGGGGAACTGACACCATGAATCCTGCAGGGCTGTAAGAGTACGACGGGGTGCAGACCTCTTCTGAACAACACGTTGCGAGGCATCCCAGATAGGATCAATAAAGTTTATGTCTGGGGAGTGTGGTGCCTGCCGGAAGTGTTTAAACCCAGTAGTGTGTTCCTGGAGCCACTCTGTAGCAATTCTGGAGGTTTGGGGTGTCGGATTGGTCAGCTGGAATTGCCCAAGTTCGTCGGACAGGATGCTTACATACGTATTACCCATCAGAGTCGTATCTAGACGTATCAGGTGTCCCATTTTACCTAACTGTACACGAACCACGCCATTAGAGAGCCTCCACCAGTTTGAAAGGTCTCCTGCTAACATGCAGGGTCCATGGATACATTAGGTTGTCTCCATACCCGTACACGTCCGTCCGTTCGATAGAGTTTGAGACGAGACTCGTCTCACCAGGCAACATGTTTCCAGTCATCAACAGTCCAATGTCATTGCCGCGCAATTATCAAGTGTACACGAATAGGCCTTTGGCTCCGAAAGCCCGTACCAATGATGTATCGTTGAATGGTTCGCACGCTGACACTTGTTGATGGCCCATCATTGAAATCTGCAGCAATTTGCGCAAGGATTGCGCTTCTGTCACGTTGAATGATTCTCTTCAGTCGTTGTTGGTCCCCTTCTTGCAGGATCTTTTTCCAGCTGCAGCAATGTCGGAGATTGATTTTTTACCGAAATCCTGATATTCACAATACACTCGTGAAATGATGGTACCGGAAAATCCCCACTTCATGGCTACCTCGGAGATGGTGCGTCCCATCGCTCGTGCGCCGACTATGACACCACGTGGAAACTCAAATTTTGATAACCTGCCGTTGTAGGAGCAGTAACCGATCTAAAAATGCGCCAGACACTTGTTGTATTATATACAGTAGATGTTGACTGCTGCAGCGCCTTGTTCACCTGTTTATATATTTGAATACACATGGCTATTACCAGTTTCTTTGGCGCACAGGATGGTCCGTTGATCGTGACCGGGCCAAAACGAAATAACCGTCAAACGAAAAAACTACAAAGAACGAAACTTGTTTAACTTGAAGGGGGAAACCAGATGGAGCTATGGTTGGCCCGCTAGGTGGCGTTGCCATAGGTCAAACGGGTATCAACTGCGTTTTTTAAATAGGAAACCCCATTTTTTATTACATATTCGTGTAGTAAGTAAAGAAATATGAATGTTTTAGTTGGACCACTTTTTTCGCTTTGTGATAGTCACAAACATATGGCTCACAATTTTAGACGAACGGTTGGTAACAGGTAGGTTTTTTAAATTAAAATACAAAACTTAGGTACGTTTGAACATTTTATTTCGGTTCTTCCAACGTGATACATGTACCTTTGTGAACTTATCATTTCTGAGAACGCATGCTATTACAGCGTGATTACCTGTAAATACTACATTAATGGAATAAATGCTCAAAATGATGTCCATCAACCTCAATGCATTTGGCAATACGTGTAACGATATTTCTCTTAACAGCGAGTAGTTCGCCTTCCGTAATGTTCGCACATGCATTGACAATGCGCTGACGCATGTTGTCAGGCGCTGTCGGTGGATCACGATAGCAAATATACTTCAACTTTCCCCACAGAAAGAAATCCGGGGATGTCAGATCCGTTGAACATGCGGGCCGTGGTATGGTACTTCGACGACCAATCGACCTGTCATGAAATATGTTTTTCAACTGCACGCGAGGTATGTGCCGGACATCCATCATGTTGGAAGTACATCGCCATTCTGTCATGCAGTGAAACATCTTGTAGTAACATCGGTAGAAAATCAGCATCAGCGTATATTGCACCATTTTTATATTGCCATCGATAAAATGGGGGCCAATTATCCTTCCTTCCATAGTGCCGCACCATACATTAACCCGCCAAGGTCGCTGATGTTCCACTTGTCGCAGCCATAGTGCTTTTCCGTTGCCCAATAGTGCATATTATGCCGGTTTACGTCACCGCTGTTGGTGAATGAGGCTTCGTCGCTAAATAGAACACGTGCAAAAAATCTGTCATCGTCCAGTAATTTCTCTTGTGCCCAGTGGCAGAACTTTACACGAAGTTCAAAGTCGTCGCCATGCAATTCCTGGTGCATAGAAATATGGTACGGGTGCAGTCGATGTTGATGTAGGGTTCTCAACACCGACGTTTTTGAAATTCCCGATACTCGCGCAGTTTGTCTGCTACTGTTGTGCGGATTTGCCGCGACAGCAGCTAAAACACCTACTAGAGGGCATCATCATTTGTTGCAAGTCGAGGTTGACATTTCACATGTGGCTGAACACTTCCTGTTTCCTTAAATAACGTAACTATCCGTCGAACGGTCCGGACACTTGGATGATGTCGTCCAGGATACCGAGCAGCATATATAGCAGACGCCCGTTGAGCATTTTGATCACAATAACCATACATCAACACGATATCGACCTCTTTCGTAATTGGTAAACGGTCCATTTTAACACTGGTAATGAACACGAAGCAAATACCGTCTGCACTGGTGGAATGTTACGTGACACCTCGTACTCATACGTTTGTGACTATTACAGCGCCATCTATCACAAAAACGAAAAAAGTGGTCCAATTAAAATATTCATATTTCTTTACGTACTACACGAATATGTAATAAAAATGGGGGTTCCTATTTAAAAATACGCAGTTGATATCCGTTTGACCTATGGCAGCGCCATCTAGCGGGCCAACCATAGCGCCATCTGGTTTCCCCCTTCAAGCTAGTTTCGTACTTTGTAGTTTTTTCGTTTGATGCTTATTTCATGAGATATTTGGCCTGGTTACTATCAGTGGACCACCCTGTATACACCCGCAAACGAGCGCCTCCCTAGGTGGCGGATAGCGGAATGCCTCCTAGATATAGGTGGTACCGAGGAAATGAAATACTCGGGGCGGACCAAAATTACTAATAGCGTCTGTTCACACAGTGGGCGGCTACAAAAGACGTCTACTCCACATATCAGTGGCGGCCGCAACCAACCTCCAGATCTGGTAAGTCAAGTTGTATTCGACAGCATGCCATATATGCAACTACTAAACGTCATGATGGTGCAACGAGAAAAATCTCATCACCCTGGGCCCCAGTCAGTAGACTGGGATCGTAGTGAGCATCGCATTCCGGGGGCTGACGGACATCATGAGAAGAATCGGAGCTTGTAGAACTCCCTCAAGACCAAACTCAAGGACTACATCGGCACACTCAACGTGAACACACTGATGAAGACAGGAAAGATGAAACAACTCACAGATACTCTCGAAAAATTTCAATTCAAAATATGTGCACTGCAAGAATCACGATTCAAAGACGATGACAATTTCAACACGGAGAACTTTAGAATATACAAAGAAAAACCATCGAGACAACTGAAAAACCTACGGCTTTTTGGCACAGGATTTGCAGTACACAGGTCCATCACGGACAGCATAATCGACTTTTCGTCACCAAACAAAAGAATCTGCACCATCACAATGAAATCAGGAAACAAATCCTACACAATACTCAACGCACATGCACCGACTAATGACTACAACAGGTAAAAGCCGGACGAAATTGTTGACTTCTGGACGACAATGGAAGAAACTATCAGGAAAATTCCTGCACATATAGTAAAAATAATACTGAGAGACTTCAACGCTAAACTCGGAAAAGAAAAGATATACAGACATACCACAGGAAAACATACTCCATACAAGGACACAAACAAAAATGGGAAACACCTGATAGAGTTTTGCAAAAGCCACGACCTCGCCATTTTGTCAACAAAATTCAAGAAACCAACACGGAAACTTACCACATGGAAATTCCCCAGCAAAAAGCTAGAACCACAAATCGACCAAGTAATAGTCTACAAAGACTGAGAAAAAGAAATTTTGAACGTAGACACACGCGAAGGCTACTTCGACTCAGACGACCACCTACTACAGATCAGGATTCGTCTTTTGCCCAAGAAAAATCTCCAGAAGGACAGAATTGATAGACCAGATCCAGAATACGTTACTTTAAACTAGACACAAATATCAGACACAATGAAAATGGTGGAAACGACTGACTGGACTCAACTTTCAGGAAGAATCCGAGAGGCCATGAAACTAGCACAAGCACCACGCACAAAGAAACACCGTTGGTGGAACCACACATGTGACCAAGCTATTGACCAATGAATCAGTGCATGGAAAAAATTTTAAATCCCCAGAGAAGTGGATGTACTTCCTGAAAACACAGAAACAATCAAGCAAAATCATTTGCAGTGAAAAACGACAGTATGATAAACGGCGACTGACGGAGATCGAATCGGACTTCACGAAGAACAATACAAGAAACTTCTACAAAACGTTCAGAGAAAATATGACTGTATATCAACCACCCAACTTGTGCTTCAGAAGACCGGATCGAACCCTAGAAATCAATACCAAAAGCAATTGTGGCATCCTTCCAAAGTAATTTGAAAAACTCAGGCCGGCCGGGGTGGTCGAGCGGTTCTAGGGGCTACAGTCTGGAACCGCGCGACCGCAACGGTCTCAGGTTCGAATCCTGCCTCGGGCATGGGTGTGTGTGATGTCCTTAGGTTAGTTAGGTTTAAGTAGTTCTAAGTTCTAGAGGACTGATGACCTCAGAAGTTAAGTCCCATAGTGCTCAGAGCCATTTGAACCATTTTTTGAAAAACTCCTCAACACGGACCCCCCTATGGAAGATATGGTGACAGGAACGAGCACATACAATCCAGAGAGTGAACCCCCAACTCTAGAAGAAGTTAAAGAAATAATCAAATCACTCAAGAATCGTAGAGAACCTGGAGAAGACGGCATCATCGCGGAAGTCTGGAAGTTACAAGACCCGGAACTCACCAAAGACATCCACAGGATCTTGGGAGATATCTGGGAGACCATGAAAATTCCTGACGACTGGAAAACTGCCCTGATACACCCATTACAAAAAAAGGTGACAAGACTGACCCGAACAACTACAGAGGAATGCCCCTACTACCGGTCACATACAAGATCCTCTCTAAAGCTTTACTAAAAATACTAGAATGCCATACCGACCACTTGGTTGGGGAATACCAAGCAGGCTTCCGTAAAGGGCGGTCTTGTGCGGAACAAAATTTGGAACTTGAAAATGATTTTACAACACAGACAGAACCTGGTCATCACCTTTGTCGACTTCAAAAAGGCGTACGACTCTATCGACCGGAAATCTGTCTTTAAGATTCTAGCTGAATGCAAAGTAAACAACAAAACAGGGGCTATCAGAGAGCAAACCTTGACCAATACGACCTCAGAAGTAAGGTTCTGAGGGGAACTATCAGAGCCCTTTGAAATTCGCACAGGTGTCCGACAAGGCGATGACCTCTCAGCTCTTCTTTTCAACCTAGTGTTAGATAAGGTAATAAAGGAATGAGAAATGTCACAACAGGGGATATCCTTAGGAAACCTACAGATTAAATGCCTGGCTTTTGCAGACGATTTGGCGATTGTCACGAAAGGTATAAACGAAACAAAAGACACTAGTGAAAAACTACACCAAATCGCTTCCAAAACTGAACTGCAGATCTCTTACGAAAAGACACAGTTTATGAGCATAAAGAAACTCATCTCTGTACACAAAGTACGGCACGATTTACAAAACAAATACCTCGGTGAAATACTACAAATGAGCGGACATAACAGAGAATCAAACGAAGAAAGAAAAACTAAGCTGGACAAGGCATACAAAGTAGTGTGGAATCATTATAACAATAAGTCTATCTTACAAAAAGCCAAATTATGCCACTACGACACGGTGGTGTTCCCCGAGGCATTATATGCAGCAGAGACCATACTAATCCTACGACATACAAGTATCAGAGAACTAGAAAAAGTAGAACGGAAAATACTTAGGAAAATATTTGGCGCAACTAACAACAATGAATATGGATCAAGAAACCTACAGAGGAACTATACAAACATACGGAGACAATCACAGAGAAGATTAGAAAACGCAGACTACAGTTCTATTGACACCTATACAGAATGCCATCACACAGACTGACCAAACAGATCTTTGACTGGGTAACCACTAGAAACAACAAATGGGTGGCAGAGGTAAAAAAAACGACCTGAACCAACTCAACGTAACAGCAGACACAATAAACGACATAATAAAATTCAGAAACATGATTAAGAAAAGCAAACTACACGAGATACACTGTGACAAACGAACAGACGTAAAATGGACCGAAGAACGCAAGCAAGATCATAGCCGGCAGATGAAAGAAATATGGGCAACTCAAAAAGGCAGTCAAGATGAAGCCGATGACACCAATCCGACAAGAAGCATGGACAGAGGACCGGAAACAGAAACACAGCGAGCGAATGAGGGAAGTTTGGGCAGTAAGGTAGGCAGCAAAAAGAATTGGCCATGTAGTTTAGCCGAACTGCGCTCTTTAAGGGCAAAACACCGAGGTCTGTTCAGAAAATTCCGGATCATTCGTAATTTTTCGCGCCAATGGTGTGATGGAACGAAATGCGGTGCAATGCGCTGGGTATCCGTGCACACGCCTGTGTTTAATGTGTAACTGCCGGAAGTTCATTGTTGGATGTTTGTTAGTAATTGTTGAGCGCTACATTGAGTAGAACCTTGTGTCACACACTGTGCTAATTTCGAAGTGGAAAGGTTAGAGGAGCAACGCGTCTGCATTAAATTTTTCACGAAACTCAAGAAAACCTTTACAGAAACACCCCAAATTATGCAGACATCCTACGGTGATGAGTGATGAAGCCGTCTTATGAATGGGTCACATGGTTAAAAGTGGCCAGACGGAAGTTACAGATGACCCTCGTTCATAACACCCTTAGACTTCTACCGACGACCCACATGACAGAAACGTGAACGAAATTGTGCGTGGCAATCGAGTACTGACTGTCTGAAAGACTGCAGAAGAATGTAACATTCCAGTTGGATCATGTCATGGAATTCTGAGACAGCATCTTGGAATACGTCGTGTTGCCGCTAAGTTTATCCCGCGACTAATGGGTTGACGACCAGAAACACCTTCACCTCAAAGTCTGTGAAGAGCAAGAAAAACTAAATCACTGTGCTGCCTGATCCTCTGTACTTTCCAGGTCTGGCCTCAGCAGACTATCTTTTCATTTCTAAAGTTGAAAACCTAGTTGATAGTGCCAAGTTTTGCAACGATAGGCGAGATAAAAAGAAAATTCACAGACGGCGCTTCACGCCATCAGGCAAGAGGCGTAACAATACTGCTTTCGGAAGTGAAAATGGCGTTGGACGTTGTATCAATTGTGGAGGGGAGTATTTCGAAGGTGACCACACACAATAAGTAAAAGGTAAGCGTAGAAATATTCTGAACAGACTTCGTATATATGTATATACAATTTCATGTGTATGAGTTTGAGTGTGCGTGTGTGTGTGTGTGTGTGTCAAAATTACTGGAGCACATAGTACTATCAGCTCCTGCAGCTATGAAATTTCATTGGTATAAGACTTTCTACCTCAAAAAAGATGTAAGCTGGAATTACCACTGGCATTCTAAGCGGCAGATTGAAGCTCGGAAGAGAATAACGTCTACAATTTAGCTTGCCTGAAGAAATATGAAACAGATTTGATACAGTGTATGGACAATAACTCTTTCAGATAACCTGACCTTACCAACCCACCCCCCCGCCCCTCTTAATGGGTGAAATGGATAACATAATAATGAATGATATACATTGCTATGGAGTTACTAGTTTTAGATTCCACTAGCCTGACCGGTGGCAGTCCTCAATACATATCGGTTCAAGTTTATTCCAACAGAACTCTGCAGAAACATCTGAATATTTTAATCAAGAAATAAAACTCTTCAGAGTCATCAAGAAGGAACTAAAATCTCCAATGAAATAATACTAATACAAGAAGGTAAAAATGAACGAAAATTGTTTCTACACGGAATGCAATACGAAAATTGTCAGAACAGTAAAATGTCTTTGGTATTAAAGCCAAAACAACTCTAGGAATCTAATGATAACACTGCAGTACATAAACAACAATTTGTTTACAAACGAATATAGAGGTACATAAATTGTAAGTTACAAAGATTTATTTCCGTTAGACAGTACCCGTGAGTGCAAGAAATGTCCTATAAAGTAAAAGAGAATGAATATCTCTGGCTCGTGCTACGCAACGATGTTATGTGGAAAAATATAGATTTACTATACACAAAATATACAAAAATATTAGCGAAATTGTTACGAAATAGTACAATTTTGAAATGACCATGGTTGAAAATGTCGCACATTAACTTAACAATGGTCAGTAAGAACTCACCAATTGCGTGTTCATGTCGCTAGTATCACTATGTTCTTGAACTAGAACCACACCCTTTGTGTCTGAACGCTGCTGGCCCAGCCACACAATTACACTGGGAGCTTTGGAGGAAACCGTTAGGTAAGGGCGAAATTAACTGTCATTAGTACGGTACATCGGAAGACGCAATCGGCTTCACATTATGGCCTCGGGCTACTGCGTCTGTCCCACCTAGATGACGAACGAAAGGAATGCATAGAAAGCTGTTACGCAAACTGCACACGTCTAGTTTCACAGGGATCTCTCCCAAGCGACGTACGTCAAATTGTTCTGGAGAGGTGTCACCTTAGCTGTCGTTACACAGCAGTTTTCGTAGATGTAGGATTTCACTGCATTTAATTGTGTGTTCAACATTCTTCTGCCACTCCCGGTGTGAAATAAGTGTTTACTATTTTTAGAAATTACTCAAAACTCAGTGCACTGGACGAAAATCGAGTCTTCATATAGCAACAACACGGAAGCGGTGCAACGAATAGGTTTGGGAAGGCCAAGCGCAAAAAAACGTGAGCAGAGGAACTTCACCTCGTACAACAATGAAAACAGCTACTTTTCAGAAGTGAAGGCAAGATTAGTAATAATTGGAGCAAAATCTTCAAAAAGAGCATTTTTCAAGGGATATATATAAACACGCATTGACAACGTGGAGGCATCCCTCACATTAATACAAAGATATTTGCGAGGAAAAGCAAAGCTGGAGGTAAGTCAAGAAGCAGATATGACAAAACTCCAATGGGGATTAGTTAGAGAGATGTAGCGTCCCTTACACCTGTGAAACACAGAGAGTTGCGTAACTTTCCACTGTGAGTTCAAGTGGACGAGACATAGAAAATATATACAGATATTTCACCTGCATAACGGGATATCTTTTCAAAGGAAATCTATCAGAATAATGAAGTGACTTTTATATAATGTAGTATACAGAGCGGGAGCAGAATGAGAACAGCTGCTGTCATAGAACAAAAGAAGACGCCTATGTACTGTGCAGAGTTTCTCAAATACCAGCTTCAAAGACATTTAAATCAGTAGATCTCGACGTATTCACCTTTTTTTACTTGTCAGTATCAGTTAACATGTCAGGTAATATAATGCATCATGTTAAGTAAAGTAACATAATACATAGCATCATTCTCCCCCAGGTAGCAAATCCACCCCCGGAAGTTTTATCTTCCCAGATGAACATCCTTAGCTGTTACTTCTACGCTCTTCAGCCATATGATATTATCAAACACAGCACTTATATATCCAACCTGTTGCAAATAACTGTTTCGTACATTGACCTAGGTTTCGACACCTACTAAGTGTATCTTCATCAGAATGAAATTTTGAGAAACAGTATTATTACATTGCGAGAAAGCAACGGTCAGAATTTAGAGCACTTACGCTCAAGTCAAAAACAAAATTATATAGGATTGCTGGGAAACAGCCACGTTTTAAACTATATGATATTAAATTTTTTTACTAGGGCTAGAGAATCTTATGGATTTTGGACACAGGATGAGGGACTTTCGCTTATAAATTGCAAGACGCAGGTGTGCCAATACGTTGCACTAAGAGAGCTCACGGCGCTGGAGAAATGGGATTAACTCTTAATGATGTTTCAATTCAGACGTCTTAGAAGCTGCCAGCTAAGTCGAAAAGCTACTTACCTTCTTTGACATCCCTATCTCTCCTCGGGATATATTCGCCCTTCTGGTAAAAGCATTTTTCATTTGGTTCCTAACATTCACTCAACTATAATTTTGACGCTAGACGACGATACCTTGACAACCGATGTAGATTTTTGTTATCTCGGACGAAGATTGACCCAGTATTGTTTCTTTATAGTCTTTACAGCCATGTTTTTCATGTTGTGGCAATGCATAAAGCTTCCACAAAACAACAGGACGACCATTAATTACATGTATTTGTCTAGCTTCTTACAAAATACGAACCACAATTTTTTTTCTGAAACATGTAAGTTGCGAGCGTAAAATGACTCCCAAAAAAAAGTAATTTTTCACGTAGAATCCGAATGAAGCTAGATTTTCAAAAGCCAGTTCTCAGTTTCATCGTAAGGATACATTTTCTTATTATCTGAATTACTTGAAACCGTTCCGCTCATTCATTTCAGGTAAGAATGAATTTTACGTGCCATGTTTACCTCGACTTTAAACCATCGTATCTCTCTCTACAAAGAAAGATTATTGGATAAAAAAATTAATTTTTAATTTTCTCATTTATCTACCTTAGCAATAAGTTTGAACCGAGTCGAGTAAATTTAAAATATAGAAGTGGTGAGCTTCAAACCCTTATCAGAAAAACATGTTTTTTGCACGTATTTTCACGTAAAATCCGAACGTTGCGCATGTAAGTAGTACTAGTAGCTCAGCATTAATTTCAGCCCAATTAACTTGTTCAGCAGTAGAAATTAGTCGATTCACAAAGTCTGTATGAGCACCACCTGTAGCTACAGTAAGACATATGTTCGAATGGCTGTACAAATTGCCGCTAGTCCGGACTAAACCAAAAACCCTTTATCCCACGTTCCTAGCTCTAAACTCTCAGACCACTGACGTTCATAAATGTCCTGCGTGCAGCACCTTTCATATCTCTGCTTACCAGACAGATGACGAGTGGTCTATACCTTGTCACACCTTAAGCTACAACCATTACGTCGCTCATACCAACAGTCTAGCCGCAGTGTTAACATCGGTTCCCATCAGATCACCAAAGTAATGCACTGCCGGACTTGGATGAGCAACTGTTTGGGTCTGTTGAGCGCTGTTGGCAAAGGGAATGCACTCAGCTCTTGCGAGGCCCCTTTGAGGAACTACATGGCTGAGAAATAACGGCTCTAGTCACGAAAACTGACAACGGCTGGGAGAGCGGTGTGCTGACTGCATGGCTCTCCATATGCGCATCCAGTGACGCCTATATGCAGAGGATGACATGGCGGTCGGTCGGTGCCGTTGGGCCTCCGAGACCTTTTTGGACGAGGTTTAGTTTTATTACATTGTTCATATACTAACTTCATATGACATCATAAAATAAAATTTTCTTTATTACAGTAAAGAACGCTCACACCAATGGTTATGAAACATTTTCCCGTACATCTCATCTGTCATACACATTGTGTACAGTAAATTATTTTCGTACAGTTACTAAAACACGCCTCCCACAACCAACGACAATAAAGCATCCGTACTGACAGTGACAATAAATACACATTTACTCCACACAACATTTTGGTAAGTCTGCTTTTAACTTCCTTCAGTGCCTTGTAATTGTGAAATACGCTTAAGCAGAATATTTCATAACGTCAGTGGTTTCATTAACTGTACGGTAAACATCAGGAATCCACCTGTTCTGGTGACGAATCCTTTTAAAAGATTTTATATTTTACGATGTGGGCTGAAAATGGCGCACGATATAGTACAAACTCTGTTGGTCTATCATGGCCAGGGGCATCGGATGGTTAAGTAATTGTCAATGTGAATGAAGTTCACCAACATCCGTGTAACTTAAGATGTTATTTTATTTTATTTTGAACGCTAACAGTTTCAGCATTTAACTATGCAATCTCAGGCCCCATATGGATCCCTCCATATAAACGAAAATGTTTTATAGAACCCTAAATCTCTGGATGCCATAAATTCAATGGTTACACTAGTGTTTCATTCGAAAAATTGATAGCAACTGCTATTCAGTACTTACCTGGCGCTGCATGAGTGCAAATAGTACGGAGCATACGTTTTTATTGATTGAATGATGGACCACACGGCTTACAAAAATGTCCTAAATAACATATATCCAGAAGTGTGAATAATATCCGTGTTTCTGGGGATTATATTTTCACATACTACAATGATCCAGAGTGTGACACTCCCAGCTGGGTACGGACACCACCGCAGTCCCCTGATCTTAATCCAATGCGTAATTTGTGGAATGTACTCGACAGAAATATGAGAAATGATCAGCATCCAACAGAAATAATTTACGGAACGCACTAGTAGAGAAATGACAGTACAAACAATAGATCATCTGATGAAATACATGCGAAGGGGAATGTAAGAGATTATAAAGAGGAAAGGAGTGTACTAATTACAAACCATAGCATACAGAGTGTAATTTTCAGTGTTGTAGTGGAATACTTATTTTGCATCCTAAACTGCCTATCTTTACTTTTGAATGTTTAACTATTCTTATTTTCACAGAAATCTATGTTCCTTTATTGTAATCTCTATTTCACTGATCAACAAAAAATTCTTTGTTCCTGTTGTATTTAATTTTGACAATTTTCCACAATCTACACACGTTAAACATAACATAACGCAGTAGATGAATACCGTTTGGTGTAACTGTACGGCCAAAAGGTGGTGCACCGTTCGCCTACTCTCAGGATTTTCCGCTAGATTGGGCACAATTGTTCTCTCTCTCTCTAAACTGCGTTGAAAGCTTCCTTCGACTGCGAAAAGCGTTCTTCTGAACGCCCACATGGGCCCACACACACTGAAATCCACACACACACACACACACACACACACACACACACACACACACGCACACACGATGCCAGGCTAATGAAGTGGGGAATCGCTGATACTGAAAGATATTGAACAAACTCTTTTCATGGACGCTTGGATGTTTTTTAATAAATTCGCTGATTTTCGAGACAGGGATGCCCATTTGTTTCCCAAGACCTTTTTATTTTTCATTTATTTTTAAAGTAATCATTCTTTCTCTTGGTTTTGTGCTATCCTCCAGCTTCTTCTGTTTTAATGCTAATGTTTCAGTCTCTACGTAGCTACATGTTCTTAGCTAAACCATATCACATAGCCGGGAAACATAATGAAAGTGACGCCGGCCGCAGTGGCCGAGCGGTTCTAGGCGTTACAGTCTGGAACCGCGTGACCGCTACGGTCGCAGCTTCGAATCCTGCCTCGGGCTTGGATGTGTGTGATGTCCTTAGATTAGTTACGTTTAAGTACTTCTAAGTTCTAGGGGACTGATGACCTCAGAAGTTAAGTCCCATAGTGCTCAGAGCCATTTGAACCATGATGAAAGTGAAAACGATGCACTGGCTCCTCTAATGGCATGTGAACATAAAGCAATGGAGCTGCAACTGAGAGGAAGGAAAGATGAAGTACTAGAATTAGTTACCGACATAGCTCCGCGTTTTTGAATGCAGAAGGAGACAAAGCAAATTCGTTACGAGCGCATCTTGGTAACTTAATAGTTAATGTTATAAAATAAAGGTTTTTAATGTGAAACATCTTAAGCCTTCCATAATTAACTACATTCACAAGGATTATCAGTAAATCTGCTATTTTAGTTTGTCTTACGCTTCAGATACGTTCTGTTCCCTCTTACAAGATATTTGATAGCGAATGGAATCGTAAAGCAAAATTCAGAAACTATCATGGTGGTAAAAATGTAACACGTCTATAGTGAAATCAGACAGTAATTTCTTGCAATTTAGATACAATGGCAAGGCGTCGAAAATAGTAAATGATATAGGCGTTATGGTGTATGGAAGTGAGGTATTAGGTTTAAAGGCTTTTACATTTAAAAAATGTTTTTGTGCTTTTCTGCCCTGTGTACGTTCTGTCAAATTATTCGACAGAACGAGTTCAAAAGAAAGTTGTCACGAAGTTTGACATGTATCGCAGCTTGTGTGTCGTGGAACAGCCTCGCTTAGAAGCGCGGTCTGCAGACGATGTTTTTAAAAAACCGCCCACCACCACTTCTCCATCCCAACGCCTCGCCAATTGTGACGGAAATTCCCGCGTTCCAGCGCGACATCCGAGTGGCAGGCAAGTTGTAGGATGGTTGTTTTGAGGGAGGGCACCAAACAGCATCCGCTAGGCAGGCAAGTTGGTTGGTTGATCTGGGAGAAGGGACCGAATAGTAAGGCCATCAGTCCCACCGCATTAGCGAAGGATGGGGAAGGAAGGCCGTCGTGCATTTTCAAAGGAAGCATCCCGACATTTGCCTGAAGCGACTTAGGGAAATCACGCAAACCGTAAATTAGGATGGCAAGACGCGGGTTTGAACTGGCGTCCTCCCGAATGCGAGTCCAGTGTGGCAGTCAAGTTGCTGCAAGTGCAGTGACGTGGTCTAAACAGAATAGCATGTACTGGTCTGAAAACATTTTCAAGAATGTCACTAAGCGCGTATTGTAGCTGTTACTGATTGGAGGAAGTTCAGTTGACGTACCTAAAGTAAATGACGTCTTCAACGCACCGGCATTTCTCAAATAACGTCGCTGAAACTGTCCACGTAATATCAATAAATGGTGCATCAATAATTTGTAAATACTGGTGTTGTGTATGCAGCTTCCATTTTTTTTTTTTTTTTTTTTGCTTAAGGAAGAAAGGGAGGGGCTGTCTCCCGTCTCCGTATCACCTTTTTGAGGCATTTTTTACAGATGCTGACTTTTTTTTGGCTAAGTAAAACAGAGCGCCTAGTGTACAGAGCACAGTCGCTAGGGTTGTCAACAGAAAATCCCTAAACTACGCTATTTGTTTGATACTACATTTACGAAAGCATCAGAATTTTCTAACAGCTTGCGAGATTCTATTAAAAAGCGCAGGGTTAGAGTTTTGATAAGTCTGTGTACAGCTTATTTGATTGAGAACAGGTCGCCTTTGAATGCTATTTCTCTTATTCCTGGTTGATTGGTCCAACGCTACTTTCTGTTCCACGACGTAGCTACTTTCACAGATAGGTGTCTACTTACTGCCAGACATGTCTGTTCAGAAAACGGCTTTCTATGTTAGTCAGCCTGGCAATAAGGACAGCGATTCGTTCACCTGAAAAAAGTGCGCTTCTCGGCAAGCAGGAACAGACGGTAATCCTAAGGGTTAATTTTGAACGCAGGACACCCACGCAACGGATACTTTCACCCGTCCTGTCAACGGCTAATAAATTTCCCTGAGCTCTTTCTCAAGACCTAAGAATGTTGCAGTAAACTTTACAGTATACAGTATTTTAAATGTCTGTGAACCAGAAATAGTTAAACAAATAAAGATTCGAGCCAATTGATACGCTCGCTAAACTCGCTGGGCAGAACAAGGAATAGGATTGTGGTAAGGGCCAAAGGATGAGGTCAGTTCCTCCTTCAAATTGTCATTTATTGTAATTTAATAACCTTTACAACCAAAGCGGCACATAGCCGGACTTTTACCGATTGCAACTCTTTCACGGCTGAAGGCCTCTAAACAAGAAATCTTAACAAATCAACAAGATAAAAATCCAATTAAGACAGCAATAAAATAATTTAAAGAAAGCAAACATACGCAAAGTGCAATACAAATGGCTGAGGGCTACAGTTAAATTTCAAAATTTCGGAATATGTTACCATAGACTTTTAAAGGCAGAAGGCCAGAATGTTTAACAACAAGAAATCTTAAAATCAACAAGTTTAAAATGCAATTAAAGAGGCAAATCAGATAAACAAAAACTTATCACGGCTACACGGAAAGCGTTAAGGCTAAGCAGATAGAACATACATAAGCAAGTTGCAATACCAATGGTTGAAGGGCACAACTAAGTTTCAAAATTTTAAAATATATTACCATAATCTTTAAAGGCAGAAGGCCGCAATGTTTAAGCTCGAAAGATAAATTTAAAAATTAATTTCGCAAAATTTTTAAGAAATAACCACGAGCCTAGAATTTAAAATAGCTGACAACAGATAATTAAACACCGGTGGCACTCAGAAGCTTCCAGGGAGGTCGGCCTACCCCTGTTCACTTGGGCGAGACATGTGGTGAGCCTAACTATACTTAATCCGTCGGTTATCGTGAACTGGCCAACCAAACTCAGCGTCTACGCACTCGCGTCGGCCCTCTTTGACGAAACAATAGCAACAACTATAAGATTTCAATAACCATAGGCGGCTGCCAACTCACCAGCGGATACCATGTATTACACGGTACTACAGCAATTGATGGTTAAAGCACTGACATTCCCGTTTGTATATAACTCAACAGTTCGTTGCCGTCATTGACCAGTTATATCAGTAGGTATAGAAATAACATTAGTCGTTAAGACAGAGTTCTTTATCTACACGGAAGAAGCTTGTTGTGCTGTAAGCCCGTAATAGAAGCTTGTAAGTTGCACTCTATGTTTTGTTTCTGTCTGACATTTAACCCGACATTACAGAATCTAATATGAACTGAACTGTAACTGGTCTGAATGCAGCTTGACTTTGTATTAAATCCACAACAGAAGTAAAACAGTTATCTGGCCCTAATTGAAATTTCCACTTACGTCGCGTCTCGGCAACAATGCTGCAGATTTCTCGAAAGCACAACAACAAACAACAAGCAGGCAGAGGATAAGCCAGATTTTTGCTTGTAAATGCATATTCAAACTGGTACCCGTGGTAATGTGGATAAATAGTGAGGTGGGGGGAGTAACTATTCCTCTGAGACGATATTGCGAGACTAAAATTTTGGAGTGAAATATATATTTAAAAAAAACTAATACTTCTCTTTACACATAACACTGGTCTCTACAGTACTACGCTTAATAAGATGAACAATAATTTTAACAGGTACAAAGTTAACAGAGAATTTCTATAAAATCAAGCAGTTAAAATGCAAATCCGTGACTCAGGGAAGTAGGCTGGTCTTTCCCTCAGCTCTGAACAAGTTAACTATCTGACAATAAACATTCCTAGCTGCGCAGTGCTGCAGTCTTATCTCAAAATTCTTATCTTAAAAAAATAATGGCATTATTCAAAATTTATATTACTTTCACCTTGCTGTCCTTTCTAAGAGATGCAATCACAAGTCCATGCAGTACTATTAAATGTGCCCATCATATGCCACACTTAAACTAACAATGTATAAGACTGCGGAGAGGCAAAGAGAGTGCCTCGACAAGACCAAAAATTGTTTAACAGTAACATTACTTGCTCTCTTTTTGAAGTGCACATAGATAACATAAAAAAATAAAAATGACATTACCACCTTACAAACTAACGCTAAAATAGCGGCATATGAATGAATGTTGCTGCAATAAGGCAAATGCGAAAGGACAAAGCCGACTTCTTCTCTCATCCTCCTCATTAGTTGTAGTAATAGTAACAGTAGCTTAAGTCATAGGTGGATTACTTTTGCAGCGGTGCTAGAAATGTAATGGAACTATAGTAAAAGATCAGAAAATAAGATGAACCGTACATAGACGCTTTTATGTACGTACTTACAGGTCTCGTTCAAAAAGAATGAGGCGGGTAGTTGGTCGTAGTGTGGTAGTAGAAAACATCCTGATAAATGCACACTACGCGTCCGGCAATTTCAATAGCACTAAGTCAGGTCCGCAGGCCTGACCTTCCTACTTTAGCCATAGTCATTTCCCCACCATGTGACTTCTGCAGTCATCTTTTGATTTATCGTTACTGGTGAGTCTTCACATTTTTCTATCCAAACGCAGGTTTATTCAATTGTATTTAGTTGCGAGGTCTTACCTGAACTCTTTAGGTCCATACCCGCGGCTCGCAGTGCTCAAGTACACTGCCTGCGTCCGCTACCCATTAGAATTTTAGATGTTTCATTTTGTAACCGTCCAATTTAAGCCGTTCTGACAGTTCAGACTTTGCACGACCGTGTATCTTTAATAGCTCAATGTTAAGTTAGTTACGTCATTATTTCTTCCCCTTCGTTTCCGGTTTCATTGTTTGTAATTGCCTTAATTTTTGCCGTTACTATACCTTCTAATTCTCAATATGTTGTTTATAAGTGTATACATCTGAAGACACGATTAAATCACCGCGAAACCGGTCGTGTATGATGTTGTAAGAAAGGAGCTATTAACAGCCAATGCGGCTACCAGAAGCATTTTTAGAAGATTTAAATAGCTTTAAAAATATATTTGTACGTAAGACACGGATGCCCAAACCGTAAACCAATATATTCTAACATGCCTTGCATGGCACAACGGGCTTTTTAAGTTTTGAAGAACAATAATCTTGTTCAAATTATTGCTAATATTAAGTTACATAACATCTATATCGCCAGAAAGCTAATTCCAAACTATGCCAGACATCTATTTAACAAACGGGTGCTTTTGTCTGATTTTCAGCTGCGTAGCTTAACTGCTTTCTATAGCCTGGAAGAAATTAGGTTCCTGTATGTAAAGAAGGACGTTTAATAACTTGAGTACAGTGTAATGTTCCACAATAATATTTATTAGTTCGTTATGAACCGGCTTTCAGCTCTTAGGCTATCTTCAGATCACTTAATGCTAAATAGATAGTCCACACAACTTCAGCGAGAATTCATAGCTGCGCCAAGAATGCTGTGCAAAGATATGTGACATTTTGTGACTATATCGATAAAAAACACATCTCCCATCGTTTGAATGACATTCATATGATATGAAATGTGATGTTCCCCATAAAGTAACTAAAGAGAGAAAACAAACATTACTGAAATTCTGGCTATTAATAAACACTAATCAAAGAATCCTGACCTGATCATTAATAACCAAACACAGTTTCATTACTCACGCTCATTAAACTAGCAGCCAGTTATTATTCCTCTCACAACTGTCTAATAAGCTTGTTATAACTTTTCCACACCCATATTGCATAGCCTTCTTTCTTCTCCTCCTTTTATTCGGTCTGTTCATTACATTCACCAGTTTGTCCATATGACACAGTATCCTGTGGTATTACTCAATTGTAAAACATTTCTGCTTTATACACTCATTTAGTTTTAATATTTGAATATACTGTAATATAAGATGTATTTGTTCTGAGTCTCTTTAGGTGTTACATCATGCTTGTGTTTTCTACATATATAGTCATAAAATGTCCCATATCTTTGTACAGCATTCTTTGTACAGCTATGAATTCTCGCAGAAGTTGTGTGGACTACATGTTTAGCATCAAGTTAGCTGACGATGGCCTACGAGGTGGACAGCTGGTTCAGAACGAACTAATTAACATTATTGTGGAATATCATTTCACAAATCACTGGTCTATGCATTTCATCGAAATTCTAAACAGATATTTCTTCCCCCCTACCCCCCACGCCCATGTAGTATAGCTGCTAGTTAAGATCTCTACGTGTTTTCCCACTTGGCGATCGTTTTATGTACGTTAGAGTAACGAATGTCTTTGTGACGATATACTCGCGAGCATGATTCTCATTCCTCTATTGGAACTCTCCTAAATTAGTCCATACCGGAATACTAAGTAGTCCTTCAAGCTGGTTTCCTTGTCATCTCAGCTATGATGATAATTTTAAATTTGGAGGTAGTGTTATAAAATATTCTATGAATATATTACTCCAGATTACCCCTGTGTCTTGCGCGCATTTGTCATAACATTTTTTTGCAGATTGGAACATTTATTATTCTGTAGCCAAATTCGCCTTCTGGCCCAGCAAATACTAAAGAGTGGAAGGAATTGAAGTCAAGATATACCTGTTGCAACTTACCTGTCGTTTGAGTGAAATGTATTTGTAATATGTGACTAATAAATTTAAAACTTGTAATTGGAAGCTAGAAGTAACAAAATGTCTTACTTACAGTGTCTCATTTTATTATTAGCAACAGGAAAGTAAGTGCTGTAAATTCCGACAACAGTGTTGCCAATGTGTTATGCTCTAGAATAGCTGTAGCTACACTACACTTGAATGTGAATATTAACTGTGTGCTGGCGTAAGCTGGCGTCAGCACACCAGGTGGCAAGGAGATTGCGAGGTCGATTGTAGGCACCGGAGCAAGCGAGTCTATCAGGAGAAAGGCCAACGACAGACCCGCGAACAATGGGCCACCAACGCCCTCTCGACTGCCAGTATTAAAGATCGCCGCCGCGGACCGAGACCCAGTCAGTTTCATCCCAGTCACTCGCACCCGCAATTATGAGTTAGCTCAGCCTCTACCTAGCAACCTAGTAGTGTATATAGCGGACCTGTAGACTTGAACTTCACCCGCAGTGAGTGTAACGTGGACTATCACGGAAGAGCTTGTACCACAACAACTAGCTTTTGTTAAGTGGCTTTCTTATTCTTATGAGTAAAGAACTCTGTTAATAAATTCATGCAGTTCGTGTTATAGAGGAGGATTCCGGCCACCAAACAACAGCCACTCCTTGCTTCCCATGGTACAAGCGTACAGTAACAACGAGACGAGACAAAAACTTTGTAAATTTCATTCATTTTGTGTGATCCAAATTTCTCCAAACGGAACCTGACAATCTGTAAATGAAACTGAATTAAATAAATGACTATTAATAATACATAGAATGGCTTCCTCCTCGATCAATCACAACATAACTGTCACCCATTGGATCAGTTATGAAAAAAAAGAAAAAAAGGAAATACACGTAGGATTGATTCTTACCTGTGCAACGGACAACTCTGCTCTGCTTTGCTTTACTGCGTAATAAATCATAGCTGCATGTTCCTGTAAGAAATCACTGCGTGGCAGATGGCCTTACAACTCACATATAGCTGCTTTGCGAAAGTAATTACTTTGTTACCAAAAAATTCAACTAACCGTCTACACAATAGTGCAATGTGTGACAGCACAGTTGTGTCAAGATTTACCTTCACACTGTGAGGAGAATCTTACTGAAACGTTGGTAAACAAATGAAAAGGTAACTTTAATTATAAATCATACTACTACATTTTAATAAGACAGAAATGGTACAGATTAACTTTAAAACTATGCTCTTCCTTTGGCATTGTCAAAGAAGGTGACCTGATTCAGACAAACAGTACTTAAACTTACTCTTTGCTGTTCTTATGAAATAGCTTTAACTGAAAGGGGAAGGATGAGCAATGCTTAACAAAAGTTTGAATAGACCACCGATAATTTTTCTACGGATCCCAAAGTATACCCATTGTTCATGGGAATCACAGCTTCGCGCTAAAATGCTACATGGAAGTTAAATGTGCAGTGTTCGCACCCTGTAAGAACTTCGTCCATGTTATCTCCATTGAAATGCACAATTCCTCTGTGAAAATATCTCGAAACCATTCTCTATCCTCTTTTACAACGTGGGGCGTCTCGAAGAAAAGTCGTCCTCTGTTCGCCCAGTGCTCCTCACTCACCGATGACTTGACACAGCAGCAGAATGACAGTGACGTCATCAGCTTTTAACACAACCTCTGGTAGCGAAAGAGGAACATATCACTCATAATGGCAGACATTGCAAACAAACCGGCATTTTTCATGATACAGAATCTTTTCGAGGTATGATATATGTCTTCTGGTAAATATCACTCCGAGCTGGACGAATTGAATGGTAATGTGGAAGTATATTTACTTCACAGATTTTTAATAATTTTGTGTCTTTTCTGTTCAGATTCGACTAAAAGAACTATTCAATATATCTGATATTGAAATAATAGGTGAAAAGAATCGTAGGCAGATAATCAAATACAAAATTGTAATTATATGTAAATTGTAGGTGGAGCAGATGGGGGGGGGGGGGGGGGAGGGGAGGAGAAAGGAAAGGAAAGTGAAAAGTTACTGATGCCAACTTCATCCGGACGTTACTCGGAATCGGCGGCGACGAGTGAAAATGTGTACTGGATCGTGATTCGAACCCAGGATCTCTTGCTTACTATGCACGTGTGTGAACCACTGCGCCATCCAGGACACCGTGCGGTCGCAACTGCGCGGGCGATCTCGACACACCTCAAGGCCGAACCACATTCCTACCAAGCACCACCTGTCCGCATTCCCTGTCTATTTCCTACGAGTGTCCATGCTTGCTACTCTGAGATTCCCGCAGGAGGTCAGGCTTGCTTGTGCATCCGCACTGAGGAAGGTGGATCCATTGCCCATCTAGGCGAACCATTTATATCAGTATGTGGTCCGAAAGAACAGAAACCATGCAGTCGTACGAAATTATAAATTTTTTGCCAGTATGTAATATTTACCCTTACGTTCGTTTTAGGCTGTACATAACAGATTTTACCTGAAGATTTTAGAATAGGACAGTGTTGTATACTGCTAGTTGCGCCTCTAATACTATATGTGGTATGTTAATTCCGTGTTGCTTTGATAGCAAGCCAATAGCAATTTTTACATAAAATATTGCTTCATTACTGTTTTGAATAATATTATTAGTTATATACTTTGTTAAGTACAAGCAAACATTTATTAGTATCTGAATAACCTTGTTACGTTTACGCTCTGTTAACAAAAGCAAACACTTGTTACATGTTTTGCTTTTTTCGTGGACAAATCTCTATTTGCAGTAACTCACTGTAATGAAAATAATTATGCAGACGTTCCACTGTGTAAAAAAAATATATATATATAACGCTGTACGGGTTCTATGTTTCAGTTGCTGTCAAAGATAACGCGATACGTTCCACAAATTAGTCTTCTTCTAAATAATTATTTTCTTGAAACTTCGTGGCAGATTAACACTGTGCGCCAGGCCGAGACTAAAACTCGGTACCTTCGCCTTCCTGGCGGAAATAAAGCTGTGATATCGGTCGTGAATCGTTCTTGGGTAGCGCAGTCGGTGCAGCATTTGCCCGCGAAAGGCAAAGGTCGGATCTCGGCCCGGCACGCAGTTTTAATCTGCCATGAAATTTGATATCAGCGCACACTCCGTTGTAGAGTTAAAATTTCATTCTGAATTATTTTCTCATTCTCATTCTTTTGTCAGTACATAATATATATTTGCCTTTGCATTATTTTTAGGTTGAGTAGGCGACAACTGTTTTACCTGAAGATTTAAAATAAGAATGTTAAGATGATACAATTGTGTTTGCACATTGTAATTTGCATTTATAATACCATGTGTGGTTTGTTAATCCGCTTAAAAAAATCAAAAGCAAGCCAATAGAAATTTTTACGTAACTTCTTTCTTAAAGCAATTTTTTCTTTCGGCTTCATTGTTTTCAGATCTGAAGGTGATAGCTAAGCTACCGAAACTGGTCATCACTTTGAAAAAATTTTTAATGTTGAATGCGATTTAGTTAATACATAAAATTTTTTGAAACTTTAGAACGTTTTATTGAAAGTTTTTAAATATTTATAATTTTATAGAGATAGGCCAACTATTGTACATTCGGTATCCGACAACAATGCTGGAGGCGACTGATATAGTTTGTAAAATCGTTTTTGAGTTCCAACATCAAATGTCAGATCACCGTGAAAACAGACCTAAAAATTTTTAACACCATGCTTTTACTTCCTTCAAACACTGTGATTTAGACGTTGGCAATTGATTTTGATTTCCGTTGAATTTATCATCTTGTATTATGTTTTGTTCGTTTTCCTTACCTTGCGATGAATATCACGACGTTTCAGTGATGAGGAAAAGTCACATTAACGCATCAGTCAATATTTTGAGACATAAGATTTCGTTTCAGGTTGACAGTATAGCTCCTTTTCTCTTTCAATCGATCGGAAAAATAGTAATAAGTAATACAAGTTTGAAAAAATAAGGATTTATTGTTGGCGACAGATACAGATGTATGGCATCTCCGAGGCCTTTATTGTAGTTGCGAGGACAAGCAGCTGTGCCACATTAGTTGCAGCAGGTGTCGTTTGGCCCCTCAGCCATGGTGCCCGTGGTGGCCGCCGCCGTAGTTTCCGCCACCATGGCTTCCGCCATGGTGACCTCCTCCCCCATAGTGGCCGCCACCGCCGCCGCCACGTCCTCCATGGTGCGCGGCTTCTGGTTCAGCCACGGCAGCGGCTTGTACTGACATGCAGCAGATGGCGACCAGCACCAGCAGCGCAGCGTAGATCACCTGCTCAGCAGAAAAAATACACCACGTTACGAGGCGAAGGACACAGTCTGAGGCGAAATGCAAGTAGAGCGGTTTTTATATGTTCCCAAGTCTTAAGTCCGGGAAGAAAGAAGTACTGCTCTTAAGCACAGACCTATGAGCAGTGCCGCTGCCGAATCTGCTTGTACCCTCCTGCTACGAGACACCAGTAAGCTACATGCATATAAATAAACAACCGAGTAACAGAAGATTGTATCAGCTAGAAAGTCTCATCTCTACCTTGTCCCATTTGTTTCCCTTTTAAAACTATTAGCAGAAGTAAGTTCATTTTATTTGCACAGATTCTGTAATACAAGAAGAAAAATGGTTGATGTCAAATTTCTTCCACAATCTAATTAAAAACATCGTCAGTTACAAGAGTCAAACAGAGGTGATTTAGGAGTTGTTCTAAAGAGAAAGAAAGAAAGATTTGAGCTGAAATTTCTTTCTTTACAATTCGACGCACTGAACAAAAAAAAAAAAAAAAAAACAGATACTTTAAACCTGTATTATGTCATACAGAATTACAAAACAGAGAACACCAGATTCAGAACATTTAACGTAGTCATCGTCTGGTTTTCAAACACTATAACAGCCCTGTTCGCAGTCCTTCTTCAGGGGCCACTCATGCAGCCACAAAATAAATATTTATATTTTGTGAAGTTCAAAAAATCATAGTCAGGGAGCGTATTTTTTCAAAACCATGTACTGTAAGTTGTTTGTGTGCTTCCACAACAAATGATCACGGAGATGAGGACAAATATAACGATAATAGCTGAGGCAAGGTTTCTAGGTCTAGTATGTACAGGTACATTAGAACGGAAAATTATAAAAAATGACAATTAAACAAAATTACCCTCCGATGATGGCAAAAAGACAATGAAACAAGTTTGGGCATTAAAAAGGAATAGTGGTTGCCTTAAAAAGGAACAGTTTTTTGCATAGTAGGCGGACCTGCATTCCCATACCTCTTTGGCTGAAACGATGAAGCACGAACACGAGTAAATGATTTTACAACAGTGAAAATACCCACATTTACGGTTTGAAAATGTCATATATCAGATACGGAGTACCATGTTAAAAACACAGCTAAGCAAGACAGCGTTCGCAGTCAACAAAGATATTTTGTATTTCGAATTCAGCTCATTTTACACCTGATACCACCAAACTGGTGTATTCTTAAATTTGTACCGAACAAGGTGTCAATCATTACGAAAGTGGCCCGTCTTTCGTTTTGGGCGGTGAAATGTCCCTAGGGCTTCTCCCCACCTGCACCGTAGATCCATATCTATTTATTTCAGTTTTACCATAAAATCATTTCTGGTTTCTTTCAGTGCTTGCTCTCCTGCTAAGACAGTTCAAATTTCCGTTTCGGTATTAACCAAACACTGCTAGTCTCTCTGCTCTTAGACCTCTGTTGACGGAGATCTCTTAGCAATTATAGCGCAGATATTACGAATTGCCTAACTTTAGTGTGAATAATTGCGAGAGATGAAATGAATCAGACGTCAAAAAAGACATTTTTGCCATATAGTCTCCCAACACATTTAGTGTGGCTAGAAAAGTAGCAGAGTGGTCTCAAAACGTCGGAAACATTGTATGGGAAGACAAGTTACTGTATAGAAAGAAACATAATAACGTTGATTTTGTAAAGTGAACTGTAGTGAAAAAACACTCTAGTACATTCTGCTAACAGTAAGACAATGATTTTACAACAACCAAACATTTTTGCTAAGAAGTATAAATATTCCTTTCATTTTCAGAGAGTGGTGATCAAAATCTTCCCTTTTCAAAACAATCCCCACTGCTACCCAGTTTGCAAAAAGACAGAAAAGGTCATGTAGAATAAAATAAACATAAAAAGGATTGGTTTATGATACTCCGGAAGTTCTGAGTGAGTACCACAATCCGAACAATGACTTCGTTTGCTTAGAACACTGTAACATTAGTTAATGTTATTGAAGTATTATCAATATCGACTTGAGAATCACATAAAAACGCATAATATTGGGAGAATGGTACTGGACAGACAATACAGTTTGCAATGTGCCGAATAAATCGTGCTAGCACTTAAAAATCTAGCGCTCGAGACAAAAAAATGAAACATCGAGGGTCCTTCATGCCGTACAGCCGTCCATGTTTTTCTGCTGGTGAATGTGATTATTCATCCTTTAGTAATTCACATGCATCTTTCACGAAAAATTTTGCCCAGCAGCATAAAAGTAACTATAACTAACCAGAGCGTACAAAGCGGCAACAATTCTCAGAAACTAAATTGGGGCACTTTCACACACGCATCAGCATTTCACCTGTACGATTACGATACACCGTTAAATTCTCTCAGACGGCGACAAAAAAAAATTTCTCCATATTTTTCAATATTTGTTATTTTCTTCACGTTCCTCTGCTTCCACACTTACTGTAATACAATATTGAGTTTCTCCCCTAAGTAAATCCTTACAACTATAGCATTGACTAAGTCGACTGTCTGTGAACTTCGTGGAGACGCTAATACTAAATCAATACATACAAATGATTATTAGCAGCGATGCGTGATCATCCCTTACCAGAAAACTCTTCATGTCGCCGGAGTAAGATCAGTTCACGGTATTCGCAGAGAATATGGTGAGTGTATGGAGCGTGCAGGTCTTTTATACCACAAGTCTTCGAGGACGGAGACAGAAAAAGCACGTCATTTCCGAGAATGTTACGAGAAGCACGTGTGATCCTTAAGCAGGGGAGGGGGGGGGGGGGGGGAGATCATAAATATTACAGAAACGCGTGTACACTCGTGCTGCGGTGTCACGTGTTAGCATAAACAATTACCCGACCGGTTCTCGGTTCTCCTGGTCTCGGGTATTCACCGACGCTGACAAAATCGTGCTTGTTATCTGACCTCGGATACGGCAGCTGCGTGTCTGCGTGTTCCAAAACCGGTCGACGCGCCTCACATGAGGTCACGTAGGCTGGATGCGAGACCCTGTCATTTTCTGGTATTACAAAACTCGCTCAGTTTGATTCATCAACACTTCATGCGACACTGCAGTTTGTATATAAACAGCATCACCACCAGGTGTCCTCCACTGCTGACTCCAAAGTTGAGCAGGCAGGTCGATACCGTTTTGACTCTGGCTGGCAGTCAATATGTAGTTTCTGATGTGCTGCTTAGAGACAGAAGAACGCTTCATCCTTGGGTATCGATAGCGTCTGCTCTTACATAGACCTATGTAAGGATTTTTTTTAAGTCAGCAATCTTCTGACTGATTTGATGCGGTCCGCCATAGATTACACTCCTGTGACCACCTTTTCATTTCAGAGTAGCACATGCACCTTACACTGAATCATTTGCTGGATGTATTCCAACCTCTGTTTTCTCCTACAGTTTTTACCCTCTACAGTTCCCTCTAGTTTATCCCTGCTGCCTTCACACATGTCCTCTCATTCTGTCTCTTCTTCTTATCAGTGTTTTCCATACGTTCTTTTCTTCACCGGTTCTGCGGAGAATCTCCTCATTTATTTTCTTGTCGGTCCATCACATTTTCCACATTCTTCTGTATCATCGCATCTCAAACACGGAGGTTCTCTTCTGTTCACGCTGTCCATGGTTCATTACCTTAGAGTACTGTACTCCTAGCGAACAGCCTCATAAAATTCTTCCTCAGACTGTGGTCTAAATTTGATACCTGGTGACTTCTCTTAGTCAGAAATGCCCTCTTTGCCTGTGCTAGTCTGCTTATGTCCTCCTTGCTTCGCTCGTCATGGGTTATTTTGTTTCCAAGGTAGCAGAATTCCTTAACTTTGTCTACTTTGTGATTGCAAGTTGCGATGTTAAGCTTCTCGCTACTTCATTTGTGCTACTTCTCATTATTTTCGTCTTTTTCCCGTTTACTATAAATCCACATTAGGAACTCATTAGACTCTTCATTCCTCCAACAGTTTTTGTAATTCTTCTCCACTTTCATTGAGGACAGAAGTGTCACAGCGAAGCTCATCAGAGATCTCCTTCCACTCTGAATTTTAATCCAGCTCCTCATCCTTTTTTATTTCCGTCATTGCCTCGTCGATGTATAGATTGAAAAACGAGGTCGAAAGACTTAATCCCTGTCTTACACTCTTTTTGATCGGAGCACTTCGTTCTTGGTCTTCCAATCTTATTGTTCCCTCTTGGTTCTTGTACATATTGTATATCACCCTAATTCGTTTTTAGTTTACACCCGTTTTTCTCAGAATTTCCAACATTTTTCCCCATTTCACACTGTCAGATGCATTTTCTGTACCAACCAGGCCCATGAACGTATCTTGAGTTTTCTTCAATCGTGGTCAGTCATAAAGTCAGAAATGCCTCTCTAGTGCCTTCACATTTCCTGAAGCCAAACTGATCACAATCTAACAAATCGTCAATTTTCTTTTCCTTTCCTCTGTATGTTATTCATGTCAACAGCTTGGATGCATGAGCTGGTAGGCTGATTTTGTTATAGTTTTCCCTCCTATCTTTGGAAATCTGTATATGATACTTTTCCGAAGTCTTATAGTGTGTCACAAATCTCATACATTATACACATCAACTTCAGTAGTCCTTTGGTTGCCATTTCCCCCGATGATTTTAGAAATGCCGATGGAATGTTGTCTGTCCCTCCTGCTGTATTTGATCTCAAGTTATCCAGAGCCTTTCACAGTTCTAGTTCTAACACTGAATCGCCTATGTCTTCTTTATCGAAGCCAGTTTCTCCTTCCATTAAGTCATCAGGCAAGCCCCCTACCCCCCTTATAGAGACCTTCAGCGTGCTCAGTCCACCTATTCTCTCTTTCCTAAATAATGATCCGTGTCTCTATCTGCCCCTCACTACACCTTACAATCGATTAAATGATTTCTGAACCTCTGTATGACCATGATGCGATAGTATACCTCCTCCTCTTGAGATTCTAGAACCGAGTATTAGCGATTAACATCTGAAATTTATTACAGAACTCAGTTAGCTTTCCTCCTCTCACTTTCCTACAACCTAGACTATATTCTCCCTTTCTTCTGTTCCTTCCCCTATTACAGCGTTCCATTCCCCCATGATCATTTGAGATTTGTCGCTCTTTACATACTAAATTACCGAATCAGTATCCTCATATTCTGTCGCTGTAGTTTCGTCTTTGCTTGCGACGTCGGCATGTATCGTCTCCAGTGTCGGTTTTCTGTCGAATCAGATGAGAACAACCCTGTCAGTGAACTGTTCATTATAGCTCAATCGGTGCCCTAATTTCCTGTTCGTAACTAATCCTACTACCGCCACTGTTGATGGCACCTTATATTCAACTCACCAGTATTGGTAACTTTCTTTCCGTTTCAATTCACTGACACCAACTGATCCAGCTGACTCTTTGCATTTTTAATACGTCAACGATCACTTGTGTCCACACATGACTCTTTCATCAAATGACTATATGCACATTCATGGAATAGTTAACTGTTTGTTTGTCTGTACGAAGCTGTTGGGGATTATGCACACCTGAATATGGCAGCTATTTGCCGATACCGGCAACGTGCATGTTTTATTTATGTATCTAAGCGGTCTTTGTCGAAATAAATTATTATACAAACATTACAAAGATCGCATACATCCAGCTGGCAAAACGCCAGATGTTTTTAAAAACTTGTGCATTTCGCTTTTCAGATAATCTAGATTTCCTACTACCTTCAAACTGCCGACATTACAACTCTGACTTGTCGAATGTTTTCACTTTAACTGCAAACATGCGAAACACAAGGAGCTGCAAATCCAAATGATGAATATGTTATCACTTCGTTAGTTATTCCAACTTTTCCTCTAGGTCACCCCCCCCGCCCTTGGTAGTTCCCCCCCAGAGATCCGCATGGGGAACTACTCCGGAGTGAGAGAGATCATCATGATATTTTTTTAATTATAGGCCACATGCCTTGTGGGTGTCTTTAATGCCGTGGTTTCCATTGCTTTACGCATACTCGTAGCGTTGATCATTGGTGATCCTTCCGCCAATATGGCGCAGTTTTCGGTCACAAGGGGCAAGAGAGTGTCTTGAACATCTGTCCATTCCTCAGCCCTCTTTGACGAGGCAGTCTGCTAAATGAGTATGACTTCTTATGTATTAAGTCTTCGGCCATTATTGCTGATGATTTTTATTCGAAGTTTAAGCAGTGGTTGAGCTGGAACCCGTTTTATTAGTCAAGGATACTACACCTAGATTAATACGGAATTTTCTGTGTTTTACATCGACTCTGTTGCTCCTACAATTTTAGCGCAGTCTTAGATTTCACTCCTGCTACGCTGAACTTTAGCACCATTCTATCAAACCATTTATATGGTGAACAGACGCCATTCACTATGCATTAGATGTATCCGAAGAAATTAAATGGTCAACTGGTATATGTTTGCGCAAGAAAAATTAGAATAAAAATGTTTTTCAAGTGTCTAAGTTCACAAGACCTATTACGGTAGGCAGCCCAACATTTAGAGACGTATTATAGTTGAATATTTTAAGATACATGATGGATATGACAGTGGTTCCGAGCACGGCTTGTGACTAAATCATTTTATAGCAAATGTTACTTCAAATTTTTGCTTCGAACCCCTTTGCATCAGAAAAACGTTGTTTTATCGGATTTTGTATTTCTAATTTACGTCCACTACATCAAATAGCGATGAAGTTCTTCCATTTTCCTGTTAACTGTCAGCTCCCTGTCGAAAACTATTTGATAAATTTCTACAGCATAGAAATTAAGCCTTATATCTTACGCCACTGCGTTAGAGTCAAAAGCATAATCGTTTAAAAGATCAATTATACAATAATCGGTTTGTGTTGAGTCAAATAATAATCAAAAACGAATGAATTTCAGTGCACAAATTGTATACAAATAGATTATTCTCGTGAGCAAGTGTGACATCATTTTACTGATGAACAAGTAAGGTTCTTTTCAGGTACCTCAGTGATCCATACAATTTGTTACAGCGCTCAGAAGCAAATATTCGGCATGCACCTGGTGGTCTATGACTTCTGTTCACAGAACTTTTATAGAGAAATTGCCACAACGTTACGACTTTTGTTACTTGAACGGACTTATTCCTAGATCGATAATTCTTCTACACAGTGGGTGGACAAATGTTCATGTTCAGCAGCCAATGGTAATGATAATTTGTCGTAGCTTTGACTCTGTTTTTCAATCTCACAGTACGTTTATAAAGTAGGAAATCATATATGATGTGACTCGTGGAGCATGTTACCAGCTGACGAACTGGCGTAGCCTCTGTGCTCCTCCAGATTAAAAGTTGATGCAGCTTCTGCAATAAGAACCTTCACTAGTGGAGCTGCTATATAAAGGATCGCTTTATTAAATCCACAAGAAATTGCTTTCCATCAACTACACTGACTGTCAGAGGACTCACAAGATTGAGATACTGAGAGAAGAAATCCTTGGTCTGTCTTCCAGTAACTTATTTTTTGTTACTCTTTTAGTAGTGCGAGTCCACAAATGCCTTAAAGAAATACTAAAACATCCATTTCAGCGACGTCCGTGATAACTTGTTCACTGATGTACCAAAACATCGTGACGACTGCCCACTGCGAGACTGAATGACACCCAATGGTGTTGCGTGCACGTGACGCGGTGAGGAAAGAATGTAAGTGGAAGCGGGACGAAACGGGAGTCATTCTAACAACGAAACATGTCGGAAATGGGGAAATTCGCTGACATAAGCGACTTTGACAAAGGGTGGCCTGTTGCGCCCTGCACCTAGGACCTAGCAACTCGGTAAAGGCGAAGATGCTCGACTGTTGTTTGCTGTTGTCGTGAGAATCTACGGAGAATAGAGATCAGTGGAAAAGTGCTCCTATCAGAGCACAAAAAACGCGAATATACTCTTGTTTAATTAAAAGACTCTGACTGAAAACTGGGGTACAAGGTACCTTTTCTTCCTTCTTCAGCACGTTTCAAAACTTTCCCAAAAATATGAGCACGCGAGCATACACCTGGTCTTTCTAACGTCCTCGAATCCGCAGCTCGATTTTGGCACCCAAGTCCTTTTTTTTTTAATTTACCCAGGAACCGCCCTTTAACTAAATGGTGCCTCCACATACCCACTAAGGCGCAATATAGACCACATATAATACGAAAAGAACAAATCTATTTCCTCCTTTTGCCCAAGCCGGAGGAAATGTGTAATATTCGAACTTTGACCCTACACTGTAGGATTGTGACACTCAGACAATCCTCTTGTAGGTTATACAAATGCTCCCTAACCCAAGGGCTATCGCAACACTTTCTGTCTCCAACAGAACCCGAGATATGAGCCCAGGATTAATTCCGTTTTTGTCCGCGGCGTTTTGGAACATATGAGGTAGCGGCCGCTGTCGCATGCCTACCGATCAGAAACGTGGCGAACTCCATGTTGCGAGTAGCATACCTCACAATTCAAGGCGCAGCTGTTGCATCAGTGCTAACGGAATTCCTTCGCTCCCGCTGTATTTCTGCGAGTATGACGAGACTGACAACTGTGGCGCGACCTTCGCTTCATACTCGTTGAATCTTTCCCTGTTACTCAAGCATGGAGTGTAAGGCTAGTCGTGACTTAGCACAGAGGACGAGCACACAATCTTGCTACTGTAAAGTAACATTGACAAGGCGAAATGACAGACTATCGGGATCAGATCGCGGTCAACGAAGCTGTGTTTTATGAGAGATCAAAATTAATTGATACAAACTACAAAAATGCAAATGTGTTCCATTAGAGGAGGAGTCTATCTAGAAAACCTTAAGTGCTATAGTCGACCTTTCAAACAGGGAACATACAAAATTCGTCTAATACAATCAAAATGGTTGTATTCTTGTATCTTCCACCTCCATCACGAGAATACATGCGTGATGCACCGAACGAAAACTGGGTACAGAGCAACGTCACTGTTATATCTATGCGACTAAAAGGGCGCTATTTCAGCATCCATTTGGTCATGACAACTTTCGTTTACGGGTTAACAGAGAGGTGTGTAGCTTGTCACTCACTTATGCAATTTATTTTAATAATTAATCGACATCTGTAGATTGCACTTCATCGTCATGTCACACGTTCTGAGCCGGTCTGAGTGGCCGAGCAGTTCTAGGCGCTTCGGTCTGGAACCGCGCGATCGCTTCGGTCGCAGGTTCGAATCCTGCCTCTATCATGGATGTGTGTAATGTCCTTAGGTTAGTTAGGTTTAAGTAGTTCTAACAAGGGGAGGCCGCCAATTGTGAAATTCAGATTCGATTCATACTGCGCAAACTAAAAGCTCATGACCAGAGGTGTAATGTGGCAAAGTACGAAGATGCACTTCTCAGCCGTTATCGAGAAAATCGACAGTTAAAAAAAACCGTTGCGGTGAAATACTCTCTACGGTTTATAATTTTTTACAGCGTCGTGGCGCAGCGGTAAGCGCTGGGGTTCGTAATACGAAGGTAGCCGGATCGAATCTCGTGCCATGCCAATTCATATATATATATATATATATATATATATATATATATATATATATATATATATATATAAAAAAAATTCCCGGCAATCAGTTGCAACAATTATGCATATAATAAGTTGTTGAAAGTCGTTTGTCGTGGAAAAATAATACTTGAAATAAAATACAATGTCACAAATAATATTCAAGTGGATACAATTTATTGAAAAGTTCGGTATACACTCGCACATAATCAACAATTAATGACCAGAAGTAGCTGGAGTATCGCACGAACCAGAGTGATAGTTATCATAGAAACATGGAAAGCAGGAAACAGCACGACATCGAGCACATCTGATAAACGATGCGTTTTTACAAGAACAATTGTTTTTTAAATTATCTGTTGGGAAACACACCTGATTGACATTCTGAAAAATTGTTCTATCGTTCGTCAGGTTTGATGCATACCACGCGTATCGTATCATACTGGCAAAAATGGGAGAAGACAATTGGTGGTGGACGATGGATTGGATTTTTATACAGTCGTCTCTGGAGTTGATGTCACGGTTTCGCTCGATTAACAAAGCACAATTTTGAAGGCGCTTGATCAAATTTTTTACCTGTCGGTGAAAATACACGTCTCACGGTTGGACGAGAGGAGTGCACTTTGGAGGAATGACTTTTATAGTGCACGTTGGTAACTTCTTATCGTCCTGGAACATCTCATCGTATAATGCCTGGTTCGTTTGCCCACCCCAAGAGTCGATCAGAAGGAGAAATTCTTTCTTTTGTACGTATGGTTGCAAAGCATTACGCAAGAAGTCCACGAACAAACCCGTTGTTAGTTTACCGGATTTGGAGGATGTAGTAACAACGTTGTTATACTTTTTGGCGTACTCGTCGACTGTCTTCTGTACTCTCGGTCCAAACGTACCTGTGGACTCTTGGAGGCATACGAAAACAAGAGGCAAGACTCGTCCAGACATCGTGATTGAATATTGTGCCGTATACGAATGCGTCACCTTGTTCATGGCGTGTCGGGTTACCAGGACAGCCTTTGACCCTTTTTCGGCGAGAGTTCTGTTGAACGTGGACTGGTACTGGCACGTTGACAAACAAAATATAAAAATATCCTTTATATAAGAAATATACGAGATCTGTGTTGTCCATCATATATCAGATTATCATATTCTATCATCATGTCATATGACATTTGTGAACAGCTCTTTACGTACTTGTTTGATCAGTGTTAATTATGAAATCTTTGTCGAAGTTAGTTATCAACGTTCGCGTCTGGATCCGAAATGTGTCCGCTGCGGCCAAAATTTCGTCTTGGGTAGCCGTCTCTTTCCGGGAAACAAATTTTGTGATTTTCCGTTGCCGGATTCCATGCTTCTTTTTAAATTCGGTGACCCATGTTTTTGAAGCTTTGAAGTTGAAATCTGGGAACTGACTTGCAGCGCCCAAGGCCCACTGCTGCAGGTTTCTGGTAGTAACTTGCTGGAAGGTTTGTCGAGCTTCTACGAAGCGATCATGCACCCATGAATCGATGGTACAATATTTATCAAATTTGCTACCGCCACGTTTGATTTGCTCTTCCCACCTGGATAAATAGCCCATATTTGTCAAACGAGAGTACCTCTTTTTTTGTAGAGTTCTGAGACTCCAGCCTGGATGTTCTTTGGCCAGATTGACAGCTCTAATTTTGTAATCCAGAGAAATATAGTCGTACCCTTTTTTTTCTTCTCCTCCGGCTCGTATTCGTCTGATGATTCGTTGGCAATGGGACTCGTTTCAACGTCTTCGTAGGCATTATTATCTATCAGTTCCTCATCATGAACGACGCTTTCTTCGGCAAGCATTTGCAGCGTATTCTGGAACATTTCTTCCCCAATTACCATGGCTTCTTCGTTGATTGATGATGACGGTTCGGCTGCGATGCGATTACTGTTACGAAGGAGGCTTTCAAAATACACCAACGCATCTTTCAATTGTTGTTTCGCCACTTCACTGTCTGTAGAATCATCTTCGATCACATCACTTTCATGCGAAGGGCCCGGATCGCTCTCCAAATGTACCGCCTCCCTTTTTCCGTTTGTTTAACAGGGTGTACCAAAGCTCTCACGTACGCACTGATTTTCGACGATGTTGTAAGTTGCGCTAGGGACCGCATCTACCTTCTTTCGAAGTTGGCAGGCAACTACGCTGTTATGCAGTGGCTCGTTTCGGCTCATTCAACATCTGTCCTTCAAGTGTAACGAGCGAGTAACGGAGTTTATATTTCATACCTGCCACAGCAAATTTGCGTTCGTGGGGTCTCTATTCTAATTCGAACGTTTGACTTACACTATACGTATTCGTCTCGGAATATCGTTTCTACGTCTTCCGTTAACTATACGTGGTAAACATTATGAAGACAATTAATAACATTTGTGAAATACAACTTTGTTTGCGGAAAACATAATGATGTTCGAAGTCGCCAGTTTTTCCACGACAAACGACTTTCTACAACTTATTATATGCATAATTGTTGCAACTGATCGCCGGAAATTTTATATATCCAGCGGTATATATATATACAGGGTGAGTCACCTAACGTTACCGCTGGATATATTTCGTAAACCACATCAAATACTGACGAACCGATTCCACAGACCGAACGTGAGGAGAGGGGCTAGTGTAATTGGTTAATACAAACCATACAAAAATGCACGGAAGTATGTTTTTTAACACAAACCTACGTTTTTATATGGAACCACGTTAGTTTTGTTAGCACATCTGAACATATAAACAAATACGTAATCAGTGCCGTTTGTTGCAGTGTAAAAATTTAATTACATCCGGAGATATTGTAACCTAAAGTTGGCGCTTGAAACCTCCGACGTTCAGTTGCGTGTTGTAACAAACACGGGCCACGGTCGGCGAGCAGCATCTGCAGGGACATGTTTACGATGACGACCGTGTTTAGGAGTGTGGCTGTAGTGCACTGTTGTGGTTTGGTGTAGCTGTCGCGGTGTCTGCATGTAGCGCTTGCTGCTATTGTTATTCTGCATTCGTCTCTGAGAGAGCTGAGAGGATTGTCCGCTCTTACAGGACAGACGGCGATCTGTGGCAGCTCTGACTACAGGATACAATCCTGGCGCAGGCGCAAGTGTTTCCGGAGCACACCGTTCAGCACCCATTGTTGAACATGAGGCTCCAAAGGAGTCGACCCCTGTGTGGACCGTAAATGTATGGTGCGGAATCATTGGCGACCACCTCATTGGTCCTCACTTCATTGCAGGTGCCCAAACAGCTACAACATACATCGCGTTTCTACAGAATGATCTGCCAACGTTGCTCGAAAATGTCCCACTGGAAATGTTACCAGACGTCTGTGATAGTGTAGTGTTGTAGGAACTGTGACCATGGTGTATTCGAACTCTGAAAAGGCGGAGATGATACTCATCTATGGCGAGTGTCGACGAAATGCAGCTGAAGCCTGCAGGGTGTATGCAGAACGGTACCCGGACAGCGAGCATCCAACGTTCCGCACATTGCAAAACATCTACCGCCAACTGTATGCAACAGGTATGGTCGTAGCACGCAAACGGGTCCGTAACAGGTCCGTCACAGGAGAAGCGGGTGGAGTTGGTGTGTTAGATGCTGTTGCCATGAACCCACACATGAGTACACGGGACATTGTGAGAGCCGGTGGACTGAGTCAAAGTAGTGTCATGCGGATACTGCATCGTCACCGCTTTCACCCGTTTCATGTGTCGCTACATCAGCAATTACATGGTGATGACTTTAATCATCGAGTGCAATTCTGTCAATGGGCATTAACAGAGAATGCCTTGCAGTTCTACCTGTTTACCAATGAAGCGGGTTTCACAAACCACGGGGCAGTGAATCTACGGAACATGCATTACTGGTCCGTGGACAACACTCGCTGGCTCAGACAGGTAGAGCGACAGCGACCGTGGACCGTAAATGTATGGTACGGAATCATTGGCGACCACCTCATTCGTCCTCACTTCATTGCTGGGGCCCAAACAGCTGCAACATACATCGCGTTTCTACAGAATGATCTGCCAACGTTGCTCTAAAATGTCCCACTGGAAACGCGTCGACGTATGTGGTATCAGCATGATGGTGCACCTGCACATTCCGCAATTAACACTAGGCAGACCACTGACAGGATGTTCGACGGGCGTTTCATAGGACGTGGAGGACGCATAAATTGGCCATCCCGTTCTCCTGATCTTACACCTCTGGACTTCTTTCTGTGGGGTACGCTAAAGGAGAATGTGTACCGTGATGTGCCTACAACCCCAGAGGATATGAAACAACGTATTGCGGCAGTCTGCGGCGACATTACACCAGATGTACTGCGGCGTGTACGACATTCATTACGCCAGAGATTGCAATTTTGTGCAGCAAATGATGGCCACCACATCGAACATCTATTGGCCTGACATGTCAGGACACACTGTATTCCACTTCGTAATTGAAAACGGAAACCACGTGTGTACGTGTTCCTCACCCCTCATGGTAATGTACATGTGCGTCAGTGAAAAAGACCAAAAAAAGGTGTTAGCATGTGGACGTAATGTACTGTTCCAGTCTCTTCTGTACCTAAGGTCCATCACCGTTCCCTTTGGATACCTACGTAATTCGGTGCTCCCCGATACACACGATCGAACAGCGGAGGAGTGGTACTCAAGCGTCAACTTTAGGTTACAATATCTCCGGATGTAATTAACATTTTACAATGCAACAAACGGCACTGATTACGTATTTGTTTATATGTTCAGATGTTCTAACAAAACTAACGGGGTGCCATTTAAAAAAACGTAGGTTTGTGTTAAAAAACATACTTCCGTGTATTTTTTTATGGTTTGTATTAACCAATTACACTAGCCGCTCTCCTCACGTTCGGTCTGTGGAATCGATTCGTCAGTATTGATGTGGTTTACGAAATATATCAAGCGGTAATGTTATGTGACTCACCCTATATATATATATATATATATATATATATATATATATATATATATATATATATATATGTGTGTGTGTGTGTGTGTGTGTGTGTGTGCACATTTGAATTACGAAAAACAAATACTAAAAAGAAGGTTGCATGGGGCGAGATTCGATCCAGCGACCTTCGGATTGCGAACCCGAGCGCTTACCGCTGCGCCACGACGCTGTAGAAAATTATTAATCGTAGAGAGTTTTTCACCGCAGCGGTTTCTTTTAACTGTCGATTTTCTCGACAACGGCTGAGAAGTGCATCTTAATGCTTTGCCACACTGCACCTCTGGCCATGAGCTTTGATTATGCGCGGTATGAATCGAATCTGAATTTCACAATTGGCGGCTTCCCCTTGTAAGTTCTAGGGAACTGATGACCTCAGCTGTTAAGTCCTATAGTGCTTAGAGCCATTTGAACCATCACACGTTCTGAAATTGTCGTTACAAACTTGGTAACGCCTGCACAGTTTCTGAATAGAAATTAAATATTAAAATAAATTTACAGCTGTCTACGAAAAAGTTTTACCTGTAAAATGTAAGTATAAACAGAACAATATTCACTGCTAAGCGATCAATCATTAACTGCTATGTAATAATTTTCTTGCCCAATGGTTGCTCCTAGCATTTTGCGACGTCTCAACTTATTCTTAAGAACGTCATGATGGTGTGAGGTAAATGTGTAGTACTTTACAGTTTAAAGCGGAAATTTCTTTCAAAACAGTTGTGAATTTATCGGGAATGTCGCGAATCCGCAGTTATTATTGTGAACTCACATACTTGCTTTCTTTTATGAGCGAGTCGAGTCCACCTGTACCTCCCAACAGGCTCAGGTGACGAGTGGGCTGCGACTCAGAGCCACGAATCGAGACTGCGGCGAGTTCGGAGATGACGTCACAGGACTCGGTGGAGAGTTTGTAGCAAGTATACAGAGCTCATTTCTGATCTCCAGTGGACTGTGATTAAGGGTGGTAAGTGGTAAAACCACGAGTACAGGACAAGATGTTAAATCGCCACGCCTCATCGCAGAACGTAGAGCTCAGAGGATTGTCAGCTCCTACAGGACAGACGGCGATCTGTGGCAGCTCTGACTACAGAATACAATGCTGGCGCAGGCGCAAGTGTTTCCGAAGCACACCGATGGTTCAAATGGCTCTGAGCACTATGGGACTCAACTGCTGTGGTCATCAGTCCCCTAGAGCTTAGAACTACTTCAACCTAACTAACCTAAGGACATCACACACATCCATGCCCGAGGCAGGATTCGAACCTGCGACCGTAGCAGTCGCACGGTTCCGGACTGCGCGCCTAGAACCGCGAGACCACCGCGGCCGGCGGAGCACATCGTTCAGCACTCATTGTTGAACATGAGGCTCCAAAGGAGTCGACCCCTGTGTGATCCCGTGTCGACCCAACGACGTCATTAATTACAATGTTGTGGGCGCAGTATCAACGAAACTGGACAGTGGATCATGGAAACATGTTGCTGGTGGTACGAATCAATTCCTTCGTTTCACATGTTGGTGATCGTGACTGGATATTCCGCCATCCACCGAACATTGCTCGAAACACGTTGCATGCCACGGATGCAGACTGGTGAGGGCAGTGACAGATGTCACCATGGCAACAGGGGACTGCATGAACAGCTGCATCCCCTCATGCCGGACGTCTTCCTCAACGGTGATGGCGTCTTCCAGCAGGAAAGCTGTCCACGACAGAAGGCTAGAGTCGTGCTACTGTGGTTTGAGGAGCATAATGGCGAACTCATGTTGATGTCTTGGCCAGTAAATTCACCTCGGATTGACATGACTAAACACCTTTGAGACACTACTGGATGTTAGCTTTGCTCACAAACCACCGGTCCCTAATTTATAGGAACTACGGGAGTGGTGTGTAGCTATCTGGAGCCGCATGCCAAACACTTTTCTAAATCATGTCGTTCAGAATCGCTGCTCTATTGCAACGATTGACCAACGAGCTATTAATCATGTGGCCATAATTTTTTGACTCAACACATTATGGTAACTTACTTTGAAATAAAATTTAGTTAACAGGACATCGACAACCGATCATTGTTGAATCAGACAATAATCCACTTTATTTTTTGAGTCACGATTGGTTTCGGACAATTAAAAGCCCACCATCAGCTGAAGAAGAATCATGAGGTGCTTGGCTGCCACAGTCTGGATACCAGGCTGCGGGATTTACAAGGCTCTTGTTCACCTGAAGATGGACTTGTAATCGGCCTAGACCGGTCGTGATTGAATAAAGGAAACTATTTACAACTGAAGCGGTTATTATCTGGTTGTTTTGAAATGTGGTCTCGCTGGACTCGGTCGTGTCCTATCAGCACGAGGTTAGGGTTTGTTTCCTGCGCTCAGCACCAACAAGCTGTTGTCAGAGTGGGTCTGTAGTGAGTTTGGTTGTCATACGTGTTTCTGGTCTGTCATGTACCACATGTTCGGGAATCGGCTATAGTTGGCCGCGCCGTGTAGCCACGCGGTCTTAGGTGTCTTGCCACGGTTCGCTCGGCTACCCCCGTCGGAGGGAGGTTCGAGTCCTCCCTAGGGCATGGGTGTGTGTGTTTCCTTAGCATAAGTTAGTTTAAGTTAGATTACGCACTTCAAATTTTCAGATGTGTGTTGTAACCTCCCCACAAAAATTTACAAGACAAAATTATATAGAAATGGAGCCAAGAAGCAATATCGTCCCCACAGAAATATTTAAATAAAATATATAATAATAAATGGGGCCCAAGAATAGCCTCCCTGCAATGAAATGTAATGACAATAAAAATGAGAATCGCAATCTGACCCAAGTATAAGTTCTTCACAAAAAAATTAAAGTCAATTCAGTGGCAACAAAATCTCAGCGATAATGATAATTCAATTACACCGAAATATCGGTCTTTGGCCCTGTGCAAAAATCAGAATTAAATTCTTACCTCATTGTAACTGCTAGTCAAATTTCTGCTCTTATTCTTGCGCACGGCTTGGAGGAACTGCATTGCAAATAATAATGTTCCTTTTTTTTTTTTTTTAATTTAACTGAAACTTTTCTTTAAGGGGAGTGGAACGAAATCGTTAGTTCAATTAAATAATTTTTTTTTGTAAAATTGCTTTTGAAATCTAAATTATTATTGGTGCACTTGTTGGAAATTAATTACAATAAATAAACTTTACATTATCTGATGATTACCTTAATTAACAATATACCTCATTCAGCATCTTGACCAGTATTGCCGACAGACTACATCACACAACCGCACTGGGCTGCTACTACTGACCGACTGCTCTGCATGACGACTACTAGCGTACTGCATGACGACAACTACTGGCGAACTCCACGACGACTACTACTGTACTGCTCGCAACACTCGCGCGGTCAAGCGCAGACTAACCACGATAATAGGCCCTCTGGTCAAAGATTTTAACGTGCCTCACCATCGCTGCTATGTTACATACGTGTTTCAGTGTGAATTCCTAACGTACCAAACTGCTGAAGCCATCGGTCCCTAGACTTATACACACTACTTAAACTAACTTATGCTAAGAGCAACACACACACCCATGCCCGAAGGAGGATTCGAACTTCCGGTGGGACGGGATTAGGTAATGTGTAAGACTAGGAACCGATGACCTCAGCAGTTTGGTCCTGTACGAACTTACCACAAATTTCAGATCTTTCGGTTAGAGTACAATTGTGAGTGATTCTACTGCGACGTTTGATCGGTGATTAGCAACATAAGTCGTGTTATTTTGGTAGTCCAACTAGAGTTAGAGTGTAAGAGTTTGTCTGACTGATTCCTTATATTAGCTGTTTTGATTGTGGTATCTGTTTGATATCTGATTCCGTATCTCAGTGCTATGCTACGATTAGTGAGCTTACTATCGAAGAAATAAGTTTTGCATGGCATTTAACATGCAAAACTTTCTTAGGAGACATGTAGGCATTTTCACAGGCGCCATGCCATAAGGTGGTGCCTTCTTGAACCGTGTAGTTTACCTAGCAACTACGAGCGCACTAAAGTAGCAGCTTTTAACAGTCCTTCTCAGGACCAACATTTTCGTTTTCAAAGTTTAAATTAATCGTCACATCTTTTGGTACGTGAATGTATGAGTAAGGTACAAGCTGTCAAAGTTGTTTTTGTTATGAAACGCGATGTATTGGTTCGGACACTTAGTTTGATTTTGCTCTTTCTTGTTAACATTTGGCGCTTAAAAAATTATAGCTAATTATTTATTACATAGTTGACACCAGTAAATCTGATGATAGGAAGAGCCCGAAACTTGTCATCTGGAATAAATGCAATAAAAAGCTACTTGTATCTGTTTGTTTCCGACTACTCAGTTCATCTAAATTCCAGTCAATTATATTAATAATAATGACCGCATACCTGTACCGGCTGTTACAGGTGGACATACAGATATTTTAAGTGACGTTGAGCTCAGTAAGTGACTAAGGAGCGCTCTAGATAATGTAGGCCTTTGGTGGTAACGCAGCGTCTCCACTGAAAGAAAACTGAGCTACGGAACCCTTCTTGCTATAGAGAGCGTATTTATCATCCTTACATGAGAATAGTGCAATTTTACCACTCGTTCAGATTCAATGAGAACTTGACGATATGCAGGAACATTCATAACTCAATGCTAATTCTCTGCGTGAATAACCCAAACGTTCTCGAAACACAACACACATGAAACGAAATTCGTGTAATTTTCACAAATATGAATACATACGTGTATCACGTTTATAGGTTTGTTGTTTTATACTTAATATAATACTGCCCTGTAGAGATATTGGTGAGCTTCGCCATATAAAATCAGTCTTTTTTTTCTAAAATTGTATGTTTTAGAAAGAGAGAGAGAGAAAGAGAGAGAGAGGGAGGAGGGAGACGGAAGGGGCGGGGTTCAACAATTTATAATGTTAGAACAAATGAAAGTTGCACGAAGCATTAATTTGGTCGGGTGATAGACGAAAGGCCGAGCAGTTCTAGGCGCTACAGTCTGGAACCGCGCGACCGCTACGGTCGCAGGTTCGAATCCTGCCTCGGGCATGGATGTGTGTGATGTCCTTAAGTTAGTTAGGTTTAAGTAGTTCCAAGTTATAGGGAACTGATGACCTCAGCTGTTAAGTCCCATAGTGCTCAGATCCATTTGAACCATTTTTGATAGACGAAACAAAAATACAGGATTTTGTACTGGAACTAAAACAGAACTGAGCTGTGCAATCCCGAGTAAAATGAGATGATCTTCTCTTCAGTACTGCTCTGTAAACATTTGGTATTCGTATGTGTGCTTTTTAAGTTCTGTGTCATATATTTCCATTCATGGCATGCACCACACATTTTAAATAATAACTAATGCAATGTGGTGGCTTAAAACATTTGAACCCTCATTCGTGAGGATGATATGAGACCGAAACCGGTGGATATTTAGGTTTAAAATAAAATCAGCTGATAGCTCAAATACGCTTTTTATACAACACTTAATGAGTTTCAGTGCCTGCGTGTGAATGACGTTCTGTAGCAGAGTTTTGTCCTATCAAGAGTTACAAGTTTTGTTACCTAGAAAATGTTTCTACGAATCAGATAAACTGAGCAACATCTGGTATTTCTGAACGTTGCAAGTTAGGATGCGTTGGACAACGATTCGATAGCCAGAGAGGCATATGGTAGTTGGAACATTAATAGTGGCAGCATGGTAGTACAGGCGCAACGCAATCAAATAATACCTCTTATATCTCATTTACCTTAGAGCAAATGAATTCCCCTTCAAAAATCACGTGCAAATACAGTTACGAAACAGAGCCTCGTCTAGGGTGTGGGGCAGCGGGTGGAATATTTAATTTATTGTTGCCGTTCTCAACACAGGCTCTCTAACTACAATGTTGGCAACCAGAAAGTGATTAGCAAAAACGTGATGCCTGTAATTAAAGTTCACTGTGCCTACTCTGATGGGGAAATAAAGTTATTTATCACTGAAGTTCAGTACGCTGAGGATTTAGGATGATGTCTGGGATTCGTAGAAAATGCAGTTTACTATAACAATTTTCACTATATTCTGAAAGCGATAAAATGTAAGGTTTCAAATAAATATTTAACCAAGCAATGCTACTGTCAGCTATTGTACTATCAGAGCTGTTCAGAGTCTATTGCGCAGATCCTATTATCCCTAGATAACGAAACTTTTCAATAATCATTATCAATGTAAATGATGAAAGTGAATGCTCGTCAAAATTTGATGTTAATACTCATCAAATGCCACGCTAATAATGATAGAAGGTGTCCTGCGGTGACACATGAAAATACGACATACGCAAACTGAGAATAAATCACTGGAATCATTCTGCAATTAACACTTTACCCTAATGCGAACTCACTGTTACGTGCATACCGAGTTACGTAATACGGCATCCAAGGCTGTTCCTTGCAACTCCACAAACGTGATGTGGCTTCCGACACAGAGTGCGCACTGATACAAATCTAGAAGAGAACTGGGGCCTGACTGTAGCTTGCAGCGCTCTATTTACATAGCCGTGGTACAGACCGCTGAAGGCGCAGCCGACAAAATTTGCCTTCCTAACTAGCTGCTCGGGCAAGTAAAGCACCACTTCAAGTTACTAAGTAATTAATTGCTTCATTCGCTGAAGGCCAATGAAGCTCTCAATTTACTTGTGCTATTAGCACACAGTTAATTATCTATAATAAAATTCTGATATGGCTAGGTTAAATACATTTGACGAGAGAATTATTTTAGTTGTACTGCATGCAATAGATGAGCTCTGAACTTGCTCTTTGGAGAGACGATACAGCTATAGTTTTCTAGCTACCTTTTGGAAACTTCTCACATGTTTGTTATTATAGCGTATCTCCATTCTACCTAAATCTAAACATCCTAGCTTTATCTGATCACTTACTTAATCTATCTTGCTTCCATAATTGTGGGACACAAAAACAGAATATCATGAATTTCAAGCAAAATATTACTTTGAAAGATCCAGCATGCTGTTTCCATTAAATTACAATTAAAAATCAATCAGAATATAAATTTTGAAGTTTCTAGCTCCTTCCTGTAGCGCCGATGATTTTTGCATATAATGTCCAAATTTTGAAAACTGTTAAAGTTACTAAACTGAAACTTAACGCATTATTAGTTTAGCATCACTCCTGACATGTTATTAACTTTTCAGATTATTTACTTTACTTTTAAGGTATTGCGCAACATTTGTGACGTCATAGCTAGTTACAGTGGACTAGGCTGACACAAAGTGGAAAGCATACGAATTCTATATGGCGTGAGTAGGCTGCTGCCATACAAGTGCACAGTTAATGTAGTGCTGTTACGGTATCTGCGAAACAAGAGCAACGGAGTAGGATAAAAATTGAATTTTCCAGAGGATACACAATACAACAGTGTCATCAAGGTCTAAAGACACTTATGGGGAGTGTGCTCTGCCTTGCAGAACAGTGGCAAGGTTGTTGATAGCTTTTAACGACGAGACGCCAGGATGTAGCAGGCGTTCGTCGGTCAGGTGGTCCCCGCATCAGTGAAGCACAAGTGTCTTCTCTTACTGCGTTACTGGAGGGTGATCGGCGCCAAAAGGTTCCTGATTTGGCCCGTGAGGCAGGATTAGTGCATATGGCTACGGTTCGCATCCTTAAGAAGCGGCTGTAAGTGAGAAAAATTGCATCGCAAGAGATTCCTCATGATTTTGAAGGAAGTGTAGAAATGGCACGATACGACGCTTGAGAAGCTATGAACGTGGCGCAGAGGTTTTATATTCCGTATCATTACTCTCCATGACATGGGCCCAAACCTATGAGCACAACTGGAACGATAAGCTGACGTATGCATCGTTGCCGGTCACCACGTTGACCGAAATTTAGTCAGAACACCAGCATGGGAAACTTATGATTAGTCTCCTGTGTGATTGTGACAGCGTTATCCTAATTCATACCATTCGTTTTGGGAACACACCCAGCGATCAGCTTCGAGAAAGTAGCGGCAACATTCCCTGCAGAATCCATTCATTATTTTGCAAAGCAATACTCGTTTGCATATAGCACAAGTTGTTTATCCGATCAGTCCGGCTGGTAAGTACTGTACCATCCATCACACTTGCTAGACTTAGCCCTTGTGACTTCGATATGATTTCTAAGATGAAGGAAGCATTTAATGACATTCGCTTCAGAACTTTTACGTTCGTCGGGCAACAGACTCTGCCATTCGAAGCCGTGCGGAGTAGCCGTGCGGTCAAGGCGCCTTGCCACAGTTCGCGCGGCTCACCCCCTCGGAGGTTCGAGTCCTCCCTCAGTCACGGGTCTGTGTGTTGTCCTTACCGTAAGTTACTTTAAGCTGGATTAAGTTAGATTAAGATGACCTCAGCAGTTTGGTCCCATAGGAACTTACCACAAAATTTCTTCCATTTGCACTACCACCGCACCTGGCCCTTAAGGTATCTCATGGCCTCAATATAGCTGGCAAAGGATTATACATAATTCTGTTGACTACTATGAGGGACAGTAAAACTTTGAAACATGTATCTATTTTGCATCAATTGTAAATAAATAGTTCCAACTATTAAATAGTAGCACAACGAGAAAAGCGTTCATCAGGGAATGTAAAATCTATTATCCTCTACCGAAACAAAACTGCCTTACACACCACATAACGGTGAACTAAGGAGACTTCTGTATATAAGAACGGTGAAAGAATGGACCTGCATAACTACGTACAGTCCAATACATTTCCCATCGGTTTTCTTGAACACATTCTGAGTTCGAATTTCTATCCACATATCAGCACGGATTTACAAAGCATTGCTCGAGCGAAACTCTGCTTGTCCTTTTTTCGCATATCATCCTACAAACTACAGATGGAGGTCAACAGGCAGACTCCATATTGTTAGACTTCTGGAAACTGTTGCACACGGTGCCGTACTGCATACTTGTTGACGAAGGTCGTAGAATGTGGTTTACGTTCCCAAATATGTGAATGAAATACTAGAATCCAGTATGTTGTCCTCGACAGCGAATATTCATCACAGACAAGATTATCATCAGAAGTGCCCCAGCGATGTGCGGAAGGACCACTCATATTCTCCGTGTACACTAATGATCTGGCGTACTTGAGCAATTTATGACTGTTTGTTGATGACGCTGTGGTGCATGGAAGTGTCGTCGTTGAGTGACTATAGGAGTGTACAAGATGACATAGACACAACATTTTGTAGTTGGTGTGATGAATGGAAACTTGCTCTAAATGAAGATAAATGTACGTTCATGCGGGAGAATACGAGAAACAATCATGCAACGCTGGAATACAGCATTAATAGTGTGCTGCTTGATACAGTCATCTAACATTCTGCGTGGTGTCTGTTTGTTCTATATCGTGTCTCCCTATCACTTTCGCGCAACGACGCTCTGAGCGTGTTTTTTAGGGAATTGACTAGTTTGAACCTGGGACCTGTTGCTGGTAAGGAGACGCAAGACCACACATGACATGTAGAATTCAGAAGAGTTCAGTGAGACTAGCGATGATATAACCAAATACTTAATGATTTCAGCGTCAGCTCCACTGCACTCCCTGTAAAAGAATCTTAATACTAACTAAATTTAGTGGAAGGGGTTCAAGGCTTTCCTATTTTTAGTTAGCTGTTAAAATAACGTCGGAAAAGCAGTTAAGTTTATTATTGGAAATTTTATTCTACTCACCAAACATTGTTTATAAATTGAACTATTGATAAAAGGAAATGTTTTAATACAGGTAAAAACCAACTGTGTTCAACAAAAAATGTGGACGAATATTCCCTGAATGGGTTTCCAAGTTCTACAATGGATCGAAGGATGACCTATGCCATATCACATCTATAATCTAGGTTTAAATTAAGTTTCACAAGAGAGAAAACTATCAAAATGGTCTACAGCGACCCTCAATTATCTTTAATTACTTATCTAACTTGTCGTAAATTACAGTGGCTGATGTGGCTTCTCAATAACTATATAACAGAAAAATCATCGCGTTTCAGATTTTTATTTCAAGTGGCAAATGTGAACACCATGAGCTTTAATTGACGATCGACACTAGTATTACGCAAAAAGGGGGTGTAACAGATGAGACTTCTGCAGTTCTGAGTGAAGCTTTATGCGCTGTTATGCGGCGTCGCGTGCGTTCATTACCTTGTCGGTGTTCGTCAGGGGGCGGCGGACAGCACAGCTCCGCTCACCTCGCTGTCTCGGAAGCAACTCTCTCCTAACTTCTCCTTACTACAATTTACCAAAGTTGGTTTAAAAAAACTATTTGGCTGTGTTTTCGTCTGACCAATCAGGGTCTCAATGTTAACCTTAAGCTGCGCCTACAAAAATTCTGTCTATCCAATGAGAAACGTTATACTTTTCGTCGTGGGGCAATGTTTTTAAAGTTTGCAACATAACAGAGACGCGAAAAAGTCTCACGCTGAAACTTGCAGCTGGTGTGGTCCTTTTAGTGTTATCGTAAAATCTATACTGTTCTTCTGGAGGGCTCTATCTTTTAACATGGGCTGGGGGGTGGTCCTGACGTAACAGAGACGCGAAAAAGTCTCACGCTAAAACTTGCGGCTGTGGTGGTCCTAGTGGTTAGCTGGCGACGTGGGTGTCCGTCCCTTATCGTAGGGCCTTCAGCTTAACACGGTTCTGCTCTCGGCTACTGTTCTCGTTTCTCCCCTCGGAACTGCGTCTGTCTCACAGTGGGAAGGTATGACATGCATTTAGGCATTCTTATGTTAGTCTGTGGTATTCCACTTGCTCACTCGTTACTCGTATTACTTTGGTTAATTTAATGTCAGCATTTATTCGGAGCTATGTGACATACTACTGGATTTTCTTACCATGTCAGGGTTTTCATGGAAGGTGTTGGATTTGCCTGACACCTTACAGTCACATCCATTAAATGTCTAGGTGTAGCGTACAAAACGGTATGAAATTGAATTAGTACGTAGATTAGTAGAGAAAGCGACTGGCTAGACTTCTTTTTGTTGGGAGAATTTTCGGGAAGTGTAGTTCATCCGTGAAGAAGACGGCTTGTAGAACGCTAGTGCAACCCATTCGTGCGCAGTTACGTCCGATTAAAGGAGGACATCTAAGCAATTCAGAGGCGTGCTGCTAGATTTCTTGCTGGTAGGTTCGATCAGCACACAGTTACCGTGAACCCAAATGAGAATCTCTGGAGGGAAGAAGACGCTCTTTTAGCGAGGCACTATTGCGGAAATTTAGAGAACCCGCATTTGAGGCCGACTACAGAAAGATTCTACTGCTGCCAACGTACAGTTTGCGTAAGGACGACGAGGAGACTATGGGAGAAATTAGGGCTCTCACGATAGCTTTTAGACAGTCGTTTCTCCGTCGCTCTGTTTGCTAGTGTAACAGGAAGGGAAATGACTAGTTGTGATACGTGGTATCCTCTGTCATGCACAGTACGGTGGGTTGCGGAGAATGTATGTAGACGTAGATGTGGACATGGATGAGGCGTGTTGAGTGGCCGCTATCGATCGGTAAAATCTGTAAAACTTCGATAAAAACGTCGATGAAAATCACGATTATTTGCAGTTAACTGAAATATTTGGACTCATGAAGAGGTTTAGGTGACATTTGCCTCATTACATCACATATGGTACCGTTTGATGCTAGAAGAGCATATTACTTATTCCAGCCACTGGAAGCGTTGCTAAAGATTTTTGTGATAAGTTTCTTGTTTTGATTAGTCATACTTTTCGAGACACGAGTAGAACTCATTTGTTTCCGTAAGTAGTTAAAATGTTGCTGGCTGTAGAAGAACTGGTTAATACAGCGCTCTCTTCCACTTTCCGATTTGCTAGTTGGTTCTTTCATCGTCAGGAGAGATAGTAATGGTATCGGTATGGGAAGGAGATTCGGGAAAGCCTTCAACATTATAATGAAACTGAAATTATGCAGTGACTGAAGGATACAAAGACACATGATCTACTGCGTGAACGTCCCTGATATCATCTCTAGGTATTAGACTCACTTTGATGGGTGATATGCATATAGGTTCGTTCGTAGGCTCATCTAAGGGGGAAAAATTGCAAAGTTGTGGAGATGTAATTATTGTCGAGATCTGAATTATTGGAACACTACATGCAAATGGGGTGTCTATGTTTTTCATTCGTATTTATCTACATGGAGGGCGAAAAATTTATTACAGCCATTAAATGTATATACACATACACACATCAAAAAAAGTTTTACATCACCCCAGTTCCCAGAACTCCTGAAGACAGACGTTGACTGTGGATATTGTATCACAGACACAGTCTCTTTGACTGTTTAGAGATGTCACTAAAACCGCCGAAAGAAGTAAACAACTATGCATGAGCACCGCCTATTAATCGGAGGGAGGCTGACAGCCGATCAGTTCCAATCATTCCACCAGGAAGGAGGTACACGGCTCATGTTGTCTGTAGTTCAGCCATGCCTAGACGGTCAGTACCGCTGTTCGATCGCGTCCGCATTGCTACTTTGTGTCAGGAAGGGCTCTCAACAAGGGAAGAGTCCAGGCGTCTAGGACTGAACCAAAGCGATGTTGTTCGGACATGGAGGAGATTCAGAGAGACAGGAACTGTCGATGACATGTTTCGCTCAGGCCACCCAGGGCCTACTACTGCAGTGGATAACCGCTACCTACGGATTATGGGTCGGAGGAACCCTCACAGCAACGCCACCATGTTCAGTAATGCTTTTCGTGCAGCCACAGGACTCAAGCTATGCGCAATAGGCTGCATGATAAGCAACTTCACTCCCGACGTCCGTGGTGAGGTTCATATTTGCAACCACGGTACAGATGGGCCCAACAACATGCCGAATGGACCGATCAGGATTTGCATCACGTTTTCACCGGTGAGTGTCGTATATGCCTTCAACCAGACAATCATCAGAGACGTGTTTGGAGGCAACTCGGTACGCTGAAAGACTTAAACATACTGCCCAGCGAGTGCAGCAAGTTGGAGGTTCCCTGCTGTTTTGGGGTGGCATTCTGTGGGGCCGACTTACGCCACTGGTGGTCATGGGAGGCGCCGTAATGGCTGTACGATACGTGAATGCCATCCTCCGACCGACAGTGGAACGATATCGGCAGCATGTTGGCGAGGCATTCGTCTTTGTGGACGACAATTCGCACTCCCATGGGGATAATGACATCGCTCGACTAGAGTGGCCAGCGTGTTCTCCAGACATGAACCCTGTCGAACGTTCCCTGGGATAAACTGAAGAGAACTGTTTATGGACTACGTGATCCAGAAACCACCCGGAGGGATCTACGCCGAATCGCCGTTGAGGAGTGGGACGATCTGGACCAACAGTGCTTGATGAACTTGTGGATAGCATGCCACGACAAGCACAGGCATGCATCAATGCAAGAGGACGTGCTGATGGGTATTGGATGTACCGGTGTGTACAGCTGTGTAGACCATTACCTCTGAAGGTCACTCTGTATGGCGGTACAACATGAAATGTGTGGTTTTCGAGAGCAGTAAAAGAGGCAGGAATGATGTTTATGTTGATCTCTGTTCCAATTTTCTATACGGATTGCGGAACTCTCTGAAGCGTGGTGATGAAAAACTTTTTTTGATGTGTGTAGCTCATCCAACAGAATGACGATCAAAATAATAATGAAAAAGCCTAGAAAACCTTTAATTTTATCACTTCCTGATCTCTCGATAGTGAGAAGTTCGATGGTAGGGCTGTGCGTAGTGGCTTCCCAGAGATGAAATCAAAAGTATTCTATGTACTGCCTTCGAATCAAGTGTGAACCACATCAGGCATAAGAGCAATATGTGGGACACTCACCCGACTCAGAAAGCACCGAACTACTGGGGAGTTGTATCAGTAAACACGGTCATCGATCTGTTGAGGGTGTCAGTCTCAAATCACAGTAGCGAAAACAAAATAACGTTGATTTCCGCTGTAAAATGTGTTAATACAATATGTTAACGCCAATGATGTTGCCCACACGAGAGAGAACGCTCAAATGAGATCCAAGAAATTTGATCCATCGCATGCCAGTCTAATGTGGAACAACACAAAATAACTAGCCTAAGAAATTTCTAAACATTCTGTAACTCGCATTCTGTAACCCGCTTCGATCTACACTCCTGGAAATGGAAAAAAGAACACATTGACACCGGTGTGTCAGACCCACCATACTTGCTCCGGACACTGCGAGAGGGCTGTACAAGCAATGATCACACGCACGGCACAGCGGACACACCAGGAACCGCGGTGTTGGCCGTCGAATGGCACTAGCTGCGCAGCATTTGTGCACCGCCGCCGTCAGTGTCAGCCAGTTTGCCGTGGCATACGGAGCTCCATCGCAGTCTTTAACACTGGTAGCATGCCGCGACAGCGTGGACGTGAACCGTATGTGCAGTTGACGGACTTTGAGCGAGGGCGCATAGTGGGCATGCGGGAGGCCGGGTGGACGTACCGCCGAATTGCTCAACACGTAGGGCGTGAGGTCTCCACAGTACATCGATGTTGTCGCCAGTGGTCGGCGGAAGGTGCACGTGCCCGTCGACCTGGGACCGGACCGCAGCGACGCACGGATGCACGCCAAGACCGTAGGATCCTACGCAGTGCCGTAGGGGACCGCACCGCCACTTCCCAGCAAATTAGGGACACTGTTGCTCCTGGGGTATCGGCGAGGACCATTCGCAACCGTCTCCATGAAGCTGGGCTACGGTCCCGCACACCGTTAGGCCGTCTTCCGCTCACGCCCCAACATCGTGCAGCCCGCCTCCAGTGGTGTCGCGACAGGCGTGAATGGAGGGACGAATGGAGACGTGTCGTCTTCAGCGATGAGAGTCGCTTCTGCCTTAGTGCCAATGATGGTCGTATGCGTGTTTGGCGCCGTGCAGGTGAGCGCCACAATCAGGCCTGCATACGACCGAGGCACACAGAGCCAACACCCGGCATCATGGTGTGGGGAGCGATCTCCTACACTGGCCGTACAACACTGGTGATCGTCGAGGGGACACTGAATAGTGCACGGTACATCCAAACCGTCATCGAACCCATCGTTCTACCATTCCTAGACCGGCAAGGGAACTTGCTGTTCCAACAGGACAATGCACGTCCGCATGTATCCCGTGCCACCCAACGTGCTCTAGAAGGTGTAAGTCAACTACCCTGGCCAGCAAGATCTCCGGATCTGTCCCCCATTGAGCATGTTTGGGACTGGATGAAGCGTCGTCTCACGCGGTCTGCACGTCCAGCACGAACGCTGGTCCAACTGAGGCGCCAGGTGGAAATGGCATGGCAAGCCGTTCCACAGGACTACATCCAGCATCTCTACGATCGTCTCCATGGGAGAATAGCAGCCTGCATTGCTGCGAAAGGTGGATATACACTGTACTAGTGCCGACATTGTGCATGCTCTGTTGCCTGTGTCTATGTGCCTGTGGTTCTGTCAGTGTGATCATGTGATGTATCTGACCCCAGGAATGTGTCAATATAGTTTCCCCATCCTGGGACAATGAATTCACGGTGTTCTTATTTCAATTTCCAGGAGTGTATATTCAACACTTCGATTACGTGATTTACGGTACCATTTATGTTATTTACTTTGCGTGTTTTTCCAGTCGATTGGCAGCACCCGTAGGAGTTTGTCTTTGCTTTCGCTTCAATCTCATTTCTCATTTAACACGAATATACGAGAAATAGCTAAAACCATACATTATCAAAAATGGGAAGTGCTATGCCATAAATACCTTGATCGGCCGCTACCAAACTGATAAACTATCATATCCATGCATGTGAGATAATATTGGTTAAAATTTAATCCTTGTTAGAGCTTATTTTCAATACAGAGAAAAAGTCAATTTTACAGACGAAGACGTTGCTGGAACTTTTCAGTAGCAGATAGCAATTTAGCATGACCAGAGAATATACTAATAATTCGACCTTTCTCAGACTCTGAAAGATGACATAGACTCTCAGAGGACATGTACAGCCTCAGAGTCTGAGAAAGGTCAAATTATTATTGGCATGAGGGCCATAGGATCATCATACTGGCAATTGGCCGTAGATCAGTGACTGCAGCGCGGAGGATGAGGAAATGGGCTCAGTATAACAGTGTGGCAAAATACGTAGACACCGGTCTCTTCAAAAATATTACAGCACGGGAGCATAATAGAATTCTTTGTCTTTGGCTAATAGACAGTCGGCAACAGCAGAAATCCAGAGTTTTGTAACGAAATATAGCTATTTTAGTTTCGTGACAGACTATATTTCCTGTCAAAACCAGACACTCTAACACTATCAACAATGAATTCATTGAAAGTTTTGACCGTGTTTCCTAAAGGGAGCTAAAGTATGTAGATTAAGATAAAAAGTAACGTATCGTTAGAGGGATGAAGAAACCTGCCTAGTAGCCCGGTTGATGGTATAAAAACTGCATATTTGTTGCCGCGTGTTCTCAGGAAGTTACGAGCACGAAGAAGGAAATAATGTCGCCCACGTTAAATAGCACTGCAAAATATCTCTGAGAAATAAATCGAATGTTCCATAACATGAAGAACCGCGTAACATACGTTAACATAAACTGCACGAGAGAAAGCGAAACGTTGAGAAAGGGAGGAGGAACCGTTACTGAACTTCACGGCCTGGGGCGGTGCGTGGTAGTACTGCAGTCACCACAAAATCGATTTAAACTTACCCAGTATGTGCCCGTGCTCACTTAACAGTACGACTTTGTACCCCCATCTAGCTTAGATTCAAATACTGATTCGGTTGGGAAGGGTATCATAAAGCCATTGCTCATAACTGTTGTAATTGATCCCTGACATCTTCGATAGTATAACTGAGGTGGACTTCACGTCCAAGCTGTTACCACACTAGTTCTATCTGGGAGAGATAAAAAAAATGGCTCTGAGCAGTACGGGACTTAATATCTGAGGTCATCAGTCCTCTGGACCTTAGAACTGCTTAAACCTAACTAACCTAAGGACACCACACACATCCATGCCCGAGGCAGGATTCGAACCTGCGACCGTAGCAGACGCGCGATTCCGGACTGAAGCGCCTAGAACCTCTCGGCCACCGCGGCCGGCTCTGGGAGAGATCTGGGAACCTTGCTGGCCACGGAAGTACCACAACGTCACACAGACACTTCATAGTGACATATCGATGTGTGGACGAGCATTCTTTTATTGAAAAATGGCACCGCGACACTGTTTAATGAGACATAAAGGAAGAAGGGACGGATTAAGAGTGAGGGCATTAGAGGCGCAAGACTAGCTCGGATTGCATGGTCGACCAGAACATTAACGGCAGGTATATCAGCTGCAAGTTCCCATTCAGTCCACCATCGAACATCTGTCACACCCGAATGCCCAACAAATCTGGATTTTGCGAGAATTGACCAGCCACTCAAATGAAGACCCACAGTGAGACCCCTATCAAATTCTATCAGGTGCTGATAACGCTATCTCACACGAGTTCTTGGCATCTCCCTCTCCTTTACAACGTTAAGACACCATCTGACGTTGTTTACCTCCTTTATAGGCCCTGCCGAGACTGATAACAAAATGAACGTGGACAACACTAACGCACTCTGAAGGCCATGCTGTCTGTTACAGAGAACTGGAGCTCTAGTCAAGTACCTGCCCACTGGTAATTTGTACGAGTAGTGCTTTATTTTCTTTGTGAGGCAATGTACACTAATGTTCAGAAAAAAAGAGAATACCTTGAACGACTGGAGATAGGACGTTCACATTTATAAGATATGTACATTAGCATGTTCTGCAGAAACGATTATTATTTCAGTCACAACGGCTCAGCATATGCCCTGATAACTTCTTCCATGCGCGGTGGCTTCGAAGTGTATAAGGCCCTAATGGCGTCCTGTAGTTTAGCAGGCCCTGCTGCATTCACCTGATTTCCAAAGTTCATCTGTGGTGGTTGGCATTGGGTCACATTGCTGCACCTGTCGTTTCACAATATCCTTACTTTTTCGATTGGCGATAAGTTTGCTGATCTGGCGAGCCAGGGACAAAGGCTGACATCTTGTGAAACCAAGACGGCACGCGTTCGTGCAGTAACATGCGGTCGTGCATTGTCTTACTGAAAAATGGCGTCTGGGGTTTTGTGCAGAAAGGGAATGGCTACGGGTCGCCGAATGTCATTCAGGTAGGTCACACTGGAGACGGTGCCCTGGACACGCACCAGTTGTGATTTGTGGTTGTACCAAATAGCACCCTTCACCGTAAGGCCACAAGTTGGCGCTGTATGTTTTGCCCAAATGCGGCCACTGTGATGCCACTCGCCTCCCCCTCTGTGGCGAACCAAACGGCGCCCATCATTTTCAGACAAACGGAACCTATATTCGTCCGAACACACTATCTGATGCCATTCCTGTCCCCAGTGATGTTGTTCCATACACCATATCCGTCTTGCAGGTTTCTGCACATTCGTCAAAGGTAGGCGAAGAAATGGACGACGAGCACGTAACCCACGCCGTAATAAACGGCGGCGGACTGTCACCCCTGATAGTGCACATGTTCCACTGTTGCGCCAGAGCCGAGGATGACACAGATTTGTCCTGCAATGCCGTTCGGGGAAGGTATCGATCTTCTTGGAGGTGGGGGGGGGGGGGGGGGCGTGTTGCTACCTGACCCGTCTCGTCGTGTTCTACGGCCTTCTGTGAACCATTCTGCTCACATCCGTTACACTGCCGAAACACTTCGTCCCACACGAGCAGCAATTTCCCGAGTGGGAACATCATACTCTCTCATGGCAATAATGCGCCCTCTTTCAGACTCACTGATTAGACGGTACGGTTCGCGCATATGTCTGGGAAGCATTCTGCATGCCTGTTCAAGTCACACTGATCCATTACCTTTCCATTACCTTTTGTTTGCAGCGACAATGAGAGCCGCTGGCATATTTTACCGGTAGGTGGTTTTGCTCCGCGATATCGAAGTTGGCCGGCCGCTGTGACAGGGCGGTTCTAGGCGCTTCAGTCTGGAACCGCCCAACCGTTACGGTGGTAGGTTAGAATCCTGCCTCGGTCATGGATGTGTGTGATGTCCTTAGGTTAGTTAGGTTTAAATAGTTCTAAGTTCTAGGGGACTGACGACCTCAGATGTTAAGTCCCATAGTGCTCAGAGCCATTTGAATCATTTGATATCGATGTTGACCTCGAATCCTCAGGCCGACGTGATTCAAACGCTAATCGTTTCTGTAGAACGGACTAACGTACATGTTCTGTAAATATGAACCATCTGCAGTCGTTCAAGGTGTTATGTTTTTTTCTGAGCATGAGTGTAAATGCAGAGTAAGCATCCGAACCAGCAACCATCTCAACATCATCCAGAAAGATGCCCCTCCAGTGTGCCCATTTCACTATCACTAGAAGAATCGTGTATTCTGAACAGATCGGCACGTCCTCTCAACAGAAAACGCAAGAAGAGGGAGTCCATTCGAAAGTGCACCCCTGTACGGCGACCTCGTTGCGTCGTGAATTGCTTCTGCCGCCGAGCCTTGCTGCGGGCTGCCTCAAGTCAGAGCCCAGATGACTTGTGAGATTTCTCATGCGGACAGTTGGATGACTGCTGAATCTCTGAAACAGACGTGTGTATTTCGGAGCTTCCATCAATATGCAGCACAGAATGACTCTTACGCCAGACGATGTTCAATGTGTAGTTGTTAATAACAGGAAACGTGTGAAGTTTGTACATTTTCATCTCTCATGGAAATAATGTGAAAGTTCAGATACCGAAAGAGATCACTCTAGATACAAAATGAAAAACAATTGTGACTTAACGTATTTTGACATAAAATTACGTTAAGTGACTGAAAAGGATGAAGTTCAAGAAACTTTTCAGGAAGAATCAATCCGCAAAGAATTGGAATACGGAATTATTAGGCAATAAAGAGAGGCTACAAGTTCTCTGGGGCTATTGATGCACTTATAAGTAATAGCTCAGAAGCAGTTCAGCTGTATAGGAAGCGACATCGCCAGAAAAAAAATGTAGTCGCAGAAGTCATAAAGAAAAACGTAGATACGAGGAAGGTAATTGTGAAGAAACCATGGGTAACAGAAGGCATACTTCGGTTGATAGACGAAAGAAGAAAGAACAAAAATATGCAAGGAAATTCAGGAATACAGAAATACAAGTCACTTAGGAATCAAATAAGTAGGAAGTGCAGGAAGGCTAAAGCAATCTGGCTAAATGGAAAATGTAAAACTATCGAAAAAGAAATGATTGTCGAAAGGACTGACTCATTATACAGAAAAGCCAAATGAAGTTTCGGTGCAACTAAAAGCAAAGGCGGTGACGTTAATAGTATTATGGGAATTCTACTGTTAAATGCAGAGGAGAGAGCGCATACGAGGGAAAACTACACAGGAGCCCTCTAAGAGGAGGAGCACTTGTCTGATAATGTGACAGAATAAGAAACTGCAATCGACAAGGGAGAGATAGTGCGCCCGATGTTAGAATCAGGGTTTTAAAAGAGCTTTAGCCGACTAAATCCAAATATGGTGGAAGGAATAGGAAGCATCTTCCAAATCGTTGGGGGATGTGGCAGTGCAACGACTTTTCACGTTTGTGTGCAAAATGTATGAGGTTGGCGATATACCATCAGACTACCGGGAAAACATTACCCACACAATTCTGAAGATTGCAAGAGTCGACTAATGCAAGAATTATCACTCAGTCAACTTAGCAGGTCATACTGGTAAGAATAAAATACAGAAGAATGGAAAAGAAAATTGAAAAGCTGTTACCTAATGATCAGTTTGAGTTTAGGAAAGGTAAAAGCACCAGAGAGGAGTTCTGACGTTGCGGTTGATAATGGAAGCAAGACTGAAGAAAGACCAAGATGTCCATAAGTGTTCTTGACCTGAAAAAAGCGTTTGACAATGAGAAAGGGTGTAAGATCTTAAAATTCTGAGAATAATAGAGGTAAGCTATAGGGAAATATGGGTAATACACAATATGTAAAAGAATCAAGGAAGAACAATAAGACTGGAAGACCAAGAGCGAGGTGTGCTGTTCATCCTATACATCGAAGAAGCAACGACGGAAATACAAGGAAGATTCAAGAGTGAGATTAAAATTCAAGGCGAAAGGATATCCTCGGTGAAAGTGAAGAATAAGTGAAGGATCTGTTGAATGGAATGAAGTGTCAAATGAGCACAAAACATGGATTAAGAGCAAATCGAAGAAAGACGAAATTAATGACGAGTAAGAGAAATACAAACGGTGAGAAACTTAACACTACGATTGGTGATGACGAAGTAGGTAAAGTTACGGGCTTCTGCTACCTAGGCAGCAAAATAACCCATGACGGACGGAGCAAGGAGAACATAAAGAGTAGATTAGCTCTGGGAAAACAGGGCATTCCTGACCAAGAGAAGTCTTCTAGTATCAAACATAGGCCTTAATTTAAGGAAGAAACTTCTGTGAATATACGTTTGTAGCACGGTATTGTATGGTAGTGTAATGTGGACTGCGAAAAAACCGGAAAAGAAGAGAATCGAAGCACTTGAGATGTGATGCTACAGAAAAATATTGAAACTTAGATAAGGAATGAGGAGGCACTCCGTGGAATGGGTGAGGAAAGGAATATATGGAAACACTGAAAAAAAAAGGGAGATAGTTATAGAACAGCTGTTAAGACGACAAGGAACAACTTTCATGGAACTAGAGGGAGCTGTAGAGGATAAGAACAGTATAGTGAGGTTGATATTGGAAAACATCCAGCAAATAATTGAGAACGTACGTTGTAATTGCTGTCTGAGGCGAAAAGGTTTTCACAGGAGAGGAATTAGTGTCGGGCCACATTAAACCAGTCAGAAGACTGATGACTCACAAAACAAAAAATTGTCTGGAACTGAAATTTCAAGACTTTGTAAAACATGATTACTGGGGGTAACGATCCGCACACTAACTTCCAGGTCAGTTATTGTTAAAGTACATTTATTATAAAAATTTGTATCCCAAAATCCTTTGAAACAGAAATGCATATAAAAAATGGAACTGAAATTTGGATGAGGGATTCTTTCTGATAGTTTGAAGTTTTTAGCTCAATTTGAGCCTTTGTTACCAATGGTCGGCTGTGAGACGTGAGATAACAGTGTGGCGGGTAACGCATTACCTGTGCGAAGCTTTGTTTTGTTTTGCTAAGCGATATGAAGTCTAATGTTAAATCTAATTAGTTTCCTTGATTTTGTCCTTCTATACTGGTATTGGGATTTTCTTTCCAGCTATATAGGTCTAGTAATGTTTTCTATTGTACTTACAGATGGTTCACGCTAATTTTGTGATTTTGTTTACGTCTTTGATACGAACCGTTGGATAGTGTTTTTCTGGTGGTTTTCGTTTGTATGATTTAGTATTTCATAATTCTCTGATTTTTTTATTTTTTAGCTTGTTCCTGCCCATACGCCAAATTCTTCGCGGATATATAATTAGGTCCAGTATTTGTTATAAATAATTATAACGATTCTTTAATTTACTTTTATGTTCGCGCCATGGGAACGTGAAATGTATGACGAGATAAAAGAAATTATTCAGGTAGTGAAGGGAGACGAAAATTTAATAGTCATGGGTGACTGGAATTCGTCAGTAGGAAAAGGGAGAGAAGGAAACATAGTAGGTGAATATGGATTGGGGGGAAGAAATGAAAGAGGAAGCCGCCTTGTAGAATTTTGCACAGAGCATAACTTAATCATAGCTAACACTTGGTTCAAGAATCATGAAAGAAGGTTGTATACCTGGAAGAATCCTGGAGATACTAAAAGGTATCAGATAGATTACATAATAGTAAGACAGAGATTTAGGAACCAGATTTTAAATTGTAAGACATTTCCAGGGGCAGATGTGGATTCTGACCACAATCTATTGGTTATGAACTGCAGATTGAAACTGAAGAAACTGCAAAAAGGCGGGAATTTAAGGAGATGGGACCCGGATAAACTGAAAGAACCAGAGGTTGTACAGAGTTTCAGGGAGAGCATAAGGGAACAATTGACAGGAATGGGGGAAAGAAATACAGTAGGAGAAGAATGGTTAGCTCTGAGGGATGAAGTAGTGAAGGCAGCAGAGGATCAAGTAGGTAAAAAGACGAGGGCTGACAGAAATCCTTGGGTAACAGAAGAAATACTGAGTTTAATTGATGAAAGGAGAAAATATAAAAATGCAGTAAATGAAGCAGGCAAAAAGGAATACAAACGTCTCAAAAATGAGATCGACAGGAAGTGCAAAATGGCTAAGCAGGGATGGCTAGAGGACAAATGTAAGGATGTAGAGGCTTGTCTCACTAGGGGTAAGATAGATACTGCCTACAGGAAAATTAAAGAGACCTTTGGAGAGAAGAGAACCACTTGTATGAATATCAAGAGCTCAGATGGCAACCCAGTTCTAAGCAAAGAAGGGAAGGCAGAAAGGTGGAAGGAGTATATAGAGGGTTTATACAAGGGCGATGTTCTTGAGGACAATATTATGGAAATGGAAGAGGATGTAGATGAAGATGAAATGGGAGATAAGATACTGCGTGAAGAGTTTGACAGAGCACTGAAAGACCTGAGTCAAAACAAGGCCCCGGGAGTAGACAACATTCCATTAGAACTACTGATGGCCTTGGGAGAGCCAGTCATGACAAAACTCTACCATGTGGTGAGCAAGATGTATGAGACAGGCGAAATACCCACAGATTTCAAGAAGAATATAATAATTCCAATCCCAAAGAAAGCAGGTGTTGACAGATGTGAAAATTACCGAACTATCAGTTTAATAAGTCACAGCTACAAAATACTAACGCGAATTCTTTACAGACGAATGGAAAAACTGGTAGAAGCGGACCTCGGGGAAGATCAGTTTGAATTCCGTAGAAATGTTGGAACACGTGAGGCAATACTAACCTTACGACTTATCTTAGAAGAAAGATTAAGAAAAGGCAAACCCACGTTTCTAGCATTTGTAGACTTAGAGAAAGCTTTTGACAACGTTAACTGGAATACTCTCTTTCAAATTCTGAAGGTGGCAGGGGTAAAATACAGGGAGCGAAAGGCTATTTACAATTTGTACAGAAACCAGATGGCAGTTATAAGAGTCGAGGGGCATGAAAGGGAAGCAGTGGTTGGGAAAGGAGTGAAACAGGGTTGTAGCCTCTCCCCGATGTTATTCAATCTGTATATTGAGCAAGCAGTAAACGAAACAAAAGAAAAATTCGGAGTAGGTATTAAAATCCATGGAGAAGAAATAAAAACTTTGAGGTTCGCCGATGACATTGTAATTCTGTCAGAGACAGAAAAGGACTTGGAAGAGCAGTTGAACGGAATGGACAGTGTCTTGAAAGGAGGATATAAGATGAACATCAACAACAGCAAAACGAGGATAATGGAATGTAGTCAAATTAAATCGGGTGATGGTGAGGGGATTAGATTAGGAAATGAGACACTTAGAGTAGTAAAGGAGTTTTGTTATTTAGGGAGTAAAATAACTGATGATGGTCGAAGTAGAGAGGATATAAAATGTAGACTGGCAATGGCAAGGAAATCGTTTCTGAAGAAGAGAAATTTGTTAACATCGAGTATAGATTTAAGTGTCAGGAAGTCGTTTCTGAAAGTATTTGTATGGAGTGTAGCCATGTATGGAAATGAAAATGGACGATGAATGGTTTAGACAAGAAGAGAATAAAAGCTTTCGAAATATGGTGCTACAGAAGAATGTTGAAGATTAAATCGATAGACCACATAACTAATGATGAGGTATTGAACAGAATTGAGGAGAAGGGGAGTTTGTGGCAGAACTTGACTAGAAGAAGGGTTCGGTTGGTAGGACATGTTCTGAGGCATCAAGGGATTACCAATTTAGTACTGGAGGGCAGCGTGGAGGGTAAAAATCGTAGACAACATGTTCGCGCCTGGGAACGTGCAACGGTAGCCATTTTGAAATCGTGTTATAGTTGCATTTAGGGGCTTGTGTTACGTCATCGGCCAATGTTCAAATGGCTCGGAGCATTATGGGACTTACCTTCTGAGGTCATCAGTCCCCTAGAACTTAGAACAAAAAAAAGTTACTCATCTCTTCACAGACACTCTTTTACCACTGTTGTTGTTGTTGTGGTCTTCGGTCCTGAGACTGGTTTGATGCAGCTCTCCATGCTACTCTATCCTGTGCAAGCTTCTTAAACTTCCAGTACCTACTGCAACCTACATCCTTCTGAATCTGCTTAGTGTATTCATCTCTTGGCCTCCCTCTACGATTTTTACCCTCCACGCTGCCCTCCAGTACTAAATTGGTAATCCCTTGATGCCTCAGAACATGTCCTACCAACCGAACCCTTCTTCTAGTCAAGTTGTGCCACAAACTCCCCTTCTCCTCAATTCTGTTCAATTCCTCATCATTAGTTATGTGGTCTATCGGTTTAATCTTCGTCTTCTGTAGCACCACATTTCGAAAGCTTCTATTCTTTTCTTGTCTAAACCATTCATCGTCCACGTTCATTTCCATACATGGCTACACTCCATACAAATACTTTCAGAAACGACTTCCTGACACTTAAATCTATACTCAATGTTAACAAATTTCTCTTCTTCAGAAACGATTTCCTTGCCATTGCTAGTCTACGTTTTGTATCCTCTCTACTTCGACCATCATCAGTTATTTTGTCCCCAAATAGCAAAACTCCTTTACTACTTTAAGTGTCTCATTTCCTAATCTAATTCCCTCAGCATCAGCCAACTTAATTCGATTACATTCCATTATCCTCGTTTTGCTTTTGTTGATGTTCATCTTATACCCTCCTTTCAAGACACTGTCCATTCCGTTCAACTGCTCTTCCAAGTCCTTTGCAGTCTCTGACAGAATTACAATGTCATTGGCGAACCTCAAAGTTTTTATTTCTTCTCCATGGATTTTAATACCTACTCCGAACTTTTCTTTTGTTTCCTTTACTGCTTGCTCAATATACAGATTGAATAGCATTGGCCGGCCGGTGTGGCCGTGCGGTTCTAGGCGCTTGGGTTTGGAACCGTGTGACCGCTACGGTCGCAGGATGGAATCCTGCCTCGGGCATGGATGAGTGTGATGTCCTTAGGTTAGTTAGGTTTAAGTAGTTCTAGGTTCTAGGGGACTGATGACCACAGATGCTAAGTCCCATAGTGCTCAGAGCCATTTGAATCATTTTTTGAATAGCATCGGGGAGAGGCTACAACCCTGTCTCACTCCCTTCCCAACCACTGCTTCCCTTTCATGTCCCTCGACTCTTATAACTGCCATCTGATTCCTGTACAAATTGTAAATAGCCTTTCGCTCCCTGTATTTTACCCCTGCCACCTTCAGGATTTGAAAGAGATTATTCCTGTCAGCATTGTCAAAAGCTTTCTCTAAGTCTACAAATGCTGGAAACGTAGGTTTGCCTTTCCTTAATCTTTCTTCTAAGGTAAGTCGTAGGGTGAGTATTGCCAACATTTCTACGGAATCCAAACTGATCTTCCCCGAGGTCGGCTTCTACAAGTTTTTCCATTCGTCTGTAAAGAATTCGCGTTAGTACTTTGCAGCTGTGACTTATTAAACTGATAGTTCGGTAATTTTCACATCTGTCAACACCTGCTTTCTTTGGGATTGGAATTATTATATTCTTCTTGAAGTCTGAGGGTATTTCGCCTGTCTCATACATCTTGCTCACCACATGGTAGAGTTTTGTCAGGACTGACTCTCCCAAGGCTGTCAGTAGTTCTAATAGAATGTTGTCTACTCCCGGGGCCTTGTTTCGACTTAGGTCTTTCAGTGCTCTGTCAAACTCTTCACGCAGTATCATATCTCCCATTTCATCTTCATCTACATCCTCTTCCATTTCCATAATATTGTCCTCAAGAACATCGCCCTGTATAGACCCTCTATATACTCCTTCCACCTTTCTGCTTTCTCTTCTTTCCTTAGAACTGGGTTTCCACCTTATCTCTTGATGTTTATGCAAGTGGTTCTCTTTTCTGCAAAGGTCTCTTTAATTTTCCTGTAGGCAGTATCTATCTTACCCCTAGTGAGATATGCCTCTACATCCTTACATTTGTCTTCTAGCCAACCATGCTTAGCCATTTTGCACTTCCGGTCGATCTCATTTTTGAGACGTTTGTATTCCTTTCTGCTTGCTTCACTTACTGCATTTTTTAATTTTCTCCTTTCATCAATTAAATTCAGTATCACTTCTGTTACCCAAGGATTCCTACGCCGTGAACCATGGACCTTGCCGTTGGTGGGGAGGCTTATGTGCCTCAGCGATGCAGATGGCAGTACCGTAGGTGCAACCACAACGGAGGGGTATCTGTTGAGAGGCCAGACAAACGTGTGGTTTCTGAAGAGGGGCAGCAGCCTTTTCAGTAGTTGCAGGGGCAACAGTCTGGATGATTGACTGATCTGGCCTTTTAACACTAACCAAAACGGCCTTACTGTGCTGGTACTGCAAACTGCTGAAAGCTAGGAGAAACTACAGCCGAGGGCATGCAGCTTTACTGTATGGTTAAATGATGATGGCGTCTTCTTGGGTAAAATATTCCGGAGGTAAAATAGTCCCCCATTCGGATCTCCGGGCAGGGACTACTCAAGAGGACGTCATTATCAGGAGAAAGGAAACTGGCGTTCTACGGATCGGACAAATGCGTGACCTGTATGACGTCAACTTCGTCACGTTACTGGTAGCTGTCAGCAACCAGTTCCAGTAGCTGTGGACCAGCTTGCGTCAGGAGAGGATACAAAGCCTTTATGACACCCATTCCAACAGAATTAATGTATGCATCCGAGCCAAAGGGTGAGGGTGCAACTTTATATTCATAATTAGGTCCATACTTCCAAGTTATCTGTAAATTTGGCTCAAATGGCTGTGAGTACTGTGGGACTTAACATCTGAGGTCTTCAGTACTTAAACCCAACTAACCTAAGGACATCACACACATCCATGCCCGAGACAGGATTCGAAACTGCGACCGTAGCAGTCGCGTGGTTCCGGACTGAAGCGCCTAGAACCGCTCGGCCACAGCGGCCGGCCCTATAAATTTGACTCCATATTATAACCACAGAAATAACATCACATACCCCCTCAATTATTTTTTTTGTCATGCCCTTCTGGGTGCTGCGTTTCATTTTTTTTTATAGGTCAGAGTAGTTCGCGCACGGAAACAACAAGAGCAGTTTACTAAATAACAAGCGGTTTTTAATCAGCAACGGAAATGAAATGCAATAAATGCAACGATGCTATCTCCAATGAAATACTTCACGAAACATTAAACACTGACTCAAAGTAACGTTTACCTACACAAGTGTTACTCATCAATCACCAAAGCAACTATTATAGAACTTTCCTATTTTAAATTATCTAGAAATCCTTAGATGATGTATAACAGTGGAATGCCTAAATATGATGCAGTAAGTAAACACAGGGAACACTTTTACAAAATCGAACATGAAATTTCAAAATTTGAGAATTCATAGTTTGCCACTTTTAACGCAGTTTAACTATTTTATTCATATTTTCGGTGACTCTAATAGTGACAGAACTAAATGATTCATTGAAACTTGTCAAAAGTTCCTGGGCAGTCATGCCATAATTAAATTACAGTAATTCTTCCAGTAGGATTATGTCCCTTTGGTTTCCCACATACAGTATACTCTCGAAGTTTCTGACTTAACTTTTTACAGTAATTCAGCCAACAGGACAACAACCATTTGAATTTCCTACGCCCATTGTCCCATCAAAGTATCTGACGACATTTTCAGACTATAAAACATGCCCAACACTTATATATATGGGGCAGAGAGCGCGGGGGGGGGGGGGGGGGGGGGGGTGCAGGCGGTGGCAACTTCAAACGGATCAGACGTGTAAACATCCGGGACTTAACAGTACTGTCACTGTTTACATTAGGAAAATCGCAAATGGGCTACTTGGAGGTGGAAGGTGGGTTGGAGGAACGTGACAACTTGAAAAAGCACAAGTGGACGGTTTGTTTACGTCCCACTCATAAATTATACTTGCACAAACATAACTTAAGAGGACACGTGTGCGGCAAAGACCAAATGACGTGATTGTTTAAATAAGGATACTAACCATCCCATTGAGCTGAAACTCCAACAACCCCCCTCCCTTACTAATTACTTCTCACAGTAAATAACTAACGTCAAATGCCCATTAATAAATGAATAAGAAAAGTTGTATGCCGGAACATGTCTGAAACCAGAATCCTTGCCTTTCGTGTGCCTCTATTCTGCTTTCCAAGACTGTATGAAATTCTTCTACACACGTATGGCATAGCGCTCGTAGAAGAAAGGATAACGTGGAGAAAAGACTTGACCACAGCCTGGGAGATTGTTTTCAGAATTGATTTTCACTCTGCTGCCTGTGAGGGCGGCATGTAAGTTGTGCACGAATAGTTTTGTTGGTAGAGTAAATGCCGGTGAAAAGCGAAGGTTCTGGGTGCGTCTTTCAATTCTGCACACAATGTTGACAAACAAGGAAGTTTCTTCTCAGAGCACATTCCACTGCGGAGTGAAAATTCATTATTGGAACAGTCCCCTAGGCTGTAGTTGAGGTGTCTCTCTGCATTCTTCTTTCCAGTCCCGCAAGTTTCATTTTAGCACACACTTCACTGCAATATAAAAATTAATTACGAGACCTTTTCATCAGCGCAATTAATAGTTTATTGCAGAAACAATGCATCTATATCAGCTGATGAAAGACAAAAGCGGCTTGAATATTGAGCTGCTCCTCTAGCAGACAAGCTGGCAGCGGCCAGAAGGTCATTCCAATTGGAAATAAATGGGACTAGATTACCAGTTCCGGCATTTGCCTTATCAACAAGGGAAACTTCCCGGAAACCTTGGTCATCTAAATCAATATTCATGCTCTTGGATGTTCTAGCTTCTGCCGAGTTCGGAAGGAAAGAAGAGCAGGTTGCTACAATCCGTGAGAAGTAATCTCGTTGCGATAATGATGGCACACACCTGTTAAAAGTACGTTTTCGGATCTAAGTCCTGTTCTAGCATCCAGTTTCAACTTCATACGAGGGTTGGAACCTTTATGGTGGTAACTATTTATTTACATCCCGTACGAAACAGATACGTGTTTCAAAGTTTTACTGACCTTCAAAGTAGTCACCAGCATTGTGTATAACCCGTTGCCAGCGATGTCGGAGTCGTAGTATACTCTTAGCAGTGCCAGTTGTGTTGACAGTTCAAGTGCGGCGAGGCCTATTGCCCGACGAATTTGTAGCAGTTCTGAAGCGAATGCCGTGAAGTATTTCCTTCAGGTTAGAAACCGAGTTGAACTTACGAGGGCTTGAGTCAGGGGAGTGCAGTAGGTGGAATAGCACTTAGCAGCCCCATCAGTCAAACAAAACAGTAACAGCTTGCACTGTACGTGCTTGAGCATCCTCCTTCAAAATGACGGTCAGTTCCTGCAGAAAGTGTCATCACTTCTCTCTCTATGCTGTTCACTTTTTGAACACAATCTACGACCAGGAGTTTGTGGAGATTTCCGTTTCATATGAAATTAAGAGAAGTAAAATAAGATTACATTACCGAACAAGATGTAAAAATTTAGACACAAATTTGCACAAAAGGCACAAATAGAAATTCTATCTGCACACTGATCACAAGGCAAAACCATTAAACCGTGTTAATAGTGTTTAACAAGAAAGAAGTGCACAAGTCCGTATATTTCAAGGAAAAAATGTAAAAAGAGACCTTTGCTGAGCTTATCTATTGTAGAAAGGAAAAAAAATACATATAGCCCTCAAAACTCAACGCAGAACTGAAATAGGTAAGGGATATCTCGCGCATTTGGTGCCAAACAATGAGCCTGTAGCCTCCAAACTGTTGATACAGTCAACCCTAGATTGAAGCACCACACAGATGAGTCTTTCATATCCCTGTGAACACAGGGAAATAAGTGTGTGTGAGGGATACATATGTCCCGCTGGACATGAATCGGTTAACGAAGACAGAGAAATATGGTGTCGCCGGCCGCGATGGTCTAGCGGTTCAGGCGCTCAGTCCGGAACCGAGCGACTGCTACGGTCGCAGGTTCGAATCCTGCCTCGGGCATGGATGAGTGTGATGTCCTTAGTTAGTTAGGTTTAAGTAGTTCTAAGTTCTAGGGGACTGATGACCAGAGATGTTAAGTCCCATAGTGCTCAGAGCCAGCCAAATATGGTGTCGTTGCTAATACAGTGGACTTACATTCGAGAATATGGCGGTTCAAATCCCTATCCTGTCATGTAATTTAGGTTTTCCATGGATTCTGTGAATGACTTGTTTCAAATGTCGGGATCGTTCTTTTGGAAAGAAGATGGTCGATATTCTTCCACCGCGCGGGATTAGCCGAGCGGTCTAAGTCGCAGTGGTCATGGACTGTGCGGCTGATCCCGGCGGAGGTTCGAGTCCTCCCTCGGGCTTGAGTGTGTGTGTTTGTCCTTAGGATAATTTAGGTTAAGTAGTGTTTAAGCTTAGGGACTGATGACCTTAGCAGTAAAGTCCCCTAAGATTTCACACACATTTCATTTTCGCACTCTTGTCCTGTGTGTGATTCACTCCCAGATCCCCCTTAACAAATCTAAGTCTTCCATTCACCTTACCTAATACTGAATTTACGAGAGCGTTCCATTTCTTGTCGCTTCTTATTGTTATCCCTCAATACTTGGCATACGAGTGGACGACGGATCAAATGCTCTTTCGGTCATCTAAAATTAGATTCCCCTTGAGGCCCATAAATGACTTAACCCAAACGCCAGGATGCTTCTTTTAAAAAGGATGCTGGTGATTTTCTTCCAAGTCATTCCCCAAATTCGAACTAATCATTCGTCTCTAATGCTCTTGTCCTCGGCAAATCCAAATAATCTTTTTTTTCTTTCCTTCTGAACGTTTAGTTCTAATTGATGGTACTTCATGGTTCCTTACACTCCTACGAATGACCTGCTTATGCAGGACATGTCTTCTCTAACTGAATATCACTGTCTATCCAATTCTCGAAGTCGCATAATGAGGGGTCAAACTTATTCCGTCAGTTCAGCTTCACGGCCCATACGACCGCATTGCGAATGCTATTAGCATGAGATATGGACTCTCTTCAATCTGCACCAAAGTTACCGTGTACAAATCCTGGAATATCCTTGGGATCTAATGATCTTCTTCATAGTAAGTGACCCCTAAAACGCTTGCTAACTATTATCAGCGATATCACTTCTGCTTGAGGAGACCTGCCATTAGACGGATTTCCTGGATACTGATATGGTTTCCTCAGCCGATGAATGCGCATATCGCTGATGGGAAGTTTCCAGAAGTGACCGACATGTCATTCGACCATAGTTTCAGTCGTCATATGATACTATAATTCATATGATCACATGAGACGTGCGTAACAATGGTAGTATTTTGTTGTCCAATTTATGGAGCTGAACGTTAATGCCCTTAATCGATAGAGTATTTCTGTGTAACATTACATTAAGTCCCCGCAGTTTTCTTATTAGTGATCCTCACCAAACAACGATGTGTTACAAAAGTTACTGTACACAGGATGCACATCACCGCAAATATGGATAAGTTGTCCTTCTTATGAGAAGAGGCAAATATTGAGTGTTGCTTAGTAACCGTCAGTCTAACCTAACTTTATACAAACACTTGTTTCAAAATAGTTTATATCTTGTTCTTTTCTTTAATCTGTTCCACTAGGTTTACTAGAGCAAAAAGTCTCTTCTATCTCCAATTCCATACTGAGCGAGGTGGTGCAGTGGTTAGCACAATTGACTCTCATTCGTCAGGATGACAGTTCACATCCCCGTCCAACTATCCAGATTTAGGTTTTCTAGATTTCCTCACATCAGGCAAATGCCGGGATGGTTCTTATGAAAAAGAGACGGCCAATTTCCTTCCTAATCCGAACTTATGTCCCGTCTCTAATGACGGGGCTGTTGACGAGAAGTTAGAATTTATCTATCAATCACTCCAGCTAGCTTCGTTTTAAAAAGCATACAAATACACACGCAAAAAAAAAAAAAAAAAAAAAAAAAAAAAAAAAAAAAAAAAAAAAAGGAAATGATGTATCGTGCATAGGCGTGATGAAAATGAACGGCGTTAGCAGTGATTTAGGGATTGTACTGTTAACCTGTCAGTAAATAATTTGTTACATATTAACGTATTGAATTATCTCTTAAACGGATACAGATCATCTCACGTGAAATAATTATTTGGCGTGATCTCAGGGACTTAGGCCAATTTCGCTTGCCCATGTTTCACGATTTATGTCATCGTTCACTGAAAGGTTCTTGCGGACGAAGCTCTATCTCAGATGTGAGAAGAAATAGCAGAGGAATGAGCAGTATTCTTTTTTGCAGGTTCCTTATTGATGTTCACATTGCTTAGCAAATCGTACCAAACATGAAACAGGATTACATATTATTGTTCAAATCTTTATATGGGATTTATACATTAATAGATTTCGGTGAGACGTGGCACTCACCTTATACCTATAAAGTACGAAACTCGTTTTAGCCAGGATAAAACCGTCGTAATTGGTAAAACAATTGGGATGGTTTATTTTTTTCCCCTACACGGTCATTGTTACCTCTTTAGTACAACGCTTGGCCCTCCTGTGACGCAACTGGATCCGGAGCTCGCTGTTTGAGATTGTCGAAATCAGTCATCTGTAGCGATAGTTGTGATTAGTAAATAAAACATTTTGAACAATTGTTCATCTAGAACACAACCTCTGAGACCGTAACGTTCCACCCGCCGCCACACGGTGACTGGGATGGAAAAGTGATCTTATTGGAAGTAAATGTTGTTGTGATGATATCGATTGCTGTCTAAATTTGAACTAGTAATTTAGAAACCATTAACGTTGATATGTAAACAGATTACTAACACAGATGGCTCGGAAAATCCATGCAGAAATGAAATAGTCCATGAGGTAACAAAGACGTCAACATTAACACTACTCGTTTCCAGTGTCACTATTGAGCGTAGTGCAAAATACACTAATTTTTTCTACTATATCTAAGATGACTATTTAAATTTAAATTTACAGAGCACAGTACTCATCTACAATCAATATATATATATATATATATATATATATATATATATTACACACGATATTCGTAAGTATCTGACAGCACTTGTACTCGCACTGTGTAGTCCGGTACTGTCGTTCAGCTATTTATGTACATTAAATGTCATAAAGTGCAGTGTATTCGTCAACGGCCAAATAATTTTGTCTTACTTCAAAACAATTTATGAAGAGAACAATATATAGTCCGTAGGCCTTTTTAAGGCTACTTGCTTTCTTCCTCTTGTGCTATTTTTCTTACCTACGTGATTGTTCGTGATCAGTGAATTCGTAATAGTATTGACAAGAAAATCTATTGAAAATCACATCTAAGTATTCCTTCTATACAGTGAGACATTTCGTAGATATTACAGAGTAGGGATTTAGTAAAAAAAATTAAACACAAATAATTAATAATGACAATGATAAAACATCTATCATTTCACATAATACTTTCACACTATGTTTCTTCCTTCTTTTTTTCTGGAAAGAATTACTCCTCCAAAAGCTATACAGTACACGGGGTGTTCCCGGAGGAATGGTCAACATTCAGAGATATGGCAGGAACGATAATTGGAAACAAAGTGTCTAGTAAGCAAGGGCTCTGAAACATATACCTTAAGAGCTATGATCACTTGTTCGCTAGGAGAAATGTGTTTGAGAATGGTGAAGATGAACAAGTTCTCATAGCTGTTAAGGTATGCACTTTACAGCCCTTGTTTACTAGACTTTTTACTTCGAAAGATCGTTCCTGTAGTATCCCAGAATATTGACTATTCCTGCTGGAACAACCTCTGTAAAACTACAATCCTATCCTCTTTCTGATATATTTTCTCCGCCCGAGGACTGGGTTTTTGTGTTGTCCTCATCATCTCATCATCATCTGGGAAGTTCCGAGACTGGAAATGGAAAGATTTGGAACCTGTACGGTGGCTGATGACCACGATGTTGAGAGCCCCACAAACCAGCATTATCATCATCATAATTCTGCTCTCTGTATGCCACTAATCATATTCGTACGTTGACTCAGTTTTTTAGGCTAGCGAATGGGAAGTAGTGGGGCACAAAATGCGAACCAGACATCGTTGCCATCGTCCGGACGTCAGGTAATAGTGTGTATAGTGTTACATTATGAAGCAGTGTGTGTATAGTGTGTGCAGTGAGTTGCAGTGACGTAGAAGAAAATCCAAATGAACGGTGTGCACTAGCCTTTTACATTATCAAATAAGTACTCTACACCAAGGATGAACCGAATGAGGTGGAGCTGTTTTAAACAGAACTTGTTTTCCGGGGAGGGGGGGGGGGGGAGGGGGGGCAATCATACTAATTTAAGTTTTCCGTGGGTTCTAACTACTTCAACAAAATGCCGGTATGGTTCTTACTGTAAGGCCGACTACCTGCACATCCTTGTCACACTAGGTCTGTAACCATGTAAATGTCTGTATATTTGAATTACGTTATTTTTGTTGTTCTTAAATTGCAATACCAAGACACATTTAATACCCCTGTAAAAGTGATCTACATACGTATAAAAATGTGTGTGCGAAATCATATGGGACTTAACTGCTAAGGTCATCAGTCCCTAAGCTTACACACTACTTAACCTAAATTATCCTAAGGACAAACACTCACACCCATGCCCGAGGGAGCACTCGAACTTCCTCCGGGACCAGCCGCACAGTAGGTATAAAACTATTGCTGATACTGCTACTACTACTACCACTAGTACTACTACAACTTCTAAAAGTAACCCTCCTGAAATCTTACTTCTTCTTCCTGCGGTCCTTAATGCTTTTTCTTTTTCATTTCTCAAATGACGGGCACTCTTCATATCTTCATGTTTCTGCACTTTCTTCACAGATACCACGCCCAACAAGTGTAGCCCATATTTAAACCCGTAACATTTTCTAAGGCATCCGAAAGTTTAAATTGAAACTATGTCTATGCGAATACGTATCGTGTAAGTTCTGTTGTCTGTATTTTCCTCTATGTAATGTGATTTTACATTGTGCCACGTACCTTAAGTTGATGCAAACAATCAGTGAACTATTCCGTACCAACTCGATTATGTAATATCCTGGAGAACATACCGACTGTACTATGAGCAGGTATTTACTGTAACCAATCTTTCCGTTGTTGAAAGTGGATTACCTGATTTGCTTATGTTTTCTGCGTACGCTCGTCTGGTAAACTTGTTGTTGTGACTGCGTATTTCAACAATTTCATGTCGTAAAATTCTAAAAATGAGGAAGTTTAATTGCAGTCGTAACTTTTATGGTGATCAATAAAAGCATGTTGTTGGAAATCGTAAAACTGAATAAATTGTAACACCGCAGCAAAGTGAGATTAGACCTAAAAGTTCACCAGGCAGTTCCTCAAAACACAAGTGGAAGCATGAACATACTATTGGTCCTGTAAATAGTGAAAATAACGGTTACATTTTGATTAGTAAGTTCAAGCTTTCAGAACTGCTTGTTTTCTTTTGCTAAATCTATATACTGTCATAGTGAGAAGTCCCTTACGTTTAGTGAAGAGAATTGTAGAAGAAAATCATGTATATAAAGTAACGAAATGTACAGTGACATCTCCAGCAACATGTACAAAATATACCACGGGGTGTAAGAAAAGGAGAAGAAAAGGAGAGCAGCCCAGATGTTATGTGCTGTGATGGATCCTACAGTCACCTGTCAAGTTTGAAAGGTATTTTAAACGTTTGCATAATGCCCCAACAGAAGTCAGTGTAACAGCTAAGCAGAGGGCAGCGAGAGGAACTGTAGATATTTGTCAGTCTACTAGTATTGGTGCTGCATTAGACCGTTCCTTTTAGAAGAGAGTCCTTTCATCGCTGAATGGAGTTGTCACAGTTACATCTGTAGATACAGGCAAGGTGCTGGGCTAAGAATGTCTGACATACCACTACCAAAGATGTGCCGGTAAGGTAAATGAACACAAATGAGACAAAAACTTCGAAGTTTTCAATGGTGGTATGGGAAGCAAGGACGCAGTCTCTATTTTTAGTAGGTCAATTGTTAGACGTGATGTGTGCTCCGCCACTAACTATCTTGGTGACGGTGACTCTAAAGGCTTTATTAGCGTTGTGGGTGCTAAATCATACGGTGAAACTGAAATTAAGAAAAGGGAATGCATAGCGATGTGCAGAAGGGAATGGATGCAAGACTAAGGAAACTCTGCAAGGACATGACAGGAAATGTTCTCTGTTGTCAAAGCAATTGGTGAACAACTCAGACTCACCAAATCAGGAATAACAAACCTCACAGAATATTATGGTCTGACCATCAGGAGAAAGAGCGAAAATATCAGTGAGACGAGAAAAGCAAGTTGGGCACGTCTGTTTCACAGAATATCCACTCATTTCCAAAAGGAAACACTTCATGGTGCACATACAATGGAGCACCAATGAAACTGGTATTGACATGCGTATTCAAATATAGGGACATGTAAACAAGCAGAATACCGCGCTGCAGTCGGCAACGCCTATATAAGAAAACAATTGTCTGGCGCATTTAGATCGGTTACTGCTGCTACAGTGGCACGTTAAAATTATTTAAGTGAGTTTCAACTTGGTGTTATAGTCGGCGCACGAGCGACGGGATGCAGCATCTACGAGGTAGCGATGAAGTGGGAATTTTGCCGTACGACCATTTCACGAGTGTACCATAAATATAAGGAATCCAATAAAGCATCAAATTTCCGACATCGCTGAGGCCGGAAAAAGATCCTGCAAGAACTGGATCAACTACGACCGAAGAGAATTGTTTAACGTGACAGAAGTGCAGCCCTTCCTGAAACTGTTGCAGTGTCACCGTGCGAACCATTCAACGAAACATCATCGACAGGGCTTCCGGAGTCGGAGGCCCTCTCGTTTACCCTTGATGATTGCACGACACAAAGCTTTACACCTCACTCGGGCGCGCCAGCACCGACGTTTTATGTTGATGACTAGTCACATGTTGCCTGGTCGGACGAGTCTCGTTTCAAATTGTATCGAACGGCTGGACGTGTACAGGTAGGAGACCACCTCACGAATCCATGGACCCTGCATGTCAGCAGGGGACTGTTCAAGCTGGTGGAGGCTCTTTAATGGCGTGGGGCGTGTTCAGTTTGAGTGATATGGCACCCCTGATACGTCTAGATACGACTCTGGCAGGTGACACGTACGTAAGCTTCCTGGCTGATCACCTGCATCCATTCGTGACCATTGCGCATCCCAACGGACTTACGCAATTCCAGCAGCACAATGCGATATCCCACATCTCCAGAATTGCTAGAGTGGCTCCAGAGACTTTTTGCTGAGTTTAAACTCTTCTGCTAACCACTATACTCACTAGACATTTCTGGGATGACTTACGACGTGCTGTTCAGAAGAGATCTCCACTCCGACGTACTCTTACGGGTTTATGGACAGCACTGCAGGTTTCATTGTGTCAATTCCCTCCAACACTTTTCCAGACGTTAGTCGAGTCCTTACCACGTCTTGTTGCGGCACTTCTGCGTGCTAGGGGGCACCCTACGCGTTAATGGCAATTCAGTGTATAACGGTGTGAAGCAAATGGATAAAAACATCAAATGCACACCCCATTCTAGAAACTGTTACGGTAAATTTAAAGTGAATATAAAAAGATCTTTACTCTTCGATAAATTTTTACATATCAGAACACAGAATCCGAATGAAAGTTTCAGTAGTTGCATTCGGGAACGCTTGCCAAGAACTGTTTTTGTTGGCATGTTAACTCTTCAGACTGGCGTGATTGACGTCATAATATGTTTTAATGGTTGAGTAACAAGCAGATTAAAAACCGTGAGCAAACTAGGCTCATATCTGTAGACCATTTGAAAGTGAGCTGCTGCAAGTCGACAGGCAACATGCCGCTGAAGCCGGAAAAGCTGCTGAAAGGATGACATAGGAGAATCAACACTATTATGGAGCTGCAATGTTCTGACGTGTTATCATTGAGAAGAAAATGCCATTCAAATTTTTTGTTTCAATTTCCCATAACCAATGTGTTTTTATACTAAAGTGCCATTATCTCATTCAATATTAAAGCCACAAAAACAAAATATTGCGTATACGATAATGTAGTGCTTGCCTACGGGATGAACAGCATTATTCAATAGTTTATTACATATTTTAAGGTGGAGCATGTCATATGTTCTTAAGCTGTAAGGAGTAAAATCGACTTCTATAAAAGAGTTTTTTTTAATATACAAAACAACAAATTGGTAAATATTCCTGGTTTACTGCCTCAATAAGTTACTAATTAAAAGAATAAAACTTGTGTTGACCTTTTGTTTTCAGTAGCGCTGACGTTCAGAGTATCGAAAATAAAAATTACATGTAGTTCAGTATGTGATATAAAAATCAATATTCCCCACTACGTAATCCACAGTTTTTAATTTTTTTTTTCACGAAAGAGGTCAAAATATAGAAATTATTTGGTTAAAGTTTTATTCAAATATCTGATAATTTTTTTGAGTTTTTACGTTTCAAACTGCTCATAAAAGCAACAGGCCATGACTTGCAGGTCCCCTTAAGGAGGGCAAGAAATGCTTCGTTCTCATTTCTCGTTCGATGAAAGCGACTTTTTGCGGACAAGCACATCTCTTTGGACTGTAGCAATTCATCCAAGGATTCTTGCAATTTGTACTCTTTGACTTAGTTCGTCGCTAAGTTTGATGTTTATAATACCAGTTGCTGTTCACCATTCGCGTAGGTGGAGAGGTTATTGTCTCTGGCTGGTGACTTGCGGCTTCCTGCCTCCTTCAATTCTTTTTGTGACTTCCTCAAGGTCCTGGTGGTTACTTATACGTGAAATATTTAGTTCTAGAAACTTCCATGTATTATGGGATATGCTGGAGAACACAACTAGCCTCAAAAAGTTTTAAAAATTTTAGTTGTGCTGTCATCATCGGTTTCGGGCTACCATGTCCGTCTTCACAAGGCATCTTCTCTTATTCAATTACAGTATTATTTTGTTCTGTAGCAGCGTGACCGCTTCTACACAGCATAACAACAACGAGCGCGCCTTTATATACTGTGGTGATGACGTCAGTAACATATATAACTTGTTTATCTAAAGGAATTTGATAACATATAACTCATTTATTTCGTATGTTATCAACTGCTACACATTAGCTTATCCTACTGTATTGTTGATGTCATTGACACAGCATATAAAGTGATACTAATTACTCAAATATTGTTATGTTTTACAGGTGCGAACGACGCGTTACCGCCGAACGTAGCCTACATGTTTATAAATTTAAGTTCCCATCGCGATTTTCTGTCAGAATGTGAAGGTTAATTTTAGAAATTGGTGTAGGGATTTTGCTCCAGTTTTCATTACTAGATATTCTGAATCATGAGGAAGTTTTGTGTGTATTGTTTATAACTGCAGAAATGATGTGTGTTTTGTTATTTGTTCGATATAAATTGGCGTTTGGGGTGACATCCCGTGGAAACGATGGGAGCAATGAGCTTTAATCTTGGTGATCTACAGAGGCTGCGATATCTGGTCGAAAAAGCGGTGAGGTAAACAAATGGTTCAAATGGCTCTGTGCACTATGGGATTTAACATCTGAGGTCATCAGTCCCCTAGAACTTAGAACTACTTAACCCTAATTAACCTAAGGACATCACACACATCCATACCCGAGGCAGGATTCGAATCTGCGACCGTAGCGGTCGCGCGGTTCCAGACTGAAGCCCCTAGAACCGCTCGGCCACCAGCGGCCGGCTGAAGCAAACAGCTGCCACAAATGCAGACAGCAGCGAAGCATGATCAAAATCTATATGTTTATCTTCTATGAATATCTGTACAGATTACATAGCCCCCACCGCGAACCACAACCCCACCCACGTTTTTCTGTCTGTATGTGAAGCTTAATCTAAGGAACTACTGTAGGTATTTTGATACGATTTTCACTAGTAAGGTTTGTGTATGCAATGTACAAATATTTCGTGCGAACTGGTTGAGTATGTCGATTATGTCATGACTCCTAAGAACTTTCGCGGCGTGTGCTGCTTGAATGGTTTAAATTAAATTAGAATTTGGAGCTAATATTAAGTTCTCCTGTGAAAGCCGGGGCGGATCGCCAGCACTGTTGCGAAACGATTTGTAGCACTCTGAAAATGGGCATGGTAGCCCGAAACCGCTCACGGCAGTACAGTGAAAGTTTTGAAAAGTATCTGTGGCTGGCTGCGTTCTCCACTAAGAGCTCTTAAGTTAATAACACCCACGGAATTCAATAACATCCAGCGTCTATAAAGTGGTTCCCATGTATGTACGAATAGCCAAATTCTATGCTGAGGCAGGCAGTACAGCTGTGAAATTTTAGTTCTAATTGGCGCCATTGTTCTCGTACCTTGTACTAGATTTGAGATTCTAAATGCAATAGTTTGGAGGAGACACCAGGTTCATCGGACATCAGCCTCACTATGTCTTCAGTAATGCTACGCAAAAGCCGTCACCTTCAACCATAGAGGATTCAGATTGTAAGTAGGCTGTTTAGGTTCTTATATTGGTAACGCCACGTAGCGCTCTGAAAATCACTGGCTGTGCTGTGTGCAGTCTGTGGCTGGTTTGCATTGTTGTCTGCCATTGTAGTGTTGGGCAGCGGCAGCTGGATGTGAACAGCGCGTAGCGTTGCGCAGTTGGAGGTGAGCCGCCAGCAGTGGTGGATGTGGGGAGAGAGATGGCGGAATTTTGAAATTTGTCATGAACTGCTATATTTATATATGACGATATCAAGGTAAATACATTGTTTGTTCTCTATTAATATCATTTGCTAACTATCCCTATCAGTAGTTAGTGCCTTCCATAGTTTGAGTCTTTTATTTAGCTGGCAGTAGTGGCGCTCGCTGTATTGCAGTAGCTTGAGCAGCGAAGATTTTTGTGAGGTAAGTGATTTGTGAAAGGTATAGTTTAATGTTAGTCAGGGCCATTCTTTTGTAGGGAATTTTGAAAGTCAGATTGCGTTGCGCTAACAAAATATTGTGTGTCAGTTTAAGCACAGTCATGTATAATTGTTCAAAGGGGACGTTTCAAGATGCCCATCAGCCATTCTCCGGTTGAAATTATTAAATTTGGAAGTACAAAATTTCTGTGTAGTGATGTTTTTTGGTTCTAGTTCTCCGTCCTGAATATTTCTTTTCTGTGCCAAGTTACTCAAAAGCTGTACTTATGAAGTTAGATCAAGCTCTTATGGTGTATGTTTGACAAAAGTGTAGGAAGTAAGCCACTTGCGTGTAAGTTATGCTTAAAGCAATGTTTCTGGAGGGGTTTACATTTCTTATTCTCCTTCGGAATGTCTCCACAGCGTAATGTAATGTAACCTGCCTGCAACGCACACTATATGACAGTTTAAACGTTTGTGTCAAAATTTCGCACTGGTCACTGCATTGAAAGTGTTAGCGCAGCCGCGCCTCTGCGTAGCGCTCAGGCTGTGACACTGCTAGAGGTAAGAGGCCTCGCTCTGACTCATCCTCTTGAGGACAACTAGAGAGCCACTTCGAGGACACGTGCACCTCCAGTTGCGCAACACAGTATCGGCGAACGGTCCAAGCCACTGCCCCGCGCATGCCACTCTATATTCTGCTGCCCACCGCGTCAGAGGCAGAAGAATTACCAGCAGTCGGTTCTCAGCCCAGCGTTTCACATTCACTGGAACCCTAAACAGGACCTGATTACTTCATCTTCGTTATATATTTGCCCACGTCCACTATCTCTTATATCCATTAAGGCTTGTGCAGTTTTTCGATTAAATCCGATTTTCACATCGCTATTTGTACCTAATAAATAGGTCTCTTCCTTCAGTTATTAGACGATTTACTGTATGTACGCAGTCTGCGGTCAAATATTCGGGATCATATTGTAACATACCGTTTTTATCACTTCAGCCATGTTTTTGATCTCTGCAATCGGAAAATATGTTTCTTTGGTTCATTATCTACATCGTATATTTACTATAAAATGTAAATGTAAATCGAGAAGTTTTTGCATTCATTAATTTACCTGCTTCTGGATTGCTCACCTCTCTTCTTCTTCATCAACTAGTGATTCTGGAGCGACCTCTTGTTTTACCTCTTCTTTCTAACTTTCCATGTGATGGTAATTTACAGATGTAGTTCAAGAGTAGCAAGTTATAAATCAGTTTTGTACACGTGTTCGTGATTCATCTGTAGAGATGGCTTTGTTCTAAATGTAATGATATCAGATATTAATGTTTCCCCCGCTAGGTCTTCATTTGATACTAAATGGCCAAGTACAGAAACGCTTAAAGGTGACGAAAGTTTATTTATTACTGACTCACACTGACTTAGTAAATATACCATATTAGACATAACCAGGTATCAAGAACTTCCAGTGTAGCACTGTCAGTAAAAGAAGTTACGTGACAAACTGCAGCTGCTGGAAACTACTCCTCATACACATTGTTTCTTTTCAGTCGCCAACTGTGTGTAGAAACCAGTACAAAAGGGAGATTCCGCAGCGCAAGTGTAGCAGAAAGGCTGCCTCCTTCACACTGAGCTCACAAGTGCAAGCCCGATGCTTCGTTCTTTGCACTGAGCACTTACAGAAGCCGAAACTGCTTCTACTTTTTATCCAAATGGAGTCTGCTGTCGATCAGGCCTTCATAACGCACTTTTCCATTAAATATTTAAAATTCAGCATTAAACAGTAAAGATTGTCTTCAACAACGAGTGTCGAAAGTAATTCATGCATCGGGGAGGGAAGGGGGGGGGGCGAGTATTCCACAATTGTCTGTGGAGAACTTAATTGCCCAGGAGATAAGCAAAAGCTATCATATGCCACGTAGTAGTACATCACTGGGATAAAACTATACAAAACTCCGCCCGAACAGGCCATGAAAGCCCAACGGGACCGACCGGCCGCCGTGTCATCCTCACCCCACAGGCAGATATGGAAGAGTATCTAATCAGCACACCGCTCTCCCGTCCGCATGTCAGTTTACGAGACCGGAGCCGCTATTCCTCAATCAAATAGCTCCTGAGTTTGCCTCACAAGGACTGAGTGCACACCAATTTCCGACAGCGCTGGGTGGAACACATGGTCACCCATCCAAGTGCTAGCCCAGCACGACAACGCTTAACATCGGTGATCTGACGGGAACCGGTGTTACCACTGCGGCACGGCCGTTGGCGTTACTGGGGTAACAGTTATATTAATTACACTGTTAAATTCAACACACATCCAAGAAAATGATTAACGAATTAGACGAAGAAGGTACACCTTTGTTTTTACAAATATTTACAAGGACGTTATAAAGTGTTTTCAATGACTTTTTCCCTATATAATGACAAACTAATATAATTAGAATTACTAAAATAATTAGCACAACTGTAATAATGTTGATTAAAATGAATAAAAATAATCACTCATAAAGCACAACTGGCCGGTACTATTAAAAATAGAAGGGGAAATAAGCTTAGACATTTTTATGCCATGTACAGGATGTTACGTCCTGTAACATACGAACAGCATACGACAGACAGTTTGTGTAAGCATGTCATCCTCAAGATGTACAGGGTTTTACACATCAGACTAACTCACCAGGTGAGAATATTTTGGAACCGCGCGACCGCTACGGTCGCAGGTTCGAATCCTGCCGTGGGCATGGATGTGTGTGATGTCCTTAGGTTAGTTAGGTTTAAGTAGTTCTAAGAATGGTTCAAATGGCTCTGAGCACTATGGGACTTAACATCTATGGTCATCAGTCCCCTAGAACTTAGAACTACTTAAACCTAACTAACCTAAGGACATCACACAACACCCAGTCATCACGAGGCAGAGAAAATCGCTGACCCCGTAGTTCTAAGTTCTAGGGGACTGATGACCTCAGAAGTTAAGTCCCATAGTGCTCAGAGCCATTTGAACCATTTTGAACAGCCTAATATCAGTAATAGAAGCATTACAGGAATAACAAATGTCACATACCTATCTTCACAAGCTTTCCCTATTTAGGCACAGCACCACGAAAAATTCCTCACTTATTTAGAAATAGCAATATTAAAGTATCCTTCTCCACAAATAACGAACTTAGAGACCACTCACCTCAAACAACAAACAAAAACACCCCAGTAACAAATGGCTCTGAGCACTATGGGACTCAACTGCTGAGGTTATTAGTCCCCTAGAACTTAGAACTAGTTAAACCTAACTAACCGAAGGACATCACAAACATTCATGCTCGAGGCAGGATTCGAACCTGCGACCGTAGCGGTCTTGCGGTTCCAGACTGCAGCGCCTTTAACCGCACCCCAGTAACAGAACACAGTGGCATATATAAATTAAAACGTAACAGTTGCCCTACATGTTACATAGACAAAACAGGAAGAAATTTCTGTACTCGTTACAAAGAATACGTTGGTATTCTAGGCTTAACCACGCTGACAATCCGCAATAGCTAACCACAGCACCTTCATAGCCACAGAGTAAGTGGCATTCACAAGCGTCTGACTGTACCCCACAAAGAAAATCATGAAAATGAACTTGATGTACCAGAAGAATTAAAAATCATATTGGACAAATGAAAGTCTTCTGGAAACTTGTTTAATGAACACAGGTTTTTAGTAATTTCAGAAGTTTATTATTTCCTAAATAAACAGATGTCTGATAACATATGTATTTTACATATTCACGAATTTCTGTTTTATAAATGAAGCATAATTAATTATGTACAGCTTTATATCTTGTTCGAAATAATAACTCCTGTGTGCTTGTGGAAATGCAATGTCTTTACATTCGAAGTTTTTGAGTGTTTTGGCTTGTGATTACGAATGTGCTGTATAGTGGGAAGTTTCTATATGTACGTAAATTCGTCCACTCCTGCTGTACTTCAAAACCATGTATTTAGAACACTACCGAAAACACAGAGTTATTTTTCGACTTGTCTTAGTTTTGTAAACTTAATTCACATTGTGCCACTTTGTAATATACCAGTGTAATCTTACCAGGACCTGAATTGACCTAACCTTGGAAAAAAGTGATGTAGACTGTCAAAGCACCTTAGAATGAACTCCCAGGATTTGAAGTGCATCGTGCATTGAAATAAAATCACGATTGTGAGCGAAGACAGTAATTCGTTATTTTAGAAATATGGTTATATATTTCTTACAAAAATGATCATGTTTTCTGTGTAGTGTATTTAATCGTGAGGCTCGCAGTTTTGTGGTCCATGGCTTCGTTGGGTCTGCGTCACACTAGAACGCTACCATCGGCTGTTACCAATTAGAATGAGGACTCAGCCGACCGGACCAGGGTTTTCCAGTCGTCTAGGGCCCAACCAATATGGTCAGGAGTCCACGAAAGGCGCTACAGGCGATGTCGTGCTTTTTACCAAAGGCCCTATCGACGGTCGTCTGCTGCCATAGCCCAGTAACGTCGGATTTCGCCGCACTGTCCCAACGGATACGTTCGTCGTACGTCCCACATTGGTTTCTGTTTTTATTTCATGCAGTGTTGCTTGTCTGTTAGAGTACGTTGCCTTCGGTTGTTAAGTTAGGGCTGTCGGTCACTGCGTTGTCCTCGGTGAGAGTCAAAGCGTAAAAAGTGATATTCTCGGCACAACATCCACATTGTGGATCTCGGAATATTGAATTCCCCAACAATTTTTTAAATGTAATGCCCCATGCATCTAGCTTCAATTACGGTTCTGCGTTCAGAGTCCGTTAACTGCCATCGCGCGGCCATAAAAATGTCGGAAACCTTTTCGCATGAATCACCTGAGCACAATTGACAGTTGCACTAATGCGCTACCGTTTTATATCTAGTGTACACGATACTGACGTCTTCTGAGTACGTACATCTCACTATCCTGTCACTTTTATCATCTCAGTGTAAATTTAATGTAGGTGTAGACAGTATGCAGAGTAGTGTTTCACATTTATTGCAGGATAAGCCTATGAGAATACGACGAAGCAAGTGCTTCGCTCCATACCATCTTGTTAACATAATTATCAAACACCTGTGAGGCATCAAACAAACACAAATTTTGCATCGCAGGGTACAAAACTAAAATGTGTTCATAACGGATGGAAGCCGTCAAAACTTAAGTTTTTTTTTCCCCTAAAACTTTTGCTTCCGTACTGTTATGTATATTCGCATTCGAACTGTAATGTAATTTTGCATTTCAGACCAGGCCTCGAATACTCATTAACGCAAGATCGGTGGACTGCGTATTAAAAGGTAACTACAATAGACTATCGGTCAACCCGTTGGTTACTCTGTGTTGTTTCTCTCTTAAGGATAATACACGTAAAAATAATGTATGATAAAAAAGAGCTTGTGTGAGGAATGGCGGCTGCTTCGTTTCATTTGAATAAAAATCCCCCGGCACCGACGATGAGTAATCCAGTCTTCAAGGTAGATGAAATATTGCTGGTAAATACTAGCCACGGGAAATTAAAAGTGTTGTATAGAAAACTATAATTACAGGTAGTGAGATGAGGTGAACCTTGACAGTTTATGTGAATTACTAGCTTAATTTTTCTTCTTGGTGATAATCATTCCAATAAAAAAAATGTCTATATCCTTGCCAAGTCTGTGATGTCTGTAAGACAAATGATTATCGTATTGGAACTTCATTATCACGTTGGTTGAAGACAGCGGGGAGAGGGTAGTGTGCATGTGCAGAACAAATATTTTCCTCTATTCTTCACAGTACGTCACTGTCGAGAGGTTGCTGCTACGTAGTGCATGCTGTTACATGTTGAAGAGTGTAAAAGTATTGCCTCGTTTCTATTTGCTTTACACCCATATCTATTTTGTGCATTGAGCTTGAAATTAGTAATGTCGAAATCGACTGACGCCGTACGTGAAAGCTATGATTATCTAATCTACGCTGTAGGAAATACAGCTCCAAGGCACAAGTTTTTTTGAAATTAGTTTTTTGTACCGTTACTTGTTTCGAGCCTGAGTCCATCGTCAGACGGTAGTGCTGACTGCTTTGCAAGTTTTACGTACACTGAAGCGCCAAATAAATTGGTACACCTGCTTAATATCGTGTAGGGCCCCCAAGCACGCAGAGGTGCCACAACCCGACGTGGCATGGACTCGACTAATGTCTGAAGTAGTGCTGGAGGGAATTGACAGCACTAATCCCACAGGGCAGTCCATAAATCCGTAAGAGTACGAGGGGGTGGAGATCTCTTCTGAACAGCAGGTTGCAAGACATCCCAGGTATGCTCATTAACATACGTGTTGCGGGAGAATGTTCCTGGAGCCACTCTGTAGCAATCATGGACGTGTGGGGTATCGCATTTTCCTGCTGGAATTGCCCTAGTCCGTCGGAAGGCACAATGCAAATGAATGAATGCAGGTGATCAGACAGGATGCTTACGTACGTGTCACCTATCAGAGTTGTATCTAGACATATCAGCGGTCGCATATCATTGCAGCTGCTCGTGACCTACACCATTACAGAGCCTGCACCAGCTTGAGCAGTCACCTGCTGACTTGCAGGTTCCATGGGTTCATGAGATTGTCTCCGTAACCTTACATGCTTTGTGTCGTGCACGAGTGGGCCTTCGGATCGATGATGTTTCGTTGAATAGTTTGCACGCTGACACTTGTTGATGGCGCATCATTCAAATGTGCAGCAATTTGCGGAAGGGTTGCGCTTCTGTCTCGTTGAACGATTCTCTTCAGTCGTCGTTGGTCACCCTCTTGGAGGATCTTTTTCGGGAAGCAGTGATGTCGGAGATTTGATGTTTTACCGGATTCCTGATATTCAGGGCACCCGTGAAATTGTCGTACTGGAAAATCTCCACTTCATCGTTACCTCGGAGATGCTGTGTCCTATCGCTCGTGCGCCGCCTATAATACAACGTTGAAACTCACTTAAACCTTGATAGCTGACCACTGTAGCAGCAGTAACCCATGTAACAACTGCGCCAGACACTTATTGTCTTATATAGGCGTTGCCGACCGCAGCGCCATATTCTGCCAGTTTACATACCTCTGTATTTGAATACACGTGCCCCTACCAGGTTCTTTGGCCTCTCAGTGCAATTTTGCTTGTGCTCTATACATTGTACTTGCTTCATGAATGAAAAGCTCTACTGTACGTATTATAAGACACAGGTTGCAAAAACTGGTTCTGAACACTATGGGACTAAACATCTGAGGCTATCAGTCCCCTAGAACTTAGAAAAAACCTAACTAATCTAAGGACATCACACACATCCAAGCCCAAGACAGGATTCGAACCTGCGACTGTAGCGGTCGCGCGGTTCCAGACTGAAACGCCTAGAACCGCTCGGCCACAGCGGCGGCGACACGGGTTTGATATTGTTTTTGCGATCCATGCTGATCAATGAACTGAACTAAATATAGGATGGCGAATACATTTGTATACATTGGCTGCTAATTTGACGTAACAATTAACGTGATAGGTGTGCAAATACGGCACGCTTCTGTAGTCAAAGGTACTTCTTCGTAGCACAAATAACTTCGTACGATTAAACATTTATTTATATTTGTAAGATGCAGGTAATGGACAATGAATAATTTTCTCTCTGTCATTTAATTACTATATCTATGATTTCAAATTACTGGAGTTGCATGAAATATTTGAGGTACATTTAGTTTTTTAATTCTAGCTGATTCTTCAGGATGTAGTGTGGTTTACTGTGGATGTTGTTGTATATTTCTAATGCCTCTAACAAATTCACCTGTACTCCTTTTTCGGCAAAATGTGAGTTAATACCCTTAAATCTGATTTGATGCTTATCTCTGTGTTTGCGCGTTGTGCCAAGCGAGTAGCGAAAGTTGATATTTAGAATGATGAGCCAGAGTGTTCATGGAACTATACGTTGAAACCCCTACATGTTTTAAGACTCAAATATAAAACCTTTTGTAAACCATGTGATCACGAAAACTTTGCTATATTTTAGGACATAAATGTAAAAGTTGCAAAGAGGGCAACACCAGCATCTGACGATGGACTTAGGCCCGAAACAACTAACGGTACAATAAAATAATCTCAAAAAAACTGGTGGGTGGGTGCAGTATTTCCTACAATGTAATTTATGATAACAGCTGCGATGTTGTAAAACAAAAGTGGATAAAAAAATCACAATTTTCGCAAACACCAGGAAAATACGATCAGTAGGTTCAGCTCTGATGGCATAAACATTACAGATCCTACTATCTTTAGCATAATTGTAAAGAGGACAAATATCAACGAGATTTACATGCCGATTTATTGAAATTTAAAGAAACCAAGATCTTAAAGCAGACTGCGTTGCTTTCAGTCAATCTTACCAAAGCCGGAACTGTTCCTATTCTACTCCCGGCCAATAGTTTTTGCACAGATATTGTAAACGCGCTGCTCGGCACACTACCTCCACTAACGCCCAAGGAGAAATAACTGGAACAAAACACAGAAACAGAAGAAGGTCTTATCGAGGATGAAATCTGAATACTCGAGAAAGAACTAACAATACTGAATGGAAAAATCAGCGTTTAATAACAGAAAACGATACGCCAAGATTAAAAAAAAGAGAATTAGTGGTTTATGCTTTACTCAGACAAAGGAAGCAATGCCATACCTTTAGTTCCGACACAACGCCTGAACTAGACCACATTACACAAAAAGTCTTTCCAGTATAAGAGGACTTACATTTAAGTAACATGGTAAGTATACCATTACCGGGATTTGAAACTTTTAAAAGATTGGTACCTAATTCTTTTCGGTGTCACGCTGGCACTTTGATTAATGTGTGTCGATCTCAAGCTTATGTATAATTATCCGTGTATGAAGTAATTGCAATGTTGTTGCTTCATATGAGCATGTAAAAGATGTTAAATATTCGTGCTATTGCCGATCGTACTTAGTACACTGAAAACTCGTATGATGGTTGCGTATGCACTACTATTGAAAATAATATAAAACACTGAGTAATAGCAAGCATATCTCAAGTTCCGTTAGGAAGTATATTTTCATTCTTATCATTAAAAGGAAAAGAATATAGGCGATCCGCGGAGATAGGCAGTAGCTACATCCAGTCCCTGTGTATGCATGTTTCTGTCGTATCCCTAGCTCACTAAATTCCCCTTCTGTTTACAGTGAGTCAGTATCACTTTAAGCGGAACAGCGTCATACCAGAACGTGAGAGTAATTCCTACTGCTTCTCGACACACGTCACGCGGAAACGCCTGACCGCTGCCGATCGCCTTCGCCCGTAGTGATCTTCGATTAAAACGTAACATATCGCTTCAGCATAAGCGCGATGAACCACCATAAAGAAAGTAGCCATAGTTCCTAAGGTGCAAAGTGACTGAAGTCGACATGGCTCAAGAACGATTGGAGGAAAGAGCATGACAGCTACAATCAATTTTAACCAAAATTATTTCTTGTTCACTGTCGTCATGATTATTGACAACCATTCTTGCAGTCAATTTGTGTAAGCCAAAATTTAAAAAAACGGAAGTTTATTGCATCCCCGTTCTTCGGAAACCGTGGCAGTGAAATAAACGAAAAACTTTATAATAAAACCTGTCGGCTACGTTTTTATAGCGTTTACACTATTCCTATTCGCATTTCGAAGTCACACCTTCGTCATCTGAACTTCTATTGTTACCGTAGATGCTTCATTGCGATGCCCACATTCCTCCAACGCACATTTATGGGAGTTGTCGCGCATTATTACCGTTATTTACAGAACTGTTGAGGAGTATGTACAAAATTACAGAAGATCATACGAGATAGGACCAAAAAGTAACGGCAATTTTTTAGTGTTGTGGGGTTTATACATCCGACTTCAAAAATCTTTTTCGGTTGTTGGTACATCAGTTCCTGATGTACGTCTGCATTTTAATTTGTTTTGAATATTTACTTTATTGTTACTTTCGAAAAGATGCATCAAAGAATTGTTGAATTTCGCTTGAACATGGAATAAAATGCAGCATTGTATTCCAAACGGCTTTTGGAGAATCCACTGCGAAGAAGACAAGATTTTACGACTGGTATAAATATTTCAAAAAGGGTCGAGAAGACGTTGGCGACGACGATCGCCCTGATCGCACATGAGTTACTGACGGCAATGTGGAAGAAGTAAAGAAAATGGTTCTGAAAAACCGCCGAATCACAGACAGGCTGCTGATAATGTTGGCATGTCCTTTGGCTAATTCCAAGCAACTTTTTTCGGATGCTTCGGGCACGAAACGCGTAGCACAGAGTTTGTTACGAAACTATTGAATTTTGACCAAAACCGATGTCACGTAGGCATCGTTCAGAAACTACTGAATGAATTCAACAACGATGTGGAACTTTGAAACAGAGTTATAACAGGTGACATATCATGGACATACAGGTATCACGTCGAAACCAAACCCCAGTCTCCCCAGTGGAAACTGCCTGAAGAGCCAATAACGAAAAAAAGGAAATCAACAAGTTCGATCACTTGTAAAGGTTCTCCTCACTGTTTTCTTCGGTTACAATGAGGTAGTGCATCATGAGTTTCCGCCTTGTGGTCATACGCTCAATGAGGAATACTACCTGGAAGTTACGCGCCGTTTGCGTGAACGAATGCGAAGAAAACGACCAGAATAGTAGCAAAACCAATCTTGATAACTGCATCACGATAACGCTCTCACTCAATACCTGTTCGTGATTATTTGGAAAAAGAAAAATTCCCTTTACTTTTTGATCACACCTCGTATGTAGATTTTCGTTAAATAGTGTAGTACATTGTATGAACTCACGTAGATTTATGTGAATAATAATGTATACACTACTGGTAAGCCGTTGCAGCGGCTATCGATTTCAGAGAGATCTACGAGCAGCGATAGCGGCAATTAGGAGCCTCTCCTACCTAGAGAAAACTTGAGCAACGCCCGCAAGAGGTAACTGTAACGGATGAGACAGCGAGAATGCAAGTGTCCGTAAAGTGGAAAGGACGAAGCCACCGAAGTGAGAGGAAATAAGCATCACGATGCAGCATGGAACCAAATTAGCAGCGAGTATGCCTGGCTTGCGGCACGTTGTCCAAGTTTCCCCTCTCTGACTCGACGCTTGTGGATCTAGGAGTTTACGTGGCGGTCGTTGCGGCGTGCTGCCTCCCGTTATATCCGTTACCGAGTCCGAATAGAACTGAAGAGTGGAGATTACGCACACGTCGGTGCCGTAGCTAGCGGACAGTGGTTAATTTTACTAGCGAAAATCGAAAGCCGAAGTGCAACAGAACAACGGCTGTCCGGAGTCTCAAACCGCGCACTAAGCTATGATGGTATATGTTAGACGATGTTATAGTGCGTGCTGAATCTGTCTAAGCCATTGTGTTTAAGGGTGTTTTGTTGGAGCAAAGCACCGAACGATTACGAGACATCCTTAGACGGCGTTGCACTGAATTATTCAATCTGGAGAAGCTATCATGTATGTGGTGTTGGTGTGAGTCTGAACTGCACCCTGAGAGTCACTTGATAATTTGTCTCTCGAAGGTCACTGTGTCGAATTGCTTCTCTCTAGCGATTGCAGTTGACTTCGTATGATCTCGTTTTACTGTCATGCATAACAGGTTCTGCCCTGTTGTTGTTGTGTAACAGGTTTTACCCTGTTGGACGAAGCAAATTTTTGTTGAACTGTTCTGTGGCTCATTAAATTAAGAGATTTTTATGTGTTTGTTGCTGCCACGTGTAACAGGTTCTGTTTTGTTGGAAGTAGCAATTTGTTCTAAGACTGTTGAGGGGCATATTTAGAGATAATTCTTACAGTAAGGGAGTTTAATTATTTCTGAATTATCATGACTATTGGGTAAATAATAGTAGTTCATAACTATCACATATAGTAACTAAGTGAATGCTGTGGGGTTACAGGATGTGAGGGGAGGAATATTTCATTATTTGTCTTCCAGTGCTGACGACTCACGGGCGTGTGTACCTCGTACTGATCAACTGGCATGGTATAAATTTCAAACCGAAGTAACATTCGCGCAAATGCAGTACATACTTACAACAAGGAACATTACATGAAATTAAGGCTGTTGTATGCAGCGCAATGAGTAGAAGAAACATTACATTTAAGATATTTAGTAAACATTTGTGACTGTGTCTCATATTGCGTAATACGTATACGTTTAAGTACAATTACTCTCTTTAATCAGTTAATGATCCGTTCCCGCATACATAGCAACAACACTCAATCAGGCAATTAAATTGTCAAGCCTTTGGGGTATGCGACAATAGCAGCAATCTTAAATGGAAAACAGTCGACATGAAGTTTCCCTAGTGGTGCAGATATTTAACGATCAGTAATTGGGTACCAGCGAACAGTACCGCGCCTTTACTAAAGGTAATCTATTGGGGTTTCATAACTTATTAGTCTATATAGATTACCAATTAATAACAAGAGCCTAATAACGCGGATGACAAACTGAAATCCATTGGCAGAATCCACAGGACATGTAGTCCATCAACTAAGATCGTCGCTTACAAAACACTCGTTTGACCAATACATGAATATTACTCGTCAGTCTGGGATCCGTAACAGAACAGACTGATAGAGGAAATTGAGAAGATCCTAAGAAGTTCAGCACGCTTCGCTACAGGTTCAGTAAGTAAGTGCGAAAGTATCAAAGATATGTTCAGTCAACTCTAATGGAAGACGCTGCAAGGGAAGCGTTCTGCGTCATTGTATAGTACACTGTAAAAAGTTCCAAGAACATACATTTCTAGAAGAGTCAACCAACAAATTCTTTCTTCCCATGTATATCTTGAAAAGACCATGGAGATAAAATCAAAGAGACTCGACCCGGACGGAAGCTTACCAGCAATCGTTCTTCCCATGAACAGCACACGACTGATACGGTAAAAGTGCGAAGTGATAGTACGCAAAATATCCTCTGCCACGCACCGATAGATGGTCATCGGAGTACAAATGTAGATGTACAACCGGTACATATGTGCCCCCAGGTGCCAAACTCCACAAGATCAGTATTGGCTCTTTAGAAAGAAAGTTTAAGGACCACTGATTTTGCTATTTCTTATAGTTGCTACAGTCTTCAAAATCAATAGTGCACTTTTACTTATAACAAAAATCTACATTCATTGTTCTGTAATACTGTATATACTTCACCACAATTTCGCCAATTACTATAACAAATGTACATAATGTGAAGAACAATCAAACAATTTAAACTCAGAGATGGTAAAGTAGTCTAAATTGAGTGACAGCCCAAATCCGCAAAAGCTGTGTATTGTGTTTTCATTATTTGACGACCGGTTTCATGCCCTCGAGGTATATCTTCAGATCAGATGGTTCAATTGGCTCTAAGAACTATGGGACTTAACATCTTAGGTCATCAGTCCCCTAGAACTTAGAACTACTTAAACCTAACTAACCGAAGGACATCACACACATCCATGCCCGAGGTAGGATTCGAAGCTGCGACCGTAGCAGCAACGCTGTTCCGGACTGAAGCGCCTAGAACCACACGGCCACTGCGGCCGGCATCTTCAGATCATGTAAAGCTAATACTTCATGTGCCACGACTGCGCATAAAAACATGTCGCTCCTCGGAAAAACCTTGGATGAAACGGCAGATGGGCATCCGATCCGAACTTTGCAAGATCAGTAAAACATCTCCAAAACTGTCAAAAGACGAGTCCGGACAGCACATGACAATTCACGTATGATAGGACGAAATCATCGTCAAAATCCGCGGAGAAACAAAGAATTAAAGAACACACAATCCTTGGGAGTCAACAACATACTAAAATACAGGGTGTGTCAAAAAGAATCATCCGATCTAGCACGTCTGTGTTTCTGGAACTAATAAACATATAGAATGAATTTTGTTTTTTGATAAACGGGAAACTGAAAGCTTTTTTTCAAACCTTTTCATAGGTATTCAACATGCCGCCCTTGAGATGCACGGCGTATGCCAATGCGGTATTCAGATCTTCCCACACTGCAGCGAGCATGTCTTCAGTTACAGCTTACACAGTTGCTGTTATGCGATGCCTCAGTTCATTCTTTGTTGTTGCTAACGGAGCCACATAAACAGTCATTTATAAACCCCAACAATAAATAATCGCATACAGTCAGATCCAGTGACCTTGGACGCCAAAAATGTAAGGCTGAAACATTTGGTCCAGTACGACCGATCCATTGTTCACTAATCCTTTGATTTAAAAATTCACGCTCTTCCAGAGGCTAGTAACCCTGTAACACTCGAGAGTTTGCACTTTTCAACAGTATGTTGTTCACGCACATATCTCAAATACCATAATTGTTATGATTTTTTAAATCGGATGACTCTTTTGACACACCCTGTAGATTGGCACGCGGCAAATAGAACTGATCGTTACAGCGCTAGTGACGATGGTTTCATCCTGTCATACGTGGATTGTTATGTGCTGTCCAGACTTGCCTTTTGACAGAGTTTTGGAGATGTTTTACTGATCATGCATGGTTCGGATCGGATGCTCATCTGCCGTTTTATCGAAGGTTTTATCGGTGAGTGACATATTTTTACGTGCACTTGCACCTAGGAAGTCGTGGCACATGACGTATTAGTTTTATATGACCTGAAGATGTACCACCAGTTTATAAAACCGGTCGTCATACGGTAAGAACACAATAAACAGCTACTACGGGTTTGGACTGCCACTAATTTTAATAAAACCTGATAACACAAGACTAGACTGTTTTATCATCTCTGACTTTAAATTGTTCGATTGTCCTTCACATTATGTACAAGTTCTTTAGCTGTGGTTGCCCGACCTGTAAGGTTATCTGAAGTGGACTAGGAGTGTAGTATAACACACAAAAAGCTTCTGGCGTTTTGACATGCCATGTAGGTCCTTCGACAACAACTCACAATAAAACGGTGACTTCGAAATGTAGACGGACTTAGAAAATCTGCAATAAAGACAGTAGATAGGTTTTATTATTGAATTTTCCAAATAGTTTCTTTCTGTGGCGTCGCTGGAAACAGAAGTAATCGTATCACATTTTAGATTTGCTACCAACAGCGCTACAACGGGTCATATAACAGCTTATTTACGTTTTATAAGTCTCCTAGAGCCAATTACCCTGAGCTGAAAGTTAATGATCTACCAACTGAAGGGTTACTAACTAAAGAAAATAAATTTTCAGAATTCGTCTGATGCTTCATGAGGGTATTTTTGATCCCTCGCTGCAATTGCAAAAATAAATGATTTTTTTCGCCAGTCGCGCTTCGTTTTATTGAGGTAAAGCATCATCAGTGGTAGGTAATTAAGTTTATTTACGTTTTGATTTGCACTTTAGATCGAAAAACATTTCGTTAAGAATAGGTTGGTTTGTTCTTACGGTGACTTCTCGGTTGATTTCTCG